>NC_141700.1:355418519-356843789 GCF_964263255.1 Lissotriton vulgaris | reverse complement strand
TCAGCATTCTTATCAGAAGTATCTGATTTTGCTTTAGTTTCAGGCAGTGGCGATTTCTCCTCGAGGGCGTCGGGGCTCCGCCCCCGTTCCCAAAATTGTGCAATCATATTTTATTTCTTTTAAAAAAAAAAGTTTTTTTACTTTTAATTTTGTGTCCCGACTCCACATTAGCAAACACATCACCATCACCAATATTACCGCTGCTGCACCGTGCAGTACTGTAAGAGAAGCTTGACACCAATCTTTCACGTGACGTGACTAACTCCCTTTGCGTCCCAAAGAAGCCTAAGTGTTTGCCGGCCGATAACCTCACAGCCCTGGATGGACTGATGGCTTCAGGGGCAACAGAGCTACGGGCATGGGGTGGGTCCCTCCACACTGGGATGTAGAGTGAGTGCTGCTGCTTGATGAATGTGCTTTGGTGGAGAAGCAAGAGTGGGCCCAGGGTGGGCACTGTGCCCTGCAGACGTTCTGCAGTGAGGCCAAGGGTGGATGCCTCATCTGTGAGATGCTGTGGGAGCGCTGCTAGCACACAGTGTCCAGTGGATACTGGAGGGAAGTGCCTGGAGCCTGCATCCATGGATGTGCACACTGCTGGTGCTGTAAGGGCAGTGGGCGATAAGGAGCCCTCATTAGGTGGTTGGAGCTCGATCGCTACGCTTGCTCGCGTGGTGTGCACCACCACTAATTTTACACCTCACTACTTTCAAAAGTCACCAGCCGCCACTGGTTCAGGATTTTAGCTCAATGCTGACAAATGTGACATTCTTCCTTTAAACAAACACTGTTTTGATGCTGACTTTTTAACTTCTTTCCATTGAAATCCAATTAAGATCAAATGTCCTCGACTATGGTTCACTCCTTCTATTAAAGAGACAGCTGCATTGAATTTGAAAAACTTACTATCAATATTAGTTACTTCCACGTCACAATGCCATCCCCTATTTTTATCTTGGTGGGGTAGACTAGATTCTATAAAAATGATTCCGGTCAATATTCCTAACTCTTGTTATAAAAGTATTTACAGTATTCTCTCAAAAAGTTTATGGCATAACAAAAAAGCTAGGATGTCTCTTTGCAAACTCAAACAACTTAAACACATGGGTGGTGTTAATTTTCCTGATTTTCTTCTTATCAACCTTTATATTTTCTTAAACATTCTTTCTTTTTGCTCTCTGATAATTTGAATGATTCTATTCTACAACCTTTATGGGTAGAGTTAGAAAATTCATTTTTTCACCCTTTACCTTTGAAGAATATATTTATCTTTCAGGGTTTCAATATCATTATCTTTTCCTATTCTCAAAAATGCCCGTAAAATCTTTCAACCTGTCTTCTCAGGGGGTCTAGACGAACGTACTCAATTTCTAAACTCACCAATTTGGCATAATAAACATATTAAACTTAACAACAGGACTATTTACTGGAAAGATTGGTTAACTTATGGACTTAAATGGATTCACCGACTCTTTCAAGATGGTATCTGTAGCCCCTTTTCCGTAATTCAATCCTGTTTTTTCTTCCTCCTTCATTTTACTCCAAATATATGTCTCTGATTACAGCGGCTCAAGCTTCTTATAATGCTTTAATGCCTTCTCGTCCACTTACTGTTTGTCTCCTATTACAAAATAATTTTTATGCAATCCCTCTTTGGCATCTCAAATATATAAACATTTAATGGATATCCCTGCCACTCGTGATAAGTCTGCTGTAGAATGTAATTGGGAATCTGACTTGGGAGAATCTTTCCTATTCTAATATGGAATAAAATCTGGAATAAAGTAAGGAAGTCTTCTAGAGCAGCGAATACTACCCACACTTTGTTTTCATCTACAATAGACTTCTGATCACTACGACAAAATTACAAAATATTGACCCTACCATCCTCTCTACTTGTAGGTCTTGCCTGCCCCATCAGCAGATCTTAAACATATGCTATTTCATTGCCCATCCATTCACACTTTCTGGACCATAGTCTGGCAACAAATTAATATTATTTTCCACACTCATATCCCTTTTTTTCTTTCACATTTTTTCTAGGCAGCATCTTCAAAGGTTGGGCATCTCATGATACTAATGTCTGCATTATTGATTTACTTATAGCTGTTGCATTTCAACACATTACCAAGTCATGAAAAATACCTCAACTGTCTCTTTTCAAGCATGATGGTATGGAGTTTGGTACAATCATAGATTGGATAGAGTTTATGTACTCCCACTTACACTTGCTACCAAATGAGACATACTTTGGTTGCCTGTCACTAACTTCTTAAATGCATCAGCTAAAATCTTATCGTCACATAACCCTAGCAATGAGGATGTATCCAAGCCTCCTTGATTCACAATTATCGCTGTTTTCAAGTTTACCTTATCCTATGGTTAGAGACTAATTTTGTTGTAGTAGGATTTATTGTTATATACATGTTGTTTTTTACATATAAGATCTAGTATGAATGTTACATTCCCCTCTTCTTATCTTTTCAATCCCCCCTTCTTTTCATTCTTTTGCTTTTCTTTTCCCCTTCCCATATGGATTAATTGCAGTATTCTACACTTATGTAATGTTCCTTTAAGTACTGTACTATGTTTTATCTTTTCAACAAATAAAAAAAAAAATCAAAATTTTAAAAATAAGATTGCAGAGGCTATATCCAGGGCCACTGGAATTATGCAACAAGGAAGGATCAAGTTATGTGGCAGGGTTGACTAAACTATGCGACAAAGATAGGCATATTATGCAACACAATGCACCACGTTTTGTGACAGTATTACTGCATTATTTTGTACTTTTTACATGTTAACACTGGGTAAAGGTTCCACCACATTAGTAACAGTTTAACACTCGAAAATAGTAATAGGTAATTGAAAGGTGACCAGTCGACTATTGCAAGAAATATTCCATTGCGCAGCAACTTGTGACTTTGATCCATTTGAGCTAGAAACAGCATTTTTTATAAAGTCTGTACATTTTGGAGCAGATTTTGAATTATGTGGCAAATGCGGCAAAAATCCAAAATTATGAGGAAAATGCTGCAGTCACAGAATCATATGAAGACAGAGGTCCAGGCTGTATCTGGCCCACTCACTTGTAGATCCCTTGATGAGGATAACTTCCTTTGTGAATTCTTCAGGGCTGGCAAATCGCTCCTGGTACCATTGCTGCTCGCCTTCTATATCAAGACCAAAAACACCAAGGGTTTGGTCAACTTTTCAACAAGGTCACCATGTTTTCCTAGGGACGACGTAGAGCTCCCGCCATGCTCCGTGGTTGAGCTCTCACTTCTGGAGAAGGGGCGGGCAGCAGCCGCCTCTTGGACAGCAAACATGGAAGCTAGTGTTATGAGCGCTAAGGAGCTAATTTCCATATGTTAACAGGAGTCAACCTTTTCAACCTTTCCAGCTGAGGAAAAGTATTGCTGGGAGCAACTATTCCCCCGCAGTCTGCTATTGGGAGCACGAGGATATGCAGCGGTACGCAGCGGTGGTGGTAGCGGCAGCGGTGAAAGATACCAGGCGTGTCTTTTTTTCCTATATTGAGATTAGGCGGCAGCGGCCGTGTATCGGACATGGATCAGACATAGCTTCAGCCTTCAGGAACCGGTCTGTGGATAGGAAAGAAAAGAAAATCCAGCATTGGCAATCTTCTGCACAGGCAATAACGCATGGGCTTTTAGCCCAATATCCCAGAAGCCTAATATCTACAACTTTTTAACCGCAACCCAGCGGCACAGAAAAACCAGAAAACAATCTATAGAGGCCTAGGGCATAACCCCCTGGAGGTCAACCGCTGTGTCTCTGATGTTAGGGCCATATAGACTGCTTCCTTTCTTTTCCTCTTTTTTTGAGGCTCCCATGTCCTTGTTTAGCCTTCTGTAGAACAGTAAAGAACAGTATAGCCCAAGTATATAGGATCACCAAATAATGAGGGCTGCACTGGAAACTTTTCCAAGGTAAAAAAAGTCAATTAGGAGGGGCACAGGAATAGGCTCTGTGAGGGTCATAGAGAGATACAGTCATATAAGGACATCCCAGATTGGCGCAATTACAGCCATCAGAGGAAAAGAGAGGGGGTAGAGGATCAGAAGTAAGGGGTTAAACCAGCTCAGAGGTTGAGCTCTAGGCTCCCCCCTTGAGAAGAGAAAGCTAAGTTGGCTGCGGAAGTGGTTTGCCTACTGCAGATGCGGCTTTCGGCCAACCCGTGCAAACTCCAATGTTCCCCTGATTCAATATCGACAAGCAATAACGCACCCTCAATGAAGCACATAACAAGAGATCCTACAGTAGCAAAAAAACGCACTACAGGGAAGAAGAAACCTCAGCCAAAACCAAATATCAAAGAAACTGAATCTCATTCTTTCAATCACTTTATGCCTTCTTCATCTCCAGACTGAGCAGAGCATAACTCATTGCGGACTAGAAGAACTAAAATGGATCATGTAAAGAATACAAACAAGGGTAGCACCTCTTCTGTAGACGCGACAGTCAAAGTAGGGACTGATTCCATCAGATTAAGTACAGACCAGCCTACCATATGCCACCAGGATACATTACAGGATACGCCTCGGGAGTCAGGAAAATCAACATACTCTCTCTTCTCTTTGGGAGGGCTGAAGGGGGTGCACAAGCCCAATCTTCTAGAGCCACTGAGCACACAATCGATCATTAGTGGTGACGCTTCCCACACCATGCTGATAGAATTAAGTTTACAACATAACAAGAAACCTGCAGTCTCAATGGAATCAATGGAGTTGGAAGAAGAAGGGACAGAGGCATCGGCTCACATTATACCATCCGCTAGTTTTGAAATTACGCTAATTCAGATATTGCGTGAGCTGCGCAAAAGGACGCTGTCTCAAGAATTGGCGCATCAAAAAACCAGTGAACAATTGGGCCAGCTCAATGATAACTTCCACTAGCTTTCAATTTGTCTGACACAGGCGGAACAGAAGGTATCCGCTCTAGAAATAAATTATAACGATCATGGAATCAATTTAACTAAATTGCAACCAGAACTCGAAGATCTTCAGCTAAAACTGGATGATGTTGAAAACAGTGCTCGACGCACCAATCTAAGATTTATTTACATACCCGAAGATCGGAAAGCAGACAAGTTGCCGGTTCAATTCATAAATGAACTAATACGTAATGGTAGTTTTTCTGGAAAAAAGCAAAAGATATAAGGGATTTAACAATCAACAGAGCACATCGAGTACCAGCAGCTCGTTCCCCAAATTCCAAATTTCCAAGAACAATTCTGGTTAATTTTGGTGATTGCTGAATTAAAGAACAAATTCTGTCCCAAGCATTTTAAAAAAATCGTTCACCTCTCCAGATAACTTTACATTCAGAATTTACTCGGATATGTCTATTTTAGCAGCTCAAAGACGTAAGGAATTTGTTGGAATGATTGATGAATTTAAATGCTACAATGCTCCGGTCGGGATAATACAGTAATCTAAGCTGAAAGTTCTGTATGAAGGGAGATAATATATATTTAAGTCAATAGAGCGGAACAAAGACCTCCTTCTCTCAGTTAAGGAAGAGGGCGTAAATAGTAGATAGCATCCAGGTCACCAAGAAACGAATGATAAGTTTAGCTTGTTGAAGATAAGAAATTATGGTAAATATTTTTTTATGTTTGTCCATTATGGTTTAGTTTTGGAAAGGCAGGCTGTTTTCCTTGTTGCTATCTCCTCCAGAGGGGCAAAAGCTCTTAGCACCATGTCATGGTACAACTGTAGGGGTGGGGGGTAAGTGGGGGGTATAGCTTAAGAGCACAAGGGTCCATGGCGGGTAAGGGCACAGCTCAAAGGGAGGTAAAGGGAAGGGGGGAGCACTTCAGGGTGGGGGGAAAAGAAGAAAATAAGAATCACAGACCTAGGCAGGGTCAGTTTTTAGAACTCTAGGATTGGATGCAAAAAGATTAATTTCGAGGGGGGTAAAAGATACACAGCTGAAATAAGACAGAAAATGATAATCTCTTTGCATGGTGGAACATCAGGTACTACACATTGTTTCATGTAATCTACATGGGGGTAATAGTTATACCAAACTGAGGGGCACACTTCAATGGTTAATGATAAATCAACCTCATGTGATCCTACTGCAGGAGACGCATTTAAAAAAAAGTATGCCTTCACCTAAATGGCCCAAGTTTACAAAGCAGGTTTTTCTGGCCTCAGCCGATACCGTCGTCAGGGGGGTCGCAATTTTAATCACAGGTTATTATCAAGGGGAAGCCCTTCAGGTTATGAGTGACCCCCTAGTTAGATGGGTGATGGGAAACCTGAAGATCAAATTTTCATTTTAACTAATTATTACGGCCTTATTGACGATGATTCTTTAGCTGTGGAAAAATGGGCTGATCTATTAATCCCGTCACAAGGAGCTGTAATTATTGGAGGATTACAATTTCATTCAAAATTTGGGAAAAGACTCCTCTCAAATAAATAAATCTCAAAACAAACCATTAACTGCTAGATCTCTGAATAGCATGGTTCGAGTCTTTGCGTTAGTGATCCGTGGAGGGTTCAGCATCCCGCTGGCAAAGAATTCACTTGTTTTTCAAAAAGACATAACTCAGCATCTAGAATACACTTCTTCCTAATCTCCTATCAGTGTGAAAAGGGGAAGTCTTGGATTATCACCAACCTCTTTTCTGACCATTTGGTCCCTGTAATAGAGATTAAAACAAATTTCAGTCCAAGGGAGCAGCCCAGGTGGATGCTAGATAAAACCTTATTAACTGAAGAGGGCTGGATTAAAGAAATGCTGAAGTTGCTTGCAGAGTTTGCCAATAGAAATGTGGGATCAGCTCCACCTTTTGCAGTATGGGATTCTTGTAAGGCCTTTATTCAAGGGGAGGTGAATTCCTGCAAATCAAGGATTGCTAAAGAGAAAAAATAACAAGCTATGCATTTACAGCAAGATGTCGATCAGGCAAGCCTAATCCATTAAGCTATTCATTCAAAAAAATGGCATCTAACTTAAAGAAGGCGAGATAAAATATTAGAACTTTTTACAAACACCAGTAAATAATAACTCAAAAAACGTGCTTTCAAGAATGGTACGAGGAAAGTGAGCATGCAGGCAAACCTTTGGCATGGTCAGTTAAGAGAAATCTCAATAATGCCGCAATTAAGTCTATCTTTGATGGCGAAAAAGACCAAGATGTCTATCAGGCCAACGGGATTAATAAGGTATTCCTATCACATTATAAAAAGTTGTATTCAGCTCTGGCACCAATACCATCAGAATAAATTGATACATTTCTTAAGACAATGACGTTAACAACTTTAACTTTTTCTCAAAAAGCTCAGCTTGTTGCACCTATTTTTTAGACGGAGATTCAAGCAGCCGTAAAAAATACACCTAGCAGCAAAGCTTGTGGCAACAACAGAATACCTATTGAACTTTACAAAATATCTATGCCACAGCTAAACAACTTATTGCTATCTTTATTTAATGCAATTTTAGAAGGTTGCCAGATTTTGAAAACATTCACCGAAGCAGCCGTAGTTAGCTTTTGAAAAAAGACTGAGCCACTGGTAATCCTGGATCCTATCATGCAATTAGTCTTTCAAATAATGACTATAAACTCGATACTAAAATATTGGCAAAGAGAATTACCTTAATTGCCTAAAAATTAGTTCTTGAGGATCAATGTAGCTTTCTGCCAGAGAGATTTCGTACTAACAACACAAACATTTTAATTCAGGCAATCGATTTTTTATCGAGTAATGATACCAAAGCGGCAATCATTATAATTGTCGCAGAAAAAGCCTTTGATCTGGTGAATTGGAATTTTCTTTTCACCATATTAAAGAAATGTGGTTTCCCTGTAAGTTTAGTTGACATGCTAAAGAAATTATACAACAAAGCTGAGGCAAAAATAGTAATCAATACGCAAACTGCTGGTGTAGTCGAGATCGAGAGAGGAACCTGACAGCGCTGCCCGATGTCCCCTGTCTTATTTGCTCTGTACATCGAACCATTAGCTTCCCTGATACGGCAAAACCCCTTAATTAAACCACTAGAAATGGGGGAACTCAAATTTAAGCTATTTACTGATGGTATAATTCTCTACCTCAAAGCCCACACGGCAAATATTAGTCAATCTTTTGATAGGATTGAAACATTTTTCAATTTGGGGGTATAAAATGAATAATAGTCATTCGGAATTGTTATCATTTAATAGCCACGATCAGGCTTTACCCTAGGCTCTTCAGAACCAGGTGGCAAAGGGTAATTATATTCAGTATATGGGTTTCACATGACTATACACAGCTTTTCGCACTTAATTATAATACTGTTCTTAAAGTTAGCAAGATTGTAAATAGTTGGCAAAAAGTACCTCTGTCTATAATTGGAAGAACTGCACTGACAAAAATGATGGTACTTCCATTATTTCCTTTTATCTTTTCAAAGATTCCACATAGCTATTTTTTAGAAATCGATCAAATACTACGAAAGTTTATCTGGGCAGGGAAGAAACTACGGACTAAACTACTAACAGCTGAGTTCGGAAGAAGGTGGATTAGGGCTTCCTCACATCCACAAATACTTCCCAGCCGCTCTCTTGGATTGGTGTGGACATGCAGTTTCACCACATGATTACAGGCATAACTTTTATCTTCACCAAATGCTACTGGAAAAAAGATACATCTAAAGTCTTTTATTAAAATCCCCAGGCTACCCAAACACTACAGATATAAGATCCCGCGTATAATTTGTGACAGACTTAATCAATTGAAGAAAGAATTTCAATTTACACCATTACACCCAGAAACTAAATTAAGACACTGTAAGTTTCTATGGATTTACAGATATTTGAAATTTGGGAAAGGCTAGGAATGTATCAATTTAAAGATCTTGTAATACAGGGAGAGATGAAGTATTGGGAACAAATTAAAGGAGATAGAACAGAAGAAGTCTCAGCCTTAGTATTCTCATTTCTCCTGATTTCTAGCCTTGTAAAAACGTTACAGCTCCTCGATGGCCCACTTCCTGAAGCCCCAACGAATGCACTATATGTTAAGGAAATGTCGGGAATAGGGAACTGGTATTACGTTTTACAGCAATACTTTTACAAACAAATAGTCCCAAAGGCTCTTTTAGAAATACAGGAGACCACAGGCTGCCTTATAGATGCAGCACAATGGAAGGCCTATAATAGATGGTCCAATAAGGCTATTTTTGGGGCGAATATTAAATGAATGGTGTTATTTTCTAAATGGCAACAATATTACACCCCCGAAAAACTGCAAACAAAATTCCCAGAAACGTCATCAGGCTGTTTTAGATGTAATCTTTTAAGAGGGGACTGGTTTCATATTTGGTTTTCTTGCCCTAAATTGTCAGATTATTGGACTAGGATCTTTCAGTGGATCAGTAGGAAACTCAATCAAAGCCTCGATTCCCCATCTCATGGCTATTCTACTCTGGATTTCTAATCTAACTTCAACCGTCCGACTAAAACAGTTTGTTTTTATTGCTTCTTTGATAGCCAGGTCCCTGATTTTACAAAACTGGAGAATGCAAGCTCCACCAAAATGTTCACAATGGGTATCCAAAATGAGAAGCACTAAAGAAAAGGAAGAACCTTATTACCTCAGGGTAGGGGCTGAAGGACTGGGTTCTTTAAGACCCAGCGGTGCCAGGGCACAACACCTGAAACCTTCGTGGGTAACCTGCTCCGGCGTACAAATGACAGAGACACGGGACACTTCCTTCGACGTCAAAGATTCAAGGTTTATTTGCTGCAGGGAACACAGAAGTCACGACAAGTACACCACGTGCAACTTGGGGAGACTGCTTCAAATTGGTTCTGTGGATCGCTCCTTTTATACAGTTTTTACCCATAGAGTTACATTGAACACAAAAGTTTACAACCCGGTTCCCACCATCATCCCCCAGAGGGGTCGCTTTGGTCACTTTGAAACACATCAGGTCCGGAACATAAGTGCGGAAACATTTGGCGGTTCCCAACTGTAAAAACCCATCTTCCCAACATTAGCGAATTCCAATCGGCAGTAAAACAGATCGAAATAGGAACAAAGACAGGTGCAGAGGAAGACGGAGACAGTGGGGAGATCGGAAAGGGTGTAAAAGAGGAGGTATCGGGAAACACGAGATACAGGCATCAAAGGGACGTGCCTAATGAGATGCACGGCTGAGACAATAAGTCCGTGCGGCAAGATGAGCCTCGAGCGGCGCCATCTGCTTTACAGTAACATCCCCCTCGTCACAAAGAACATGTGTCTTCCGCAAATATCTTGAGAGTCCCAGGGTCGCGAAGCGGACATCGTCCGTTCGTTGGCTACTTGAGGGCAAGAGACAAAATGGATGCCGTATCTAAGATGGAACCCGTGGGTACAGATGAAAAACCCACATAACAAACGAACGGTTTAAGTTAGCGCAGCGAAACCGCGCACACTTACCAAACTCGTCATTTGCGGTTCATAGATACTAAACTCGACCACATTCGTGCGAGTCAAAAACATCACTTACAATTGTCACGGAACCTCAGACGCTCCTTTTGCCCTAATGTAGGCAAGCACTAGTCGGAATCATATTCGATATTCATCAGACCATCGAGATGTTGCTGTAGCATAGCTCTGTCCAACCGAGTCCCCTTGGTAACAGGTGGTTGTCTCATACACGTTGTAGCACAGAGGCCACATAAGGCAGGACCACACTGCACACAAAGGCAACACGAGAACAGGAACACTACAACGACTCCGATGATCATCAGAATCTTCCAACCCCAAGTCGACATCAGGCCCCAAAACCATCCAAGTAGCGTCCAATCCCCTACATCCACGTGTATGGATTCGGAGATCTTATGCAACCTCGAGATGGCTTGATAGACAGTAGGAGCATTATCTGGAATGAAAATGCAGCAGCTCGAATGGATCACCTTACATACCCCACCTCGATCTGGTGACATCTAAAACCATACGGTTTTGTAACGTCATAAGTCTCTCCGCCTGAAGTTCTGTGGTGATATTACCAAGGGCACTGGCAGTAATATTAGCTGTCGATTCTACCACTCGAGTCAACTGTCTCAGGTTCCTACTATTAACCATAGGTCCCCAAAACGGGAGGAAACCCTTGAAAAAGTCTCCTGCCTCTTGACCGGCAGTATCCTCTTCGCTAATTACGCCTCGTACAACTCTAGTCTTATGATAATCGGCATCTACAGTGAACGTCGGAGGCAACAGATTTGCAATGAAACATGAGCCCATGAAGTCAGCGGGCAACCATGCATATGCACGATCATAGCAGATAAAGTATGTACCCTTGGCAGCCAGAAACACAGGGGACGAGGACATCGGCAGAATGTAATTTTCAGTGCAAGCACTTGCTCCAAGTCGGGCTTGCGATCTTCGGCCACGACCCATGAGACAGAAATTACCAGTGTGGGGTACGACCCATATCGGAGGCGAGCTTTTAAGCTGCTTTTCGCTAGTGAACGCACTATATTCACCTCTACTTAGGACCCTATAGGCTTGTATCTCTTCTTCAGGGATAAGCGAAGGATCATAGATGTCACTATCTAAATCCTCTATTGCTATCGACAAAGGTTTTTGATACGAAGTAGGACCAGAGTAGGGGGAACGTGGTTCTCGAATGGGGTGGAAACCCAGTGCGCTTCGAAACATTGTTTGAAATGCTCGAGCTGACCCTTGGGAACTATACGGTAACACCAGATATGGAATTCCCTTATCCGTAGTGTGTGGCATGCACCCAATTCTTACGTCCCTCAAGACGAACAGCAGTCCTCGTGGCAAGGAGCACCTGGTAGGGTCCAGTGAACCTCGGGTCCAGGTTATTCTTGCGTGAAAAGTTTCTCGTCACCACCCAGTCTCCGGGCTGGAGCTGGTGGCCTGGACCCTCCGTCTGCGTCGGCAATGCGTCGTAAACCTGTTGGTGAATTAACCTCAGTTTAGCAGTCAAGTCATGTAGATAATCGATCAACATTGGGTACTCAAGATCAGAGAACATTCCTGGCCTAGGAACCCCCACACATTCGCAGGACGGCCGAACACTATTTCATAGGGACTAAGCCCTACTCGGGAGTGTACAGTCGCCCTAGTTGACAGTAATGCCAAAGGTAAAGCGTCAGGCCACGAAAGACCAGTCGTAGCCTGAATCTTTGCTAACTTTAGTTTAAGGGTGCCGTTGTACCCTTCAACCAATCCAGCTGACTGGGGATGATTGGCGCTGTGGAATTTCTGATTAATTCCAAGGCCCTTACACACACTCTTCATCACACTTCCAACAAACTCACTTCCGTTATCTGACCACACGACTCTAGGCATTCCATACCGAGGAAAATATTCCTTCAGTAGGATTTTCGCAGTAGACAAAGCAGTATTGTCTTTGAGAGGATAGGCCTCAATCCATCGGGAGAATGCGCAAACCACAACTAAAACGTATTTCAGGTTATTGCATCGCTCCATATGGATGAAGTCCAATTGAATCACCTCAAAAGGATACGAAGGAGGAGCAAAACTGCCAGGAGGAGTTGGGGTTCCTTTGCCAGGATTATACATCATGCACACCATACAATTCTTCACCAGACGTTCAGCACATTTCGTAATGCCATCATTCTTCCATACAGGGGACAGCAATTTACAAATACCTTTAGCGCTAATATGTGCTAACCCATGCACCATTGTCACAACGGCCAGCACATACGCATCCGGTAACATCCATCTCTTCTGATCAGACAAGTCAATCCAACAACCATTCGCATCCAACTTTCCCGTACTTTCTTTCCACTTCGCCTTTTCAGTCTCGGTGGCCTCATTCTGAATCTCTTTCACACTTTCGATAGTGTCTTCACACATGCTCGATTCTGTAGGCCACCTAACCGAACTCGTCACATACATTCGAGTGCTAAGGTTCCGGGCAGTCTCCTTAGCAGTCTCATCCGCAAACGCGTTACCACGACCAACATCATCCGTCACCTTACGATGCGCACTACATTTAACAATCGCAACTTGCGTAGGCAACGTCAATGCATCCAAAAGATCATTCACAAGTTGGCCATGCTGAATCTTCGTACCATGCGACGTCAAGAAACCTCTCTCTCTCCACAATCGTCCAAAACTATGTGCAACGCCGAACGCGTATTGGCTATCGGTAAACACATTCACGCGTTTCCCTTTCACCAACACACATGCTCTAGTAAGAGCAATCAATTCTGCAGCTTGGGCAGAATTTTGATTCAACCTTGCAGTCTCAACAACAGTATTCAATGTTATAATAGCATAAGCAGTAGTCACATCGCCATTCGGCAATTTAAAACATGACCCATCCACATACAAGGTGCCATCCGGATCTTCTAATGGGGTGTTTTTAAGGTCCACTCGACCTTTTGTTTCCTCTTCAGTCCTCAAGTAGCAATCATGTTCTGCTACTTCATCTGACTCTGTGCTAAGTGGTAACAAAGTTGCCGGGTTCAGAACGTTACAACGTTTTATCTGAATGTGGCTTGCCAATAATGTCAACTCGTACCCGGACAACCTCGCACTCGTCAAGTGCTGAGTTTTCGTTCGATTCAAAAGAGTATCGACTGCATGCGGAACCATCACCGTAAGCATATTATCCATGACCAATCCTGCTGATTGTCGGATGGAGACCGCAGCTGCCGCAGTTGCTCTCAAACAACTCGGCAATGCTCTAGCTACTGGGTCCAAGGTCGAGGAAAAATATGCACATGGACGTTGCTTACCACCAAAAGGTTGCGTTAAGACACTCAACGCACAACCTTCCCTCTCGTGAACATATAACGTAAACGGCTTACTGTAGTCAGGAGTACCTAACACAGGAGCCGAGCACAATGAATCACGCAATTCAGAAAAACTTTTCTGACATTCGTCCGTCCATGGTAAAGGAGTCGAAACATCCTTGCACGTAAGAGCCACTAACGGTTTCGCTAGCAATGAAAAATTTGGAATCCATTGCCTGCAGTACGACGTGATACCTAGAAAGGCACGCACATCTCTTTGGGTTTTTGGCACAGCCATTCGCGCAATTGCTGCAATCCTCTCTGGGGTCAACCTCCTTCCCTCCTTTGACAATAAGTGACCTAGATAGGTTACTTCTTGACAACAATATTGGAGTTTAGAAGGTGACACCTTATGATTCAACTCACAGAGATGTTGCAGCAACGACACCGTAGCAATTTTGCAAATGTCCTGAGTATCAGCAGCTACCAATAAGTCGTCGACGTATTGGATCAAGGCCGCACCAACCGGCAACCTAAACGCATCCAGTTGACCCTTCAAGGCTTGGCTGTAAATAGATGGACTTTCACAGTAGCCCTGAGGAGCGCGTTTGAACCGGAAGCTGCGTCCACCAAGAGAGAAACCGAAAAGGTCCCTGCTCTCCTCGGCAATCGGGATGCTGAAAAACGCATTTTTCAAGTCAATCACCGAAAACCACGATGCAGAAGCTGGAATCAGAGTCAGTAGCGCCGTGATGTCAGGCACAACAGGGAATTGAGGAACCACAATTTTATTCACCTCCCGTAAGTCGATAACAAAACGATAAACAGGCGGTTTTGAAGGATCTGTACGTTTAAGAATGGGCAGCACAGGGCTATTGCACACGTTTCCCCGAGTCTCTTCGATAACATCTTTCTCGATCAGATCATAGATGATCGCTAACAGTGCTCGTTCACCATCAAGGGAGATACGATATTGGGGAATACGGGGCAATCGTACATTAGATTTCAACTGAACAACATATGGTGAGATATCAAGTAGGCCCACGTCATTTGGACCCGTTGCCCACAAAGACGCAGGAAGAGAATTCAATTCCGGTGGGAGCTTATCGAGGGACAAGTACATGGGAGAGACAACCCTCTCTCCTAACGTAAGCTTCACACCCGCAGGAGAACAATACAAGGTCGCATACAAACGTTTAAGCAAATCCAGGCCCAAAAGATTTTCGCCACAACCCGTGGTTAGAATCAACGGAGCTTCTAGCTCACGTGGCCCAATTTGAAGGGGCAAAGGGCGCGAAACTGGATTGCTAACGGGGGCGCCAGAGAATCCAACGGAAACATTTGTTAAGCCAGACAAAGGTGCGCCACGGAGTTTCGAATGTATGATAGAACTTTTCGCTGCACCAGTGTCCAACAGAAAAGGCTCAACGACGCCCGATGTAGCAACTGCGACGTAAGGCCCTCTCTGATCAACCGGAACTGATACCACTCCCTCTCCTTGTCTTTGGCTGTCCTAGTAATTACTGTCGTCAGTTCCCTGATCGACGTAATAATCATCTACATTGTACTGCGCAGATCGTCCTTGCGATGATCCACGTTGATCAAAACAATTATTAGAATTGGATGAGTTATCTAAGCAATCGTTCTGAGCACCACGACCTCTACCACGGGATGCCTGCTGCGAACCACCACGACCTCCCCTAGATGAGTTACCACTATTACGCTCATTCAAAACAGGGCAATTAAATTTAATGTGACCCTCTTGTCTACAATAAGCACATTGATTGTACCCTAACGAGGACCTTTGAGATGAGGAGTCATTACGAGTTTGAGATCGGTTCGATTGCGACTGCGATCTATTCTGTTGCGAATTATTCTGATTGGAACGTGGCGGATACGCTTGCTGAAGCAACACTTTAGTTTTTAGTTCCTTCGTCTTTTTGTCAGCACGGTCGTTCTCTTCTTTCTCTCTGTTCTCATAATATTGTGCCGTAGCCAATATCTGAGCTGAAGTAGAAACGGCCCATGCACTTTCCGAATTCCTCAATTTATTGCTCAAGTCGGGCAATAAGTTCGAAACAAATTTATCCACGAATAACCTTTGACCACCCTCAGTGCTCATATCCTGGCCACTATGGTCGATGAATGCCTCCTCGAACCTCGTAAAGAAGTCGGAAACACTCTCGTCCTTTTTCTGTTTACAAGCTGACAATTTGTCCCAGTTCACCTTCATAGCTGGCATAAGAGTTTTCATTAGCGTAATAATTCTTTGAGGAAGGTCAATAATCAACTGGTCGGGTTTAGTAGCAGCCGCTTGTCCGGCATCTGCCGCTACAATGGCAGCCCAAGCACCACCTAATTCATTCGGATGGTTTTCATGGCGAATCTTAGCCCATACCGGTTGCGGTACGACATTGCCGAACAACATATCGATATCGGCAAGATTCATTACCGTAGCATCTACAAGCTGCGATAATTCTTTGTAATACCCTGTAGGGTTCTTGCGAGGGTCAGGCAAAGATTGCTTCACCTGTAACACTTCCGAGCGTTTCCATGGGAGATGTATCCATACTCTCTGGAAGTGCGCCAATACCGGAGGAGCAGCATTAGGATTAGCTGGTATCCAAACCGGTGGAACTTCACGCATGGGATATTGGCCAGACTCATCTGGTTGTTTTTCAATATCCTCAACAAACAATGCGTGAGGGATTGGAGCGGGACGAAGAGATAGCAATCGTTCAACAGCACGCCGAACATTGGTATCCACTATCAGTCCATTTGCGAACTGAAGCTGAAGATCAGACAGGGCGGTCAGCACCTCGTCAGGCGCATCGGCCGCTATTTGATCATAAAGGAACTTACACATTTCATTAAACACATATCTCTGGGTTGGTATATTGAATTGACAAAACGTATCGAGGACAACACGGGGTGGACACCTAAGAGGATTTACCATCCAACCCATCGCCATATTATATAGCGCAACGCGTTCTCTATTTCCAGGAAGCTGACTACGTCTCTGAGGACCATCGGAACCAGCGGACCCATGAACAGGTCCGAGCGAATGAAAAAAACTAGCCGCAAGAGGAGAATTGCGACTACGAGTAGAAGGAGAAGAATAAGACACAGGACTAACAAGAGAAGGAGTAGAAACAGTAGCAACAGCAGGAGTTAATAAAACAGGAGCAGTAGCAGGAGCAGTAGCGGGAGCAGGAGTATGTGGGAGCGGAGGAGCAGTAGGGATAGCAACAGGCAAAGGAGCAGGAACAGTCGGAAGAACGGGTGCAGGTTGAGGAACAGGCGGAGGAGGAATAGGCGGAAGAATAGGTACGGCAGGGACCACAGGAGCTGCGGTACCCTGTACGTACGGAGGTGGCGACTTCATAAGATAAGACATTAAGGAATCCTCAACTGGCTCTTCCTTCTTTTCCGACTCCGTAGGTAAAGCGGGATAACATTTATCTACAGTCATACGCTGTAATCTGTCAAACACTTCCTTATCCTTAACCTCCTTATCACGCTGAAATTGCTCTGCTTTCTTCACTATGGTAGCAACATTATCTCGCTGATTACGTTTAGTCTGTCTGATTTCTTTCTGTCGGGCTTCTTTACGCCACAACCGAAAGGCATCAAACATGGCCGGCCTTGACTTTCTTTCGAACAATTTAATCTCTAGATTATCTAGGATCGGGGCCTCGAAGCTACCATGAGGTGGCCAACGAAGGTCGCCGTCCTTCTTTGTGTATTTAATCCAATAATCGTTAAAGGTAATTGGGCCTAGCCCATGTTTACTATAGAGCTCATAAGTGGGAGTCCCAACCGGAGGTATCGGACACGAGTCCTCCAGTCGGGAATCCATACCACAAGGCTTGAAACAACTAAACAAAGTACTGCGACCAGGCATCTTGCACACTAGCCGAGTTTCACAAACTTCAAGGGTTACGGGATTTACCAAGTCCCAGCAAAGAACAAAAACCCTCGGTTTTTGGCGGCTGCAGTCGTCAAATAACACAACAAAGCACGCTGGCAAAGTGTCACCGACAAAACACTCACACAGCGTTAACAACAAAAACACTCGCTAAAGTGTCAACAACCAAGAACTCTGGGAGCGACCCACAAATACTTAACTCAAAGATCAATGGCGTCACCAGGAAGGCCCGTCAGTCGTCTCGCTATACCAAGGTCTACGCCAGGCGCCAAAACAGGTCTACAGTCAGGGCAGCAGTCCGTCGCAGCCGTCAGGAGGCGGGAATCTTCGCGGGAAAAGTCTTCGGGCCACTTGTTTCGACAACAGGATCGATGAAGCGGAGTGCACCTTCCCTCGGAGATTTCACACGAAGTTCCTCACGATCGTCGGGCTTGGACCGGTACCACTGATGCAGCCCCACGTTGGGCGCCAACTGAAGGACTGGGTTCTTTAAGACTCAGCGGTGCCAGGGCACAACACCTGAAACCTTCGTGGGTAACCTGCTCCGGCGTACAAATGACAGAGACACGGGACACTTCCTTCGACGTCAAAGATTCAAGGTTTATTTGCTGCAGGAAACACAGAAGTCACGACAAGTACACCACGTGCAACTTGGGGAGACTGCTTCAAATTGGTTCTGTGGATCGCTCCTTTTATACAGTTTTTACCCATAGAGTTACATTGAACACAAAAGTTTACAACCCGGTTCCCACCATTATCCCCCAGAGGGGTCGCTTTGGTCACTTTGAAACACATCAGGTCCGGAACATAAGTGCGGAAACATTTGGCGGTTCCCAACTGTAAAAACCCATCTTCCCAACATTAGCGAATTCCAATCGGCAGTAAAACAGATCGAAATAGGAACAAAGACAGGTGCAGAGGAAGACGGAGACAGTGGGGAGATCGGAAAGGGTGTAAAAGAGGAGGTATCGGGAAACACGAGATACAGGCATCAAAGGGACGTGCCTAATGAGATGCACGGCTGAGACAATAAGTCCGTGCGGCAAGATGAGCCTCGAGCTGCGGCATCTGCTTTACAGTAACATCCCCCTCGTTACAAAGAACATGTGTCTTCCGCAAATATCTTGAGAGTCCCAGGGTCGCGAAGCGGACATCGTCCGTTCGTTGGCTACTTGAGGGCAAGAGACAAAATGGATGCCGTATCTAAGATGGAACCCGTGGGTACAGATGAAAAACCCACATAACAAACGAACGGTTTAAGTTAGCGCAGCGAAACCGCGCACACTTACCAAACTCGTCATTTGCGGTTCATAGATACTAAACTCGACCACATTCGTGCGAGTCAAAAACATCACTTACAATTGTCACGGAACCTCAGGGCTATCCAAACATGTACACATATCTGAAGAGAATATTAAAATCTGTCAGTACTGTAGCAAAGAGGGGAAAATAGATTTATATAATCAGTAGTAGTATTAAGAAATTGATTATATTATAAGGTACTACGGTCTGTCTGTTTTATGCATTTTACTAAGATAAAGATGCCTTATTATAGCATCTAAGAAGTATATTGCACATTACTATATATCGTACTGGAACTATTGATGTTTGAGATATTGGTTCTTTCTGTATTATGGGTCTGTGATTAATTGAATAAATAAAGCTTTTTTTAAAAAAAGGTCACCATAAACCTCTTCTCAAGGAGGGCAAACCCCAACTAGAATGTTCGAGTTACCAACCTTAAGCCGCTAAATGTAAATAGGTAAAGTCTTGGCCTCCAGGTTGCAAAAGGCAATCCCCTCTATGATATGACTTATGAGCAATGTCTACTGCGTGGGTATTTGAAAACATTTTCCCATTATGTTTTTTTGCTTGCTGCTACATTTCAAGAGGTGATCCCCTTCACCAGCCAATCATATTCCTTGAAAAATTCAAATGTGATTGGCAGAAATTCTGATTTTAAATGGCCAAGATGTACACAAATGTTAACAGTTTTAAGCCCACCTGGCACCTTTCTCAACAACAACTGAACAGATCTATACAAAACCAAGGAAAAGGAAAGAGAGACAGAAAGCAAGAGAGACAGAGAGAAAGTAAGAGAGAGAGAAAGTGTGAGAGAGAGAGAGAGAGAGAGAGAGAGAGAGAGAGAGAGAGAGAGAGAGAGAGAGAGAGAGAGAGAGAGAGAGAGCAACAGAGATTAATTATTTTCAGAAGGCTGGAGTTATCAGTTGTTATATCATCAGCATATGTTAACCCCACTCCATTAGACAGTTTACATTTATTTCATCAGTTTCAAAAACAGACAGCATGTAGCATTATAAACAGTAATGGTCTGTTAAAGACCTTAGTCTGATTAGTGTCAACCCCATTCACATACAATAGAAGTAAAGAAACTTGCACTGTGTTCTACTAACTTTTGAGAAACACAGTCCTCTGCCACAGCTTTTTCACAAATAGACTTTGGTGATTACTCGCCACTGCTGAAGTCTTACGCAATCAATTTACATAAAAATCCGAAAAATATGCTACTTGTTCTTAGTGTTATGTTATGTTATGTTACCATCTCAGTCTAATCCAATGAAACCAGTGCGACCAATAGTATTACGCTTCAATTTTATATTATCTTTATATTATTATTAAATAACATTCTTAATTATGTCTATGTCTGGTCTGGGTATCCTGAAGCTCCTTAACAAAGTTCTGAACAAGGAGTCCCATTGAAAATAATTTTATGACCAGCATGACACATGAATTTTCATGCGAAGGATGTATAAAATATCTGCTTTAAGTAAATGATGGTCATCCTTCATAAGTGTGTGAACGTTTTCTGCATTGCGCCATACCCAAGGCAATTTTCACCTCAATTGTTTTACAATGCGGTGTTCGACAGTCCCATGAATATAGTTGGGATGTGGTTTTGTGCCAGTGGACTACACTTATAAAATAAATGGCAACTGTCTAAAGTACTGGGTTTCCATAGTTCTGACGATTCAATCAACTGCCTTCTGCGGCATACACCTGGGCCGGCTCGACTGGAATGCCAGACAACGGTAGACTTTTTTTCTAAGATATCTGTATATATACAGAAGTAGCACTTGTGGATCCTCTTGCAAGAATTCCAGAAGTTTTTAAGCAAATACCCTAGTATATTCTTAAACCTCCTAAGGAAAACCAGTGTACAAGAACTGTGAACCCCCTGTTGAGAATTAAGCCAAATATTGTAACCTTGGCACAAAGCTTTGGCTAAAGAAACCATTACATATGTTATGTTATGTTATGTTATGTTATGTTATGTTATGTTATGTTATGTTATGTTATGTTATGTTATGTTAAGAGTGGTCTTATAAAGTGCTCAGCTATTCGGGCAGAGTGTCCCGGCGCTATAAGGACCTGCTGGGGCTGAGCAGATATGTCAAGGTTAATACAAAAGGAAAGGAGGTAGAGGGAAGAAAGAGCATAGGCTCACCCTCCAAAAAATACCGTAGTCACCAAGAACGATCTCTGGGGAACAGAAACAGAGAGCCTAGCTGCTAACTGTAGTCCTATTCACAACATTCATTGGGGTTGGAATAGTGGATGTAGTGATAAAAAAAGAGTATTGCTCTTTTTCTTGTTGTCAGCCCTGTGTTCGCCACTCCTAAGAGACGCTACAATGAGTTAAATAATGAAAAATGCTGCAATCAAAATTAATGCATGCATATAGTACCTACGTAACCAATTGAATCACGTGGTTCATGTGGTAGGGCCTAGCTGCGCCCCATGGACTCGGAGGGGTTCAGTATCCCAGCAATTTGCTAACAGGATACCTCCCTCGTTTCGCACCTAGTCGCGCCTCTCCGGTCCGAATGTTGACATTCGGACCGGAGAGGCGCGACTAGGTGTGGGATACTGAACCCCTCTGAGTCCATGGGGCGCAGCTAGGCCCTACCACATCAACAACGTGATTCAATTGGTTACGTAGGTACTATATGCATGCATTAATTTTGATTGCAGCATTTTTCATTATTTAACTCATTTTAGCGTCTCTTAGGAGTGGCGAACCCAGGGCTGGCCCCTGTGTAGTCCTGAGGAAGTGCTTGGGGGATTCACAAAACATGTTGACAGGAGTTCATAGGTATACCTAAATACATTGCTTTTGGGTATCCTAATGGTTGCACCCCGTTTTTTAACGTTACCACCTGGAAGCAAGAATAAATTATTTAGAGCTTACTAGGAGGTATTTTTAACCATTTTCACATATCCCACTCCATCACTACACTAGCACCACACATAGTCAAATTATAAGTGCTCCTACGTAATTCGCAAGTCGCAGCACGCCCCGGTCCGCAGCGGACTGGGATGGCCCCTTTGATGAAGCATGTCACCGTGGGGCAACCCTGGTGAGTGAGGGGACAACAAGAAAAAGAGCAATACTCTTTTTCTATCACTATATCCACTATTCCAACCGCAATGAATGTTGTGAATAGGACTATAGTTAGCAGCTAGGCTCTCGGTTTCTGTTCCCCAGAGATCGTTCTTTGTGACTCAGATATGTCAAGGGTCATTTTATTTTTTATACTGAAGATTTGCGATAAGTCCAGCAAATATGTACAGTTTGCACGGCATCAGATCTAATATGGCTATTAAGAATTTTATAGTCAAATACTATTCTATATTTATTATCCAAAGTAGCTACTGAAAACAATGAAGTGTTCATTGAAGAACTATTACTTATTGATACTGAAGCTCAGTCAATAGCATTTTTGTATCTAGCATAGCCTCTGGCTTTAGTGTATTTGGACCAGCAGTTCATCTCTTAATTGAATAAAGCGTGGAGTAACTTCTTTGTCCCAAACTCTTTGACTTTTAAAAAGGACAGGAGCTTGTTCTGGATCGTGCCAGCCCAGAGATGTATCTTTGAGTAAAACCAAAGGGGATTATGGACGGAGTGTTGAACATTGCAAGCACTCACCCCAAGTCAACTGATCTGGGTTTAATACATCATCATTCTTTAGCTCACTCCAACACCCCAGTTCAGACATGGCCATATGCAAATCAGTATGACCCTATGCCTCATGGAAACAGTCCAGCCCGAACTGCCAAGCCATGTCTTCCCTGGAACGGAAACAAGCATCCTAGGACCGTTTTCTGGCTAGTCAGCCGTCATCAGCCAGGCTAGCTTGAATCCAGTGGCAAAGTGAGCAAGGGACCCACGTCTGGTCATACCCTGCCAACTTAGGGAAAACTAAACAAAACCAAAGGGGATGATGGACGGAGTGTTGAACATTACAAGCACTCACCCCAATCAACTTATCTGGGTTTAATCCATCATCATTCTTTAGCTCATTATGCCACCCCAGTTCAGATATGGCCATATGCAAATCAGTCTGACCCTGTGCCTCATGGGAACAGTCCAGCCCGAACTGCCAAGCCATGTCTTCCCTGGACCGGAAACAAGCACCCTGGGACCGGTTTCTGGCTAATCATCTGTCATCAGCCAGGCTAGCTTAAATCCAGTGGCAAAGTGAGCAAGGGACCCACGTCTGGGCATACCCTGCCAACTTAGGGCAAACAAAGCAAAACCAAAGGGAATGATAGACGGAGTGTTGAACATTGCAAACACTCACCCCCAGTCAACTGGTCTGGGTTTAATCCATCATCATTCTTTAGCTCACTCCGCCACCCCAGTACAGACATGGCCATATGCAAATCAGTCTGACCCTGTGCCTCATGAGAACAGTTCATCTGAAAGCCCGAAACCGGTCCTAGGATGCTTGTTTCCATTCCAGGGAGGACCTGGCTTGGCAGTTCGGGCTGGACTGTTCCCATGGGGCACAGGGTCAAGACTGATTTGCATATGGCTGGGTTAAAACTGGAATGGCATAGTGAGCAAAAAAACGATGAATTTAGGCCCAGATCTCTGTACTGGGGTGAATGTATGACATTGTTCTGCACTCTGTCCATCAACTGTTGTTTTTACATTTGTTACCCCGAGTGGGACGGGTATGCTCAGACGTGAGACCCATGCTCTCCATGCCACTGCAATCAAGCTATCCTGGCTGATGAGGGCTGAAAGCCCGCAACTGGTTGTAGGATGCTTGTTTCCATTCCAGGGAGGACCTGGCTTGGCAGTTCGGGCTGGACTGTTCCCATGGGACACAGGGTCAAGACTGATTTGCATATGGCTGGGTTCAAACTGGAATGGCATGGTGAGCAAAAAAACGATGAATTTAGGCCCAGATCTCTGCACTGGGGTGAATGTATGACATTGTTCTGCACTCTGTCCATCAACTGTTGTTTTTGCATTTGTCACCCCGAGTGGGACGGTATGCTCAGACGTGAGTCCCGTGCTCTCCATGCCACTGGAGTCAAGCTATCCTGGCTGAAGACGGCTGATAGCCAGAAACCGGTCCTAGGATGCTTGTTTCCAGTCCAGGGGGGACCTGGCTTGGCAGTTCGGGTAGACCTATTGTGTTGTCCGTAGGAAATGTATATGAAATGAAGTATGTAGATCATTTCTTACGAGAACATGTTACATCATTACCATCACATGTTAGAGACACAAAAGATTTCCTCAATAAGATTGAGGGGATTGTATGGGATAAAGACTGCATCCTCATTACCCTGGATGTGAACTCACTCGAATACCATCATTGACCACGTCCAGGGTATTGAGGCATGCCTGCATTTCCTGAAAGCCAAAGGTATTGAGTACTTGGATGCTCAGTGAAATGATGATGATGTGTTTGACTAATAACATCTTTATGTTCAACGGCGAGCTATACAGGCAGGTGCGGGGCACGGGGATGGGAACGTGCTTCGCACCGAGCTTTGCAAACCTCTTCCTTGGCAAGTGGGAGTAGGAAATCCATGGAGACACATCATTAGTATCTGATTTCAACAGCGTGGTGTTTTGGCTGAGATACATTGACGATTTATTCATTGTATGGAAGGGTAGTGAGACACAAGTTACAGAATTTGTTGACAAATTAACAATAACCCCTATAATATTACCCTCAGCCAGAATATCAGTAGAAGCAATATTGACTTCCTTGATGTGAGAATAGAAACACGGGAAGGGAAACTTCTGACCAGCCTGTTTCGCAAGGAAACATCGGGCAATAGTCTTCTCCATGCCCTCAGTGGCCACCCTGAGGCCCTTAAATGGAGCATCCCCTATGGAGAACTACTGAGGGCAAGGAGAAATTGCAACAACAACAAATATTTTCTTAAAGAACAAGAAATGATGCTTATTCGCTTTCGAGACCGTGGGTATCCGGAATGGATACCTAGAAAAGCCATTGCTAAGATTAAGGAGATAGACAAACTGAAAGCTCTAGAGACAGTTGCTGATATGAAACCCACTGAAAATAACATCAGGGTTATAACCACATTTAACAAACATTCATCCAAAATAGGTAAGATTCTAGTGGATAATTGGAATATTCTTAAAACAGATGGCATTATAGGACCTAAGCAGGGTGACAGACCTATGATTACATATAGGAAAGTCAGAAGCCTAAGAGATATTCTGATGAAGGGTGACAGTACTGAAACCCCTCAAGCCCAATCTCATGGGTTAAAGGGATTCTTTCCATGTGGGCACTGTAGAGCATGTAAGTCCAGCCACCATGTAAAGGATTCGATATACCCCACACCTCTGAGAGAAAAAAGATAATGCAGTTTCTCACCTGTAGCAGATGTTTTGTCATCTACGTCTTGGAGTGTCCTTGCAGACTCAAATATGTGGGCAGTACCACCTGCATGGCCAAAAAGAGGGTCCTTGAGCATTTGAGAGCTATTACTAATAAAGATCTGCATTACCCAATTGCGAGGCATTTCCAAGAGAAACATCAATCCAATAGCTCCCTCTTGCGCTTCTTTGCAATAGAGCAGATCAACATGGGACACAGGGGCGGCATTAGAGAATTAACACTAAGAAAGAGGGAATCCAAATAGATACTTGAGCTGGAAACCTGTTTTCCTGGAGGCCATAATCTTGACGAATAGTTAGCAACTCATCTTTATGAGTGATTAGGTGATCTCTCGTAACCTAGCTTTCTGCTATGCGTGATGCCTATGATGAATAGTTACAATTTAATAATTGCAATATGAAGTTAATTGAAAGTTTAATGTTAGACTTTTACAGTTTCGCTCCAATTTTGATTTCAATATTTAAAATGTAATGTCTGTAATTTGTGCAATCTCAGTAGTTTCAAATGCATAATATTTGTTTTCAATTTTGTCTTGTCTTTACACAGGAGGAAAGGAAGGGACCCGCCACTGGACAGTTGATCACTTCACGGGTTCCCTACTCTTTTCTTCACCCGGGCCTGGGCCAGCACTTAAGGTAAGATAAGGATCACTATTCTGTCATTTGATTCTCACATTATGGATTGGTGTCGACACTGCTTATTTTTAAATTACATTGGGACCCATAGGACCTTATATATAGCCACTAGGCGAATGCAAGACGTGTTGTACTGTATGGTTTTGGAAGTAATAGTTTTCCAGTACTTACAAGCACTGTGTGAGAAGGCACACTAATCACTATAGGCACGACTGATTGAAACGTATGATGATAAAGCCACTTGGCAATTGCATCTAGCTCTTCCTGTATACTGACCATTAGACCCATGTGCTATAGGAATTACTTGTTTTAATAATACCATTCATTGTGAATGTATTTTATTCCTATGTAAAGCGGGGGCATATTTCTTTGGTATTAATTTACTTGAAACATGACCATAATATAAATGTATGCACTTTGCGTAAACACATGAGTGAAGAACCCACGCCTTAATGTGTTGTGGGTATGTCATTATCCATTCCAACATGGCTGACTAGTTTCTGGGCAACTGCAATGATTATAACAAAGAATCCTATGTCGCTTTCCTTTGTTTATTTATGCACGTAACACTGTTATCTCAGCGTGTGATCAAGCCATTCATTTGACGAAACACGTAACGTTTTGGAGAAATAAAATGTCTGCTCTGGATTGAAAAGACTTTCGAGTGTGCGTGTTAACTTTTGACTTTGGCTTTATCACGTAACCTGCGGTGGTTCCACCGGTACCACGCACCACCTGACAGCGGGCTCGATCTGAACCGCATGTTTGTATTGATATATATATATTACCTACTGGCGGTCGCCCTTAGGTATATATAGTTAGGACCTAGTTACCATAGGAAATTCCGAACATTCTATTGGGAATAACTTTGGCGCCGATTGAGGGATCTGCCTGTAATTTTCCTTAAATTTGCCTCGCTGCGCTCCGCTCCTTCCCTGAAAGGTTCGGGGGGATTCGTCAACCGGGGGACGAGAAAAAAGGGGGGTCCCAAAACGTGTTTTCCCCATGTTAATTTCCATAGGGACATTCTGACAAGGCTACAGCTCGAACGGCTGAACGGAATTATACCAGATTTGGCAAAATGGTAGGGACTGGTATGCAGCAGTGCTTTTTGTATGTTTGGTGTAAATCCCTCCAGTAGTTCTTGAGAAAATTGAATTTGCAATTTTTCAAATGGCATTTTCTATGGGACCTTTAGACACGGCTACAGCCCGAACGGCTGAACGGAATTACACCAAACTTGGCAAAATGGTAGGGACAGGTATGCAGTAGTGCCTTTTCTATATTTGGTGAAAATCCCTCAAGTAGTTGTTGAGAAAATTGAATTTGATCAAATTATATATCTATATGCGCTCACCGTACGCGTACGGTACGCGTACGTGCGCGTACCCTTACGTGCGCGAGCGAGATTCTGATTGGCTGGCAGTCGACTGTCAACATTCTAAACTGTCCAAACCAGGAAGTGTTGGCCACCATCTTGTTTTTCAGGAGAACTGAGGCACAAGAGAGCCCAAAACAAGAGTGGAAAACACGAAAAGTGGGCAGGGTAGAGACCCCCAACCCTCTAGCCCTTCTCAGGGGGTCCCAAAAGGACCCCCAAGGGCAAAAAAAAAAAATCGTGGGGTACGCGCACCGTACGCGTAGGGTACGTGTACCGTGCGCGTACCCCGCGATTTAAAAAAAATATTTTTTTTTGCACTTGTTGGTCCTTCTGGGACCCCCTGAGAAGGACTAGGGGGTCAGGGGGTCTCAACCCTGCCCCCTTTTCGAGTTTTCCACTCTTGTTTTGTGCTCTCTTGTGCCTCACTTCTCCTGAGAAACAAGATGGCTGCTCAGGTGGTCCCAGAAGGATAATAACATATATAAACGTTATCCGCTAATAGAATTAGCATTTACAAAACCTTTGAAATTTATTGAAAAAAAATATAGGTTTCACATCTGATATAGTTAGGAAATAGCATTTCAAAAACCTTGCAAATTCACTGAAAAAAACATAGGTTTCAAGCCTTATATAGTTAGGAATTAGCATTTAAAAAACCTTGCAAATTCACTTCAAAAACGACTTATATAGTTAGGAATTAGCATTTTAAAAACCTTGCAAATTCACTTAAAAAACCATAGGTTTCAGGCCTTATGTAGTTAGGATTTAGCATTTAAAAAACCATTGAAATTGCTCCTATATAGTTAGTTGTACTAACTATATTCCGCGCACCCGCAATCCACTGCTGATGATGTCACATATTACATCATTCATGACATGGTCAGTGACATCACTGATGACATCATTGATGACATCTCAAATGACATCACTGATGACATCAGTGATGACATCTCATTTGACATCACTGATCACATCACTGATGATATCATTCATGTGATAATACGATGCACCTCCTCACACTCTAATATAACCTTTGATACACCCAGTGTTAAATACAGACTACCATTCTTGAAACCATTGACACACCAATACCAGTTACTACATACACCCTCACTGATTCCTAGGTCTACACACACATTCACTCATTCACCCATAGAATCACTCACACATACAGTCACTCATCAATACAACACTATCATATGCACTCATACACCTATACAAACACTCAGACACTACCACTCATCCATGGAGTTACTCACACACCTAGTCAGTCATGCAAAGAATCAATCACACTTCCATTTCCTCAACTATACAGTTATACACACAACACCTTACTTATTCAAACATATACTAACACATACTTACTCTCTTATACAATCACTGATACAAGTACACAATGATCCATATAGCCACTCGCACATTCACTGGCTCTCATGTATAGTCATTTATATATGCCAACTCTCACATGCACTGTGTTTTACATATGTACTTACTTGCACATGTAGCACTGAGATATCCATTCACTCACCAACACACCCATGCACACAGTCAACCGCCCATATAGCTGTTTCCACATGCACTCTTGAACTCATACACCTAGTGAATCAACTGCTCACACATCTATGCACAGAGTCACACACCTCCCAGCCACCCCCACACACACACTCAGTCTCCCATTCAAATACTTGGGCAACCAATCAATAACCCATGTAGCCACTCATATAGCTACTGATCAACACATAGAGCAGCTTACACGACAACAGACATACTGATGCACACATTCAGACAGTTTAGTCACTAACCCATGCATTTAGTAAGGCACATTTAATCAATCACTCATACAGTCAGTCACGCACCTACTAAATCCTTCATCCAGACACTTATACATCCACTCATTCTTCAATATGTAAAACATATTTAAACTTTACAGAAACACACAGTCACTGGATGATGTCATCAGTGATGTCAAATGAGATGTCATCAGTGATTTCATCAGTGATGTCATTTGAGATGTCATCAGTGATGTCACTGACCATGTCATGAATGATGTAATATGTGATATCATCAGCAGTGGATTGTGGGTGCGCAAAATAGTTAGTACAACTAACCATATAGGAGCAATTTCAATGGTTTTTTAAATGCTAATTCCTAACTATATAAGGCCTGAAACCTATGGTTTTTTAAGTGAATATATATATATATATATATATATATATATATATATATATATATATATATATATATATATATATATATATATATATATATATATATATATATATATATATATATATATATATATATATATATATATATATATATATATATATATATATATATATATATACACAAAGGCGACCCCTCGAAGAGGTCAGAGGACACCAAGGGGCTTTGGAAGACTCTTTAATGCAGGTTTTGCTGGGCATAATGCATTTTGGCGTAGTGTGCCTTCGTCAGACGCCCTTGACAAAATGGAGAATGCACCACATCACCCTTTAAGTGTTCCGGTCCTCCCCCAATGGGAAGTCAGCTGACTCATCACAATGCGGAGCAGCTGCAGTTTTAGCAATAGAAACTACAGCTCCCATGATGCAGTGTTCGGTAAGTACCTTGTGTGATGAGCGCTGTGATACCAAGCGATGGGATCCTTGATGCAGTCTGTAAAAGTAACTGAAAAGTCTTCCTCGGGTCCCCTCACGTTCTCCTCAGTCAGCAGGATGAGAGCGCGCCATGCAGCAGTGTTCCAGTGAAGCTGCTATATATATATATATATATATATATATATGTATATATATATATATATATATATATATATACATATATATATATATACATATATATATACATATATATATATATTACCTACTGGCGATAGCCAGTAGGTATATATAGTTAGGATTTTTTCTCTATGGAACTTTTGAAAATTCTATGTCTAATAACTTTGGCGTTTGTGGACGGAATCGGCTGAAATTTTCAGGAAAATGGCACATTTTGTTTCTGAGCAGCCCCTGAAAATTTGGGGGGGTTCCGTCAAGGGGGGGCCAAGAAAAAAGGGGGGTCCCAAAACACGTTTTTCCCATTCATTTTTTAATAGGGCCTTTGGCCTCACTTTTAGCTCGAACGGCTGAATGGATTTACACGAAACTTTGCAAAATTATAGGGACTGTTAGCCCGATGTGCCTTTGCTGGGTCTCAATATATGTGCTCCAGTGGATTTTGAGAAATTAACGTTTAAAAAAACAGATATATCTGTGACAGCGTCCCAGATAGCGCTCCAGATCGCGTACTTTTCGTGTAACGGAGCTTTGCGTAGCGAAGCTGATTGGCTCTCCGGTGTCTGTCAACATTCTAAACAGTCCGGTGCGGCCGCCATCTTGTCTCTCGGTAGGATCGAGAGACAAGAGGAGGAGAAAAACGAAGGGGGAATTTAATGAAAGGGGGCAAGGTAGACCCCTCTTGACCCCCTAGGAATGATGTTGGGGTTATTAAAGGGTCCCGTGGGGCAAATAATAAAAATTTGATTTTTTGCGGTAGAAGCGCTTCTCGGTTCGCGAACCGGGTCGCAAACTGGTAGCGAAACATGAATTCGCCATTTTGTGTTTCGATTTAATTAAATTACTAGGTATAAGGGGGTACGGGAGACGTATCCTGACCCCTTATGTTTTCTGAGGGTGGCTGAGGAGGCTCATATATGTTGATACATGTCTTCCAGCGGCTGTGCGTGAGCGTTTTTATTTTTTGCTGCGTGACGTCTGTTAACGTTCGATTCGATGGAAATCAGGAACTGTTGACCGCCATTTTGTCACTACGAGTAAATATTTTGTTAAAAATAATTTATAAATTAATCCTTATTTATAAAAATTGTCTGCGCCATCTTGCCTTTTTTGCAATGCCACATTTTTGTTGAGCACGGCAGCCATTTTAGATGCCTTGACCAGACCCACTCTCTGCACGCCGCCGATCCTCAGCATGGCTCCCCACCCTCGCAAGCATCTCCCCCACGCACTGGTCACCCCCGCTCTCTCTCTCATGCATGGGCCAGAAACCTCCTCCCATCTGCGCTGTTCTTCTCTGAGAATCACACCCTATGCCCGCCCGACACCTCCCTTTCACCCTATTCACTACCGCACCCTCTGGCACTCCTCTTCCTCTGTGTTCGATTGTCCAGGCCGGTCCCAGGCTATCACCTAGCCCTGCAGATGTAGTTTATGGCCCCAGCTGTAGAGAATCACCCCTCTTCAAAGGAGTTACAGTAGATCAAGGCCCCCACCCGATGAGATCCGTCACACCACACGCGTTCCTACTATCTGATAACCACCTGTATTGTGCTTGGGGAGGGGATTCTCACTGTGAGGGTGTGTGGGTCCGAGCCTGAAGCGGAAGATTCCAGGGATGCCTCTTTGTACATCAAAGTTTTTACAATTATGTGTCACATTAAAAATATATAGCACTCCAACAAAGTAGTAGGATTATAACACTTTAATAACTTATAAATATATACAACGCAACAAAAACAGTAAATACATTTAAACATTTTTTTGAAAAAAGAAGCAACAATGGTCAGTAGCTGTGTTTTGTGCGAATAGTCCCAAGGCAGCACAACGTGCTGAGTTCTGGACGGCACCCAGGTGATGTTACCTGGGTGCCGCACTGGTTTTTGGTATCCTACAATGCAGCTCCGAAAAACGGCGTGGGGCGTCCCGGGGGGTGCGGGGGGAGGCCTCGTCAGTAGCGGTCTGTTGTGCGAATAGTCCCAAGGCAGCAGAACGCGCTGAGATGTGGATGGCACCCAGGTGATGTCCAGTAAGTTGCCGCACTGGTCTTGGCATCCTACAATGCTGCTCCGAAAAACGGCGTGGGGCGCCCCGGGGGTGGGGGAGGCGGCGTGAACGGGCCTCCCCAGGTGGAGGCTCGTCTGCTGTAGTGGGGCGCCCCTTTACCGTTTCAGTTGCCATTCCGCCCGCTTTTGCTACACTGTGCCTCATCCGCCATTCAGCTGTTTATCGCCCGCTCTTGCGGCTACAGCGTCTCGCTCACCATGTAGTTGAGTTGCGCCCACTCTTGCGGTGCAGCGATAGGCGGCTGCCACAGGACTCTTAAAATGGCGGACGGCTCTTCGGATTTGGGCCTGGTCCACTAAAATGGCCATGGGACACCTTGGAACTCGGAAGCTTGTCTGCTAGGTCTTGGACCCCATTCTCGAAAGCGTCCCCTGAGCCTTGAAGATTTTACAAAAGTCTTGGGGGCCCCCGACTCCTGCAGGCTTCCGGTGGGGAGCGGCTGCCATGATTGCTCGCGGAATGACCACGACGGAGCCACGAGATGGTGGTGCTCTCATGCTGACGCCAGCTTCAGTCTGAAACATCCAGAAACAAGGTGGGGCTTTCATCGTTTGGGAAAAAAAATGTTTTAATCCAATGAAAAGTGTTATTTTTAGGTCATATGATCAAGCCTTCCATCATTAGGAAACCAAAAGTAAAATGAACCAATGAAAAGTTTTATAAACAAGTCACATGACCTGTTATGCGGCATAGGGCTATAAAAAGCGTAGAAAATCCGTTGGCACGTGAGGCGGCGTCAGTAGCGGACCGATGTGCGAATAGGCCGAAGGCAGCACAACGCGCCAAGATCCGGATGGCACCGAGGTGGTGTCCAGCAAGTTGCCGCACTGGTGTGGCCATCCTACAATGCTGCGCCGAAAGTCGGCGTGGGGCGCCCCGTTGGCCTGTGAGGTCGCGTCAGTCAGTGGGGGCTGTTTGAGGATCTGACTGCATTGAAAGCAATGTGATGCTGTGCGTCGCCCCCAAGATGGAGGCTCCTCGGCTGCAGTGGGACGCCCCTTGGTGTTTCACTCGCTATCCAGCTGAGTTGCGTCCGCACTTGCGGCTACAGTAGGCCGAAGGCAGCACAACGCGCCGAGATCTGGATGGCACCGAGGTGGTGTGCGTCGCCCCCAAGATGGAGGCTCCTCGGCTGCAGTGGGGCGCCACTTGGTGTTTCACTCGCTATCCAGCTGAGTTGCGTCCGCACTTGCGGCTACAGTAGGCCGAAGGCAGCACAACGCACCGAGATCTGGATGGCACCGAGGTGGTGTCTAGCAAGTTGCCGCACTGGTGTGGCCATCCTACAAAGTCGGCGTGGGGTGCCCCGTTGGCCTGTGAGGTGGTGTCAGTAGCGGACCGATGTGTGAATAGGCCGGAACCAGCACAAGGCGCCAAGATCCGGATGGCACGGAGGTGGTGTCATAGTTGAGAGTTCTGAGCAGCGCTTGTAACACTGTCTGAAGCTTATTTGCACCTGCTGCAGCTTCACTATTGCCCTGGTGTGGCCAAAGATCGCCCATGACATAGGCGGACGGCTCCCGGGGTCCGGCGGAACTTTTTTCCTTTTCCTTTCTGCATCTTGTCCCACAATCCGTTTGACCTGAAGACACGACCAGGTCCCTGAATGTGTGCAGGGGGACGCTATTGATTGAATCAAAATGGCGGCTTCACACAAAGCTGACTCAAGCGTTGCTGCTGATGCTATACAGACAAAAACTGTTTTTCAGTTTGTACATTCTTCAGGATTTTTCCATCCAAGGCTGGTTGAGAGTTTGTAGAACAATGGCTTCAGATCTTGCCCTCCCCTCTTTTGACTGATGGTTCTTGTTGCCTATCTCTTCTGTTGTCATTTAACTGAACCTTTTTTGACTGCCGAAAGGGGTTCTGGTCCGACCGCTGCTTGGTGGAGACATTTTGACTATATCATGGACCTGCCCGGCCTCGCCCAAAATGGCGCCGGTATAAATGGGACTCGTAACTCCTTGTTGTGTACTGGTTGCACAACCTTGATATCATGAGCTACGTATGCAGTTTTGAGGCACATGGCGGGCGGGGACGAGAATTGATTGAATATTTCGACATCCCTATTGATATTAAGTTCTGATGTGTTATTGATTACTGTACTATTGAAAGTTCGAATTAACGTCACCCATGGTACTTGCCCGCAAATGTATATCTAGATAATTTTATTGTAAGTGGCCCTGTCGTATTTTAATTACAAAATGTACGTCCACCGATTCTGCAACTGTTAGACACCTTAGTTCTTGCAACCTAATGGCCCGCTCGTTACGTTCCTCTACAGTGTAAATGTCTCCTCATCATATACGATTCCAGTTTGCTCCGTGGCCGGCCCACGTGGTTATAGGCCCATATTTGTATACTGACATTTTCACAATAAAGGTTTTTAAAACAAAACATGGTAGTAGTATTTACATTGGTAAAGTTTTTTATTTTAGTCACTGTTTGCGAATCAGTAAAAGGCAAGTGAAATAAAGCAGTCCAATTACATGACGGATAAAAGGTATAATACGCAGGAACGCAGTAAAGATAAATGGTCAAGGGCTGTTGTGTTTTCTACTCCTGCAACATAAAGTGATCGATAAGAATCTGATATTTAGGCGTATCGGCGACTAAGACAGCAGGCCGAGCCTCTTTTGCTCAACGGCTCCGTCATGGGACGAAGAAACGCCCTTTTTCTAGAAAAAGGAATATATTTTACTTGCAGGACAGTTGTAAATTTTCCGGGAAAGTACATTAGCCTGGAACATTATAACATATATGTTTAAGAAAAAATAATGTTCGAAAGCAATAAAAAGCGTAATTTTTAGGTCATATGACCAAGCCTTTCATCATTAGAATAACAAAAGTAAAATGAACCAATGAAAAGTTTTATTAACAAGTCACATGACCTGCTATGCTTACGTTACGCGCTGCGCGCCACGCCCCGGATGGCTTCCGGGAAGCTGCGCTTCGCACACCGGAGCACTTCCGGGTGCGCTAACGCGGCGTGTCATATAACGCATTACGCGACAACGTAGGTCCAGAATATAGTCAAAATGTCTCCACCAACCAGCGGTCGGAACACAATCCCTTTCAGCAGTCTAAAAAGTTCTGTTAAATGACAACAGAAGGGACAGGCAACAAGAACCATCAGTCAAAGAGGGGAGGGCAAGTTCTTCTCTACCGGGTCACGTTGGGGCGCTACCGGAACTGATCGAATTGGTAGTCTACAGTGTTTGTGGATGTTTCAGACTGAAGCTGGCGTCAGCATGAGAGCACCACCATCTCGTAGCTCAGTCGTGGCCATTCCACGAGCAATCATGGCAGCCGCTCCCCACCAGAAGCCTGCGGGAGTCGGGGGCCCCCAAGACTTTTGTAGAATCTTCAAGGCTCAGGGGACGCTTTCGAGAATGGGGCCCAAGCCCTAGCAGACAAGCGTCCGAGTTCCAAGGTGTCCCAGGGCCATTTTAGTGGACCACGCCCAAATCTGAAGAGCCGGCCGCCATTTTGAGAGTCCTGTGGCAGCCGCCTATCGCTGCATCGCAAGAGCGGGAGCAACTCAACTACATGGTGAGCGAGACGCTGTAGTCGCAAGAGCGGGCGGTAAACAGCTGAATGGCGGAAGAGGCACAGTGTAGCAAAAGCGGGCGGAATGGCAACTGAAACGGTAAAGGGGCACCCCACTACAGCGTGTCTTCAGGTCAAACGGATTGTGGGACAAGGTCCAGAATGGAAGAGTCATCAAAAGGCAAAAAGTTCCGCCGGACCCCGGGAGCCGGCCGCCTATGTCGGGGGCGATCTTAGGCCACACCAGGGCAACACGACTTGGGGAGGGGGCAGGAGCCAAGCGCCCCCTCCCAGTCCGCGCCACCACACCGTATGTTGAAAATCTGAAGCCATCGTTCTACAAACTCTCAACCAGCCTTGGATGGAAAAATCTTGAAGAATGTACAAACTGAAAACCAGTTTTTGTCTGCATAGCATCAGCAGCAACGCTTGCTATCAGAGTGCATGAGTTTCATGCTCGATCGATTGAGCTAGCCGGATCAGGCAACAAAAAGTATAAAATAGTTATGTAAATAGTTATTTAATAAAATGTTTTACCCTGTTACTTTGCTGGTGTGTTGTATATATTTATAATATTTGCATAGAGTTTATCGTTTTTTTGGGCGGGGTGGGTGGCGGAGCCGAGCTGTCTTGCAGCCATCATGGTGTGGAGCTCAGTTCATCTCACTAGTTTCGTATTTCTCATGAAGGGTTGTTCCTAATGTTTCTATTTTAGCGAGGTCAAAAAGAGATCCCATTAGTGGCCTACTGATTTTGCTCGATTACTTTTGTTTTTTTACACAATTTTTCACTATCTGCAAAGACTAAACAGAGTATTGCGACTCTGTGCTTGTTTGTAAATAGAGAATGAACCAAAGAGAATCAATTCTAAAACAGTAAATGCTTGGATAACAACCAATCAAATGGAGAGACAAGCAGGCACGATGGATTACAACGGGGGCAAAGGCCTGCGTTAACTACCCTTCACTATCTGCAAAGAGAGAGTACTACTAAGAGAAAAGAGGGGGGGGCAGCGTTCAAAGCACATCAGCGTGCATAAACACGAAAATGTTTTTACCTATCACGTACTTGACATTTGACAGCTTTTGATATTTGCTATTAAAAAACCATTGAAATTCACTGAAAAAACCATAGGTTTTAGCCCATATATAGTTAGGGATTAGCATTTACAAAACCTTAATTTACTCGCACAAAACCATAGAAATTCGCATATATAGTTAGATGCAATAACTATATATCGCGCACCAGCAACCCACTGCTGATGATGTCACATATTACATCATTCATGACATGGTCAGTGACATCACTGATGACATCACTGATGACAACACCCAGTGACTGTATGTTTCTGTAAAGTTAAAATATGTCTTACATATTGAAGAATGAGTGGATGTATAAGTGTCTGGATGAAGGATTTAGTAGGTGCATGACTGACTGTATGAGTGAGTGATTAAATGTGTCTCACTGAGTGCATGGGTTAGTGACTAAACTGTCTTAATTTATGCATCATTAAGCCTGTTGTTCTGTAAACTGCTGCATGTGTTGATCAGTAGCTATATGAGTAACTATATGGATTTTTGATTGGTTGCCCAAGTATTTGTATGGGAGACTGAGTGTGTGTGTCGGTGGCTGGGAGGTGTATGACTCTGTGCATAGATGTGTGAGCAGTTGATTCACTAGATGTATGGGTTCAAAAGTGCATGTGGAAACAGCTGTATGGGCGGTTGACTGTGTGCATGAGTGTATTGGTGAGTGAATGGATATCTCAGTGCTACATGTCAAAGTAAGTACATATGTAAAACACAGTACATGTGAGAGTTGACATATATAAATAACTGTGCATAAGAGCCAGTGAATTTGTGAGTGGATGTATGGATCATTGTGAACTTGTATCAGGGATTGTATAAGAGAGTAAATATGTGTTAGTATATGTTTGAATAAGTAAGGTGTGTATAACTGTATAGTTGAGGAAATGGAGGTGTGATTGATTCTTTGCATGACTGACTAGGTGTGTGAGTAACTCCATGGATGAGTGACAGTCTGTGAGTGTTTGTTTACAATGAGTGTATCTAAGGTTATACTAGAGTCTGAAGAGGTTCATCGTATTATCACATGAATGATGTCATCAGTGATGTGATCAGTAATGTCAAATGAGATGTCATCAGTGATGTCATCAGTGATGTCATTTTAGATGTCATCAGTGATGTCATCAGTGATGTCATTTGAGATGTCATCAGTGATGTCATTTGAGATGTCATCAGTGATGTCATCAGTGATGTCACTGACCATGTCATGAATGATGTAATATGTGACATCATCAGCAGTGGGTTGCGGGTGCGCGATATATAGTTATTGCATCTAACTATAGATGCAAATTTCTATGGTTTTGTGCGAGTAAATTAAGGTTTTGTAAATGCTAATCCCTAACTATATATGGGCTATACATATATATATATATATATATATATATATATATATATATATATATATATATATATATATATCAAACATCAGTGATGTCATTTGAGATGTCATCAGTGATGTCATCAGTGATGTCACTGACCATGTCATGAATGATGTAATATGTGACATCATCAGCAGTGGGTTGCGGGTGCGCGATATATAGTTATTGCATCTAACTATATATGCGAATTTCTATGGTTTTGTGCGAGTAAATTAAGGTTTTGTAAATGCTAATCCCTAACTATATATGGGCTATACATATATATATATATATATATATATATATCAGAATTGAAAAAACGTACATGTGAAAACATTTTAACTTGGAAGCAGTTGGTATTATTATCCTGATTTGTGGGAGCAGTGCAAGTACAGCAAAGAGAATCTAGTATGGACTGTTGGTGGCCTCAAATGAAGCAGCATTTATATGGGCTGACAAAAAGAGGGCATGAATTAGGTGCAAAAAGACGAAGTGATATCATAGAGTCTGCCATTACGCTGTGTATTTAAAACTACATTTTGAAAAGATCCAACTTTTTCTACAACGTTTCGATTTTCACGTACTGTTGGGTTTGTGAATTACATAATTACATAATGTGCGTATCTGTTTGATCTATATGAGCTATATGCATTTTGGCGTAGTGTGTTGAGGTTTTAATCATGGATAGTGCTCAGGCGGGAGCCCCGGCTTCCAGTGATGATTCACTGCGGGTCCATGGAAGTCAAAAGGTTAAGAACCTCTGTTCAGAGGCCCCACTGTGTGTGTGTGTGCGCGTGTGGGTGTGTGTGTGTGTGTGTGTGTGTGTGTAGGGGAGGGGAGGGGTGCTCGGCCTCGGCTTGTGTTTGCTTAGCAAGCCTAAACTTTCTTTTTAATTGCCCTTGTGCTTCACGCACTGTAGCAGCTGCTTGAAGCTTGAAAAATAACAAAAAACAAGAACAATCATTATAGAGAAAGTGACAAAAGGCCCCTTTAGTTAGTGAATGGGACCCCATGTTCTAAGAACGATCGATTCCTCCAAGGTGTTTGTTGTATAGCATGCCAGGGTTTTATTTTTGCAGTTTTATATAGTGCAAACGCCACCTGAAGGCATTAGAGCCCTTTACTTGAGCACACACCTGGAGGTGAGTGATTTTCCCTGAATCACAGGATGTTCAGGGCATAACAGAGGCCTTTGCAAACCCCGTGCAGGCCTGACCCCTGCTCCCAGCCCTTCAGGGGCTCCCAAAGCCTTCAGAGGGGGCCCATTCCACCCACGTCCAATGAACATTCCTGAGACATGGAAGGGTTATGTGCCACTCTACACATTCTGCAGGGGGTGCGGGCATCATTTTACAATTCGCCACTGTCTCTGTTCTAGAGCACTGCAGTTCTGCTGGGATCCACTGGAGAAAAATGGGTGTGAAGGAATTTATTGACAATGGAAACGATGATGTTATTTCTCATCTGCAGCACCCAATGATTCCACTTTTATGATTATCAATTTATCTATGGTATTTTGACCAATCTAAACGGCAAAAGACGCTTTTAATAGTTAGTTCAATCCAAAGAAATACGTTTTTAATGGATTCACATGAATCCATATAGCCCTCCAAATGAGGCCCCCCATCACTGGTTTCCCCTAAAGGTTTAGATCAAACTGCATTGTAATTACCAACTAACCTCCCACTCATTACTTTTTTTTTGTAACAGGGGATTTTACTGCTAAGCAGATACATAATGCAAAGTATTGATGAACTTCCCTGCAGCCAGCCAGCTGGCAGCCAAAGGGGCGCAGGCATTTAAAGTTCGATTGATTTTTAAAACTGGCAGTACAGGCAAATGTGAACAAGCGTTTGTTATTGTTTTGCATGTTTAATAACACCCTGTTTTAAAGAATATCACACTGCTTTCTAAATATTGTAAAATGGCCAGATGGAAGTATGCAGGCGGTTACACGTTTTAAGTATGTACATTTAATGAAAGGCACTAAACATGTTTCCCTTACTGCAAAATGTTTGACGAGTACAAAGTAACAAACATCAATAAAAGGAATGGCAGATGTTAATTTTTAAGCACAAGGTGCAAAATAAACGCAGGGAAGGCCAGAAATGCCCTTATTGAGGGCTTATCCGCAGGGTCGTTTCTAGGTGTTTTGCCGCCCTAGGCGAGAATTGAAAAATGCCGCCCCCTCCCTTATACTACCATCACTCTCTCCCCCTCCCCCTCCATCCCCCACGCCATCCAGGCTAGAAGAATCAATTAACAGGTGAGGCTTGTGAGTACCAAGGAACATCACTTCGGTTCTATGCATGCTGATAAGCAGGTGACGCAGCCCAGATATAGTGTACCGAATTCACCCACCATACCTTGAATGTACTTTATTTTATTGAATGGGCAATCATTGAACTACAAATACAGGGCCCTATGACGTGGATGAGTGTTTGCGCAGGGCACAGATGTGTGTTTGTTTTTAGGTGAATTTATTTTGACTTTTAAGCTGGGGACCAGGTTGGAGTCTGGCGGGAGGCTCAATCATCCTGTGAATCTGGGCAAATCACTTAGGGGCAGATTTACAATTACTGGCGCATCCCTGCATATCGGCAGGGATGCGCCAGTAATTGTGCGCCGCAGCTCCGCCACCCTTGATGCGCCGCATTTACAATGCGGCGCCCCATGGGGCAAAAACGGCACAGATGCGTCACGCATCTGTGCCGTAAAAGCGACGCATTGCTGGAGTTGTGTCGCAAGCAGAGACAGACTAACCTAAAAAGTGGATCTGTCTATAATCATTCAAGGACCACCAATATTGGTAAAACAATGGGGCACCTGGTGCTGTTTCATATATGTCTGAATTTGGAGTAGTTGCAAAACATGTCCTAATGAAAAAGACAAAACCATAATTTAGAATGAAGAATTGTTATGCCATATCCCCAGTAAAGTCCAGCTAATAAGACTGCACCTGGCTATTACCTTAGTGCTTGAGGACAATCAATTTGCTTGAATGAAAGTACTGTCCTATGATCATAAGATGATGACTGTGTGCCCTGCTGCTAAGTCTCCAAACGATAAAGCTCAAGGATGTGAGTCTGCAACAAAGGTAAAAGCAAAAGTGAAACAGAATCTAGCCTAGAGCCTTACAAAGAAAAATTAGGCAATAGCAAAAGTGAGCTCTGACCAACTATTACCTTTCTGAGACTTATTGGGAATCCTAAATATGAAACACGTTATCTCGCTGGCTGGTTTAAAAAATAGGGTAATTCCTTGATGAGGCCCACTGCAAAATGTATAACCTATTTCTCATAGAAAAGGTTCTTCCTTTTTCGAGCCTGTAGCGCCAAACATAAGCAAACGGAGGTCATGAGATTATAATATATACCTAAAATTTTAAGAGACACCATACATATGCAAATGCAATACAGCTGGATCAATTGCTATAAAGTTTCCTATTGTGTAGTCTACACATATGAAGATATCTAGAAATGACACTCTATATGTCGCAGCCGTTAAAATTTAATAAAGATACCTACTTAATGTCATGCACAAAAGAATACGGGGATGTTTAATGGTTAAACACTCCAACCCCAAAGTTGCTCTGTGCCTGTGCCGAGATAAGATGGAAAACAGCACGTAAACCATATGTACAGGCAAAGTAGTGATAGGTGTGCCGAGAGATAAATATTATGTTGGAAAACTGCCTACCAGCTATATGTTCAAGCGTATTGATAGAAGCAAAACTTTGTTTACCGAGGCTGCCAAACATTAGCCACTCACTTGAAATGCTCGTAAGGCACAATACCCCCAAAGTTACTTTTAAACATAATAGGAGCATCCTGAAAACTCAATAAAAGTTGCACATGCGAGCGTAGTGATAGAGGCAAAACTTTGTTTACCGAGGCTGCCAAACATTAGCCCCTCACTCGAAATGCTCGTAAAGCACCATACCCCCAAAGTTGCTTTTAAACATGATGAGAGCGACCTGAAAGCTCGATATAAATTGAACATGCGAGCAAAAAGTGAGCGCACCTTAAAGGCCTGGGGCCTCATTTATGAGGCCGTGTGTCACTTTTACGCCGCCGGTGCATCACTTTTTGTGACGCACCAGTGGCGTAAAAAATGCGCCTTTGTTGTGCCATATTTACAAAGTGACGCATCTAGGTAGATGCGTCACTTTGTAAACCCCTGCGCCACATTATACCTGCGCCAGGTATAATGTATGCAGGGGGGCGTATTGACGCAAGGAAGGGTCGTAGAAGTGACGCAGTGAAATCTATGAGATTTCACTGCGTCACTTGTAGGACGCCGTTGAGTCAAAATCTTGCGCCTGCCTCACAGTGGGCGTAAGACTGACGCAGGCCCTTTCACATGGGGCTTGCCCCATTGTGAAAGGACACATTGCTGGAGTTGCGTCACTTTTGTGACACACTCCAGCAATGCGTCACTTTTGCGCTTACAGATACGTCAGAAATACTGACGTATCTGTAACTCCTTGCGACATGATGCGTCATACATTAAATATGACGCATCAGGAATGTCGCAAGGAGTGCGCACTGAGAAGTGACGCATCGCTGCTTTCACGCAGTGATGCGTCATTTCTCATAAATGAGGCCCCTAGTTCTTACCTGTGTTTTGAATGTAAGGAATCTCTTAAGAGATCAACAGACACGTCGATGTCCGCGCTGTTTATGAAAAGAGAAAACTTCATGTTTTGCCTACAGCTAAATACGTTTTGTCCTTTAGATATATTTGTTTTCAACGGTTCGAAAGGCATCTTGGTTTGTTTATATCATAAATAGCTTATTGACAGACACTGTACAAAAAACACAACTCTATTCAATAAAAGGCACACAAATGACCGTGCAGAGTTTTTGTCTGCATCCTGTGTCGCCCCTTTTAAAGTCTTCGTCAACTACATTATGTTTTTCAGAAGCGCTTTCTCTACCAAGCAAAGGCTACATGCGTGGCTGGTTACAAATGAACCAGCCTGGGTCAGCACAAACTCATGTTTTTGCCGCCCTCCCCCTTTTGTCGCCCTAGGCTGCTGCCTAGTCCTGCCTAATGGTAGAAACGGCCCTGCTTATCCGAAACATAAATTCTTAGGATTTGAAGGAACATTTCTTTGCAACACAAGGAAAGCTTCACTCCTTATATAAACAAGCAGTAGGTCTCGCCTTTGGGACGCTTCAGAGTTTAGAGATATCTATGAATAAAAAGTGCATCAGTGGTACTCACATCATTCTGGCATGCTTTAAGTAGATTTCCCTGTACAGGATTATTCCTGTAGTTCTCAGAGTGCAAGGGAGCATGATTAAAAACCAAATCCTTCCCGAGCCCGCGATGGGCTTTGTCCTTGACTGAAACTGTGCATAAAGATTCATCACTTTGGAATAATCAGTCATAATGAGAGCAGTGGGTTGACCCAGGACCGGATGTATGCAGGAATGTGTGTTTATGAACTTATATTGCAGCAGGCTGGCGAGGAGACTGCTGCAGAGGCCTCTGACGAATACCTAAAAAGCAAAGCCAAGGAAAAGATTGTTCTATGAAGTTCTGCACATGCAGAAACTTTGGGCTGGTATTCACGCATGGGCGCGGCGGCATTGGAGAGTGTAATGAAGAGGAGGGCAGAGTAAGACATTAAACACCCGTGCCAATGAGGAGCGCTCGGAAGTTTAGACAAAGCAGAGACAGGCAAGAAGTATGGCGACCATGCGAGACCGCCCGCGTTAGGAGCACGGGAGAGGCAGCGCCTCGCTCGGGGACCAGATGCGCCTTTACTAGCAGGGGTGCGAAGGAGGGAGGTGCTGCCTGTTCTCAGAATGGGGGGATGAAGCAAGGAGCAGAACAGCGGGGAGGAGAGCAGATGGAAGGGAGAGGGGTGCACAAGCAGAGCTGCCCTGGTGTGACCCCAATGCACGAAGACCCCACAGGGAGCGGACCGCACCCGGACACAGCTGCTCGGACATGGCTTCCCAGGACACATGGCAGACCTCCGGAGTCCAATTGTGACATTGTGAGCATATTGGTCCCAGAGAAAATAAAAAAGTGTGACCAGCGCTGACCGCCATCTGTTTCAAAGTAACCTTACCGCGAGACGCGGGCGCGATAATCAGAAACAGATTGCGCTGCTGCTCGCTCCCGAGCACCCTAGGCCAGGGGACTGAGAAGGCTGGACATGCACCCGCCTTGGACCAATCGTGCACTGTCTTTCTTAGAAAGACGCACGCAAAGGCCAATTGCGGGTGATAAAAAGAAAACACACGCACAAGCGTGTGTTCAGGGTTCAAAAGCCCTTACTAAATGCCTCGCAGAGCAGCGCATGCACGCTGGCTCAGGCGAGACCTAAAACGGCAAAGTAGTGATTGAGCTTTGATGACTTATCAAGCTACAGGTTTGTTGGAGGTGTGGCCAGGCTGCCGACCAAGATGGCCATGTAGCACTGTAGCTCTGCCAGCCTGCACATTTGGCTCATTGTATGAGCGTCCGGCATGGGCGCTTAAATAAAGGAGCAGAAATCTCAAAATAAGCAACATACGGAAATGCCTACAGTGAATCCTGTGGACTGTGAATCCCAAGCGCCTTGAGACCCTCCGGGTGAGTAGCGCGCTATACAAATTTCTTGATTGATTGATTGATTGATTGACTGTGGCTGCAGCTTAAAGGTGTCAATCAATGGTGCGCTCACTGCGCGGTTACGTGCACGCTCAGAACTGTGTGTCACAGACTCAGTGAGAAGGCCTGATTGATTTGGTTTTTCTTTGTTCGCCATAAGTAGGCAGGGTATGCTCAGATGTGAGTCCCTTGCTCACTTTGCCACTGGATTCAAGCAAGCCGGGCTGAAGACAGCTGAAATGCCAGAAACCGGACCTCGTTAGCTTGTTTCCAGTCCAGGGAAGGCATGGCTTGGCATTTTGGGCTGGACTGTTCCCATGAGGCACAGGGTCAGACTGATTTGCATATGGCCATGTCTGAACTGGGGTGGCAGAGTGGGCTAAAGAACAGTGATGGATTAAACCCAGATCAGTTGAGTGGGGGTGAGTGCTTGTATTGTCAACTCTCCGTCCATCATTTCCTTTGGTTTTTCTTTGTTCGCCATAAGTTGGCAGGGTATGCTCAGACGGGAGTCCCTTGCTCACTTTGCCACTGGATTCAAGCAAGCCGGGCTGAAGATGGCTGAAATGCCAGAAACCGGTCCTCGGTAGCTTGTTTCCGGTCCAGGGAAGGCATGGCTTGGCATTTTGGGCTGGACTGTTCCCATGAGGCACAGCGTCAGACTGATTTGCATATGGCCATGTCTGAACTGGGGTGGCAGAGTGGGCTAAAGAACAGTGATGGATTAAACCCAGATCAGTTGACTGGGGGTGAGTGCTTGTATTGTCAACGCTCCGTCCATCATTTCCTTTGGTTTTTCTTTGTTCGCCATAAGTTAGCAGGGTATGCTCAGACGTGAGTCCCTTGCTCACTTTGCCACTGGATTCAAGCAAGCCGGCCTGAAGACGGCTGAAATGCCAGAAACCGGTCCTCAGTAGCTTGTTTCCAGTCCAGGGAAGGCATGGCTTGGCATTTCGGGCTGGACTGTTCCCATGAGGCGCAGGGTCAGACTGATTTGCATATGGCCATGTCTGAACTGGGGTGGCAGAGTGGGCTAAAGAACAGTGATGGATTAAACCCAGATCAGTTGACTGGGGGTGAGTGCTTGTATTGTCAATGCTCCGTCCATCATTTCCTTTGGTTTTTCTCTGATTGGAGACCCCTCATCCCAAATCGGACTGTCTGCTGTCAGCAGAGACTGCTGTATGCTGGGGGCCCTGTCTGAGTCGCTGCAGCAAGAAACGCATGCTGGGCTGCATGTAAGTCAGCCTGTGATGCTTTTGGAGGCCTCGCAGTGACAGGGACCTGGGGTGATCCTGGGGTCTGGCCACCCAGTTGGTTCGAGCCGGCCGACTGTGTGCAGCAGCCTCTGCTATCCCTTGCACCCCATGCATTGCCAACCATTGCTTGCCACTAAACACTGCCGCTGCCAGGGGCTAGGAGGAAATACAGGGCTGAAGTGAGGATCACCCACAGAGCAGCAGGTAAGCTGGCCCGTGTCCTTCCCAGAGGCCCCAGAAACACAGGGTCCGTGGGTAAGCCTGGGGGCTTGACGCTCGGCTGGTTCAGGTTGGCTGACTGTGTGCTGCAGCCTTTTCCGTCCTTTGTCCCCCCAGACATCACCTGCCGTAGCCCACAGCCGCACACTGCTGTTGACTGGTGCCACGAGGAGAAAGGACTAGTGGAACCCGCTCTATGGGCGGGCCCACGGTCTGCGAAAAGAAACACAAGCAAGGCCACAGGTAAGCCGGCCAATGTCACTCCCGGAGGCCCCGCAATGACAAGGATGGCAGGCAGGCCTGGGGGCCGGCCACCCGCTGGTTCGGGCCAGCTGACTGTGCGCTGCAGTCTCCGCTGTCCTTTGCCCCCCAGGCATCGCTGGGCGTAGCGTTGCTGTTTGGCACTAGGAGGAGAACGGGCCCCTGTGCGGGGTGATGTGTTTTACAGAGCGGGACACAAAAGTACACTTAACATACGCTTCGGCGGTCACACCTACTGGAGGCTATGGAAACATTGGGCAAACCGGGAGGACATTCACTCACTTCACCCAAAACACCCCACAAACAAAGAAGGAGAGGACACTGTGTGGCACCTGCTGAGAAACTGCTGGAGGCCACAGAGGCCTGAGGTAAATCAGGAATATACTTACTCACTTCTCCTACCCCCGAAAGAGGGAAGCCAGGACGCCGCACAATAAAAGTAAAACCTCATCCTTGGCACCCCCCACGTAACCTGACTCCTCTGCCATATCGGCTGCGACGCAGAGAAAGCAAGCAGACTCTTTGAACCTCACCTTGTGGTTTGGCCTGCGGTGTGGTCTCAGCCGCCTCAAACATACGCTAAACACTATGGTGGGACAGGAAATTGTCAGTGGAGACCCTAAACAGCGACTCCAGCAGTTTGATGAACCAAAAAATCCAGTGAAGAACCCTAGTTTAAAGATGACCGAAACTGTGGCTGCAGAGTGCCCTGAAAATACAACACAGATGGGGGCGGATGCCCTCATGGTGGACTCAGGGCAGGTTTCAAGGCCCTAAATGGATGCTTTGATTCGCTGGAAAAGCGGCTGGACACACTGGGTGCTTGAATGGACACTCTGAGAAAAGGCTAGATACAGTGAAAGATAGTGTCTCCGATCTCGAGGATGGTGCTGCACAATCAACAAAGAAAATTGACTAAATGGAAAAACTCCTCAAAATCGTGGTGATGAAAAATGAAAATTTGTAGGCGAGAAGCAGGCACAATAACATCCGCATCATAGGTGTCCCGGGAAACTACGAACACATGGACCTTTTGTTGAAATGCTCCTGACAGATTTATTCAGAAAAGAATCCTTCACTGCTACATTTCTGGTGGAGAGAGTCTACCAAACATTGGGCCCACATCCAAACCCTCGAAAAGGAAAAACAAGGGGACCCTACTCACAATGGAACCAGGGTATTGGATTATTTAAAGAAGAACAGCGGTTCCAGTGGGATAGATAATAGGTAATAAATTCAAAAAGGACGTAAAATACATATATTGGACCAGGGATTGGGTGAGATGTCAAAGAGAAAGGATTACCAATACACCAATATAGTTGTTCAAACAGTTGTATTTAAAAATTTAATTATAGTACAAAGTTTCATACATAATGCATAAATATTTACAGTTGTGTAAGAGTGTCCCAAGTGAGAGTAAGAACCAAAACATTAGAATGACATATGTAAAACAAATACGTGCAAGGTTTCAATCATTTTTTGTTCATAAAAGCGACCAAATTCTTTAAACAAAAATACATAACATCTATACAATCATAGAATGCTATATTCCAAAGGTTCGCTTTTCTTAATTGTCAACAGCGTTTAGACCCTAACATAGGTATGGGGTCTCTAGGACATAAGATGTGGGACATCTGGGAATAAGAGAAATATGTGTTTTAGAAACTACTACGCGAGAGGAATACTGTAGTTAGAGTATTTAAGGTAGTTATCATAATTACCTAATTGGCCAAATGCGCTAGATTACTGGTGAATTATGTGCAAACCGTGGTACAGTGAAATAAAAGTACTCACTAGGCAACCCAGCCAAATTCTGTGTGGAATAAAAGACATCCAAACCCTGGCTGCCCACCAAGACTGCTCATCACCAGGCTGCTAAATGATCGAGACAGGGACACCTCCTTATGGGTGGCCAGGGGAAAGGGACCTCTTAACTGGCAGGGCTCTTGATCTCCCTGTACCCGGACTTCTCCGTCATGGTGCAGGATGCCTGTTGCTACTGGAGTCAATGCCACACTGCGGAACTTGGGCCTGAGATACGCCATGATCTAACCTGCCTGGCTATGCATCCAAGTTAAAGGCAAGATGTGGATCTTTGACAGCCCAGCAGCGATGGAGGAATTTTGCCACATACACTCAGAGACCCAAGGGACTAGACAGAGGGAGCCTCTGCGGGGTTCTCCACTGGACAGTGACTCCAGAGCCAGTCCTAACCTTTTTTCCACTGAGTGATGCCTCGCCTGATATGCCACCACCAAGGACACATGAGACTCACGCAACCACAGGAAATACTACATTGACACTGACTAAGCCGCTGCACTCTGAATGTGGCAAATGACGTACCATAACTCAGTAACTGAAATACTTTACAAATACGAGTAACTGGTGTAGCGTTACCACCCCCAGTGTGTATCACACCTCACAAAATTATAGATAAGAAATTGACATTTTCTATTTACGTTAAATTGTGTTAGTATTGGGGGACTCCCAATTATGGAAATAGCAGGGATGGTTGGGGGGGGTGAAGGGAGTTCACAAGGCTTAGAAGGGAAGTTTAGCATTGATTGTATGGTTTATTGCTTTTCTCAACATACCATGGTACTACTTACTAATGGATCACTGACAAAATATCGACCTACAAAATGTCGACCTACAGGAATATCGATGCAAAAATACCGAAGGCAAGAATATCGACATCCTATCTACAACATGGTAAGTACAAAAATAAAATATAGATTTTAAAAATATCGATGTTAAAAATATCGTTTTTTTCTGTAAAAATATAAATGTAAAAAAAGTAAATAACACTAATAAATAAAATCAACATAGTTAAAAATATCTAATAATGTTTAAAATTATTAAATAATACATATATAATAATAATACAATAATTAAACATATACATAAAATATATAATATATATGTACTTAACAATAAGTTGTAATGATTATTTTAATAATTTATAAATTAATAAAAATATTATAAATTACAAATACATTTACAAACATAAAACAAAAAGTAAAGAATTATGTTTAATAAATTTAAAAATATATATATACTTTTAATATTTTTAAAATAATTATATAAAATGTTGGATAGCGTAGGGGTACAAATTACTATTCCATCTCCAAAAAGTGCAACAGTAGGGAAAGCATTGGATAGTGTAGGGATAAAAATTACTATTGCAACTCCAGAGAGTGCAACAGTATGGAAAGCGTTGGATAGCGTAGGGGTAAAATTGCTATTCCCACTCCAGAGAGTGCAACAGTAGGGAAAGCGTTGGATAGTGTAGGGGTAAAAATTACTATTCCCACTCCAGAGAGTGCAACAGTAAGGAAAGCATTGGATAGCATAGGGGTAAAAATTACTGTTCCAACTCCAGAGAGTGCAACAGTAGGGAAAGCGTTGGATAGCGTAGGGGTAAAAATTACTATTCCCACTCCAGAGAGTGCAACAGAAGGGAAAACATTGGATAGCGTAGGAGTAAAAATTACTATTCCCACTCCAGAGAATGCAACAGTAGGGAAAGCGTAGGATAGCGTAGGAGTAAAAATTACTATTCCCACTCCAGAGAATGCAACAGTAGGGAAAGCGTTGGATAGCGTAAGGGTAAAAATTACTATTCCAACTCCAGAGAGTGCCTTTGACCTGGTGGACCACGCTCTTTTGTGGTCCACATTACTCGAAATGGGAGCCCCCGCTGCAATTATTTATTTTCTGGCCAGATTATATAACAAGTTGTCAGCGCAGATTCGCTTTGGCCAAGCGGGGGAATGTACAAAGAAGATCAAGGTCAAATGTGGTATCAGGCAAGGTTGTGTTTTAGCCCCGTTACTTTTCTCCCTTTTTATAAATGCCATGGACTCAGATTTGAAGAAGATCCAAGCAGATGCTCCCCAAGTAGAGGGTCAAGCAATTCCGGTACTGCTTTACGCAGACGACACTGTCCTACTCTCGAGAACACCAATTGGTCTGCAAAGATTAATGAACCATTTTTATGATTTTATAAAGGGGAGGAAATTAAAAATGAATAATTATAAAACTTTTATCATGGCTTGCGGGAGAAAGGTGAAACAGCTTAAACCGTTCCAGTTTAAGGATCACAGAATTGAAGTAGTAGACAAATTCTGCTATTTAGGAATTACCTTCAGCAACAGTGGCTCGGGGGCCCCAGTGTTACTTAACATTAAGGCCAAGATGGGCAAGGGGTCCTCAGGAGTTTTTCGATTTGCCTCAAAACTAAGCAGTCGTCGCATACCTGATATGCTAAATGTCTACCGGCATAGATGCGCTTCAGTTGCTCTTTACGGTTTGGGTGTATGGGGACACTGCCAACAAGGGGAATTGCAAGTTGACGGAAATATATTTTTAAAGAGGCTTCTTTGTCTCCCAACATCGGTATCTACCGAACTGATTCATAATGAGGTGGGGTTGGAACACCTGACTGATTTAACTGGATTGAGGCCCCTCATGGCCTGGAGGTCAATCTGGGCCAAGGATGAAACAGGCTTTACCAGGCGAATAATACAAGATTGTCTTCGCCTGGATAAAGTCAGTCAGATCCCTTGGCTAAAATATGTTCTGACTATTTATAAAGAAGTGTTTGATCTGGATGTTTTTAGTGACCCTGTAAGTGCCACCAACATATCTAAACAGGAGGTCAAACGTGTCTTTTTGGGGGATAAATCCAAACTGCGTAAAGAACTCTGTGGCCACTTTCCCACTCATTTATTTTATATTTCTAACAACGTGGCAGGTTATGGCATCCCAAAGTACCTAAAAGTAATTACTAAGCAATCTCAATAGTTTGTTCTCACTAGGTTGAGATTAGGAATTGTTCATAGCCTGGTGGCATTCCCCCCGATGAAAAAACATACGTTAACTCCCTGCCCATGTGACGGAACCACTAAACAAAGCACGCTGCACTTTATGCTAATATGCCCCTTGTATTTGCATCTCAGTATTTTCTATCTTAAACCCCTTTTTAAGAAATACTCTGTGTTCACAGTTACAACTGCTATGAGACTCTTATTTGCACTTGATGTTCCAGATGTCTGTTTTTATACTGCAACCTTTATTCTAAAATCAATGTCCACTAGAAAAAGCCTAGAATTCTAATTGTGTCCTTCCTGTATTAATTGCTGCCATGTCTATTATATTTCTTCCCCTTGAATTGTCCTAAATCATGTATTATACTGTAATCGTTTTAACAATTTTTATTGGTGCTGTATCTAATATTCTGTGTGCTTTTATGATTGTTTACTGAATAATCGAATAAAGCTTTCAAACTGAAACTGAGTGCAACAGTAGGGAAAACGTTGGATAGCGTAGAGATAAAAATTACTATTCCCACTCCAGAGAGTGCAACAGTAGGGAAAGCGTAATGGTAACAATTACTATTCCAACTCCAGAGAGTGCAACAGTAGGGAAAACGTTGGATAGCGTAGGGGTAAAAATTACTATTCCAACACGAAACAGTGCAACAGTAGGAAAAGTGTTGGATAGCGTAGGGGTAAAAATTACAATTCCAACTCCAGAGAGTGCAACAGTAGGGAAAGCGATGGATAGCGTAGGGGTAAAAATTACTACTCCCACTCCACAGAATGCAACAGTAAGGAAAGCGTTGGATAGCGTAGGGGTAAACATTACTATTCCCACTCCAGAGAGTGCAACAGTAGGGAAAGCGTTGGATAGTGTAGGGGTAAAAATTACTATTTCCACTCCAGAGAGTGCAACAGTAAGGAAAGCATTGGATAGCGTAGGGGTAAAAATTACTATTCTCACTCCAGAGAGTCCAACAGTAGGGAGAGCGTTGGATAGCGTAGGGGTAAAAATTACTATTCCCACTCCAGGAAGTGCAATAGAAGGGAAAACATTGGATAGCGTAGGAGTAAAAATTACTATTCCCACTCCAGAGAGTGCAACAGTAGGGAAAGCGTTGGATAGCGTAGGAGTAAATATTACTATTCCCACTCCAGGGAATGCAACAGTAGAGAAAGCGTTGGATAGCGTAGGGGTAAAAATTACTATTCCCACTCCAGAGAATGCAACAGTAGGGAAAGCGTTGGATAGCGTCAGGGTAAAAATTACTATTTCAACTCCAGAGAGTGCAACAGTAGTGAAAACGTTGGATAGCGTAGGGGTAAAAATTACTATTCCAACTCCGAACAGTGCAACAGTAGGAAAAGCGTTGGATAGCGTAGGGGTAAAAATTACTATTCCAACTCCAGAGAGTGCAACAGTAGGGAAAGCGATGGATAGCGTAGGGGTAAAAATTACTACTCCCACTCCACAGAATGCAACAGTAAGGAAAGCGATGGATAGCATAGGGGTAAAAATTACTATTCCCACTCCAGAGAGTGCAACAGTAGGGAAAGTGTTGGATAGCGTAGAGGTAAAAATTACTATTCCCACTCCAGAGAGTGCAACAGTAGGGAAAACGTTGGATAGCGTAGGGGTAAAAATTACTATTCCAACTCCAAACAGTGCAACAGTAGGAAAAGCGTTGGATAGCGTAGGGGTAAAAATTACTATTCCAACTCCAGAGAGTGCAACAGTAGGGAAAGCGATGGATAGCGTAGGGGTAAAAATTACTACTCCCACTCCACAGAATGCAACAGTAAGAAAAGCGTTGGATAGCGTAGGGGTAAAAATTACTATTCCCACTCCAGAGAGTGCAACAGTAAGGAAAGCATTGGATAGCGTAGGGGTAACAATTACTATTTCCACTCCAGAGAGTGCAACAGTAGGGAAAGTGTTGGATAGCGTAGAGGTAAAAATTACTATTCCCACTCCAGAGAGTGCAACAGTAGGGAAAACGTTGGATATCGTAGGGGTAAAAATTACTATTCCCACTCCAGAGAGTGCAACAGTAGGGAAAGCGTTGGATACCGTAGGGGTAAAAATTACTATTCCCACTCCAGAGAATGCAACAGTTGGGCATGTGTTGGATAGCGTAGGGGTAAAAATTACTATTCCCTCTCCAGAGAGTGCAACAGTAGGGAAAGCGTTGGATAGCATAGGGGTAAAAATTACTATTCCCACTCCAGAGAGTGCAACAGTAGGGAAAGCGTTGGATAGTGTAGCGGTAAAAATTACTATTCCCACTCCAGAGAGTGCAACAGTAAGGAAAGTGTTGGATAGCGTAGGGGTAAAACTTACTATTCCCACTCCAGAGAGTGCAAAAGTAGGGAAAACATTGGATAGCGTAGGAGTAAAAATTACTATTCCCACTCCAGAGAGTGCAACAGTAGGGAAAGCATTGGATAGCGTAAGGGTACACATTACTATTCCAACTCCAGAGAGTGCAACAGTAGGGAAAACGTTGGATAGCGTAGAGATAAAAATTACTATTCCCACTCCAGAGAGTGCAACAGTAGGGAAAGCGTAATGGTAACAATTACTATTCCAACTCCAGAGAGTGCAACAGTAGGGAAAACGTTGGATAGCGTAGGGGTAAAAATTACTATTCCAACACCAAACAGTGCAACAGTAGGAAAAGCGTTGGATAGCGTAGGGGTAAAAATTACTATTCCAACTCCAGAGAGTGCAACAGTAGGGAAAGCGATGGATAGCGTAGGGGTAAAAATTACTACTCCCACTCCACGGAATGCAACAGTAAGGAAAGCGTTGGATAGCGTAGGGGTAAACATTACTATTCCCACTCCAGAGAGTGCAACAGTAGGGAAAGAGTTGGATAGTGTAGGGGTAAAAATTACTATTTCCACTCCAGAGAGTGCAACAGTAAGGAAAGCATTGGATAGCGTAGGGGTAAAAATTACTATTCTCACTCCAGAGAGTCCAACAGTAGGGAGAGCGTTGGATAGCGTAGGGGTAAAAATTACTATTCCCACTCCAGGAAGTGCAATAGAAGGGAAAACATTGGATAGCGTAGGAGTAAAAATTACTATTCCCACTCCAGAGAGTGCAACAGTAGGGAAAGCGTTGGATAGCGTAGGAGTAAATATTACTATTCCCACTCCAGGGAATGCAACAGTAGAGAAAGCGTTGGATAGCGTAGGGGTAAAAATTACTATTCCCACTCCAGAAAATGCAACAGTAGGGAAAGCGTTGGATAGCGTAAGGGTAAAAATTACTATTTCAACTCCAGAGAGTGCAACAGTAGTGAAAACGTTGGATAGCGTAGGGGTAAAAATTACTATTCCAACTCCGAACAGTGCACAGTAGGAAAAGCGTTGGATAGCGTAGGGGTAAAAATTACTATTCCAACTCCAGAGAGTGCAACAGTAGGGAAAGCGATGGATAGCGTAGGGGTAAAAATTACTACTCCCACTCCACAGAATGCAACAGTAAGGAAAGCGATGGATAGCATAGGGGTAAAAATTACTATTCCCACTCCAGAGAGTGCAACAGTAGGGAAAGTGTTGGATAGCGTAGAGGTAAAAATTACTATTCCCACTCCAGAGAGTGCAACAGTAGGGAAAACGTTGGATATCGTAGGGGTAAAAATTACTATTCCAACTCCAGAGAGTGAAACAGTAGGGAAAGCGATGGATAGAGTAGGGGTAAAAATTACTATTCCCACTCCAGAGAGTGCAACAGTAGGGAAAGTGTTGGATAGCGTAGAGGTAAAAATTACTACTCCCACTCCACAGAATGCAACAGTAAGGAAAGCGTTGGATAGCGTAGGGATAAAAATTACTATTCCCACTCCAGAGAGTGCAACAGTAGGGAAAGTGTTGGATAGCGTAGAGGTAAAAATTACTACTCCCACTCCACAGAATGCAACAGTAGTGAAAACGTTGGATAGCGTAGGGGTAAAAATTACTATTCCAACTCCGAACAGTGCAACAGTAGGAAAAGCGTTGGATAGCGTAGGGGTAAAAATTACTATTCCAACTCCAGAGAATGCAACAGTAGGGAAAGCGATGGATAGCGTAGGGGTAAAAATTACTACTCCCACTCCACAGAATGCAACAGTAAGAAAAGCGTTGGATAGCGTAGGCGTAAAAATTACTATTCCCACTCCAGAGAGTGCAACAGTAAGAAAAGCGTTGGATAGCGTAGGGGTAACATTTACTATTTCCACTCCAGAGAGTGGAACTGTAGGGAAAGTGTTGGATAGCGTAGAGGTAAAAATTACTATTCCCACTCCAGAGAGTGCAACAGTAGGGAAAACGTTGGATATCGTAGGGGTAAAAATTACTATTCCCACTCCAGAGAGTGCAACAGTAGGGAAAGCGTTGGATACCGTAGGGGTAAAAATTACTATTCCCACTCCAGAGAATGCAACAGTTGGGCATGTGTTGGATAGCGTAGGGGTAAAAATTACTATTCCCTCTCCAGAGAGTGCAACAGTAGGGAAAGCGTTGGATAGCATAGGGGTAAAAATTACTATTCCCACTCCAGAGAGTGCAACAGTAGGGAAAGCGTTGGATAGTGTAGCGGTAAAAATTACTATTCCCACTCCAGAGAGTGCAACAGTAAGGAAAGTGTTGGATAGCGTAGGGGTAAAACTTACTATTCCCACTCCAGAGAGTGCAAAAGTAGGGAAAACATTGGATAGCGTAGGAGTAAAAATTACTATTCCCACTCCAGAGAGTGCAACAGTAGAGAAAGCGTTGGATAGCGTAGGAGTAAAAATTACTATTCCCACTCCAGAGAATGCAACAGTAGGGAAAGCGTTGGATAGAGTAGGGGTAAAAATTACTATTCCCACTCCAGAGAGTGCAACAGTAAGGAAAGCGTTATGGTAACAATTACTATTCCAACTCCAGAGAGTGCAACAGTAGGGAAAACGTTGGATAGCGTAGGGGTAAAAATTACTATTCCAACTCCAAACAGTGCAACAGTAGGAAAAGCGTTGGATAGCGTAGGGGTAAAAATTACTATTCCAACTCCAGAGAGTGCAACAGTAGGGAAAGCGATGGATAGCGTAGGGGTAAAAATTACTATTCCCACTCCACAGAATGCAACAGTAAGGAAAGCGTTGGATAGCGTAGGGGTAAAAATTACTATTCCCACTCCAGAGAGTGCAACAGTAAGGAAAGCGTTGGATAGCGTAGGGGTAAAAATTACTATTCCCACTCCAGAGAGTGCAACAGTAGGGAAAGTGTTGGATAGTGTAGTGGTAAACATTACTATTCCCACTCCAGAGAGTGCAACAGTAGGGAAAACGTTGGATATCGTAGGGGTAAAAATTACTATTCCCACTCCAGAGAGTGCAACAGTAGGGAAAGCGTTGGATACCATAGGGGTAAAAATTACTATTCCCACTCCAGAGAATGCAACAGTAGGGCAAGCATTGGATAGCGTAGGGGTAAAAATTACTATTCCCACTGCAGAGAGTGCAACAGTAGGGAAAGCGTTGGATAGCGTGGGGTAAAAATTACTATTCCCACTCCAGAGAGTGCAACAGTAGGGAAAGCGTTGGATAGTGTAGGGGTAAAAATTACTTTTCCCACTCCAGAGAGTGCAACAGTAAGGAAAGTGTTGGATAGCGTAGGGGTAAAAATTGCTATTCCCAATCCAGGGAGTCCAACAGTAGGGAAAGCATTGGATAGCGTAGGGGTAAACATTACTATTCCCACTCCAGGGAGTGCAACAGTAGGTAAAGCGTTGGATAGTGTAGGGGTAAAAATTACTTTTCCCACTCCAGAGAGTGCAACAGTAAGGAAAGTGTTGGATAGCGTAGGGGTAAAAATTACTATTCCCAATCCAGTGAGTCCAACAGTAGGGAAAGTGTTGGATAGCGTAGGGGTAAAGATTACTATTCCCACTCCAGAGAGTGCAACAGTAGGGAAAACATTGGATAGCGTAGGAGTAAAAATTACTATTCCCACTCCAGAGAGTGCAACAGTAGGGAAAGCGTTGGATAGCGTAGGAGTAAAAATTACTATTCCCACTCCAGAAAATGCAACAGTAGGGAAAGCGTTGGATAGCGTAGGGGTAAAAATTACTAATCCCACTCCAGAGAGTGCAACAGTAGGGAAAGCATTGGATAGTGTAGAAGTTAAATATAACATACTTATAAATAATTGTTCTAAATAAAATAATTACAATTTTTATTTTTAAATACCTACATCATTTACAAATTCCCATTGATAATTACTAAAAACATAATTACAATTAAATAATTAATTAACAATAAATTACCAATAAATAACAATAAATATTAATTAATAAATATAAATAACCAAATAATATTGAACACTAAAATATTTTTCTAAACAAAAAACATATTGATTAACAATTAAAAAATGGTAAACAGTAAATTTATTTTTGAATAAAAAGTATTTTTTTTAAAAAATATTTACCAATTAATTAAATAAATTTCCAATTAATAAAAATTAACAATAAAATTATTATTTACCAATTTCAAAAAATTAATTGCCAATTAAAAAAATTAATTGCCAATTAAAAATTGTAATTACCAATTACAAACTTTAATTACCAATTAAAAAAATTAATTGCCAATTACAAAATGTAATTACCAATTACAAACCTTATTACCAATTAATAAAATTAATTACCAATTAAAATAATTAATTACCAATTAATAATTAGAAATAAAATAATTATCAATACCAATCAAAAATAAATAATTACTTAATTACAATTAAATGACTTCCCACCCAATTCCTCTATAAACCCACAACCTGCTACAGAACCTAAACGCAAAAATTCATAAACATTAATTTACAATTACTAAAAATGTATAATTAATTTAATATAATTAAATTACTTCCCACCCTATTCCCCTATAAACCCACAACCCGCTCCAGTACTAAAACATAAAATTAAATTACAAATAACATTTTTAATATATAATAAATAGTACACATATAATTTAAAACAAATAAAATACTTAACAAAAACATATAACACATACATATAAAATACATAATAAAATACATAACAACAAACAAATATCGATATTAGTAACATCGAAATTAGTGACATCGATATAATTGATATCGATATTACTAACTTCGATATTACTTACATCGATATAAAAAAAATCGATATTACTTACCTTAGGGTCGATTTTCTGTCCAACGATATTCTTGACCTCGATATTCTTCACCTTCGATATTTACAACTCGATATTACTGTAGGTCGATATTAAGGAATCAATATTTTGACTGTGCACCCTTACTAATATCATGCATTGCTAGAAACCATTCATGAGCTTACACTGTGAGCTGTATCCATTCTCGGATTAAACACTAATCATTTGGAACAGTAGAGGATTAAACAATGCGGATAAAGGCAAGCAGGTCCTACACTATCTGCAACATCACTAGACTGACATTGCTGTCTTGCAGGAAACACACCTTCCCCCCACGCAAGTGCCCAGGTTTGCGGCCACATGAGGGATGCACCGATACTTCACTGGTTATAGCACGTATGCCAGGGGCACCGACATTTGAATACATAAATGAATAACCTTCCAACGCACGATAGGTCGTGTAGACATTGAGGGGCGCAATCTCCTGGTGGTTGACCTCCTCATGGGATATATAATGACCTTCATCAACATTTACGCGCCCAGCACTGACAGTCCTGAATTATTTTGCAACCTGCAGGCCGAGATAGACCAGGTTGATGCGGACTATATTTGCATGGGGGAGTCATTTTAATCTATTATTATATACCAAACTGGATAGTACTGTCACCACCTTGACTCCAGACCACGGGCTTGTCGAGCGATGATGGACCTTTGTGACACACATAACCTGGTAGACAGCTGGCGCAACCAGCACCCTTCCGAGGCTACCTACACACATTATTCGGCACAACACAATACATGGATGCGCCTTGACTATTGGATACTCTCCTCCAACATGACACTATGGCACAACACTATACACCACCTCCCCAGAACACTATCCAACCACTCCCTGGTCCTACTTAAACTGCGTATACCCAGAGGCAGGGAAATTGAGAGACAATGGAGATTCCCGGGGCAAGTACTCAGAGATGAGGTTCTTCGCTCTGAACTTCACGCAGACATTATAGAATACTTTGATTTAAACAAAGGATCAGAGACAGCCTGGGCCACACTATAGGAAGCTTTCAAGGCCTACATGAGAGGGATCTGTATTTCCAAACACTCCAGAACTTAAAATAGATGAGGTGCTACTCTTCCAGCTCGAAGAGCAGCTGGACCCGATGGATGAGGGGCAGGTTGTGGGCGGGGTATAGGTGAATCTCCATCAATGAGTGCTCTTTCTGGCTGAGTTCCGCGAAGTAGCAGAGTGTGAAACACACTTCTTAAGCAAATACGCTATGTCCAGGAGATATGGCAAAGGGGAGAGACCAGGGAACACACTTGCGTGACTACTACAACCCACTAGGTGCCCTATATCACAAGCTTTCAGGTTAGCGACAGCACCCAAATAAAAGATACACCGGTCTTCCGTACTAAGTCCTTACATACTAGAAGGACCTTTACACGACCCGGGTCACAGAGGATGTTACAGAGGGAAATTGCAATGGTATGGTTGAGCTCGCATAGCAGCAATTCCTGGGGAAACCCTTCACCAGCCGCAGTCGGTAGTGGGAGTACCTGCTGGGTGGTGACGGCGGGAGGGGCAGGGTGGGGGGTAGTAAACTATCGATTACGGAGGTTTACAGGTAAGTAAACATATATATATAAATAAAGCAAATTTTGTTGCACACACTGCATCGCATTTGGGGATGCAGTGCACACAACAAAATTTGTTTTATTTATTTATATGTTTACTTACCTGTAGACCTCCGTAATCCATAGTTTACTACCCCCTGCCCCGCCCCCTCCCAATTTCACCACCCAGCAGGTACTCCCACTACCGACCGCGGCTGCTCTTCATAATGGTGGAAATAATTCAAGCCATCGATGCAATGGATGGCACGAAGGCGCCCGGTCTGGAGGCTACACTGGCAATTTTTATAAAATAGATAAACACATACTCGCTCTGCATCTCCTTGAAGAATATCGAGAAGCCCTCGAAAACAAAGTCCTGCCACCCACACTGCGAGAAGCGGTTATCGTACTGCTTCCAAAACCTGGAAGAGATCCCCAGATGTGAGGATCATACAAGCCCCTTTCATTATTACATTTTGGTAATAAAATCTTTGCCAAAATGATTGCGACTCTACTTTCTCTCCTAATAGATCAAATATTCTCATTGGCCCAATCAGGCTTTATATCGCACACATCTACAGCACTGGACCTGCGTACAGTTTTTCGGTGCTGCGTAGCATGTCACCGAAATCTCTGCAGTAGCCACGCTGTTAGATGCTAAACTCTTTGAAGTGGCCTTTTCTATTAGCCACACTTAGCCACACTGAGCAAGTTAGGCATCCCACCGGGATTCACCGCACTCATTACCTTACTTTATACCCAGCCTACAGCACGAATTTGATTAAACTGGACCTTGACCTTTTCTTTTGTCCTGTCGCGTGACACAAGACAGGGATGCCCGCTATCGCCCCTGCTGTTCATTATGTCGCTTAACCCCCTAATAAGGCACTTGCAGGAACGTCATCTTCATAGAGGGTTACAGTTCAAGACTCGCCCACCTTTAATCTCACTCTATGCAGATATTATCCCTTATATCCCGCACCCCAACGACAACCTGGACCCATAATCAGGGAAGTAATTCGGAATGATACATTATCTGGACTTCACATAAACTGGAGAAAATCTGAGGTATTACCCTAAACGGCGGTGACGATAAGCAGGGACTGCGACTACCCCTTGGTGTGATGTGACACGTCAGTTAAATATCTAGGAATACATGTACACAAAGAGGCAGAACAGATAATATGACTGAGATACGGCCCAGCACTAAGCAAACTAAACACTCAGATAGAGCATTGGCTAAAACTTCTACTATCGCTGGCGGGTTGAGTTGCCATTATTAAAATGGTAGTATTGTCTACATTTTTGTATAAGTTCCACAACATTCCCATCCCGCTCACCAATGTGTTTTTTAAGAAACTACGTACCGTCCTTACACGCATGGTTTGGGGGGCAAACAACCCATGATTAGCTGTGACACGATAGCCCTGCCATATGAACAGGGAGGGTTCGGAGTACCTAATTTACAGCTGTATTACCTGATGGTGTAATGTAGTTTTGCACACTACTGGTATCATCCAAAATCCTGTACATCAAACCAGAAGCAGACTTCACCGATCCCATCCCTCTGGCCGCAATACTGCCACAGAGCCTCCCTAGGGACCACCACGATATCCAAACTGTATCAACAGCTAGCTGGGCCAGGAGGAGAATGGCCTTCTGACTGGAAGTCGCGCACTTTATTCCTCAGGAATACCGCTAGCTGGCAACCCATGGCTGCTGATCACGCAAAAGCCCTGGTACACCGTACCCTTAAAAAAAACTCCCTGGACACCATGGGCAACCTTTTACCAGGAGGGCATATATATCAAGAATGGAGGATGGCTAGTTCCACAGGAACCCATATCTGGATCAGTTCATATTGAGCAGGTTGCAGCGTGCTTTGAGAGCCCAGATCCCCAGTTATCCCCTGGAAATGGACAGCATTCCCCCTTTAACACTACTCATGCCAGACACTGGAGGGGAGCATTTAATATCCAAACTATATAAGGCAAGCATCTCCCTCTTCCTGACTAGAGAAGCATGACTCGTGGGGCTTGGGAATGTGATCTTGGTCACCAAACACCAGACTCTCAATGGGAATACTGTTGTGCACAGACCGGCAAGATATCCCTCAATTACAGACACAAATGACTTCATTTAAAATGTTTAAGGCCGGCACTGCCCCCCTCCCATCGATTAAGGGAGCCATCAAGGGAGCCATCAAGGGCTCCAGGAGGGCGGCCGCACTGCCCCTCTCCCATCGTTTGAAAAGCCCTGGGGGTTGGTGGTCCCCGGGGCTTGGGGGTCCATAACGGACTCCCGAATTAAAACCTTTGTGTCCCGGGGAGGTGGCGGTCCCAGGGGCAGCGGAGGGGGAGCGTGAGCCAATATATATATATACCGCCAGTAGGTAATATATATATATATATATATATATATATATATATATATATATTACCTACTGGCGTTCGCCAGTAGGTATATATAGTTAGGATAAATTCCCTATGGGACTTTTGAAAATTCTATGTCTAATAACTTTGGCGTTTGTGGACGGAATCGGCTGAAATTTTCAGGAAAATGGCACATTTTGTTTCTGAGCAGCCCCTGAAAATTTGGTGGGGTTTCGTCAAGGGGGGGCTGAGAAAAAAGGGGGGTCCCAAAACGCGTTTTTCCCATTCATTTTTCCATAGGGCGGTTGGACTCACTTTTAGCTCGAACGGCTGAATGGATTTGCACGAAACTTGGCAAAATTGTAGGGACTGTTAGCCCGATGTGCCTTTGCTAGGTCTCAATATATGTGCTCCAGTAGTTTTTGAGAAATTAACGTTCAAACCAAGATATATATCTGTAACAGCGCTCTGGGCAGCGATCCGGTCCGCTTACTTTTCGCTTATCGGAACTTTGCGCGCAGAAAGCTGATTGGCTCTCCGGTGTCTGTCAACATTCTAAACAGTCCGGAGCGGACGCCATCTTGTCTCTCGGTAGGATCGAGAGAGAAGAAGAGGTGGAAAACGAAGGGGGAATTTAATGAAAGGGGGCAAGGTATCCCCCTCTTGACCCCCTAGGAATGTTGTTGGGGTTATTAAAGGGTCCCGTGGGGAAAATAAAAAAAAAATGATTTTTCACGGTAGAAGCGCGGCCGCGAACTGGTAGCGAAACGGGAATTCGCCATTTTGTGCTTCGTAAATTAAATTACTAGTTATAAGTGGGTGCGGGAGACGTATCCTAATCCCCTATGTTTCCTGAGGGTGGGTGAGGAGGCTGATATATATGTTGATACATCTCTTCCAGCGGCTGTGCGTGAGCTTTTTTTTTTTTTTTGCTGCGTGACAGTCCGGAGCGGCCGCCATCTTGTCTCTCGGTAGGATCGAGAGAGAAGAAAAGGTGAAAAACTAAGGGGGAATTTAATGAAAGGGGGCAAGGTATCCCCCTCTTGACCCCCTAGGAATGTTGTTGGGGTTATTAAAGGGTCCCGTGGGGAAAATAAAAAAAAAATGATTTTTCACGGTAGAAGCGCTTCACGGGCCGCGAACTGGGCCGCAAACTGGTAGCGAAACGGGAATTCGCCATTTTGTGCTTCGTTAATTAAAGTACTAGGTATAAGGGGGTGCGGGAGACATATCCTAATCCCCTATGTTTCCTGAGGGTGGCTGAGGAGGCTGATATATGTTGATATATCTCTTCCAGCGGCTGCGCCATCTTGCCTTTTTTCGAATGCCACAATTTTGTCGTGCACGGCAGCCATTTTAGATGCTAGGCTGGTCCCAGGCTATCACCTACCCCTGCGGATGTAGTTTATGGCCCCAGCTGTAGAGAATTCAGACATGCCAATCCTCCTGATTCAGGCGTGTGAGTACTGATTTCAGTGCTAGTCTCCCGCCTCCCGATTTCTGCAAGCAAAAACCCGGGGGCATATTACGAACAACTAGCGATAATTTTTGTCTATAACTTGTTTAGAGACAAAAATTATCGCCGCACATCGGCGATTTTTATCGCAGATAAACCTTGCTATTATCGCAGAAAAGTCAGCGATATTCATGTATTATCGAGCAAATGCTCTTAGCCATGTTATCCACCTCCCATTGGATAACATGGCTAAGAACTGCTCAGGGCAGGTGTTAGATTTTGGAGATATTCGCGCTTAGCGCGAATATCTCCAAAAGTTGGTAATAGAAGGTAGCGATGTTAGGGACTGTTTCCAGTCGCTAACATCTTGGCACGCCACTTTGCATGTCATTAGTGATAAGTATCACTGACATGCAAAGCCGGGCCCAAGATGGTCGCTATCTCCTTTTAGGTGTCACTAACTGGTGTTAGCGACAGCTTGATAATAGGGAAATAATTTTATCTCCGCTTTCATGGTTTTTAAAGCCAAAAAAGCGGAGATAAACCCCCTTGATAATATGCCCCACGATTCCTTGGGGGTTTCAGCTGACAGGGCTTGGTATTGTGTTACATGGTAATTTTTCCATGAAACGTCAGAGGGTCGATGTAGGGGTTCTAGAAGAGGTGATAAACCATTTAAGCCTCATGAACAAGCGCATGGTCTTTTAAAGATTTGTGAAGTACTCGGGGCGGCGGTGTGTGTGTGCCCTCTTTCAGGAGCGGGCGGGGGGGCACTGCCAGCAACTTGCCAGGTCAGGTAGTGTTCAACACGTGCATCACCCTTTCTCTGCCTGCTATTGCGCTCCATGCTTCGGAAAGGTAAGAAAAAGAACGTGCATTTGAGTTTGAAATGTCCGATCCTGCAGCAGCACACTTCCAAAGCCCACACATGACAATAACCCGATTCAAGGCCCCATTCACCCGTTTTTCAAAAAATAGATAACACTCCAACAAATTAAGGTTATAAAACTTTATTAACTTTTAACGATAATGAACAGAACAAAAACTAAAAACATTTAAACATTTATTAACACAAAAAGCAACAATGGTTAGAAGCTGTCTTTTGTGCGAATAGTCCCAAGGCAGCACAACGTGCAGAGTTCTGGACGGCACCCAGGTGATGTCGCCTGGGTGCCGCACTGGTTTAGGGATCCTACAATGCTGCTCCGAAAATTGGCGTGGGGCGTCCCGGGTGGGGCGGGGGGAGGCCTCGTCAGTAGCGGTCTGTGTCCAGTGTCACATGGCTGACACAACATGTACGACAGGCACCCAGGTGATGTCCAGTAAACTGCCGCACTGGTTTTGGTATCCTACAATGCTGCTCCGAAAATTGGCGTGCGGCGGCCCGGGGGGGGGGGGGGGGAGGCGGCGTGAACGGGTCTCCCCAGGTGGCGGCCATCTAGCTGAGTTGCGCTCGCTCTTGCGGCCACAGCGTCTCGCTCACCATGTTGTGGAGTTGCTCCCACTCTTGCAGTGCAGCGATAGGCGGCTGCCACATGGCTGTCAAAATGGCGGACGGCTCTTCGGTTTTGGGCCTGGTCCACTGAAATGGCCCTGGGACACCTTGGAAGTCGGACGCTTGCCTGCTAGGGCTTGGGCTCCATTCTCGAAAAGCGTCCCCTCAGCCGTGAAGATTGTATAAAAGTCTTGGGGGCCCCCGACTCCCGCAGGCTTCCGGTGGGGAGCGGCTGCCATGATTGCTCGCGGAATGACCACGACGGAGCCACGAGATGGTGGTGCTCTCATGCTGACGCCAGCTTCAGTCTGAATGATCCAGAAACAAGGTGGGGCTTTCATCGTTTGGGAAAAAAAAATGTTCTAAACCAATGAAAAGTGTTATTTTTAGGTCATATGACCAAGCCTTCCATCTTTAGGAAACCAAAAGTAAAATGAACCAATGAAAAGTTTTATAAACAAGTCACATGACCTGTTATGCGACATAGGGCTACAAAAAGCGTAGAAAATCCGTTGGCACGTGAGGCGGCGTCAGTAGCGGACAGATGTGCGAATAGGCCGAAGGCAGCACAACGCGCCGAGATCCGGATGGCACCGAGGTGGTGTCCAGCAAATTGCCGCACTGGTGTGGCCATCCTACAATGCTGCGCCGAAAGACGGCGTGTCCAGCTGAATTGCGGTCACTGTTGCGGTACAGTGACTCGAACGCGCCGAGATCCGGATGGCGCCGAGGTGGTGTCCAGCAAATTGCCGTACTGGTGTGGCCATCCTACAATGCTGCGCCGAAAGACGGCGTGTTCAGCTGAGTTCCGGTTACTCTTCCGGCACAGTGACTCGAACGCGCTGAGATCCGGATGGCACCGAGGTGGTGTCCAGCAAGTGGCTGCACTGGTGTGGCCATCCTACAATGCTGCGCCGGAAGTCGGCGTGGGGTGCCCCGTTGGTTTATGAGGTGATGTCAGTAGCGGACCGATGTGTGAATAGGTCGGAACCAGCACAAGGCGCCCTGCACTGTTGAGCCTTTTTCAATGTCTGTTTTTTGTTCTTTCCCCTCCATCAAAAACAAAACAAAAATACAAGGCGCCAAGATCCGAATGGCAAGTCCTGGATGTTGAGTGCCTCAGTTGAGATTTCTGAGAAGTGCTTGTAGAACTGTCTGAAGCTTATTTGCACCTGCTGCAGCTTCACTAGGTCCGGCGGAACTTGTTGCCTTTTCCTTTGTGCTTCTTTTCCTACAATGCGTTTCTTCTGAAGACACGACCAGGTCCCTGAATGTGTGCAGGGGGACGCTATTGAATGAATGAACGCGCCGAGATCTGGATGGCACCGAGGTGGTGTCCAGCAAATTGCCGCACTGGTGTGGCCATCCTACAATGCTGCGCCGAAAGTCGGCGTGGGGTGCCCCGTTGGTTTATGAGGTGATGTCAGTAGCGGACCGATGTGTGAATAGGTCGGAACCAGCACAAGGCGCCCTGCACTGTTGAGCCTTTTTCAATGTCTGTTTTTTGTTCTTTCCCCTCCATCAAAAACAAAACAAAAATACAAGGCGCCAAGATCCGAATGGCAAGTCCTGGATGTTGAGTGCCTCAGTTGAGAGTTCTGAGCAGTGCTTGTAAGACTGTCTGAAGCTTATTTGCACCTGCTGCAGCTTCACTAGGTCCGGCGGAACTTTTTTCCTTTTCCTTTCTGCTTCTTTTCCTACAATGCGTTTCATCTGAAGACACGACCAGGTCCCTGAATGTGTGTAGGGGGACGCTATTGATTGAATGAAAATGGCGGCTTGACACAAAGCTGACTCAAGCGTTACTGTTGGTGCTATACAGACAAAAATTGGTTTTCAGTTTGTACATTCTTCAGGTTTTTTTTTCCATCCAAGTCTGATTGAGAGTTTGTAGAAAAATGGCTTCAGATTTTCCACATACTACTCTTCAACATTCTTCCTAAATGTAACAATGTGAAACTCACTAGGAGAACGGCTGTTTCTGTTTCCTTTCAAAATGCTGCCACCAATATTTTCTGAATGGAAGACACCATCTTGTAACATAAAGGGCCGAAAGGGGTTCTGGTCTGGCCGATGGTTGGTGGAGACATTTTGACTATATCTTGGACCTGCCCGGCCTCGCCCAAAATGGCGCCGGTATAAATGGGACTCGTAACTCTTTGCCCGCAAATGTATATCTAGAAAATGTTATTGTAAGTGGCCCTGTTGTATTTTAATTACAAAATGTACGTCCACCGATTCCGCAACTGTTAGACACCTTTGTTCTTGTCACCTAATGGCCCGCTCGTTACGTTCTTCTACAGTGTAAATGTCTCCTCATCATATACGATTTCAGTTTGCTCCGTGGCCGGCCCACGTGGTTATAGGCCCGTATTTGTATACTGACATTTTCACAATAAAGGTTTTTAAAACAAAACACGGTAGTAGTATTTTCATTTGTAAAGTTTTTACTTTTAGTGACTGTTTTCGAATCAGTAAAAGGCAAGTGAAATAAAGCAGTCCAATTACATGACGGATAAAAGGTATAATATGTAGGAACGCAGTAAAGATAAATGGTCAAGGGCAGTTGTGTTTTTCATGTCTGCAACATAAAGTGATCGATAAGAATCTGATAATCAGGCGTATCGGCGACTAAGACAGCAGGCCGAATCTCTTTTACTCAACGGCTCCGTCATGGAAGGAAGAAACGCCCTTTTTCTCGAAAAAGGAATATATTTTACTTGCAAGACAGTTGTAAATTTTCCGGGAAAGTACATTAGCTTGGAATATTATAACATATGTTTGAAAAAAAAATATTGTTCGAAAATAATAAAAAGCGTAATTTTTAGGTCATATGACCAAGCTTTTCATCATTAAATTAACAAAAGTAAAATGAACCAATGAAAAGTTTTATTAACAAGTCACATGACCTGTTATGCTTACGTTACGCGCTGCGCGCCGCGCCTCGGATCACTTCCGGGTGCGCTAACGCGGCGTGTCATAAAACGTATTACGCGACAACGTAGGTCAAGAATATAGTCTAAATGTCTCCACCAACCAGCGTTCAGAACACAACCCCTTTCAGCAGTCCAAAAAGTTCTGTTAAATGACAACAGAGGGGACAGGCAACAAGAACCATCAGTCAAAGAGGGGAGGGCAAGTTCTTCTCTTCCGGGTCATGTTGGGGCGCTACCGGAACTGATCGAATTGGTAGTCTACAGTGTTTCTGGATGTTTCAGACTAAAGCTGGCGTCAGCATGAGACCACTACCATCTCGTAGCTCCGTCGTGGCCATTCCACGAGCAATCATGGCAGCCGCTCCCCACCAGAAGCCTGCGGGAGTCGGAGGCCCCCAAGACTTTTGTAGAATCTTCACGGCTGAGGGGACGCTTTTCGAGAATGGGACCCAAGCCCTAGCAGACAAGCGTCCGAGTTCCAAGGTGTCCCAGGGCCATTTTAGTGGACCAGGCCCAAAACCGAAGAGCCGGCCGCCATTTTGAGAGTCCTGTGGCAGCCGCCTATCGCTGCACCGCAAGAGCGGGCGCATCTCAACTACATGGTGAGCGAGACGCTGTAGTCGCAAGAGCGGGCGGAAAACAGCTGAATGGCGGAAGAGGCACAGTGTAGCAAAAGCGGGCGGAATGGCAACTAAAACGATAAAGGGGCGCCCCACTACAGCTTGTCTTCAGGTCAAACGGATTGTGGGACAAGGTCCAGAATTGAAGAGTCATCAAAAGGCAAAAAGTACCGCCGGACCCCGGGAGCCGGCCGCCTATGTCGGGGGCCATCTCAGGCTACACCAGTGCTATAAGACTTGGGGAGGGTGTCGGAGCCAAGCGTCTTCTCCGAGTCCATGGCCATCACAGCGCCCCTCAGGGGCCTCCGTCAAGCTGTTTAGGAAGGTAACATATCACATTGTTTTCTAATGCAGTCAGGTCCACAAACGACACTCACTTACTTTGAGAATAGTGAAGCTGCAGTAGGTGGAAATAAGCTTCAGACAGTGTTACAAGCGCTGCTCAGAACTCTTAACTATGGCACCCAACATCTAGAACTTATGCTATTTGAGAATGGTAGTGACATCGAAGCATCTCAGGGACCAAAACCATTAACGTACTTTCACGTATGAAAATCTTACTTGGGGAGGGGGCAGGAGCGAAGCGCCCCCTCCCAGTCAGCGCCACCACACCGTATGTTGAAAATCTGAAGCCATCGTTCTACAAAGTCAACCAAACTTGGATTGAAAAATCTAGAAAAATGTACAAACTGAAAACCAGTTTTGGTCTGCATAGCATCAGTAGCAACGCTTGAGTCAGCTTTGTGTCAAGCCGCCATTTTGATTCAACAAAGCACAGGCATTGAAAAAGGCTGAAATTCAGAACTCTAAACTATGGCACCCAACATCCAGGAGCTTGCTATCCGGATCTTGGAGCCTTGTGCTGTTTTCGATCTATTCACACATCGGTCCACTACTGACATCATCTTATAAACCAACGTTATGTAAATAGTTTTTTAATAAAATGTTTTACCCTGTTTCTTTGCTGGTGTGTTGTCTATATTTTTAATATTTGCATAGGGTTTGTCATTATTTTGTGCGGGATGGGTGATGGAGCCGAGCTGTCTTGCAGCCCTCATGGTGTGGAGCTCAGTTCATCTCACTATTTTCGTATTTCTCAAGAAGGGTTGTTCCTAATATTTCTATTTTAGCGAGGTCAAAAAGAGATCCAATTAGTGGCCTACTGATTTTGCTCGATTACTTTTATTTTTTTACACGATTTTTCACTATCTGCAAAGACTAAACAGAGTATTGCGACTTTGTGCTTGTTTGTAAATAGAGAATGATCCAAAGAGAACCAATTCTAAAACAGTAAATGCTTGGACAACAATCAATCAAATGGAGAGACAAGGAGGTACGACGGATTACAACGGGGGTAAAGGCCTGCGTTAACTACCCTTCTGTATCTGCAAAGAGAGAGTACTAACAAAGGCAAAAGAGGGGAGGGGGGGGGCAGCGTTCAAAGCACATCAGCGTGCATAAATACGAAAATGTTTTTATCTATCACGTACTTGACATTTTAAAGCTTTTCATATTTGCTATTAAAAAACCAATGAAATTCACAGAAAAAACCATAGGTTATAGTGGATATATAGTTAGGAATTTGCATTTACAAAACCTTGAAAATTCAATGAAAAAACCATAGGTTATAGGCCATATATAGTTAGGAATTAGCATTTACAAAACCTTATTTTACTCGCATAAAACCATTGAAATTCCATATATAGTTAGCTAACTATAAGCGCTAACTATATATCGCGCACCCGCAATCCACTGCTGATGATGTCACATATTACATCATTCATGACATGGTCAGTGACATCTCATTTGTCATCACTGATCACATCACTCATGTGATAATACAATGAACCTCTTCAGACTCTAATATAACCTTACATACACTCAGTATAAACAGACACTCACAGACTGTCACTCATCCATGGAGTTACTCACACACCTAGTCAGTCATGCAAAGAATCAATCACACCTCCATTTCCTCAACTATACAGTTATACACATCTTACTTATTCAAACATATAATAACACATATTTACTCTCTTATATAATCCCTGATACAAGCTCACAGTGATCGATACAGCCACTCACACATTCACTGGCTCTTATGTTCAGTTATTTATATATCTCAACTCTCACATGTATTGTGTTTTACATACGTACTTACTTGCACATGTAGCAATGAGAAATCCATTCACTCACCAACACACCCATGCACAGTCAACCGCCCATATAGCTGTTTCCACATGCACTCTTGAACTCATACTCCTAGTGAATCAACTGCTTACACATCTATGCACAGAGTCACGCACCTCCCAGCCACCCACACACACACTCAGCCTCCCATTCAAATATTTGGGCAACCAATCAATAACCCATATGGCCACTCTTATAGCTACTGATCAACACATGCAGCAGCTTACACAACATCAAACATACTGATGCACGAATTAAGACAGTTTAGTCACTAACCCATGTACTCAGTGAGACACATTTAATCACTCACTCATACAGTCAGTCATGCACCTACTAAATTCTTCATCCAGACACTTATACATCCACTCATTCTTCAATATGTGAAACATATTTAAACTTTACAGACACATACAATCACTGGATGTTGTGATCAGTGATGTCATCAGTGATGTCACTGACCATGTCATGAATGATGTAATATGTGACATCATCAGCAGTGGATTGCGGGTGCGCGATATATAGTTAGCGCTTATAGTTAGCTAACTATATATGGAATTTCAATGGTTTTATGCGAGTAAAATAAGGTTTTGTAAATGCTAATTCCTAACTATATATGGCCTATAACCTATGGTTTTTTCATTGAATATATATATATATATATATATATATATATATATTTATATATATATTTAACCTTAATTTCTCAAAAACTACTGAACGGGTTTACACCAAATCATAAAAAGCACACTTTCTGGATCAAGATCTAACTTTCTAAGAAATTTGATGGTTTAATCGAATCTGCCATTTTGGCTGCTGCTGTGCCTGAATTTCCTATGGGAAATTGCATGGGGAAAACTCATATTGGGACTCCCACTATTTCTCGGTCCCGCTTAACAGATCACCCCAAAACATTACAGGAAGGAGCGGAAGTGGATGAACCTTTTTTGGGATGTTTTTGAAGATTTTATACATATATACAAAACTGTGGTTATGAAACTGTTTATGCCAATATTTATATTGGAATTAATGCTGTGCTTCCAAACTAGTTTGGTTGCATATTTATATTGGAAAATATCCCATGGAAAGAAGCATTTGCAGACCCCAGGCTCGTTAAGCACATTCAATGTATGCTTGTCTGTGCCTCCATAAAGTTGCGCACAAAAGAATTAAGCATTGTCTCTTACACAAATTCAATTGTTAATACTTAAAGAAAACTGCTGTAGATTTAACATCTGTCAAGAGAACCTTTAAAGCATGGAATGCATGACAATTCCAGACATGGGTGTGTCCATTTCCAAATTGGATAGTATAGTTTCTGTCTTTAAACCCTGGTATCTCTTTGGGGTATTTTCTGTGGGTGGGAATAGGGAGGTAGAACAACGACACCCTGGGAAAAACTCCTATCCTCTACTACACTTGTCCAAAGGAAGAACATTTCCAGTACGAAGATCAGGCAGTTTGACAGGGAGCTTTATATATATTTTTTTTTAATGTTATTTATTATTTTTCAATAACAACAAAAATCTGCTCTAAGGTGTTTAAAACAGTAACAGATACATGTAGTACATTTATGTTCATTACATTATCGTCTCCTTGTACAAATCTGGAATATGCATCACATGGCCTTGGTCCACATAGACAGCTGTCCTGTTTACTCTATTCCACCATACTAACAAAGCCACTAGTCATAATAAACCTTCATATATACTCGGTAGTGGGTGTTTGTGTTGTATGATTTGGACCTTGAGACTAGGGGCCCTGGGTGCAATCCATGTCTAGGAGGTATTGTCGCAGTGGCTGCCTAATATTGCGTGGTCTAGATGTGACTGGCTGTAGAGTAGCGTATAGCTCACAGTTAGTGTTGCAGTAGATTAAACTGTGAATCCATGCCTTTTGTGTGGGGGTGAACCTGCTGCTCCATTTTATGGCTATCTCCCCTTTGGCTAATAAGAGGGCAATCACGACAAATTGTAGTATGGACTTTGAGAGCTCTTTCACATATCCCAGGAGTGTCATTTCTGGTGCTGGTGCAATAGGGGTTCACAGTTAGTGTTGCAGTAGATTAAACTGTGAATCCATGCCTTTTGTGTGGGGGTGAACCTGCTGCTCCATTTTATGGCTATCTCCCCTTTGGCTAATAAGAGGGCAATCACGACAAAGTGTAGTATGGGCTTTGAGAGCTCTTTCACATATCCCAGGAGTGTCATTTCTGGTGCTGGTGCAATAGGGGTGTTTACCATGTGCGATAGGATAGTGAATATGTCCCGCCAATATTTCTGGATCGTTTCGCAGTTCCACATCATGTGCTTGAAGTCTGCAAATTGTGCTTGGCAGTTGGGGCAGGTATGGCCTCGGCTGAGTCACATTTGTGCAATTTGGCTGGTGTTGCAAATGCCGTCACTGACCATGTCATGAATGATGTAATATGTGACATCATCATCAGTGGATTGCGGGCGCAAGAGTTACAGTTAGTACAACTAACTATAACAGAGGAATTTCAATGGTTTTGTATGAGTGAAATGTCCAGCTAACTATAACACCCCCGAAACCAATGTTTTTTCAATGAAATAATATATATATAGGCATTTCCGACACGCCCTTCGGTCAGGAGCTCCACGTATGCCGGCAACTTTTTTGGATTTGGTGCACAGACTGCACAACGTGGCGCCCCCCCGACCTGAACTGTTGGTAAAGGTATCGGGGAGAGGGAGCAGATGGTCTGCTAACAGGGTTGCCTGGCAACGATGTAATTCTCCAAGCACATCCCGCTAATTAAAGGAGCGCCACATTGAGGACATTATTGTATGCCAGGGTGGGTCACTGTACCTCACTTTGGACTCTAATGGCATGTTCCAGGTAGCGGGATCTGGTCACGGCATCCGGGGACTTCAGAGTAAGAAAGCGGCAAAAACACTCGAGAAATTGAACTTTCCCTGTCCGCTTTCTATGGCTACAACATCCAGCCAATGGGAGCCCTCGGCAGGACTTATGAAAAAGCCCCGCGAAAGATCATCATTTCGAAGCACAAGCAAGACACCCGGCACTGAGGAACCGCCGAAACGCGTCTGCCAGGGACAGAGAACTGTGTGCACAACGCGTTATTGATGCTGTAACTTGGAGGCAATAAATCTTTGTTGAGCAACCCCAGCATGAGTCGGACCCGTTCTTAACCAGGGCGGGATTGGAGGAGTATGGAAGCAGAGGCCGGCTAGGCATTTCCGACACGCCCCTCGGTCAGGAGCTCCACGTATGCCGGCAACATTTTTGGATTTGGTGCACAGACTGCACAACGTGGCGCCCCCCGAAGTGAACTGTTGGTAAAGGTATCGGGGAGAGGGAGCAGATGGTCTGCTAAAAGGGTTGCCTGGCAACGATGTAATTCTCCAAGCAAATCCCGCTAATTAAAGGAGCGCCACAATTGAGGACATTATTGTATGCCAGGGTGGGTCACTGTACCTCACTTTGGACTCTAATGGCATGTTCCAGGTAGCGGGATCTGGTCACGGCATCCGGGGACTTCAGAGTAAGAAAGCGGCAAAAACACTCGAGAAATGGAACTTTCCCTGTCCGCTTTCTATGGCTACAACATCCAGCCAATGGGAGCCCTCGGCAGGACTTATGAAAAAGCCCCGCGAAAGATCATCATTTCGAAGCACACGCAATACACCCGGCACTGAGGAAGGCAACCGCCGAAACGCGTCTGCCAGGGACAGAGAACTGTGTGCACAACGCGTTATTGATGCTGTAACTTGAAGGCAATAAATCTTTGTTGAGCAACCCCAGCATGTGTCGGACCCGTTCTTAACCAGGGCGGGATTGGAGGAATATATATATATATATATATATATATATATATATATAGAGGGAGAGAGAGAGAGAGAGAGAGAGAGAGAGAGAGAGAGAGAGAGAGAGAGAGAGAGAGAGAGAGAGAGAGAGAGAGAGAGAGAGAGAGAGAGAGAGAGAGAAATGTGGTACTACTTAGTGCTTAATTTGAATGAGAATGAGTGGTGATGCTGAAAGCACTGCTCTGAAGCACAGTCAACAATATAATATATCAGCGTACTGAATACCAAGGCTGCATACTCTGATTCCACCTCAGGCCTCTTTAATCCACTGCCATGCACTGCTGCAACTATTTCTCACTCTTGCTTGACTCTGCTTTCTTCCTTTGTGATATTTTTTCTGTCTGTCTCCTCCTCATTCTTCCCCATTTTTGTGTTTTTTTCCTCTGTTGCTCTTGGGAAATGTCCCCAAAACGGAGTGCCAGTGGCTGCCGCAACATGAAGAGGATGTTGCAGACACCATTTTAGGTTTTGCAGAGTGGAATGGTACCGGGGGTCTACTGAGGAACCAGCATTGCACCTGGGGTCCCACCCTAGTACAATGGTACCTTGAATAGGAAGATACAGTGACAGAGGGACAGAAGTCCATAGACACTCATACACAAAGAGACTCAAACAGGCATACACACAGATATTCCCGGGCATACACGCACTCAGACACACACTGACACACATACACAGAGAGACACAGGCATATAACCACAGAAACACATGGGTACACACACATAGAAAAACACATATACACACATGCACCGGGCATACACATCCATTTATACACAAATAGAAACACACATAAACACAGACACACACATGCACCCAGGTATACATACTCACATACATGCACATAGAGACTCACATTTACAAATACACCCATATAATCAGACGCACAGTCACACACACATTCTAACACAGAGACAAAAACACACCCAAAAACATACACACACAAACAAACACACAGACACAAATATATAGACAGACACACATACACCCACACAGGTATTTACACACAAACATGCATAATCATAGATATCCACACACTAACTTAAACTTGTATAGACACTCACACCCATGAACATATACACACAGACACATACACACACAGAGACACACTCATACACATGCACACAGATACAGTACGGGTACAGTCCCAGACTTAAAGAATTAGCACAGTTTTAGTATAGCAGTAATCCACTGAATACATACTGTCAACGACCATTCATGCCACCACATTGGTCCTCCGACAACCTGGGACCACAAAATATAGTTGACATTGTTTCTTTGGCATACAAAGATAGCGTGCGAATTCCAGAGTTTCTGACAAAACCAGACCTTGGTGGTTGTTTGGAGAAACGATTTCCTTAAATAAACCATAACGTAGGAGATATATTTTAGATGTAGCAAGGAGACCCTAAAAACTTAGATGTCTGATAAATGTGTAGGCTGGCAGAGTCTGAAGTGCCCTAGAATAGTAAGACGTCACTCTGCAGTCTACACCCCACTCCTGTTGGTTAAATGTTGTCTCTGTGGCTGGTGTATTATCAGTACATTGGGACAGAGCTCTCTCACCTCCCATCTTAATATCTGTGCTCAGCAAAAAAAAAATGACTAGTTCTCGTTATAGTGTTCTGGCGTTAGCCCGATATGTTAATCTGAATATATGCAAATACAGATGAGTGCTCTGGGGTTCTGACAAGGAGTGCCTTAACGAGGCTGAATGTGATAAGCGAGCCAGGGTAGAGTAAAGTTATGAATGCCAAGATTACGCAGCCAATTGAAAGTTGCTGCCCCCATGGACACAATTGTGCTAACAAGAACACGCGAGAGGCACACGGTGCAGCTGCCAGAGTTTGATAGCCTGTAAAAGAATAAACAAGTGCCCCCTCGAGGGAAGTTGGGGCCTCTTCAAATGCTAATTACATTTTGCTGAGTTGGCCTGGCGGAACTACAAAACGGCAGCTGAAAACTCCTCGCAGACACAAGAAGCCGGCGAGGCTGTTGTAACTGCTGCAGAAAGGGGAGCTATTGTCCCACAAGACAAGAAGACTCTATTAGGTGAAGTGCTAATTGACGCATCAAACAAACAAGCATTGGCATAGCCAATAAGTACCATCTTTGGGGCCTTATAAGTGTTTATTCAGAGCTATTGGCTTTGTTAACGTATTTAATCTGTGTTGTAGAGCAGTGTGAATGTTGTGCAGCATGTTGAAAAGTTATAATTAAATAAAGCGTTATAATCATTTTTGTCACCCTATATATGACTTAGAAAACATTATGTACAACTGAACTACCCTGATAAAAGCAAAATTAACATAAAACATGTGTTCTTGCTTTTTTGTCCATGCAATGCTGGCAACTTTTTCCTGCCTGTTCTAATGGCGCGTTAAAAACTGCGTGAAGGTTGTGACGGTGCAAGGGCCATGGCGCGTTAAAGACTGCATGAAGGTTGTGATGGTGCAAGGGCCATGGCGCGTTAAAGATTGCGTGAAGGTTGTGCATGCAGGTGAACCAATGGGAGATAGCGTGACAAATTAAAGGGTGCGAGAAAGAAATTAAGGAGTGAACATGAGGAAGAACTACAGACAAGTGTGGAAGAAAAAACTGAGCTAGCGTTAAAACGGATATCAGTTGAGGATAGTAAAAGAGAAATCTAGGGATAACAAGCGCGGCCGCGAAAGCGACCGCGCTGTATTTAATTAGTAACATGATCCACAGCGAGGAAAGAATGCAGATACCACCCTGCTCGCCGCTGCTCGCTCCCGACAGCAAAACACAGTGGGAGGGACCAGTAAACAAAGAGGTGGAACATGTGCACGCCTTTGGCCATTTGCGTGCTTTCATTTTTGAAAGCCACACGCAAAGGCCAATCAAATGTGTGGGAGTTACCAGACCCACACAGAAGTTTCCGGGAAGTCTGGAGTGCTCACAAGAAGCCTCCCATAGACAGAGCATGTGCGCTGCACAAGGCTCGACCTAAAATGGAGGCATAAATGGAACAGGTAATCGAAGTGCGAAGCAGACAAATCATTCATGGGTACATTAGGGAACTTTGAACATATTTTATAAATGTATTCATACACAGTTTAATATAAACAGATCACACTTGGTCAAGTTCTGATTTAAACAACTTGGGTCCCGGGTAACACAAAAGAGGTACATCTAAAACGTTTTGACATACGCCTATCGTTTGCAAATTTGGGTAAATATATACAACATTCCTGCTGGGAATCTACGCATGCCACAGTCTTCTAGACATACCATGACTCCCCTACATTTACTAATAATATTGTCCAAATTGCAGAGAACCGGCAGCCCGGGCACATCATCGCAGGAGTACCTATGGGGAAGAGTGCATTTCACATTTTACTTTTTTCAGGTTCTCCCCATGGAATTAGGTTTCCATGTTGAATACCTTCCCCCACATGCACTGAAAACATGAATGTGTATGGTGCACTTTTATGTCCAATTTGTCAAATTACAGCTGCATTTGTAGCACTAGCCATGTGTGCAAACTGTGTAAAAATACACTGGGAATCTTTGTGAATATTCTCAAAGTTACAACTTTGTGTGGGTGTTCATAACTTTCCTAATTGATACCCCGTTACCTCACGCTTGTAACACTCGTGTTTTGACCCTTAACACAAATGTCAGGACTGGGAAAACCCACCATACTGGAGGCAAGGTGAATGCTGTAGGGCCATGGGTTGACCACAAGACACACAGAGGCTGCGGACCGTGGTGGACTTTCTGTGGTGCCCGGTGCTCTTCAGCGTGTGGGGGCAGCGGGCAGCGCTTTCCCAGGCCCTTCCAAACCAGCCATTGAATGGGCCATATAAACTATTCACTGGATTTACTACTGATGATCACTGCAACATGTTTATCAACTGCCTTGTTACATATTAACTTAGTGAGTGTTTACATTACATACCATGTTGATATGTGTAGTTTGACTGTGTAACATGATTTGCATACATAAACTGTCATAATACTTCATAGTATTTAATGTAGTGCTGAAATAGGTACACAGAGGTGTAGTGTCTTGGTTTGCAAGTATTTAGGTTGCACCTACCTATTGCAGAGGGGTGATGTGCATAAGAGCTTTCTCAAAGGTGCTGTCAAATATATGCTTAAATGCGACTGCTTGGCGGTCGCTCGCAAAGGGGTTGCCTTTTGCGATGAGGTTGGTATCTGCCACCTCGTGAAAGTTAAACTACCTGTCTCTAGAAAGACTGTAAAAGCCATATTCCTTTACAGTACAGTTTAATATGTTTTTCTTTCTACGGGTTTGCATCAACGGACTGCATATTATATAAATATCTCCCTGCTATATTCCTAAAACCCTGCATAAAAAATGACCCTGAATTAAACTTATTTTTTTTCCTCTCATATTTATTTTTAATGCCCCACTCCTTCCCTGTTACTTTCTTTATAACGCTGGTACCTATAGACTACTCTAAAAGGCATGCTTATCTTAATCTAATTTTCCTTGAAACCATATCCCTGCAACCTAACAATATCTATTCAATCCATCAATCGTTTGCTTCTCACATACCCCCCTCTAATGGTCACACATAAATCATTAATCTACATCAAAGCTACTGGAGAAAATGCATGGAATAGTTTCTTTGAGAGTACAAGGCTAATTCCGATAACCAATGTATTGACCACTAACTTTGGGCTTCTTATTGCCATTGACCCTCTGGTCTGTCTCTTCCTAGAACGTATTTCGATCCAGGGCTTTGGTTCCATCGAGGTCCGATGCTGGCCTCTCTTTTCGCAGACAACATTATTATTCATCCGGGAACCCTCGATAAACCTTCCTTCCTAATCAGAGAGGAGGTGCGCTTTGGAAATTTTTCAGGCCTATCAATTGGAGTAAGTCGGAACTCTTCCCACTGATGGAGGCAACATTCCCTTGCCCTGTTTGATACCCTCTACAATGGTGTGAGGACTTCCCTAAGTATCTCGCCATCTACCTACACAGAGATAGTTCTAAAGTAATTCGGTGCAATTATGGACCAGCAATTGAAAAACTCTCAACCCAAGTTGAATGATTGATTAAGCTGCCTTTGTCAATAGTGGGACAGATTGCTATATTGAAAATGGTGGTTCTCCCACTGTTTCTGTACTTAATTCTAAATATCCCCATTGCATGGACTAGAAGCTTTTTTGAAAGCCTGCGCAGTTTGCTTATACAACTCATATGGGCACGCCGCCGCCCTCGTATTCGCTGGAATACGTTAACACTTTCTTATGACCATGGCGGCTTTGGAGTCACCAATCTGCATCTTTATTATCTGGTCACTCAATCACATTTTGCCTACTTCTGGTACCCACTTGGATGCTAGAATCCAGTATTTTAAGCCGGAATGGACATAAGCCCTCCCCTTACCCCTCTGCACTATACTACCCCAGGGATTACCCAGGAACCCGGAGGAGATACAGACGCTTTCCACCGGATAATGGCCATGGACCAAATTCATAAATTGTTTGGGTTACACCAGATTATATTCCCCACATATTCCTCTTTACAACAACCCATGGCTCCTACTTACTCAAGAGAGATTGACTCAGCGCACATTTGCTATATATCAATTGAACACTGTGGGTGACCTGTTTGTCAACTCCACCCTAAAATCTGTCTCCGCCCTGACAGAGGGACATAGCACCTCACACATGTACAGGTTCGTAATACATCGGCTGCATAGCACAGTACGGTGCTATTCTACCATCCTATCGCGCAGAGCTGAAGGACTCCCCCCTCGTTAATTATTACTACTCCTGACAATGCTCACCTAATATCCCGCTTTTATCATTCATCTTTGCAGTTGAGGCCTATTGGGGCAGAGAAAGCGAAGGCTGCATGGGAAAGAGATTTAGGGCACCCCTTCCTGATAAAGCATGGTATTACTACTGCGGGCAAACCAAACTGATTTCGAACAACTACAGCCATAGACTGCTGCACTATAAATATCTGCACCGTGCTTATACCATCCCCAAAGCACTAGATAACTAGACACGACCGAATCACGCCACTGCCCTAAATGCACAGCGCAACATGACAATTTTGTTCATTTAGCTTGGAACTGCACTCCGATCTTCCCATTTTGGAAAGACATTTCATTCTGCTTTATCTAGTATGACTGAACAAATACTCTCTCCTGACACGTTTCTGACCCTATGTTAAGCCTCTGCCTGGCAACATACAAACTTTTACCACTATTGTGCTGCTATTGGCTTAACAGTAGGTGACCCTCCATTGGGGCAGCCACACACTCCCTACAGTGGCAGCTTGGCTGCTAGATATTTCTTACTATGATACTACCAGTGAACTCTAGGCCTCACTACAGCCTCCATCTGCGCGACTAAATGACATTTGGCAGCCATTGATGCTTACCCCCATTGTCCTGATTGTACTCATGTTTTCAATTTTGCTGCTTCTGTGTTTTCTTGTTTTCTTATAAAATGCTTTAAACAAAACATTTTTAAATAAACAACTTTGGGCTCATGAGTATGAAGAACTGTTTATACCCACTTACTGGGTCTCGGAGGCGGGGGAACCGCCCAAGACTTCCATACCATCCTTATATAGAAAAAAGGAGACACAGGAGCCTTCGTCTGCAGGAGGAACCAAGTTTTATTCGAATAGCCCGGGCTATGGAACAGAGTCCCAAGCTCGTCTGAGACAAGACAGAGGAGGCTGCTGCTTCACTCCGCAGCTTACAGGCCTGCCTTATATACACATTTCCCACCTTAAGAAACCAGTTTGAATGGGGGCCCTGCGCCCCCGAGTCAGAATGTTATGTTATAGATCGATTTATACCACGCACTAATACTCTGGAGTGTTCTGGCGTGTAGGTGAACAGTGGCATGCGTGTACAGAAACATTAGGTCAGCTGTTTGAACAGGAACGTTTTGAGAAGTTTTTTAAAAATAGGAAACTCCTGGGTATGCTGGAGGTCAGCTAGAAGAGCATTCCACATCGTGGCTGCTTTTACTGCTAAGGACTGACCCCCAATCCGCAACCGGCGGAACCTCGGGACCACCAGCTGACGTTGGAGAGCGGAACGTAAAGGACGCCTGGGCAAATAGAATGCGAATCCCGATCTAATGTAGACAGGGCCAGAACCATGGAGTGCCTTTTGAATAATGGTCAAAGCTTTAAAGCGTACTCGCTGGGCCACGGGAAGCCAATGAAGGTCCCTAAGCTGCTGCCGGACACTGAAACTCCTCGGGATATTAAACAGGAGTCTAGCTGCTGCATTTTGTATAACCTGAAGTTTTCCTAGGAGGTAACCCGGTATGCCAATGTAAAGAGCGTTAGCATAGTCTACACCATTCTTTGTTCAGGCAGGACGGTTGCTGCAACAGATGGTTCAAAAGATTACGGACAGGTCTTGCAAAACAGGATATGTACGTGAAAGAACAGACAGATCTTGAACAGCAGGATATGTGAAAGAAACAAGTTCTGGGACGGTGGTGTGACCAAGTCTTGCGAAACAGGGTGGGTTTGTGCAGGAGTTCATTCCGAGGGTGGTGAGGCCAATTCTTTGTTCCCTTTTTCAAAATTGGCTCAACCACAAGGAGCAAGAAGGGCAGGGTGGTCATGACAGTTAGAGTTTCATCAGACATCAGCAGGAACAACCAGGAGGGTCGTGCAGAGGTGTTTGACACAAAATGGCAATGCAAAAATAATGGAGTCCTGACACAAAATAAATGCCGACAAGAAGGACACTTTTCCTCAGACCCTCCTTTTGCCATTGAGTGGCAAATACTCTAGGAAACGTCGATATTCATGAGATCATCTGTTTCTTGTTGGAGTAAAATCTTCATATTGGTGTTGTGAATGTTAGACGGTTGAGGCTTGAGAGCCTGAACACATATTGCACAGAGCATTGGCAGGCACTGAATGCACAAACAGTAGGAGACTAGGACCGATACTCCCAAGGCAAGGAAGATGAGGACCCTCCATCCCCATTGGGAAAGGAGGCCCCAGATCCAGCCTGTGAGGGACCAGTTGCCTTCATCCTGATGAATTTCTGAGGAAAGGTGATGTAGACGTTGGATGGCATCATATACTTTGGATGCGTGATCTGGAATATACACACAGCAGCTGGAGCCAATCAATATACACACACCAACACGATCAGCGAGGATGATGTCAAGGACCATACGATTTTTAAGTGTTACAAGGCGGTTTGCCTGTAGCTCTGCAGTGATGTTGGAGAGGGAGCCAGGTGTTTCTGTGATGGTGGCCTCAAGGACCCTGGTCAGTCCTCGTATAGCCTGACTGCTTGCCATGGGGTCCCAGAATGGAGGAAACCCTTAAAGAAGTACCCAGCTTCCTGGCCTACTGTATCCTCAGCCGATATGACACCCCTACATGACCCGCACAAAGTACCCTTTATCAACAGGTGGTAATCTCCATGGGTATAATACATTGGTGGAAGGAGGAAGGCCAGTTAGCAGGTACCAGACCAGTTATGGGGGAGCCAAGTGCAGGCTGCTGTGCCACAGATAAAATAAGTGTTGGGGGACGCCACCAACTTTGGAGGAGACGTAGAGTTTAAAGTTTTAATGATGTCACAGATACTAGTACCAACTTTCTTAGTTCCCAAGCCATGGATGCAGACACGGCCCGCACATTTATAACATTCAGAGTGTTCCATACATCAGGTAGTAGCCTTCTGGCTCGAAATTTGATGAATGTTTGTTGAGAAGTTGAGTTAAATACCCCCCTCTCACCGAGTTCATCTGTCGGTAATAGCAATGTTGATGAGCCGGTCAGGTAAAAAGGGGTATTGGTATTGCCAGACCTGTTTCGCCAGAAGTCATTTCAAAATGTTCCAAGGGCAGAATTGGCAGTACCATTGATAGTATAGGTCTCCTTCGTCAACACCCACCATGCAAGACAGGACCCAGAAATGGAAAAAGGATAAGGAAAGAATGGGACAGGTTGTGTCATAGCATGTGGCATCAGTCCACATACCCACAGTTGGAAGTATTTATGATCAGCTGATGATGATGTAACATCTGGACAAAGGTGTTATTAAGAAATTCTGCACAGCGGGGTAATTTGTGGGCGGGATAATGTGAAATACTGATGCTCTGCAGGAGTCGGGGTAGGAGTTGGTGGGGTAGCAGGATAGTCGATCAGTAACATCCAACCGATGATAGACAAGATGATTGAGACAAACAGTGTCACCACGGGGGCCACAAAGCACTTGCTATGTAGGAGACTGACATATCGTTTCTGGACTTGAGTGTATTGAACTGCTGCCATTGTACTAAGCCAGGGACCACTAGCGGCTGCCTGTGATTGGTGGTTGCTTCACTGGATGCAGGTGCCAAGAGCCCTAGGGGCGTACCTTAATTATTTATTATAGTCTGACACACAAGCACCGGTCTTAGCCGGGAGATCATAGCTCTAAAGCCTATAGGTACCTGGGTGAAGTCAAGGGCAAGCCTTCCTTCTGGAACGCAAGTTATATTGGGTAGAAGTAGGAACAGCATGGTTGGGGAATAATTGTTCCTGATGCTGAGCAGAGTGAGGGGAGTGTTCCACCTTTCCTTTCAGTATACTGTCACTCTCTGCTTCCGTAGATGTAAAATGTAATGTTGCGTCGCTGAATGGAACAAACGTCAGGACTATTTCTGTCTCTGAGTCTCCTCATCCTTCTCTCACCCACTGATCACAGGGTAGAGGCAGAGGCACTCGTCTATAGTGTGTTGCGTGGATCCAGTTCTTCCGACCTTCAACTTTCCCAGCAGTGCGGGTGGCCAGTAACACCTGGCGGGGCTTTGTCCAGCGGGGCTTGAGGCTCTTCGTACGTTGAAAGTTGCGAATCAGGACCCAGTCGCCAGGTTGGATAATGTGTCCTGGGCCCTGCTTTTATCAGGTATGGCCTCATGCACCTTGTGGTAAAGAGTACGAAAGGTGTTAGTCAAACTGTACAGATAATCAGTCAACACAGAGAATTCAACATCTGACAGTTTCGGGGCCGTGGAACACCCCACACATTGGCAGGCCTCCCGAACACAATCTCAAGGGGAGATAGTCCTATCCTGGTATCGGCCGTTGTCCTGATAGACAGCAGAGCCAGGGGCAGAGCATCAACCCAACTGACACCTGTCTCGGCTACAATCTTGGCCATTTTAGTCTTTAGGATGCCATTGTTCACATCCACCAGACCTGCTGACTGGGGGTGGTTAGCTGCATGAAATTTTGTTTCATACCCAGTGCTGAACAGACATACTCCATTATTTGAGCCGTAAAGTGTGTCCCGTTGTCACTCCAGACCAAACGGGGCAAACCAAATCGTGGGAAGTATTCTTTCAATAGTACTTTGGCGGTAGTGATAGCAGTGCAGTCTTTGACAGGGTAGGCCTCCACCCATCGGCTGAAGGTACGGACCACCACCAGGACGTATTTTAAATTGTTATATCTGTCCATCTGGATATAATCCATCTGGAGGGCTTTGAAAGGAAAGGTAGGGGAGAGAATCCTCCTCCAAGGGTTACTGTACCTTTTCCCGGGTTGTACATAAGGCAAATCATGCATGTTTTGACCATCCTCTCAGCATATGCTGGTATCTTTGAGTTATACCAGGTGGGTTCCAGCAACTTACATATCCCTTACGCACTAATGTGAGCAGGGCCATGGGCCATCGTTACTACCGGTAGCACATGACTGTCGGCAACATTCATTGTCTCTCCATAGTGATACAGGCCCAACAACCATCTATTTCCTTTACCGCCAAGTGCTCCGTCCACATCCTCAGCTCCTCAGGGGTAGCATGGGACTGAATATTGATCACAGTCAGTACGGTATTTTCAACCATGCCCCCCTCTGCCACCCACCTGGCGGGACCTCCCACATACATTCCTTCCTTTTTCTTAAGCGCTGTCTGTCTGGCTGTCTGGTCAGTCACGGCATTGCCTTTTTCGAACATCATCCGTCACTTTCTTATGCGCTTTGCATTTTATAATAGCTACCTTTCTGGGAAATGTCAGGGAGTCTAATATTCGATGAATTAGGGGGCCATGTTCAATTTTCGTCCCATGTGAAGTAAGGAAATTCCTTTCTTTCCACAGTTTCCCAAAGTTGTGAGCCACCCCAAAGGCATACTGACTGTCAGTGTAGATATTAACCGTTATTCATTTGCTTAACTCACAGGCTCTAGTGAGGGCCACTAATTCTGCAGCCTGAGCAGAGCACTGCGGAATCTGAATTGTTTCTACTACTTGCTCCAATGTCGTGAGGGTGTAGGTGGCTGATGTGTTACCATCTGGCCCTCTGAAACATGATCTGTCCACATACAGTGTACCTTCTGGGTCTGCTATCGGGGTATCCTGTAAGTCAACCCGTCCCTTCGTCTCCTCCTCTGTCTTCAATATACAGTCATGTGGATCTAAACAGGCATCCTGAGTATCCAGTGGGAGTAAGGTGGCGGGATTCAGTACAGTGCATCTCTTGATGTTAATGTGGCTGGAAAAGAGTGTTAATTCATATCATGTGAGTCGTGCGATAATGAGGTACTGTGTCTTGGTGTTATTAAGGAGGGTATCCACAGAATGGGGAACCACTAGAGTCAAAGGGGAGTTCATGATGATCCCCGCACACTCTGAGGGACCATGAGTGCGGCTGCAGCTGTCGCCCGTAGGCATCCTGGGAGAGCCTTTGCAACAGGATCTAAGGTAGCTGAAAAATAGGCACATGGCCGATGGTGACCTCCGAATATCTGGGTCAAGACAGTGCATGCACAGCTGTCTGTCTCATGTACAAAAAGAAAACTATTTTTGTTATAATCAGGAGTACAGAGGACTGGAGCAGTACACAGAGCTCTTTTTAAATCCTGGAAGGCCTGGGTATGCTCTCTAGTCCATGGAAAGGAACTGTCTGATATGTCTTTAGTGGTGAGGGCAAGAAGAGGTTTGACCATGGCCAAAATATTGGAAATCCACTGTCTGCAGTATGAGGTTAGACCTATGAAGGCTCGCACCTGCTTTTGTGTCCGTGGGGCTGCCATAGTATTGATAAAGACTACACAATCAGTGGTGAGCTGCCTTCCCTCCTTCGAAAGGAGATGACGTAAATAGGTCACCTTCTCTTGACAAACATGAAGCTTTTCAAAATAGACTTTGTGGTTATGGAGGGCAAGGTGGCGTAACAAACAGAGAGTAGCCTTTTTACATGTTGGGGCAGAATTTGCAGTAATGAGGAGGTCATCAACATACTGCAGCAGTGTGGAATTATCAGGGAGTTCCAAGGAATCTAGTTGACTTTTGAGAGCTTGACTATAGATAATGGGGCTCTCGGTGAAGCCTTGAGGGGCGCAGCAAAATCCAAAGCTCTGCCAACCAAGGGAGAAACCAAAAAAAATGTCTGCTGTCAGGATGTATAGGAATACTGAAAAAGGCATTCTTCAGGTCTATGACAGAAAAGTGCGTGGTGTCAGAAGGGACCATCGTCAAGAGGGCCCCTGGTATTGGGAGATAGTTATTTTGTTAAGGGCTCTCAGGTCAATCACAAATCTGTATACTTAAGGGGAGGAAGCATCTCCATTAGTCTTTTTAAGAACTGGAATAATGGGACTGTTACAGATAATACCATGTGTCTCCTCCACTACGCCCTTGTCCATCAATTCAGATATTATTGTTAAAAGGGCCGCTTCTCCTTCCGTGGTCAGTCGATACTGTCGAAGGCAGGGAAGGATGGCGCCAGGCTGAATACGTACCACATGAGGGGGTATATTGAGCCAGCCGACATCAGTGTCTGATGATGCCCAGAGGGAGGAAGGTAAAGACTGTAACTCTGGTGGGAGGGGACAGGACAGATACATATAGGAGGCTGCGGTGGGGAAAATTGTTAGGGATACACCTTGGGGACTACATGATATGGTCGCATACATGGCTTTCAGTAAATCCAGGCCTAATAAGTTTTCACTGCAACCTGTAGTGAGGACCAAGGGAGCGTCAACATGTGCGGGCCAATATCGAGAGGGAGGGGTTCAGAGACAGGGCTGGTCACAGGTGTTCCTGAAAAACCCATAGAGACACTCATGTTGCCAGATAGGGGTGCCTCCGGGACTGACAGACGTGCAATAGAAGACCTGGTGGCCCCAGTATCCAGAAGAAAATTCTGATTGTTCCCCACAACTGACATTTGAACATACAGGCCCCTTTGATCCACTGGAATTTGTACTCTAGTAATACCCCTTTCCTGGCTGTCCTATGCTTGATAGAACCCTGTCTCATCAACTTCATCATAATCATCATTGTAATAAGTGCGTTTTGCTTCGTATCCATCAAACCTATTGGCCGGGCGTTGCCGGACAGGGGTGTCATCCCTGGACCTACGCTCTTTGACCTGCAGACGGAGCGGGCCATGGTCCCTAGTTGGCCTCCCCTCCCTAGGAGCATGAGGCCGAGTCTTCCCTGTTCTGGTGTTTTCAGCTAATACGGGACACTCATCTATCCAATGGCCGTACCCTTTACAATAAGCACACTGATCTATTTGGAGGGCTCCCGTGCATTGAGGGCCTGAGGGGGTAGACTGGCGAGCCCTCGGAGGTGGTTGGGGCTGTGGTCTGAAATTCCCGTGGGCATCGGGACCTCGGGAAGGGTAAGCCTGCTGCAGAAGTACCTTAGTCTTAAGATCCCTAGCCTTCTTACTTTCCATTCCTTCATTTTCCCTATTCTCGTGATACTGTGTGTTGGAATTAGGTAGCCTGGCCTAGGGCAAGACTAGCATATCAGAGGCACAATGTAAAGGTTGCAGACCACCCAAAAGTAATTCCACGCAATAGCACTCAAAAAGAAAACACTACACCAAAATTGTGTGAAAATACGTACTGCTTTATATAAAAATAATATACTCTCTGTTCTCAAATACAAATAGCTCAGAACATTTCAGGTCACTTTAGTATCAACAATTATATTACTAAACGGCTAAGCAGTTAATCAATTCACTTGTCAGTATTCTCACACATTTTACTCTAGGATACACAATTCAATTACACTGCAGTTTGTGTGGAATAAAGCAGAAGTACTTCCCAATTCTAAATCCTAATGACCACCAGCATTTATAGAATAGATATATCTCTTAACCAAAACTGGTAGATAACTCTGACACTTGTTTTAGCTCAGTTAGGCTTCTACTGTACTCTGTTTACTGTATAACTTTTCTTATCACTGTATTACTTTGTATTTTTGGCCAGATCAGCACTCAAAACAGATTAGAACACATTTTCTTTTACAGGGATAACATTACAGTCCTCACTCTATTCCTGTTCAGGAAGAAATTGTTCAAGCACCACTTCAGACACCTCTCTATAGGACTGTTGTAAATAGAATGAACCCTGACAGGGATTCCTCATAGACGCTGTACTCCCAGAGTCAGAGTCTTAATTTATATCCAATAAAAACCTGTGGAAGACAATCCCCCACGCTTTCTCCTTACTTGTGACTGTGGCTGTTGGATAGTTCTGCCCCAGATGTATAGGGTTAACAGGCGCGAGGGCCCGGGGGAACCAAGGCTGAAGAGGCTCTCTCCCGCCTCAGGCCGACTCCTTTGCGCTGCACTTGCGCTGGAAACGAACAGGGCAGCACCACAAACCCCCAGATCCCTGCCGGGCCTTATACCTCTTCCTCCCTGCCCAGGCCGGCTCCTCAACGCGGCGCTCGAGCAGGAAGGAGCGAGCCAATTCCTCAGCCAGCCACAGAACCCTCCGGCGCCTCTCCTCAGCGCTGGTCTCCGCAGCCGCTTCTCCGGCGGGCATGCGCGGAAGCGCTTTCGCCGAGGTCGCCTCCCACTGATCCCGCTCCAGGGAGAGACGCTGCACTCTCGGGCCTGCTCACCTCTCGGCCCCTCCTTCCGGGGATAGCTGCAACAGACGGGGCGTGCGCAGTGACTCCTCCAGTTCCTTCAGGACGAGGTCGCTACCGGCGACGCGACTCCAACGCGATCGGCGCCCCCGGGGTCCCGCTCACAAAGGGAAGCCTCGCCAGGCTTCTCAGGCTCAGTGGATGCCGGGCGGGTGCTGGCACAGAGCGCGATCGGTGTTAAAAGAGGTCCCGCTCCCAGTTCACCTCACACCTTCCACACAGCAGGCAGAGGGGTTGGCCACACGCCACAGGACCAGTCAATGGTAAGGAATGCTGTCAGTTGTTCAATGTAGATATTCCCTTTCTTCACTAAAACGAAGAGGAGGGGAAGAGGGGCTCCTTCAGGATAAGGCCAGATTGTACTCTCTTGGCACTAACCCCCTATTCCTCCTTACTGGGCAGACTAGGGGCACAGGGGAACTCTCAGCTCAGCTCCCAGGACTACTAGAATTAACCCCTTCACCTATCTGTCCAGGATCAGCAGGATGAGCTAACTTGGCTAGGACAACAGGACAAAGGAGGTGGGAAAACCTTGACAGAGGGCTACTCTTGTAGAGGAAACCACCCTTCAGAATCCTACCCCCACTAGACCTCAGCCTTCACTCTAGCTGCTCCTCACTGACAGACAAAATGGCTGTCCAGCATTCCGCCTTATATAGGCTGCCCTCTCAGTGGTCCAGAATGGACCAGAAGGTTCTGGAATGCCCTATGTTAGGCTATGGCCAAGTTCTGTTTGTGACAGTTGGGGCAGTTGGTGGCCACCATTTTAGGTGGTGCCAACTTTCCTGTCAGAACAGGCCTCTGGGCCTGAGGTAAAAGATTATGAGGGGGAGAAAGAACACCTATCCCCCTGGCCAACACCTACAAAAAGTCAGTGGACACAAAAATTAATAAGGGTATGAGGGGCAAAAAGGGGACAAAATAAATAAAAATTAGGAGGGACTTCGCCAAAAAGCCAGACAGGTCTAACACGCGTCCCCCCCAGCTGAAAGTGGGGAGAACTACCCAACCCCTTGGGAGTCCTCATCACTAAGGCGGAAATACCTGGAGAGACCGTCTGCATTGGCGTGGTCCACTCCAGGCCGATGTTCCACCCGGAAGTCCATTCCCTGTAGGGAGATGGACCACCTCAACAACTTGGGATTTTCCCCCTTCATTTGCATCAGCCAACGAAGGGGTCGGTGGTCAGTCTGAACCAGGAAGTGTGAGCCAAAGAGGTATGGCCGCAGCTTCTTCAGAGCCCACACCACCGCAAAAGCTTCCCTCTCAATGGCACAGAAGCAGTCTCCTGGATAAGAAGACTACAGGTTGATCCAGGCCCTCTTCATTCAGTTGCGATAACACTGCCCCAATGCCATGTTCTGATGCATCTGTTTGGACAATGAACTCCTTGGAGAAGTCTGGGGCCTTCAGGACCGGTGCCGCACACATTGCCAGCTCCCGTCCAAACTACCCGTCGAGGTTGTTTCTTGGAGGTGAGCTCTGTGAGGGGCGCTACAATAGTGCCATACCCCTTCACAAAGCGACGGTAGTAGCCTGTGAGGCCCAGGAAAGCTTGGACCTCAGTCTGTGTCTTGGGGGGTTCCCAGGCCATGATTGCCTCAATCTTCGCCTGCAGGGGCTGCACAGTCCCCCTACCCACCAAGTGTCCAAGGTACACAACCGACCCCTGCCCGATCTGGCATTTGCTGGCTTTGATGGTCAATCCAGCTTGTCTCAGGGCCTGGAGAACGGCCTGCAAATGCTGCAGATGGTCCTCCCAACTGCTACTGAAGACAGCAATGTCATCCAGGTAAGCAGCAGAGAAACTCTCCATTCCAGAGAGGACCTGGTTCACCAGCCGCTGAAATGTGGCAGGGGCGTTCTTGAGCCCAAAGGGCATCACACAGAACTGGTAGTGTCCCTCAGGCGTGGAGAAGGCTGACCTTTCCCTTGCTCCATCTGTCAAGGAGATCTGCCAGTACCCTGAAGTGAGGTCAAAGGTACTCAGATATTGGGCAGCTCCTAGCCGGTCAATCAATTCATCCGCCCTAGGGATCGGATGAGCATCAGTCCTTGTCACTGAATTTAGTCCTCGGTAATCCACACAGAACCTCAGTTCAGGTGTGGTGCCTGGTGGTGCGGCTTTTGGCACGAGCACCACCGGACTGGACCAAGGGCTGTTGGAAGGTTCAATTACTCCCAGCTCTAGCATCTTGGCAACTTCTCCATGGATGCTAGCCTTCACCTTGTCAGACAGCCGGTAGGTCTTGGACTTCACTGGTGGGCTGTCTCCTGTGTCCACATCATGGGTACACAGGTGGGTCCTTCCCGGGACAAGGGAGAACAACGAAGAGTACTGCTCCAGGATCTGGCGGCAGTCCTCCCGTTGCTCAGGAGTTAGAGTAGGAGAGAGAATCACTCCCTCCACTGACCCATCCTTCTCTTGGGACGAAAAGAGATCTGGGAGAGGTTCGCTTTCTGCTTCCTCTTCCCCGTCAGTCACCATCATCAGCATGACTTCGGGCCTCTCATGGTGGGGCTTGAGTCGGTTGGCATGCAGCACCCGTAGGGGCTGTCGAGGGGTCTTAAGGTCCACCAGGTATGTGGCCTTACCCTTCTTCTCCAACACCTCAAAGGGACCTGTCCAGCGATCCTGGAGGGCGCTAAGCTCTCCAGGCTCCATCACCCACACTTTCTGTCCAGGCTCCAGTTCCACCTGGTGAGCATTGTGGTCATACCACTCCTTCATGACTGCCTGGCTGGCCTCCAAGTTGTCAGAAGCTTGCTTCCACAACTTCGCCATTTGGCTCCTGAAGGCCAGCATGTAGCTCACCACATCCTGGGGGGGTTTCCTGGGAGACTTCTCCCAACCATCCTTCACCAGGCTGAGAGGACCGCGTACAGGGTGCCCATACAGAGGCTCAAAGGGGCTGAAGCCCACTCCCTTCTGGGGCACTTCCCTGTAGGAAAACAGTAAACAGGGTAGGAGGACATCCCATTTCCTCCGCAGGCTCTCGGGCAGACTCCTGATCATGCCCTTCAAGGTCTTATTAAACCTCTCAACCAGTCCATTCGACTGGGGGTGATAAGGAGTGGTGAACCGGTAGGTCACTCCACACTCCTTCCACATTGCCCGCATGTAAGCTGACAGGAAGTTGGTCCCCCTGTCGGACACAACTTCCTTGGGAAATCCCACTCGGGTAAAGATTCCCATTAGGGCTCTTGCCACTACAGGTGCAGTGACTGTCCTCAGAGGTATTGCCTCTGGGTACCGTGTGGCATGATCCACCAGTACCAGGATAAACCTGTGACCAGCTGCTGTTGGTGGATCCAAAGGCCCTACAATGTCGATGCCCACCCTCTCAAAGGGTGTGCTAATGACTGGAAGTGGTTCCAGGGGAGCCTTTAGCTTCACCCCTGTTTTCCCACTGGCCTGGCAGGTTACACATGTCCTACAGTATGTGTTGGACGCCACTTTCATCTGAGGCCAGTAAAAGTGGAGGACAAGCCGTGCAAAGGTCTTGTCCTGACCTAAGTGTCCTGCCAGGGGTATGGCATGAGCCAGTTCCAAAAGAAAGGCTCGGTACTGTTGCGGGACTACCAAGGCCCTCGATGAACCAGGCGAGGGTACCTTGGGTTCACTGTAGAGGAGTCCATCCTCCCAGTAAATATGGTAATGTCCCGTAACATCACCTGCTGCTTGGGCTTCAGCCTGTCGCCTCAGTCCCTCAAGGGTGGGGCACTCCCTCTGCCCCTTACAGAATTCCTCTCTGGTAGGACCTCCCTCCACATGCCACTCCGCAGGGATGGGTAAATCCTCCAGAGAGTCTACTTCCCCCTCCACGGACTCCTGGTCCACCACCGCAGGTGGCCGATCTGTCTCATGGGGTGTGGAAGCCGGAGCAGGCTTTCTCTGTCTCCGGGTCTGTCCCTTCTTAGCAGCGGGTTGGGCCATTGTTCCAGGCTCCAACCCAGGCGAACTCCCTCTCCGGGCAGTCGCAGACCGTGTGCTGACACAGGCCCAGTCAGGTGTACCCAGCATCGCAGAATGCGTCCGGTATTCCACCTCTCTCCAAGTGTTATGTTCCATGTCATTCCCCAACAGACAATCGACTGGCACGGCAGGGCTTACGGCAACTCGAAGTGAACCTGCAACCCCCTCCCACTCAAAGGGAACCTCAGCCACTGGATAGTGGCCCATTCTGCCGTCAGCCATCGCGGCGGGGTGGAGTACATTAGGAACAAACTGCTCTGGAGACACCAGCTGACTTCTCACCATAGTCATGCTGGCTCCTGTATCTCTCAGAGCCTCCCCTCTCTGGCCATTGATGGTAACCCATTGCCCATACTTTGTAGTATTTGGGGGCACCTGGATCTTTGGCACCATCTCCCGCTCTCCCAGGGACACTAAGGTGACACCCGCCCACTCACCCCCCTTATTTAAGGGCAACTCCTCCCCGAGCGCTACACTAGCTACTCCCGGTGACTTTCCTCCGGTGGGAGGGGGTGGTCTCTTTGGGCATCTGACATCTCCCTTATAATGTCCAACGCCACCGCATTCAAAACAGTGGAGAACCCTGGGCTGCTGGCTTTGGCCAGGATTAGGGTTCCGGGGCGGGTTTGCCCTAGGGGTGAAACCTGCTCCCTTCCCTTGGAAGTTATTTTGGGGACCTTTAGAGAACTCTTTCTTTTTCTCCCCCCCCTCCTTCTTCTGGGGGGCGCCCTGTCCGGCTTTTTGAGATTCCCCTCCAGTCCCCTTGGAGGACACCCGGGTACTTGCCCAGATGTCCGCCTCCTCTGCAAGCTTCCGGGGATTGGTCAGCTTGCTGTCCACCAGGTGTTGGCGCAGCTCAGGAAAACATTTCTCGAGGAGGTGTTCTCTCAAAAATAGATCGTACAGCCCCTCATAATCTTTTACCTCACTGCCCTTGACCCAACCCTCTAAGGCCTTTCTGGCGTAGTCAAGGAAGTCCACCCAGTTCTGAGTGCTCAACTTGTGGCTCCCCCTGAACTTCTGTCGGTACTTTTCTGGGGTGAGCCCGAACTTCCTTAACAACGCCAGCTTCATGGTGGGGTAGTTTGTCTGTTCCTCTGGATCCAGGGCCAGCAAGGTGTCCCGACCAGCAGGAGGCATGTACTTGTACAAACTACCCCCCCAGTGCTTCTCCTGCACTCCATGAACCCTCAGAGAAACCTCATAAGCAGCCAGCCACTTAGCTACATCGTCCCCCTGACTGAAGCTCGCTATCAGGTCCTTTGGTATATAGGGTTTGGTCTCCCTGGCTGACTCCTTTGGTTCGCTGCCACCATTCCTATCAGGAGAGGACCCCCGTCGCAGACTTTGGAGCTCCAGTTCCTTCAGTCTAAACTCGTGGACCATCCTCCTCTCCTCTTTCTCCTGCTCCAACTTAGCCAACTCCCACCTTAACTGTCTTTTCTCCCTCCTATCGGTGAGCTCGGCTTCCGTTAGGCTTCCCCCAGAGATGCTACTGCCCTTTCTGGAGTAGGACACTGGTCCGGTGAGTAAGTTTTCTCCCTCATGGCGGAATAACTCTTCTGTGTATAACACCAAGGAGAGTAAGGGAAGTTTGCACAGTCTTATGTGTGGTGGGAACTCCTGGTCCCCTAAACTAGAATTAAACAAACAGTGGAGGAGTACCCCCTATGGGCCAAAAAGAATTTATACTAAGAAGAGATTCCTTCAGTATCAGGAGCTTAAGGCCTTGGTTTTAGCAAAAGATTGCCCCAACCTTTTTATATTGGACAGTCATAGTCCTTATAGAAGACCCCTCACTCACCAACCTAGTTGGTGACATGCTTCATCATCGGGGTCCCACCCCATAGGCCGAGTGCCTACAGGGTGTGCTGCGACACCTGGTTACAGTGGAGCGGGTTTTTTTTGGTTTTTATATGTGCAAATGGTAATTATGAAAAGTGTGTTAAAAAGGGTTCCAGTCTACTCACACCAAGAATTTATTCTGGAGTGCTCGGACCCTATTAAAAATATATATGTTGCACCAGTGCCTATTTAGGAAGGGTTAGGTGCTACGAGACGTGTGAAAAGAATAAATAGCGTAGTGTGCTATGTGAATTATTTACAAGTTAAAATAGGTCTACATGTTTCAACCATTGATCGTATTAGGTGGTTTTCGTCAGGACCGTGTTGTTTGGATGGGGTGGTACACACACGCTAAGGAGTGTCCAGTCCTCAACCAAATACAGACCTTAAATAGTGGTCTGGTGTTAAAAAAGTTATTTTTCCTGGATTCAGGAGAAAAACACTTGAAGCTGCGATTTGCGCTTCATGGGCATCGAGTTGGCCAAGACTGCAGGTATCCGTTACTTGCGGCTTCTGCTCGTCAGGCTTCACAACCTACTTGGTTCTGCACTCGGAAATGCCCACCGTGTCCTGGTCGACCTCTTCATCCTCCTCCTTCTTTCCTTGGTGTGCCTCCACCCAAGCCCTAAGACTGGTCTGGAGCTCCCCCTTCCTGGCACCATGTTTGAAAAAGACCCCCATCTGTTGGCAGAACATTTTCAATTGTGACACGGAATAGACTTCCAGGTTTTCCACAGCGAACTCCATTGTGAGTCAGGCAAACCTGGGTACACACCAGAAATTTCAGAGTGGCAAGGGCAACCTAAAGCCAACTCCACCCACCACCAGGAATAAATTTAGAAAAAACAAAAAGACTAATTGGGAGGGCCGCAAGGAGAAAACTCCTGGTGTATTACGTCAAATTACTAGTAAGTAGCTGCAACCAAGTCAGGATCCCACCGCTAGGCACCAATATGTTGGAATTAGGTAGCCTGGCCTAGGGCAAGACTAGCATATCAGAGGCACAATGTAAAGGTTGCAGACCACCCAAAAGTAATTCCACGCAATAGCACTCAAAAAGAAAACACTACACCAAAATTGTGTGAAAATACGTACTGCTTTATATAAAAATAATATACTCTCTGTTCTCAAATACAAATAGCTCAGAACATTTCAGGTCACTTTAGTATCAGCAATTATATTACTAAACGGCTAAGCAGTTAATCAATTCACTTGTCAGTATTCTCACATATTTTACTCTAGGATACACAATTCAATTACACTGCAGTTTGTGTGGAATAAAGCAGAAGTACTTCCCAATTCTAAATCCTAATGACCACCAGCATTTATAGAATAGATAGATCTCTTAACCAAAACTGGTAGATAACTCTGACACTTGTTTTAGCTCAGTTAGGCTTCTACTGTACTCTGTTTACTGTATAACTTTTCTTATCACTGTATTACTTTGTATTTTTGGCCAGATCAGCACTCAAAACAGATTAGAACACATTTTCTTTTACAGGGATAACATTACAGTCCTCACTCTATTCCTGTTCAGGAAGAAATTGTTCAAGCACCACTTCAGACACCTCTCTATAGGACTGTTGTAAATAGAATGAACCCTGACAGGGATTCCTCATAGACGCTGTACTCCCAGAGTCAGAGTCTTAATTTATATCCAATAAAAACCTGTGGAAGACAATCCCCCACGCTTTCTCCTTACTTGTGACTGTGGCTGTTGGATAGTTCTGCCCCAGATGTATAGGGTTAACAGGCGCGAGGGCCCGGGGGAACCAAGGCTGAAGAGGCTCTCTCCCGCCTCAGGCCGACTCCTTTGCGCTGCACTTGCGCTGGAAACGAACAGGGCGGCACCACAAACCCCCAGATCCCTGCCGGGCCTTATACCTCTTCCTCCCTGCCCAGGCCGGCTCCTCAACGCGGCGCTCGAGCAGGAAGGAGCGAGCCGATTCCTCAGCCAGCCACAGAACCCTCCGGCGCCTCTCCTCAGCGCTGGTCTCCGCAGCCGCTTCTCCGGCGGGCATGCGCGGAAGCGCTCTCGCCGAGGTCGCCTCCCACTGATCCCGCTCCAGGGAGAGACGCTGCACTCTCGGGCCTGCTCACCTCTCGGCCCCTCCTTCCGGGGATAGCTGCAACAGACGGGGCGTGCGCAGTGACTCCCCCAGTTCCTTCAGGACGAGGTCGCTACCGGCGACGCGACTCCAACGCGATCGGCGCCCCCGGGGTCCTGCTCACAAAGGGAAGCCTCGCCAGGCTTCTCAGGCTCAGTGGATCCCGGGCGGGTGCTGGCACAGAGCGCGATCGGTGTTAAAAGAGGTCCCGCTCCCAGTTCACCTCACACCTTCCACACAGCAGGCAGAGGGGTTGGCCACACGCCACAGGACCAGTCAATGGTAAGGAATGCTGTCAGTTGTTCAATGTAGATATTCCCTTTCTTCACTAAAACGAAGAGGAGGGGAAGAGGGGCTCCTTCAGGATAAGGCCAGATTGTACTCTCTTGGCACTAACCCCCTATTCCTCCTTACTGGGCAGACTAGGGGCACAGGGGAACTCTCAGCTCAGCTCCCAGGACTACTAGAATTAACCCCTTCACCTATCTGTCCAGGATCAGCAGGATGAGCTAACTTGGCTAGGACAACAGGACAAAGGAGGTGGGAAAACCTTGACAGAGGGCTACTCTTGTAGAGGAAACCACCCTTCAGAATCCTACCCCCACTAGACCTCAGCCTTCACTCTAGCTGCTCCTCACTGACAGACAAAATGGCTGTCCAGCATTCCGCCTTATATAGGCTGCCCTCTCAGTGGTCCAGAATGGACCAGAAGGTTCTGGAATGCCCTATGTTAGGCTATGGCCAAGTTCTGTTTGTGACAGTTGGGGCAGTTGGTGGCCACCATTTTAGGTGGTGCCAACTTTCCTGTCAGAACAGGCCTCTGGGCCTGAGGTAAAAGATTATGAGGGGGAGAAAGAACACCTATCCCCCTGGCCAACACCTACAAAAAGTCAGTGGACACAAAAATTAATAAGGGTATGAGGGGCAAAAAGGGGACAAAATAAATAAAAATTAGGAGGGACTTCGCCAAAAAGCCAGACAGGTCTAACACGGTGCCATAGCCAAGATACCAGTCATAGTCTGGGCAGACCATGTACTCTCAACTTTCTTGAGCCTGGCGGAAATCTCAGGAAGCAAGTTGCTGACAAACTTATCGACAAATACTGGTCTAGAGCCTGGGATCCGGGGGGCCAAGCCACTATGGGCCAGATGTAGGACGGCAAATACCGGTCGGTAATGGCCGATTTCGGCCATTACCGACTGGTATTTGCTGTTTGATATGTAAGGGGCCTTATAGTTACAGATTCGGTATATTTACTGATTCAGTAAATTAACCGATTCGGTAAAATACCGAATCGGTAAATTTACTGAATCGGTAAATACAGATGTAGGTGGCACTTTAAACAGTGCCACAGGCCCTTACCGATTCGTTATTTACCACCAAATACTATTTGGTAGTAAATAACGAATATCTGAGTACATGCACATCTGTGCATGTACACCTGTGCCATGTGGCACACAGACATGCCCTAAGGGCATGTCTGTGTGTCACATGGCACACAAGCCTGAATCAGGGGTGCAACAGGGTGTCAAAGTGACACCCTGTCCCCTTTGCAAAATCGGTAATTTTACCGAATCGGTATTTACCAATTCGGTAATTGGCATTGATTCCTATGGGCCTCAAGGCCCATAGGAATCAATCGCAATTACCGAATCGGTAAATACCGATTCGGTAATTACCGAATCATACAGATTCAGTAAAAATTACCGATTTTTTACCTACGTCTGATTTACCGAATCTAGAATACCGAATCGGTAAAATTCTGTATTCTAGAGTCGGTAAATCAGATTTACCTACATCGGGCCCTTAGTCCCTTGTATTCTGTTTCAAAACGGGTAAAAATATCAGCCACACTTTCATCTTTTCGCTGCCTACAGGCATTTATCTTATCCCAGTTAATGACTGTTGCTGGCAAAAATGTTTTCATAAGCGTTATTATTTTACCGGGCAAAGTCAGGATGGCAGCTTCTGGCTTAGTCCCTCCTTCCCTTGCATCTTCCAAAGCTTCCAGATTAGCCCATTTACCTCCCAGCTCTACTTCATGGTCAGTATGTCGAATTTTATCCCAAATTTCAGTAGGAACGACTGTACCAAAGAGCAAGTCGATGTCTTCAAGAATAAGTGTACCAGCAGGTATTATCTGGCCTAATTCTTTGCAAAAGGCAGCTGGATTTTTTCGAGGATCTGGTAACTGCCCTTTCAACTGCATTACCTCTGACCTTTTCCAAGGAACATGAACCCGTAGCCTACTCCAGTGGGCTTCAACAGGCCCTCGGCCATTATTTTGGGCATCGGTGAGTGCGTTAACAAAAACAGGGGCCACCTCTCTCATTGGCATAGCTGTCTCTAGAGGTGGTTTGGGGAAGGTGGTCATAAGCTATCAAAGCAGACATAACGCCAAACATCCCCTCTCCCTGCACATCGCCTCTTTTTATTTGTGACCTGAGGTCCACTAATCCGGCGGGTATCTGCATAAATGAATTCTCGAATCTCTGCATAACCAAGGTACACATGTATTCAGCCCAGGGGGTCTGTACCATAATCGTCCACTGGGAAAAGGTGGACCATATTTCTTTAAATGGATAAATATTCCCGCTATTTATCCAACAGTCACACGGTCACATTCTCCACATTAAGAAACCAGTTTGGATGGGGGCCTGGCGCCCCTGAGTCAGAATGAAGTTACGCCATTATTTGTTCAGGCAGGACGGTTGCTGCCACAGATGGTACAAAAGATTACGGACAGGTCTTGCAAAACAGGATATGTATGTGAAAGAACAGCCAGATCTTGAACAGCAGGATATGTGAAAGAAACAAGTTCTGGGACGGTGGTGTGACCAAGTCTAGCGAAACAGGGTGGGTGTGTGCAGGAGTTCAGTCCGAGGGTGGTGAGGCCAATTCTTTGTTCCCTTGAAATTGGCTCAACCACAAGGAGCAGGAAGGGCAGGGTGGTCTTGACAGTTAGAGTTTCATCAGACTTCAGCAGAAACGACCAGGAGGGTCGTGCAGAGGTGTTTGACACGAAATGGCAATGCAAAAATAATGGAGTCCTGACACAAAATACATGCCGACAAGAAGGACACTTTTCCTCAAGTAGCATACGACTCACCATAAAGCGCGTCAAAGCCTCGTCAGGGGGTATAAAGCACTATGGAAATGCAATCTTAATTTAATTTCAATTTTGAAACATTTGCAGATCCTGATTTGATAGGCCACTCAGTCTGATGCACCTTTCAATTCTAAAAGTAGTTGTGTCTAGTTCCCACAAAAATTGTTTTGGAAGTCCAAAGAATGAAAATAGCCATAATTCTTCGAAATAGCTGGGGTAGAAATCTGACACAAAATGTAAGCATAAAAGATTGTTTGTGGAGCAATTTATTTGTGATGCCATCTAGTAAACGAATTATGGCCAGATGTTAGACCCACCAATTTGCAACTCTTGAGGGCTGCATGCAGTCAGTGAGATTATGTTCAAAGCTCACAAATTAATGATATTTCCAAACTATACTCAACTGTTACAGTAGGAAGAACATTTATTTCTGGCTGTTGAGCAAAACCCGCTGTACCATGAGCTGGAATGTGCCTTTATATTCCTGGGCTGAAGGTAAATATCAGGGGCAAACATTTTTTTGAAACACTAGAGGCAGCTCAGGATTAGGTGAAAAAGAGAAGGACACACCAGACACCATCAGCGCCCACTGAGTCCACCAATTCCAAATCACCAAAGAAAAGAAAACTACAGCTGTGGACACTGCATAGCAGAAGTGTCTCACAGATCAGTTTAAAGTGAGGATGCCTGTGAATCCATAGTACAAGGGAGCATTGGAGACCCAGGCCAGTTGAAGCAAATTCATGAGAACATCCTCTGAGCCTAGAACTGGCTACGTTATTTTTTTCTCTTCAAATAATTTTTTAATAAAATATATTCAGAAAGGCATGTAAATGCAATACAGTAAGAGGCATCTGTTTGCACTTTATAAGTTGGTCATTCATTCATTTATTCATCCAAGTTTGCAAAATACCACTGCATCGTACCAAGCTATGCAACGAAATACAGGTAAAAATAGACAATAAGTCTGAGACCGAAAAGACTGAAGCCCAGGATGGCCTCCAACCGTTGGGACAGCCAACTGTGAAAGATTAGAACCAGCCAAAAATGTCAAGGTGAATGCCAAAAATAGAGGGAGCTATGGATAAAGGGGAAAAGAATAGGTTAGGTCGAGGACGCAACAGTCTGGGATGCGTGCAGTCCGAGGATGGGTAAAAATAAGAAGGTGCCCCAGGCAAGCCATAGGGATAAAGTCATGGGAAACTAAGGGCTGGAGGCTGGTGGCCCTGTGGTAGAAGGACGGTCCTCCAACTGTGGGGTGTCAGCTCCAGAGTCCAGGGGAGTGTGCTCAAACCGTTGGAGGGCCCAGAGCTGGGGCAAAGTTATTTTCAAACATGGGAACTCATAGGACATGTCCAAGTTGATTCTGGCTGTCTCTATCTGCAATAGTCAAACCAGACTCCTGCCTTCAAAATTTGTGAGAGTGTACTGAATCACACTTTGGGAACCAGACTCTATGCAGGACTGCACCGCTTGTTGGCAGAATTGCATAGGCTTGCTCCAAATCTCTGATGAACACAACATACATGATATGCTTAATAGGTGATGGAACATGGCTAAGATACAGTGCAGACCCTCAGAATATTTGATCTAAATATTGGTTCAGGGAGCAACATATGATTCATAGTGAAAGTGCTGGGAAGGAGGGTTATGGAGTTGGATGGCTACTACGTGTCTTTGTTATGTTAGAAGCAGTTTAGCAACAGGTAATTTAACAACACAGTGGAAAATCATTACACACGCATGTATACAGCCATCATGGATGCTCTTTCTTCCGAATAAAACCTGACACTACCAGTAGCAGGATTCCCAGTGCAAATGGGAGTATTTCATCAAGATGATGTAACCCTACATTAACCCAGATGGGCCACAAGTAGGACTCTACACATGTAACATTATGTCCTGGAATGTCAATGCTGTAAATTATCAAATAAAAAATGGAGCTCGTTGTCCAGCTTGCAAAATAAAATTCCCCAGAAGTCTATCTACTCCAGGGTACACATCTAGGTACTAACTGTGAATTCCTCAGCAGATATAGATTCAACTTTGAGTTCTATGCTGGCTTTGTTAAAGGCTCGAGGGGAGTGGGAATTATGTTACACAAAAGACTTCCACTGGAAGTATCCCAGGTGCAAATAGATACACTAGCAGATTTGAGCTAACATAAAGTCTCAAGAAATTACAACTCAGAAGGATGAAATAGGGGTGGGCAAAACTCACCACATATGTTAGGAATATGTGACAATATGTTCATTATAACATATACTCTGTGATTCATTCACTGTGCACACTCATGTTATTTTTAGTTCAAGCAAAGTTTATTAATCATAAGAAAGTTAACAATACAAAATACAATAAGATAATCATGAGGGAGAGATAAGGGAGGGGAAGGATGAAGGGGGGGAGCATAAAGGAAGATCAGTATACAATATAAGGATGAAGAATAAATAATGAACTAATTTTATGTATTAGGTAAAGGAATAAGAAGGGTATAATCATTCAAAAATAAACAGCAAATGCAAATAAGGTTATGCAGGTAAATATGGTAACATAAAGAGTGGAATGAAAAGGGGGAATCAAGGGGGTTTGGAAACCTCCTGTTGGGCAGGTCGTGGACGAAAAGAATGGGTTGTACAATTGTTTAAATACGTCGTAACAGGAAGCCACAAATCTGCATGTTTAGCTGCCATCTGGGCAGGGAATACAAAAGCAGTATCAAGCCTGTGATTGTGACAAACATTATACCACCATGCTTGGAAAGTAATAGTTGAGGAAGACTTCCAATTAATAGTAATTTGTTGAAAAGCAACTGCTAATAAGAAATCAACAATATGAACATTAGAATCAATAACATCCCAGCAAGGTGAAAGACTTCCCAAGAAGACATGTGTGGGGGAAAAGGGAATACAGGTGTGAAAAATAACATTAATTTGTGCCCAAACCTGTAACCAAAAAGCATGTACATTTTTGCAAAGAAATAACATATGAAATAGGTTAGCATTGGGTAAAGCACAGGACGAACAGGAATTGAAGTAATAGGAAATCGCTTATGAAGAGTAGTAGGTGTGTGAAGTAATCTGTTATAAATGAAGAATATAGATTGCATCAAGGACGCCGCTCTAGAAGTTTTACGAATTTTTATCCAAATCTTGTCCCATAGAGATATCGGCCATGATGTAGAAAAATCATTCTCCCATTGTTCCTCTACCTTGGATTTGGGTCTAGGGAGTGTATGCGTATGAAGGTGCTTGTATATAGCAGAAGCTTTAGGAGTAGCCTGTAGAATAGAGTGAAGATGAAGAGCAGGGTTAGGTGGAGTAGGGTAGGAGGACAACTGTAAAATCTTCATATAAACCTCCATAACCGTTGCTTTGAGAAGAGGATACTTGGAAGCAAATGAAGAAGGTAAATCAAAAGTGGAACTAAGGACAGAAAAAGGTAGAAATACGGAGTGGGAGAGAAGCTGCGATACCCAGAGTAATCCCTTGGACCTCCAAGATTTCCAGTAAAAGGGTTTACCTCGAATTAGAAGTGATTTATTGTGCCAATTGGGGGAGGAGAGAAAATCAGCGACTGTCGTAGGGGGAGGGGGATTGGAAGATAGGAGGAGTTTAACAGTGTATCTATGAATGAGAGTGGGAATCAAGGAGCATTTACGAAAAAAGAGAGATATTCAGCAAAGGAGAAAGGGGAAAGAAAAAGACGCTCAATCTTGGTCCATAAAGGGCAAGGGGAATCAGGGTCCTGTAGCCAAAAGGAAGCTTGACATAACAGAAAGGCCTTATGATATGTTGGAAAATCAGGAAAATTAACTCCACCTTCAGAAGCTGGGCGTATAAGTCTAGCAAGGGACATTCTTGATTTTTTGTTGTGCCATAAAAAGGAGGATAAGATTGAATTTGTTTTCTTTAAGAACTTTGCCGGAACAGAGACCGGGATATTGGAGAGTGTGTACAAAACAATGGGGGATAACATCATCTTGATAGTGTCCAAGCGACCCCACCAGGACAAATAAAGGGGGTGCCACCTAGCTGTAAGGTTGGATAATTTCCGAGTGCACTTAGAGAGGCATAGAGAAATAGTATCAGGAATGGAAGGAGTAATGTGCAAACCCAAATATTTAATGTGGGAAGGGCTCTAAGTAAAATTGGAAGCACTGAAATCAGGCTTAAAAGTGAATTTTGTTAGGGGAAGGATCTCGCATTTATCATTATTAAGTTTGTAACCAGAAATTGAGGAATATTTCCGAACTTCCTCCAGGAAAGCAGGAATGGAAACTATTGGGTTTGAGATGAAGAGTAAAATATCATCTGCGTAAGCGGCAAGTTTGATGGATATTTCCACAGTCTGAAAGCCGTGGATGTCAGGGTTTTGGCGTAGCTTGGACAAGAAAGGTTCTAAGGCAAGGTTAAAAAGAAAAGGGGAAAGAGGGCAGCCCTGGCGAACTCCTCAGCCAAGATCGAAGTAGGGGGAGATCTGACCATTAGCATAAACTGCAGCTCTTGGGTGAGAATAGAGTAGTGAGATTAGAGAAATAAAGTTAGGGCCAAACCCGAACCATCCAAGAGTGTTAAAGAGGTAAGGCCATTCAACCCTGTCAAACGCCTTCTCGGCATCTAGGGCGATTGCTGCAAGGGAATGTTGGAGGTGGGAGGATTTTGATAGAATATTAAATAAAAGCCTGGTATTATCAGTGATGGAACGACCTTTAACAACGCCAGACTGCTCCTCACCCAAGAGGTCAGGGAGTAAATGATCTAATCTTATTGCCAAAGATTTGGCGAAAATGTTATAGTCAATGTTGACAAGAGATATGGGTCTGTAGTTTTTACAGTGTTGCACATCTTTTCCGGGTTTAGGTATTAAACAGATGTGTGCATCTGAAAAAGTCCCTGAGGAGGCACCTGAATGAACAAAGGAGTGAAGAAGGGAATATAGCTTTGGAAGTAGTATTTAAGAGAAATGAAGGTAAAATTCAACGGTGAAACCGTCTGGGCCAGGAGCTTTGTTGAGCTTAAGACGTTGGAGTGCAGTGAGCAGCTCCTTCTGTGAAATATCAGTCTCTAAAGAGTAAAGGTCAAGAGGGAAATGTGTTGGTTTATGAATTGTTGAAAATAAATGTGTAAGAGAGTGAGGAGAGGGTTGGGTGTCAGAGGTGTATAAGGTCTCATAAAAGTGGGAAAATGTAGCAAGAATATCGGCATCTTTGTGTTGCAAATGTGCATGAGTATCATAGACAGATTCAATATTCATTTTGTTATGCTTAACCATCAGGTAATTAGCAAGGATTTTCCCGGCTTTATTCCTACCCCCATAAAATTTAGCACTTGACTTAAGTAAGCATAAAGAGGCATCCTCAGTAGATTTTTCATTAAACTTAAGTTTGGCAGCGACCAAAGTTGTCAAGCTATCTTTGGAATGTGAGGTGTAATAGCGTGTTCCAATCGTTTGATGCCAAGAAGGAGGTTTTTAGTAGAATGGCAAGCAGTTCTGCGCTTCTTAGCAACATAGTTGATAATGAAGTCACGAGCAGATGCTTTAAAAGCGTCCCAAACAATATGTTTAGAGACAGGCGGAATATCATTCATTAGAAAAAATTCGTCAAAGAATGTAGTGAAAGAAGTGGTAAATTTGGGATCTAAAAGGAGGGTGTTGGTAAAACGCCATCTTCTGGGTCCATCAAGTTTAGGGAGCACATCAATACTAATCAAAACAGGGACATCATCCGAAAGCAAAATCGGACCAATTTTCGCCGAGTGAAGTGTTTGAGGAAGATCATGGGAAACAAAAATGTAGTCAATCCGTGACTGTGAACGGTGGTATGGTGAATAAAAGGTATACTCCTGCAAAGTCGGGTTACAAAGTCGCCAGGAGTCAACAAGCTTATGCTGAGAGATAGCTTGGGCAGAAAGTTTGTGTGATTTAGTAGGGATATAGGTGGCATCAGATTTTCTATCAATAAATGGATCTAGGGGTTGGTTACAATCCCCTGCAAGGATGAAATTATCATCCATAAATTGGGTAATACGTGGTGAAAATTCTGCCCAAAAAAGGGGTTCACCAGTAGTCGGACCATAAACATTAAGGAGAGAGATTGGAACACCTCTAAGCGATAGTTTGACATGCGTCCATCTGACATTGGTATCAGATTCTTGGGAAATAACTGTAAAAGGGAGAGATCTACGACATAAAATTGCAACTCCATTGCGTTTACCGTCACCTTGCGAATAAAAGACTTCACCCACCCAACCTCTTTTAAGCTTGGCAGATTCTATGTCAGAAAGGTGAGTTTCTTGAAGAAATGCAATGTCAACGTTTGATAAAATGCGTTGACGCTTAATTGGGAAATTAATACCCTTAACAATCCATGAAGTTATATTCAGTGACATACCATGTACATGAAAATAGCGAGTTCATAACAATTGCAAGAGTATTGTATAGAAAATAAGCTGTAAAATATAACGTATATGAAAGTGAGATACAAATACATGAAGGAAGAAAGGGAAAGGGGAGGAAAAGATAGAGTGGAGATCAGGAAAGAAAAAGGAAAGAGAAAATGAGCAAGATAAAAAAAACACAGTATATACAAGTATGCAAAAAATACATCGGAAGGAGGAATGGAGCAACGGCGTATGATTAGTGATGTGAAAAACAGCAAGGAGCTCAGGAAAAGAAATGAAAGTAAAGGGATAGTTTGAAGAAAATTACAACCTGTAAAAGAAGAAGTAATAAACTCCACATGAACAAGGGAACTCAGACAGAAAGGAAAGGGTAAGGAAAGAAGGGAATAAAAGAACAAATAGGAATAAGGGGAGAACATACCTACAAAAGGAGAAGACAAAAATGAAGCCGGGGGGAGCCGCCGAAGCAAGGCAGCAACATTGCGCACGGCCAAGCAGAGAGCCAGGGAGACATCATCAAACGGGGAAGGAAACCTGTGGAAGCAAAATGAGGAAATGCGAACAATTAAACATGGGGAACATAAGAGAGAGAAGTAATTAACAACAATATGAAAAATAGGGGACAATCAACTGGGGAACAAACGAGGAAGAAAGGCAAACATAGTCAAGACAAGAGCATCAACATAGCAGAAGCCATCAGAGAAGTGAATCAGCCAGGAAGAGATGAAGAAGGCCCAGAAGAGTCCATAGCAGTAGTTTTGTGTGCATTGATAAAACTTTGTAGCTGCACCGGGTCTTCATATGCAGTCGTTTTATTATTATAGGTGACCTTGAACAAGCAGGGATGATACAATCCATATCTGGCACCCATGGAACGAAGGACATCCCTCATGCTTAAGAAAGCCTTCCGTCGATTTGCAGTTGCTTTAGCATAGTCTTGAGCAAAGAACAGAGGAGAACCAGACCATGTCAGTTTTGGTGAAGCCTTAGCCGCCATAAGGACTTTCAGGAGATCAGTATATTCCAAAAAATAAAGGATGACACCTCTCGGGCGTTGCGACATAGAGGCAGATGTCGGCAAACGACCCAACCCATGAGCTCGTTGAATGTTGAGAGACGTTCCTTCTGGTAAATGAAGCAATTTCGGGAGAAAGGAGCTCAAGAAAGCTATTGAGTCTGAACCCTCAAGACCCTCCACTAGGCCGTAAATGCGTAGGTAATTTCGTCTATTCCTGTTTTCCAATTCCTCCACCTGCTTCTGGAGGGCGCCAACCTGTGAAGTTAAGTGAGAAACTGTGGTACGGGTTTCCTGAAATGAAGCAACAGGCTGCTCGACTGTAGAGACTCTGGTTTCAATTTGTGACCAATTGTCCGTAAGAGTCTGAAGCTTAACATTAGTCTCCTCCATAAAGGGACGCCAGGTCCCAATTTCCTCCAGAAAAGGGCGGAAAGATCTTATTTCCTCCAACAAAAGTTCCATGGAAACAGGCATAGACGATTTAAGAGGTGAGGGAGGATCTTTTTTTAGTCTCTTGGTGGTAGCTTTCCCTGAAGCTGATTGAGGAGGATCCATGACAGTGTCGGAGCTGGATGAGGTAAGAGAGTCTTCAAATTTGGAAAACTCCGAGAACACTTTGGAGTTTTTCACAAAGGCCACCTTGGTTTTGGTTTTAGAGGGTACACGGGACATGGATTTCAGTCGTCCCATAAAAGATAGGTGAAATTATTTCAAATTATGAACTGCGTACTGCTGTTATAATAGGTATAAAGTCAGGTTCGAGAGGCACAGAAGAGCATGAGGTAAGAACATTCCAAAAAGGCAAATCCTGAGGCTAGAAAGCTATGCAGAAAGTCACAGTGGAGAAATCAACACATCATCTGTGACATTACAAACAGCACTGCAAGATAGTAGGTAAAAAAGGGGGTAACCATCATGGAATGCACGGTCGTGAATTAGAAGTGACGTAACAAGGTCAAGAGGCCATAAGGTTGATAAGAGCAATGTTTGTTATGCGGTGAATAGCATTATGAGAGAAATTGCTTGAGCATTGTCACCTTAAAGCAAGTAGGAAGGCAGAAGGATATGCGCATATTAGACACAGGAAATGCCCTTGAAAATATAGTAAATTAACCCAATCTCAAAACTATGAACCAAGCATATGGTAAAAGTCCAAGAGAAAGGGGAAGCGGCCACTCCATCTAGTAACAGCTGCGTAAGTGATGAGAAAATCAAATAGTAAGTACAGCAGCAATAGGCAATTAACACAGCAACGATATCTAGGTAGTAAATCACCTAGATATCTGGGGGCAAAAGGTTAGCATGCCATTTAATCGTCAAGGAGATAATAACACCATTTGCTCCAGTATTGCCACACCAGCATGTATTTGAGAGAAAGAAAATACGAAAGAGTCAGTCAAAATGGCGGATATTAGATGCCAGGTTTTGAATGTCAGGCCAGTTTGTGACAAAAAATAAAGCGAAGAAATAGAGCGCAGCTTTAAATTAATGTCTGAAGGGTGCTGGCGGGATACGGAATTTGCGTGTAAATAATGGTGAAAATGAGGAAGGACGCACTCTGAGACAGAGTCAGAGCATGGAGAAAGCGTTGTCACAAAATAGCGGCCGGAGCGTACCTGAAGCAGCGAGAATCGTAAATGTAAGTTTTGAGTCGTCAGGGCATCATTTCAATTGACAAACAGTTGTGCCAGCCTCCAAGGATGTTCCGATGTCAGAAAATGCCATCCAGCAGGAGAAGAGTGGTGATGCAGATATCGAAGCTCCCGAGCCTCTGCAGAGCCTCACGCCAGCGCCGCCAGCGCCATTGGGCACCAAGCCACGCCCCCCCACACTGTCATGTTATGTTTGATAAAAAACAGCAATAAAACTTTTGTATAAAAAAAACAATTGTAGGTGCTAAGGTAGAATTAGAAATAACGTCTTGAGAGGAATCTTGGGACCTTTCTGAATAGGAATAACAGGCAGTGCTTAATTTGAGCTGGTGCTCTCCGGTGCTAAGCACCAGCACTTAATTGGTATCCGGTGCTCAGCACCTACACATAATTGTCAACACCCTACATAGAACAGTCTATCACATGGTGGCGCTGCTCATCTAATTTAGAGATGAGCTAAACAGCAGTTGTTTAGGAATACAATATACATTAAAATTGCTAATTACCTGCCTCCACAGCCATTCCTTTAGCTTTGGGGACCTGGAATAATCTGAACTGTCGCATTTACATGTGAGAGAGATAGTAGTGGTTTTGGCAGCGATGACAGGGGCGATGGGTAGTGCGAGCTGCTGTGGCCTCCTGGTCAGAGCCATGGCACTTAATATTTTACAAATTAAGCACTGAGAACAAGGGTAGTTTAAAGAAATATCCTGGCTCAAGAGGGTACTGAAATAATGAAACAGACACCAGATAGCCCTTTCAAGTGTCTACACTAAGTCTTAACAAATACAATAACTTGCAGAATGTAGGAAGTTAGAAGGACTGGAGTACTAACTGCACGCCTGGATTAAAATGTTTTCCACTTTACAATGAGATAGATTTGGTAGGCAGCGCAGCATCTATTGCCTCGTCCGAATGTGATCAGCTACCTATGGTGATCCACTCCACAAGTTTGAATGTTTGGACATTCAGCAGACACACTCACACAGCAGATGCGCATTCCAGAGAACAGAAGACATAGGTTGAGCTCCAGGGGATAGGGTTACCACTTCCTTAATGTCCAACCCTGTAGCAATCAAAATCCTCTCTTTAATGGTTGCTGAGCTTTCTATTGACTTAAGAGAGCTAGAGAATGGAAAGAACAGTTAGTGCAGGGGGTAGCTGCATGTTGCGAGGAAGGTGGTTCCAGGGGAAAATTGTCCCTCCAGTACAAAAGACGACAGTCAGTGTTGTATGTGGAGGTAAATGTATTTTGCCTGGGTCACCTCATAAAGAAAACTATTCTTCAGTATCTCCTGGTAGCATTCCCAGGTGTGGGATGCTACCTTCATCCTGCTCTGGCTGTCTACATGGGCATTGTTAGTCCTTGCTAGATGGATCACAGAGAGGGTCACTAACAAAAAAAGAGTAAGAACCTCGCTGCACTGCTGGAATACAAAGCCATGGGATTATCGATCAAGATATGCACCACAAAATTCTGCACAGATGGGAGTAAAGCAGTCACAGTGAGTCAACTGGAAAAGCTACCTACCTCCAGTAACAATCTTTCAGGTGGATACTTTTTTAAACCACATATTACTCACCTTTTGAATATCCCCAAGCACCCACTTGGATCAGGACAATTTTTCACCAGTTATCCTGCGTGCCAATAGGTTGCATCGTGAGGTTAAACGCTGACTCCATACCACCCCAGAAGTGACAGAGTGGGACACACAAGTGCGATCCCTGCCTGCTGTTAGTATCTTTCTTCTTTTATTTTCAATTTGGAGGTACATAAACAAATATAATCAGCCACATTACCAAATGAAGAAGTATTACATTTTATTAACATAATTAAATTCATAGCTGTATCAACATCGACATTCATGCCTGTTATTGAGTAATAAGCTGAACCAGCATACTGCATATTAGGCTGAAAAAACAGGTGATGCATGGAGGCGGCTGTGTGATTGCCAAGTTCCCACCACAGACATTATCTTGGGTCACAGGCGGCCCCCACTATCACACAAGCATGCTGCTACCTGCTGGGGGGCTAAGGGATGTTGAGAGATGGTTACGGCACCCGTGAGCGGGCAGAGGCTGACTGGAGCCCGCCGCCTGGGCGGTGATGCGGCAGACAAGATGGCAGCCACTGCATAGTGATTGTGACGCTCTAGTGTTTCACGGGTCCCGGCTGAGACCTGGAAGCACCCACATACATTGTAGCACCTTCTGGCCAGGCGTGGCCAGAAGGCTATAAATAAAAGGACGGAGGTCGCTTGTGGCTTACGGTCCATAACAGTATTCCCAGAGTGTGGTGTCCTTATGTATATGTGTGTAGGCCCAGCATGGTAGTGAACCCTTACTCTGGCGATGAGGGTGGGGACGTTCCTCGGAGAAACCCGAAGGGAGAGTGAGGAAGCCTTACCGGTGCCGTTCTACAGCATTGCCGCCGGTCTGCAGTGGGCCGAGAGAGTGATAGAGCTGTTGTCTGAAGAGGCCGCCGAGCCAGCGAATCCGGTAAGCAGCGTGAGGAGGGCTGCATGAGGGACCGGCAAGCAAGGCCCCAGAACAGAGGAAGACGTGGCAAAGAGCGGCCGAGCAAAGCAAATGCCCGGCTGGAAATTCAAATGAAAGTACTAAGATGACACCGCAGTGAGTAAGGAAGAGAATGTTACCAAGCATTGGCACATGCAATTAGTAGCACCAAGTTGGAACCACAGTGAACAAGGCAGTGGGGAGGAGATAGTGGGCCAGAACGCGAAGTGAGACGAACAACAAGCAGTAGTGTTGGCAAGTGAAGTGCGGAAGAAGGTCCCAACTGACGACAGCAGCAATGTCAGTTGTCCAAGGCAATGCAGCGCAAGGGGGAACACAGCAAGCAGTAGCCCCAGCGCAGGTGGCAGGGCCGGCAGAGCAGCAGGCAGTGGGACCAGTAGTCCAGCAGTCACCACACTCACAAATTAACCTGATACCGCCGTTTAGTGCACTGATTGACCCACGGATGCCGGCGCCAGGATGGACTGTGTGGCTGAGCCGATTGAACAACTATTTCACGGCAACAAGAGAAAAAGACAATGAGGTGAAAAGATCCCTGCTTTTGCATTTTGGTGGGGATGAGCTATACAAATTATTCACACACTTGCCGAACACTGGAGTAGCAACGGACTATGATGCGGCAGTACAAGCGCTAAATGCACACTTTGACCCACAATTGAATCCTCATTATGAGCGTTTCAAGTTCAGGCAATCAAGGCAGCGGGAAGGAGAAACAATGGACGCCTTCCATGCGTGGTTGAGGGAACTAATAAGCACATGTCCAGACGATGACCAAACAAAAGAGGTGATGGCGCAGTTGATTCAAGGCTGCAAGAATAAACATCCCAGGACACTGATACTGAGACAACCCCGAATAACACTGGATGAAATATTGATGTTGGCCAGGTCGCACGAGCTGTCCGATGGGCGAGCCACGGCGATGGAGAATGCCATAAACCCAACAGCGAACACTGAGGTCACAATAAAAATGGAAAGGGTAGATGCAGTGCGGAACAGCGGCCGAGGAGGACGAGGAAGATGGCCGACCAGAACACCGCGCCGCACGCCATGTGGCTTCTGTGGATATGAAGAACACAACCAAGATGGCTGCCCAGCACGTGGGAAGGTGTGCGGAGGACTCAACCATTTTTCCAGTGTCTGCAGGTGTTGAAAGTGAGCCCATATTACTATCGATGCCCGGGCTGCCGGCGCAAGATGCCTCTTAGTTCCCATTCTGAATAGTTATCAAATAAAGAGATGGGCGCTGGAAGCAGGAATCACAAGAACAGGATTTATTACTCATGAGGAGAGCCTGTCATTTCGGACACGAAACACAGTGTCTTTCGGGAGGTGCTCCAACAAGTGAGCTGAGACATCGTCTTTTATACTTTACAAAACACTTGGCATTACAATCAGGACATTGTGACACAAAGAAAAGACATCCCCATAATCCTTGTGTCAATCCTACCCCACATATGTTTACAATAGAGACCCTTGAACTGCCGATAAGAGAAGGGGCAATGACGCAGCTGAGTGTTCCGCTGATTATTAGGATATGTGCGCCTGATCGTATCCCAAGGGGTGGGGAAGCCAGGATCAATAGTGGGTTCTTTGAAGAGGAGTGACTCCATACAATAAGGGGCAATAAACAGTATCTTCTGGCTTAGGCGTTGGCCTCGGACATGTGTGGACAGTCCATCGCGGAGGGAGGGTTTACTAACAGAGGGGTTATTCATGAAAGGAAAGGAGGTGCTGGTCAGGTGCGGCCGTGACTCCCAAAGACAGGGCCTTGCAGAATAGGGAGGTTTATGACTTGTCCATGCGAGGGAGGAGGGGAGAGCCAGGGTGCGCACAGGGACAGAGTCGCACAGAGAGAGAGGTCTTATGACCCGCACATGAGAGAACGGGGGCAGTTAGATGTCAGCTGAGGCAAGGGATGCTTCTTCAAGAAGGAATGGGGGACTTTGCGTGGGTCAAGCAGGAGGGTTGCTTTTCGTAGCAGGGTCGCGCGGAGGGAGAGGGTTTCATGATCTATACATGTGAGCGGGGGGGGGGTTCAAATACGCGCAGGGGGGAAGCCGGGGATTCCGATGAGCGGGCAAAAAGGCCATGGTGCCTAAAATGGCTATCAGGTATATGTGGGCACGGGCTTTTACTGGCGGAGTGGTGTGGTTGACGTACAGGGAAGGGAATGGGAAAGGGCAAATGAACACTGCTTATGTACATCACTTTTCCTAATTTTCCACACAGGGGTGGTGCGAGAGGAAGTTTTCGAGGACAAGGAACCGCAGGCAGGAGGACACCAACCAAAACAGTCAGACAACTTGCCTTAGAGGAGGCACACCACTCGAAAGAAGCCAGAACACAGTCCCGCTATACACAGCGGTTAGATGATTCATCGACTGAGGATGAAGAAGAGTGCTACTACGTCTCGTTCGTGAGTGAACTCAAGGGAAGAAGGAGACCGCAACCGAAGTGTCGGATTCAAATTGACGGATCGACAGTCACTGGAGTCATAGACACAGGAGCCACGATCAATGTGATGGGCATTCAGCACTATAAGGCACTAAAACCGAGACCGCAACTGGTGCTGTCGAAAGCTCGTATTCTAACGTATGGCAGTAAGACACCGCTACCGGTGCGAGGGAAAATGACTGTACGAGTCAGGGCAGAGGATCAGGAACTGACGACTACTTTTCACGTGATTGACAAAGAGGCAGACTTGCTGGTAGGAAGTCACACAGCAGAAGATCTCAAGTTAATTGCTTTTGCTAATGCTGTCAAAGCACTGCACATCGAAGAAATCCTTCAAATGTTTCTGTCGTTGGTTCAAGGTCTGGGAACCATTAAAAGACCACCAGTCAAACTGCACATTGACAAGGCCATACAACCTATAGCATTGAGGCATCGGAGAATCCCGTTCCATCTCAAATCGGCAGTTGAGCAAGAGCTGAGGAAGCTGGAGGAGCAAGGAGTAATAGAGAAGGTAACGTGGCCGACGCCATGGGTGTCACCAATGGTGATTGCTGAGAAACCCCGACAGCCAGGCCAAATACGGATATGCATTGACATGCGGATGCCCAACAAAGCGATCAAAAGGGAGAGGCATCTCACGCCCACGGTAGATGATATATTGACGGACCTGAATGGAGCCCAATGGTTCTCCAAACTAGATCTGAATGCGGGCTACCATCAGTTGAGGCTGGCTGAGGAGAGTTGCTACATCACAACGTTTTCAACGCACTTAGGCCTAAGAAGGTACGAGAGATAAAATTTTGGCATCTCCTCAGCTGCAGAAATGTTTCAAAACGCTATCTAGGAAATCTTGTCAGGGCTGCCTGGAGTACTAAACGTCAGTGATGACATACTCATTCATGAAAAGACCAATGAAGAACACCATCGGAGATTGAAAGCCACGCTTCGGAGATTGGCAGGATTTGGAGTCACACTACACAAAGAGAAGTGCCAATTCTTTAAGGAATCCATAGAGTTTTTCGGGTACGTCTTTGACTCGGAGGGTGTCAGGGTAGACCCCCGGAAGTCGTCTGCCATAAAGTGTGCTCCAGCCCCAACAACAGCATCGGAAGTGAGAAGTTTCATGGGCATGGCGCAGTACTGTGCCCGTTTCATCCCTCAGCTAGCCACCATAGCGGAACCACTGAGGAACCTGACGAAAAAGGAGAATCCCTGGCAATGGTCCAAGATGGAAGCCGAGGCATTCGACAAAGTGAAAGCAGCGCTACTGGACAGCACAACAATGGCGTATTTCGACACGGCTAGACAGACGGAGATACTGGTGGATGCCAGCCCGGTAGGCTTGGGCGCGCTCCTGACGCAGGAGGCAGAACCAGGAGTGTGGGTTCCCCTAGCATTTGCAAGCAAGGCCCTTACAGCAACGGAGGCCAGATATTCACAAATTGAGAGAGAGGCGTTGGCGGTGAAATGGGCCTGCAACCATTTCCACCTGTATATAACGGGTCATCCATTTCGGATGGTCATAGATCATCAACCGCAAATACCGTCGTTTAAAGGGACAACTCCGCACCCCCCTCCTCGGATCGAGAGATGGGCCATCCAGATCCAACACTATCAAATGTACCTAGTCTACAGACCGGGGGCAAAGAACCCAGCAGACTTCCTGTCAAGGCATCCCCCAGTCGACGCAAGTGTGGCAATAGATCAAGAAATGCTGACGGAGGAATTTGTGGACATGGTTTCTCAACTGTCGAGTCCCCAAGCGCTAGCGGCCGACATCATCGTGGCCCAGTATGACAATGATGCAAGAGTCAGGGGAGCGATAGAAGCTGGATCATGGGAGAACTTTTTGCGCAATGTCAGTGGCTGGAATGAGGTAGACCGCACACGTTTGTCACAGTTTTGGAAGGTGCACAACGAGCTCAGCAGAGCAAATAATGGGCTCATACTTCGAGGATCACGAGTAGTAATCCCCATCACTCTACAAGACCAGGCGACTTTGCTAGCCCATGAAGGTCATCAGGGAACGCGAAGGATGAAGGCCCGAATGAGGGAGAAAGTGTGGTTTCCCAACATGGATGAGAAAGTCGATAATGTTGTACAAAACTGCCGATCATGCCAGCTCACCAGTCTACCGGATACACCCGCGCCCATCATCACGGAGGACCCGGCCCCATGGACCTGGCTCAGTTTGGACTTTGGCAGTTTCCCTGACGGAGAGTGACAGTAGTGTTAATAGACAGTTATACCAAATACCCCGTGGTCGAGGTGGCGTCATCCACTAGTTTCACAAATGTGCAGCCGATACTCAGCAAGATCTTTGCAATGTTTGGAATTCCCAAAGTGATCAAAACAGACAATGAGCCGCTGTTTCAAGGTAGCGAATTCAAAGATTTCCTGCAAAACATAGGGGTAAAACACCATAGAGTGACGCCGCAGTGGCCTCAGGCTAATGGTGAAGCAGAAAGGTTTATGAGGACTGTCAACAAGACCTTGAGGATAGCTGTGGCCGAGGGGACGGACCCGGAAAAAGCACTCCAGCATTTCCTGAGGGAGTATCGGAGCACTCCACACAGCACCACGCAAAGATCCCCGTGGTCGCTAATGTTTGCAGGACCACGACGAGACCTACTGCCGATGGTCGACGGTTGGGCGCCCGAACCGTATGTGCCAGCGGCCACCCAAGAGCGAATGAGGAAGACCAACGAAAGGGCGAGCCGTAGGAGGCGAGCCCGAGAAAGAGAACTAGCCCCCGGAGACACTGTGTTGATACGAACACGTAGACCTGGAGGAAAATTCCGTACCACCTATGAAGCAGAGCCATGGACCATCAAAGCGACGAAAGGCACTGCTGTGACTGCACAGAGAAATGGGGAAGAGGTGACCAGGAATGTATCATGGTTCAAACGCATCCCTTCGGTGCCTGAAACCCTGGCGGCTGATGACAGGTCAACTCCTGAAGTCGCTAGCCAGTCGGAGGATGCCGGTGACCCCATTGCAGATGGTGGAGCTGCCATCACCCCACAATTTCCAGTGAGGAGATCATCTGAGCCCCCAACAACCCGGGCTCAAAGTCACCACAACCTCCGGCCGAATCCCAGGCCGAGTCAGAGACTAGCCAATTTTGCATGTTGACTGTGGCAAAAGTTCAGGACAAAATACCAAGTTGGGAAGGGATGTGACGCTCTAGTGTTTCACGGGTCTCGGCTGAGACCCGGAAGCACCCACATACATTGTAGCACCTTCTGGATAGGCGTGGCCAGAAGGCTATAAATAAAAGGACGGAGGTCGCTCGTGGCTTCCGGTCCATAACAGTATTCCCAGTGTGTGGTGTCCTTATGTATATGTGTGTAGGCCCAGCATTGTAGTGAACCCTTACTCCCTTACAGTGATCATGGCGGACTACCGACATGGGCCCGCCGGTGAGAGTGATGGGGCATGCAGGGACCTGCAGGACAACACCCTACCGCAGTGCGCCCCGCCCGCCAGGTTCTAGACATCCATCCTCCGGTAAAGGGGGCCCGCAGGATACCAAGAGGGCTTCCAACATGGCACACGGATTGGGGCGACAGCCCTACAGTGAGGGGTGCTGCCCCCAGAAATGAGCAGTAATCGGCCTGGAGACTGCCACCAGGGTGGAGATTCAGCGGGCAAGGCGGAGGCTGCCGAATAATGACCGCAGCCAGCTGCAGACCCTGACCCGGAGGTCGGACTGCAGAGGTGTGTAGGGTCCGAGAGAGGACTCTCCTCCTGCAGTACGAGCCCCCTCCCCCTGGGTGCCTGAACATTCCATTTCCAGTATTAGGGCCTGAAGAACACCAGTGGGGCCCCCGACGGGCAACCGGGCAACCTCACCCCGTACAGGGAAACTGTAGCCGATTCACACATGCATTAGGACAATGGTACATCTGGAGGACAATGTACGGCCCCTGGCGGGGATACTCTTATTACTCCGGTGCACATAACACTCACTTCCATACTGATTATTTTTTTACACCACAGAACATCCTCGACAGATTCAAGGAGACAGAATACCTGTCACAAGGGATCTCTGATCACTCACCACTTTTGATCCGCCTGGAAACTCGAAAACCAAGGGTTTAATGGAGTATGACAGCCTGGCACCTCGTCAACTCAAAGGTGGTACACCATCCCCGGGAAGCCATCAAACACAATTTTAAGGATAAGGTGAATACACTATGGGAGGCATCGACACTCTGGGAGGCCTATGAAGCTGCAATATGAGGAGAGATAATGTCATGTGAAGTGGTGGGCAAGCGCAGCAGGGAGGGGCAATGGGACAAAATACACCTCTCAAATGGCGATTTAAAGGAGGATGGTTGGTCTGACAAAATTAGAAGGGCTGAAAGAGCAGACAATTAACATTTTACACTGTCCACTGAATGGACGTGCTGGGCTAGCGACAGCACAAATAGAAAGTTTGACAGCTTTCCTTTTATGGGGTCACTGTCCCAGGCACTACAGAAGGTTATGAATCTGTCCCAGCACTGAGCATAAATGTACTTTGTAGAAGGGCGTCTGGTGAAATTCACTACCTCAGACAGCTAGTCAAACGCAGTCAATTGATGCCTCTCAATCTCCATGCATATATGTCCATGTTTCAGAGGTCTGGATGAAGGAGGTTGCCCAGCTGGTGAGAGTAAGTCCCCACAAAGTGGTAACCTGAACAAAGGATTGATGTTTATACTCAGTATTTCCAGGTACCGCATACTTTTGGCCAAAACCGTGGCAATTAGGATGACAAGTCTTGATCTTGTCTAGAATTCTAAGCAGGAGAGGTACCATTAGGAAGGCATAGAGGAGTAATTTGCTCATTGCAGCTGGAATGCTTTTTCTAACAAAGCATTGTGGCTGCAGTCAAAACTTCACTCTTCACTTTCACAAAGATGGAAAATAGATCGATCCAGACATATCTCTCTGAAAGAATACACCCAGTGCCACCTCAAGTGCAGATGCCATTCTGGTCCACTCTGGTATTCGGGGACCCCGGCAAGTGGTTGGCAATTAGAAATATGTTCTATCTGACTAGTCACCTCCAGAGAAACAACTCCTCTTGAGACAGGCCCCATGACACCACTCTGCAATGCATGGTGGTGGGGTTGTCTATGAGAGCTTACACAAGTCTTTCATTGATGGATGTCACAAATATCTGGCCAATAGCCCCAGTAGGTTGATGTGTAGCTATCGTCGAGAAGAGAGTAACCTTCAATCTTCTCACCCACAACTACAAATCCCTCCACAACATGGGACCCAAATATCTCAACGAGAGAGTCTCCTTCCACGTATCCAAAAGGAACCTCCGCTCCGCCAACCTCGCCCTGGCAGAGACCCCCTGCATCCGCAGACGCAGAGCAGTTGGAAGAGCCTTCTCCTACATTGCTGCCAAGACCTGGAATGAGCTCCCAGCTAACATCAGATGCTCCCTGACCCTGCACACCTTTAGGAAGAACCTCAAGATCTGGCTCTTCGACTGAACCAGAGCTGCACCCCCCCCCCCCCCCCAGTGCCTTGAGACCCTCACGGGTGAGTAGGGCATTTTATCAACCCCTGATTGATTGATTGATTGATTGATTGATTGATTGATATCTGTCTGCTGGTGACCAGTGACCTCTAATCCTTACCTCCTCCAGATGACACTTCCAACCCAGTAGCGATGCATTTATCAACAACGTCAGCTCTGGGTGGGGAAGGGAGAACAGTATGCTCCAGGATAAATTATGGTTGGTCAGCTACCACTGCAGATCTTGTACCATCTCCTTTGAGATCTAGCTGGGGTGGGAAAGGCAGCATTGATACCGTGTCCTCTGAGAATTGAGGTTCCATTGCAGGTCCCACATGTGCCACCTGAGGTAGATGACAATGGCTATCTTATTCACAGACAGTATAGACCAGAACAACGAGGAGGAGGGCTGGCGATTATCTATCGCAGCACACTGAAATGCTCAGTATTTGAAATATCCGACCTCAAAGGTGCAGAAAGTATAAGCTTTCGCTTCCATTTAGAGGACTCTTTCTCCTTCTCAGGGGCTCTGCTATACTGCCCACGAGACCATTACAAGACTTTCTTGGACATCATTGGAGATATCATGAGTTCACTAACTCCTCAATTCTCCAATTTCACCTTATTAGGAGATTTTATTATCCATCTGTACAAAATGACCTGGGTGCAATGAACTTCCTGAAAATTATTGATACACTTGGCTTGGATCAGCAGATATACATCCCACCCATAATGCAGTCCACACTCTGGACGGCATTTGCTCAAATCTCACAACACTCATAGTCAAAGCCCCAGTTAGCTTAACTTGGTCCGATCACAAGTTTATACCTCTAGGAATCAGATACCAGCACAAGAAAAACCTAAAGGACCACATCCCCACCATTTAAAACACCAGACCCAGGTGGAATGATATGACAGTCTTTCTAGACTTCATTTTAGAAGCCTCAATCTGCTGGCCTAGGCTGTCGGGGGATCCAGCAGTAGATAACCAACATTTCATACAGTGGATGTCCACTCTGAGGGATCGTTTTCCACCTCCTGCCTCACAAAATAACCAATTGTTTAAGAAACCCTCGGCCCGATGGCACACCCAAAACCTGAAAGAACTACATAGCCACTGCAGGAAATTGGAACGTAGATAACCACAAAAATACAAACAGGATGAACTAACCAGGTTCAAAGCACCTCTTAACAACTACCACCAACAAATCAAAGCTGCCAAGAAATCGTATCTCTTCCCGAGATGCTTAAACTGGCCAACGCAAATCAAAAAACTATCTTTAAGATAGTCAACTCTTTCACTAACCCCATATCCTTTAAACAAGAGATTCCCCCATCGCTGTCTCTCTGCGACCGCATGGCAGACTATTTCAAACAGAAGGTCCAGTCATTACAACAAGATTTCCCAGTACCTTTTGTTCTTCCAGCTACTACAACTACCGATCTAGGAAAAAACAGATCATCCCTTCGAGCTTTTCAAGCTATTAGCCTAGAACAATCTAGTCAGGCTACTTTTGCAGTTTAATCAGGTTCTCTTTTTGACCCATGTCCCCCCTTAATTTTACATGCCATCATAGATACTGTCAAGCCAGTCATCAATGACACCTCTTTTTCACTAGCAGAAGTCCCCAAAAGTCCCCAACGAATGGAAACTTGCAGCAGTAATCCACTCCAAAGAAACAACTTGCTTATCCCACCACCCTTACCAATCTTCGACCAATCTCTCTACTCCCATGTCTTAGTAAGATTACTGAAAAACTATAACTTTCAACTTATGACCTATCTGGAAGGAGCTAATATCTTACACACTAATCAATCAGGTTTCAGGCCTCAGCACTCTACGGAATCGGCCCTCCTGTACACCGCTGAATTCCTTAAAAGCCGCTTTAGACCAGGGAAGGAATGTTGCGTTCGGCTGCTTTCAACACAATCTCACGTATCATTCACCTGGACCGTCTTGCATCATATGGTATCTCTTACCTCGCCCTGGCCTGGCTAAAATCATTTTACAGAATGAAAGACAAGTCATTACTCTCGGACAATACCAGTCAGCAGAAAAGCCCCTGCCTTCTAGGGTTCCCCAAGGGTCCATTCTCAGTCCAGTGCCCTTCAATGCCTATATGGCTCCCCTAAATCTGGTGTTAGATAAAAATACCACACTGGGTGAGGAAAATCTCCGTCCATGTCTCGCAGCAGTCTTTCATTGGAAGAAAGCAAACCACTTAAAATGTAATTCACAAAAAACTGAAATCATGCCACTAGGGAAAGCGAACACCTTCTCCCCTAGTCTTTGGTGACCTTCCGACATTCCTCTCCTGCCCCCAATACAGTAACGGTAGCTTGGGATCTGGGGATCAAATTTGACTCAGCACTGTCCTTCCACCAGCAATCCCTAGTGGTGGCTGGGACCTGCTTCCATCTGATAAAGTCACTTAAAAAGTTCTTCGCTCTACTCCCCTGCACCGCAAGACAGGCAGTCGCAGTGGCCCTAATCACCTCTAGATTGGATTACTGCGACAGCCTCTACGCAGCCTCTAGTCAGTCCTACACAAATTACAGATGGTACAACATGCAGCAGCCTGACTAGTACTAAAATGGCCGAGGACCTCATCAGCATCTGCTGCACTGGAAGCACTGCATTGGCTACCCATCCACAAAAGAATCCTGTTTAAGATCTTGATAATTACCTTTAGAATCTTTCATTCCTCAGGCCCCCATTACCTTCGGCCCAGATGAAGGGGGATAAGCGTTGACTGACTTCGAGGTCTACTACTTGTCGGCACAGCTTCAATGGCTCACAAAGTGGGAGCGGGGCATTTCCCGACTTACTTTAAAGCTCCCGATCCGGGCCCAGGCCCTTCCCATGGAATTAGATACAGCTAGATGCTGCTGGCACAGATACCTGCAGCAGGCCAATATTAGTGGTACTTACAGTGCACCTTTAACCTTGTCCTTCTGCAGTACATACAGTGAGGTCCAATTTTATAAACCTTTTGAAAAAGGGGGGCCTTGACTATTTCTGCAAAGATATTTGTTTGTAAGCTCTCTTTTTATCAATCACTGTACCAACTAAGTCTTTGTTTCAGATATAGTAATACATATATTCTTTAGTTTATTTTTGCGAAAGAGAAACGCAAAGAAATATCCGTTTGACTCGCATCATAACAGAGCTAATTAATACCTTTGGTAGTGGAGAGGAAAACATAACGTTGATTTGTTCTGTAATTACTTTACTTCCATTATATAGTTAAACCCGTGTTGCTAAGGGTCACAGGAAATCTGTGGATAGCTCCTAACTTGGTCACGCCCCAGCTTTGAATTTGAGAAACTCTTCTTGATAATGTTGCACCATAGAAACCCAAGAAAACTACAGTTCTACAAAGATTAGTTTAAAATAATTGGTTAAAGAATCTATACCCTGAATGCAATATAGAGCCACATTTTATATGAAATGTATTGTCCTAGCCCACTGTAGAACACTGGACCAATCTGCTATGACAGTTAATTTCCTGTGAAGGTCTTCAAGCTGTGATTTTTGAATGCCTGGTATTTGCTTGACCCTGAATTTAACATTGTGGAACATTGGATCTGTCATTGCATGTATTAATAAAATATAACTTATTTCCAGTTTATTTTTTTAACATGATCCTTTGTCACTTCGTCAGCTTTTTCCATTCTTGTTAGGCAAGTCCTCTTCAAAATAAAATGGGTATCTGAGGTCGAAATGCAACTTGCTAGAGCTGCTAATGCTTACAGAATTGCCTATATTTTTTTACTCTTGATCTGACACGTTTCAGATATATATTTGCACCACCTAGGATAGTATCATTTTGTTTTGTGAATCTTAAGTGTTCCCTTTTAAAGATTATTTACTTTGATTATGTAAAAATCCGTATGCCTTTTCTTCAAATAAATGTTTCAGTTTAATATGTTTTGGTTTTAATCTGATTGCATTTTTTATGTTAAAATAACTTTACCACTAAAACAGTCTCAAAAACGGACGAACGTTGTGCATAGCTGAAATTTTCTTTTTGTTGAATGTGCTTTGATTAAAATAGTTAGGCAATCCGCTTGTATGATTGTGTGTTCTGGTGTGAGAGATTTGAGATGAGTGGTTGTTTTATAATTTTAAGTTGTAAAGGCAATTTCTCAACCATCAACCAATTGTCGCAGCAGCCGACGGGTCCTGGCTCCGTCTAGCCCCAACTCGGCGGTGTCCCCCAGCGAGGGAATCCTCCCAGCGCCTGCCTGACTTCAAGATGGCGGCCGGCGGCGACCCTCGGATGGCGATCGCCGCTTCTTCTGGCTCGCCCCAACTTCCCCCCAGCCTCTTGCCTCTCCTGCGGCCCTCTTCCTGGCTGTCGGGCCTGCCACCCGTCCCGCTGTTGCTTTGGGGGCCTCTGCCACTTCCGTCTTGCCCCGTGGTCCTGCAGCAGGAGCTGGATCTCCTGGATCGCCCACCCCTCCCCCCCTGCAGCATGGCACCAATGGCTCCGGTGCTGAATGGGCTGCTCGTGTCTCCCGGAGGCCACACATCTTCCAGGGCGGTTGTATCCACGCACGGCCCACCAGCTGCCGTGGCAGCGCCTCACGGACAACGCGTGATCGCACCTGCACCTTCGCCACCTTGCGCTCTCTCACGCCCACCGAGCCGGATGGCTGCAGGCTCTCCAGGATGGCGACGTGCCTGCGGCTGGCCTCCGGCGTCATCCCTCACCTGGGCTCCCACCTTCTCTGCTGGACTTCTTGACTTTTGCTCTGTTCTGACCAACACTTTGCTGCTGTTCTCGGACAGTGTCTCTGGGCTCTAGCCCCCTACCATGCCCCTGGCCTTAGCCCTTCTCACTGTGGATGACCCTCAAATGTTTCCTCCCTGTTGTGCTTCCCCTTCTCTCCATGCCCTTGCATCCCTCCCACCCTCCCTTTGTGCTGTGGCTGCATCCACACTTATGGAACTCTGCTTTGTCTTGTGTAGTGACTCTAGTTAATGGTATCTGCTTTAGACCTAGCACCATATACCATGCCTATGTGACTCTTGGAGTTTACCCAGTCATATCCCCTCCCTATGTGTGTAGAGATGACTCTAATCATTAGTGTATGCAGTAGACCTTTGACCGATTACAATAATGTTAAGCTTTGGTATTCGCTGAAGTCCTTACACCATATACCACCCCTATGCGTCTTCTAGAGTCTGGCCAGTCATATCCTATGTGTACGTAATTGACCCTTATCACTAGTGTTTGCAGTGGACCTATGTATTCTCTACCACCCCTATGTGACCCTTAGAGTGTTTCCAGTCCAAGCGCGGAGAGAAACTTGGAGACAGAGAGCTCACTTGGTTGCTGCTGGGATTGTGATTTCCGTCATGACTTCAAACAAACTAGTTGTAAAGGGGCAGCTGAAATTCCAGGAGCCTAGTCCCGACAGCTCGACGACTTCGGAGGGCTGGAAGAGGTCCCCCGCTACACGGCGGAGGAGGGCACTGGACATCGAAGGCTGTCCTATGTAAAGCGCTTTGATAACCTAATCGGTTCAAGATCCTGAAATGTGCAACGTAACTGATTCTATGTAAACTGCTGTGATAACATGTAACGGAACTGGTGCTATGTAAAGCGCTCTGATAACCTAATCGGTTCAAGTTCGCGCTATAGAAAACTCTAAAAAGAAATAAATAAATAAATTAGGTGCCCCTACGCCCCATAAATCCTGTTACTTATGTGCAAAGCTGTACCGCACGGGGATAGCTGGCAGAGACTCTAGAACTGGGTGGATCAGGGATTGGTTGGGGTGGGGGACTTGTTTGAGGAGGGTGCGCTAATCCCATTTGATGACCTGTGGGACCGGTACGCGTTACGAGGGGGGGGGGGGTTCCATTGCATTCCGCCCTCACTGAGGTCATACGAAAGCACTGGGAAAGGGGACTCACTGAACCTCCGTTGTTGGGGTGCCAATACGTAGTGATGGCAGAAGGCACATTTAAGGCGGTCACCTGTTTGTACATGTGCATTACGAGAGAAGCCTTATTGGAGCTGCGCCTAAAATGGGAGGCGGACCTGGGAGAAGATATCCCAGAGAAAGCTTGGGGTGAGCTGGTGGAGAGGGCTTGGAAGAGCACCAGAAGCGCGAAATTCCACCTGGTACACTTTTACATACTACACAGGGCATACCTAACTCGTAGGAAAATTAATAAATACTTTCCGACCCATATGGCGGCCTGCCCCCAGTGTAATTTTAGACATGGGGTTGCTCCTAGCCAAAAGGGACATTACCATGCACTGGAAAGCAAAACATGGTCCAAGTGTAGCCAGGTGGAATAAGGAACTCATTAAGTGGGCAGAGTCGGAGGGAAAAATCAGGTTGCACATCGCTCAAAGAACGGGGAGTGAGCAAACTTTAGATGCAGCCAGAGCATGGGAAGCTTTAGTACTGGCACTCAAGGCCCCAGAGGCTGATGAGGAGGAGGACCCACCAGAAGCGCCCCCAGATGGAGTAGAGTAGCCCACAGCCGCCTGCCTTGCCCGGCGCCAGGGCCTCAAATAGAGGGCCTCTGGAAGTAGCGAGACGCCGTCGATACTAACTGTGAGGTCTAGTAGCAGTTCCTCGGATTTCATGTGCGACTTCAGTTGAAGCAAATGAGTCTTACCAGATGGGGGTTATCTAACAGTGACACGCCTGAGGGGTGGGGAGGGTGGGAGCGCTTTTGTTGGTTGAGGCTCTTCAAACCAGAACAAGGACACATAGGAGAGCTCCAAACTCTGCTATTGGAAGTATGCTCAGGGAGTTGCCATTGTTTGGGGGAGCAAATGTGAGACTGGGAATGGTCCTTTCTATTTTTTCCCCACTACTATGTACGGTGAATAGTGAATTGGAGTATTATGATTCTGATCAAAGTAACGCACAATGTATTGATACTGACTGGAACTTTATGTCAAATTCAATAAAGTTTGCATTAAAAAAAGAAAAATGAGGCTACACATGAATCAGACCCACAGTAGATTTTCAGGTCATCCTTCTGCAAGACATTTACTTACATTAATCTAAATGAAACCATTTACACAGTAAATAGTTATCCTGGACATGTAGCATAGATTCAGCCCTCGTGCAACAGTATTATATTGTATTGTACTGTCATAGTATTTATATATAACACTGGAGCCTGTAATCCTTGTTTAAAAAACAGTCTCTAATGTCCTTATTAGAGCAGATATGTGATGACTGTAAATACTTGCAATGAGAAAATGATGTAGCTTCTAGACTGGAATGTCGCTGCAGTTGAACTCTGACTTCATAAAGCTTGGAGCAGGAGCCAAATCCAAAGAAAAGGGCAGGTCAGAGAGCATAATTACGGCTACAGATTAAACAAAGAAAAAAAAGGGACCGGCTTTTCTGTTGATCTATTTTTCTAAAACGAAAAGAAGCTATTTAGGGCAACATGTAACCTTTTTTCCACACTATGGGTCAATACAGGAAAAATAGCATCCCTCCCTGTTTCTACACATTTTGAGCTACAGAATTTTATTCCATCCGATTTACCTTAAACTGATTCCAATATATTTTTATAACACATTACTAGCTGTTTTTTGGTGTGTGCAATTTCGCACTACAGATTCTACATTTATTTTTCAAGTCAGCACATACTTTTTTTCTTCCATATGAAAGAGTTAGAAATCAAAGATTTGAGGAATGTGTGGGAAGAATGTTAGTGTGACTATGTACACGAAATAAAATTAATTCTGCTGTACATTAAAAGGATACTGCACGTCACCTCAGAGCTTCATGACCTTCTCGACTTTGTTCCCCTATGTGGCCATGGGAACTCTTCAGTGACTTGCAATATTTTCATTATGTGTCGCAGGGGTGATTTATCCCGTATATAATGCACTTCTTACCGGGACGAGGAGCTGAAGTCTTTTTGCAGACAAGTATCAGCCGACTTCGGAGGAGTGCCAGGGATGGAAGAGTGTGTCTGTCTGTTCTATGGCCATAGGGAAGTTTCGAGGTTGTGCAAGAGGACCACACTTGTGCCCTGACCTTGTTTTTGTTGCTGCACCCATGTGTGAACAAGAAGCAGAAAGTAGTGAAAGATTCGACGCTTAAGAATAAGAGTCGTGACTATGCACACAGACATATAAGCAGTCACCTACAGTTTTTTGTACCGCAGTATAAGAATAGTGGTGTAACTCTGTTCAGCATAGAACACGGACAGCTCAGACAAGACACGGGCAGTTTCATTGCATTCAATTTCTAGTAGATTTTAGAGAACACATAAGAGTTGTGCAATATGTCCCGTTTTTTCAGTGGCCTCGTTAATGCAAGCAGTTAAGTTATGTTTCAGTTCTAGAGGACGTAGCACAGTAGCCAGAATTTAGAAGTGCAGTGAATTACAACAGAGAGCATGGGTGGTCACACAGGACATAGGCGGATTAATTACATTTCAATTTGAATTAGCTCAGTAAATTAGATAAGTACGAGTTATACAGTAGGTTACACATTTCCCAGTGGCCCTGGTAAAGCAAGCACTTGAATAATATTTCAGAATATTTAGACATAGTGAGGGGGGTGAAATGATTTTTTTTACTTTCCACTGCATGTAGGATCCTGGAGAGACAGATAATTTAGCATACTTTTCCCAATGGTCTGGTTGAGTAAAGGGAGACAGTTTATTGTGTGAGGATCCCACCACGGAGTGGCCAATGGGAAGCCCACATGAATGGGCATCACACAACCAGTCATGGAGTGTGGTAGGTGATCCACATAGGAGTGGAGGGGTCACCCTTATTCAACCAGTCATGGTAAATGGAGCAGGAAGGCTCATGCCCATAGGAATGGGATATATAACCAGTCACAGGATATGCTCTCAGATGTCAATTCCAGAGACAGGAAGCAACCAATTGGGGAGAGGAGTTGGCCTAACAGCTAGGGCGGTCGACCTCGATTCTGGGGAACTGGGTGCGAGACTCGGCAATGACGCTGAACATCCTGTGATTCTGGGCAAATCACTTAATCTCCCTGTGCCTAACAAAAAAAGCATTTGCAATGCAATAGGTCTCGCATTTGCGAGAGTTTAAGCTATTGGCATTGCAAATGACAATGCCTTTTATTTATGTTTTTAATAAACACATTAAGTATGAAGTTATAGCATTAGTAATAATCATATAGGGCCTGTATATCTATTGTTTTTCTTCCTCCCCTCTTCTTTCTTACCCTTTCTTCTTTCCTCTTCTCTCTTTCCCCTCTCTTTTCTTACTCTCCTTCTATCTCTTCTATCTCTCTATCCTTTTATTTTTTCTTTTACAAATGAACCGTTATTTTGTAACTTTTTCTTTGCATCACATGTGTATCACTTGGTTCTACTGTACTATTACATTATCTTTGTATTGTACTTTCTTTAAACAAATAAAAATTTCTTAAACTGAAATAAACACATTAATAAAGGCATGGTCATTTGCAATGCCAATAGCTCAAACTCGTGTGAATGCGAGACCTATTGCATTGCAAATGCTTGTTTTGGATATTGGAGTCTGTGTACTTTACCATAAACAGTATTAAAGTGCCTGTGTTTCCCATCTAAAGCATGTGCTGTTCATATGAACTACACGTTTGACCTACTTAACTTTAATATAAGCCCATTGTAAATGGATGTCTGAAATGTATGGAAAGTTGAATATCATATGTGAGCTGCAGCATATTCACACTAGCCATATATGCATCAAAACATATTTCTTGGGGGTGCCAGAGAAATCCGACCATCCTTGAGGCCCTGGGATGCCGTCCTGCCACACAAGATGGCGGCTTATGTCATCACCAAAACATCCAGCTGTGTGGCCAGCTGTCAATCTCTGCTGAGTTGATTGTCCCCACTTGTGTCCTTGACATGATGGCAGCGTCCGTGTTGTGGGCCACATAGGAAGTGTGGCACGACGACACCCGGTCACTGGTGCCAGAAATGGAGCGCTTGAGACTGCTGGGGGCTGAGTGGTGCACTCCCTGCTTGGAAGGGGCATGTTGCCAACATGTTATTTGTATGTACATTCCCATATTATTGCTACACTTCAATGGCAATATCAATTGTTATTAACGTAGTACAGTCCAACTTGGAAACTCCTTTCATACTGTTTCACATATTCCATGCAACAATTTATTTTCAAGAAAAAGAACTAGTCCCATTCTTACAAAGCCTTTTTAATGACATAGGGGCCTGGTTCTAGTTAAATACCTTGATTTATAACTTTTGTACATGACTATTCTTGTTAAATACTTTAGTTTCTAACTTCTGCATATGAGGCTTTGCCTCTCACAAGTTCTGATCACTCCCCACACTCAGCAATGGTAATAAAGCGCTTATTATATTTGGCAAGGCTGCATATATACTATATGAATATGGTACTTGCCTTTGGTTGTGCTCTTTCTGGTGGATACTGTATTTAACCACAGATTTCTCATCTTGTGAATCCCCCAGGTTCCGTACTCGATCTAGAAATTCTTGCAATAGCTTCGCTGCTCTGGCAGGTGGCGCCATTGGCCTCCATTGCAGCCCTGTCCTCTCCAGACAAGACAACCCAGAGAGACCTTTTGGTGCCACCACAGCGCTCTGAAATCAGTTCATTCATTGGTCTTTTATGTGCCCTCAGATATATATTCTTAAACTATCTGTATCTGCTGGGCAGCCTAATGCGGACTGCACCTTCCACAGCAGGGGGTAGAGGGTTGAGCAACCCACAAGGGTCCAGGGATGGAGACTGCGAACATGCAGGAATTCTGTTATTCTCTCCACTGGAAGGAAGAGACACACCACTGCTTGGGCTCGCTGGGATGAACAGTCGCTTAGACAAGGAGGAGCTGGATGCAGTGGTAAGTGCTAAGCACCCACCTTTGGTGATTGTTAGGAGTGGCACCCACTGAATTGAAAAAGCCTGCCTACGAGAGGCGACTGGAGTGTGTGCCACACCCATCTGACCCTCTGTCAGAGCCAGGTACGCACAGGGGGTAGCCAGGGCCCACCACAGGTACAGAGGTTTGCCCTTGCTGCTAGATCCTGCAGGGCCCAGAGGTAACCTGTTGCCTCCGCTAAGGGGAGGACTGGGACGTGGCGAGGCTACAAGAATTTGACGAGGCTGAAAGGGCTAATTGGGGTTGAGGGTAGTGGATAACTGTCCTTCCCCAACTCCATCTGTCCCCTGTGAGTGCCTGAGATCTGCCATGTCTCGTGGGGCTGGTAGGACCCCCCGAGGGTAGTGTGAGAATCCTGGAGTAGCCACGTGGCAGTGGTCTCCCATACCCAGTGCAAGATGGTGAAGGCTTGCCAAAAACAATGAATGCTGGTATTTGACACAAACCCCCCTAAAAGAGGCCCCTTGGCCACTTCTAGCCAAGCTGTTGCTGGCGTAGATGACCCAGATGTGACCCTTGACCCTGATTCAGGGCCGGTCGCTCCACGTACTGCACAGACCCCCGTGAGTGTTTCCAGGTCCCCACTACCGCGAGCTCCTGCTGCTAAGTATTGCTGGTTTTGCTGTTCTTGTGCTTGTTTTCTCTGCCCGTGACTTCCTGTTTCTGTCCATTGTTACTGTGTAAATTGTATTTGCGCCCGTGACTCTGCCGTATTCTGCCCTTGTTACTGTGTTTATCGCCCCCTCGCCTTCGTTTCTCCCGTTCCCCGCTCCCCGCTGCTGCTCCCCTGCAGCCCGCCCCTTTTTCTTTCTGTACCCGCTCCCACCTTCCCATTCGCCGGCCCGCTCCCCCCTCCCAGCTGCTCCTCCCTCCCACTTCGCCATAAATGGCGGGGACCGCTCGTACGCGCAGCGGGCGCGCCGATTGTGCGCCGAAGGCACGCCATATGCAAGCCCGTCTACGCCCATCCGTGCCTGGACCGCGCCCAGCACCAGGACCCCTGGCCCTCGACGATGCCAGCGCATCTGACGAACTAACGCCGCCTCCACCCTCCACGCACTCAACACCGGCCAGAAACTCCGCCTGCTACTGAGCCACCCCAAAACGCACCCACGGACCCTTCACCTGCCAAGCCTGCAAATTCACCTACCTCCGAACCTGCACCGCACCCGCCAAGCCGAGCACCAGCAACAACCACCTCAAGTGTATCCTGCTCAACACCCGCTCCGTCCACAGGCACACCGTCGAACTCTGGAACCTCCTCGACACAACATCTCCAGACGTCGCCTTCCTCACAGAAACCTGGATGAACGCCTCCTCAGCCCCCGACATCGCCATAGCCATCCCGGATGGCTACAAGATCACCCGGAGGGACCGCGTCAACCAAACCGGAGGAGGCATCGCCATCGTCCACAGAAACACCATCCACGTCACGACCAACTCTGACGACACCCTCACCGCCGCCGAGCACCTTCACTTCTAGATTCACACCGACCCCAAGACCACCCTCAGAGGCACGCTCATCTACAGACCCCTGGGAACACGCACACAATTCAGCGAAGCCATCGCAGACTTCGTCAGTCCGCACGCCCTCACCTCCACAGACTTCATCCTCCTAGGGGACCTCAACTTCCACCTGGAGAACAACAAGGACTGCAACACCGCCGCCCTGCTGGACAACCTCGGACTCAAGCAACTGGTGAACATCCCCACCCACTACGCCGGCCACACACTTGACCCGATCTTCTCCTCCAACAAGCACATCTCCTTCAGCCACTCCACCGGACTAAACTGGACAGATCACAGCTGTGTCCACTTCAACTTCAGGAGAACCACGACCCACCACCTCACACAACAGGTTCCCCGCAGAAGCTGGAGCAAGATCACCGCCGACCAGCTCACCACCGCCCTCAGCCAGAACCCGCCCACCAACACGAGAGACCCCAACGAAGCATCCCGCAACCTCACACAGTGGCTCACCAACTGCGCCGACGAACTCGCACCACTGAAGAAACCTCCCAGCATACTCGGCAGCAGGAAAGCCTCGTGGTTTACCAACGACCTCAAAAACTCCAAGAAAACCTGCAGCCCCCTCGAGAAAGCCTGGCGCCACGACCAGACAGCAGAACACATGACCGCCCTCAAGAACGCCACCCGCAAACACCACCAGCTGATCCGCACCGCCAAGAAAACAACATTCAAAGAACGACTGGACAACAACCCACAACAGCAAGGAACTCTTCAGCATCGTTAAAGAGCTCTCCAACCCCAGTGCCTGCAACAACGTCATCACACCCTCGCAAGACCTCTGCGACTCACTCGCCTCATTCTTCCACCGCAAGATCGCCGACATACACAACAGCTTTGGCGCACTGACCACGCACCCAACCACTGAACCAGCGCCCCCCCCACCACCACCCTTTGCACCTGGACCCCCATCAGCACCAAAGACACCACCCGCCTGATGAACACCATCCACTCCGGATCCCCAACCGACCCCTGCCCTCACCACATTTTCAACAAAGCCGACTCGATCATCGCACTCCAACTCCGGAACATCATCAACAGCTCCTTCGCATCCGTCACCTTCCCGGAGAGCTGGAAACATGCCGAGCTGAGCGCCCTCCTGAAGAAACCCACTGCGGACCCCACGGAATTCAAGAACTTCCACCCCATCTCGTTCCTCCCCTTTCCAGCCAAAGTCATTGAGAAATCTGTCCACAGACAACTCTCCGCCTTCCTCAAGACCAACGGATAACTCGACCCCTCACAGTCCGGCTTCCGAGCAAACCACAGCACTGAGACCGCCCTCATCGCAGCCACCGACGACATCAGGTCCCTGCTCGACAACTGGGAAACTGCTGCCCTCATCCTCCTGGACCTCTCAGCAGCCTTCGACACCAGATGCCACCGCACCCTGATACAGCGCCTCAGCAACACCGGAATCCAAGGAGCGGCCCTGGAGTGGATCATCTCGTTCCTCACCGGAAGAACCCAGAGAGTCCGCCTCCCCCCCCTTCCGATCCGCGGCCACCGAAGTCATCTGCCGCATTCCGCAAGGATCCTCACTCAGCCCCACCCTCTTCAACGTCTACATGAGCCCTCTCGCAGCCATCGCACGCCAACACAACCTCAACATCATCTCCTACGCCGACGACACCCAGCTGATCCTCTCCCTCACCAACGACCCCGCCACCGCCAAAGCCAACCTCCAGGAAGGAATGAAAGATGTCGCAGAATGGATGAAGATCAGCCGTCTGAAACTGAACTCAGATAAGACGGAAGTCCTCATCCTCGGACCATCTCCCTCCGCCTGGGATGACTCCCTGCCCTGGGCACCCCACCCAAGCCAACGGACCACGCACGCAACCTGGGCTTCATCTTGGACTCCTCCCTCACGATGACCAAGCAAGTCAACGCCGTCTCGTCATCCTCCTTCAACACCCTGCGCATACTCCGAAAGATCTTCCGATGGATCCCCACCGAAACCAGGAAGACGGTCACCCAGGCCCTCGTCACCAGCCGTCTGGACTACGGGAATACCCTCTACGCTGGAACCACAGCCAAACTCCAGAAAAGACTCCAGCGCATTCAGAACGCCTCAGCACGACTCATCCTGGACATCCCTCGCCACAGCCACATCTCTGCCCACCTGAAAGACCTGCACTGGCTCCCCGTCAACAAGAGGATCACGTTCAGACTCCTCACCCACGCACACAAGGCTCTCCACGACAAGGGCCCGAAGTACCTCAACAGCCGCCTCACATTCTACACACCCACCTGCCAGCTCCGATCCGCCAGCCTTGCCCTCACCTCCGTCCCACGAATTCGCAAATCCACCGTCGGAGGAAGATCCTTCTCCTACCTGGCAGCCAAGACATGGAACTCCCTCCCCACTCACCTACGGCTGACCCTGGACCATCTCTCTTTCAGGAAACAACTCAAGACCTGGCTGTTCGAGCAGTAGCGACCCCACCCCCCCTCAGTGCCTTGAGACCCTTACGGGTGAGTAGGGCGCTATACAAATTTTGTTGATTGGTTGATTGATTGATTGATTGATTGAAAATCCTACTGCGCCATATACAACTCAGTTTCACTACTATTGATGGCAAGCTAGATACCCTCACATCAAGGGTGGAGGAGAACTCGCTGCGCTGTCTCACCTGGGTCGAGTGTTGCTGACTCCGGAACCGACTGCCTGCCTGAGCTGCTGGGATGTGGCGAGGAGGCTGAGAACCTCGGTGCGGATGACAGGAGCTGCTCAGCAGCCAGCATGGATTGTAGTCTGTGAGGTCTCGGGCGTTCTCCGTCGCACACAGGGCTGTGCTTGACTGAGTAGCCTTAGGCGGAGTGAATGCCGGGCCCGTAGACACCCGGAGGGCCGACTGCAGCGGCGGAAGAATAGGGAGTGACTCAGTGGGGCTCTGCTGCTGTGAACAGCACTGAGGGATACTCGTGACTCCGTCGGACCCAGATAATAAGCCCACATTACACGGAGGCCCCAAGGAGTGGGTGCCATAGCCTCTGTTAGAACTATGGTCTGCCGATTGATTGGGCGTTGCCGCTAGGCCTTGAGACGCAGGTTGTAATTAAAGCAGGACAATTACAACCAGCACACCCGCTCCCCCCGTCTTGGAGACTAGTACACAAAACCGCATTGCTGCACTTGGAAGGCAGACGGTAGGGGACCCCATATTGAGCACCTAAATATTGCTGGCCTGGCGGTTGGGACATAGAGTGGCAAATAAAACAAGCGCTCGCGCTGTAGCTGGGGGGGGTGGCCTGCGCGATTTACTTGCGGGAGCGATAATTGCTACCATATGGCGGCGCTCACTCCCGCAAGTGAATCTCCAGACCTGCACGCGTTGCCATTCAAGGCAATGGAGCGCGTGCAAGTGTTTGGCTGAAAAGCCAAAGCAATCCCAAAAGGTCTTTTTGCCTTTGCATGGCGCATGCGCGCTTCGTAGGCGAGACCTAAAAATGAATGTGTTCTTAAGTAATGCAACTGGTGCTATGTAAAGCGCGCGGATACCCGATTCGGGTCAAGTTTGCACTATATAAAACTCTGCAAAATAAAAAAAATAAAAAAATAATTAAACCAACTGGAATGGGCTGTATATAACAACAAAGGGCCTGGTAGAGTTTAAAAATGGCGGGATGTAAGATAGCTTAATGAATTTTGGCATGCAAGGTAGCTGGACATTTCACAGAGGGGCTTGTGGGTGACGAGGAGGGTCTGTCTCTGAGATTTTGTTTAAAAAAACTGATGTAATAAGGTGCAATTTTGAGCCATGAATTATAAGAATCTAGCCCACATATACCGTACGCATGACTCCTGCGGGGAATGAGATTTTGATATCAATTTATGATCAATTTAATAACTTATCTCATTCGAAAATTTTGGATCGCTTAATTTCTGTCGTTGAGTAAAAGACAAACCCCGCATAGGTTAGATCAACCCCATAAACTGACGCCACTCTGAAGAACCACTTACAACTGATAAAGTTTTGAAAGTTTTATATAAAAGTCAAATTTAAATGCGAATACAATCCTCTTAGGATAAATCTAAAAAAGTATACAAAAGAATACAAAATCAATTCCAGAATCAGCAATTTAAAGCATCGATGTGAAGTGGTTCCTTTGCGTCATCTACAGAAAGAGAAAAGTATCAAGTTAAATCTGTCCCTACTCTATATTAAGTGACATCCCTATTTCGTAAGTTCCTAACCTAAAAAGGTGTCAGCAGTTTGACTCCCAAAGAAGTTCAAACTCTCTTAGCCTCTAAAGGTAACTTAAGTTTAAGAAGCAGTACCCTCTCTGCCTACCCATCCGCTCTCTAAGGGTCCTCGGCCTACTGCTCTCTTGCGCTCTGATCTCTCTCAGCGCATCTGCTCAAGTCATCTACTCTGAGCTCTCTATGATGGCTTCTGCTCGGAGCTGTTCGCTCTCGCCTTCGCTATCTTCTCCCCGGGGTGCTGTCCCTAAAATACACAATCACAGTGTGGGTGGAACGCCCCTTCGACGCCCACCACGGACTTTCCCCGTGGGGTAATCTTCCAGCCTTTTCCTTGCTTCGTCTCTTTCGCCGTCCGTTAAGTTGACCTTTCTCCTCAGATGTCATCTTCATCTTCTTGTTGGTGACTTCATTCAATATTACAATTGACACCTTCAGATCATAAGTCAACAACCTCAGCAGAACTTTAAACTTTACGACTATGATTTTGACCCTTCTAGGTCCTGTGAATGGACTTCTCAAAACAACTCTCAAATTCCAAGCGCTTCTTATCACGTTTAGGCCATAAACTTCGTCCAGCGTTGTCACCCTAAATCTAGCAAACGCTAGACTCCTTGGCTCGCACGTTCACAGCAAGGCTATTCACGACTCCTGTGAGCCCACTAAATTACATACAGCGGACTACACTTCTGCGAACTCTTGGTCAGTCAGGTTATAATCACAAATGACCTAAACTCTTCTAATATTCCTACAAAAAGCTTTCTACACAGTATAACCTTTAACACACATTTATATACAATCGCATTTAGCAAATCCTTACATCTAAGTGAATATATGGTACATAGAATACAAACTACATAGAGTATAACTTTATATTCTCATTTGTTACATCGCCGTATATGCTCTCTGCACATTTCTCCATGTTACATTTCACGCCGTTTCTCCATTTAAAGTTACACACGTACATGAATTCTACTTTGCACGTTCTACATTTCGTAAGCATTTCTACACATTTTCTACATTAGCCCACTACGTATACGGGCCTTCTAAATCTAATACATGTTCTAAAGTGAATACAGTTACATTTCCTATATTACGTTGATTACATCGGTTAACCTTATACTATAAGTGTCAACTTCACATTACGATATACATTTCATTCCTACGTTATACGATGTGCTTGTAAATATGGCTCATACATATTTTTTATTCAAATTTGCGCTCTCTCAGTCCCCCCTTTGATGACTTTTAGGAGTCATCACTAAATGCAATTTGAATAACGTTTCTACACAGAACTAGTTACAATATTCCCTCTTTTCATCGTTTCGAGTGCTCTTAAGCTTTTGTACTGTTGATCTTGTAAAGCAGCTAATCTCCTTTCTTGCTCTCTCATGGATCGTTGTACTGTGTACCATACATCCTGCAGGAGAGCCAGAGCCCTTTATGTGGCTAATACCGTCAACAATGCCACAAACAAAACAAAGACCTTATTTAATATAGTAAAGGATCTAGCAGGTGCCCAAACATCGGCCACTGCCCATCCGTTAACAAAAAAACAATGTCAAGACCTGGCGACATTCTTCAATGACAAAATTGAAATTATTGTCTCAAACTTTACTACTAGTCCCCAGGTTAATGCTACTGAGCAGCATATCTTAAGAACCCCGGAAGAAACAAACTCCCTTGAGAGATGGCCCCCCATAACTCTGGACTCCCTAAAAATATCTTTGAAATCTATTTCGTCAGGCTCTCCCTGCGATCCCCTCCCAGTTCGTTTCCTGAAACAACTTGACAACGCCCCCTTAATTACTATTGCAAACATGCTAAATTCCTCTCTTTTAACTTCCACTGTCCCGGCAAGCTGGAAACACGCCATTGTAACCCCATTACTGAAAAAACCTTCAGCCGACCCTACGGTCCTATCAAACTATCGGCCTATATCATTACTTCCTGCCTTTTCTAAACTAATGGAGAGACATATCCATGCCGCCCTCACTTCCTTCACGCAGAATAACAACCTCCTCCACCCATCGCAATCAGGTTTCCGTACAGGACACTCAACGGAGACCGCTTTACTGGGTGTGACCGAAAAAATTCGAAAGCTCCTGGATAAGGGTCAAACTGTCGCACTCATTCTTTTAGATTTGAGTGCGGCGTTTGATACCATTTCACATAAAACTCTCTTGACTACACTAGAGAGAATTGGCATTCGAAATGAGGCCCTTCAGTGGATAAAGTCTTTTCTAACCAATAGATCTTTCCAGATCAAATCCAGCATTGCATGCTCGGACACGTTCCTCACCCCCCATGGAGTTCCACAGGGCTCCATCTTGAGCCCGCTGCTTTTTAATTTATACCTGCGACCACTGGCCGATTTAGCCGACAGCGTGGGCCTCGCGTTAATGTCATACGCTGACGACTCGCAGATCATTTTTTCCCTATCTGACTCAAACCCCTCAACCCCCTCTGTTCTGAAAAATGGTCTTCAGGAAATCTTCAACTGGATGTCAACTAACCAGTTGAAGCTAAACGGGGATAAAACGGAGGTTCTTCTTCTTGGAAGAAATAAAGAGCTCTGGAGCCCCTTACACTGGCCAGCAGAGATGGGTAATCTTCCCATCCCAGCCACTCAAGTAAGGAACCTAGGAGTCATTATCGACAATACTTTGTCGATGAAGCAGCAGGCAAATAAAGTCGCTGGCCTCTGCTTCACCATAATAAAATGGCTAAAGAAAATTATTTGGATGTTGCCCCAAAACACCCAAAAGACCGTAGTCAATGCACTAATAACATCACGCATTGACTACGGTAACATTCTTTACTTGGGCTCAAATCTTGCAGTGATAAAACGACTCCAAATGATCCAAAACGCGGCTGCACGACTCCTGTGTCAGATCCCAAAGTTTGAGAGAATATCTAAACATCTGAATGACCTACATTGGCTCAGGATAGAACATCGGATCAGCTTTAAAACCCTGACATATATGTTTAAAATTAAAACCAGAACTGCACCCGCCTACCTACAAACCCTGGCTTGTCCCTACCTTCCAACAAGAAATCTCCGATCTCTAACAGCAGCAAATTTTGCTATTCCTAGATTTAAACTCCAAAAAACGGGAGGGCGTTCTTTTGCTGTGAGAGGGCCCACTCTATGGAACTCACTTCCCCCTCAGATCCGGAAAGAAGAGAGCTATACGAAATTCCGGAAATATGTAAAAACCTGGCTGTTCCAGAAACAACTGCAGTAATACTACAATTTGGCAACTTTCCTTCTATCTAATCAAATGACTCAGGCGCCGGGAAACCCTTTTTGGGTAGCTGTAGCGCCATACAAATTTAAAAAATAAATAAATAAATAAATCGTTGTAACCGGTTCGACCTATACCATTTATACAATTTAACTAAACCTAACAATGTGATTATGCAAATTAATACTATCAATACAGGTTTTAATATATACCATACTATGCTTTTACCAAGGTTGGCAAACCAACTCCCAACCTTTCCTACTCCATGACCTACTTTTTCCCAAACGTTTATTTTTGATAAATCTTCTATTTCTTTATGAATCTGTGTAATGTTCTGTATGACTTTCTCAAGTGGTTTTGAATTATCAGGAATATAAGTACAACATTCCTGAACCTTCAAAGCCTTACAAACTCCGCCTTCTTTTGCTAGCAGTACATCTAAAGCAAGTCGGTTCTGAAAAACCATTGCTCTAATCGACTGCATCTCGCCTTCTACTAACATTAATGACCTTGCAGTACTTGCAGATAATCTATCTACAACTGTAGCTAGTCTACTGATCTTAACATCGTTAAGTATTAAACCTAACATAGGAAACATTGCTCCAAATACATCTCCTACTACTTCTGCATCTCCTACTTCCCTTTTCGCTCTCGTCGAAGCCTTTCCTTCTATAATCGCTAACTCCTTTGCATGATATATTTTGGGGAAGAAAAATGCCAAGTAACACGAACCATACCAATTGTCAGGTAGTTTTACATAGGCATTTCTTCCACATACAAAATACACATTCGGAATAGCTTGCATTCCTTTCATAAAATCTTTCGTATAATACTCTAACTTAAAAGCATGCTCGCAATTAACTTCACCTACAAATTCATTCTCATAATATGTCTTGCTTCGAGCTAAACATAACTTTCCCTTCTGCGTTCTATCCAATGCTATTGGACCATTGCTACCTTTCTTTTTATGTGCTTTCTCTTCTTCGGTCCAATCCGTCTTCCACTGTCCTGACATTTTTAGAATCTTCTGTCTTCTGTATCTGTCATCTACTTGTCCTATGAACTTTTTCTCAACCTCCGACACTTTGCAAGTTAGGTTATTTCTACGTGCGTATGATGTATCTAATGTATCCCAAGGAAGAAAGAACTTGGCTAGTCTATCCTCCTTTTTATAATAGTCCCACTTATTAATTTGCTTATAATTCGGAACTTCAGGTAGTACCGAATCATAATTTGAAAAATAATACTCAAATCCTTCCCTACCATAAAATATACTAAGCAGTAAACTACATGTTATCCCATAAGTCAGTGGAAGATGATGATATCTAATGCCTTCGTCTACAGAAGCCGGCAATTGCATACAAACATAGCAATCTTTGGCCTCCATGGCATCGATATACTCGTACAATAGTTTAGCATATGCGTTTGACCTAAAGTTTCCCTGTGACTCGTCTACATGTAATCTACGAGCTTCATCTGCCAGTAACGCCTTTTCACGTATTACATTGCTCTCCTCCTTCTTCCCCACAAGAGCAGGTCTCAAAGTCGTTACAGGCTTTACATCTGCTGTTTCTTTATCGCTTTCATGTCCTATTATGTATGATATTGTCACTACTGTAATTATGAGAAAAATTACTACTGCTATCAGTGTACCTACTATGCATCTAGCTTTTCGGTTTGGGTTGCCGTTCTCCATATCATCAACCAGCGTAACTCCTTCTTTTGTGAAAAGGTTTTTCTTTGCAAGTCTTTATTTTCTTCATTTGGTTTCTCAGTCTGTAAAATGCTTTTTATCAACAAAGTCTCTTTTTCGCAACAATGTCTTTTTCTCTTTTAGCAACAGACAACCCTAACCCTTCTCCGTCCTCTAAATGTAATCCCTAATTTTATTCTTCTTTCCACTCGGCGCTAGGTGATCTTCTTCTCTATAGCTTATATACAAAAGTCTTTTATGCATCAACAATTATTCTCGCACCTGCAGCTTTCACAACAATTTCTAATAATTCAAAACGAATGACTTTTTCTTCTTCCTCTGGAATTTGATGACCAAAAGTCGGAAACTGTAATCTATTTAGCACTAGATCTTGAATTTGACTCAAATATGGGGGTATGGGAAGTGTGAAAGTCAGTAACCCCTCAGTCTCGAGTCCAGGCGTCAACATCCATATCTCCACTGCCACAAATGGATCGTGATCGATTACTTTCACTTTCTTCACTCTCCCAGATTTCTGTCCCCAAGACATCTGCTAGATAAGTCCACTCTGGGGTGGCGTACCTTCTACAGGGCACACGTACCCTTCTCGATCTCCTTGGACTTTCAGTTCCTGAGTCTGTAGTTTCCTCTTCCTGATCCGATACTTCAGCGATCGGGACAAGGGCTCTTTCTTGATCTGCTTTTAAGCTTGGCCTTCTCCTTCTCTCCGGCCAACTAGCTCCGTCACTCCTTGTCCTCCCGCTCCTTGTTCTTGGACTTGTCTCTTGGTCACTCTCTGCTTGTTCAGTATCTGATTCAATCTCCCAGTTACTCTCTTCTCCTGAGGCGACTTCGGTCCCACTGGTATCCTGACCTTCGTCGTCCTGTTCCGTCTCAATCTCAGCCTCTTCGCTCACCTCCACAGCTTGGCTTTCCCCCTCTATGGCTTCTCCGCTTTCCGCTGGATTCTCATCCGAGAGAGGAGCTGTTTCTTCTAGAGGTGTTGGCACTCTTCGGGTGTGTGAGGCATGTATCCAGTTTGGCAGGCCTCCACACTTTACTGCAGTATTCGTCACAAGTATGACTTGAAACGGTCCTCTCCAGCGCACGTCTAAGCAGTTCTTTCTGACGTGTTTTTTCACCAGGACCCAGTCCCCCGGACTCAGGTCATGGCACAAATCTTGTGCTGATGGAACCTCCGCAGCCTGGACCTGGAGGGACACAGAATTAACAGCATCAGATAGTCCCTTACAGTAGTCCAAGATCAGATCGTCTGTAATGTTCACTAGGGCTGCAGTCGGAACCGATGGCAATCTCATGGCTCTCCCCATTAGCACTTCATGTGGAGAGAGACCTGTTTTTCTATCTGGTGTGCTACGTATGCTCATAAGAACCACTGGAAGTGCGTCTGGCCAACTCAGGGATGTTGCTGAACAAACTTTGGCAAGTCTGGACTTGATTGTACTGTTGATTTGCTCTACAATCCCTTAAGCTTCTGGTCGATAGCTGCAATGAAGTTTCTGATCGATACCCAAAGCTGAACATAGCATCTTCACTATTTCGCTGTTAAAATGAGTTCCTCTGTCCGATTCCAAAGAGGATGGCACCCCAAACCTCGGTATCAACTCTCTAAGTAACAATTTTGCTACTGTAAGTGTATCGCACCTACGTGTAGGGTAAGCCTCAACCCATCTAGAAAATATGCAAACAATCACTAAAACGTATCTGAGTCTATTGCATTTAGGCATTTCTATGAAGTCAAGCTGCATTCTATTGAAAGGCCCCCCAGACCTCCCAATGTGACTCAACGTGACTGGTGTTCTCTTTCCTACGTTTAGCTGCTGACAGATCGCACATCGCTGACACACTGCTTCTGCCGCTACTCTAAACTTTGGGTTAAACCACGTTTGTCTGAACACTCTCACCATAGCATCTCTACCTATGTGTGCTGATCCATGCAATTTCCTTGCCATTGGACTAACAAGTTCATTTGGTAAAACTGCCCTCCCGTCGGCAGAGATCCAAAAATTCATCTCGCTTTTCGTACAACCCGCTGTTTCCCAGCTCTTTTTCTCATCATCTGGTGCATTTTCCTGTACACATCTCAATTCATCCCACGTATCCACAGTATCCAACAACATTGTCAATTCAGTTCTTTCTTGGATTCCCCCCACTTTTACATCAGTGTGAGAATATCCCTGTTCTGCGCAGTAACGCGCTACTTCATCCGCATAGCGGTTACCTTGGGACACAAAATCTACATTTTTTGTATGCGCAGCACATTTGACAACTGCAATGGCTGACGGGCCTTGCAATGCCTCTAACAAGAGTCTCACGAATTCTCCATTCCTAATGGGAGAACCCGAGGAGGTCATGTAACCTCTTTGAGACCATAACTGCCCGTAATCATGAACTACCCCGAAACCATACTGGCTATCGGTGTATATGGTGACTCGAAGTTTGTCGCCTGCTAAACAAGCACGCGTCAAAGCAACAATTTCAGCTACCTGAGCGGAGTGTACTCCTTCCAGGCAAGCGGCTTCTATTACTCTCGTAATTGTGCAAACTGCATAAGCTGCTCTCAGCTGACCGATATCGTCTCTTACACATGAACCATCAACAAAGAAAATTTCATCGGGGTCAGTCAATGGCTCATCTACGATATCGGGTCTTGGTTTGGTGCATAGTTCAGTCACATCAAGGCAATCATGATCTGTACAAATTTCGTCATCGATCTCATTTGGAAGTGGCATCAAAGTTGCAGGATTCAAGACGGAGCATCTTTTTAAGGTCACATTCTCGGCAGCCAGTATGACTTGCTCATAGCGTGTGAGCCTGCTATTTGTCAGATGCTGAGTCTTAGTCCTGGTCATTAACAATTCTCCAGAATGCGGTACGTACACCACTAACTGATGTCCCATTACCACGCTTTCAGAACGTTCAATGCTGACACCCGTTGCAGCTACGGATTTGAGACATCCGGGCAACGCTGCGGCTACTGGATCTAATGTAGCCGAAAAATACGCCACTGGCCTACGCGCATCTCCATGTATCTGGGCCAAAACTGCTAACGCGCATCCCTCTCTTTCGCAGCAGTAAAGCAAAAATGGTTTTGTGTAATCAGGCATTCCCAAAGCCGGGGCGCGACATAAGTCCTCCCTCAGCTGCAAAAACGCCATCAAACAATCTTTGTCCCATGGTACCGGATCACTTACTCCTTTGTGCGTCAGCTGTAATAAAGGTTTTGCCTTCAGTGAGAAGTTGACTATCCACTGCCGACAATAACCGACCATGCCTAGAAACATCCTGACTTCTCTTTGTGTTGTAGGCGCGTTCATTTTCATGATCGCCTCTATTCTGTCTGGAGACACCTTCCGTTTTCCCTTTTCAATCCTATGGCCCAAGTATTGCACTTCAGTCTTACAATACTGCAATTTACTTGGAGACACCTTGTGTCCGTTCTCGGCCAAGTGATTTAACAAGGTTATGGTGTCTTCTCTGCAAGCTTCCTCAGTTTCTGACGCAACTAGGAGGTCGTCTATGTACTGGACTAGAACCGAATTCTTGGGCAGTACTAGACTTTCAAGATTTCTTTTTAATAGCTGGTTAAAGATCGATGGGCTTTCTGTATACCCCTGAGGGATACGACACCATGTTAAAACGCGATCTTCCAGCTTAAAAGCGAAAAGATACTGGCTCTCTTCGTCTAAAGGAATCGAAAAGAAAGCCTGGCACAAATCTATCACGGTAAACCATTCAGCTTGGAACGGTATCTGAAATAATATCACTGATGGATTCGGTACCACTGGACAACATGAGACAACAATATTATTAATCTTCCGAAGATCCTGCACTATTCTGTATTTTCCACTAGGCTTCTGCAAACCCATAATCGGGGAGTTACATGGACTACCCACGATCTCTTTCAGTATTCCCTGTTTAATCATGGATTCGATCACAGGCTTTATTCCTGCAATCGTCTCTGGTGTCAACTTGTATTGTGGTGTTCTTGGATATTCGGCATTGAGTCTTACCAGGATCTTTACTGGTTCTACTCCTTTGATCAGTCCTATTTCTTCTCCAGTAAAATCCCACACCTCGGCTGACACTTTCTCCCTCAAATCCTGTGGAAGCTCTTCCAGTGTTAAGGTAGGATATAGTTTCACGCACTCCTGCGAGTTTACAACCTTAAAATCGGCATCCTCATCATTGGTCTGCACTTCTACTCCTTCAGGTGTGCAATGTATTGTGCAATTCAGTTTACACAACAGATCTCTTCCTAGCAAACACACAGGGCTAGAATCACAGATTACAAACTGATGTTCGTCACTGTAATTCCCTATCTTTACTGACACTGGTTCGGTCAGAGGATTCGTCATCCTCTTGTTTGCGACTCCTACCACCTGAATCGTCTCTCCCGATATTGGCAAACCTGGGACTACCGCTGATCTCAACGTGGATCGAGTGGCCCCCGTATCCACCAAAAAGGTTGTAGGACATCCAGCTACTTCGGCCTCTACGTATGGTCCCCTCTGATCTACTTCCAGGGCTGCTCCTAGAGTACAGCCTTCCTCCCTATTCACTCGTTGCCCTGTAAGAGGATCAACGTAGTAGCATTCTTCTCCTCCTACGAACAATGGCATTTGTCTATAGGTTTTTCCTCCATTGGTAATGCGAGGTGGTTGAGGAAACGGGGCTCGAGGAGTCTGAGTCCCCCCTTTGATAAACTTTCCCTTCGGGACTGTCGCTCCCTTAACCACGTTATTCGGTACCTCTTCCTCCTCTTGTTCTAATTCCCCTGTCTCAACATTGTAAGGGCATTCACGTCTCCAATGTCCCACCTCGTTACACTGATGGCATCTAGTTGTCTTTTTCAGTGCCGCGATATCCATTCTCGGTCTCGGTCTTTCCTCCTCATCTCTGCTCTGATTATTCTGTTTCTTTGCTTGCGTTCCTGTTCCCTGTTGCCGCTGTCCACCCTTTCCAGCTGCTTGCATTTGTACCAGCATTAATTTTTCCTTGAGTTTCTTTGCCTTTAAATCTATTTCATCGCTACAGTACCTTGCATACCTCAGAATCTCATCTAAAGGTTTGTTCTGCCAACAGATCAGATGCTGTTGTATCATCAGGCTTATGTCTGGTCTTAATCCTAAAACAAACTTCGACACAAACTGTCCTATGTCCTTAGGATCCATTACGTCTAACCCACTGTATTGTTTAAATGCTTTCAGTAGCCTCTCATAGAACTCGTGAACTGTCTCTTTAGGCTCCTGAGTTGTTCGATCTATCTTAACCCAGTCTATGTCTTGTACTGGCACTTTCTCCTTTAGCCATGTTATTACTCTTTCGTATTTTTCCATGACTCTGTCTGACGGACCATTTGTCCGAATATCTCTCGGAGGCTCGCAAGCGGGCCATTCAACACTAAGCTTGCATGCCGTCCACAAATCTCCGGGTACTACGATATCGAACAATGTGTTCAAATCGATCCACAGCACCTTAGAGATCTTTACGAACCTCTCTACCTGCTTGTACCACTCTACGGGGTTTTCTCTTAACTTGGGGAAAGAATTAGTAAATGCCGCTAAATCCCCCCTACTCCAAGGTACATGAACGTAGTTTCCGTTCGCGATTTCTCGCAAAGGGAAAGCTTCCATTCGCATTAGGTCTGTATCCGGGGACCTTGTAAGTGAACTCCTTCTGACGGATCCCCTCTTAGACCATCTTTCCTCCCATTTATCCAAATTCCTCCACAATCTAATACTCTGAATCAATTCCCTTATGTGTACCTTCAGCGCGATCGTTCTACGCTCATCCAGATCCTGATCCGTGCAAGTTAGCCTATGGTTACCCTGTAAAGCTTTAGTTCGTGACAGGTCTATCATATACCTATTTGCCAAATTAGATAAATTTTCATGAGCTGACCTCGCTCTCCGAGTAACATCCTTGGATAAAAACAATATTTCATCTGGTGCGTACAACTCTAATCTCTCTATTGCCACTGTGCCATCAATTATTTCATCTAAGTCTGACTTCAAGCTCATTACATCGAGCCGTTTTGCTTTTATTTCAGCTCTCAGTATGTCGGTCCTAGGTGGTTCGCTCATACCCCTCTCACCTCCACTATGCGCCCTACGCCTAAACACGGGTGAGTTATGAGGAGTTTTCCTTCCATCCCTTTGTTCCCACCTCTCTAGATCCCAAGCCTTTCCATCTTCCCGTGGGGTGTGGTGGAACATTACTCCATCCCCCATCCCTACACTGCGCCTTTTCGGCTCGGTTTCTCCAGATATGAGATAGGATCCACCGTTCTGTTCAAAACCACTGTAACTCGTTTGCTGTCTGGTGTCGCTCAATAAACGATAAGGTCCTTCATGGCCCTCCATGCTCCCGCGATCTCGATCCTGATCACCAGAAGTATGGCGAGACGTTTCGCGACTCCCTATATTCTCGTGACTTCGCTCGCGATCACCGGATGCATGGCGAGACCCTTCACGACTCTCCATGTTCCCGTGATTCCAATGTTGCACTGTTTCACCCGGGGTATGGTGAGTGCATCTGAAAGTATTTCGGTACTCCTGCGTCCTTCGTTCCCCCTCACTAAAGGTGACGCGAGGCACTTCGCCACACCCTGCACTCCTGTCATCGCACATTTGCCTATTGCCACTGATAGTAGGACAATTATTCCCGCTGTTTTCCTGACTCCCTCTCTCCCACTCCGGGCTGCTTTCGCCAGCTCCACAATGAGAGAGGATCCGGTTATCCTGGTCTCTCCACTCTGCTCCTGTTTCTAAACTTTTATTCCGAATCTCTTTGGCAGTATCCCATTCTTTCAGGTATTCCCTTAATTCCTTATGGGATTTCGGTTTTGGTCCCCTTAAGTCCATTGGCCCTCTTTGACCCCCCTGTTCTACCCAGGGACCTGTTGCAGCATCTAATGGGGTACTCCGACTCATCGGTGCTAGTATCTGTCTCTGAGGATTCATCATGGTATTCCTATTCTCCATCTCTGCTCTTTCCCTGTCCCATCGTGCCTGTTCCTCCTGCTGGACCCCTTCTGGGTTGTAGATTGACATTATAGGGCCTATGGTAACAGGTACTTGTAAAGCGTCTGGCATTTGGTACGACCTTGCACATTGCGTCTCTGGCACCTTCTGGACCACGAATCTTCCCACTACTCTCTGTTCAGAACTAGTTTGGGGTATTTCCTCACTCTTATTAGAGTCCCACTCCGTTACTGGGATCGATTTATATTCCCCCACCTAGCTCCGTCCTCTTGCTGTAATATGGGACTTGCGGATTCACCGCTGTATGGAGGTGGTCTATCTGTTAACAGCCTCTCTATCAGATCCTCCTCCGTCTCGCTTTCCTCGTCTTCTTCCTCTAGAGGTTTCTTTTCTCCCGTGGCTTCTATCATGGTGAACAGTTTGTCTGCTTCTATCTTTTGTACTCTCCACTTCTTAGCTTCCTCATCCCATTTGGCATCCTGTACTGCCTTTACTGATCGTCTCACTCGTTCCTGGCGCCTCTTTACGCTCTTTTCGTGTGCTGCTCTAAACCATGCACTAAGGGCTTCAAACTGTGTTGGCCTCGGTAGAGGTCTTGTTGCAAGCATTACTGCTTTCAGTTGGTTCAACACGTCTAGCTTAAACGTTCCGAATCTCGGAAACGTCAGTTCCTTATTCCCTTCAGTTAGCTTATTCCACTCGGAGATCCATAGTATCGAGTGTAAGCCTACATTTACTGCCATATGATAAGCTGGTGTGCCTTCTGGTGGAGCTTCCTCTCCGGCATATAAGTTTCTTCTATTCCTCCTAAAGATTGCTCTCAAACTCTTAAAACACTTCATTTTCGCTACTCTACTATTTTCCTCTTTCTCTTCCTTGTTTATGTCCCGATAACAAACCAACCAATCCCTACGCGGCTCTCGCTAATCGGCCTATCTCAGCGCGACTCTACGCTGACGTCTGACAAACTAACCAATCTCAGCACGGTTCTATGCTGACGTCACTCGTTCCCTCTGCAGCAGTTCTCCTTCTTTCTCAACTCGTCTCACGATTTCGCATGCGTTTTCATTCATACACTGAAAAATGACTACTTCCGTCCAAGCGATCACTTTTCTCTGACTGTACGGCCACAGTCTAACTGTAATTGCTACCTCAACTGGCGAAACGTCTTCCCTCTGACGGTCGGACGATCGCCTCAACTGATAGGTTACTTACACACAGTAAACGTACGACCAGCGTCCGTTACTCATTCACTCACTCTTACGCTCCCCCTATCATCGGTCTGTCGGGCGATCAATGGTACCTCATGACCCCCTTTCAATGGTAGACAAATTACTCTGGGTGTTCGATACACCCGAACCACTTAAGTCCTTCCCTGGAGCTTAAGATTTCATCCGGTTGCGCGCGCTCACAACCTTCCCTCAATCACTCTACAGGCATTCAACTCCGCTTGACATTACAACACAGGAACAACATAAAACACCGCAATCTTACAACGCATGACCCTTATACTCACTCTCGACCGACTCTGCTGCTTTTCTCTCGACACGCCGTCAGCACCGTCTTCGGCAGGGATTCTTCTTCTGGTTGTCGATGACTAGGGACCTTGGGGTAAACTAAACCTGACCTAGGTTGTCTTCCTCAAGAAGAAAACCATCTTTCTCTGCTACCAACTGCGGGGAATGAGATTTTGATATCAATTTATGATCAATTTAATAACTTATCTCATTCGAAAATTTTGGATCGCTTAATTTCTGTTGTTGAGTAAAAGACAAACCCCGCATAGGTTAGATCAACCCCATAAACTGACGCCACTCTGAAGAACCACTTACAACTGATAAAGTTTTGAAAGTTTTATATAAAAGTCAAATTTAAATGCGAATACAATCCTCTTAGGATAAATCTCAAAAAGTATACAAAAGAATACAAAATCAATTCCAGAATCAGCAATTTAAAGCATCGATGTGAAGTGGTTCCTTTGCGTCATCTACAGAAAGAGAAAAGTATCAAGTTAAATCTGTCCCTACTCTATATTAAGTGACATCCCTATTTCGTAAGTTCCTAACCTAAAAAGGTGTCAGCAGTTTGACTCCCAAAGAAGTTCAAACTCTCTTAGCCTCTAAAGGTAACTTAAGTTTAAGAAGCAGTACCCTCTCTGCCTACCCATCCGCTCTCTAAGGGTCCTCGGCCTACTGCTCTCTTGCGCTCTGATCTCTCTCAGCGCATCTGCTCAAGTCATCTACTCTGAGCTCTCTATGATGGCTTCTGCTCGGAGCTGTTCGCTCTCGCCTTCGCTATCTTCTCCCCGGGGTGCTGTCCCTAAAATACACAATCACAGTGTGGGTGGAACGCCCCTTCGACGCCCACCACGGACTTTCCCCGTGGGGTAATCTTCCAGCCTTTTCCTTGCTTCGTCTCTTTCGCCGTCCGTTAAGTTGACCTTTCTCCTCAGATGTCATCTTCGTCTTCTTGTTGGTGACTTCATTCAATATTACAATTGACACCTTCAGATCATAAGTCAACAACCTCAGCAGAACTTTAAACTTTACGACTATGATTTTGACCCTTCTAGGTCCTGTGAATGGACTTCTCAAAACAACTCTCAAATTCCAAGCGCTTCTTATCACGTTTAGGCCATAAACTTCGTCCAGCGTTGTCACCCTAAATCTAGCAAACGCTAGACTCCTTGGCTCGCACGTTCACAGCAAGGCTATTCACGACTCCTGTGAGCCCACTAAATTACATACAGCGGACTACACTTCTGCGAACTCTTGGTCAGTCAGGTTATAATCACAAATGACCTAAACTCTTCTAATATTCCTACAAAAAGCTTTCTACACAGTATAACCTTTAACACACATTTATATACAATCGCATTTAGCAAATCCTTACATCTAAGTGAATATATGGTACATAGAATACAAACTACATAGAGTATAACTTTATATTCTCATTTGTTACATCGCCGTATATGCTCTCTGCACATTTCTCCATGTTACATTTCACGCCGTTTCTCCATTTAAAGTTACACACGTACATGAATTCTACTTTGCACGTTCTACATTTCGTAAGCATTTCTACACATTTTCTACATTAGCCCACTACGTATACGGGCCTTCTAAATCTAATACATGTTCTAAAGTGAATACAGTTACATTTCCTATATTACGTTGATTACATCGGTTAACCTTATACTATAAGTGTCAACTTCACATTACGATATACATTTCATTCCTACGTTATACGATGTGCTTGTAAATATGGCTCATACATATTTTTTATTCAAATTTGCGCTCTCTCACTCCTGACTTGCCTCTTAGTTCACCAATAGCATTGTCATCAGAGTGGAGACAGAAATGTTGCTTGATTCACGATTAAAGCTCTCACTTTTAATACACTTCTCAACGCAGCAATATATGATGAGCTAAGGTGAAAAGCTTCAGCGTGTTGAACAAATTATATTTTTTTTGTGAGAGGGCATCTTTTCATATTCAAACATGATCTGTGTTGCATGATTTGCAAGCCAAATATTATTTAGGCTCGGCTCGTGCACAGGCCGTTTGAGCCAGATCCGACCCTTGGCTCTGCTCTCCTGGCAATTTGTTGGCTCATCCCCATCTAGTGCTAATGACTTCATTAGCACATTTGAGAGCGCCTTGCAGAGGCACATCCTGGGCTCACATAATTCGAGTCCCTTTCATATGTGCTAATTACTACATTCGCTCACATGAGAGCGCCTTGAAATGCACAAGCTTGTGCACTGTAAAAAAAGGAATCCGTTATAATAAATGGATCCAACTCGAGTAAAGGGATAAGGGAAATGAAACAGGGGCTCCGACTGTAAGCCCTTCCAGGCCCAAAGAGGGAAACTGCCTTTGGTATTCCAGAAAGTGATTATGGGTTTTACCAAGGAGAGGTTTATAAGGAGTATTTAAAGTTGATTTCCACAGTGTTAAATGAGAATAGTGGCACAGTCACCGTGTTTCCTGGACACACTCTCAAGATGTGATATAGATGTGTTCGCAGTATGTATGGCATCCAACTAAAGATGTTTTTCAGGTTCATATATTACTAAAAGATTGTTGTATGTTACCAGCCACTTTCCAGGAAGCAGATGTAAATTGTTTCCTTTGGGTCTACAGTATGGTGGCTCTTTTGTTTCATTCATAGCAGAAGTAAGAGTTCTGGCCCAAGGCCTTTCAGGGCCAAACTGATAAGTTTTCACTACCTCAGATTCCCTAACAACAAGATGTACAGAGGTAATCTGAAGAGGACTACAACCATGTCACATGATACTCTCAGATGGGGGAGATATAGTGAGATCGACAAGCTCACTGAAATCTAGAGCTCCTGGTACCACTTTTCTGCACTTAGACATGTGTGCAGATCAAGCGATTTAGAGCAGGGTCAGTGGGTAGAATTAGCGTTGTCATAGGACAAGTAGTCACCATAGAAACCAATAATGCCTCTGTGGCTGAACTCATCACCCAAGCAAGATACAATGAGACACAAATAGCATCATTAACTCTAATGCGGACTAACACGCACATAGCCAACAGCGTACTAAGCAAGAAATGGACAGTTGGATTAGAGACCTGCATGATGGAAACCATATGAAGCCATGGACTAGCAGAATATTTGGTAGACCAGAAGGAACGCGTGCAGTCACTGTAAAAAATGCCTTGTGGCAATTGTGGATCTTGTACTGCTCTGATCAATTTCTGAGGTCTTGAATAGAAGAATTCAAGTAGAAAGAAAGCAAGGTTGGAAATGCTTACAACCTGTTGAGTGACTCAGAATTAAGCATGTAAGCTAAAGGAGGTGAATCATTCTATCTTGGTCAACAGATAAAGGGGGACCACGGGGGGAACTAAAAGGATGCACAGTGAGCCCGGAAGAGATAAATGGAGATTGTCTGCTTGTGATCCAAAACTCATTATTGGTGGCTCTTAGCATAATTTATAATACAGTCATCCCGGTTGCTGTTTTTACACCCTTTCCATCTACGGAGCAGACTGATGTAAGAATATGAGAAAGTTCAAGAAAGGCTAAAGACATCTTCAAAAGTCGTTGCAGAGAGCATGTCCGCAAATCTTGAAAAAGATGTAAGGTTAGAAAAAGAGAATTACAATCTAAGGGCATGATCTAGAGTTTGGCGGGGGAGCTGTCATCCATCCATCAATGGAGGGACAGATCCTTTGTCAGACTAGTGAATTTTGGTCTGTCACATTTAGGGTTTGGTCTGATGGACCACCATCCATCATGTTGGAATTCAATCCATCTGCTGAATGTCAGGTCTCCGTCATCAGTCCCCCTGTTCACTGTCGACGAACACCACTGCATCAACGTTTGTATGGGACACATCTGTCCAGCATATTTAGAGCTGCCCAGTGTCTGAGTGGTATGAATGGATCCTCACAACTGAGGACAGCAATGGAAGGCCGGGTTTCCGACGGCAGACACATCCATCAATGTTGACAGACATGTCCATCAGCACACGTGATCCAAATCTACTCACAACACCTGCAGCCCCCTCAAAAAAAGTAACTCCTATAACCACACAAACCATTTACCACTCACACCACAAATCACCAGCGGCAGACCTACATCTATAAAAAAAACAAGCATTGGCATAGCCAATAGGTCTCGCTTTTGGGAGCTTATAAGTATTTAGTTATGCAGCACAATATCCTTGGTGCAACAACATCAGCCTGTGCATGGCTAAACACTTATAAGGTCCCAAAGGCAAGACCTATTGGCTGTGCCAATGCTTGTTGTTATTTGTGGCACTGCCAATAGGTCTCGCATTTTCGAGTGTTAGAGCTACTGGCTTTGTAAATGATGTCTTTTACCTATGTGTTTTTGTTTGGAGTGGATGTATGTGATGTGGAGAGGAATTATGTGGGTTGGATTGGAATTGTTAGTTGTAGACTTGTGTGTGGTGTGGATTTGTGTAGTGGGATATGTGGTATGGTGGTTAAATAGGGGTGAGAGTGATGGAGCAAGGTTGCACACGTAAAACGACTTGCTTGTATTCAGCCCTCTCGAAAATAATAGTACTAACCAACAGGTTTCTTTATATTAATATTGCATTACACAACATTTCTAGTATCTAGGGGAAGCTTGACAATGTGCTGCTACTAACTGTAATCCGCTTGCATTAAAAATGGCTGCTGCTACGCAGGATTTTCTACTGGGCCTGCGTCTGTCACACTCACGTGACATGGCGTATTACTTCGCTTGGTGGGAAACTTTTGCTTCTGCGCACTAGAACTAAGATGGCTGTTCTGTGTCCTAACCTGCAAGAAGCTTGCATCGCTGCTTTTGCTAAGCTGTTCATTCTGCCTAAGCCTTAATGCAATAGTTTAAATAAAATAATGGGACTAGAGTAGAGATAAGTGGTATAGAGTGCATTCATTTATTCTGTGTTTCTAAAACTGTTTCTCTTCTATTTTTGCATGTATCGTATTTGGGCCTGAAATGTACCTCTGAACTCCATCTTTGGAGAAACCGCGCCTGTGCAAAGAATCTCAAGCTACTGAAGCCATGGCATTGAACCTGTGCCAGCATCAGACATGAACTGTGAAAACTATGAGAAACACGAACTCCTAACACTGCCGGAGGAAGCTGAATCGTATAAATTGTTAAAATATTGTATGTTATTGATACATTCCCTGCCGGGTGGAATAAAAGTGCATGGGAAGATAAAGTTATAGCAGGGACTGAATGACATTTACCTCATCTTAATATGGTGTGATGACCTCTCCTCGTCATTTGACCAATAAAATTGTGGGATTTACACATTTGCAACATTAGAGGGTGGTACACTGACTTGGAAAATAGTATAACTAGGGTAGGCTTAGCTAGTTACATGGTCCAACTTGTCCGAATAGCTGACCTGTCACTGACCCAACGCACTCAATAGTTGATCGAGAGCAGAGGTGCTGGCGGAGCACTCTGTCAGAAGATTCGATAACCCAATCAGGGTTCTGGAGAGGAATTCGATGACCCAATCGGGGTTTGACTGTTAGCTGCAGAGAGGGTTTACAACGCTGGCATTCTGAACTTTAGCTCTGGTGCCAATCTTAGCCTGTGGGGGTCCAGTCCTGATCCAATTCGGTCCGTAACCTGTCCTGATTCAGGTCTGCACCTGTTCTTTCTCGCTGGCACCTGCACTTTAGGTTCCTATCCTTTATCTCAGCCCGTGGCCAGGGTTGGTCTTCACGTCATTCTAGGTAACTATAAAGTGTGGGTTTGTCATTGTACTGTTTCTCTTTTCTACACTATCCTGTGTTTAATACTTAACGATACTTCTTTCCAAATTATTCCACATTTCGTTTCAGGCTTCATCATTCTAATAGAACAAGAAATTATTGATTTATTATGGATTCAAACATTTAAGAATTTACTTTAAATAAAAGCACTTAAACCTTTCCCAAGTTTGTGGTTATTTATGACATGCTAATGTTATTCTACTACCTATTTTCTTGCTAACTCCCTTGATCCTCTAGGACTTTAGGTATCGGTGACTTGGATTGGTAAGTCAAATGGTTTAGGTACTAAATGGTTAAATTGTACTACAATTGATTGAGTGTAGGTTTACCTGTTCAACGTGTATACATTTATGGGCCCAGGTGAGTATGGTAAACTTGAGCAGGTGAGCCTGCGCTCTATCAGTTAATTTGGTAGCAGAATGATGGTTAGGGTTTAGTTAAGATAGGTACTTAGTTGTAGTTAGTTGGTTAATTAAATTGCATTTGTGCATTTGAAATTAATTTTTGATTTTTTTTGTATTAACCAAACTTGTTCGTACCTGTTATATGTTTGTTTTTGGAATCCCCGGGGGCAGAATAACAGGTGGTAAATGGAAGCCACACTGTAGTGAGGTCACTTGCCTGTGGAATTAAGTGCATGGTTAGGTAAAACCGGAAGCACTGTTTTAGGGATTTTTCTGTATACATGCGTGAATAATTGATAGCAAAGAGTTCGCTAGCGAAACTTTGGTGTGATATCACCTAGAGAGGGAGTCACACTGAAGATGTAACAGGTTCTTCTAAGCTTGATTGACAGCAAAGGGATTCAATGAGGAAACTTTGGCCTTATATCACCTAGCAAGGGTAAGGCCAAGGGAGAAACAGGTTCTCTGATGCTTGCGTGAAAGGTAAAAGGAAGGGATCTACTTGTAGTGTATGAAGAGTAAACGGAAGGGAGTTACTCGCAGTGAATACAAATCAATCTTTTCTTTCAATTAGTCACTCAGGCACAGTGGCAAATGTTTTTTTGTTGTTAATTAATGAAATGAACATTTAAAGTGAATAAGAAATAAGTTCTCGTATTACCTTGCAAAAGAGGGAGTCAGTTGCGGAGCTGCGCTGACGTCACTCAGAGCTGCGCTGGTATTGATTGAGACAGCGGGTGTGTAGCTGAGGTAATATTGTAAAGGAGGGGTGAGTACAGGAGCATGAGAACTTGTCTCATGAGAAAAGCCGCACAATTATTTGTTGGATTTTCTTTGAATTCTAATTGTTGATTGGTCATTGAAAATAAGAAACGCATTGGTATTGGGGGCTGTTCGTAAACAACTGAGTGTCATCACAAAGTAAAGCGGCATAAATTATATGTGGCATTTAGATCCAGGATTTATAGGAAATAGACCAGATTGAAAATATCTAGGTTTTGCCAAGGAACAGATGATTAGAGGGAGACCTTATATCATGTACGGAGATAAAAGAAAATTTTCATTTGTCAAGAAAGTCAAAAGTTTCTTTAAAAGTGATAAACCAATAAAATCCAGAGAAGGGATTATTATTCAACCATCGAATATGCATGCATCATACATGATGGTTGAAAGGGGCTATCACACTTGTGTATGGTTAGAAAACTGGATAGAATATACAAAAGATGATGGAGTTTTGGCATTTCCAGAAAATGGTATCTTCAATGGTAGGATTTTGTACAATTTAAGAGCACGCATGAATGAATTAGGTCCTAGACCTAGACTGACCCAATAAGAATCATTAGAGGAATGGGAAACAGAGACTTTCGAGAGAGATAGAACTACAAGCGACAGAAATTGGAGTAAATTGTATCCCAGATTTCCTAAAGAGACAAGAGATAAACAAATGAAACAATGGAGGCAGTCCATGTTAGTGGAAGGGTTATACCCTGTCCGAGCTTTAGAAGAACAAAAAAGGAAGTAAAAGTACAGAGAAAACTAAAAATCTAATGACAAATGTTGATCCAGAAGATGATTACCTAGAGGATTTACTAATGAAAATCCGCCACCTTATGATGAGGAGCAAAATCAAGTTAATCCTAGTGCTCCGTTCTTAAAGCCACCTTTAGTACCGCAAGTAATAGGCATCATTAGAAAAAGTGTTACAGGAAAAGGAACGAGAAGCAATAAATAAACAAAGAAATGAGTTAATTCAGAAAATTACACAGTTAAATATAAGTCCTGAAGCCTTAACGATTCCAGTGACTATAGGTCCTGTTGTTTCTTTATATGGAGATAAGCAAACCAGTGATAGACCTCCCGTTCTAACTACATCTGTAGTGCAGCCAAGAAAAGAAACATTAATAGTGGATGGTCAAGCAAGTGAATGTGAGTCAGAAATTTCTCTGATGGATTTACCTATAAGGGAACCGATGGGTGATTCTATCAGGAGAAACACTCTTGGAACTTCTAGAGAGGTGCAAATAGAAACATCCTCAGGTACAAGAAGCGCTACTGTAGTAACTCCAGAAGAAATAGAGAGATGGTCCAGAGAAATAGAAAGACCAAAATCCCAGCCGAAGGTATTTGATATTTTTAAATTAAGAGGCGAATTAAAGGAACTGATGGCTGGAAATGTAGGATTAGACAGGTTAAACATTCTTAGTGAGGACGAATCGTTGTTTATATGTCGAAGTATCACTCGTAATACTAAAACATTTCATGAAAAGTTAATGAGTTTGGCTGCTGAAATGGGAATTGATATTGGTAAATCTAAAGTGTTACAGAAACAATATCGAGCTGAATTTTCTGACAAAGATTTAGAAAACATGAATGTGTCAGGACGTAAATTACAGATGAAAGAATTATTATCATTATTACAAAAGTGGGGTGATTTAGACAGATGGAAAGCTAGATGGATAAAGAAAAAGGAAGAAGCTCAAGCGAAGAGCACTGTATCTGAATATGTATTGAAAGAATCAGAGAAAGTAGAGAAATTGTGCCTGATGAGAGAAGTGCCAGGAGGAGGTAATGTGCATTTTCCAGGGTCCCGACAGGATATTCTATCATTTACAAATGATTTCCAGAGACTCAGAGAAAAACCTGTAGAGTGGCACAGACAAGTCGAGAGATTTGTAAAAGTTTCAAAAGTACTGTTGAAAGATTTAGATGGGTTATTTGACATGTTGGTTCCTGTGGATCTATGGACAGAATGTAAAATGGCGGTTGATCGGCCCAATGATGAGTACCCTAGAGGCACGAAAACAGGACCCCCGTCAGATGAGGTTATAAAAAAATATAATCAAGTAATACTGTACTTGAAAGGAAAAGTACCCCCAAAAGAAACAGATTGGACAAGAATAGACAGAACTACCCAAAATAAGGATGAATCAGTACATGCATACTATGAATACCTTTTACAGGTATTCAAGCAGTACAGTGGCTTAGAAAGCATTGATACAAAAGACATGACACATTTTATTTATCGGTTTGTGTCAGGATTAAAACCAGAAATATCACAAATGATTAAAGATCATATGATCTGTTGGCTGGCCAAACCGATAGATGAAATTTTAAAATATGCAAAATACTGTGGTGACGAGTTAGAAAATAAACGAAAGAATTTAGAAGAAAAAGTAATGTCGGCACAAGTAAAATTAGCAGAGCAACAAGAACTCCAAGTGAAAAATATTCAGACCCAAGGAGATAGAAATGGGAGTAAACCTAGGGGAAAGTTTAACGGAGATGAACTAAAAAAATATTTCCTTGTCATGGGTGCGGAAAGTTGGGGCATTGGAAGAAAGAGCGTAAACCTATTAAATAATAACATGCAAACTAACAATTTGAATTCACAGACGCAGAATGAGGTATCAAAAAAACTGCAGCATAAGGTAATACAAAATCAGTTACCATTGGCGCCTAGGCCAAATTATGAGAGTCAAACCACATACAGTGTGAATACCACAAATTCAGAAGGAAATGGTAAAAGGGATACAGTGAAACCCCAATTTCTTTTGAGTGACACATACTTTGATGAAGACAGTTTCTGACGGTGCCTGAGAGGGGAGCACGAGGAGTACGTACTTGGCGCATCCTTGCAGGTAGATCATTCAGGTCCATACATTGAGGGAAAGGTTAAAGGAAATGATGTTACCTTTCTGTTGGACACTGGCGCTACCCGTTCTACTGTGAGAACAGCAGACGTTCCAACCCTACCCCTCTCGGGAGAAGCGATCCAAGTAGTGGGCGTTTCAAATAAACAAATTAGTACCCCAGTTACAGAACCAATGGAAGTCAGATTGGGCAATTTTTATGAAATGCACAAGTTTGTTGTATGCGACGCCAGTCCAGTAAACCTTAGGTAGAGATTTGCTGTGCAAAATGAATTGCAAGACATTCCTGGAGGGGGCGAGACATTACTGGAGGTTCTTGTTCTTGGGGCCAACTTTACCTGCACTTTGCATTCTTCTCCTGAGTTGGGGACATAGCCGCTGCTCGTCTCCCTCCCGCCAACGCCATTCAATCGTGGCCGCAGTGCGGAGGGGGACTAGAAATCCCAGCGTCCCTTGCAGCGGAACCGGAAGACGCCACCCGCATTTTCGTGCCGGGAGGCGCTCAAATCCAGCCAGAGACCCCGCCTCGCGGGGACCGTGTGCGGGCTAAGCCCAGGCAAAAGGGCGGGCCCTCTTAGGCCCTCAGAGGCCTGAAGAGACTGGGCTGGGCCACCCCTCTTGGTCCTATTGTGCCCCCTGGAATATTGACAAAGGTGACTCTTTATATATTTCTTTTTTATATATCCATGGTACCTGGTATATGTTTTCCTAATTGATTCAAACCAATCGTACTGCCTGGTCATCAATTCTTAGCGGTATCCTGCAGAACGGTTTACCTATAGCTGTATCAAGATATATTACCACCATCATGAGCAAGAGCAAAAGTACACCAATGTCGACCCGTTCTACTTCAAGGAAAAAGCCTCAAGTTACCACACCCCTTCTAAGTCTTACCACGATTGACAGAATGCTCCAAAAGACCATAGGAGTTGTTGTCAATGCGAGAGAGAGCACGGAGAGGCGCCTCTCATTACCCCCAAGTATGTGCCTTTCCACTCAGCCAACCCAGGACATGCACATGTACGCAAATTCATCTACCCATACGGCATATTCTCAAGATTCTATTCTTATGGAATCTTTTGCAGGCTTCCCAGATATAGAGAATAAGCAGCTAACTCCATCATGCCAAACTCCCCCATCTGATTTTGCTACCCGGGAAAGCAGGTTGTCCTTGACCCCCAACATGCAGACAAACGCAGAACTCTCCACACCCACTAAAGCCTTAGCCGTAGCAGAAGTGATGGATGTCTGTACTTCTAACGCTGCTTGTGATCAATCGGACAAAGCAACTTCCCCTAATAACTGTACCCAAGGGAAAGGGAACCTAGGTACTTTGACATCTAGAAGAAGGGCAAGGGTGGCAATTAGACCCAGGGCAAAACTGAAATATGTTAAGCGTAAATTTAGGCATGGTCAGGGGGTAACTGTGAGCTCAGCCCAGAGAGACTCTAACATCGTAGTAAAACCTTCCATATTAGTAGACTAAAGTCAGTTGATAGTTACAGAGAGCAGTACAGGCCCCGAGACTATTGATATTGATACTAACCTGATCAACCGAGCAAGTGATAACAACACTTATGTGGAGACTTTCATGTTAAAAATAGAACATCTAATGAAGTCTCTTATGCTCCCTCTATTACAAAGAGTAAAAATGATAGGTGAGAAATTAGAAAAGATGGAAGAAGTTCATCTGCGAAACAACGAGATCTTGATGAAGCATGTCAAAACTCCCCAAACCCAGATCCATCATAAAATGAAAGCCAAGCCCCTGTGCCCTTTAATTAATAAGAATATCTCTGTAGCCACATCAGGCCCATGTAAATTGACCAAACAATCACAGCCACTGAAACCATTAGATGAGGGGCACAAGGAGCCATCCAAGGTCTGCCTTGTGATAACAGGAGGGAGTACAGACGAGACGGTTCCCTCAAGTGTGCTGCCTAGCAAGGCCGGACCAGAAACTATAGAAGGGGGGGCGAGAGTGAGTGAGCAGCCGAGGGTCTAAACAACAACAACAGTAATAGTCAGCAGGACCAACCCATAAGATCGGTGCTAGTCAGCAAGTTCTCATGTATTGACCTACCTCCGGAATCCCACCCCTTTACTGTGGTCATGATAGGAGTACCCACTTTAGGTATAGGGAAGTTTGAAGGTCATTTAGAATTAAAAAATAAGGTTAGTCATTGGCTAACTAGGTACAGGCCCATTCCCCCTCTCTAAGTGGACAAATCCTACATGTTAGAAGATTAAACTGGGTGGAACAGAGGAAAAAGGATTATGAAGGTGACTGCATCGTAAAAAAAATTCAAAGACCGGCGGGTGGCTAACTACATTAGTGGCTGGAGGGAAGGTGACCTAGAAAGCAGGACCCAAACAGTAGATCTCAGCTACTTCTATCCCCCGTCCCTCATGGCCCAAAGGAACACACACCGACAGTACCTACACAGATCTAGGTACTATACTCATCACGATAACCATCCAATGGCCCAAGGCATTATGGGCCCTAACTATACTTTTGGACGTGGGCACTACGATTACTATGACACCCAGTATAGTACCCACTTACATTCGATTTGATGCCTTCCATCAGCAGGAAGGCCTCGAGGGAGTGTACTGACTCTTTGAAAAGACCTCAACATCAGCAACAGATATTTTCTCTGATTCAGGACATATTGTGGTAAATAGGGAAAAGGTGCAGGAAGCTTTGGACCATGATTTAGCCCCACGGGTCGCTTCAAAACAACTGCTGAATGACATCTCTGTGGAAATAAACGAAACCGAGGAGCATTGAGGACTCCTGATGTCAGATAATGACCTGCCGATAGACGAAGGTTCAGCTAATGCCTTGCCCGCACAGACTTGTGAACAAACACAAATGCCAATAAGTGAATGGAACATTAAACTTGACCCAAAAGCAGTTGTAGGGGATACTACCGAGCCTAGCTTTGCTGATTCTCTTCGAAAAGCCACAGGGGATGAAGTTTCGCCCCCAGCAGATTCAATGGCAATGAGGCATAATGTAATCTCATGGAACATTGCTGGTTTAGCGGGTAAATTTAATGATCCGATCTGGGTGACTTTTATAAAATCCTTTTCAGTAATCTGCCTACAAGAAACATGGCTGGTAGGAAACAATGTATTCATAGAAGGTTATAAAAGTTTCTTTGTGCCAGCCGTCCAGGAGCGGCAGAGCTAAAGGGGGTCTGGCTGTGTACATTGACTTAGCACTAACATGTTCTGTTAAAAGATTTCCCTTCTGTGATAATGATATTCAAATACTGACGGTTAAAAACGGGAAAGAATCATTAAGCTTGATTAACTTTTATAATGCTGTTAACCAAAAAGGGGATTGTAAGATTGCTGAACTAGGCAGTTTTCTTACGGATAACATAGAGAGACTTCCACTTCAGATCGTCATCACAGGGTATTTTAATGTACATCCCTGTGGGAATCCAGCAAATACTGCAACCGGTTTAATCGGTTGCAACAAACTAGAAGGCTTCCACTTTGATCATACCCACCGGGGCAATTCGCTGAACGATCTTATGGACGAATTTGATCTAATTACTGCCATGTCTCAGGTGGATGATCATATTCTCCATGAAGTCCCCACATTCAAAGACAGCGCGGGAGGTTTCTATATTGATCACATACTTCTCTCTAGTGCCCTCAGCATCCATATATTAGGTTTTAAAATCTTTGAGAATTCACTTACTGACCATAATCCAGTCTGCATTCATCTAGGAGGCAAGATCTTAAATGTACAAGAAAAAAGGCTAGACGGTGGGGTTCTAAAATGCATCCCCTGACTCTATTACCGTAGCTGATGTAGAGTTCGTGAAGAATACCTTTTCTCTTTTGCAGAATCTACAGCATAAGGAGGCGGAACTAAATAAAAGCAGTGTTCGAAAATATGTTGTTTTACAATCTACATTCAGCCTGGAACCTTATTTGTCTTGGCCAATGTCAAGCTTTGACCGTTTTTTGTTAATTAGGTTCCGTTTGGACCTTTTCCATTTACTGCTAGCTGTTCCAAAAGGTAGCCACCAAGGCCAAGTGCTACCGTCCTGCGGCTGCGACCGTGTGTCTCCGCAGGACTTGGTGCACTTTTTATTTATTTGTCCTTTTTATGATACACCTCGGAGGGTTTAACTTAAGCCTCTTCTCAAAAAATTTAATTTCACCCAGGTTAAACCTGCACTTTGTTATTTACAGCTGCTAAATCACGAATGCACTTTATTTGTAATCAGCTTTTTATAATTAGTCCTAAAATTTAGAAACAGTATGGAGGGTTAAATGCCTAGAATTGTTGTAAACCTTTGCACTAGATTAACTGTGTTTTATATTTCTGGATAAGTGGTTTTTAGATATTTGGTTTTAATGATGTTTTTATCAAATTGTGCTTTTATGGTTGTTTTGTGTAAATAACCAAATAAAGATTTTCTGATTCTGATTCTGAATTGCACCATCTTTTGCACACCAAATGGTGTTGAAATTCAAACCCCAGATGAGGATGGAATTTATAAATTATTGTTAGCAAAACAAGGAACTGAAAATAAAAAGTTGACTTTAGAAGATTTGCCAAAAGAATTACAACATACGGTAAACCCTAATGTGTGGGATTTCACAGGAAAAGATGTAGGATAAATGGCAGATGTCGATCCAGTAAAAGTGACAGTAAAAAAAGGTGCAGTTTACCCAATTATCTGACAGTACAAAATGAACCCAGAAATAAAAGCAGGAGTTGCATTAGAAATAAAACGTCTAGTTGAAGCAGGTATTTTGCAGGAGATAATGAGCAGTCCATATAATTCACCCATAATTGGCATAAAGAAACCGAGCGGAAAGTACAGGGTCGTACAAGACCTCCATAAAATTAATTAAATTGTTGTCCCATGTTGTCCAGTTGTACCAAACCCTGCTGTAATTTTGTATCAAATACCGTGGGCAGCAGGCTGGTTTACTATAATAGAATTGTGCCATGCATTTTTCTCCATACCATTACATCCAGATAGCAAATATCTTTTCTCATTCAAGTTCGACGACCATATCTACTTTTGGAATCGTGTCCCTCAGGTGTACACGGAAAGTCCATCGATTTTTAATCAGATTTTGAAAAAGTGCCTTGAATCCTTAATATTGCCCAGACAATCAGTCCTGGTGCAGTATATAGACGACCTACTGGTGGCATCTAAAAATCGAAATGACTGTGTTGTTGATACCTTTGCTCTACTGAATCATTTAGGTAAAGGAGGACACAAGGTATCACCTGAGAAACTGCAATTTTGTACTACATCAGTGAAATATCTGGTGCACCAGATAGAGAGAGGGGTCAGAAGAGTTACATCTGAAAGAATCAGAATAATTAAAAACATGGATCTACCTCAAACACAAAAAGAAATCAAAATGTTTCTTGGAGTTGTAGGTTACTGCAGGCAATGGATTGTGGGATTTGCAGTCCTAGCAAAACCATTGATAAAAATGACAAAGAAAAGAGCAAAAGACCCAGTAGAATGGAATGATGAAAGCATGTCATCTTTCTTAAAATTACGTGACTGTTTGTGTTCAGCTCCAGCATTAGGGAGGCCTGACTATTTAAAAGATTTTGCATTGTTTTGTGATGCACGAGACAATTGTGCACTTTCAGTTCTGACTCAGACCCGTGGTATGATGAGACTTCCTGTTGCATATTTTTCTTCTACACTGGATCCAGTGGCAGCTGCATTACCAGGATGTCTGAAAGCAGTAGCAGCAACTTGCATGAGTCTTGAGCAAAGTGAGCCCATTATTGTGGGACATCCAGTAACAGTATATGTCCCACATGCAGTTGTGATTTTGTTGACCAGGACTAAAACTCAGTACCTAACTCTTAGTCGGCTGACTAAGTATGAACAAATTCTTGTAGGTGCAGAAAACGTGACTAATGCTAGGTGTAATATTCTAAACCCAGCAACATTATTGCCTGATTCACAATTTGCAGAAGTCAAAAATGAAGTTGAACATAATTGTATTGATCTTACAGAATACTGTACTAAACCTCATCCAGATATAAGAGAAGAGCCACTAATAAACTCAGAACATGAGCTATTTGTAGATGGTTCATGCATGCAACATGAGGAAGGAGGTTTGAGTGCTGCTTATTCTGTGTGTACTCTATGGGATCCAGTTGAAGCATCCTATTTACCTGGAGTCAAGTCTGCACAAGTAGCTGAATTAATTGCATTGGCTAAAGCTTGCAAAATTGGGAAACATTTAAAAGTGGCCATTTAAACTGTGAGCCAGTATGGCTATGGAGTTGTGCATGATTTTAGCCAACTCTGGATGCAAAGGGAGTTTCTGATTTCATCAGGCACTCCTATTAAAAATGGAAATTATGTGAAAGATTTACTAAAAGCGATCCAATTACCAGAAACAGTGGCTGTGGTCAAGTGTGCTACTCACCAATCTGGAAATGATAGAGTGACAGCAGGTAACCGATAGGCTGACCAATTAGCTCAATATCGTGCCAAAAAATAAAATGGCAATAAACAAGAAAATTGAAACAAATGGAAACAACTGCCAACTTATGTTGCTTGAAAGAGTGAAAACGTGGGAAGAAGTGAGGGACTTGCAAAGTGATGCAGAACAAAAGGAAAAGGAAGAGTGGGCAAAAATAGGTTGTCAGAGAAGGGCTGAAGATGGTGTCATTGTTTACCTTGATGGAAGGCCTGTGTTACCAGACTGTATGCTTGCTCTTATGGCTAGGATGTACCATGGTGATTCTCACCTAGGGCGGGATGCCATGATTAGATTGTTCAGACAGACTTGGTTCAATGCAAAGTTCAGGAATGTAGCAGAGAGTCTTTGTCATAGGTGCTTAATTTGTCAGAAAATGAATCCTGGGAAGAAAACTGTAGTGTTACCAGGAAAGATTGGGAAAGCAGAAGGTCCTTTTATTCATCTTCAGATTGATTTTATTCAGTTACCCCCTTGCAGAGGAATGAAGTATGTCCTTGTCATTGTCTGCCTATTTTCAAAATGAGTGGAAGCTTACCCTACTCGCAGAAATGATAGCATTACAGCAGCGAAACTACTACTCAGAGAGCTCATTCCACGTTTCGGTTTGCCAGTAACAATTGAATCAGACAGAGGAAGTCATTTTAATAATGAAATCATTGGTCTAATCTGTGAAGCATTTAAAATTGAGCAAAGGCTGCACTGTGCATACCACCCAGAGGCTTCTGGAGTGGTGGAACAACTGAATGGCACAATCAAGTCAAGATTGGGAAAGATATATGAATCTATTCGATTAGATTGGCCTGAAGCCTTACCTCTTGTTCTGATGGAGCTCAGAAGCATTCCAGACAGAAACACAGGCTTGAGTCCTCATGAAATATTAATGGGAAGAGCAATGAGGCAGGCATGTGTGCCAGGACACAAGCTGATAAATATATCTGATGACTTAGTACTAGAGTACTGCAAAGAACTGGCTGACCAAGTGCGTTCTATCTCTCACCAGGTTGAAGAAGACGCTGTCGCCAGACAATCAACTCCAGCACATGATCTGATTCCAGGTGATTGGGTTGTGATAAAGGAACATACTCGAAAATCTTGCCTACCTCCAAGGTGGGGAAGGCCTAAACAAGTGATATTGTCACCACTACAGCTGCAAAGTGCAAGGGAATTCCGAATTGGATCCATGCATGTCACACCAAAAGGGTGACTAAACCTGATGTAACTGGAGCAGAAGGTTGTGCAGCTAAGAAGTCCCAGGAAAGCGGTTCTGAAGTAGTTGATGATGAACAACCGAGCACCAGTCAGGATGAATGGATTCCAGTGATTGATATTCCTGTAGATTTTGTGAGAACCAGAAGTCAGACCTATTTAGATAGACAGAGTGATAGTGAGGATGAGTCGGGAATAGAAGATCGTACTCAGATTACAGAAATGAAAGCCAATAGTAATTCTGAGGAGGAACATATCAGGAGAGATCAATATACTCAGACATTCCAGATACCTGTCGCAGTTCCAGAGTCTGAGGAGGGACAGATAGGTAATAGGGCGAAGGCTTAGGAAGAAGAAAAACAAAATATCAAGATACCTGAGCAGGATCAGATAGATGTAGAAAAACGTGTTTAGGAAAAAGAAGGCGAACCAAATCAAAATCAATTACAGCACACTCCTGAACAAGGCCAGATTAGCATCCAGGCAGAAGAAACAGAAACAAGACCTGGACCAAGCCAGATAGAGAGGGATACAAACAATGAATATGTACAAATTGTGCCACGATTGAACGAGAATGAAAGAGCAATTGAAGAAAAACAAAGCACAGTGCCAGCTAAAAGACTCAGAAAGGGAGATAAGTGGCCTGGGTTTGTCAAAAGATTGAAATTTCGCCTTAAAATAATAAATGAAGAACCAGAGCAATTAAACAAAATATCAAGTCAAACTGGGCTTTCCACAGAACAACCAAGAAGGAGGAGTCCACGACTGAAAAGACTAAATACTAAGTTCAGAGGCCCTGAATGGACTTATGTCATCCTTGAAGATTTTGAAAATTTAGAACTGAGTGACGAAAGTGATGACGAACTAATTGATGATCCAACAGACGAAGAAGTGAGACCAACTTGAAAAAATTTACAGGTTAAAATTCTGTAAAGTCTCAAAGAGGGGCTAAGTCTCTTTAGTCAGAAAAATGGCTGATCATACTGTTAATGGTAAACCGAAAAGAAAGTACGTAAAAGCATGCTGTAGAATAAGCACATGTAGTATAGTAATAGTACTGATAGTATGGTTAGAACTGACGGTAGCTATTCCTTATTTAAGGAGTAAAAGTGAGAAGAATAACACTTACATTCATGAGAAAGTAGATGCACCTGAAACGTGAAATATACATGGAAGAATAGATAGTTTTAGACAGCAAAGGATAGAAATAGAAGCACCAGATGAGGAAGGATTACATTATAATAAAGGAAGAAATAGAACACACTTGAACGTATTTGCAAATCTAGTAGTGCATTATGTAGAAGCAATGGAAATTAGTGATTGCTATGTCTGTATGAAGTTACCTACATCTGTAGCCGAAGGTGTTACTTACCACCATTTGCCCCTGACTTATGGTATTTCATGTAGTATTTTAGCTAGTTTATTTTATGAGAAAGGGCCTTTACAGTATTATTACTCTGATTCAGACGTAATTTTCTCTGAACTTCCTATACATAGTAACCTGAATCCTGTACATACTAAAAGTGATATAACTCGTTATATGGGTGAATATTTTCTAACGATAGGTACAATAGATATAGCTGAAGCACACAAGAACAATTTAACATGCATTTTACACGAAAAAGAAAAAATATTTCTGAACTTAGTTGAGAAAAGGAGAGAAGATTTCCAGCAAACGGCTACTGAACAGAAATGAAAAATTCCTAAATGGGCAGAAAATAAAGAATACACCTTGAATGGCAAAACTCATGCTGCTATGTTGCTGGACTTTGAAAAGAAAGGGAAACTATGTCTCCACAGGGAGAGATCGAGGTTATTATAACAATATATTTATTGGTTCTAGTGAATTTGAACACAATTATAAGGTAATTGGGGGTTGGGGTTTCAAAGATGGAACTGAGCCAGTATTTCCTGGAATGTATTACATATGTGGGAACAAAGCATATTACAAATTGCCTGATCATTGGTATGGGAGTTGCTATTTTGGAATAGTATTCCCAAAGGTACATCATATAAACAAAATCACTGGAAGCATTGAAGAAACTAATGGACTAATGCGTAGTAAAAGAGCTAGTTTTGCAGAAATTGTAGGCGATATTTCAGTGCATTGATACCTTCAGTGGGAGTGGTTCTGAATACTCAGAGAATTTGCAAATTGTCAACAGTGGTGGTTCGTCTATCGACTGACACTGCTGGAGGATTCTTAAGGATCAATACTGAACTGGTTGCGATAATGTCAATGGTTTTACAAAATCGACTTGCTCTTGATACATTGTTGGCAAAAGAGGTGGAGTCTGCAGAATGTTAAAAGCACAACATTGTTGCACTTACATACCTGACAAAAGTATAGAAATTAAGGGGTATGTAAGGAATATTACACATTTAGAAGAAGAACTAAAACCATTTGAGGTTGATAGTGCATGGAAGAGACTTACAGATGGTCTCTCCTCTATAGGTAGTTGGTTTTCTAACGTAGGAAAACGTTTTGTAGGTAGAATACTGATGCCAATGGTGGGAATAGCCCTACTGATTTTAGGGATAATAATTTGTTGCAAATGTCGCAAGCATAAAAAGACATATACAGTAAATAAGAAAGGAATGAAAAGAAATATTAACAGAATTGAATTAGAAGAGCTGAATGGACATTTGTACAAGAAAGTGAAAAGCTTTCACATGAATAATAAAAAGAAACTTAACAGAAAGTTTGAAGAAATCGAATTGGGTGAAATGTGAAAGTTGGCATCTGTTTCATTAATTGGTGATGATATAAAATATCATCAAAGAAGGGATTGATGGAGCAAGGTTGCACACGTAAAACGACTTGCTTGTATTCAGCCCTCTCGAAAATAATATGAATGTACTAACTAACATGTTTCGTTATATTAAATTTTGCATTACACGACATTTCTAGTATCATGGGGAAGCTCGACATTATGCTGTTACCAACTGTAATCTGCTTGCATTAAAAATGGCTGCTGCTACGTGGGATTTTCTACTGCACATGCGTCTGTCACACTCACGTGACATGACGTATTACTTCGCTTGGTGGGAAACGTTTGCTTCTGCGCACTAGAACTAAGATGGCTGTTCTGTGTCCTGACGTGCAAGAAGCTTGCATTGCTGCTTTTGCTAAGCTGTTCATTCTGCCTAAACCTTAATGCAATAGTTTAAATAAAATAATGGAAATAGAATAGAGATAAGTGGTATACAGTGCATTAATTTATTCTGTGTTTCTAAAACTGTTTCTCTTCTATTTTTCCATGTATCGTATTTGGGACTAAAATGTATCTCGGAACTCCATCTTTGGAGAAACTGCGCCTGCGCAAAGAATCTCAAGCTACTGAAGCCATGGCATTGAACCAGTGCCAGCATCACACATGAACTGTGAAAACTATGAGAAACATGAACTCCTAACCCTGCCAGAGGAAGCTGAATTGTATAATTGGTTAAAACATTGTATGTTATTGATACATTCACTGCGGGGTGGAATAAAAGTGCATGGGAAGATAAAGTTATGGGAGGGACTGAAGGACAGTTACCTCATCTTATTATGGTGTGATGACCTCTCCTTGTCTTTTGACCAATAAAATTGTGGGAGTTACACATTTGCAACATTAGAGGGTGGGACACTGACCTAGAAAATAGTATAACTAGGGTAGGCTTAGCTAGTTAGATTGTCCGACTTGTCCGAATAGCTGACCTGTCACTGACCAAACGCACTCAATAGGTGATCGAGAGCAGAGGTGCTGGCGGAGCACTCTGTTCAATAACCCAATCGGGGTTCTGGAGAGGAGTTCGATGACCCAAGCGGGGTTCGGCTGCAGAGAGGGTTTACAACGCAGGCGTCCTGAACTTTAGCTGTGGTGCCGATCTTAGCCTGTGGTGGTCCAGTCCTGATCCAATTTGGTCCATAACCTGTCCTGATTCTGGTCTCCACCTGTTATTTATCGCTGGCACCTGCACTTTGGGTTCCTATCCTTTATCTCAGCCCGTGGCCAAGGTTGGTCTTCACGCCATTCTAGGTAACTATAAAGTGTGGGTTTGTCATTGTACTGTTTTCTCTTTTCTACCCTATCCTGTGTTTAATACTTAACGATACGTCTTTCCAAATTATTGCACATTTCTTTTCAGTCTTCATCATTCAAATAGAACAAGAAATTATTGATTTATTATGGATTCAAACATTTAAGAATTTACTTTAGATAAAAGAACTTAAATCTTTACCAAGTTTGTGGTTATTTATGAAATGCTAATGTTATTCTACTACCTATTTTCTTGCTAACTCCCTTGATGCTCTAGGACTTTAGGTATCGGTGACTTGGATTGGTAAGTCAAATGGTATAGGTACTAAGTGGTTACATTAGGACTAAAATTGATTGACTGTTGGTTTACCTGTTCAATGTGTATAAATTTATGGGCCCAGGTGAGTATAGTAAACTTGAGCAGGTGAGCCTGTGCTCTATCAAGAGCTGCACAGAATAGATAGGACCTATCGGGATGTGTAGACCCCAATATATTCTAATGTGGTGATATTTTTTATAATGGACATATAATTTGCCGCTTAGACCCATGTGGGCAGTTCAATCGCCCATCCAGTCATTGGAGGTTTTGGCCTCTGCTCCTACGATGGAGGACTTGTGTGCCTTCAGTGGTACCACTGAAGGCATAGGTTATTGCTGAGCAACAGCCAAGTTTGATGTATCAACTCAAAACATTATGTTTTCAAAGAACAAGCTCGCAAAGTATGAGTTTGTTTCTTGAAATCAAAAAAAGCCCCAATGCATTCAGTCATCACTTGATTACTTTGCCCTGGACGGCCATTCCTGCAATGTAAAAGAAGACATGGAAATGTAGAGCTGGTCGGAAGTAGGGAGAGGTGACCACAGTGACATGGCGGCTCAGTGGCTGATAGGCAACCAGGTATAATGTTTATGCAGGCAGAGCCAGCAGAGGCTCCAACAATGCAAGCCTGGTGTTTCCTTCATTCCTAATGAGATTCCAGCTTGGTTAAATCTAAATAATACCTATATTTTCATTAACAGTATTTATCAAGCGATAGGAATAATTGCGGGGTTGCTGGGTGGTGTACTATTCCTCCTATGCAGGTTGTAACCACGAAATCACCTCACGCAATGAACGACTAATGGCTCTCAGTTTCTCCCATAGCCCCAGATAAAAGTACCTGATAAAACACACACTGCATTAGACACAGCAACTTGCACAAAGTCAACACAATGTGCAAAAGCATTGGAGAAATGGACAGTCAAGACAGACCACAACTTCTGATGCATGCTACATAAATATAGGTGAGACAACATAATTGAACAGATGAATCGTCATATATGCTACACACACACAGGCATGATACACACACAAAACCAAAGATATATTCAAATGAAAACACCCAACTTCGTCTTTGCATGTAGATAACACCATCACAAAAGATTATCACCATACACAAAAACACATACAAATGTATTCTTGAATGCATACACAAACATCGGTTAACACACACTTACACATTACATAGAATATTCACACATGATTTCCTTTGAATGCATACACAACAGACACACACACTTTCTATGCACACATGCAGGGATGGGTTTTCAAGACAACTATACAGATAGTCTTGCATACACCCACGTCGTCACATGCAAACACGTCCTCGCATGTCAGTGTACACTGAGATAAACTGTTTCAGACACACACGCATGCACACACACTGCAGAGACACGCATGATGGGGTAGTAGCAAGGTGGTAAAAAGAGGGCTAAAGGTGGAAACAATGTCAATGGAATGAGTGAGGGGGAGAGTGATTAGAGTGCTGGGAGGTAGAGAAGGAAAAGCTGTCAGCAAGATTGGAAAACAGGAATAAGGGATTGAAAGATGTCGGTAGCAAGGGAAGTAGAAGAGAGTGGGGGAAAGAGCGAAATTCCACCCAGTTTGAAATTGTGTCCCTTGCAATCAGTGCCATTGAGGAGAGGTAATATGGGGAGTAAAAGGGAAGGGTGAGCGGTGGAGAAACGACAAGCTTAAATAGGGATAAGCAGAGGGCCGTAACAGAAGAGGGTTGGAGAGATGGGAAAAATATAGGTAAACAATGATGAGGGAGTAGTTCGGTATTGAGGTTTGGGAAACAGTGGGTGAGTCTGGGAATGTGGGCGGGATCGGGAAACAAAGGTGTGGGGTGGGACTGTTAGTGAGGAGTAAAAGCCCCATTGGGGAGCTTTAGCAAATGTATGGCGAGTGATTGGAGAAGAATGAGGGGGGTTCATAATAAGGAGGGGGAGCGACTAACAGACAAGTAAGATGAGGGGTGGAGAGATGGACTAATTGAGGGGTTAGGACAAGAACGGCGAGTCACTAACAGAAATAAAGTGAGGGGTACCGAGTTGGGGTGGAGAAAGGGATGCCAAGATAGGGGATGGATGGTGAAAGGGTGAGGGAAGGTTCTGATAAAGGTGTAATGAGTGTCTGGATTAGTGAGGAGAGGCTGTGGAGGGGCTGGTGACGAGAGGGCAGCAAACACAGATGATCAGAGAAGCTGCAAGGGAGGGTGAGGCAGGCTCAACGAGTGAAGGAAGTGGGTGGGAGAACTAAAGACTTTTGAGAAAGATGATGAGTGAGAGGTACTAAGAGAGGGTGAGAAAAAATCAGGCCATAGGAGAGAAATAATTAGAACAAGCTGTACAGCAAAGCGGATCTTGCAAAGCATGACTTATTTTTTTTAACCTCTTCAGCGCTGCGCGAATTTTCACGCTGTGCTGATGGTTCTATCTCCCGGGCGGGACCATGGCGGAGTGGTTCCGTCATTAGCACAGCCCAACCAGTGCTCATGACGGAACCCCTTTGTCATGAGCACCAAAGGGGTTAAAGGAATAAAAACAAAATAAGCAAATTGATATGGCCGATGGACTGTGCATTTTGAAGGCATATGCATGCTTTAAACACACATGTGGAATGTAAAATAACAGCCCAACGAACGCACCAGCTTTCTTTCTTCCTCCACAGACAAATCTGCTTGCTGGTATGGACAAGCAGTAGCATACCAATCGTCTGGACTACGCATTCATCTTCCGTTGCTATTTTCTTGAGTCACTTACAAGCAGGAGCATTCAAGTGCAGCCATACTGGTGGTGGTTCGGAGTCAGCTACACTTTTGAGAGGGTCTGGGTTTCAGCTCTCCTACATGTACTGAGAAACCCACAGCTGCGTTTGTGCTCAGAGGGTGGGAGGAGGGCTCATATCACGAGGAGGGAGAGGGAAAGCCACAAATATAGAAGCAGCAACGGAAAGGAAAGATAAGGCTACCAAAATATAAATGCCGAAGCAAGTTGTATGCACGAGCGCGCCGTGAAAGTAAAAGTGTATCGTGATGCAGTCAATGACCCGTGACAGGAGGAAAGACAGATGGCGGCTGTGCGCGTCCACGCAAGCTTGAGGCCACCAAAATGCCTCTGGTAGCACTTTAAAACCCGCTTTCTAAATGTCTTGCAGGGCAGCGCATGCGCTAGCTCAGGCGAGACCTGAAAAAAAGGTTGGAAGACAACCCAGGTTCTCTGAAATTGAGTTAACTGTCATGGTAGATGAGATAATTATGGCTGAGCGTCATTTGTTTGGAGAACTGGCCAAGACGACAGTCATGAACCAGAAAAGGGAAATGTGTTCCAGAATTGTGGATATGGTAACAGCTGTCTTCAACAACACACGGTTACAGGAAGACATCCTCAAGTGCTGGAATGACGTGCAGGGAGGGTCTGTTTCCTCACTTCCAGAGCACACCAAGAGGTCCTGGCAACTGATGGTGGATCACAGAGGCCCCTCCACCTGATATTCTGGGAAGACACACTGGAGCCACTGTGGGGATTCTAGGCAGACTGGTCAATTCAAACACTATCTCTCATACAATAACTGATTCACCCTCACGTCCCTAATCCCTAACACAAACCTCTAAACTAATGACAACCTTTTCATAACAAAATGCTAACTGATGTGTGTCATAACTCACTAAATTTTCTATGTATTTATAATCTCACATATACTCACTCTGGCACAACATTCTCATTAACACAACTCATGTAGGAAACATAATCACACAGTTGTGACCTTACATTTGGACAACGAATAACAAATCCCATATTTATAGACACCATCTATCAAGTTACTGCTAGCGATGTAAGTTATGCACACTTTTATTAGATTCACATAACGCGTACTATCTCTCTTGATCTGATACATCTAAAAACTGGGGTGGCTCCTCCATTTGAGTGAAAGAGCGTTGCCCCACATGGAAAAGCCCCAGGCCAGAGCTGAAAAATAAAATGGTAATAAAGTTTATTTATTACTATTTTAATTTTCATCAAACGACCCGTTCTCAGCTGAGTGACAGGACGGGCCGGACCAGTGCTGGGGAGTGGCAGCAAGTAGATGTGCACATGTCTCTGAGACCGGCCGTCTTGAGACAGCCAGACATGCACATTTTAAACTTCTCTAACCCAGCTGTCTTAGACAGCGGGGTTTGAGGAAGCGCAGGCCTCCAGCGCAATTGAGCGCGCTGAGTGAGGCCGCTCCAACCAATCCTGGTGCTGCTGTCATTGCTTGGGTGGGTCCTGTGGAAGAGAGATGACCGGTGAAGAAGGACGTTGCATCTCAAGGTAAGTGTGCTTTATTATTGTTTTATTTTTTGCATTCACCCCCTCAGCCCCATCCCCCTCGGTACATGACAGCATCCACTGTTTAAAATAAATAATCAGTGGTGATAGAAGGAAGAGATGAATCCATGTCACCAGGACTACAACGTTCCAGTTCTAGATTTGGAAATCACATATCACTGCACTCTGGCATTTTACATTTATTCTTTTTTATTAATCTACAAACAAACATGATTTTAATGATACCTAAAAGCTGTGGAATGGGAAGGTGGACACACAAAAGAAGTTTAGTCATCATGTCTAATAAGTATTACTCTACTTTTATACTCTACTTTATGTTATCGTCACATATTACATGGAGTCTGTAGTTCCTTAAAAAGTGCAGGAACTGCTTATTTTTATTTGAAAAACGAACAGCCAACCATGTGGTCATCTACATAAAGTGGAAATTGAGCGATGTACGTATAAGTCAGCTGCATATTGCATAATTTTGTTTTCTATTTTAAATATTTATGTAGCACTGTTATCTGTCCTACAAATCAAAAGCACTGAAAGCAAATGTACATTTTTTATATGGACGATACCATCAAAATTGAAATTGTATTGTGCTGTATGCCCACATTAACCTCACAAGAAAGCTAGGATGTTTCCACATTTTAAGACCATTAGGTAATTTGCCTCCTTTTGTTCTGTCCTCATATCACCATAGCTTCTGTAACGCTAGGCCATTTAAACTGTTACTATCCGCCCCTCAGCCTGCTGCATTTTTTGCTGGCCCTCACTGAACCATCTGCCCTGTTACTGGTGGCGCCTCGTATAATCATAGGACCCCTCATTCAATCGAGGTTGTGGCCAACATACCACTCCACCTTTGGGAGCCGACCCAGATCTTATTGTCGTTAGACCCATCAGGTTTACTCTCAGTATCGATACCACAATTCTAAATTACACCTTAAAGCTAGTCTGTTGCACTAGGAGGTGATGAATCAGTCCAATGCTTACAGATATCCCTCCTGGCTAGAAGCATAAGGTAAAACAGGAGGCCCCTCTGCTCAACCAATTACAAGGGGGCATTTCCACTCCCATTAGGACCAGCACAAGGCTTAACATAATAATTACTCCTTAAATATCATTAACCACATTCTCAACATCCTGCCAAAAAGCCTTTATCTCTGAACAGGTGAAAAAAAACATGCTGGTTGTCAGCTCTTAAAAGACCACACCTACTACATCAGCCCGATGTACGATTCCTATACAAACTTTGCAATCTTTTGAAAGGTACATTATAACCTGTTGATGATGAGAAATGATTTTGCTTGAGGTAGCTGGTATGACCACAGACTACAATAACTTTAAGGAAGTTGTCACACTGACTGAAGATCTGTCTCCTGGATAGTTTCTTCCCATACAGAGTATGGCGCCTTAATTTTTCTATCCTCGCCTTCCTGACACTTCCAGTACCACATGGCAACCTCCTTACTTTTAGGTATCGCATCCTGTGGTTCCAACTCAAATTACCATGCACCCCAATCTCCTGAATAATGTTTGCAAACCAAGAAGACAACTGTAAATATTTAAACCTAGAAAGAGAGCCACCAGTCTTAGCCCTTAAAACTTCCTAGGGGGGCGTGGCCAAGATGGCGACCTAGACAGCAGCAGATCCCGAGTGCTCCCCGTGTCCAACCCTCCCCGGGGGCTAAATACAGTTTAATTCCCCCTTGCAGAGCAGCCCGGGTGGTGGGAGTGTTGGAGCATTACCTTGAGCCGTCGCGGAGTGACGCCGGAGGAGCGAGTGTCGTGCGGGGGACCAGGGGGTCCCGTCACCGATAGCAGCGAAATGGCGACGTGGTGGCAGCATCCCGGCCTGGAGTGAGCTGTGCGGTGTTGTTGGCAGCTCTGTGCTCCTGGGGTCCCTCAGGTCTTCTTGGGACGGGTTGGCAGTCCCTCTGCCCGGAGAGGAGGAGAGGCGGAACCCATATTGATAGGCGGCGGCCCAAAATAAGCTGTGAGGCGCCCTGAAGGCCGCTAGGTGGAGAGGGCGCCGGGAAAATCGAGCCCAGGGTGTGGGGGCCTTGCCTGGTCGGAACAGGCCCTGCCGGGCCCTGGTGGCGCCCAGTGCTTCCCAACTGAAGAGGTCGAGGTCCGGTAGACCCCCTGACAGTGCCAGAGACACCGGCACGCACCTGAGGTGAGCGGACGGGGGGCTGCGCCCCAGGGAAGACCAGGCGCCATTTTGTGGAGGAGACGTCTGACCATCGGATAGACCGATGGCTCGAGGGGGAGGAGGGGGCCTGCGTGCTCACTCCACACGGGAGAGAACCACCATTAGTAGCGGTGGCAGGGGGGACTCCGGGAGCCCACCCACTGAGGCGTCAGGTGCAGTGTGTGCGTCCCGCCATTAGAGGGCCTAGTAGGCGCTGAGAGGGTCCTTGAAGAGGACTGTGGGCCTAATCAAATAAATTTGCGGGCCCAGCTGGACGGAGAGGACAAGAGGTAAACGGACCCATCCTCATTGAGCCCATCAGGTGACGCGGAGAGGCCTGGCTCTCGGGGTCCCAGCCGGGGCCCTTCCTTCACAATAGCTGGTCACCGGGGCGCATACCACACCAGCCCTGACCCTGTGTTTGGGTGTGGCGCAGTGACTGTGGGGGCTACAGAGAGGATCACAAGGATGGTCCTGCACCAGTGACCTTCATCAGGGGTTGAACACACCGAGGCCAGACAGTGTGGCACAGCCTCCACAGCAACGGTCTGAGGGACGATATCAAGGAGGTACTGAGGCCAGGGCTGGAGCAACGGAGGAAGGGGGACCGAGGTGAAGGCAAAAGTGAATACTGTGCATACACACCCTGACTGTTGGGCAAGGGGGACGGCAAGAGGAGCAACTGGGCTCCGAGGAGAATGGAGTGGCGAAGCCATAACAGTGCGGTGGGTGCGCCACCGCCAGCAGAGTAATGGTCAGAGAGAACGGCGCACATTACAGGCCAGCAGAGGAAAGGAGAGCGCACACTTACTGAAATGCTCAGTAAGGGCCCAGCCAAAGGGGACAAGGGGCCCCCTTCCCCTGCAACGTCGAAACAACATATGAAACAAGTGAGGGCGAGGTGCCCATCACAAAATCCTTTCTGGATGCTCTGTTCAACTCCCTTCGTGAAGATTTTTTATGCACTGAAGCAAGAGGTAGCGGGGGAAGTCCGGGAGATTCGTCGGGAAGTGGACGGCCATGGGGAGAGAGTGGCGGCTGTGGAAGAGGCGGACCAAGCCCGGAGCGAGGAGGTAGAACAGCTCAATCAAGAAATAATCAGACTCAAGGATCAACAAGTCGATTAGCAAGCGCATGCGGAGGACTTGGAAAATAGATCACGGCGCAATAACATAAGAGTCCGGGGCGTTCCACTCAAAGCGGAAGGGGCGAATGTCACAGGTTACCTGCAAGGCCTTTTCCGAGAGGTTCTGGGGGAGGCCCCGGACTTCGACGTTAGAATTGACAGGGCAATTGTTTGCAGAATTGACAGGGAGCATCGCGTAGGGCTGGCGAGGCGAGCGCCCATGCCCCCTCTCGATATTCTAGCCTTTCTTCCAGACTTCTCGCTTAAATAGCGAATCCTGCGGGAGGCAAGACAGAAATAGCCTCTCCAGTATCAGGGCAAACCTGTGGCCTTGTTTCAGGACCTATCTATCATCACACTCCATAAAAGAAAGGCATTCAATGTCGCCAGAGACTGTCTATGGGACAAAGGGATCCCATACTCGTGGGGACACCCCTTTCGCCTAATTTTCAAGTGGAACGGTGTCCTACAACAAATGCGATCACTTAAGGACACATGCACCATGCTGGGCATTGAGCAGTCCGAGGGGCCTCCTTCCCCCGGGCTGTTGCAGCACGGCACCAGAGGAGGTTGACAGAGAGTCCATCGCAGACGCTCCCCTGGCAATGGACATAAAAATGGACCAGTACACCATCACGCATGAAAGGTCCTTAGCCATCCAAGAAGTTGCCACGGACACTTCGCAATGGTTTGATATGTTTCAGGGAGGGGGATTCTAAAGCACCTTTGCATAGCTGACCGGGAAGGGGGGGGGGGGGGGAGGGGGAGATTGGGGGTGCGAGCGGTGTGCCACGGGGGTTGTTATGGCACCTCGCTTCAACAGGTACATTCACCACAGGCCGATGATTCGGACTACCAGGCCTGGGACTATGCATTTGTGTTGGGGCATTGAAGTTGGGGTTAGGAGGGGGGGAGGGAGGCGCGGGAGTTCCAGTCATGGAGGGGAGGGGGGGCGGGGAGACATGTTGTGGTAAAAGGATTGTGGTTAGGGAGGGGATGGGGTTGGGAGTTGGGGAGGGTAGGTCGGATGGGGGGGCTGAGTGGCGGGGCCGGGGGGTTTGGTGGGAGGGGGGATTTGGGCAGGGAGGGTGTGTTCCGGTGTGTCACTCTATAGAACAGTGCGGGTGGGCAGTGGGAGTTTTTGGCCCCACTCAACATTTGTGCAGCCCAACTAGGATCCCACCATGGCTGATGATGTCCTGAAAATGATCCCCCTGAACGCGAAGGGGCTTCACAACCCCATCAAAAGGAGGGCCGTCATATCGTTCTTAGAGAATTTGGGTGCCTTGGTTTGCCTGTTGCAAGAAACACACCTGCTCTCCAGGGACTGGCACCGTATGCGTTCCAGAGCTTTCCCCCAGCAATACTACTTTTCCACTACGGAGAAGAAAGCGGGGGTCACTCTTCTCTTTGCTAGACACTTTATGGGCCACATGGGCAAAAAGGTGGCTGAAATCAAGGGCAGGCTCCTGGCGTACAGTGTTCAGGTGGGGGGGCAGATCATTGGTTATCGGGTCAATATATATTCCCAACACTCAGCAAGAAGGTTTTCTTAAGGGGGCCCTGGCAGATGTTCTTGCAGTTCAGTCAAGATACACATTGGTGGGAGGCGATCTAAATATGGTGATGGACCAGGGCAGGGATAGATCGGGCCACCGCTTTGGCGCCACGGGGGCACTCTCACTAGAGGGTAGGCAGTGGTTGACTAGAAGAGGCTTTCTGGATCATTGGCGGGAGGCACATCAGAACTTCACGGGGTACACGTTCTGCTCTCATGTTCACCACACCTATGCTAGATTGGATCACTTCGTGGGAACCCCCGACCTAGCTGCCTCAGTCACAGACATGGACATCATCCTGGTCGCACTCTCAGACTATGACGCGGTCACACTTCATTTGTCGGTCCCCCGTGCGACGGCACATAAAGGCAGGTGGCGCCTCCGAGAGACCTTGTTGCAGCGCAAAGGGGTCACATAGCAATTACAAAATAGCATCTTGGATTACTTGAGTCTTAATGACATCACAGAGGTTCCAGTGGGGGCAGTCTGGGGGGCGCTTAAGGCCGTAGTGTGCAGGGATCTCATAGCAATTGCTGCAGCGGAGGCTAAACAACACAAGGACAGAAGAAAGGCTCTATCGGCACAGGTGTTAGAACTGGAACGGGTACATAGCTGAACCAGGGCCCCTAGGATCTGGCGACCGCTATAGGCAGCTAGGGCGCAGCTCGCGAGCCTTGACCTTGATCGTGCAGAATACGCAGCCTTACTCTTAAGACATACATATTATGTGGGAGGGGATAAGACGGGGTGCCTGCTGGCCAGTAAACTTAGGGCTCGGTCCAAAGATCTAAAATCTCCAGCATACAGGGCCAAGGGGGGCAAATGCTCACTGAAGATGTTCAGAAAGTAGACGACTTTCGGACATTTTATGCCTCGCTTTCCGCCGTTGACCCCACTTCAGCCACCGAGGAAGGGGAGGCTTATCTCAGCGAGGCAGTGGTTACAGCACTTAACAGGGCTAACGTGCTTTCCTTGGACGTCACGATCCGGACGGAGGAAGTGGTATCTGCAATAGCACGTCTTAAGCCACTGAAAGCTCCAGGGCCCGACGGCTTTTCCACCGGCTTTTATAAAGCCTTCTGCCCATTATTGGCGCCAGTTCTCACTAAACTGTTTAATTCCTTCCAGGGGCCGGGCTCCATTCCACCTGATATGCTGGCTGCGGATATTATGGTTCTGCCCAAACCAGGCAAAGACACCTCGCAGGGCGCCGCATACCGGCCCATTTCCCTGCTCAATCTGGATCTTAAAATCTTCACGGGAATTCTGGCGGCGAGGCTTGGTCCATGCCTGCCGGGCACAATAGAACCTGATCAATCGGGTGTCATTCCCCCTCTGCAGTGCAGCGATAATACTAAGCGTATACTACACCTTATAGATAAAGCCCACTTTAACGATTCAGATGCGGTTCTCTTATCAGTCGACGCCGAGAAGGCGTTCGACAGGGTGGACTGGGGATGCCCGGATAAGACTTTGGCGCGCTTTTGCATTGGGGAGCGATTCCGCGCATGGGTCGCCAACTGCTATGACTCCCCTCAAGCGACAATTCCGGTTAATGGCATCAGCTTGCGACCCTTTGATATCCCACGGGGCACCAGGAAAGGGTGCCCACTCTCACCCCTTTTGTTTGCGCTCTACATCGAACCATTTGCGTAAAAAATTAGAGATTAAACTGGATGTCGCTCGTATCACATATGGAGGTGAGCCCCATACCATCAGCCTCTATGCCGATGACATACTGGTGGCGGTTGACAACCCCAAACGTTCCGCGCCGGCTTTCCTCACTGAAATGTATGCCTTTGGGAATGCCTCGGGGTTCAAAATTAATATAGGGAAATCTCTAATTCTTCCTCTGGGCCGTAATGTCCGCAGATCCGCTGAAGGCCAGCGACAATTTGAGGGTCTCTCATCCCGGATGTCACTGCCATATCGGGGGATTATCTTGACGCCTAGCAGAGCACAAACGGTCGATCATAACTACGCGACACTCTCTGCGCAAATTCAGGGGGACCTAAAGAGATGGCGGCAGTTGTCATTATCCTGCTTGGGGCGAGTGGCGGCGATTAAAATGTCCCTGCTGCCCAAGGCCCTCTATGTGTTCCAAACCATTCCAGTGACTCCACCGATAGGGCTGCTTCAGAAAATGCAGGACGCCATACAGCAGTTTGTTTGGGCGGGTAGGCGTCCGCGGCTTCGCAGGGATTTGGCTAGACGGGCTCCTATGGAGGGTGGTTTGGGCGTCCCTGACCTTTTTCGTTATTTCCAAGCGACGCAGCTTCGGTACCTCCTGGAGTGGAATCGCCCTTAGTCGGAAAGCGGTGGCTTTTCCAGGACCGAGCGATGGCCCAAATGTCCCACTGGAAGGTCCCCTTCCAGAAGCGTTCCGACAGACGTCTTATCTCAAAAAGTCGCCTATAACTTGCTCGCTACTCAAGGTGTGGGACGCGGTAGAGGTCAACGGAGGCCTCACCACTTTCCCCTCACCTATTACGTCCCTGTTTGACAACCCGGCGGTCCCCCCGGGATGGATCCTCAAGCGTTTGGCCCATGGCGAGTCTCGGAATGTAAATCAGCTGGTCACCTGTTTGACCTGGAAGGCTATATCCAGCTTGATACTTTGAAGGAGATGTACACTCTGTTAGCGCCGCACCGGTTCCAATATTTCCACATTCTTTATTGGCTATTGCAAAGAGAAGTGCTGCCCCACGTGAGCCGACACCTCACAATGTATGAGAAATGGCTCATCACGAAAAAGACCGACAGGTAGGCGATTACAGATTAATATAAAATGTTAAGCCCGCCCATATCCACCTTACGCTCTGCCGGCCAGAAGCGCTGAGAATTGGAGATCGGACGGACTCTCTCAGATAAAGAGTGGCGTGATATCTATCATAGAGCTCATCGCACCGCCAGAAATGTGGCAAGTAGGGAGTCAGCAGTTAAGATCGAATGCTACTGGTCTCTGATGCCAGCTAGGGTGCATCAGGGTAATCCGACGCGTAGCTCCGCATGCTGGAGGGGTTGCGGTAAAGTGAGGACGCTGACCCACTTGCTGTGGGAATGTGAGGAGGTAACGGACTATTGGAAGGAAGTACTAGATGACATTGACCTACATTTTGCCCCAGAGATCCCCCGTTTCCCCGCCTATACATTACTGGGCAACCCAAATGCCTTGACGTTTCCACTCAAATCGAATAGGGGGCGACAGATGGGGTTAGTGGTAGGGGCGGCGGCACATCCTATTCTGTCGCTCTTGGGCACCACAAGAAGACCTACACACACTGGCTGGCTTCATAGGCTCTGGTATATTTTGTGTATGGAGCGGATCCAGGTGACTTTAACTCAAGCCTCAGACTCCTTTACTACTGTTTGGCAGCCCTTCCTTGCATTGCTAGCTGGGGAGTTCAAGGAACTAACATGCTGCGACTCACAGATGAGCCTGCCGGGAAAGTTTAGTCCCTATCCACTATATTTAGTGAGACACTATAAATTGGTCAAGTAAACAGTCAATTACACTGCTACTAAATCCTCCATCCAAATATTTATTTATATATATCCACTCATTCTTCAATGCAAATTGCTATATATATAATGCATATTTAAATAAAGAAGCAAACCAAATTCACTGGATGATGTCATCAGTGATGTCATTTGAGATGTCATCAGTGATGTCACTGACCATGTCATGAATGATCTAATATGTGACTTCATCAGCAGTGCATTGCGGGTGCGCGAAATATAGTTAGTCCAACTAAGTATATAGGAGCGATTTCAATGGTTTTGTATGAGTGAAATGTCCAGCAAACTATAACACCCCTAAAACTTTTTTTGAGTGAATTTCAAAGTTTTTTTTAAAGCTAATTCCTAACTATATAAGGCCTGAAACCTATGGTTTTTTCAGTGAATTTCAAAGGTTTTTTAAATGCTAATTCCTAACTATATAAGGCCTGAAACCTATGGTTTTTTAAGTGAATTTGCAAGGTTTTTTAAATGCTAATTCCTAACTATATAAGGCCTGAAACCTATGTTTTTTTAAGTGAATTTGCAAGGTTTTTTAAATGCTAATTCCTAACTATATAAGGCCTGAAACCTATGGTTTTTTCAGTGAATTTGCAAGGTTTTTTAAATGCTAATTCCTTACTATATCAGGCGTGAAACCTATGTTTTTTTTCAATAAATTTCAAAGGTTTTGTAAATGCTAATTCTATTAGCGGATAACATTTATATATGTTATTATCCTTCTGAGACCACCTGAGCAGCCATCTCATTTCTCAGTAGAACTGAGGCACAAGAGAGCACAAAACAAGAGTGGAAAACGCAAAAAGGGGCAGGGTAGAGACCCCCTGACCCCCTAGCCCTTCTCAGGTTGTCCCAGAATGACCCCCAAGGGCATAATTATTATTATTTTTTTTATAAAATCGCGTAAGGCCTGAAACCTATGGTTTTTTAAGTGAATTTGCAAGGTTTTTTAAATGCTAATTCCTAACTATATAAGGCCTGAAAACTATGGTTTTTTAAGTGAATTTGCAAGGTTTTTTAAATGCTAATTCCTAACTATATATGGCCTGAAACCTATTTTTTTTCCAAAAAACTTCAAAGGTTTTGTAAATGCAAATTCTATTAGTGAATAACGTTTTTATATGTTAATATCCTTCTGGTACCATCTCATTTCTCAGTAGAACTGAGGCACAAGAGAGCACAAAAAATGAGTGGAAAACGCAAAAAGGGGGCAGGGTAGAGACCCCCTGACCCCCTAGCCCTTCTCAGGTTGTCCCAGAAGGAACCCCAAGGGCAAAAATATATATATATGTATTTTTTTCTATGAAATCGCAGGGTGCGCGCACGGTACGCGTACGTACGCGGACCTGTACGCGTACCGTGCCCTTGGGGGTCCTTCTGGGACCCCCTGAGAAGGGCTAGAGCATTGGGGGTCTCTACCCTGCCCCCTTTTCGTGTTTTCCACTATTGTTTTGGGCTCTCTTGTACCTCAGTTCTCCTGAGAAACAAGATGGTGGCCAACTCTTCCTGGTTTGGACAGTTTGGAATGTTGACAGTAGACTGCCAGCCAATCAGGATCGCGCTCGCGCACGTAAGGGTAGGCGCACGTACGCGTACGGTACGCATACGGTGCGCGGACCCGTAAGGTCATATAGATATATATGTGTTTTTGAACCTAATTTTCATAAAAACCACTGGAGCAATTTTCACCAAACATAGCAAAGGCACATCTGCGTACAAGTCCCTACAATTTTGCCAAGTTTGGCGTAATTCCGTACAGCGGTTCGGGCTGTAGACTTGTCAGACCGTCCTATGGAAATGAACATGGGGAAAACACGTTTTGGGACCCCCTTTTTTTCTCAACCCTCACTTCACGAATCCCCCCGAAACTTTCAGGGAAGGAGCGGAGCGCAGCGAGACCATTTTAAGGAAAATTACAGGCAGATCCCTGAATCGGCGCCAAAGGTATTCCCAATAGAATGTTCGGATTTTCCTATTGTAGCCAATCCTAACTATATATACCTACTGGCTATCGCCAGTAGGTAATATATATATATATACATATATATATTTCCTCTCGTTTTGACTCTGGCGGACGTCAGCGCTCCCAATGTGAGCAAGCCTCAGGTGGAGGTGAAACGCGTTGGGTGTTTTTTTTTGGTTGCAATAAAGACACTTTAATTTAAAGAATGTCTCGAGTGAGTGCATCTAAAACCTGCTAATTGAAGATTAGCCCAGTTTTGATATATATATATATATATATATATACATACATACTGCAAATATTTTCGGGATTGCTTCCCCGGAATCAGCGAGACCCCTCCACGGAAGGGCAGGTACGGCTTGAAGCAGCAGTTCCATTTCTCTGAACTTCTTTTCAAAAACTCTGAGTAGGAGTCGCCGTCGATGCCCCAGGAGAGTCGGAAGCTCCGACAGCAATACAGGGAAGGACCGCAGGGGTTCCTTGTCAGAGGCCGGCGGTGGCTGGTTGAAGACAGGAACTGCAGCGGAAAAAGCTGAGACGACGTTGGAGACCCGCTGAAAGTCCTGTGTGGAGTGTGCAAGGTACCTACTCCCCTGCATTGCTTTGAAAGGAGTATTGGTTTTCCTGCAATAGACTTGCCCAAGAAACATACACCATGTCCGCAGACACGGTAAGGGGGCGTGTGGAGGCATCGAGGGGTATGTTCTCGGATTCCCCGGCTGGGGAATCGCCACTCAATATAGCTTCAGGTGCACTGCCGGAACCAAACAACAGTGCTAAGGATTTGTTTAAGACTTTGGAGAAATGTTGCAAAAGCGAGCAGGCAAAATGGTGGGAGCATAGCTCCCTGTCGGGGCACTTAGAGGTGGGCAGGGTGCCTCGAGGCCTAAGGAGAATGCTGGCCCCCTCTTATGAAAACCCTGACCCTCTAATGCTCGCTGCTTGGACCCAATGCAACCTTGATTCATCGCGGCGCCTAATTGAAATTCTTATTCAGTATGCGGAGAGTGATAGAACTAAACTCCTGGCTGAAATAGACAGAATTAATGGTGAGATTGACAAATTACCAACCTTCCCCACAATAGTCAAATATAGGGAGGATATGGTCGCGATACTCAAACGAGAAGAAGACATTATTAAAAAACGCAAGGTGTTTACATTTCAACGTGATCGACTTGATTACGAGCATGGCCAGATATTCACGTTTTCAAAAAAGTACGATATTATAAAAGCACAGCAACAAAAAAACACTGTCAAGACTAATTCCTTGGTACCATCTACAAACATTGAACAGGCAGAGGCCTCGTCAATTTCTGAGGAGAGCTCACAGGTGGATAGTGAGTCCGACACTGAGTTAAAGCGCTGTCAAAGGTCGAGGTTTCGCAAACTTACCCTGGCACAAGAGTTGGAGGTAGTTCGACAGGATCGAAAGTTGACCCTTCGCTCAGGCACCCAGGGAGGCGCCGCAAACAAATCCATAACAGGAAACGCACCGAAAGGAGAAAGTGCAATAAGAGGAGGAAATGCGGGAGGAAGACAAAAGAAACAACGGGCGAAGTGGCAACAAAAACAGGTGCAAAAACAATAGATGCCAAAACAGTGGTCAATTTGCCGAACGTAGTGCTTACTCCAGGCAAAACAGCTATTTTATTGCAGGGTTTAACTTACAGCGCCCGTGGGGACTTTGACTATGCAAGCACAAAAATCGATTTATTTAAATATGTCCGCAAACTTAAACTGAAAAAGTACCACAGCTCGCACAAGACAAACGAAGTAGGTCCTTCAACTCAACTAACTACTGCGCCAAATAGTCCCTCAATCATGGGACTAGCACTCACTCAAGAACTTATGGAACTCCAAAATGAAGAAGGGTCTACTCAACCAGTCCCCGGCCAGGGGCCGATCTCAGTGATAGAAAAAACTCCTTTTAGACCCAAATCCAAATTCTGTCCCCTGATGTTAAAGGACAATTTGGATATGTTTCATGAAAGAGTATCCTCAGAACTAAAGAACTTGCAAGTTAAGATTTCCAATGCAACTAGAAGACGTAACTACCGTGATATGGAATATCATAAACTGATCAAGAAACTACGAACTAACAAAAACTTGGTCATTCGTCAATCTGACAAGGGTGGAGACGTGGTTTTATGGCCACGTAAAATGTATATGGAGGTGGCACTGAGCCAGCTAAATGATTGTGAGTGTTATAAGAGAACTAACACCAAGGAAGTACAGCTGGCCGGTAACAAAATCAATTCCAAATTGTTGGCATGGAGGAGTAAAGGCTTATTGACGATGGACGAATACAAATACTTGAAAATTGACTGTCCAACGATTCCTGTCATATACTTTATCCCCAAAGTTCACAAAAACTGCTAACAACCACCTGGCCGACCAATCATTTCCGCCCGAAACAGCATTTTGGAAAATGTAAGCAGGTATATTGACTATTTCTTGCAGGAACATGTTAAAGCGTTGCCCTCGTTCATCTTGGACACAGGTGACCTGCTTAAGAAACTGTCGAAATTCAAATGGTAACCATGTTACTTACTGGTGTCACTGGACGTTACATCCTTGTATATTAGCATCTTTCACAGGGACGGAACTAAGGCAGTCCAGTATTTTTTGAACAAGAGACCCATCTGCTTACATGAACATTCAAAGATGATTGTCGCAATGATTACCATGTGTTTAGAGAACAATGTGTTTTTATTTTCTAATCAGTTGTTTTTGCAGACCAGGGGAGTTGCTATGGGGGCCTGCTTCTCCCCCAGTTATGCCTGCCTTCACATGGGCTACTGGGAGGAGCAGGTCCTCATACCCAACTTCAATACAATCATGAATACCAAGGTAAAAACCTGGTTGAGGTATATTGATTAAGCCTGGACGGGCAGCTACGCTCCGTGCACGGAGTGTGCGTAGTGCCGGCTTCTACGCATTTTGCGAACAGGCGTAGAATTCGGCACTACACACGCTCCGCAGACAGTGCGTAGCTGGCCGCCACCCGCCTCCCTCCTGCCCTCCCTAAATACTTTAATTTAAATGTTAGAAAGAATTAAAAGGCACTTACCTTGCCCGCCGCTGCCCGCCGCGTCCCCGGGGCTCCCTCTCTTCATTGCTGCTGTCTTGGGTACTAATGCGCATGCGCGCGCGGCCGGGCATGCGCATTTCTCACGAGAAATGCGCATGCGCGGCCGCCCGCGCATGCGCATTAGTACCCAAGACGGCGGCGATGAAGACAGGGAGCCCCGGAGACGCGGCGGGCAGCGGCGGGCAAGGTAAGTGCCTTTTATATCTTTCTAACATTTAAATTAAAGTATTTAGGGAGGGCGGGAGGGAGGGAGGCCTGCGGTGCGTAGTGGGGCTACGCGGAGTGCGGATGTGGGTGTAGTTTCTCGCCCACATCACGTAGCTCCGCGAAGCCCCACTACGCCCACTACGCCCAGGCCTAATATTGATGACCTCTTTTTTATTTGGGATGGTTCTGCGAATGAAGCTGCTAAATCCATTGATCAATTGAACATAAATAATCTTAAATTAAAATTTACAAGCAGCATCAGTACTAATTCCATTGTTTTCTTGGATGTAGAAATCTATGTTGAGAATGGTCAGTTGGAGACAAGGCTCTATCGGAAACCTACGGCAGGCAACACAGTGTCGCATGCTGCCAGCCACCATCCAGCGCACCTGATAAGGAGCATCCCCTATGGGGAGATGCTACGCATCAGGAGAATTTGTAGCAGCAACGCAGAATGCCTAGAGGCACAAAAAGAATGTAAAACTAGATTTTTAAATAGAGGCTACTCAACTGAATCCATAAACAATGCTATCAGTAGAACTAACAAATTTGATAGATTGCAATTATTGGCTCCTCAAGATGACAGCGTAGGTGTCCCCAAAAAACATCTGCTAGTGAAACACGCCTGATAATTGGTTTTAGTAACCAACATAAGGCTATACATAAAATTGTAAAAAATAACTGGTCTTTGATTACTAGTGATCCAGTTGTAGGCAATATGCTCACCAAATCACCAAGCATTACCTATAGAAAAGCAAGATCTATGCAGGATAGTCTTGTCTCGAGTAGTCCTGAAGTAGTCACAGGCTTGTGACTTGATGGAAGTAAGGGCTTCTTGAGATGTTCCACCTGCAAAGCCTGCAAAAATGGTGTAAGTAGATCAGAGTACATGACTCCGTTGTCTCCTAATCCTATCAAGATTAGAGAAAAATTGAATTGAAGGTCGGAATATGCTTTCTATGTTTTAGAATGTCCCTGTGGTCTGAGATACGTAGGGAGCACCAGACCACAGGTTTACAAACGGATCCTGCAACACTTAAGGGCCATCACAAATGCAGATCCATCTTATCCCGTAGCTAGGCATTTCGAGCAAGTACATGGGAAAAATGCCTCCGGGTTACTGTATTTTGTGATTGACACCGTACCAACTCAGAGAAGGGGTGGAGATAGAGAATGCCTTTTGCGGAAGTTAGAAACTAGACATATCATTATGCTCGATACCAAAATTCCTAATGGGCTTAACACTATTGAAGACTGTCACACTTACCTGTAATTAGGCAGTATTGTTTTCTGTAGTTTACTGATACCATGAACATGAAGCTATGCACTTTAAAATAACGAATGAACTATAACCCTCGCCCTGCACATGAATGTATAAACATGATAATTGTCATCTGTTTACTATTTTAACTTCACTGGTAGCACGGATTTTTGAACCGTTACTAAATATGCACTTTATTGTATTTTGCACAATGACAAATTTTGCACATATAACATCTTTAGCCCACTTGGGCTTTATCAAAAGTTATTTCCAATACCAATGAAAGAAAGATTTCTTGGTATTATTATACAATACACGTACTCAGTGCCCCTGTTGCTGTTATTGGCATACAGTTGGGTGTACAGTACACCAAACAAAAGTGGTATGATGTTTTAGGATGATCTTTGGCAATGAATGGGAATATTTATATTTTAAAACATTTTATGTATTTATATGTTTTATTATTATTCTAAATTGCCACTGTATTTTTACCTGAATTTGTGCATCAGTACTTAGAGGTTGTTATTTATTTATATATTTATATAAATGAAGTAATAAATTTTACCCTACCTCTATGGAAAGTCTGTTTACACATTATGTGCCAATTGTGTTAGTAACTTTCCTATGTCTATTATGTAACGGCATCTTGCACTTTAAAAACGTTATGCCAGCCCCCATGACGGTGCCATGTGATCAAGGCTTTGTTAAGCCGAAAAGTGTCATGGCAGATTGGTGTTGGGCTAAGGAATAAATAATTTGCACCAATTCCTGGGTCTCGCTTTGTCTGTTTGGCTGAATTGCTGAGTTTGGGTGTCGACATACTGCATATATATATATATATTCACTGAAAAAACCATAGGTTTCACACCAGTTATAGTTAGCTGGACATCTTACTGACATAAAACCATTGACATTCCCACGTTATAGTTAGTTGGACTCACTATAACTTGCGCGCCTGCAATGCACTGCTGATGACGTCACATATTACATCACTCATGACATGGTCAGTGACATCACTCATGACACCATCCAGTGAATGTGTGTCTTTCTGTAAAATAAATATTTTTTTTAAATTTATTTGTAAAGGACGATGGAAAAATACATTTTTAAATAAGTGTCTAATGGATGTTTTTAAAATAAATTGATTGGTTAACTGGCTTATTAAGTATATCTTAGTGAATACATATATTAACAAGTAATTTTTAAATATTTAAATATAAGTATCAGTGTTTCACTTTGTGTATAAGTGGCTGCATGGGTTGGTAAGTAGCTACATATGTGTGTATGGGTTATTAGATTTTTTTTAGTATCAGTATGAGTGTCTGTATGGTTTGGTGGGGGTATTACTTAGCACAAAGAAGCATTAATGACTGACTCACTGTTTGTATGTGCTTTGAAGACAGCATATGTGTTGGATTGTAAGGGTGGATGAGTGTGTATATGTGTGTGTTAGTGAGTGAATGCCTGCCTCACTAGTGTCTTTATGAGTAACTACATATGTTTTAATCTAGTATATGTGAGTATTGATGTATATAAGTGAGTATGTGTGAGAGTGAGAGATTGAAAGAGTTCCTTCTTAAATGAGTATGTGTTTCTATAAGTGATTGTTTAAGAGAGTAAGTATGTGTAAGTTTCCTTAGAAGTATTGTGCTGTGTGTGTATAGTTGTATATGCAAATAAATGGATGTTCAATAGTTTATTTGCATGTGTCAGTATGTGTGTGAGTAACTTTTGGATGACTGTCTGTTTGTAACAGGATGTATATGTGTTTCACTACATATGATGAGTGAGTATATGTATGAGTGAGTATATAGAACTGTTGCTGAATGAGTGGATGTGTATATAGATGGTGGAATTACTGAATTGGTTGTTGTAACTGGTATGGGTATCTCCATTTTTTTGAAAATGTTAGTTTCTATTTTTGAATATGTGTTTCAAGGGTTACATTACACTGAAAGGAGGTCTGTCAGTCTGTCACAAGGATGGTGTCATCAGTGATGTCATGAGTGATGTCACTGACCATGTCATGAGTGTTGTAATATGTGACGTCATCAGCAGTGCATTGCAGGCGCGCAAGTTATAGTGAGTCCAACTAACTATAACGTGGGAATTTCAATGGTTTTATGTCAGTAAAATATCCAGCTAACTATAACTGGTGTGAAACCTATGGTTTTTTCAGTGAATTTAATAGGTTTTTAAAATGCTAATTCCTAACTATAACTGGTGTAAAACCTATGGTTTTTTCAGTGAATTTCAAAGGTTTTTTAATAGCAAATTTCTATACAGGTGAGCGCCCCGTTTGCGCTATTGCCGCGAACGAAAACATCATCGTGACGTATCGCGTAGCCGCGTGATGCGTGTTATGACGACCGGCGTAAGCGCACCCGGAAGTGCCGGAGCACATACGATTGCGCTACGTAAGCGCCCCAGGGCGCGCCCTAACGCGCTTATGCTACGCGCCCCCGAGCGCGCCCCGGGGCACGTAGCGTAAGCGCGGCAGGTCATGTGACCTGAAAATAACACTTTTCATTGGTTCAGAGCACTTTTGGTTTCCAAATGATGAAAGCTCCCACCTTTTTTCCTCATTCTCACTTTGTTGTTTGAGCGAGGAAGACGTGCTTCTATTGTTAGAGAAATGGCTACAGAAGCAGCAGCAGCTGGAGCATCTGCACCACCACCACCACCACCACCACCACAAGGACCACCACAACATCACATTGGTGGTCAAGAAGAAGAGGAGGAGGAGGAGGAGGAGAGAAGGCAGACAAGGCATTTCCTGCCTGAAGACAAAGCCCCATATAAACCTAAGGAGCACTTTAGATGGGAGTTTTTTGAAATCCCAAGGGGTGCAAAGAAGGTAAACGCTGCAAAGGTGACTTGTCTCATCTGTGGTGCTGTACTATCCAGGGGGAACCCTGCAAAAAAAATATTCATTTGGGAATCACACAATGATTCGGCACATGCAACGATTGCACCCCAATAACTATTCTGCAGCGAAGGTGAGAGAACTGTGCAGAAACCTTCCACAATCGTCTGCCAGCACCTCAACAACCAAAGAACCCACTCCATCGGGTCCAGAAGCAAGTCAGATGGTTCCAAATATACAAACTAAGTTTGGTGGTTTCAAAATTGTTTGCATATATTGTGGCAAAACCATTACTTATGGTAAGAAGAGTATTACCCTCATCAACATTGCTGGTGATAACCACAAGTGCCCGAAGAAACCCTATTTTTTTTCCTGTTTTTTTTTGCTCCAGTTGAGCCGTTTATAATTCTCTGTTTTTTGTTTCTCCCCATAAAAAATACAAAAAAATATACAACTGTTCAGAAAAGCCAAAAAAAGTAAAAAATGTTCAAAAAAACAATAAAAAAATATAAAACAACAAAAAGAATAAAAAAACAGTTCTTTTTAGAACTACCTCCAATTTATTAAAAAAACCTACATTTTAAAAAAAATCTGTCATTCTTTTTTCTCTAGGGTACGCTCCCCGGTACGCTCCGCGGTGCGTGTAACGGGCGCTCCCCTTCCAATCTGACCCCCTAGACTCCTGTGAATACCTTGGTATCAATGTAAGAACACCAAATAATCAAAGCTGCGCCCTGCATGCATTCTACCATCCACCAGGTGAGAATGCAAAGTTCACAGAGCAACTGATGGAGATCATAACGACCAACTCTAACGCGGATGCCAATAACATATTCCTAGGCGACTTTAACCTCCACTGGGATGACGGTAATGATAAACTGGTCAACTCGCTTAAAGAATTCCTCAGTGAGTTAAAACTTATACAAGCATGCAACCAACCCACTCACTCACAAGGAGCGACCTTAGACTGGATTATTGCAAGAAAAGATGAGGCATCAATCCTCGCTATAGACCCATGTGACTGGTCCGACCATCACGCCATAACATTTGCGATACCGACAATGAAAAAGGGTAGGACCGTGCAACCACGCAAGCTCAAGAAACTGATCCGAGACACAAAAGAGGCTAATATTGAACTACTGGTTGAAAGGTGTGAGAAAGATCTGAAGCCACCTTACAATAAGCAAAATGTAAATGAGCTGACGGATCACTACATAACCGCGATCGGTAATATTGTCAATGACACCATGCCCCAAAAACTGAAAAAAGTCTCAGAGAAACCAAAAAATCCTTGGTTTAATGAGTCATTGAACGAGGACAGGCGCAAACTGAGAATGGCTGAAAGGAAATGGAGACAACATCCCTCCTCCCCGGAGCTGAAAGCCCTCAGAAAAACTAGAAACGAATACAATAAAAAGATAATCAACTCCAAAAAAGAATTTATCAGATCGGAATTGGACAGTGCCACAAACAGACCACGAAAATTCTTTGAGATTTTAAAACAACAATCAAACAAACTAGCCAAAACGGTTCAAGAGAGTACAAAAACTCCCATAAGCTGCGAGGAATTCTCCTCATTTTTTACGGAAAAATCCAAATTGCTAGAGGTTGAACTCTCAAATGCAGCAACAAACCTCATGACCCTTCCTCCACCTAAAAATGAGACCAATGTCTCAACAGAAAGTCTCCAAACAAAAAATAAGGCAAAATGGGACACATTTGAATTATATGACCAGGGAAAGATCGCCAAAACGCTGGCGGAACTCAGACCGAACAACCATTATCAAGACCCTCTACCGGGAAAGTGTGTAAGCAAAATCAGCCACACTCTAGTTCCGATCTGGACCGAGATAATAAATGCCTCACTTGCACAAGGAACCCTCCCGGACTGCCTAAAAACAGGGCAGGTAGTACCCATCATCAAAAAACCGACAGCTGATGCAACAGACCCGAACAACTATCGACCAGTGACCAACATCCCTCTACTGGCCAAACTCATTGAGAAATGCGTACAGGGCCAACTAAGTCAACATATCGCTAAATTCTTACTACTTGACGATTGCCAATCAGGATTCAGAACAGGACACAGTACTGAGACTGCGATCCTGCATATTGTTGATGACGCCCTACAAGCCTTAGACCAAAATCAAACATGCCTACTAATCCTCCTAGACCTGTCATCAGCATTCGACACGGTAAAGCACGAAGTGCTAATGACTAGGCTACAAAACAGGATGGGTCTGTCCGGAAACGTGCTGAAATGGTTCAATTCCTTCCTACAAAATAGGACTCAGAGATTCTTGGTGAATCAAGCAATCTCTTCCCCGAGTCCCAATGTAATCGGGGTCCCACAAGGCTCAACGTTATCCCCAGATCTATTCAACTTGTATGTTGAACCTCTCACTGAGATTCTTCAACAATCACAGATATCCTATCACATGTATGCAGACGACACCCAATTATACATAAAGATCGCCTCCCTTGAGGACATTGACCTAATGAACAAAACACTAAAGAGAGCTCTGCAATGGTTAACAATGAACCATCTGAAACTAAACGCTCAGAAAACAGAATTCCTGCTAATCTCACCGACAAGGAGCCAATCGGATGTTAAGGAATGGACTAAATTGGTGACGGCGCTAAATTGCGCCCCGACACTAGTCAACTCAGCCAAATCACTAGGAATTACGCTAGATGAAAACCTCGACATGAAAGACCATATTAACTCAATGGCCAAGAGCGCCCGCTTCCACTTAAATTACCTAAGAAAACTGAAACCCTTTATCTCAGAATCGGATCTAAAACTGGCTATCCAATCACTTGTTATCTCGAGGATCGAATACGGCTGCACCACATTAGCTGGCCTACCGAAAACATCCACAGCACCACTAAAAGCCTGCCTCAATGCAGCGGCAAGACTCATCACGGGAACGAAGAAATTCGATCATATATCTCCTCACCTGAAAGCTCTAAACTGGCTACCCTACGAAGCCAGAATTCAAATGAAGATGGCCTGTATTACACATAAAGCGGTTCACCACAACACGCCTAGATACCTAGCCAAGAAACTTAAGCTATCAGGAGGTAACAGAACAACTAGAAGCGCAAGAGAGCTTCTATTGCGACCAGCCTTTTTCCGCAAGAAAAAGACCTACAACAGAGCATTCGCTGGAGCTGCCCCCAGAATCTGGAACTCACTCCCGCCAAGCATCAGGAAGATTCAAAATACATTATCATTCAAACGAGAACTTAAGAGCCACTTGATGAGTAAATTCCCTACATAGAGAAACTTACGGACTACTGAGACGATCATTTACGCTCACAGAGGATTGTCCACTTCATGAATATTAGAAGATCATTACCTGACATCTGATTGTGTCCATGTTCAAGCCGAGGCTAGACACATACTGCTACCTCATATACTTGTGAATTTATAATTATATCTCACAGACAAGACTATATAACCTCTACCTCACCTTATTTATTTATCCACAATATCCTGATATGCACTGGAATACCTTATAACCCTACCTCACCGAGCTTGGTTTGAGACCAATGCTAATTGCACAGACATTAAGAACTTATATATCTAATCATGTATATTCATTATTTTGCCTTCTACCTCATATATATTTTGTTGTTATTACTGCTATTACAATATTTATTTGTTATTCTTTCCTGTTAAGCGCTCTGATACCCACGGGTCTTGTACGCGCTATACAAAACACTATAAATAAATAAATAAATAAATAAATAAATAAATACCAGTCCCTACAATTTTGCCAAGTTTGGTGGAAATCCATTCAGCCGTTCAACTAAAAGTGAGGTCGACCGCCCTATGGAAATTAACATGGGGAAAACACGTTTTGGGACCCCCCTTTTATCTTGCCCCCCGCTTGACGAATCCCCCCAAACTTTCAGGGAAGGACCGGAGCGCCGCGAGGCAAATTTGAGGAAGTTTTCAGGCAGATTACTCAACCGGTGCCAAAGTTATTCCCAATAGAATGTTGCGATTTTCCTATTGAAAATAATCCTAACTATAACTACCTACTGGCGACAGCCAGTAGGTAATAAATAAATATATATATATATATATATATATATATATATATATATATATATATATATATATATATATATATATATATATAAATATATAAATATATATATATATATATATATATAAATATATATATATATATATATATATATATATATATATATATATATATATATATATATATATATATATATATGTGTATATATATATATATATATATATATATATATATATATATATATATATATATATATATATATATATTCACTGAAAAAAACATAGGTTTCACACCAGTTATAGTTAGCTGGAAATTTTACTGATATAAAACCATTGAAATTCCCACGTTATAGTTAGTTGGACTCACTATAACTTGCGCGTGCAATGCACTGCTGATGACATCACATATTACATCACTCATGACATGGTCAGTGACATCACTCATGACACCATCCTTGTGACATAGTGACAGACCTCCTTTCACTATAATGTAACCCTTGAGACACATATTCAAAAATAGAAACTGAAATTTTTAAAAAAATGGAGATACCTATATCAGTTACAACAAGCAATTCAGTAATTCCACTATCTATATACACATCCACTCATTCACCAACAGTTCTATATAGTCACTCATACATATACTCACTCATCATATGAAGTGATACACCTATACATCCTGTTACACACCGACATTCATCCAAAAGTTACTCACACACATATTCACACGTGCAAATAAACTATTGGACATCCATTTATTTGAATATAGAGTTATACACACACTTCCACCTTACTTCTATTTAAAATTACACATATTTATTCTCTTAAACAATCACTTATAGAAACACATACTTATTTAAACAGGAACTCTTACAATCTCTTACTCTCACATATACTCACTTATATACATCAATATTCATATATACTAGATTAAAACATATGTAGTTACTGATAAAGACACTAGTGAGACAGTCATTCACTCACTAACAAACACATATAGACACTCATCCACCCATACAGTCCTGTACATATGTTGTCTTCAAAACACATACAAACAAAGAGTCAGTCACTCATGCATCTATGTGCTAAGTAATACCCCCACCAAACCATATAGACACTCATACTGATACTAATAAAAATATCTAATAACCCATATACATACACATGAGTGGATGTGTATTAGATGGTGGTATTACTGAATTGGTTGTTGTAACTGGTATGGGTATATCCACTTTTTTGAAAATATTAGTTTCTATTTTTGAATATGTGTTTCATGGGTTACATTACACTGAAAGGAGGTCTGTCACTGTGTCACAAGGATGGTGTCATCAGTGATGTCATGAGTGATGTCACTGACCATGTCATGAGTGATGTAATATGTGATGTCATCAGCAGTGCATTGCACGCGCAAGTTATAGTGAGTCCGACTAACTATAACGTGGGAATTTCAATGGTTTTATATCAGTAAAATTTCCAGCTAACTATAACTGGTGTGAAACCTATGGTTTTTTCAGTGAATTTAATAGGTTTTTTAAATGCTAATTCCTAACTATAACTGGTGTGAAACCTATGGTTTTTTTCAGTGAATTTCATAGGTTTTTTAAATGCTAATTCCTTACTATAAGTTTCACTTTATAAATAAGACTGTTAGCACTCTAGTTGTTCTTTTTAACACTCTGGTACATTCTGTCATTGGGCTACAGTTGTGCTACATCTAGTTGAATTTTGGGCTACATTTACAATTTTTGATCTCTGGTGGCCATCTTTGGGCTTCATTGGGCTACTTTGGGCTACATTTGGGCTACATTTTGGCTCTAACATATATTAAGCCCAATGTAGCACAATACATATTTTTATAAAGTTAATTTTTTTACAAACCACTTCAGAATAGGGCTACCTGTCTCTACAATTATCCCATTTTTTTTTTTTTAATTTTTGGGGGGAGCGCTCCCAGAGCGCGCCCCGGAGTGCGCCCCGAAAAGCGTATTTCTGAAAAGCGCCCCCGGGCGCGCTCCGGGGAGCGTCTCGTGAGCGCCAATATCGCAAACGAAAACATGATCGTGACGTATCGCGTAGCCGCGACCGCGTGATACGCACGGCGTAAGCGCACCCGGAAGTACTCGAACGAATACGATCGCAAAACGTAAACTTCCGACGCGCTTACGCTGCGCGCCCCCGTGCGCGTAGCGTAAGCGCGTCGGGTCATGTGAGCAGAAAATAACACTTTTCATTGGTTCATAACAGTTTTAGTTTCATAATGATGAAGCCCCTGGTCTTGTGACCTGAAAATAACACTTCTCATTGGTTCAGGACAGTTTTGTTTTCCAAATGATGAAAGCCCCCACCTTTTTTCCTTATTCTGACTTTGTCCTTTGACTGAGGAAGATCTGTTTGGAACTCTCTGTACCTTTTTGTACTTTAAAATGGCTTCAGTAGCAGCAGCAGCAGGAGCATCTCAGCCACCACCACCACCACCACCACCAAGAGGACCAGCTCCAAATTATATTGGTGGTCAAGAACAGGAGGAGGAGGAAGAGGAAGAGGAGGAGGGGAGAAGAAGATGGCTGCCTGAAGAAAACACACCTTATAAACCCAAACCACACTTCATTTGGCAGTTTTTTTCAATTCCAGAGGGGAAAAAAAAGGTGAATGCGCCCAAAGTCACTTGCCTCATCTGCAATGATGAACTTTCACGGGGCAACCCAAATAAGAAATATTCTTTTGGTAACTATACCATGATTCGGCACATGACAAGAAAGCATCCAAACAACTACTCTCGCGCAGAGTTCCGGGAACTGGCCAGTAACCTCCCCCAGTCATCAAGGACCCCCTCCCAAAGAAAACAACCCTCTTCCTCGCAACCAGAAACATCTGAGGTGATGCCTTGCATTCAGCCGAGATTTGCTGATTTTAAAATTACTTGCACTGCTTGTGGCAAGCTTATCTCCTATGGGGAACAAAGTATTAAGCTCATCGTCCTTGCAGGTGATAATCACAAGTGCCCCAAAAATAAATAATTTTTTGGGTTTTTTGTTTTTTTGCTCCAGTTGAGCCAGTTTCAATTCCCTTTTTTTGTTTCTCCCCCTAAAAAATACAAAAAAAATATAAAACTGTTTTGAAAAGCCAAAAAAAGTTTAAAAAGTTCCAAAAACACAAAAAAATATAAAACAACAAAAAGAAGAAAAAAAAAAGTTCTTTTAAGAACTACCTCCAATTTCTAAATGAAAACTTCATTTTTTTAAAACTCTGTCATCTTTTTCCCTCATTTTACGCTCCCCGGTGCGCTACCTGGTGCGCGCACCGAGCGCTTCCCCCGCGCAAAACGAAAAAAAAAAAAAAAATTTAAATGCCCCGCGGGGCCCTTTTATAGCCCCCACATCAAACCTAGGGGGTCAAAGGGGTCTATCCCTGACGCCTTATGGTCAGTTCCCACTTTGTTTTAGCCACCTCTTATGTCTCGATTTTACCGAGACACAAGATGGCGACCGCTCTGGACTGTTTGGAATGTTTACAGACACCCAAGAGCCAATCAGCTTTCCATGCGCACCTCGCGTGTCGCGCCTGGAGCGCACTCCGGTGCGCGCACCTGTGCGCTGCTATAGATATATATATTTTTTTGGACCTAAATTACTCAAAATCCACTGGAGCACATATCTTGAGACATAGCAAAGGCACATCGGGCTACCAGTCCCTACAATTTTGCCAAGTTTGGTGTAAATCCATTCAGCCGTTCGGGCTAAAAGTGAAATCGACCGCCCTATGGAAATTAACATGGGGAAAACGCGTTTTGGGACCCCCCTTTTATCTCGGCCCCCGCTTATTGTATCCCCCCCAAACTTTCAGGGAAGGATCGGAGCTCGACGAGGCCATTTTCCTGAAATTTTCAGGCAGATTCGTCAACCGGTGCCAAAGTTATTCCAAATAGAATTTTGAGATTTAACATTGAAAAAAATCCTAACTATAACTACCTACTGGCGACCGCCAGTAGGTAATATATGTATATGTATATATATATTCAAACAAAGGCTGCTCCTGCTGCAACGCGGTGACCCATGGACAAGTGGCGTACACTCCGGCGAAGCAACCGGAAATTCAATATCCAACACGAAAATGCAGTATAGTACGCTCTCAGGAATCAAACACAATCCAGAAGTAAAGTGGAACCTTGATTTTAATCACACAACGCGTTTCGGCGACCTGCCTTGATCACGTGTGACATCACAGTGAAAAAAGTGTGCTATTTACAAACGAATACATCGAAATCGAAGTAGGACTTTGGTTACATCAGCACAATAGCATCAGACATATTGGAATGGTAATCATATGTAGAAACAGTTGGTAAACACAATCCATCATTCACATGGGTATAACCTACGATTCGTAATTCACATTGGTATTATGTACTACATCTGTGGCATTAAGAATCATACCACATAATTCTCCCGTATATTGGGTGAAAACTCATGGTTCTACTGGCAACCCGATAATTTCAATAAGCCCGTGTACCATGAACATTAGCTGTCGGCCATATTAACATGGTGAGTGACATCTCTAGGAGTAAAAATTCATCATAAGCTGGCATCATTGTCTCTTAAGGTATTAGAGATGTGCCCGCACGAACAAAAATTAAGTAATAATAAATAATAATGACATGTCTTGCCACTAGTCATATACGACTAAGTTAACACTGCCCAGGTAATCTTAATCACCCACAAAATTGCAGGCATGCAAGTCGGCATGATAGGTGGATGAGTTGGTCAATAAGCAATTCATAATCAACCCCTCAGATACCCAAGGCATTCATAATAGTGAAGAAAGTGCTCCAGTGCAACATGCAAATATGCCGAGACCAACCTCGAGTTCATATGGGTCTCAGTCAAAAAATCGTTCAAGGCATGGCAGAAAAGCGGTATTATTGACAAGTGTCCAAAAAATATTAGGTGCCAGTGTTTGAGCCAGTCTCCAACTTGGGTGCTGAAATCACGTTACGTATAGTCCTACTGGCGACTGAAAAGATGTGCACAACAGGTGAGTGAACAATAACTGACCGTGAGAAAGTGTCTAAAAGAAGAAGTGCAAACTGGAAGTGTCAATGACAGTGGTGCCCAATTCTGGAATCCATTCATACCGGGAAACCCTGACTGTACACCTGTAGATGAATACACAAAGAATAAAATTTAAATAATGCTTTGGGAATAACGTTTCTAGCACACCTAAAACATGTTGGAGAAAAACAAGCAGAATACACATCACAAGCACATTATCATATCTGATGCAGAATAATGTCCAGTACTGGACTTTCAAGTAATCTAGGAATCAACCCTGAGATGTATTTCTAACTCCTCATCCCAGTTGAGCCCACCTGGGTGTTTACTTTGGAAGTTAATAATATGTTTTGACTCCTGTTGTCTCAGGGCTAATAACCTGTCTCCCCCTCTGGGTTTGGCTGGAACCTGTTCAATGAGCATGTAGTTCAAAAGATTAGCATTCGAGAAATGTTTTTCACTGAAATGTCGTGCCACCGGATATTTAGGGTCCTGGTTGGTTATGGCCCTGCGATGCTCTAATATTCTCTTTTTAGCACAGCACTTAGTACTTCCTATATACCACAAGTGACACGGGCATTCAATCACATAAACTACATAGCATGTACTACAAGTTAGTAATTGGGTTATTTTTCTTGTGACACCATTGTAAGAAAGTTCATTTTTGTAGACACTGTTGCTACAGGCTTTACAGTGACCGCAGGGGTAGAAACCCTGCAGTCCATGAGCTGTCGTGTCCCTGTAAGCTGTAACATCATTCCTAGATACCAGATCCCTGATATTAAGGTTCCTTTTGTATGTTATACTGGGTCGTTCATTCACATTATTACCTATGGTGTTGTCATGTCTCAAGATGTCCCAATGTTTGGCTATAACTTTTTTGACAGAGGCCGACTGAGAATTGTAGGTCAGTATCAACCTCGTCGTCTCTTCAGACTCTTCACTCACAGATTCTGCCTCTTCAAGTGTTTCTCTCCTATCCACCTTGTCTACTCTTGTGACGGCTTGTTTGATAACCCAGTTGGGGTATCCTCTTTCCTTAAATCTCTCTGTTATAATGTCACGTTCTCTCTGGAATGCTTCTACAGAGTTACAATTTCTCTTGGCCCTCAGCAGTTCACCATAAGGTATGCTCCATTTGAGCACCTCAGGATGACTGCTGAGGGCATGCAATATGCTGTTGCCTGCTGTATCTTTACGGAACAGCGAGGTGCAGATAGTATTGTCTTTAATCTCCAGTCTTACATCAAGGTATTCCACCATGGTATTATTGATGGTACCTGATAGTTTGATGTGGTATCTGTTGGCATTCAATTTGGTAAGAAAGGTTTCAGCTTGTTCTTTGTTCCCCTTGTAGACAATAAATAAGTCGTCAATATATCGTAGCCAAACCCTGACTATATATATATATATATATGGCGATGTTGCAGGCTTTGACTTTTGGCACTGAATAAACCACGCTAAGAAACTGCACCTACTTTGTGGTTTCGCTTTCTTCGTTGTTCTGCAGAAGGCAGGATTTTACTACGACCTTTGGACATATATATATATATATATATACCACTTTCACTTCCTCCATGTAGACCGGGACTCTTCGCCGGCGATATATATATATATATATATTAGAAATAGATATGTATTAAACATTATCTTGCGTCTAGTTAATATTTTCTTTTATTGAGTACGTCAGGACTTTGTAAGTAATCTACTTTACTAATCATTCATGATTGAAATGTTGAGCCAGAATACTTTATCTGAAATATATGTTGTGATAACAAAAAAAATAGTCAGACATTGGTGAGGGAATACACGACCTCCCTTTGCCACGTGGAAACGGTGAGATAAATTAGGACAACAACAATCAGAGTGGCAAATGATTAACTTCCGTAATGTTACAAAGCATGTCATGTTTTAGTGTAAAAGTTGTTTTAATGTTATACATGTTTCAGTGCATGGCACTAACAGAGTATAGGGGGTCCTGGCTATGGAAGTTACTTTTCCAACTATTAAGCCAGTTTAACGGTTCACTTGACTTTAACAATGAGACTGGTTTGTTTTTTGCAGGCAAGGTACTCCATGACGTTTGGAAAGCACAAAGGTCCAGCGTTTTTGTTTGCATGAATGGCTACTCCATCACAACTCGACATATAGCCCATAAACATAATTAGAAGTCCAATACTATACAAGGCATTTGTACTAAGGTGGATGGCCCATACATCAAATTAACAGCGAGTAACTAGTCCTCTAAAAAATAAAACTGTCCCTGAGTATTGACAAGTATGCATCGCACACCATTGAGTAATGCCATTAACAACAGTAACATACACTTTTCCAAAAAGTATTTAGAAAAAGCATTACTCATAATTTGTAAGTTGTTTGGATTTAAGTCCCTCACAAGGTAACAGAAATCCCATCCACCTTATTACAATTTACATAGTATATCACCAACTAATAATAGGGAGGATGGTATGTTAATCACAGTTGTAATGCAGTAAAACATCAAGAAGAGTGTCAATCATCACCATTGTATGTCAATAAAAAGTAAAATTATAAATACACAAGAATTTTTGATAACTTGTGCTGTTTAAACAAGATTATTAAGATTTTTTTTAGTTATTTTGTTTTCTTATCATCTGTAGGTCAGGCCCCAATAGAGAAAAATAATCTGACAAGCCACTGCCAGGCAAGAATGCCAACAGGGGATCTTTAAGTTCTGCAGAATCCACTGCAGGTTTCAATTTTCAATTTCAATTTCAAGCTTTATTCGACTATTAAAAACAATCACAAAAGCGTACAATAAAACACAATACAAACATTATAAAAAAAGAATAGCTCAGAAATGAAGAATTTCGGAAGATTTAAAACACCGGACTTTTCCTATGAGAAATGGCTTTGAGTAAAAAAGTAGCAGTAAAAAAACAGGTGTCTGCAGAGTCAAGTGCAAATAATAATTCCATGGCTTGGGTAATAGTATACACTGATAATCTTAAAAACATAGGTCTGAGATAGAGACGGCGAAGATGCATATAGAGTGGGCAGATAAGCATGAAGTGCCGAGTACTTTGCCTAGTCTGACCATCACAAGGACAGGGGGAATGGCTAGGAAGTTTCATCTCAGGGAAGGCAACTAAATTATGTACTATACCAAGTCTGAGTCGTGTCAGAACAAACTGATGGGACTGCTTGGTTATGAATTTAAGGTACATAGGCATGCCCTTTCCTTCAGGTTTAGTGGTGTGATAAAATACATAGGTAGCATGGTAGTACACTTTACCCTACGCATATCAGACTTAGTTTGGATGAAAACATCTTTAAGTTCCTTTTTCGATACAGTAACAGCACAATAGGGATCCCTAATGATGTCAAAATTAAATACCTTGCCATAAGTAGAAGAGACATAGCTTAGCCAGGGAATCTTAAGGACTTTGTCCAACTTCAAACAATCGGTGATAATCTTCCTAGAAAAAATAGTCTCTTCTTTAGTCCATATTGACCTCCATACCATGAGGGGTCTTAATCCCATCAGATCAGTCAGATAATTTAAACAAACTTCGCTATGGCACAGTACAGTAGGTGCCGAGGGAGGTAGGCAAAGCAATCTTCTAAGGAACCCATTCTCGGTATTTTGCAGTGCCCTATGCTGACTATAGCCCCAAATATCAGAGCCGTACAGAGCAATAGACGCACATCTATGCCTGTAAATGTCGACCATATCAGGTATACGACGGCTTCCTAGCTTTGCAGCAAATCGAAAAATACCAGATGAGCTTTTGGCCATTCTACCATTAACATTTGAGATCTCCTGGGACCATGTCCCCTTGTTCTAAAGGTAACACCGAGGTAGCAGAACCTATCCACTACCTCAATATTATGATTGTTAAAATGGAACGGCATAACAGACTTCATCCGTTTACCACAGGCCATAATAAAGGTCTTGGTGTTATTTATTTTCAATTTCCTCGCATTAATAAAATCATAAAAAGTATTCATACGTTTCTGTAGCCCATTTGGAGTACGCGAGAGAAGCACCGTATCGTCGGCATAAAGCAGAACTGGTACGGGAAGTCCACCAACTTGAGGGGAATCAGCCTGGACCTTTTTGAGTTCAGATTCGATGGAATTGATAAAGAGGGAAAATAGCAGGGGGGCCAGTACACAGCCCTGCCCTATGCCTGACTTAACCCTGATTTTCTCGAAACATTCACCCGACGGACCAAAACGTATCTGGGCCGACAGCCTATTATAGAGACGAGCCAGAAAGTGAATGATTGCCGGGGGAGCGCCCATGGCCAGTAAAGTGCACCACAAGAGTTCATGGTCCACAAGGTCAAAGGCGCTCGAGAGATCGGCAAAACAGAGAAATAGGGACCCTTGTTTCGCTCTTGTATATTTCCCTATAAGGAGGTCAAGGTTAAGGCACTGCTCCGTAGTGCCTAAGCCTTTGCGAAAACCAAATTGGGATTCAGCCATGATATTATTTTCTTCAACCCATTCCTCCAACCTTATAAGGAGAACCCTACTCATAATCTTCAGGGAGGAATCAAGAAGGGAGATAGGGCGATAGTTCTTTGCCTCGCCTCTATCTCCCTTCTTGTAAATAGGTAGAATTAGGGATTCACTCCAAGTAGGAGGGGTGTTCTCCAGGACTGATGCATTAAACACCTGGGTCAGGAGTGGGCACCAGAGACTGGGGTTAGATTTATACAGATCTACCGGTACCCCATCGGGTCCCGGTGCCTTTCCACCTTTGCTCTGGCTTAGGGAGATAACCACCTCTGATAGGGTAATATCCAAAGGTATCCTAGTATCAGACATCGAAATAGTAGGACCGTCAGAGTCTCCCCCGGGTGGGTTAAAAATACAAGAAAAATGGGAAACCCAATTGGCTTCGCTAACCTGCGCTGACAATTTGGGAAACTCTTCATTGGCAAGGAAAGGGCTGTTAACCGTGGACCAAAACAGCCTACTGTCAGGTAACAGTGGGAGGACTTTTAGTGGTAGACCAGTCTCTTAGCTCTTAACAAACTGGGAAGGTCCTCCTAGCTCTAAACAAAAATAAATTTGGTGCGAAGGTAGCTGCTCTCATGACAAGGCGCATGCTGGAAGTGGATTACCTCGACTTGGATGGAGAGCTTAAGGTCACGGTGAAGCAATAATGGGGTAAGCGTATTAAAGTGAAATAATATGTCTGATGTTCTAACTTAGTCACTTCAATTTCAGGATGCAATATAATGTCACAATTTAAAAGTAATAAATGAAGTACCTATTACAAGTGCCTGAGGCTACAATACATTTTTGCCCATATTTAGAGTTTGCTGGACAGTTATTGCATCACAAATGAGACAAATATGCCGTCCACCTTATTGCAAATGTAATTACATATAATGTACTTGAAATAAGGCGAACAGGATATCCGTCCCATTTGTGACATACTAACCTAACCATCAAACTATAAATGAGGCAGATTAACAATACTGTATGTGTAACTTTGCTTGGAACATTGTGGGCAACAATCTTTCAAGGTTAAAATGTATAAATATATGTGAATTTGATTGCGACAGATGGGATAATCCTTGCAAACATGGGTGAACAGACATATTTACCAGTGCATTAAAGCATATCTACCTTGTTATGTGGTGGCAAAAAGGTGTCCAGATTTGAGACTTAGAGCCTGTTTTAGAGTTTGTCATACAGGTTACTCCATCAAAAACATGACGGATTTCCCGACCACTGTATTACACGTGCATCATACCTATGACATATGTAATATGGCAGGCGGAATATCCATTACATTTATGACAGAGTAACTTGTTTGTTGTTGTTGTGGAGAAGTGTGGCTCACTGGTTAGAGCGGCAGACTCTGAAGCAGAGATCAGGCCCAGGACCACGGTTCAAGTCCCGACGCGGCAGGGTCTTGGGCTCAATGTCCGCGGACTCAATAATTCTCGCCTCAGCGCCTACTCTAATCATGGGTCCCACGCTGCAACTCTGGGCAATAGCTTGCTTAATCTCCACAATGGCCCCAACAACACTGGGATGCCTGGCTTCACCTTGGGGGTGCCCAGGAGGGGCATCTCACAGGGAGAGGGTTCCACAGCGTTATACAGCGCCGGGACGCCCGTTGCTGGGGCAGCTGTGCGCTTTACAAGTATACTACATTTACATTTACATTTGCTAAACCCTATATCAAGCCAAGAGTGCCCCCTACAGTTAACTGTATAGTCGATGCGTAACACTGTTAGTGGTTGGATTACAAATGTGGATTCTTAGGAAGATGTAGCTTTAGAGTAAATTAGTTCATTAACAGATATAGTGCATGATTTTGAGCTTCACAGATAAGAAGTCTGTCAAAAAAGAGATTGATAATCCATCCACTTTATTACAAGTTGTAGATGATATAAGGACTGGTAATAAGGCAGTCATAATATCCTTGACATTAGTAATGGAGCAACTGGTCTTCCAAAATCCAACTTAGGATCTTTATGATGTCCCACTGTGAGCCATTCATTGAGATTAGTATGGTAAAACATCTAAAGTTTAAGGCGTCTTTGATGTATATAGGTTTTGCTAATGACTTCTGTAGTATGTACCACGTGTTCAGATGTCTGGTTTTATCTTCCTACGGCGCAAGCACAGAAAATTTTGCTAGACTTTGAGATACACATAGTAGAGCCACTGCAAGAAGGGAGGTGGAGCCACCAATGCAGAGGTACCCAGTGGCAATTAGAGTGATGGAGATGGTCAGGAGGCAACAACAACATCAGAATCTGAGGCCTCCGACTCAGGCATCCCTCTTGGTGGTGCCTGAACAATACTGGCTGTAGCATCTGTTCCTGTAGCTTCCACCAACACTACCATTACACCGCCCTCACTCCTGAACCCCAGTACAAAATCAGCACCCAGTCCATAAATGGGTTGGGTGCTGGCCTTTGCTCTCACTGCTCCATCAGGATTCAAGCAAGCCGGGCCGAAGAGGCTGAAATGCCAGAAACCGGTCCCCGGTAGCTTGTCTCCTTTCTGGTAAAGAATTGGCTTGGTAGTTTAGTCTGCCCTGTTCCCATGATGCACTGGGCCAGGGACAGACTGATTTGCATATAGCCAGGTTCTGAGCTGGGATGGGGCAGTGAGATAAATAACGGTGATGGATCAAGCCCTGATCTTTGGACTGGGTAAGAGTGGTCTGCTCAATTCAGACACTCTGTTCATCACCACCCCCTTTTGTAAATCGATTTTGGCCACTATAGGTGTGGCAGGGTATACTCAGACATGAGTCCCTTTCTCACTGCTCCATCAGGATTCAAGCAAGCCGGGCCGAAGAGGCTGAAATGCCAGAAACCGGTCCCCGGTAGCTTGTCTCCTTTCTGGTAAAGAATTGGCTTGGTAGTTTAGTCTGCCCTGTTCCCATGATGCACTGGGCCAGGGACAGACTGATTTGCATATAGCCAGGTTCTGAGCTGGGATGGGGCAGTGAGATAAATAACGGTGATGGATCAAGCCCTGATCTTTGGACTGGGTAAGAGTGGTCTGCTCAATTCAGACACTCTGTTCATCATCACCCCCTTTTGTAAATCGATTTTGGCCACTATAGGTGTGGCAGGGTATACTCAGACATGAGTCCCTTTCTCACTGCTCCATCAGGATTCAAGCAAGCCGGGCCGAAGAGGCTGAAATGCCAGAAACCGGTCCCCGGTAGCTTGTCTCCTTTCTGGTAAAGAATTGGCTTGGTAGTTTAGTCTGCCCTGTTCCCATGATGCACTGGGCCAGGGACAGACTGATTTGCATATAGCCAGGTTCTGAGCTGGGATGGGGCAGTGAGATAAATAACGGTGATGGATCAAGCCCTGATCTTTGGACTGGGTAAGAGTGGTCTGCTCAATTCAGACACTCTGTTCATCACCACCCCCTTTTGTAAATCGATTTTGGCCACTATAGGTGTGGCAGGGTATACTCAGACATGAGTCCCTTTCGCACTGCTCAATCAGGATTCAAGCAAGCCGGGCCGAAGAGGCTGAAATGCCAGAAACCGGTCCCCGGTAGCTTGTCTCCTTTCTGGTAAAGAATTGGCTTGGTAGTTTAGTCTGCCCTGTTCCCATGATGCACTGGGCCAGGGACAGACTGATTTGCATATAGCCAGGTTCTGAGCTGGGATGGGGCAGTGAGATAAATAACGGTGATGGATCAAGCCCTGATCTTTGGACTGGGTAAGAGTGGTCTGCTCAATTCAGACACTCTGTTCATCACCACCCCCTTTTGTAAATCGATTTTGGCCACTATAGGTGTGGCAGGGTATACTCAGACATGAGTCCCTTTCTCACTGCTCCATCAGGATTCAAGCAAGCCGGGCCGAAGAGGCTGAAATGCCAGAAACCGGTCCCCGGTAGCTTGTCTCCTTTCTGGTAAAGAATTGGCTTGGTAGTTTAGTCTGCCCTGTTCCCATGATGCACTGGGCCAGGGACAGACTGATTTGCATATAGCCAGGTTCTGAGCTGGGATGGGGCAGTGAGATAAATAACGGTGATGGATCAAGCCCTGATCTTTGGACTGGGTAAGAGTGGTCTGCTCAATTCAGACACTCTGTTCATCACCACCCCCTTTTGTAAATCGATTTTGGCCACTATAGGTGTGGCAGGGTATACTCAGACATGAGTCCCTTTCTCACTGCTCCATCAGGATTCAAGCAAGCCGGGCCGAAGAGGCTGAAATGCCAGAAACCGGTCCCCGGTAGCTTGTCTCCTTTCTGGTAAAGAATTGGCTTGGTAGTTTAGTCTGCCCTGTTCCCATGATGCACTGGGCCAGGGACAGACTGATTTGCATATAGCCAGGTTCTGAGCTGGGATGGGGCAGTGAGATAAATAACGGTGATGGATCAAGCCCTGATCTTTGGACTGGGTAAGAGTGGTCTGCTCAATTCAGACACTCTGTTCATCACCACCCCCTTTTGTAAATCGATTTTGGCCACTATAGGTGTGGCAGGGTATACTCAGACATGAGTCCCTTTCTCACTGCTCCATCAGGATTCAAGCAAGCCGGGCCGAAGAGGCTGAAATGCCAGAAACCGGTCCCCGGTAGCTTGTCTCCTTTCTGGTAAAGAATTGGCTTGGTAGTTTAGTCTGCCCTGTTCCCATGATGCACTGGGCCAGGGACAGACTGATTTGCATATAGCCAGGTTCTGAGCTGGGATGGGGCAGTGAGATAAATAACGGTGATGGATCAAGCCCTGATCTTTGGACTGGGTAAGAGTGGTCTGCTCAATTCAGACACTCTGTTCATCACCACCCCCTTTTGTAAATCGATTTTGGCCACTATAGGTGTGGCAGGGTATACTCAGACATGAGTCCCTTTCTCACTGCTCCATCAGGATTCAAGCAAGCCGGGCCGAAGAGGCTGAAATGCCAGAAACCGGTCCCCGGTAGCTTGTCTCCTTTCTGGTAAAGAATTGGCTTGGTAGTTTAGTCTGCCCTGTTCCCATGATGCACTGGGCCAGGGACAGACTGATTTGCATATAGCCAGGTTCTGAGCTGGGATGGGGCAGTGAGATAAATAACGGTGATGGATCAAGCCCTGATCTTTGGACTGGGTAAGAGTGGTCTGCTCAATTCAGACACTCTGTTCATCACCACCCCCTTTTGTAAATCGATTTTGGCCACTATAGGTGTGGCAGGGTATACTCAGACATGAGTCCCTTTCGCACTGCTCAATCAGGATTCAAGCAAGCCGGGCCGAAGAGGCTGAAATGCCAGAAACCGGTCCCCGGTAGCTTGTCTCCTTTCTGGTAAAGAATTGGCTTGGTAGTTTAGTCTGCCCTGTTCCCATGATGCACTGGGCCAGGGACAGACTGATTTGCATATAGCCAGGTTCTGAGCTGGGATGGGGCAGTGAGATAAATAACGGTGATGGATCAAGCCCTGATCTTTGGACTGGGTAAGAGTGGTCTGCTCAATTCAGACACTCTGTTCATCACCACCCCCTTTTGTAAATCGATTTTGGCCACTATAGGTGTGGCAGGGTATACTCAGACATGAGTCCCTTTCTCACTGCTCCATCAGGATTCAAGCAAGCCGGGCCGAAGAGGCTGAAATGCCAGAAACCGGTCCCCGGTAGCTTGTCTCCTTTCTGGTAAAGAATTGGCTTGGTAGTTTAGTCTGCCCTGTTCCCATGATGCACTGGGCCAGGGACAGACTGATTTGCATATAGCCAGGTTCTGAGCTGGGATGGGGCAGTGAGATAAATAACGGTGATGGATCAAGCCCTGATCTTTGGACTGGGTAAGAGTGGTCTGCTCAATTCAGACACTCTGTTCATCACCACCCCCTTTTGTAAATCGATTTTGGCCACTATAGGTGTGGCAGGGTATACTCAGACATGAGTCCCTTTCTCACTGCTCCATCAGGATTCAAGCAAGCCGGGCCGAAGAGGCTGAAATGCCAGAAACCGGTCCCCGGTAGCTTGTCTCCTTTCTGGTAAAGAATTGGCTTGGTAGTTTAGTCTGCCCTGTTCCCATGATGCACTGGGCCAGGGACAGACTGATTTGCATATAGCCAGGTTCTGAGCTGGGATGGGGCAGTGAGATAAATAACGGTGATGGATCAAGCCCTGATCTTTGGACTGGGTAAGAGTGGTCTGCTCAATTCAGACACTCTGTTCATCATCACCCCCTTTTGTAAATCGATTTTGGCCACTATAGGTGTGGCAGGGTATACTCAGACATGAGTCCCTTTCTCACTGCTCCATCAGGATTCAAGCAAGCCGGGCCGAAGAGGCTGAAATGCCAGAAACCGGTCCCCGGTAGCTTGTCTCCTTTCTGGTAAAGAATTGGCTTGGTAGTTTAGTCTGCCCTGTTCCCATGATGCACTGGGCCAGGGACAGACTGATTTGCATATAGCCAGGTTCTGAGCTGGGATGGGGCAGTGAGATAAATAACGGTGATGGATCAAGCCCTGATCTTTGGACTGGGTAAGAGTGGTCTGCTCAATTCAGACACTCTGTTCATCACCACCCCCTTTTGTAAATCGATTTTGGCCACTATAGGTGTGGCAGGGTATACTCAGACATGAGTCCCTTTCTCACTGCTCCATCAGGATTCAAGCAAGCCGGGCCGAAGAGGCTGAAATGCCAGAAACCGGTCCCCGGTAGCTTGTCTCCTTTCTGGTAAAGAATTGGCTTGGTAGTTTAGTCTGCCCTGTTCCCATGATGCACTGGGCCAGGGACAGACTGATTTGCATATAGCCAGGTTCTGAGCTGGGATGGGGCAGTGAGATAAATAACAGTGATGGATCAAGCCCTGATCTTTGGACTGGGTAAGAGTGGTCTGCTCAATTCAGACACTCTGTTCATCACCACCCCCTTTTGTAAATCGATTTTGGCCACTATAGGTGTGGCAGGGTATACTCAGACATGAGTCCCTTTCTCACTGCTCCATCAGGATTCAAGCAAGCCGGGCCGAAGAGGCTGAAATGCCAGAAACCGGTCCCCGGTAGCTTGTCTCCTTTCTGGTAAAGAATTGGCTTGGTAGTTTAGTCTGCCCTGTTCCCATGATGCACTGGGCCAGGGACAGACTGATTTGCATATAGCCAGGTTCTGAGCTGGGATGGGGCAGTGAGATAAATAACGGTGATGGATCAAGCCCTGATCTTTGGACTGGGTAAGAGTGGTCTGCTCAATTCAGACACTCTGTTCATCACCACCCCCTTTTGTAAATCGATTTTGGCCACTATAGGTGTGGCAGGGTATACTCAGACATGAGTCCCTTTCTCACTGCTCCATCAGGATTCAAGCAAGCCAGGCCGAAGAGGCTGAAATGCCAGAAACCGGTCCCCGGTAGCTTGTCTCCTTTCTGGTAAAGAATTGGCTTGGTAGTTTAGTCTGCCCTGTTCCCATGATGCACTGGGCCAGGGACAGACTGATTTGCATATAGCCAGGTTCTGAGCTGGGATGGGGCAGTGAGATAAATAACGGTGATGGATCAAGCCCTGATCTTTGGACTGGGTAAGAGTGGTCTGCTCAATTCAGACACTCTGTTCATCACCACCCCCTTTTGTAAATCGATTTTGGCCACTATAGGTGTGGCAGGGTATACTCAGACATGAGTCCCTTTCTCACTGCTCCATCAGGATTCAAGCAAGCCGGGCCGAAGAGGCTGAAATGCCAGAAACCGGTCCCCGGTAGCTTGTCTCCTTTCTGGTAAAGAATTGGCTTGGTAGTTTAGTCTGCCCTGTTCCCATGATGCACTGGGCCAGGGACAGACTGATTTGCATATAGCCAGGTTCTGAGCTGGGATGGGGCAGTGAGATAAATAACGGTGATGGATCAAGCCCTGATCTTTGGACTGGGTAAGAGTGGGCTGCTCAATTCAGACACTCTGTTCATCACCACCCCCTTTTGTAAATCGATTTTGGCCACTATAGGTGTGGCAGGGTATACTCAGACATGAGTCCCTTTCTCACTGCTCCATCAGGATTCAAGCAAGCCGGGCCGAAGAGGCTGAAATGCCAGAAACCGGTCCCCGGTAGCTTGTCTCCTTTCTGGTAAAGAATTGGCTTGGTAGTTTAGTCTGCCCTGTTCCCATGATGCACTGGGCCAGGGACAGACTGATTTGCATATAGCCAGGTTCTGAGCTGGGATGGGGCAGTGAGATAAATAACGGTGATGGATCAAGCCCTGATCTTTGGACTGGGTAAGAGTGGTCTGCTCAATTCAGACACTCTGTTCATCACCACCCCCTTTTGTAAATCAGCCTTTGCCCCAGGCACCTCTCTCCATGCTCCCATTCCACAAACACTGGTGTCGGAGAAGACAATCTGTGGGCCAAAGGGCATTACTGCATGATGTCCAGGGTTTCAGACAGCAACTTATGCAAGTTATTGACACCCTGGATGGCATACATTCTGTCATGTCTGCCTTACAGAGAATTACTTTCCCTCCTAGTGCCCCCACGAACACCGGTGCTTTTGGCACATTGGTCACTATTCTTTATATTCCTCGTTCAAAGCTTTGACAGCCATCCCAATTTGGAACTTTAGACCCAATCCCTCCACCATTCCACCTATCCCAAAAACACCCTTTACCAGAATCATTCCCACACCCACAATCCTCACCAATCCACTTGCTACATCTCCCCACAACCACCAGGCCCTGCCCCCCATCCCCTAAGAAAACAATATCCTAAAAAATCCACTCTGTCCCAAAATGAAGGTGCACAGACAATTATCTGCTATTGGAGGGTTTAGACCCCCACGAGGAGACTACAGTGATGTGGAGGCAAGATTAAAAAGTAGAGTCTAATAAATAGTGTGACGTGACACTTTTTTTTTTATTACCTAACTTATTACCTAACACCAATGCTTTGCTTGTTTATATATTTTTGCTAATTGTACATACCCAGAAGAAGTTTTTATTGACTCGTATTATTTACTTATTTGGAAAAAAATGAGTGTCTGTGTGTACATGTAGATATAATTAGCTTTGATAAATTTTATAATGTTTGCCATATGTGGGTATTACAATATGTTGCTTAGGTTAACCATTTACAGGTTTTGTGATATCCTCTATATTGCTTTGTGTGAAATGTGTGCTAAAGGAGTGGCAGTGTTATGAGGGCCTAGTGTGTGTGGCATTAAGAGCGGTAGTGTGTGTGACTACATTTAACATCTTTATTTCTGTGATTACATGTAGGAATACCTTGAGATTTTGCAGTTCACATATAATCTTTATTAATTTTTTTATTTTATTTTAAAGGTTTTATATAGCGCTGGCTAGACCCGGAGGTATCAGAGCGCTTTACTAAAAGCTGATCGCTGTTCCTATCTCCTTGCCTGCAGCCGCCATCACCTGCGGCGTGCACGCTGACTCCGCCCACTTAGAGGCCACGCCCCCTTCCTTCTCCTATAAATGTGCATACACAGGACGCGCAGCGGACGAGCGCAGCGGGAGCGCCGTTTGCGCGCCGAAGGCGCGCCTAAGGCAAGCCCGTCTGCGCCCGTCCGCGCCAAGACCGCCCCAGGCGCGGGAACCTCTGCCCAAATCCCCCACAGCATCAGGTATGCTTCCAACGACCTTCGTAGCCTCCGAGGCAGGTTCGATTGTTCTTGTAAGTTTGATCTGTCAAAAGTAGTCGGCTCCACCAGCTGCACTAAATGTTGCTGGTCACTCAATTTCGACTCCGACCTGCTTACCTCCACTAAAAACCAACAACCTTTCTTCACAGGTGGCCTGATAAATGCCCGGTCGATGTGCAAGCACAGTCAGGACATCCACAACCTTATCATTGACCATGATCTTGACTGCCTCATGATCACTGAAACCTGGCTCACTGAAGACAGTAACCCCGACATAGCCGTAGCTCTCCCCCAGGGTTACTCCTTCCAGGACAGACAGAAAGGCAGAGGAGGAGGCGTAGCAATTATACTGAAGAACACCTTTAACTGCCACACCTTCTGCCTTGACCCTCTCATGGACGCAGAGGGACCAGGCTTTTCCATCAAACTCAGCCAATCCCTCTCCCTCTCCGGTGGCCTGATCTACCGCCCACCCGGCAATGCTGCTAAGTTCCTCGACTCTCTTAACGACGCTTTAGGACACTTCCTACTTCGTTACCCCCACTTTACCCTCCTAGGAGATTTCAACTTGCACCTCGAGACTGATGCCGACTCTCAAACTAGCAACTTCCTGCAGACACTTGAAATCTTCAACCTACAACAAAGCGTCAAGCTGCCTACCCACTCCCTTGGTCACACCTTGGACGGTGTTTGTTCCAATTTCCCCTCCATCACCACCCTATCCCCCCTACCCCAGATTTGGACTGATCATTGCCTGATCCCCTTCCATATCTCCAGCTGCCTCCCTCCTACCAACCATAAATGCACTCTTCACCATTCTCACTCTACTAATTGGAAAACGGTCCAGAAAAATCTAACCCTCCATCCCTTTTCCCCAATTAGTGCACCATCTCTATCCGGTAACATCGATAGAGATGCAGTCCGCCTCGATAACTGGCTCGCACTAGAAATTGCCAAACGATGCCCATCCAATCATCAGGATAGTACTTTGAAGAAAACTAAAATCAAAGCTCCCTGGTACACGCCCGACTTAGCCTCCGCACATCTACTCTGCAGGAAAGCGGAACGCAAATGGCGCAGAACCTACGATAATGGCGACCGAAGCTCTTATATTCTGCAGGGAAAAAGCTACCTCTCCACCATCAAATCGGCCAAAAGAACCTATTACGTAAATGCCATTAAAGAGGCCAGCCAAAAGCAAAAAACTCTGTTTACAATAGTAAAAACCTTCACCAACCCCAAAGCTCTCCAACCCGAAATCCCCCCATCACAAGAGCTATGTGACAAGATCTCAGATTACTTCGACGATAAAATTACCTCCATTCAAAAAAACTTTCCCCCTCCAACACACAATACCCCCGAGCCAGACCAACCGTGCCTGGCCGCTAACAGTCTCAAAAATTTCACTCCGGTGACCCTGGCGCAGACCAGAGAAGCGATCCTTTCCTGCAAATCTGGCTCCCCCTCTGACCCCTGTCCCCCCAAGATTCTCCACCTCATTATCAATGAAGTCAACCCTATCGTCAATGAAATAATCAACCTATCCCTCAGTTCCGGCTCTGTTCCTCTCTCATGGAAAAAAGGCGTGGTTAAGCCACTTATGAAAAAGGCGAACAAATCCCCAACGGACTTGACCAACCCTCGCCCTATCACCCTGCTACCCGCTCTGGGTAAAATAACAGAACAGCTAGTCCACAAAGAGCTCAAGACCTTTCTGGAATCCCACAACTTACTCCATCCCCAGCAATCCGGGTTCCGCTCCAAACATTCAACGGAAACCGCCCTAATCGAACTGACCGACACCATTAAAACCGTACAAGATCAAAGGAAGAAGGCGATTTTGATCCTTCTTGACCTCACGGCAGCTTTCGATACCATTTCCCACTCCATCCTGATCAACAGACTTATTGACATCGGCATCTCCAACTCAGCCCTATCATGGATTAGATCTTTTCTCAGCGATAGGTCCCAAACCGTCACCCTTGGTTCCTTCCAATCAAGCGAGAAAAAGGTGTCCTCCGGTGTCCCTCAGGGGTCTATCCTTAGCCCCCTCCTCTTCAACATTTATCTTATCCCTCTTCTCACCCTGATAGAATCTTTCGGCATAACCGTAACTTCCTATGCCGATGATACCCAGCTTATCATCCCCCTTGATGACAATTCCAACAAGGCAGAGCTCAATCTCCAACACTGCCTAACTGCAGTTTTCCAATGGATGGACGCTAACCACCTCCGCTGCAACTCAAATAAAACTGAGATCCTCCCCATTGGAAAGAATGCCTCGTTCTGCCCTGCCTTGTGGTGGCCTGACAACTCTGTAGCTCCCCCTCAGACGGTCACCTCTGCCAGAAACCTCGGAGTCCTCTTTGATTCTGACCTCTCATTCGATCTCCACGTCGCGTCCGTAGCAGGAAAATGCTTCGGCATAATCAAATCCTTGCGAAAATTCTTTGATTTTCTCCCCCTCGACTCCAGAAAGACAGTTACAGTGGCCCTCATTCTCTCACGAGTGGACTACTGTAACGGCCTACTGTCAGGGACCAAGAAGTCCACTCTTTCGAAACTTCAAAGTGTTTTACACACCGCCGCCCGCCTTGTTCTAAAACTTCCACGTAAATCTTCTATCTCCGCAGCCCTGAAAACCCTACATTGGCTCCCCCTGCACAAGAGAATACTCTTCAAGATTCTCACCGTCGCCTTCCGAGCATTTAACAAATCAGGTCCCTCTTATCTCACCAGACGCTTCCCTCACTACAACCCGAGTCGTGCCCTCCGATCCTCACAAGAAAACCTCATGACCTCTACCAAGTTCAACCTGAAATCTAAAGGCTGTAAAACCCTTAGTACCCTGGCTATTAGAGCCTGGAACAGCATGCCAAGACATCTCAGACTTCAGACGCTCGAGAAACCTTTTAGGAAACTCCTCAAAACTTGGATTTTTAATCTTTCCGATGACTGGACCAAAGCTTCAATCTAGCCCCCCCCCAAACCACTCTGTGATCTGGTATCAAGGACTTATAGCGCCATGATGCTCCTTCCGGAGCGAACGCTGCGCTTTATAAATACCCCTCCAAATATCCAAATATCCAAAAATATCCAAGTATCAGATCATAGATACAGGTTACACAGTTACAAAGGTTATACAGTTATCAGAGCATGGCAACATAGTTACTTGTAACGTCAAGATAAACAAAAAGCACAAATATGTAAGCGGAAAAGCAGGCAAGGGGAGGAGGTAGGAGCAGGGGAAGTAGACACACAATGAAGGCGTGAAAGAGGAGGGGAGGGTGAGAGACACCGCTTGGAAAGAGATGGGGAAGGGCGACTGGGACACAAACTGGTAGACGAGTCAAAGCAACGTCCAAAGTCCAGTAAGCTGTGATCCAAGGGAAAGTGGTATCACTTCCCTATTTCTGTTGCGAGAGGCTCCCTTTACACAGTGGACTCTCTCATAGGGGTCTCTGAGACTCCAAGGCCTACATATTGGATCCTTCCCCAAAAAGGGGAGAGGGAGTGCTTTGGCAAGGGGTGCCATACCATACCTCAGCTGTGAGTGGCTCCCTTGGCGCAGTGAACTCTCTCAGGGGGTTCGCTGAGACTCCAGAGTATAAATATTGGATCTTTCCCCAACAAGGGGAGGAGTGCTTAGTCAAAGGGCACAAAGGACAGGGGGTTAGGCAAAGTAGCAGGCAAGGGGAGAGATTCAGGGGAGAGGGGATAGGAGCTAGGAAAGTAGACAAAGAGAGAAAGAGTACTAAATGGGAAAATATTTAATTAATGAGTTATTATATAGCACTGGCTAGACCCGAAGGAATCAGAGTGCTTAACATGAGGGACAACATTGTTGCAATTAACATCAGTTAAAAGTTACATAAGTATCAAGAAACGCATTTAAAGAGAATAGGGGACAAAGTGAATGGAGCAAGGATGGGTAAGGGGATAGGGTAAAGGGGTAGGGGGAAGATAAGACGTAGAGACGAGGGCAAAATCTGCCCAAGGTCCTGCTGTGTAGGTGACGGCGGAAGTCCATAACCCATCTCCTCTTTAGCTATTTGGTAGTTCCACCAGGCATCAGCACATAGGTGAGTCGCTGGTCTTTCTCCCACTGTTTCTCGCTGCTTGCATTCACTGGCTGTCACCATTGGAAAAGCGGAGCTGTTCTCGAGGAACCTCATGTGAGACTCAGCCCAGACGCCTCAGAGGGTAGAACCGCCATACGGGGAGCATGCACCTAGGCTAAGGATGTGAGTTCAATGCATGGCATATGAGCCTGTGTCCCTCCCTTGATATTATCTGCCAGATTTAAGGATATGCCATATCAGCGGCTGGTTAGTGGAAATATGTATTTGGGGTACATGGTTGCATTATATGATTGATGAGTGTGTTGTGAGTGAGATTAAGGTTAGTCTCAGAATAGTTTTTTTATTCATTCACTTTTCCAACTTTAAATACATCATACAAACAACATGACTTTCACTATTCCATCATGTACATGTTCAAAGTACAGTTATTTAGCTAGCGGATCCGTTCCCTTTAATATTCTTTAAAAGAACAAAATATCGCCCACCACCCACAGGACTATTACACATCATCTAGAACCATGTCTGGGTTATTTGCCAGGAAAGACACTAGTGGGCCCCACATGTCTTGAGGCCGCGAGGATACTGGCAGCTCCTCCACATAATAATAATAATAATAATAATAATAGGGGCATTTATAGAGCGCTGAGTTACGCACACCGGCGTGTCCCCGCGGTGACGATGAGAGAGGCGGAAAACAGGGAAATTTAGCTGCCAGGCAGGCCATTATCTGACAAAGAGGTAGGTTTTTAATTTAGCTCGAAACCTCGTTTCTACTGGTTCCAAGCGAAGGTCTACTGGGAGTTTGTTCCAGTGGTTTGCTGCTAAATACCTAAAGGATCTGCCTCCCATGCAAACTTTCTTCACCTTGGGGATCCTCAGCAGTCCCCCACCCGCAGATCTGAGCGCTCGGGCAGGTTCGTAGGCTTCAATCAGTCTCTGCAGTGGTCGAGGTGCCCTGCCATTCAGAATCCGATGACAGGTGCAAAGGGCCTTGTACTCGACTCTGCTCTTCACAGGGAGCCAATGTAGCTTCTGCAGGGCCACCTTCGAGGGCGCCCTTTTGGGCAGCCTGAGGATCAAACGTGCTGCCGCATTTTGCAGCACTTAAAGGCGACCAACACTTTTCCCCGGTGCCCCCAGGTACAGCATGTTCGCATAGTCCAGCCTTGCGGTCACCAATGCATGTACCAGGGTTTGACGAGCTTCCATCGGCAGTAGGTCAAGGACTTTCCTCAGCCTTTTCAGGACCCCAAAACACACGCCGACCACACGATTGATCTGGGGCCCAAAAGTAAGACCCGCGTCAAACCATACTCCTAGGTTTTTTGCCTCCTGACAGGGGGTGGGAGTCGGTCCTAGACAGGATGGCCACCAATCCGACGACCAGGCAGACTGGGCTCTCCCTACCACCAGCACCTCTGTCTTGCTGCCGTTGAGTTTCAAACAATTCATGGCCATCCAATCAGCAAGATCTTTCATGCACGATCGGAAGCCATCTGCAGCAAGACAGGGCGCATGCGACAGGGAGATGACCAGTTGCGTATCATCGGCATAAGATACCATTTGGAGGCCATGACTCTCCACAATGGAGGCACCAGGCGCTACATACAAATTAAAAAGGGTCGGGCTCAGGGACGAGCCCTGGGGCACTCCCTGGCCCAAAAGTACCCCTTTGGAGTAGCAGTGGCCCTGCCTCACTTGGAAGCTTCTTCCCGTTAGGAAGGCCTGGATCCACCTCAGCGCAGTGTTAGCGATGCCACCTCTGTTCAGACACTGTAGCAAGGTGGAATGTGCTACAGTGTCGAACGCCGCCTTGAGGTCTAGCAGGATCAAGGCCATAGTTTGCCCCTCATCTACGCCCTGTCTCAGATGTTCTGTTGCCATAAGAAGGGCGGACTCTGTAGAGTGGCGCGGTCTAAAGCCGAACTGCGTGGCGTGGAGCAATCCCGCCTCCTCCACATGTTCCATAATTTGGGTGTTTACCACCTTCTCAGCCACTTTGGACAGAAAAGGCAGGAGTGAGATGGGCCTCAGATTTTCTAACACCTCAAAGCCGATGTGAGATTTCTTCCGGAGAGGGAGCACCACTGCCTGTTTCCACCCTTTAGGTAACATGCCAGACTTAAAGGAGGTATCCAGGACATGCCTTATATAGGGCTCCAGAACTTCCAAGCTGTCCCCCAACCGTTTAGGGGACACTGGGTCCAAAGGGGAGCCAGATTTTACTGAGAGACAAACCCTGACTAGCTCTTCAGGAGGGGGAGTGCTGAAGTTTGTGAGAAGCCCCGAGATTTCCGTGCCCTCCGATATTACCTCAAACTCAACCCCTGTGGGGGGAGGGTTAGGGAAGGTCAAGTAGATTTTCTCGACTTTAGTGGAGAAGTAGTCGGCGATGTGATCGCATGTTTCCGTCGAACAACTCTCTGGGTCTGCAGACGAGTCTATAGTAGTCAAAGACTTGTAAATGCAGAAGAGCTCTTTAGCCAAATTTTTTGCCCCTAAAATTTGCCCTGCATAAAAGGCCACCTTCGACTTTTTAATCAGCCTATGATGAAGCCGCCTTTTTTCTAAAAACAGTTCCCTGGCCTGAGTGTCATATGTTACCCTCCATGCTCTTTCAGCTCGCTTACATTCCGCTTTTGTCCGCCGCAGCTCTCCACTGAACCATGGGGCTGATCTTTCCTTGCGGCCGCACGCGGAAGTTCGGCAGAGTGGAGCGGTCTGATCTAGCGCCTCTGTAACGTGCCTATTCAAGTTAAACACCGCCGCTTCTATATCCTCTCCTCCTGGCTGGCCTTCCCTTGTCAGTGCTTCATTAAAATCCTCCAAGGAGAATTTTGCCCACTTCCTCCTTAAATAATTCAGGGGTGCCTGACTATGTTTTATGGCTTTGGTGCTATTTATGGAGAATACCACCAAAAAGTGGTCTGTCCAGGGGATCGGCTCGACTGTGGAGACCTCAACCCCTCCCCAGTTAGCAAAGACCGGGTCCAAAAGATGACCTTGACGGTGCTTGGGACTTGAGAGCTTGAGTTCAAGCTGAAGGGCTTGAATGTCCCTGCTCCTTTATCCTCTGGGCTATTCAGATGCAAATTCAAATCTCCCAGTAGGAGGAATTTGTCCCTACGTAGCGCTGCCTCTGTTACACTCTCTAACAGACTCTCCCTGAACTTGGTACAGGACCCAGGGGCTCTATATATAAGAAAGGTCTCCAGTGTGGTCTTGCAATAGGTCAGTCAGTCAAATTTACTTTATTCGGTTTATATACAAACCATAAAAGTATGCTAAAAGACATATTATGTCATGAGAATATAAAACCATCATTTTACATATAAAAACATTTAAAAATATACAAATATTTACATACATGAGACAAGATAAAAGTGCAATTTGGGTGAGTTGCATAACACCACAACAATCAATTCAATTAATTCAAAATACAAATGTTTATGCAATTTGGGCTTGACTTGTTCTCCTTATAATTCTTACAGTCGCAGAGAGGAAGCTAGCAATATTAAAGATTTCCCACACGTTCGACCATAACTGCAGGTAAAGGAGAGCCGGCTTAACTTGCATAAAGCCCTTGTTTACTAAGATTGGAAGAATAAAGCGCTTCCGGATACCAATAAGGTGCTCGCAGAAAAAAATAAAGTGCATAGTATCCTGACCCAAAAAATCGTCACAGGAACAAACCCCCTGGTCTTCTACCCTCTTCCATCCTGGCAACTCACCGAAGAGAAAATGAAATTGATTTAATCTGAATCTAACCAGTAGGAATCGATGATTGGGGTTTGTGACGATATCCAAGTATGGTTCCATGGTCAGGGTGGTCTTCCGCAGTTGATGAGCCCTTACTGTCGGCTTTACCAACTCCCTCTGTTCTCTAGCCATTGAAGCTATTCGCAGATAAGATTCCTTGACCCACTTTACATCCCCCCTCAACAACCTTTCAGGTGATTTATATATTTCAGATCTGCCTAATCTTAATAACAAATTATGGACATATTTGAGCCAGGGGATGTGTTAGACCTGACATCTTTGGCGTGAGTTCTTCCCCTAAAGTTTGCCTCTGCTACCTGGATTTGTGATGCTATGCTGAATTTCGTTTTGCTGGTTTAGATGTATTGGACACTCTGCCACTGCTAATCAGTGTCAGAGTGTAAGTGCTCCTAAGGTAAAATATCATATTTGATTGGATATACCTGATTGGCATATCTGTATCACCAGGAAGTCCCTAGTAATGTGCACTGTGTGTGCCAGGGTTGGTGATGTCAGATGCTACTAGTGGTTCTGCAGCGCTGATTGTGCCACCCACATGTGTAGCTTTAAAATGGTGTCTCAGGCCTGCCTTTGCAGGCCTGCCTGCAGTCTCTAGGACTGCCATGTCATCCTGGTCAGTGTCCACACTGACTGGGCCTAACCCTTCCCTTTTTGTGCACATCAGTCATCCCTATGGAAGGCCCAAGGTACCCCCCTGGGCAGGATGCGGTGTATGTAAAAGGTAGGGGGGCATGTACTAGTGCAGGTACCATGCCCTGGTAGTGAACAACAGCCATTTTATGTGCTCACTGCTGCAAGGTTATCTTGCTCCATAGGATAACATGGGAGAGGCTGGGGCCAATGGCTGTCAGCCTAACTCCTCATAGGAACAAGATAAGACATGAGTGTTTCATATCCCTGCGCTCAGCATTTAATAACCCATCTTTTGTGAGGAGTGGTTTTTAAATCCTGAGTGGGAGAATAGTACTTTTAGAGAAGTCGCTATTCTCCTGTCTGACCCTCCTGTATGCCTGGGTATGGTTGGGGATTGACTGTCTGGTTTGGAAGTGACAGGAGCAGGAAGCCCCGAGGGGGTTAGATGAGTCAGCCCTTTCATGGGGTGCTGGTATTAGCATCTGGAAGTGAAGGGGGGGGTAGCACCTGGAAATAGCTAGGGATGTGCCTGCCTGCAACAACACTGGCTCCAACCTCCTGCTGGGTGGCTGACGACCCTGCCCCTCTCCTTGAAAGGAACCAGGAAGATCAGATAACGAAGTGCTCCACCCCACCCAGATCTGGGATCAGACATGGTTTCAGGGTCCAATGCACAAGGAACTTCTAAGGACTTCTAGGGACTTCAAAGGACTTCAAAGCCTTTTTGGGGTATAAGTATAGGACCCCTGTCCCCAGAAAATCAGATTCTGCAACAATCAAGAAGGAACCTCTGCTGGAAGAAAGACTGAAGAACTGAAGGAAGATTGCCTTGCTGTGTGCTCTAAGGGCTGACCTGTTCTACTAACCAACTGAGCTGAGGAGAAGAGGGACTTTGCCGTGTGCTGTGACCCTGCTTGAAACCTACAAAGACTTTTGCTGTGTGCTGTGTCTTGCTGTGAATCTCCAAGGGCCTGAGAAGAGCTGGCCTCCTGTCTGCAACCCAGGACTACAAAGGTTGCCCCAGAAGAAACTGCTGTGTTCGCTAAGATCTGCTGTGCCCTCCTGCTTGCCTTGCTGTGTGTTCCTGGAAGCGTGGGTTCGATCTGAAGAATCGGAAGAGATCGAGTGTGGGGTGCGCTGGCTGCTCTGAGTGTCTAGGATACCTCAGGGTGACTACGCGCTCTATAAAAATTTTTAATAATAATCTATAAAAAAAAATGTAATAGGAGCGCCGCGCTGAAGATTCCCTACAAGTTGCACCACTGTCCGACGTGCTCATCGGCACGTGTGGGGCTGAAGAAGTGTTGTCGGTGTTCCCAAGGGGTTAAATCGCACTCCGTGCGGAGTCGCGTGACCTGTGACCCCGGGAGCCGTAAATTCTTGCCATCGGACTTCACCGCCGCGGCCTAGGGCCCGCGAAACCAACTTGCAAACTGATTGGCACCTTGGCTGATGCACGAATTGGCCGCAACCTGATTGGTTGTTGCCTGGAGGCTCGTCGGAGAAGACGCGCTGTGATTGGCCACTGCTGTAAGCTGTTCTCGTGAGTTGCGCATCGATTGGAGGAAGTGCCGACGCGTCATCGGAAGCTGTCTCTGGAGCCGCGCTGTGAGTGGCTGACTCCGGAGAACTCCTCGACGTCAGCGAGAAGCCTGCAAACGCCGCGACCGGATTGGAGAAGCCGCGTTCAGCACCTGAAGCCTGCAACAACGATCGTACCTGCGAGGGTGAGTCTGAAACCCTAAAGAGAGAGAGATCGCCTGCCCCCAGCACCCGGTATTGACACCGGCTGCAGAGAAAGCGCTGGGGCTGTGCAAGTGACTACGTTCGCCTCGGAAGTATTCTTGGGCGTGCGCATCGTCCCCCGAAGGTCCCGAATTGAGCGTGGGACACGGGGACCAACGACCAGTGCCGGATCTCCCCATTGAGAAGGGGGGAACCTGAGTAGAAGGAGCGGTGCTCCTGCTAGGGCCAAGTACAGTTTAGGAAGCACGTTTTTGAGTGCTGAATTCCTACACCTGAGTCATTCTATCACGATCTATTTTTGAGAGACTAGAGACTATTTTGAAACTTTCCTAAAACAAGTGCCTACCTGAAACAAGAAGAAGAGTGATAAGAGAAATACGTGCAATGCTTATGTGATTTTATTTACAGTGCCAAAACTAGATACAAGTTATTTATGTATAACTCACCTGTGTGGTCTCAGTTTGTGGTGTACATTGGGGGGTCATTGTAACCGAATGCAAATACTTACACATTGCCTTGGGGATAAGCCTGACTGCTCGAGCCAAGCTACCTAGAGGGAGCTTGGTTTATTCACAGTGTGTGTTCCTGTGCCCTGACTAGATGCAAGGGTCCCTATTTGGTCTAAGGTGCCTACCTCAGCCAACTAGAGACCCCCAGATCTAACAGGATGCGATGCCCATGATCGAGGGCCAAACAATCTTTCAGGATTTCGTGATTTAGCCCTAGTTCAGGGTTTAGCCAAGTCACAATCCATTTTAACAGTGGTGCCATGGCAATTGAGTCTTCAACAAAACCTGCTCCGCATTCCTGATGGGAAATGTAGCTAGCTGTTGATTGCGGAACAGATAAAATGTTTCCTAAAGAACTTGTCTTCCGCCACCTGGATGGCCTTTACATTCTTTATACCCCACAAATCAGCCCCGTACATTGCGATGGAAACACATTTAGCTCTATATATTTTTAGGAGGGCCTTCATCGGTCTTGCTCCCAGTTTGTGGGCAAAACTTAAAACAGCCGATGCAGCTCTGGTCATAACGTTTCTTTTAGCTAAAATTTGAGTTCCCCAGGATCCCTGGTCGTCAAATAAAACTCCTAAGTATGGGAACGTGGACACCCTAGTTAAAACGTTCCCCTCACAATGAAAGGTTTTGACCCTTGTGGTCCTGCATCCAATTGTCATTACGTGGGATTTGGAAAAATTTACGCTAAGGTCCAGGGATCTCATGAAAGCCGCGAAAGAATTTAAAAGTGATTGTAATCCTACCGCGGTTCTGGCTAAAAGAGCGGCATCGTCCGCGTAGAGAAGTGCCGGAATCAAAAGTTTCCCAGCACGGGAGATATCCTTACATGTATACTTAATGTGGAATCCAAGTTATTGATATAAAGTGTGAAAAGTAGGGGCGCCAGGGTGCACCCTTGCATGCCGGCATTAGCAATGTGTATTCCCTCAGTACGATTGCCCTTCTGATCATACCTCACAGTGGCAGACAGGTCCCTGTGTAGGTCTGCGAGAAAGTAGACGATGTTTTTGTCAACTCCTAAGTTCAGGAGCATGGTCCATAGGTTGGACCTGTTCACTTGGTCCAAGGCCTATGACAGGTCCATGAAGGCCAAGAAAAGTGCACCCTTCTTGGCGACTGTGTATTTTCCGATCAATAAAAGTAGGTTTAAACATGGATCTGTCGTGCCCATGCCCTTTCTAAAACCATACTGCAGGGCTGAGAGTGTTTCTCTTTCTGCTAGCCATCCCGTGAGTTGACTTAACACCACCCTTCTCAGTACCTTAACTGAAGAATCAATGAGAGATATAGGGCGGTAGCAGCTGGGGTCCCCTCTATTGCCTTTCTTGAAAATGGGCACTATTACGGCCTCCGACCACGTTGAAGGCAGACCCAATTGACAGGCATTAGTAAAAACATTGTACACATTTTTTTACCATGTCTTGATGTTGGACTTAAAAAGGTCTGCCGGCACCCCGTCCGGCCCGTGGCCTAGTTACTCGTCATTTGCTTTATTGCCTCAAAAACCTCTGACTCTGTGATGGACAAGGTATAGTTCTCAATATTAAGGTCAACATTGACACGGATATCTTCTCCATCACAGACTAGTTTAAAATGATTGTACCAGACCTTTTCCTGGATACCACAGTCGAGCTCACATTTACAGGGGTCCTGAAAGAAGGGCCTATTGACCACTGCCCAAAATTTTGCGCTATTGTTGACAACATCAATGGATAAAAGCTCATTCCAGGCCTCCTCCCTTATTTCCCTTTTCCGGTTCTTCAAGGCCAATTTGTATATTTTCCTAAGTCCGGATATGACTAATTTATCCTTCGGGGTGGATTTCAGTGCGGCCAACAACTTCCGATGGGCTACAGAACAGTTGTGGTCAAACCATTTCTCCCCAGCCCTAACTTGATGTTTGCAAGGGAGTTTAAGGCCCTTATCAATCTGGGCACAAATTTTAAAGGATGCCTTCCGGACCTCCTTATCTACGTTGCCCTCTGTCAAACAAATGGACCTGTCATGGCCAACCTTAGACAGTAAGTTGGCATGAAACTCATGAGGCACTACCCGGCACCATTTTAATCTGCGCGCTTGGTCTGTGGGCCGTATATCTGAATTGCCCACTGTTCTATTGGGTTTTTCCTTTTTCTTTAAGTCGTCCACCAGGGACAGTGTGACAGGGTTGTGGTCACTGAACGTAGACCAGGATGCGCAGTAGCCACTTACTCTATTGGCCAGTACAGTGCTTACAAAAATATAATCAATGGTTGATCCAGATTGATTGGAACTAGCAACTTCCCGTCAATTAGCTTTGGGTAAATCTGGTCGTTGTCGGCCACCAGTTCCTCCAAATAAAGACCTTGTGGCGAGTGCTCAAAATGTATATTCTCCTGATCAATTGGTCCCAAGCTAGCCCAAACATGACAATTTCCTTTACAGCAATGAATATTAAAATCACCTAGCACAAGAACCGAATAGCAATTTGCGTTTCCTTTACTATATGTTAACAAGAAATCATGTAGTCTGACTAAATGTTCATTTAAAAAAGATTTTTCAAAAGAATTATAAAAATTTACAATGAGCCAAATGCCAGCATCCCTAGTCAAGATTTGTACAGCCAAACAATGAGGTGTGCCGGTCTCCACTTTGATGCAAGTGCCCTCGATTTTTAGGGAGATCAAGGTCAATAACCCGCCCTTAGCCCTCCCCATAGAGGAAGCGATTGCCGGGGACCAATACTCTGCATAGCCATCCAAATGAAACGTTTGGTTAGTATCCCAAGTTTCCTGCAACCCAATAATATCGCATTCAGTTAGACAATCCCTCCACCTAGCGTCATCAGACTTATTACTTAGACCCGCGATGTTCCAGCTAAGTATCCTTGTCCCTACAGGAGTGTTGTTAAAGCACAGTTTTTCAAGGGAAAGTAAGATGGACACACACAAAGGCTTCAAGAGTGGCTCTTTATTGCCAATGAACTGCAGTTGAGACAATTTGCCAGTAGGACTGCAAAGAGATCTAGTTGTACAGAAAGGAAATCAGTCCTTATGTACATTTTACAGAACCTGGACACATTAATCATTAACAACAACATCATGGTGTGAGCATTTCACAAATATGTCCACGTGTACATTTACCTTATACATGACGCACATGACCATGCTAATATTTAGCCAATCTCTTACGCTACTGCCTCCTGACCTCGAGCCTAAGTCTGTTATCTTGTTTTTGTCAAACATGCACTGTTTGATGTAGTCAGCAGATGCTCGTGGTCTCTGCTTTCTACGCACAATTTCCACACACAATATTTGTCCTAAGGAAACACTTTACCCAAGCAGGGGCAGAGCAGATTGACATGTCCCAGTTCAGAGAGCCAGTTCTAGGAATTAACTCTCTGAACCGGCTCCTGTACACAGATGAAGGTCAGTGAACCATTACACATGTTTGAGTTACAACAGAAGGGACACGTACTCTTTCATTTGAAATCCATTTTGGTTTTAGCTGAATTTCAGACAATTTAGTTTAACCATCTTTGCATCATGGAGCTGCCTTTCATTATGATTAGTGGGCTCATATTATTTGCAAGCAGGTGAAACACAGAAATTAATGTAAAACTACGGTTCACTTTAATGTATCCCTTCACCAAAGGGCTAATTAATTTTTCATCTTTCACAAATGACCCTTTGAACCTTAGTTTAAAATAATTTCATCTTGAAGCATATCAATATTCAATAATTATATTGTCTACCCTTATCATTGTCAGAAATGTCTATGTGCATCAATTCAGTAGTGACTGTTTGCATCATTATTCTATCATTTTCCCTTGATCTCATCGCTGGGCAGTTTGTCAGCTGTCCTAATAGTTGACAGCACATTGGCAGGCAATTAATTAATAGACAACAGCCTATTATTAATAGGAAATTTGTTATGAACGCCATTCCTATCTTCCAACCCCATGCACTCAACCAACTCCAAAGTGAACCTCCTACATCCCATGTACCAGAATCCTTATGTGCTTCTACACCTATATGATGGAGTCTTTTTATTGCTTCCCTGACAGTAACAGAGGAGTCAGGGACATAGGTGCAACAGGACGCCCCTATAATTGTACAGACTCCTCCCCTCTCTGCTAGCATCACGTCAAGAATCATTCTATTTTGTAACGAAACTAATCTCACAGCTTGAAGCTCTACTGTAATATTTTCAAGTATACTTGTTGTTTCATTTATTGTTGCTTCTAGTAGTCTGGACAATCGACGTATATCCCTGGAATTTATAGCTGGACCAATCCATGGTAATACTCCTTTTAATATATCACCCGTTATTTCTGCTGCTGTATCTCTTTGATCCACACTTCTCCTGCCTCACCGTGGTGCATGTCTTTGCATGTCCCTCCGTACTTCTTTTGTGTCTTTTATCGCTATAGCAGGTAGTACAAAACCTAGGTGACTACAACCATTCCAATCTGTTGGAAGCCATGTATAAGCCTTTTCTCCACAAATAAAATAAATTGAGTCACCTACGTAAAGTGGAATACTATTATTTCCGGCCGTCATTTCAAATGTCATGTTACAATTTGTACTATGGCCCACCTGATAGGTCCCATTACTTTTAATACAAATACTCCCTATTGCGTTGTGTTTTCTTAATTTTAACTTCAAAAATGGTATATTCTTATTTGCCTCTTTTGATGGGCCTGCTATCCCAGTGCTTGTATTCTGAGTTGGAAAGAGCGGAGTAAAGATGTCAGACAGGGGGAATGTTGCATTCTGTTCTATTACTTCTGTGCAGTTCCCCAGTGTCAGAATATCTGCCATATATTTGTTATATAATGTTCTTGCAGGTGGAGCCATAGTTGTTCCTGCACCAGAAGTACTTTTCTTTAAATTCTGCAAAACAGCTATTATCTCTATTTTTACTATTGTTATGTAAATGGCGTAACAGGATGCTGCAAAAGGCAATGGAACTTGAACCAGGGCCAAACTTTGGTCTACAGAAGCTGGGAATTGCAAACATATCCAGCAATTTCCCCTTGTTAATATCTTATTGGTATGAAGCAACAATGTCACAAAGGAATTGTGGCGCAAATCTTCTCTGTGGGCTATTTCTTCAGGTGACAAAGTGTATGCAGGTATGGTAGCAGGGGGTGTTGGTGTTGGGACCAACTGTTCCATGGGATAAAACACGTCCAATAGATATACAGTAATTAATGCTAGCAATAACAGACAGAATATCACCCCAGGTATGCACATTTTAGACTTGTACCATTTTTTCTCCATTTTAAGAGCTGGATATTCCCTATCCATACCTATCTATTCCTATACTTTCTTTAATTAGATGTAGTGCTATTGATGACACTATGTTGTGAATTATCACTGTGAATCTTTACTATAATATGAGCTAAACACACTAAAAGCATGAACACATATAAGGTGAGGCTGTAGTACACAATATATTGCGAACAGTTATTCGTTAATATTTCAGATGGCCTCTGAGGATTTCTTGGTACTTCCCGCCTCCCAAAGATATGCATGTAATTCTTGTAATGCACGACCCTTTGATCATGTATATCAATCGTTAGTGCAGCCACACTTAATTTTACAGGAGTGTCCACTGTACCTCACCCCAAAGATAACTTTCTAAAGCTGGCTGTCTTGATGACCTGGAAAAAGTTCTTTGCTGGTTGCTGCAGCAGCACGGGTGCTCACAGTGACAGAAGGACTCGCAAATACCTCCTGGATCAGTTCATCTATTAATTGCTGCAGTGGCACAGGCACTTTGCAGTGGCAGGAGGACTCGCAAATACCTCCTGGATCAGTTCATCTATTCAATGCTGTAATGGCACACTCTTTGCTACTCAACTTTCTTTCTAGACTAATCATTCCCTGATAAATTGTTGTAGACTTGTCTTGTTATGCAAACAGGCTATTACCCCTGGTGGTAGTGTGCAATATACCCTAGTTGAATTTTTCTCAGTCTGAAAGTACTCTACCCAAAGCTTCTTGTAATGCTGTACTATTTAAATCTCGCATTAATTGATATTCTAGCTGATCAAATACTTCCTGAAGGTAAATGAGTGTGTCTTCTTTGTTTTCTTCACCGCTATTCTCAAAGTCAAAAATTGTCAAAATATCTGTTAGGATAATGTCTAGCAGTAGTACTTCGTCTATTTCCTGTAGAAGATCAGTTTCCGGAACTACTGACATTTAATCTCCTTCTTCTTTGTAGACCTCAAATTGTACCTTTTGTCCTCTTTGATCAGTTCTGGTGTTGGCAAGTGCTGCTGACCTGGGTCTTGGCTGGATGCAGTCTCAGGAGGAGCCCTCTTGATATGGCTGGCGTGGATCCAGGATTTGTTGTTGGTGCATTTTACTGCTGTCTTCGTGGCGAGCAGGACTTACTGTGGACCCTTCCAGCGCGCTTTGAGACAGTTAGACCTCTGGAATGATTTGATGAGTACCCAGTCTCCGGGCTTGAACTTGTGCCCCTCGACCTGCAGTGGCTCTGGAAGGGTCCCCTTCACCTGCTGGTTGATAGAAGCAAGAGTACGTGTAAGTGACATGAAGTAATCATTCCACAATTCATTCGTCATCATAGGCAGAGCATTTTTGTCTGGAACTCCCCAAGCTACCATTGGCAACCCAGTGACTATTTCATGTGCACTGAGTTTTGTCTTGGCATCCGGTGTGCTCCTCATGCTCATTAGGGCAATTGGTAAGGCATTCATCCAGTTCAATTTTGTGTCAGCACATACTTTCGCTATTTTGTTCTTTAATACGCCATTTTTCCTCTCTACTGCACCAGCAGCCTCTGGATGATAGGCACAGTGCAGTTTCTGCTGTATTCCCAGAGCCTTGCATGTTAGTTTTATTATTTCATTACAGAAGTGGCTGCCATTGTCTGAAAATATCATTTTTGGGACCCCAAAACGTGGGATCAACTCTTTTATCAGGCACTTGGCTGTTGAGATGGCAGCGTTATGTTTTACTGGATACCTCTATCCATTTTGAGTACACACACACTACCACCAGGATATACCTATACTTATTTGTAGGTGGCATCTCCACATAGTCAATTTGCAGGGCTTCAAACGGCATTGTTGGTTTTTCAAAGTGGCCTTTAGGTACTGGAGCAGTCTTACCCACATTGTACAGTGCACATACCATACATGTTTGACATATCTCCTGTGCTGTTTTTCTTATGTTCTTGTTCACCCAGAATTTGTCCATACAATTTACTATGCCATCCCTGCATATGTGGGCCGGGCCATGCATGGCTAAACACATGGAGTAGACCATTCTGTCTGGCAACATGTATTTCTCCTTGGTCTCATTCATCCAGCATCCTTGTACAAATGACCCGTTCTTTGACCAACTCATCTGTTCTTCTGTTGTTGCTCCTTGTTGCATTAGTCTCACACCTTCAGTTGTTAGATCTAGTGACTTCACTTCTCGGGGTAATTCTTGGGCTGTTAGTACTAGTGCTGAATGACTTCGTGCTGTCTGTTTTGCTGTTGTATCAGCAAGTGCATTTCCCTGGCCTACTTTGTCTGTAACCTTTTTGTGAGCACTGCATTTAACTATGGCCAATTTCTTTGGAAGTGCCAAGGAGTTAAGTAATTTTGTGATAAGCACTCCGTGCTGTATCTTTGTGCCTTGTGAGGTAATAAAACCTCTTTCCTTTCAGTGTCTTCCAAAGGAATGTGCCACATTAAAGGCGTATTGACTGTCTGTGAATATGTTAACACACCTTCCTACAGATAACTCGCAAGCTCGTGTGAGTGCCACAAGTTCTGCTGCTTGTGCAGACAACTCAGGTATCTTACAGGACTCAACTACAGTTTTATTTGTAACAACTGCATAGGCTGCTGATGTATTGCCTTCCTCTGTTCTAAGGCAGGACCCATCCACCCATAATTCTCCTTCAGCATCTGCATAGGGTGTATCAGTCATATCTATTCTACCCTTTGTTTGCTCCTCAGTTAACAAAATACAATCATGGTTCATGGTCTGAGTCCACTAGATCATCAGTGGGAACAAGTAACAGAGTAGCAGAGTTAAGAACATTACACTTGTGAAGTGTTACATGTGCTGCAAATAAACAGGTCTCATACTGCGTGAGCCTGGCATTTGTGAGGTGGTGAGTATGTGTCTTATTCAGTATCAGCTCCACAGCATGTGGAACATAGGCATCGACTTCATGTCCCATTATTATGCTTTCTGCACGTTGTAGTGATAGAGAAGTTGCTGCAACCGAAAGTATGCAGGAAGGTAAAGCCGTGGCTACAGTATCCAAGGTGGCAGAGAAATATGCGCATGGTCTTTTGTGGTCACCGAACTGCTGACAGAGAACCCAAGAGCACACCCGTCAGACTCATGAACATAGAGTTTCAAAGACTTAGAATAGTCTGGTAGGCCTAAAGCAGGAGCAGAGCAAAGAGCTTGCCGAATGGCAAGAAAGCTTTATTCATGTTCTGTAACCACTGTAGGGGTTCGGGCGTGTCCTTGTGGGTCAGGGCCAATAAAGGTTTTGAAAGCAAGGAAAAGTTAGCAATCCAATGTCGACAATAACTGGCCATGCCTAGAAAGGCTCGCACCTGCTTTTGGGTGCGTGGCACTGGTGTCTGTAGAATCAATGTAATGCACTTATCATCCAATCTTCTCTGCCCTTTCGACAGGATGCGTCCTAAATAGGACACCTCCTGTTGAACAAATTGTATTTTCTCCGGTGAAACCTTGTGACCACGTTCAGCTAGGAAGTTCAACAAATTAACGGTGTCAGTTGTACATTGTGTCTCAGAGGTGCTACCAATCAGCAGGTCATCTATGTACTGTATTAGCACAGAATTGGGTGATAAATTGAATGTGTCTAGTTCTCTTTTCAAGGCCTGATTGTAAATGCTTGGGCTCTCTGTGAACCCTTGTGGTACACGTTGGAAACAGTACGTTCTTCCGTTTACAGAGAACGAAAAGAGGTACATGCTACCCTCATCTACTGAAATTGAGAAGAAGGCATTTTTTAAATCGACTACTGAAAAATATGCCATTTCTGGTGACAATGTTGACAATATTGATACTACATTTGGGACAACCGGGAACTGTGGCACCACTATTTTATTTATTTCTCTGAGATCAACTATGAATCTGTAATTCTTTTCATCAGTATTTCCATCCCCCTTTTTCAGGACCGGTAGAATTGGGCTGTTGCAAGGACTGCCTGTTATTTCTTTCACAATCCCTTCTTTTAGTAAGTCAGCTACTATATCCTGCAACCCCTTTAGACCTTCTGGAGCTATTTTGTACTGTGGTATCCTTGGTAATTTCACATTCTGTTTGACTGTAATTGTTACAGGTGTGATGTTCATTCTCCCTGTGTCATTTTTATGTTTTGCCCAAATTCTCGAATCTATCTGGTCCATTATTCGTGCTGGTATATTTTTTATTCCTACTGACAGTAAACAGTTGTCCATTTCCTCTGTCATCGGCCCATCTACCTCCAAGAAAACTCCATCTGCACTACACTTAATTGTTGCATTCATTTTTTTTAGCAAGTCCAATCCCAACAAATTAAATGCACATTTGTCTGATATTAGAAATGAATGGGTGTCCTGTATTGGGCCTATACTGTATTTCAAGGGTGCCGAGATTGGACTTGTTACAGGTAAGTTGGTGAATCCCATTGACTTATTTATTTGTCCCGAGAGAGGAACATCTAGAAACTTTTTCTTTGTCAAGGAGGAATTGGTGACCCCTGTATCTATTAATAATTCCACAGGTGTACCTTTAATCTTTCCCCTTACATATGGTCCAGTGGGATCTACAGGGATTACCATCCTCTGTATTAACTCTCTCGGGCCTCCCTATCGAACATAGTAGTCCCATTCTCCTTGGGGCCCTTCTTGATAGATCCCATCATAGGGGTGATGTACCTGCATTTTTTGTATTTCTGTATTATCATAGAAATTTGTGTGGGGGGATACGCTGTTGGGCCAGGTTGTGAGTCACGTCCTTGTTGTTGATATCCAGCTCTTCCCATGCTCCTTCCCCGGCCTCTTGATCTCCCCATCCCACCCCCTCTTTGTGACTGTTTGATGGGGTGTGGGCATTGCGCTCTCCAATGATCATGTTCCCCACAATTAAAGCATCCCTGTGTGTGTGTTTGTTCATTTGTGGTGGTATGCTGTGCTGGGGGAGCCGAAAATGACCTTTGTGGGCCCCCACGGCCTCTTCCTCTCCCCCTGCCTCTTTGTCCTCGGCCGCTATACTGGTTTGCCTGCTGAATCAAAACTTTTGTTTTTAACTCTTTTATTTGGTTATTTTTATTTTTACTTTCCAAGTCCTTTTTCCCTAGCATCTCGTAATACTGTGCTAATTGCAAAATCTCTGTCAGAGGTTTGCATGACCAAGTAGGGTTGTACTGTTTTTTAAATTATTCACAAAACAGGAGACAAATGCGCTTTGTGTTGCCTCTTTTTCACTGTCTAAACCACTGGAAGCTGTGAACACTTTCTGCATTCTGGCGAAAAACACAGACACTGTTTCTTCAGTATCTTGAATACATCAATTTAGTTTTGACCAGTCAATTTGTTTTCTTGGTACCAGTGTATTTACTTTAGCCATTATTTTTGCTGGTAATTCTTTAATATCATCTGATATATCCTCTCCTTGTTCCCTTTTTTCTGAAGTTATATTTTCCTATTTTATCTTTAACCCCTTCCCTGCTCATGATGAGCTCAGCTCGTCATGAGGCACACTGGAGCTGTGCTTATGACGAGCTGAGCTCGTCATGAAGAATGGGGATCTAGGATCTCCAGCACAGGAGGGGAATGCAGCTAGCAGTGATGTGGCTAAAGATTCATCACCCTCTCTCCTTATTTTTCCCCAAATGTCTGGTGGCAATATTATAGAAAACATTTGTTCTATGTCATCCAGGGTGAGAGTGCCAACTCTTAGTATTATTTCTGTCTGTCTATACCATTCTTCTCTGTCTTGTCTAATATCTGGAAACTGAAGCGCAAATCTGTGTAACTCAACGTTAGACCATGGTGTGTGCACTTTAATAGTATGTGTCCTGGCTGACTTCCTAGTACTTCTCTCAAAGGCATGGTATGATTAGGTGAAAAAACACAAGACTTAGATGGCTGTTGTAGTTCCCTCTCCTCTTTACTTTTCTTCAACCCTTCACATTTTCTTTCTATTATTATCTGTGCGTCCACCCATTCAGTTAATATCTGTAGTGCTTCTAATCTCTCTTTTTCTGTTGCCGCTGTGTCTTCTAGTACCGTTAGCATTTTGTTATGTATTTTATTAGGCAAATTTTCAACACGTGGGTATCCGTCAGAAGAGGGCCAAAACCTCTCCCAATTCTTAAATCTGTGAAACGCCTTGTTGTCCAAATCTATCAAAGCAAAATGTTGAAATGCTGGAGTGTAATGTGCTGGGTATTCGCACCTTTCATTCAACCACAATGAGGACCCTTTCTTCATAACTTCATCTATCCATGCCTGTACCTCACTCTGTTCTTTCTGTGAAAGTGCTAGTTGTGATCGCAGACCCCTTTTTCCTATAAGGTTAGCAGATGTCTCTTTCTGTTGTATAGTAGTTGTGTATTTTTGTTCCTGTGATGCGTTTTGTGATGTTTGTGGGCTATATGGAAAAGGAGTTGTTAATAATGCTTCGATTACAGGATCCTCTGTATCTTCCTGTTCTAAGGGAGCATTAGGTAGAGTGGGGTAAACATCTGGTATTGGTTTGTGAACTGTGAAGCATTTGTCTATTTCCATTTCTTTTTCCCTACAACTTGTTACACATCTTTCATGTGCCTTCTGCCTATCATGTGCCATAGCTTTTCCTTCCGTTGTCCTAGGTTCCCCTGACCATCTATTAGCGGTATATGATCGCCATGCATGAAATGCATCCCATTGTAATAAACGTACTTTCTTCCCTTTCTTTTCGCGTTCCCTTAAACAATCTTCTAAATGAAGCATTTTAGCTCTATCAAACGTGCCATATTCTGGCCATTGCAAATCAGGATTTTTCCTGGTATAAGGAGTCCACGGATCTAGATGAACAGCTGTAGGGTACCCTTTTTCTCGTGCCACGTACCATGCTGGTGTACCGCGAGGAGGCGTTGGTTGAGTGACATCTAAGGCTGCCCTACGCCCTTGGCGGTACTTAGAAATAGTTTACTGAGCATTTTTTCTTTTTTTTATACTAGAAAAACACAGTTGTACAACCTATTTTAACCGTATGCATATATTTTTAGACGTCTTTCAGAGCTGAATGCATGGGCATGCTCTGTTTGGAGGCAACCACCCTCGGTCCCCCCTGAGGCAACCACCCACGGCTCCTCTTCTATCCTTGGGATCCTCACGACCTTTCACATACTGGACAGCCTTGCTCAGGCACTTATCTTAAAGGTGCCCTCAGACCTCCCCTAGGGACCCCTAATGAATCCCAGTGTGTACCCTTTGAGGTATCAGAAAAACAACATTCAATTTATAAAATTGAGCTCAGTGCATTAAGCACTGCCTACCTGATCATCTGACCAGTAACGCCGTTGTATGCGTCCTTCTTATTGTGGCAAAAATCACCTGATGGCTCGAAGGGAGCTGCTGGTGTCTGATGTCAAAGGCTTATCAACGGGAGCCTTTTCGTCTGGGCCTTGCAGGAAACCAGGTCCAATCAGCAGCTGCGCAGCATACACTGAGACTGGAAGGCCCCCGAAGAGTCCTGAGACCGCAGTACTTTAACCCAACAGTCCCCAGCGAGTCCACGGCACCATCTGTTAAAGCACGTTTTTTCAAGGGTAAGTGACATGGACACACACAAAGGCTTAAAGAGTGGCTCTTTATTGCCAATGAACTGCAGTTGAGACAATTTGCCAGTAGGACTGCAAAGAGATCTAGTTGTACAGAAAGGAAATCAGTCCTTATATACATTTTACAGAACCTGGACACATTAATCATTAACAACAACATCATGGTGTGAGCATTTCACAAATATGTCCACGTGTACATTTACCTTATACATGACGCACATGACCATGCTAATATTTAGCCAATCTCTTATGCTACTGCCTCCTGACCTAGAGCCTAAGTCTGTTATCTTGTTTTTGTCAAACATGCACTGTTTGATGTAGTCAGCAGATGCTCGTGGTCTCTGCTTTCTACGCACAATTTCCACACACGATATTTGTCCTAAGCAAACACTTTACCCAAGCAGGGGCAGAGCAGATTGACATGTCCCAGTTCAGAGAGCCAGTTCTAGGAATTAACTCTCTGGACCAGCTCCTGTACACAGATGAAGGCCAGTGAACCATTACACATGTTTGAGTTACAACAGAAGGGACACGTACTCTTTCATATGAAATCCATTTGGTTTTAGCTGAATTTAAGACAATTTAGTTTAACCATCTGTGCATCATGGAGCTGCCTTTCATTATGATTAGTGGGCTCATATTATTTGCAAGCAGGTGAAACACAGAAATTAATGTAAAACTACGGTTCACTTTAATGTATCCCTTCACCAAAGGGCTAATTAATTTTTCATCTTTCACAGTGTTCCTTATCAGGATGCTTAATACTTGGACCTCCTTCTTTAAGGTTGACCCACTATCCATATTAATCTTTGTTGGCACAGGAGGACCCAGTCAATCTATCTCCTCAAGGTTAGTAAGTGCCTCAAATCTATTATGTGTTGGAGCAATAAATTCATTTGAGGCCTGGGTTTGTGTTCTGTAACTCAGCTCTAACCGACTTCTTTCTGTGGGTGCGGTGTGTCGATAAAAGAACCCTAGGGGTAAAATGTTAATACCTACACCACTAAGGTTCCTTGTCCCTGCCCTCTCCAGAATCAAATTGACAATTTGCGGAGATCCAAAATTAAGTACCACACAATCCCCACTATTCAATTTCACAGAGTCCCCTATCCAGGGAATTCTGCGTGTCATTTTAAAATTTCTGAACAGACAGCTGCCAAGCCCAGTTAGATTATCCAAATGGTGGAGGGCTTTATTTCTAAGGGATGTCCAATGTTCTTCCATACCTAGCTGCAAGGGGGGGGGACGTTTGATAAAATAACAGTAAGGGAGTGGCCTCAGGGGGTAGCTTGAACTGGTTAGCTCTGTTTGGTTGGTAGTTTATTCCCTGGACCAAACCTCGAGGTACACTCTTACTTGGCTCCAACCTACTATTCGTGTCTGCACGTGTGGCGTTCATAGTGCATCTCTCTACTAAGGGGGCTTGGGTGTCCGTAATTTGCCCTCTGACGCGGCCCGTAGATGGTTTGTTTTGTACCGTGACTTGTTCCCTGGTCCGGCCAGCTGACCCATTTAACCCTTCCCCCACCAGAGTTCATTGAGGCAAAGATAATTGTTTCTCGATTTTACTCAATCTGCTATCTATGTCCTCAAGTTTTGAAAGAAAAGGTTTAAGTATAGACTGGAATTTCTCTTTAATTTTGGCTACTATGCGGTCTTCCATATCAGACTGTATCTGTATGGGAGGGCACTGTAAATTCGTACTATATGACATATTTTTGCTAGGAGTGGTAGTCTCTGGCAAACGCCCTTTCCTCCCCTGAGTATCTCTGGTTTTTGGCACCTTACTAGCCTGGTGTGAGGTGACTGGAGTACTGCCTGCCTTCCTTTTCTTCGCCGTTGTGCCAGTACTAACCGCAGCCCCACCTTTCCCTGCATGCGCTAGTCGCTGCTGACGGGTGAGAATTTTTGTGGGGTTAGGTTGATTGGAAAAAGAATTCTCCACCTCAAGAGGTGAGGCAGCCGAGACTACACCCGGTGATGTAGAAGCTGACTGGTGTATCTGGGCCTCATGAACATTTTGGACTTCCCTTGTTTCAACTGTATCTACTGTCAATACGGGGCCGGGTTGGAGTATTCCCACAGTGGCCCGATTATAATCTAGGGACAACCTCTTTTGGGTCTTCTTTATCTCCTGGCGTAGTTCTGATTTGGTGAACAGGAAAACCTGCTCTAGTGTGCACTGTATCTGTTGAACTAAACGTTCACAATTTTATAAATATTCAAAATTCTCAAACAAATTCTTAATTCCACATAATAATTATGTTACATATCAGTGTTTACTTATTTCATCATTTCACATGTGCCTTCCTTATTCATATACAAGTTCATGAATCATTTATATGTTATTTCATCACATATGATCACTGTCCAACTTTTTGACAAATACCATACTTAATTCAGTACATAAACATTTTCATTTGTCTGCATTGATTCCATTCCATAATTACTACTGAACCATATTTAAACTCTGGCCCAATGCATTTCGGAACGTTGAATCCTTCCTCAGGGGCAGTGTTCTGCAAATAAAACATTTTTCAATTACTCTACATGTATACAATCCTAACTGTTTGCAATCAACCGTTATATTCATAGGGGGGCTACCACATCAATCGTTTTAGTTCTTAATATATCGTACAATACAAAAATATACATTATTTCTCATAACGTATCCTATATTTTATCATACACCTGGAATTATCTATATTTATTCCAACAGTGCTTAGATCTTGGGTGTATGCTGGAAACTGACATCCATAAAACAGCATTAATGTTCCATCCTATGTTCTAAATACTTATTTTAAATACCAAATGCAGTCCACATGTTACCCATCTCAATTACTATCTGTAGTCTTGCCGGTGGTACTAAACTCTGCTATATTTCATGGAAAGTGCCATGATAGACACTACATTTACGTCCCTTCATGTGCCAACTGTACCTCTCTCTATACATGCAGTACAACTATTGCTAATGTCAGTAATGGTCTATTTATATTGTCTGTCGACGCTGCTCGTAATCTACATTCCAAGAGTCTGCCTCTGCCACTACACAACTACAATCCTCAGGAACTCACCGCCGCTTTAATCAACCGGAATCTCCTCCGTGAGAATCTATTCAAACAGGATGGTCAGGACGCTAAATCTTTAATATCTGCAACTAAATATATAGTTGCCATTAGTCATATTACCAATTATATCATTACTCTTAGCGTGTTGTAAAACTCCGCACTCACCCGTAGTTAATGTAAAAGGAGACACTTCGTCTGGCTGTTCAACTACTCCGAATTTCAGACTGCTTTTCTATGTAGTCCGCTGCTAAAATAAACGATGGACCACTTATTGTACCTGAACAATATTAAGCTTGCAAAAAATGATGATGGTTTTCTCTCGACTTACTTCTAAAATACTGGACCCTGGTCAATCTGCGTGTGTTCTTGATCTCAGACTGATCCCGATATACAGCTAAGTTTCCGATTACGCTGCCGCTATAAATAATAAACAAGAACCATTTGTAGCTTCTCTCTATCTACAAATCATAACTCTTAGTCTCTTGTCAGATTGTGTTTTCTGGCACTTACTTTAAAGTATTACTTTTCTTCAGCGTTTACAGTTCCAACTGTTATCTGCTGCCTACGCTCTGCTTTGCCTGGTATTCACTCCAAACGCCAAAATCTCCATTACGGCCAATTAGTTTACGTGCCGCATCACGTGACGAAAGAATGCTGGGATTTGTAGTTTATCAATGTAAATTACGGTTGAGGCAGTTATCTAGCCCTGATAATGCCCGTTATTCATTTCCTTATCTTTCTCAAGGTGATCCTCCCTTCCAGTACCTACAGTGTGCTGAAATAGAGCTCAATCCTTAATCATGTGTGTAATCGTCTCTATCCTGATGTTTAATTATTATATTGCATACATACATAGCCCTAAATGTTGATACATTCCTCTAAAGACAAAATAACATGTCCTATGGTATAAAGCCTGTAAATTCCTGAAACACTGTTCTATACATACTATAAGGTACACTTGATCAATATATATTCATGGTCACTCGTTCAAAAGCTGAGGTATTGTGCTATAAACAATAGTATTAGTTAGATGGAAATGTATTGTGATTCCATTTATATCAAGTCCAACATGATTCAAGTAATTAAACAGTCTTTGACATAATAACCTCATTTGAATTTCGGATCCCACGTCTCATACATTCAGAACCTGTTTTCTCCTACTGTCATATTGCCTGTTATTCTCGTTGTATAACATGCAACTCATCAAACACTATAGGTTTTTGAAGTGTGTTCAATTACAAAAAACAGCTCATATCAATTTTATCATTTTAATCCTTCGGCTGCATGGTTTGCAAGAATTCAATCCAGAACACTTCTCTTTGTAAAAGTCTCTGACTATTGTCAATCCCCTGAACTTTCATAACCACTTCAACTATTTGTGCCCGTAGTTGTGCTATGGTGTGTTTTTCTTCTGTCCAGTGTGTAGCTACCCCTGATGTTGTGTTCTTGAGTCTTATGGTGCTTTTATGTTCTGTTAACCTCAGTTTGAGTTTTCTCTCGGTCTTTCCTATATACGCCTTTCCGCATGGACATTTCAGACAATAAACAATGTTCGATGTATTGCAGTTTGACGTATGCCTCAATTTAATTTTAGCTCCTGTTATAGGGTGTGTGAGGATTTTCCCAATAATGATGTTGTGGATTGAATTCTTGCAAACCATGCAGCCGAAGGGTTTAAATGATAAAATTGATATGAGTTGTTTTTTGTAATTGAACACACATCAAAAACCTATAGTGTTTGATGAGTTGCATGTTATACAACGAGAATAACAGGCAATATGACGGTAGGAGAAAACAGGTTCCGAATGTATGAGACGTGGGATCCGAAATTCAAATGAGGTTATTATGGCAAAGACTGTTTAATTACATGAATCATATTGGACTTGATATAAATGGAATCACGATACATTTCCATCTAACTAATACTATTGTTTATAGCACAATACCTCAGCTTTTGAACGAGTGAGCATGAATATGTATTGATCAAATGTACCTTATAGTATGTATGGAACAGTGTTTCACGAATTTACAGGCTTTATACCATAGGACATGCTATTTTGTCTTTAGAGGAATGTATCAACATTTAGGGCTATGTATGTATGCATTATAATAATTAAACATCAGGATAGACACGATTACACACATGATTAAGGATTGAGCTCTATTTCAGCACACTGTAGGTACTGGAAGGGAGGATCACCATGAGAAAGATAAGGAAATGAATAACGGGCATTATCAGGGCTAGATAACTGCCTCAAGCGTAATTTACATGGATAAACTACAAATCCCAGCATTCTTTCGTCACGTGATGCGGCACATAAACTAATTGGCCGTAATGGAGATTTTGGCATTTGGAGTGAATACCAGGCAAAGCGGAGCGTAGGCAGCAGATAACAGTTGGAACTGTAAACGCTGAAGAAAAGTAATACTTTAAAGTAAGTGCCAGAAAACACGATCTGACAAGAGACTAAGAGTTATGATTTGTAGATAGAGAGAAGCTACAAATGGTTCTTGTTTATTATTTATAGCGGCAGCGTAATCGGAAACTTAGCTGTATATCGGGATCAGTCTGAGATCTAGAACACACGCAGATTGACCAGGGTCCAGTATTTTAGAAGTAAGTCGAGAGAAAACCATCATCATTTTTTGCAAGCTTAATATTGTTCAGGTACAATAAGTGGTCCATCGTTTATTTCAGCAGCGGACTACATAAAAAAGCAGTCTGAAATTCGGAGTAGTTGAACAGCCAGACGAAGTGTCTCCTTTTACATTAACTACGGGTGAGTGCGGAGTTTTAAACAACACGCTAAGAGTAATGATATAATTGGTAATATGACTAATGGCAACTATATATTTAGTTGTAGATATTAAAGATTTAGCGTCCTGACCATCCTGTTTGAATAGATTCTCACGGAGGAGATTCCGGTTGATTAAAGCGGCGGTGAGTTCCTGAGGATTGTAGTTGTGCAGTGGCACAGGCAGACTCTTGGAATGTAGATTACGAGCAACGTCGACAGACAATATAAATAGACCATTACTGACATTGGCAATAGTTGTACTGCATGTATAGAGAGAGGTACAGTTGGCACATGAAGGGACGTAAATGTAGTGTCTATCATGGCACTTTCCATGAAATATAGCAGAGTTTAGTACCACCGGCAAGGCTACAGATAGTAATTGAGATGGGTAACATGTGGACTGCATTTGGAATTTAAAATAAGTATTTAGAACATAGGATGGGACATTAATGCTGTTTTATGGATGTCAGTTTCCAGCATACACCCAAGATCTAGGCACTGTTGGAATAAATATAGGTAATTCCAGGTGTATGATAAAATATAGGATACGTTATGAGAAAGTAATGTATATTTTTGTATTGTACGATATATTAAGAACTAAAACGATTGATGTGGTAGCCCCCATATGAATATAACGGTTGATTGCAAACAGTTAGGATTGTATACATGTAGAGTAATTGAAATTTTTTTTATTTGCAGAACACTTTCCCTGAGGAAGGAACCAACGTTCCGAAATGCATTGGGCCAGAGATTAAATATGGTTCAGTAGTAATTATGGAATGGAATCAATGCAGACAAATGAAAATGTTTATGTACTAAATTAAGTATGGTATTTGTCAAAAAGTTGGACAGTGATCATATGTGATGAAATAACATATAAATGATTCATGAACTTGTATATGAATAAGGAAGGCACATGTGAAATGATGAAATAAGTAAACACTGATATGTAACATAATTATTGTGTGGAATTAAGAATTTGTTTGAGAATTTTGAATATTTATAAAATTGTGAACGTTTAGTTCAACAGGTACAGTGCACACTAGAGCAGGTTTTCCTGTTCACGGTCTCACGAGTAGTATAGTGTGAAGCCAACACATTACTATAGTGTAGCACCCTTGTTTAAAGATAGGTAGAGTAAACAGAAAGCGATTAAATTTTGTGCGCCTCTCACCCAGTTGTGGGTATTTATCTGTAGTTCTGATTTGGCCCTTATAAAGAAGGCGTCGAAGGTCCCCACGACGCCTAATCCCCCAGCCCCTTTGGTTTGGCCCCTATTAATTTTTACCAAATAGCTCAAAACAGATACAAGGGAAAAAAAGGCAGTGACAACAGCCCCCAATACAGTTCCACTTAAAGTTCGTGTTCACTAACCCAAGCTCCTGGATACACAATAGTTCGGATGAAAGAGGAGTGGCCCAGCCCAGCCTCTTCCGGTCACTGACGGGCCCGCCCTTGGCCAGGCATGCCCGCGCTGCAGGAGGCGCTCCGGTGTTTTAAGCGCCTCCGGGCGCTTCCAGATGAAGGTCTTGGCGGGCGCGACGCGGGGGAGCCTGGGAGATGTAGTCTCCGTAGCCCAAAGCAACCCCACGCGCAACCGGCGCCGACAACAGGGACCACGCAAGCAGCACCCCAACTTGCCGCTTGATCCACGCTCCCCCAGGCAAACGAAGGCGAAGTGTCCTGCCCACACCACAGTCCTGGGCAAAAGGTTGATCCAAAAAGTAGGTAGAAAGACGGTCCCGCGCTGCACGAGGCGCTGCGGTGTTTTAAGCGCCTCCGGGCGCTACCAGATGACGGTCTTGGCGGGTGCGACGTGGGGGAGCCTGGGAGATGTAGTCTCCGTAGCCCAAGGCAACCCCACGCGCAACAGGCGCCGACAACAGGGACCACGTAAGCAGCACCCCAACTTGCCGCTCGCTCCACGCTCACCCAGGCAAACGATGGTGAAGTGTCCTGCCCACACCACAGTCCTGGACAAAAGGTTGAGCCAAAAAGAAGGTAGAAAGACGGTCCAGCGCTGCAGGAGGCGCTGCAGTGTTTTAAGCGCCTCCGGGCGCTTCCAGATGACGGTCTTGGCGGGCGTGACGCGGGGGAGCCTGGGAGATGTAGTCTCCATAGCCAAAGGCAACCCCACGCGCAACTGGCGCCGACAACAGGGACCACGCAAGCAGCTCCCCAACTTACCGCTCACTCCATGCTCCCCGAGGCAAACGAAGGCGAAGTGTCCTGCCCACACCACAGTCCTGGGCAAAAGGTTGAGCCAAAAAGTAGGTATAAAGATGGCCCCGCGCTGCAGGAGGCGCTGCGGTGTTTTAAGCGCCTCCGGGCGCTTCCAGATGACGGTCTTGGCGGGCGCGACGCGGGGGAGCCTGGGAGATGTAGTCTCACTAGCCCAAGGCAACCCCACGCGCAACCAGCACCGACAACAGGGACCACACAAGCAGCACCCCAACTTGCCGCTCGCTCCACGCTCCCCCAGGCAATCAAAGGCGAAGTGTCCTGCCCACACCACAGTCCTGGGCAAAAGATTGAGCCGAAAAGTAGGTAGAAAGACGGTCATCTCTAGTTATCGAAGTGCGGAGGGATGGTGCTCTGCGTTAACCCCAGCACATTGCTACCCGCCGTTGGCTAGTAATAGCTCCACTGCAACAAATGTACGATTTGCTGATTGTATAGATTCGACTAACCCTAAAAGACACATCTGGGAAGTGCAAAGAATCCGGTCAGACATCATGTCTCTGAGGGTATGTACCAACTTCTCCCAATACTCGTGTACCAGCTCGCACTCCCTTTGTAGCTTGAAGCGAAACAATTTAAGTGGGGTGTAGAATGTTTGCTGTAGGAACTTAAAATTAGAGATACATAGGTTACAGTTTGAGGTCAACACCACGACAATGTGCAGCAGAAACCCCATTCCCCCATTCTTCCAGTGTTATTTGTGTAGTCAGGGATGTGTTCAAATGGGGCAACGCCAATGGTACTGGTATTGGTCTATTCCTCTGCACTGTGCTATAAAGCCTAGTGACTAGATGTCTACGGCAGGGGGAGGGGAGTGGTGTTTGCAGGGCATTTAATGCAGGTGGTTCTTTTGGAAGTGTAGGATATAACGCTTTCATAGCGGCAATGAGTCAAAGATATGTAAATGTGAATATTGGTGTACTGTTGATAATGTAAGCAAGATCTGTCTGGTCCAGGAATCACCCTTCTGGATATGCATCTCCCATTGTTTCCAGACCCAATTGTCGAAGGAGAGCCTTTGCCCTCGCCTCCAGTGTGACTGTGATGTTTGGGTGATGACCTAATGGCAGTGGGGGGCATATAGCGGAATCTTGCAGGCTCTCGCTCCCAACCCAGCCCACGAATTGACTTCCGTACGGCTTGCAGTGTTGCGAATATGTGTTAACATATATCTGAGTGGCATCGGATGAGCTGCCCCCTCTTCGCCAGCTAGGTGTGATAGGTATGGTTGTGGATAGTACCAATAGTGTGCATATGGTGCTTGAGCACAGAGATAATATAAACGTAGGTCAGGTGCTTCAAACCCACTCTGCTCATATGGAAGCATCTTAACGACCCACTGAATACGTGATTGTTTGCCTGCCCAGGTTAGTGTGATTAGATGTGTGTGCAGCATTTTAAAAAAGGATTGGGAAGGGCGACTGGTATGTTGCTGAATAGTTATAGGAATCGCAGGACTAGGATCATGTTCACAAGAGCCATCCTGTCGGCTAGGGAGAGCAGGATTTTTATTCATCTAGCCACTTGGCTTCCCAGCTTGTCCAGCGTTCTCCCATAGTTCTTACAAATTATTATTTCACTGGGTCTGTGCTCCACTCTAGCGGACAGTCCAGTGCATGTGAGACCGTAGACTACATTAATGGCAGTATTATCAATGTGGCCCAATTTATGTCCAGACCCGAATACCCCTCAAATTTAATATATTTTCTGAGCAGCACTGCTAGGTTTTGCATGGGATTTTTGGAAATATAAGAAAGTAATCTGCGTATAAAGAGATGCGGATCAGTCTCTTTCAGAATCTTAGTGCTACATGCTAATGTCGTTTGCGGATCTTGCAAGCTAGGGGTTCCAGGGCCAGGGAGAATAAAATTGGGGATAGAAGGCAACCATGTCTTGTGTCCCAGTTTATGTGTATTTGGTTGAACATATGTCCATTAAACTGCAGTAGTGTGACTGGGGCAGTATACGGTTGACGCACCCACCTTAGAAAAGCCTCTGGAATGCCCATGTGCTTAGGAGCGGTTAACATATAGGGTCATTCCATTGAATCGAAGGCTTTGGTGGCATCTAAAAGTACGGCTGTTGCCTCAAGGTCTGGGTTCAATTGGTACAGCAGCGCAAAGATGGTGTGTAGGTTATGCGGCATTGATCTTTCTGGCATGAACCCAGACTGGTCCGGGAGTACCATATTGGGTATCAATGGTCGCAATCTCGTGGGGAGTATGCGCGCCAATATTTAGGTGTCTGTATTAATAAGTGATAGAGGGTGATATGATTCGCATTTGTCGGGCTGTTTGTCCAAATTCAATAATGCAATCAGATTGGTCTTGCGCAATGTGGGAGATAAGATCTTCTTCTCGTATGCCTCAGCATAGTCCTAATTGCTGCAGCGCCAGCAAGTCTGCCAATTCTTTGTAGAACTCACCATTAAAGCAGTCAGGGCCTGGCGCCTTCATGTTAGGTAACGAGCAAATGGCCTCAGTCACCTCTTCCACATCCATGGGCTGCAGCAGATATTCGCATTGGCCATCAGACATCCACGCCAAGGCTTTGGCCTCGAGATAGGCATTGATGTCTGATTCCAAGGGGGACACCTTGGAGTAATATAGGTTCTCAAAGTATGGTGAGAATAACTTGAGGATTCCGGGTGTATCGTATAGGTCCAACCCATCCTCCTCTGTCATTTTTGTTATGGGCTTGTGTCCGCCAGCAGAGCTTATCTTAGCAGCTAGTGCGCGGCGCGGTCATCCGCCCTCCCTGTACGCCTTGGCCACGTGTGAGGTTCCGTGACAATCATAACGATGTTTTTGACTCGTTCGAATATGGACGTGTTTGGTATCTATGAACCGCAAATGACGAGTTTAGTGGGTGTACGCGTTTTCGGTATGCTGGCCTGAACCGTTCGTCTTATTCGTGGGTTTCTCTATCTGAACCCACGGGTTCCATTTTAGATACGGCATCCATTTTGTCTCTTGCCCTCAAGTAGCCAGCGAACGGACACTGTCCGCTTCGTGACCCTGGGACTCCCAAGCTCATACGGAAGACACGTGTTCCTTTGAGGATGTCTTTATGATGAGGGGGATGACACTGCAAAGGCAGATGGCCCCGCTCGAGGCTCATCTTGCTGTGCCAGTCTATTGTTTCAGCCGTGCATGCATTAGGCACGAACCCTTTGATCCTGCAATCGTGCTTCCGATATTACCCCCTACACTCTTTTCCAATCTGTTGTCTCTTCCTTGCACCTGTTTCTGTCTCTTTTTCTAAATCGTTTACAGCTAGAATGGAATGTACTAAATGATGGGATAACGTACTTTTACAGTTGGGAACCGGCGATGCTACTGTAATTATGTTCCGGGTTTCTGAATACATGAAAGCGACCCTTTTGAAGTTTACTGTGGGAACTGAGTTGGAACCTTTTGTTTGCCATGTTGTGCTATGACTAAAATATGTATAAAAGGAGCGACCCACTGTTGCAATTCGAAGCAGTCTCCCAGAACCTACACGCTGTGTACTTCTTGCGACTTCTGTATCCCTGCAGTAAATATACGCTGATCTTTGACGCCGAAGGAAGTGTCCCGTGTCTCTGTAATTTGTACGCCGGAACAGGTAACCCACGAAGGTTTCAGGTGTTGTTCCCTGGCACCGCTGGGCCTTAGAATAGCCAAATCCTTCAGTTGGCGCCCCACGTGGGGCGACATCAGCGGTACCGGTTCAAAGCCCGACGATCGTGAGGAACTTCGTGTGAAATCTCCGAGGGAAGGTGCACCCCGCTTCATCGATCCTGTTGTCGAAATAAGTGGTCCGAAGACTTTTCCCGCGAAGATTCCCGCCTCCTGACGGCTGCGACGGACTGATGCCCTGACTGTCGACCTGTTTTGGCGCCTGGCGTAGCCCTTTGTACAGCGAGACGAAAGACGGGCCTTCCTGGTGGCGCCATTGTTCTTTCAGTTAAGTATTTGTGGGTCGCTCCCAGAGTCCTTGGTTGTTGTTGTAACTTGGTTATTTGTATGGTTCCATTGCATTTGTGGTTCTTAGTTGTTGGTTCTTAGTTGTGGGGTTTTATTTGACGATTGCAATTGCCAAAAACCGAGGGTCTTGCATTTTTGCAAGGACATCGTAATTCGATAACCCTTGAAGTTTGTAAACTCGGTTAGTGTGCGCGATGCCTGGCCGTAGTACTTTGTTTAGTTGCTTTAAAATGTTGCAGTGCGGATTCCCGATTGGAGGACTCATGTCTGATACCTCCAGTTGGAACTCCGATCTATGAGCTCTATAGTCGCCACGGAGTGGGTCCTATCATATATAATGATTATTGGATCCGCTACACCAAAGACGATGGTGTCCTTAGTTGGCCACCCCATGGTAGTTTCGAAACTGCAATTCTGGATAATCTTGAAGCAAAATTGTTTAAAAAGAAATCTAGGCCGGCCATGTTTGATTCCTTTCAGCTATGGCGCAAAGAGGCCAAGCAGAAAAAAATCAAGCTGATTAAGAAAAATAAGAGAGAAGGTATCGTTACGGCGATGAGAAATGCAGAGCAGTTTCAGCGAGACAAAGAAGAGAAGGAAAAGGAAGTTTTTGCTAGACTGCAACATATGGCGGTGGATAAGTGTTATCCTGTTTTACCGTTGAGTTCTGATAAGAAGGGAGACGAAGTGGTAGAGGACCCTTTGTTGTCCTATCTACTGAAATCACCACCTCCATACGCACAGGATACTACAGCCCCTGTGGTTCCTCCTGTTCCTCAACCTGTCGTTCTGGCAGCTGCTGGTCAGCCTGCCATTGGTCCTGTCCTTCCGAAATCTCTTGTTCCTCAAGTTGTCCCTGCTCCCTTGCCTACCCTTCTTCCTACTGCTCCACTGTCTATACCTTCTCAGTCTGCTGCTCCCGCTACTTCTGCTCTTTTTGCTACTCCTACCGCTCCTACGTTTAGCCCTCATGTTGTTGCCCCTGAGCTTCTCTCCTCTTCTCCTTCTGTCCGTAGTCGCATACCTAATGCGGTTGCTAATTTTTACTCTCCATTTGGACCGATCCTCGGGTCCGATGTTTCTGATGTCCCTCAAAGACGAAGTCAAATTCCTGGTGGTAGGGAGAGTGATACGTTAGTGAAAATGTCACGTAAATGGATTAGGTATCCCGTTAAATACACCCCGCGCATGGTTTGTGAGACGTTCTCTCAATTTAATGAGCCTACGCGGAGATTTTTGTTTGAAGAAATGTGTAAATCCTTACGAGAGGAGTTGGATAATGGTGAGGTAGACAATGTGCCATCCGAAATGACTGAACTCCAGAATCAGTTTTCGAACGGTATGATTGTGGGAAGTAATGTTCGACGTGCTTTAGAGCGCCTCCTATCCTTTAGATCTATAGTACAACCTCGAGCACTGTTTAAAGACGAAACTGAGGAATGGATGGCACAACCTGGTCAGTATCCTATGCGAGAAGTTCCCCCAGTGTGGATGCCAGGTGATGCTGCTGCCAATCCTGCAATTTTGCCACACTTCCAGAGAGTCTGGATACACCTCCCATGGAAGCGATCTGAAGTTCTGCAGGTGAAACAATCTTTGCCTGACCCTCGCAAAAATCCGGCAGGTTATTATAAGGAGTTATCCCAACTAGTGGATGCTACTATTATGAACCTTGCCGACATTGACATGTTGTTTGGTAACGTGGTTCCGCAACCGGTTTGGGCGAAAATCGGTCAAGAGAATCACGCAGCTGAGTTAGGCGGTGATTGGGCCGCACTTGTAGCGGCTGACGCATTACAGGTTGGTGGGGCTAAGCCTGAGCAGTTAATTACGGCTCTGCTTCAAAGAATCATTACACTTATGAAGACACTTATGCCAGCAATGAGAGTTAACTGGGATAAACTGTCCGCGCGCAAGCAAAAGAAAGACGAGAGTGTCTCCGATTTCTTTACGAGATTTGAGGAGGCATTCATCGATCACAGTGGTCAGGATATGAGCACTGAGGGAGGTCAGCGATTATTTGTAGATAAATTTGTATCGAATTTGTTGCCTGAACTCAGCAATAAGTTGAAAAACTCTGAAAGTTTGTGGGCTGTTTCTACTTCTACTCAAATATTGGCCACGGCTCAATATTACGAAAATAGGGAGAAGGAGGAAAATGATCGTGCAGATAAGAAAACAAAGGATCTTAAAACTAAAGTTCTGTTACAGAAAGCGTATCCTCAGCGCTCGAATCAAAATGACTCACAACAGCAAAATCGATCGCAATCACAGTCTTCTAGGACGCAGTCGCGTACTGACTCCTCTACACCGAGATCTATGCTAGGATATAATCAATGCGCATACTGTAGAGGTGAGGGCCATTTGAAGTTTAATTGTCCGGTTTTACGTGACCGAAATAATGGTGTTTCGGCTCGAGGGGGTCGTAGTGGTCCTCAACAAGCATCGCGTGGTAGAGGTCGTGGTGTCACTCAAAATCAGAATGAGCGTTCTACCACTTCATCAGATTTGAATAATTGCTTTGATCAGCGCAATTCATCATCTGGTAGATCTGCACAATATCATGTGGACGACTGTTACGTCGAGCATGATATCGATGCTGACGGTAATTACTAGGACAGCCACAGACAAAGAGAGGGACTAGTATCAGTTCCGGTTGATCAGAGAGGGCCTTACGTCGCAGTTGCCACATCGGGCGTAGTTGAGCCTTTTCTGTTGGACACTGGTGCAGCGAAAAGTTCCATCATGCATTCGAAACTCCCTGGCGCACCTTTGTCTGGCTTAACGAATGTTTCCGTTGGATTCTCTGGCGCCCCCGTTAGCAATCCGGTTTCTAGCCCTTTGCCCCTTACAATTGGGCCTCGTGAGCTAGAGGCCCCTTTGATTTTGACTACTGGTTGTGGTGAGAATCTTTTGGGCCTGGATTTGTTGAAACGGCTATATGCGACTCTGTACTGTTCTCCTGCGGGAGTGGAGCTTACATTGGGTCAGAAAGTGATCTCTCCTATGTATTTGTCAACTGATAAGCTCCCACGGGAATTGAGTTCTCTTCCTGAGTCTTTGTGGGCAACAGGTCCCAATGATGTGGGCCTGCTGGACATATCACCTTATGTTGTCCAATTGAAATCGAATGTGCGATTACCACGTATTCCCCAGTACCGTATCTCTCTCGATGGCGAACGAGCGCTATTAGCGATCATATATGACTTGATCGAGAAGGATGTTATTGAGGAAACTCGGGGAAATGTGTGTAATAGTCCTGTGCTACCTATTTTGAAGCGAACTGATCCATCCAAGCCTCCTGTGTACCGTTTTGTTATTGATTTACGAGAGGTAAACAAAATTGTGGTTCCACAATTTCCTGTGGTGCCTGATATTACGGCTTTACTGACTCTGATTCCAGCCTCTGCCTCTTGGTTCTCAGTGATCGATCTGAAGAATGCTTTCTTTAGCATTCCGATTGCTGAGGAAAGCAGAGATCTATTCGGTTTCTCATTAGGAGGTCGCAGCTTTAGATTTAAACGCGCTCCTCAGGGCTACTGTGAGAGTCCATCGATCTACAGCCAAGCTCTTAAGAGTCAACTTGACGCGTTTGTGCTACCAGCTGGTGCGGCCTTGATTCAGTACGTTGATGTAAATGTAAATGTAAATGTACATGTATTTATATAGCGCAAATCACCCACATCGCAGGCATCTATGCGCTTGCTTAGGGAACCCGTCCTGGTATTCCCCTGTGAGATACCCCGGCAGGGTATCCACAAGGTGAAAGCCAGGCATCCCGCCGCGAGGGGCCGTTGTGGAGATTAAGCAAGCTATTGACCAGAGTCGCAGAGTGTGAACCCGTGAGTCGAGTAGGCACCGGAGTGAGAATTATCGAGTCCGTGGAATTATTGAGCCCAACCCCCGTCGGGGCGGGGAATTGAACCCTGGTCCAGGGCCGATCTCAGCTCCTGGGTCTGCCGCCTCTAACCCCTGAGCCACACTTCTCCACTAATTTGATGACTTGATGACTTGCTAGTGGCTGCTAACACTAAAGAGATTTGCAAAACTGCTACAGTATCGCTGTTACAGCATCTATGTGACTTACATCACAAGGTGTCACCTTCTAAGCTACAATATTGTTGTCAAGAAGTAACCTATCTAGGTCACTTATTGTCGAAGGAGGGAAAAAGGTTGACCCCAAAACGAATTCCAGCGATCGCTCGAATGACTGTGCCAACAACTCAGAGAGATGTTCGTGCCTTTCTAGGTATCACGTCATACTGCAGGCAATGGATTTCAAATTTTTCATTGCTAGCGAAGCCATTGGTCGCCCTCACGTGCAAGGATGTTCCGACTCCTTTGCCATGGACTGAAGAGTGTCAGAAAAGTTTTTCTGAATTGCGTGATGCGTTGTGTTCGGCTCCTGTGTTAGGTACTCCTGACTACAGTAAGCCGTTTACACTATACGTTCACGAGAGAGAGGGTTGTGCGTTGAGTGTTTTGACGCAACAATTTGGTGGTAAGCAGCGTCCATGTGCATATTTTTCCTCGACCTTGGACCCAGTAGCGAGAGCATTGCCGAGTTGTCTGAGAGCGACAGCGGCAGCTGCGGTGTCCATCCGGCAATCTGCAGGACTGGTTATGGATAATATGCTTACGGTGATGGTTCCGCATGCAGTTGACACTCTCTTGAATCATACAAAAACTCAACACTTGACGAGCGCAAGGTTGTCCGGTTATGAGTTGACGCTTTTGGCAAGTCATATACAAATAAAGCGCTGTAATGTACTGAACCCGGCGACATTGTTGCCGACTAATATGGAATCAGATGATGTACCACCACATGATTGCTATTTACGAACTGAGGAAGAAACGAAGGGTCGTGTTGACCTAAAAAACACTCCATTGGCAGACCCCGATGGTACTTTGTATGTTGACGGTTCGTGTTTCAAGTTGCCGAATGGTGATGTGACAACTGCGTATGCTGTAGTGACGTTGAGTACGGTTGTGGAAACTGCGAGATTGAGTCAGAATTCCGCACAAGCGGCAGAGTTGATTGCGTTGACGAGAGCATGTGTTTTGTCTACGGGAAAGCGAGTGAATGTGTTTACGGATAGTCAGTATGCATTTGGCGTTGCACATAGTTTTGGTCGTCTGTGGAGAGAAAGAGGATTTATGACATTGCATGGCACAAAGATCCAACACGGACAGCTCGTGAACGATCTTTTGGACGCACTTACATTGCCTAAGCAAGTGGCAATCATTAAATGCAGCGCGCACCGAAAGGTTACGGATGATGTTGGTCGTGGTAACGCGTTTGCGGATGAGATTGCTAAAGAGACAGCTAAGAATCTTGCAACCCGAATGTACGTTACGAGTTCAGTAAGGTGGCCTGCGGAGACTGGTATGTGTGAGGACACTGTTGAGAGTGTGAAAGCGATTCAGAATGAGGCCACTGAGACTGAAAAGACTAAGTGGAAAGAGAGCACGGGAAAGTTAGATGCGCATGGATGCTGGATTGATTTGTCGGAGTGTCAGAGGTCGATGTTGCCGGATGCATATGTGCTAGCCGTTGTGACTATGGCTCACGGCTTGTCACATATTAGCGCGAAAGGTATATGTAAGTTGTTGTTCCCTGTATGGAAGAATGATGGTATTGCTAAGTGTGCTGAGAGAGTGGTTAAAAATTGTATGGTATGTATGATGTATAATCCCGGCAAAGGCACCCCCACTCCACCTGGCCATTTTGCTCCGCCTACATGTCCCTTTGAGGTTATCCAACTTGACTTCATTCATATGGAGAGATGCAATAACCTGAAGTACGTTTTAGTTGTGGTTTGCGCGTTCTCCAGATGGATTGAGGCCTACCCTTTGAAAGATAATACTGCCCTGTCCACAGTGAAAGTCCTACTGAAGGAATACTTTCCTCGGTATGGAATGCCACGGATTGTATGGTCAGATAACGGAAGTGAGTTTGTGGGGAGTGTGATGAAGAGTGTGTGTAAGGGCCTTGAAATTCGACAAAATTTCCATAGCGCCAATCATCCCCAGTCAGCAGGTTTAGTGGAAGGGTACAATGGCACTCTGAAACTAAAACTTGCTAAGATTCAAGCTACGACTGGTTTGTCATGGCCTGATGCCTTGCCTCTGGCTCTCTTGTCGACCAGGGCGACTGTACACTCTCGAGTAGGGCTTAGCCCATATGAGATTGTGTTCGGCCGTCCTGCGAACATTTGGGGGGTCTCGAGGCCTAGGGCCTTTGATAGTCTCGAGTATCCAATGTTAATTGATTATCTTCATGATCTGACTGCTAAACTGAGGTTAATTCATCAACAGGTCTTTGAAGCTCTACCTTCACAGACAGAGGGTCCTGGACATCGGCTCCAACCGGGTGACTGGGTCGTCACCCGCAACTTCAGCAGAAAACGTAACTTGGAGTCGAGATTTGTTGGTCCTTTCCAAGTCCTGCTGGCCACAAGGACTGCGGTTCGGTTGGAAGGCAGGAAAAATTGGGTGCATGCCACCCACACCAAAAAGGTTCCGATCCCTTTGCCAGCGGATTCTTGGGTGAGGACTGGGATTGCCGCAACGGAGACAGAGACCCCAACAAGTATTGTGCTGTTTAGTGATGCTCAACCTGTAGGAGACACTTCATTGCAGCCAGATACATGTGCTGAACCATCAGCATTGGAGAACTCGAGGCTTGAATTGTCGCCTGATCGATTGGACGTTGTTTCACAATCTGAACAATTGTTTTAAGAACAGACTCGACCTGGCAGAAGTCGATATTTTCTTCGTTCTCGTGACAAAGACTAATAAAACAATCCTTTTTGTTTTTTTCCCTTTTGAATTCACATTACCCCTTATTGTTGCCACGAACATTATGAACATTTGCATCCTCTATTAATTTTTTAATTCTTTTACACGTATGCTTTTTCCACAGCTAGGAGATTTTGCATTAAAATTGAATGTTTGTTTAAGAAAACCTTTCATCCGGGTTGACCGTAGGGCCGTGCGGGTACTTCCTTCTGTTTAGCAGGTTCCTGACACTAGGTCGGTTACTTTTGTCGATTCCTGGGAACTCCTGGGAATTGATAAATGCTACTCAGAACGAAGTGCGTCAAGAACGTTACGGACGGTTTTTAGAGGATGGAGTTCTCTAAGCTGTCGGAAGTAGAGAGGATGTTAGCGCAAAGATCAAAATTGCATAGGGTTGTACGAACAAAATGCTTTCTGTTTCAAGTATTCCTGCTGTTTCTGACTTTTTCCATGCTATTAGTGGGTGGAGTGTATTTTGGAATACAGTCGTTATTACCTTCTGTTTCACCTACTTCTTCTTCTGAACCAAAATCTATTCCCACTGTTTCTCCACATTCCTTTCATCCTCTGCCCCAACATGAACAGGTTAGACGTGCGGAATTCATGAACAACTCTTTTGTCCAGCTCCTACATCAGCATCAGTTGGTGATGAATACTACTAACTGTTGGGTGTGTGGGTTAATGCCACATACCATGGATAGGGGTATTCCGTATCTGGTTCTTCCTTACAGCTCCCAGGGGTCAGCTCGAGCATTCCAAACTATGTTCCGTAGCGCACTAGATTCCTACCCCCATCGAGAGCCATGCTCTGCAGATCCTGGTCCCGGCCCGTACCACAAGCCTTTGGCAAGAGCGATTGTTGACTTAGATAGAGATATTTTTGATGCATCGCTTATTCCAGAGGAAGAGGTACGAGCATATAAGGATCTGAGTGATGCTGAGTATAGCATGTCAGTGGGTGATAGACAGCTTAAAAGCTCGTCTCCGATCTGGATCGTACCCCATCTTGGTAATTTCTGCTTGCAAGGCCTTGGTCGAAATCCGCGAGCTCAGCTTGGGAAGAGTGCTTGCACCGAAATGTATGTTTTACCAATGCTCTCTTCCCCTGTTTTCCTGACTGCCAAGGGTACATACATGGTTGCCCGTGACTTCTCTGGCACCTGCTATATTGCAAATTTGTTGCCACCAACTTTCACAGTCGCCTCAGACTATCACAAGACCAGAGTTGTGAGAGGCGTTATTAGCAAAGAGGACACTGCCGGTCAAGAAGCAGGAGACTTCTTCAAGGGTTTCCTGCCGTTTTGGGGACCTATGGTTAATAGTAGGAACCTGAGACAGCTGACTCGCGTGGTGGAATCGACTGCTAATATTACTGCAAGTGCCCTTGGTAATTTGACAGCAGAGCTTCAGGTGGATAGACTCATGACGTTGCAGAACCGTATGGTTTTAGATATTGTACTTGCAGATAGAGGTGGTGTGTGCAAAGTGATCCATTCGAGTTGCTGTATTTTCATCCCTGATAACGCTCCAACTGTAGATCAAGCTATCTCGAAGTTGCATAAGATCTCCGAGTCCATACACGTGGACGTAGGTGATTGGACGCTACTCGGATGGTTTTGGGGCCTAATGTCGACGTGGGGTTGGAAAATTCGGATGATCATTGGAGTTGTTGTGACGTTCCTATTCACGTGTTGTCTTTGTGTACAGTGTGGTCCTGCCTTATGTGGCCTCTGTGCTTCTTCGTGTATAAGACGGCCATCTGTTACCAAGGAAGCATTGGTGGATAGAATAATGTTGCAGCAACATCTGAATGACCTGATGAATATCGAGATCGATTCTGATATCGACTAGTGCTTGCCTACATGAGGGCAAAAGGAGTGTCTGAGGTTCCGTGACAATCATAACGATGTTTTTGACTCGTTCGAATATGGACGTGTTTGGTATCTATGAACCGCAAATGATGAGTTTAGTGGGTGTACGCGTTTTCGCTATGCTGGCCTGAACCGTTCGTCTTATTCGTGGGTTTCTCTATCTGAACCCACGGGTTCCATTTTAGATACGGCATCCATTTTGTCTCTTGCCCTCAAGTAGCCAGCGAACGGACACTGTCCGCTTCGTGACCCTGGGACTCCCAAGCTCATACGGAAGACACGTGTTCCTTTGAGGATGTCTTTATGATGAGGGGGATGACACTGCAAAGGCAGATGGCCCCGCTCGAGGCTCATCTTGCCGTGCCGGTCTATTGCTTCAGCCGTGCATGCATTAGGCACGAACCCTTTGATCCTGCAATCGTGCTTCCGATATTACCCCCTACACTCTTTTCCAATCTGTTGTCTCTTCCTTGCACCTGTTTCTGTCTCTTTTTCTAAATCGTTTACAGCTAGAATGGAATGTACTAAATGATGGGATAACGTACTTTTACAGTTGGGAACCGGCGATGCTACTGTAATTATGTTCCGGGTTTCTGAATACATGAAAGCGACCCTTTTGAAGTTTACTGTGGGAACTGAGTTGTAACCTTTTGTTTGCCATGTTGTGCTATGACTAAAATATGTATAAAAGGAGCGACCCACTGCTGCAATTCGAAGCAGTCTCCCAGAACCTACACGCTGTGTACTTCTTGCGACTTCTGTATCCCTGCAGTAAATAAACGCTGATCTTTGACGCCGAAGGAAGTGTCCCGTGTCTCTGTAATTTGTACGCCGGAACAGGTAACCCACGAAGGTTTCAGGTGTTGTTCCCTGGCACCGCTGGGCCTTAGAATAGCCCAGTCCTTCACGTGGCATCTGGATATATAGCGAGCTCCCCTCTGTGCCATGTTGTTTCTTTGTGTAACGCTGTCTCTAATCTCCACCAGTGTATCTGCTTTCCATTCTGACTCTAACTCCCTCTCCAGTGCCTGGAGCTTTTGCTCTATCTTAGTTAGTTGACCTCGGAGAACCCTAAATAAGCCCACATGTGTACTAATGCAGACTCCCCTTATTGTGGCCTTAAATTGCTCCCACAGAGAATCTACCTCAGCCATCGTGCCCTCATTAATGTCAAAATATTCCATAATAGCTCGCTTGATTGTGTCTCTGTATACAGGGTCAAGTTGTGCAGAGGTGTTAGACTTGGCATCTTTTGGCGTGTTTCCCCTGTCTTTTTTGCTATCTGACTGCCCGGTTTTGACTTTGTTTTTGCTGGTTTAGTGTCTCTGCACACTTTCTCACTGCTGTTCAGTGTTAAAGTGCAAGTTCTCCTGTTGTAAATTATGTTATGGATTGATGTTTCCATGATTGACATATTTGAATTACTGGTGAGGCCTTAGTAAAGTGCACTAAGAGTGCCAGGGCTGGTAAATCAAATGCTACCAGTGGGCAACAGAAAAGGCTTGGGTCCTGTCACTGACTGGCCTGGACCACTCTAATACATTAAACAAAAGCAAAAGGCCAGACAGGTTTTTTATTTTTTGTTTTATCACACCTAGCCAAAAGAATTCTAGGTGGTGCGACTATTTTATTTTAGTATTTTATATTTCATAAAAAGCTTGTATTCAAGTACATTCTGTATGTCATAGAAAAGAATCACGCTAGACACGCTAGATGCCCTGTGAGAGCAAACGGACGTTGAAGACCGAGAGAGAGGAGTTCTGCTTCCAACCGAGATGGAAATGATATAGCCCGCTGAGCAAAAACATTAAGTGCCGAGGATTGGCCGGCGCTTCCCCACCTCTCCCCCTTCATTCTGTCAACACATGAAGAATTCCCACATTTGTTTGGCAACTTCCTACCATAAGTGGCCGAGATGCAGACAACAGTGATGGCCACCTCCAGTCCTTGTCCTGAGGAGAACCCATAAATGATATAGTGGTTCGAAACGCGTTGACCCTGATCCTGAGCGAGAAAGGAGGGACGCTTCTAGGGCATTAAAAACTTCTATCATACTTTCTTCCCCTAGGAGTGTGACCCCATTGAGAAGTTTAGTCTCTGGCTCAGTTAGTCAAGCAGGCGTCTCTAATGAATTTTTTGTCCGCTTGTCTGTTTATATGCAATACGAAGGACTGGTGCCTTGCAATGAAGTAATTGGAGGCATTGTATAGTTGTGTATTTAGTGTGCATTGTAATTTCTAACATTGATTTTGTGTATTATGTTTAAATGTCCGTATGTGTTTATTATTGTTTGACAATTGATTCTTTTCTATGACATACAGAATGTACTTGAAAACAAGCTTTTTATGAAATATAAAAGACTAAAATAAAATAGTCGCACCACCTAGATTTCTTTTGGCTAGGTGTGATAAAACAAAAAATAAAAAACCTGTCTGGCCTTTTGCTTTTGTTTAATGTACCAGTGGAATTGCAGCACTGGTTGTGCTACCCACACAAGTAGCCCTGAAAAGGTAACTCAGACCTGCCACCACAGAGGCTGTGTGTAGTTTGTAACTGCCATGTCGACCTGTCAAGTGCACCCAATTAAACACGAGGGAACCCAAGTTAGGTTCCACCAAGTTGCACAGCCTCATGACTGAATGAATCCAATGAATTAAATTCAAATTGTTGAATATTCTGTTTATCCATATTTTTCACCAGTACTTTTGTCTTCTTTTTTAACTGTTCATTCCCAGAATGCAATGTTACACACCCCTCTCAATGTGTAACATTGCATTCTGGGACGGGTAATTTATATGGACAAAACGTTGTATAAACAGTCTGTTGTTTAGTTCTGCTTTACATTTTGGTATAGGCCCACGTCATCAACCACCTGGGGGTAGTTTAGGAGGGCTGATAAATATATAATAGGCTCCTTCTGATTGTTTCAGTTTTTACTGAGAGAGATACCTGTGCATCGGCATGCTAGAAAACTTGAACATGATCTGATACAATTTGGCATGTTGTTTTTAACATAAAGAAGGCAGCATTTTGGAAGCTCGTTTATAAGAAGGGGTGGGATACACCACATGTCAGTAAGCTTGGAAAAGATCATTATTGTTGCAGGATTAACTAATAGGTGATGTGCATTAATTTGGTAAAGGGGTTAGATTTATCAAGGGCTAACTTGCCATATGTAATTGTTGATAAACAGCATGGGTGCTTTTTGGAAAAGGAACTAGTGTTATAACTCCCAATTTTCATGGAGTCGGCCAAATGAACTTGTAGTGCTACATCTATTGTTTATGGTAGAAATAACTTCTGAGTAGTCATAAAAAATGTTTGTTAGCTAATATAAATGAGAGTACAAATACAATGTGGATTGTGAAACATAAAACAATGTTTTTGTAATGGAGATGCCCCTGACGAAGGGATTCTACCCGAAATGCATTGGGTGATTTCTAATAAAATTATGACATGTGGAACCTATTTCTGCTCCTGTATTGGTGTGAATATCGTTGTTAAGTGTCGGAAAGAATAACATGAATTGAATGAACAGTTAAAAAAGAAGACTAAACGTATTGGTGAAAAATATGGATAAAACAGATGGATAAACAGATGATTAAATGATTTGAATTTAATTCATTGGATTGATTCAGTCACGAGGCTGTGCAGCTTGGTGGAACCTAACTTAGGTTCCCTCGTGTGTAGTGATTTTGCAGCACAATGGGGCGAAGTGCAAAGCAAGCATGCACGCCAATACAGTTCTGAATTGGTTTAAGTATTGATTATATCGGATTAGGCTGGTGTGCATCTCACCACCTCTAGTGTAAGTGCACACAATTGCCAAGCCCCAACCTTCCCTTTTTCTACATGTCAGTTACCCCTGAGGTAGGCCCAAGGAACCCCTGTGAGCAGGCAGGGTGCTGTGTATGTTAGAAATAGGGCATGTACTGATGTGTGTGACATGTCCTGGTGGTGAATTGCAGTGTATTTCGATTTTCACCGTTACAAGGCTGCCTGTTCCCATACGACAGTATGGGGTGTATGTTAATACCATCTTATAAACATAACTATTCCTGGGATCAAGGTAGAAAAGTAAAATTTAGCATGAATGGACTTAGAATGTTAAAATGCATCTTTTAGTGAAGATGATTTTTACATTCTGTGTTTGAAAATACCACTTTTATAAAGTAGGTATTTTCTTACTTAGTCATTCTGTGTGCCATCCTGTGTGCCTCTGCTGGGGTTGTGGATTAACTGTCTGGCTTTGGGATGACAGGGGCTGGAGAGGGGCAGTGGCTCTAGAGAGCCTGATGGGTCAGGGCTGGGCTGAATAGACCTGGGCTGCATTTAGAGTAATAGGAGGAGATTTCCTTGCACCTGAATGGGCCTGGTCTGCCTTCCACAATGCCGTCTTCACCCCCTGCCAGGAAGCTGCACCAGTGAGGACGGAACTGGTTTGGGCTGGGTACAAACACTCTCTACCTTCAGATAAAAAAAGATTTGGTGGTATAAATATTCGGGCTCACACCCCAGAACTTTAGAACTCTTTTAGAACCAAGAAGACTGCAAAGAAGAAGAGCTTGAGAAGCTGCGAAGAGGGACTACCATTTTGCTGTGTGCTTCGCTGTGTTAGCCTGCAGTGACTGATTCTGTCTTGGGCAGTGAAAGGACTGGACTTAAACTTTCTGCAACTTCCTTTTTGTGAGTTTCTCCAAAGGCTTGAGGTAGAGCTTGCCCCCTGTTCAAGAAGTCTCAGGAACAACAAAGACTTCAAGTTCTTCTGCCTTCAGCACTGGGGACTGTGTGTTTTGTGCTGCAACAGAAAAATAAGCAACCCTATGCCGTCTACAACGCCACTGCCGACTCTGTGTCATGAAGGCACCGCAGAGGGTACCGCCGCAGTGCCGCATCGCAACCCTGGTATCACTAATGACGCCTGCTGACGCCGCCACTGAGTCGCTGCTTGCACTGCGACTGTGGGCACCGCACTCCGCACCGCCTTGCTTCACACTGTCACCCTGGTATTTTCAACTAAGCTGCTTCACGCCGACATCGATGCCGCTGCTTGCACACTGGTTTGAGCGCACCGCTCGTAAGTTACACAATGCACCGTCCTCATCAGCACCACATTCTTGGCCTACTGACGCCATCGACTCCAGTTCGTCAGCCTACCACAGCACTTCAGCAATGACAATGCCGTCGCTTGCACCGTGACCTGCCAGCACCACGACTAGCACCGCTGCACTTTGCACCGTAGCACCCGATGCCTGCCGACGCCAGAACTCCTGACTTCAACTGCGAGGAGTTCGATCTGCAACACATGTGACTTCAAAGGCACGACGACTCCTGCACCGACCTCCGAAACCAACGCATGTGGATGCCGTGCTTTCAGAGCTCAATGAGAGATCACACGCACCCTGCAATTCTAAAGGTACTGTTTGCGGGTCTTCCCGACATCATTGCTGGCCCGCGACACCACGGTCAGCCAGAACTGTTTGGAATTTGTTGTTCACGACGCTGTGATAGCCCCAGATGGAGCTATTGACTTCAAGGAACTTGATTTCAAGTTTATTTTGATGACTGAAGATTTCTAAGTATAGTATACGTTTGTGTATTTTTATCATTTTTGGTCTAGTCTTAAGTATATAAAATATTGGATATTTTTCTAAACTGGTGTGGTGTCTCTTTGTAGTGCTTACATTGTGTTACTGTTGGTTAAGTGCAAATGCTTTACACACTGCCTCTAAGATAGGTCTGACTGCTTGGACCAAGCTGTCAAGGGGGTGAGCAGGGGTTATTTTAGGAGTGTGACTCCCTTATCCTGACTAGAAGGAAGGGTCCCTACTTGGACAAGGTGCAAACCATTGCCAATTAAAGCCCATTTCTAACAAGTGCCACTACACTTCCAGAGGTATTGTGTTGGTATTGCTTAGTCTAGTTTTAAAGGGGTATGGTTTGAAAGAGTTCTAGCCAGATGTTGCACTCCCCAAGTCCAAGTGCTCACCTCTGCCAATGCCAACCAGTAATCGAGCCGGGACCATGAGGTGTGTGCTGAGGATGCAAAGGTCAACACAGATCACCCATATTTAATTCCGCCATGCCCTCCCTTAGCACCCTGGCTGCGCTCCCGGCTTGTGGCGCTGCTTGTGGCACTCTATCTTCTAGTGGGTTTAGGGTGATAATGAACCCCCCCCCCAACATTTTTTACAGTTGACAGAGGGAGGAGTCACAGCTCATTCCAGATGTGGTTAAAAAACAGGGTTCTCTATTGTATGGACCATATGTGTTAACCAGTGTAACCAAGCGACCAGATAGCACACCCTGCAAAATCGCAGGTCTGCCTTGTTAGTCTTAGACAGACCGAGTAACCGCAAATGGCATCCACTTTCTTCAGCAGTGCTAGCACTCCCCTAGAGTAGGAGGAGTACAATGAGGCAAGGCGGGTCCTGGCCGACAGGCTCCCTCTGCACAGTCCGTGTGTTTCGTGAGGTGAGGTGTGTTTCCAGGAGCACTATGATGTGTATGCTGTGTCGGTCCAAATAGGCTAGCAATTGTCATGTTTTACGGGGGTTGTTGAGCCCACGGACATTCCAAGTTATACAAGACATCATATTTGGCCTCCTAGATCTTCCCTCCCCTGTCCTATGTATGTGTTCGGATCCCGAGTGTCTGCATTGTAGAGGTGAGGTTGCCAATCTTAATATCGTGCGAATAGTTGAAGTAATAACATTCAGAAACAATTCCACAACCCCCTCGACTTCAGCATCCCAATTATGCTAAAGAACATCCCTTAAGTGGCAAACCATACAAAGATGAACTTCATGAACACAATGCCGTCTTCACCCCCTGCCAGGAAGCTGCACCAGTGAGGACGGAACTGGTTTGGGCTGGGTACAAACACTCTCTACCTTCAGATAAAAAAAGATTTGGTGGTATAAATATTCGGGCTCACACCCCAGAACTTTAGAACTCTTTTAGAACCAAGAAGACTGCAAAGAAGAAGAGCTTGAGAAGCTGCGAAGAGGGACTACCATTTTGCTGTGTGCTTCGCTGTGTTAGCCTGCAGTGACTGCTTCTGTCTTGGGCAGTGAAAGGACTGGACTTGTACTTTCTGCAACTTCCTTTTTGTGAGTTTCTCCAACGGCTTGAGGTAGAGCTTGCCCCCTGTTCAAGAAGTCTCAGGAACAACAAAGACTTAAAGTTCTTCTGCCTCCAGCACTGGGAACTGTGTGTTTTGTGCTGCAACAGAAAAATAAGCAACCCTATGCCGTCTACGACGCCACTGCCGACTCTGTGTCATGAAGGCACCGCAGAGGGTACCGCCGCAGTGCCGCATCGCAACCCTGGTCTCACTAATGACGCCTGCTGACGCTGCCACTGAGTCGCTGCTTGCACTGCGACTGTGGGCACCGCACTCCGCACCGCCTTGCTTCACACTGTCACCCTGGTATTTTCAACTAAGCTGCTTTACGCTGACATCGATGCCGCTGCTTGCACACTGGTTTGAGCGCACCGCTCGTAAGTTACACAATGCACCGTCCTCATCAGCACCACATTCTTGGCCTACTGACGCCATCGACTCCAGTTCGTCAGCCTACCACAGCACTTTAGCAACGACAATGCCGTCGCTTGCACCGTGACCTGCCAGCACCACGACTAGCACCGCTGCACTTTGCACCGTAGCACCCGACGCCTGCCGACGCCAGAACTCCTGACTTCAACTGCGAGGAGTTCGATCTGCAACGCATGTGACTTCAAAGGCACGATGACTCCTGCACCGACCTCCGAAACCAACGCATGTGGACGCCGTGCTTTCAGAGCTCAATGAGAGATCACACGCACCCTGCATTTCTAAAGGTACTGTTTGCGGGTCTTCCCGACATCGTTGCTGGCCTCCGACACCACGGTCAGCCAGAACTGTTTGGAATTTGTTGTTCACGACGCTGTGATAGCCCCAGATGGAGCTATTGACTTCAAGGACCTTGATTTCAAGTTTATTTTGATGACTGAAGATTTCTAAGTATAGTATACGTTTGTGTATTTTTATAATTTTTGGTCTAGTCTTAAGTATATAAAAATATTGGATATTTTTCTAAACTGGTGTGGTGTCTCTTTGTAGTGCTTACATTGTGTTACTGTTGGTTAAGTGCAAATGCTTTACACACTGCCTCTAAGATAGGTCTGACTGCTTGGACCAAGCTATCAAGGGGGTGAGCAGGGGTTATTTTTGGAGTGTGACTCCCTTATCCTGACTAGAAGGAAGGGTCCCTACTTGGACAAGGTGCAAACCATTGCCAATTAAAGCCCATTTCTAACAAGTGCCACTACACTTCCAGAGGTATTGTGTTGGTATTGCTTAGTCTAGTTTTAAAGGGGTATGGTTTGAAAGAGTTTAGCCAGATGTTGCACTCCCCAAGTCCAAGTGCTCACCTCTGCCGATGCCAACTAGTAATCGAGCCGGGACCATGAGGTGTGTGCTGAGGATGCAAAGGTCAACACAGATCACCCATATTTAATTCCGCCATGCCCTCCCTTAGCACCCTAGCTGCACTCCCGGCTTGTGGCGCTGCTTGTGGCACTCTATCTTCTAGAGGGTTTAGGGTGATAATGAACCCCCCCCACCAAAAAAAAAATTACAGTTGACAGAGGGAGGAGTCACAGCTCATTCCAGATGTGGTTAAAAAACAGGGTTGTCTATTGTATGGATCATATGTATTAACCAGTGTAACCAAGCGACCAGATAGCACACCCTGCAAAATCGCATGTCTGCCTTGTTAGTCTTAGACAGACTGAGTAACCGCAAATGGCATCCACTTTCTTCAGCAGTGCTAGCACTCCCCTAGAGTAGGAGGAGTACAATGAGGCAAGTCGGGTCCTGGCCCACAGGCTCCCTCTGCACAGTCCGTGTGTTTCATGAGGTGAGGTGTGTTTCCTGGAGCACTATGATGTGTATGCTGTGCCGGTCCAAATAGGCTAGCAATTGTCATGTTTTACGGGGGTTGTTGAGCCCACGGACATTCCAAGTTATACAAGACGCCATATTTGGCCTCCTAGATCTTCCCTCCCCTGTCCTATGTATGTGTTCGGATCTCGAGTGTCTGCATTGTAGAGGTGAGGTTGCCAATCTTAATATCGTGCGAATAGTTGAAGTAATAACATTCAGAAACAATTCCACAACCCCCTCGACTTCAGCATCCCAATTATGCTAAAGAACATCCCTTAAGTGGCAAACCATACAAACATGAACTTCACCTTATGCAAGCTGCTTAGTGCTGCCAGCATCATATTCACTCTAGATCTCTCTGGGGAGTGCACCAAAGTGGGATCCACGGCCGTATAAGTCTCTGGTGCGCTTCATTACATTCAGTCTGCTCTTGTGGACAGTGGTACCCCGGATCACTGAATTTGTTCCCAATATGTCTCACGGGGATATCCTGACAGGGTCCCGCTAACATCCCCCCCAGCCGGCCAGGCCATGCTTATGGGGTACTTCATGCAGGTCCCTCAGGAGCCGCGGGGGAGGCGAAATGCCTCTTCAATACATTGAGGGCATTACATGGGTGCTGCCAATATTCAGCACACGTTGTGATGCGGTGAGCTCAGTCTTCTTCGACAGTGTCAACCCGGTCTCAGTGGTCTTTTTTCTTGGTGGAGATTTTGTTGACATATTCCATTGCGGTGTTGCAAAAAATGTTCTTTTCCCCCATATAGTCAATACGCAGCCAGGCTGGGTAAAGCATTGCATAAGGGATTTCCTCAGTCTAGTTTTTTTCTTTATTGGGACGTACTCCTTTATGGCCGACTGAACGTTGGCAGTAATGTCTGGGAATATGGACACTGTGTCACCACAATGTGATCTTTTTGCGTTCATGTGCCAATCAGAGGACTGTGTCCCTATCTCTATTATCGGCCTCAGGGCAGTGCCTGGGATCGGCGATGGCATCAGTAAGCGATGGGCGTGCTCCACTACTAGCAGGTGTGATAGGTTGTCGGCACCCAAAACTTATTTTCGCATTCGCTCTATGTATTCCTCCGTTTTGCCCATTTGTTTTTTACGGAATTCCTGGAATGGGTAAATTGCTCCTTCTAGGGTGCGCTTCCAAGTCCTCATCCTTTGCCTGTATGACCACAAGGACTTTTTTCATGTTTATGTTTTGACTGAGTTCACAGTATCCTCTGTGGTCGATATTCTCTGCTCTGCTTCTGTCAGGCGCACCGTGTAGCTATCCAGTTTAGTGGTAAGGTGGTTGAGCCTGAGGTTGATGTGGCCTATCTTGCCATCTACGGAATGTAGGCTTTGTTGCATCGCCAGTAGGGTGTTTTCCAGTGTCGACATGCCCGGAACGGATTCTCCCCCTGCGCCGTCATCCCTTATATCTGGTACTGCCCTCGTGCTCTTTCTACTTTCAAATGATAGCTTGGGCTGTGCGTCATCTGTTTTGCCCATGGGTGCCATTAGGTGGCTTGGTAGCAGACAACGCATCTGCCCTTGCCTGCCACACACACCTGCTATATTGTGTCTCACGTACCCGGTCTCAGACTCCAGACGCAGACTGTGCTATGTAGTACAATTGTTTGAAATGGCTGTTGTGTCTGTACCGACTGGTAATATGAGGGGGCTTGGGGGCAGCCCTGTCACAACAATGCCTCTGGGCCCTGCAGTACAGTAAGTCTTTGCACGCTATAGTAGTCACTGGCAGTTATGGTTCCACTACTGGCGTGTTACTCTCCGGCTGCTTGACTGTGAATTCCCTTAATTGCTTTCCACTTGTATTGACCCTGTGTCTGTGATCACACTCTCAGGGTTGATACTATACTCCCAGTAGTGGTGATTCACCGCTCCCAGCTCAGACCATCCTCCCCCATCACTGTACTTTGTTTCTGGGCCTCGAGCGACCAGTTGTCAGTCAGGGATCTCCCACCGCCAAGCATACCCGCCCCGTATCTCCGGGCGACAGATTCCACCGCCGCAGTCTGCGCAGACCCCCATGAGCGGCAATGATATTCCCAGCAGAGGGCAGCAGTTTCACACTGTCCCCGCACATGCAGGAGCTGCGGCCTTACCGCTTAGACATTGTCTCCAGGTTACTTCACTTCTCTGTCTCAGACAAGTCACTTCAGGTACACCAGAGTCCTTGTGCCGGGTAGCCCCTCACCTTTGCACGAACAGCGGGCGATTCCTCCATGTCACCCACAGAGGCAAGTCAGGGGCGCTCAGTCGAGTTGCAGCATCTGGTGGGGCTACACTTGGAGCGTGCCACAGTTAGTGTCCAGCGGCCACCATTTTATCAGCCGCCTCTTTGCTGCATAGGTTCATAACAGCAGGATTCACACTATTTCAGTCACACAGCTCGTCCAAATATACTTCCTTCTGTGCTCCGTCCCTTCGTAGCATGTTGCTGGTGCAGTAAGATTCGCAGTGCCCACGAGAAGCATGGATCTTTCAAGGATCATTGTTAGGACCAGTGGACTAAGGTGCAGCCATTTTGCATCGAGTAGCACCCCCAACTTTCAGAATAGTGGCATGATTTATTTAAAGAAGTAGCACAGGTGCACCACAATTAAATTTAGACATAGAGTTTTATTTCCAAAAGTGTGTCTTCCAAAATCTTCCTTTAATTTAATTCAGTTTTTCTAAAACATGATAGAGATGATCAGAAAAAACACAGCTGACGCGTTTCGTCCTTATTAGAAGGACTTCTTCAGGGCGAAATAACTCTCTTCTATTGTTGACGTTTATGTAGTAATCCACATGACAAGCTGAGTTAAAAGTATAAATTGCTTCGTTCATCAATTATATTATGTATAGGAATTGTGCGGTGCCTCATCTGAGAAGAAAGATGGGCGGATATATGCAAATTCCCAATTTAAAGGAAAGCTTTAATCTTCAAGTGTATTATATTTGAAATTTAGACTGAGCCTTATCTAAGGTGAAGAGTAGTTGGGTATATATTTCCCAGCATTAGGGATCCAAGGTCTCAGGTCAGGGGGAAAAGTATCAAAATGTGATGGTACCTTCGCGACAGCCGGCAAGAATCAGACGGAAGATACTTCTTGCACCAGTGGAAACCAGGACAGTCCTGGATTCTCTAGTGCAAGAAGTATAATGCGCAGTCTAAATGCTGCCATAAGAATTGGCAGGAATATTTTCTATTTTTACAACTACCGGCAGCACTGGGACACTGATGCAGTCTCGAGGCGGTTTGACCCTGTTTGCACTGAGTGCCTGTTTTATTTGAGGCAACTAAGTAACCTGGCGCTTGTCTGCTTCTCAGGGGCACCTCCGCTACCAATACCTGCGCTGTGCCTTGTCGCGTAGAAGGGGTCATTGATTGACTGATGGTGGGACCCGGTAGCTGGAATCTGTCCGATATTAATTTGAAACTTGCTTGTCTCTGACTTAACTGTAATTTGTACTATTCCCACCAGTTGCAATCCTTGTTTTTATGTGCTGTCTTCCACTTTGGCTGAGCCATGAGAGAGAGATAGAGCTCATCCTGGACGTCCATTTTGTTCTACTATGTTCACTGTGGGTTATGTCGAGTCTCCATTTTGTCTCCCTGATGTCCCCCGGATGTTGTTGTTTTAACTCCAAGTGGCATAAAAATAAAAATAGGACTCTCCTCGCTGCTCTACACTGGCGGCCATCTTACAAGGACATTCTCCCCTCCCTACTCTTAACTATCTCGTTGAATATATTAACTCGCCAGTACCTTTATCTTTGAGTCATGGTCATTTTATTCACTGTCAGCATCCCCTGGACTTTTCTTCCTCACTACTAGCCCTGCTTGACTGGTACACATTTCCAGCACTGACTAAATTAACCTGATTGACCACTAGTTACTTTCTTAATATATCCCCTAGACTTTTCTTCCTCACTACTAGTCCTTGCTTGACTGATACACATTTCCAACACTGACTCAAGTAACCTGAATGATCACTAGTTACTTTCTTAATATTACGCCTTATGTTCCTAAATTCACCTTCCGTTCGGAAATTCATTACAGTTAACACACCTTCTTTAACCTATTTCTAATTAATGTTAACTGCCAGTGATTCTAATCATTGTATCGTAGCTGAGGTGTTTTATTTCATGCCTCTTGCACCTGAAATTGCTCATACTTCTTATGCTTATATATGTACGCATATTCTGTGTGACTAATGTTATTTTATTTTATTTTTATCTCCAATTGTGTGATTTATGTTTCTTGCCCCCCATGTCTTTGGCCTAAGGGACACTTATCATTTTATTTTACTTTTATTGTGTCATTTATTCTATGCTATTACTCTTTATGATTACGAGGCTCTTCCTTATGATGCACTTTTGATTGTTCTACCTCAAATATTATGATGTAACTGTTATGCCCAACCTCAACTCTACTCCCACCTTCTTTAGTCCGCACTTTATACTCCTGCTTTGACTGTATTAGTAGTTTATTTTACTTGTTTCTACTCTCTTTTACTATTACCTCACTGTCCTGGGGAACCTTTTTTATCTACACTCTTAACTTATCTGTGCACCATATCCATGTGGCAATCTAGTGATTCTTGTGTATCCTATTTGCCCTGATTTCTTTACTCCCTTACCTTCATCCTCATTGACCTCTTATCTCACTCACGTGCCCCTACCCTCCACACCACCTTGTGCCTTACCTACATCCCCCGCTCCTCCTCTTCCCACCCTTGACTTCTACCCTGCTGATTCATCATGCCTCCCCTCACACTTACTCCCACTATATTCAAATCTGGAAACATACTCATTCAAGCATCGGAAAAACACCTCTATATTTTCGAACACCACTTCAATGCACTATTCCAAAATCTCATTCATACTTTAAACACTTGCCTCCCGCCCCCTCATCACTTAGATACCTTACTACCCCCGCTTTCTCAAGTCCCCTTATCTCCTCTTCCGGATTCCCCTACCTCTACCCCTAACCATGATGTCCATATCCAAGCACTATTGACTCCGATAGTTCTGAATACTCTTACCATTAATGACAACCCCACCCCCAATCTCTACCATCCACCCCCTCCACAGATTTTCCCTCTTCCCCCTATGCCTCCCATACCCTCCCCCCGTTTGCTACTTTTGTTCAATCTCAACCAATGACCTCCTCTCTACCATCCGCCCCTTCTACAGATTCTCCTTCTTCCCCCTTTGCCTCCAATACCCTCGCCCCTTTTTCCTCTCTTATTCTCCCATGCCCCCTCACCCCATGAACCTACCTCACCTTCTCCCTGAACCTTTAAGGCTATCTGAAACTCCTGCTCCTCGTACCCTACTCATGTGTCCTCATTTACTACTAATACTATAGTCAATTTTGTATGCCCTACTCCCCATGATCGCCCCTGACTTCTTCTCCTACATCTACCTTTCGTGACTCACCTTAAACTCTCGCAGCCTCCCAAAGCTACCCTCCTCTATCCTCCCCTTCCGGTGATCGACGACCTACTCCAGTCCCCTCCCCTCCTGGCTTCCAGACTAAACTGCCCCCAGTTGCACTTAATCTACCCCCTCCCCGAGAAACTCCTCCACATACACCAACAACGGCTCACCCCTCCTCCCTAAAGCCTCCCCGGCTAACACCTACCCATATTCTCACTAAGGTTCCTGCAACATTATACCCCCTTCTGTTATCCCTTCTCCCCATGTCCCAATCAACACTCCCAAACCCGAAGCCTCAACTATCCTGACTTCCCCGACACCTTCCTACTCACTAATTGCCCTAGGATACCAACTTCTCTCCCCCCTCTCTGAATCCTCCCCCCACTATAACTCCTTTCTCCTCCCCCCTCCAGGCTTCCCCCTCTCCCACAGCCCAGTTGCCCTCACCGAGACAATACTAACTCCTCACCCCACCCCTGAATCCAATAGATCACCTTAATTCCTCACTTCTTACCCAAACACTCCTTAATATTGACCTACACCTTCCGACCCTGGTTTTAGAACTCTCCTTCCTCAGAAACTACGTCTCTCTCTCCTCTCCATGAACTACTCTCCGGATCACACCTACCCCACAGTCCCTTCGCAAAATTTCCTGACGCCTCACGCCCAAAGACCCTCCAACAACTCTCCTACTAGACTTTCTAACGCTAATACTCCGCTCAGTCCACCCCTCCATCGGAACAACCCTCCCCCATCAGGCCCCCTTGAACATAACAAAGTCTTCCCCACCTCCACCTTAACGTTGAACTTCCCTCCTCCCCATGCTTTCAACCCAGTGACCTTGGAATTTCTTTGACCACGACCTCCCCTGTCTCTCTCCCTCCAATGACGGACAGTTTCAGCCCACTCGACCCTCCCCCATCCATAGCCACCCGACCCCCCATGACCTCACTGATCCCTATAAAACCCTCCCATTCCCCACCTCTTCTGCGAACCTCCCTCACCCCTTCCCTAGCCACCCTGCCCCCGTGACCTCACCGATCCCTATAAAACCCAGCACATCTCCACCTCTTCTGCGAACCCCCCTTCCCCTCACTCAGCCATCCCAGTACTCATGGGAATGAGCAGGTTCCCCAGTTACCCATCGTCACCCAGGCCCCCACAACAACTAACTTCTATCCTCCCATGTCCCTCCATTCAATACATTGACACTTTACCCCTCAGCTGCATGCTGATTAACTGCCGATCTGCCTCTGGCCACGCTACGGAAATCGCTGAAACCATTCTCAGCGAAAGCATCGACATTGCATTTTTAACGGAAACTTGGCTCAAACCCCATTCAGCTTCTATCCTCGATATGCTCATTCCACTAGGACACTCCATCCTCGGGAAGGATAGAATTGATAAAATAGGAGGAGTCCTTGCTCTAATTTTTAAAGATGATCTTAAACTTGTGCAGGCCTTCACCAGGACCCTTCCACTTTCGAATACCTCTGTGCCGAACCTACCAAGCCTGGTTCCCCTACTATCCGCCTGCATACAATCTACCACCCCCCGGTAATTCTCCCACCTTTGCCGAGGAGATGTCTGACCTCATTATTCAAGCATCGCTCTCCAACTCCAGAAATCTCTTCCTAGGGGATTATAATATCCATTGGAATAAAAATTATGACCCTGCAGTCAACCTCATCAAGGATACTCTGGACATTAGCGACTTGACTCAACTCAGCCAATCCCCAACTCACACTAAGGGTGCTACCCTTGATACTATTATCTCTAGTAAGGATCTGGCTTCTCTCTCCAAGATCATACCCGTTGACTGGTCTGATCACCACCTCATCCTCTTCACTATGAACAGCTCTATTACTCCTCTTACCCCCAGCTGCAACAAACAAATGAAACGAACCCGAAATCTTCACCTCATTCCCCCGGGCGAGTTAGAATCTTCTATTAAAACTCGATTACTGATCCCCCCTCTCTCCCATAGCACCACGACCTAACCAAGCATTACAATAATTCTATCCTTGAAGCCCTTGACCAAATTGCCCCAACTAAACTAAAACCACAAAAAAAAATCCCGCTCAAATCCTGGTTAAATAATGAGAGACGTGCCCTTAGGCAGTCTGAGCGCATTTGGAGGAACCAACCTTCCCCTTCTAACTTGGTACTCCTTAGAAATGCCATGTCCAACTACAAAAAGCACATCTTCAACGAAAAAGCCTCCTTCCTTTGTTCTCAACTTGACCAGGCTAGAAATCGTCCTAGAGAACTTTTTAACATTGTCAAAAAACAAACCACCTCAGGCCCTCCAAAATTACTAGCCACTGTTGAGAGGTGTGAAGAAATTGCTAGTTTATTTTCCGATAAAGTCAACAAGATTGAGCTATCTTTCTCCCCCACCCCCACTCCACTCAGTCAACACCTCCTCCTTCGCATTCCAACTGTATACCTTCTTCGACTTCCTTCCCTCCACTGGTTCCCCCTCAACCCCTCCTCTCTCTCCCCCAGCATGATACTAACTCTACTGACCCCCAGCTAAAAAATAATGCATCTTGGAGTGAATTTCATCTGATTTCAGAAAGAGCTGTTGTCAACATCATCGCCAAACTCAAACCATCCTCGCATACCAAAGATCTTCTTCCCGCTCATTTGGTTCAGGAACTTAAGCACATCATTGCCCCTCTATGGACCAACATTATCAACTCTTCCTTTGCTACAGGTAGCGTTCCGGCTTCCCTCCAACTAGGCCAAATCTCCCCCATCCTCAAAACAAAACACAGCAGCAGACCCTAACGACTTAAACAATCTACGCCCTATCTCTAACCTTCCTTTCCTTTCCAAAGCCCTTGAAAAATGCGGCCTGACACAACTGGACAATCACATCAACACATTCAAGCTCCTTAATGTTTTCCAATCAGGTTTTAGGCAGGGATGCAGCACGGAAACTGCAAATCTCAACATTACTGACGACATTTATATCTCTTTAGATTAAGGCGAATCCTCCCTCCTCATCCTCCTTGACCTCTCTGCTGCCTTTGATACTGTTAATCATGGCACCCTACTCAAGACTCTCAAAGACCGCTTCGGCTTTGACGGCATTGTCCTCAAGTGGTTCACCTCTTACCTCCAAAATAGAACCCAACAAATTAAACTTAGCGGCTGCCTTTCCAAACCTCAACCTATCTCACTGGTCATCCCACAAGGCTCTATCCTCTCCCAACTCTTTTCAATCTCTTCATGGAACCCCTCACCCTTATTCTTAGACAAGCTAAAATCAGTTACAACCTTTATGCCGATGATACTCAACTTTACAACAAAATTAAATCTCACTATGACATCTTACATCTCAACGATGCCCTGACTAAAATCCAACAAAACAACCAGAAAGCCAATACTGAGACCTCTATTTGACTTCAATTTCCTGCACGCAAAGAATTGAACTAAGTGCGGGGCAGTGACACAGTTCGCAGATTAAATCTCTTTTATTTATGAGTAGATTTTTTTAGGAAAGAATTAGTTGGTTCAGAGTTTACCAAAGATTCAACACAATTTAGAACACAAACAATACAGGGAACAATATTCATAAAAATTACATTTTCTTAAAACATACATTGATAGCAAAAAAATTTGTGAAAAAACATACAATCATACCAAGTTGATCAACATTTACAATCATAACTCACGCTCTCATACACAACATACATACTCAGGACTATATATACAATTCTAATGTCACAAACTGGTTATTTCAATGAAAATAAAGGTGGGAAAGAACACCATAGACAAAAGCTCTAGAAAAACAAATAGGCTTATTTTTAGCAATTCAAAAAGGCAATGTTTAAATTTAGCAATCTTATGGTGTTGTAGAATGGTCTACGCGTTTCGAACCCTTAATAATTTCATGGGGTTCTCATCAGGGCCTCATAGCTGGAAAAGAGATGAAATTAGAACTAAATCAGAATTGTGAAGGATTATGTGTGGGGGGGGGTTAATTTCTAGCTGCCTGGGCTGGCCCTCGCTTCCTACCTTGTATGAGAGCTCATACTGTCAATAGAAAACCAGACGTTGGCACACTGAAAGACAAATTAATTAAGACAATAGGTCAGCCTACCATCAAGTAATCAAACTGCTAGACCAGTGCTCAGTATACAACCAAGATTTTACTTACATACTCCACGGAGAGAGATGTACACAAATTTTCTGTGGGAACAAAAGGGGCTTTATGAGCACGAAGGATAATTTTGGGGAAAGAGCAGTTGTATGTACATGCGGTGTGTGGCGCCTGGCTTACTTGGAAGATGTGATCGGTTTTCCAAAATTGTACTGTTGTCAATTGCAGCGCTGTTTGGATTGAATGGATCACGAGCCTAAGAACGAAGGAAAGAGCACGCGTTACTCGCGTGTGGGCTTCGGTTAAAGCGGTGAAGATTTTACACTTAAACTTGCATTACAGACTTGGTACAGGCTGCGCATACCTTGAATTAAAGCGGCGACCGGTCCTCTGTATTGGGTTCAGCGAGACACAATTCATGTGTTCTCGCGCCGGCCCGATCGATTATTTAACATCTACTTCCGGGATCCCCAGGCTTCTGGGAACTGTAGTTCCACTGCTTTACGCAATCACTACACTGTTTGTTTTAGGATGTTTACAAGCGGTTTGAGGCACTGATCTACCTCCATATTTACGATGTATTCATATTTCGACCAATGTGTTTAAATGCTTTATAGCCCTGTACACATATGGGACGTAATGTTGCGATTTCTATGACTGTGAATCACTGTCTTATATTCCAAGAGTTCGTTCCTCACTTGTTAGTCCAGTATATAAGAGCATTTTTGGTTGATGTATTTGTGATGTGGGCACGTTTATAAAATGGTCTTACTGACTTGCGTCAATTTGGTCGCAATTATCGCACGTCCAGTGTTGCAATGTCTGACAGTGACCGGTTCACATCTTGGACGTAGCGCTGTGATTTCTATGGCTGTGAATCATTATATTATTTTCCAAAAGTTTGTTCCTCACTTGAAAGTACAGTATATAAGAACATTCTTGGTCGTTGTATTTGTGGTGCGGGCACAGTTATAGAATGGTCTTACTGGCTTGCGTGAATTTGGTCGCAATTATCGCGCGTCCAGTGTTGCGATATCTGACAGTGGCTAGTTGGAGGTCGACATGTTCTTTGTCCGGTGCGGCATGTGGTTGCCCATGAAATTCAATTTAGTTTATGCAATTCAGACATTTCATTAAGTCCTGTGGCAACTGTATTAAATTTCAAAATCAGCATCGCTTCTTTTTGCAGCAGTTTTTTATCCAAATCACCACCTCTCTGATCTTTGTCAACCTTCAGGATCACTGTCTATTTCAGATCAGCTTCTTTATGGTCCATTGATAACCAATGATTGACCAATGGCGCTGTCAAGACCTTCATTCTTATTCGTGACTTATGCTGCGTTATGCGCGACCTTACTTCCTGGTTGGTTTTTCCGATATATAACAAGTCGCATGGACACTTAATCCCGTATATCACATTGCGTGACTTGCAATTTGTGAAGGTAGCATGTTTCCAGAAGATGTTTTTGTATTGGAAAACTGATTTTGGTTACCAATAGTTCGATTTTTCTTGAAGGCGAATAACGGCCTGGCATTGAATTCAGTATGTAGGTTTTTAACTAGATGCCAATTTTTTGCGACCGCTTTTTTGAGTAAGTTTGAATTAGGGCAGTAAGTGGAGACGAAGACTATTCTGTCTGTTTCCTTTTTTGTTTTCCTCTCTAATAGGCTCTCGCGTGGCATCTAATTAAAAACCTACATACTGCATTCAATGCCCGAGACCTCCCCAAACTCCGTGAGCGCCGTCGCAGCTCCATGCAAGGCAGCGAACGGGTCCTCGAGGAAGAGCAGCAGGTCGTCTGCATACAGCGAAATGTAGTGCGGGCCCGAAGGAGTCCACAGGCCCGTATAATGGGCTCCCGACCGGAGGTGCAGTGCGAGTGGCTCCACCGCCAACGCAAAGAGAAGCGGGGATAACAAACATCCCTGCCTCGTGCCCCTCTCCACCGGATATTGTGAGGAAATTAGCGGTCCCGCCCGAACCCTGGCCGATGCAGAGGCATACAGAACCTTGGTCCACCTGATGAAGCCCTCACCGAGCCCGAACCTCCGTAGCACAGTACCAAGGTAGTCCCACTCCAGGCTGTCGAAAGCCTTCTCTAAGTCTACCGATAAGACAACCGGGCACGGGGCGTCCACAAGCGGTTCTCCCAGCAAGCGGAATAACCTGCGAATATTCATGGTCGTGTTACGCCTGGGGATGAATCCAGCTTGGTCCTCGTGTACCAGGGAGCTCATGTGCCCCAGCAGCCTCGAGGCCAATATGCTGCTCAGTATTTTATAGTCGACCGTCAGCATTGATAAGGGACGGTAAGATCCCGGATCGGAAGAGTCCCTTCCGGGCTTGAGGAGGGGAACCACCAAGGCCTCGCACATCGAGCCCGGGAGTCGCCCAAGCCTCTTCGCCTCTCTGTAGACTATCAATAACCTAGGGGCTAGGAGATCAGCATAAGCTGCATAGAACTCCACAGGAAGGCCGTCTAGGCCCGGGGTCTTATTCCTCGCCATCTTTTTAATGGCGCTACGGATCTCTCCCAATTCTATGTCGGACCCCAGGGCTTTCGCCACGTCCTGCTCCACTGTTCGGAGCTCCATAGGCTGCAGATAATTATTAAGCAAGTCAGGGTCTCGGGCAGAGCGACTGCGGTATAAACATTCGTAATATTGCCGGTAGCAACTCAGAATCTCAGGCTGAGTGCACACCACCGTCCCGTCCGCCTTGCGCATGGACGTCGTCAGTGAAGACTGGCGCGTAGGGTTGGCTAGCCATGCCAGCAGCGCGCTCGACCTATCCCCCTCTGCGATGGACCGAACCGTATAGGCCTTGTAGTCAAAACAGCGAAGCCGTTCGACCTCCGCCGCTACCGCCTCCTTCGCCTCCGCTGCGCGTGTCTGTAATTCAGGGCGCCCGGGGCGGCGGAGTTCCAGCTCGCGGAGTTTCCGGTCCGCCGCATCTAGGTCGGCGAGGATAATTCGCCTCATGCCGACCTTTTTAGAAATACAGTATCCCCTCACCACCACCTTAAAAGCGTCCCACTCTAGCGCTCTCGAGCTCGCGGTGCCACCGTTGGACGCAAAGTACTCCGAGATCTTATCGCCTAGGTCCGCTTTGAAAACACTGTCTTCAAGGATCTCGGGCCGTAACTTCCAGGTGGGCACCGCAGGCACCCCGGGGAACCAACGAAGGTCCAGTAGGAGGGGGTTATGATCTGATATGGTCCTGGTCAAATATTCAGACCGGACCGCTGCCGAAACTAGTTCAGGCGAGCCAAGGAACCCATCCAGTCTAACATGCAACTCATGGAGGCTCGAGAAGTAAGAATAGTCCCTAGTTGTGGGGTGCTGCGCCCTCCAGATATCCGTTAAACCCCAGTGAGTCTGCCAGTCCCTACGACCCTTAGCCACGCGGCGAACCGGAGAATCAGGGAGGGGTGGATGCGATCGGTCAGTGTCTACATCCACTACCGAGTTGAAATCTCCACCGAGCAGGAGGGGCCCGGAGAAGAAGTGGGCCAGCGAGCCCGATAACCTGGAAAGGAAGGCAGTCTGGTCTACATTAGGAGCGTACACACAGCAAACGTTCAGGTCTCTCCCTCCCAGAGTGCCCGAAATGGCCATATATCGCCCCTCTGGATCTATCACTGTTTTCGTGACTTGGAAGGGAACCCCAGCTCTAACCCAAATCAGCGCCCCTCTGGCATACGCGGAGTACGAAGTGCAAAAGACCTGCCCCCTCCATCTACGCTGTAGCGCCGCCCCTTCCGCCTTGTTCAGATGAGTTTCCTGCAGCAGCGCCATTTGTACCCCCCTACGCACTAAATAAGCGTGGACTTTGTGCCGCCTGGACATGGTATGAAGCCCCCGCACGTTCCAAGTAACACATTTCAGATTAGCAACATTAGCCATTGTCCCATATCGTTCTCGCAAAGTCTCCCCATCTGGGTCCCAACAAAGAAAGGACATCAATCATCCCAGCACTGATGGCGGCCATTTTCCCCAACCAAAACTTAACAACCCAAGTATGAACCAAACCCCCATCCGCCCTCCCCAGAACAGGACCCAAATAGCACCATCTAGTTCCCATCCAAACCATACCCTCCAAAAACCCACTATCCCCTACTAATCCTGCGGTCGCCACCGTAGGAAGGCCTTAAGGGCCAGGTGCGGGCCGGGCGGAGGCAGTGGGCCCTCGACGCTCAGGCCACCAGGACTAAGACAAGCCCAAAACAGTGCCAAACACGCTCGGGGCTAAAACAAGGCACCCCACCCCCCCTCCCCCGGGAGTCAGCATCAAGTGTCGGCACCCACCACCCCCGTGCCGGGCCCCCTCCCAAAAGGGAGTAGCTCACCCCGTTACCCCTGTCCATCCAGAAGGTCCTCCACCGATTTCGGTGTGATCACCGGCGTATGTACACTATCAGTCACCGATTCCTCGGAGTCCGTTGGCACCCCCTCGTCACCAGGGTCCGCTTCCTCCTCAATGGCATCGTCCCGTGAGCCAGACAGCGCAGACAACACCTCTAGCACTCCCTTCCGCTCCGTCGATGTCTCCGCAGATGAGGGTCCGCCCGAGCGGCCACGGCGACTCTGAATTCTTTTGGACCGCCGTCTCTGCTCCGGCTTCGCCGCCTGCTGAGATGAGGAGCCGAAGCCATCTTTCCCCGCTCTGTAGAGTTCAAGCCAGTTGCAGACGTCCTCCGGGGTATCAAAGAATTGAGTCTTGTCATCGACAATTATGCGGAGCCTCGCAGGAAATAGGAGCGAGTACTGGATGCCCTCGCTCCTGAGCTCGCGCTTGACCGCCAGGAAGGAAAACCGTCTGCGTTGAGTTTCATATGTGTAGTCCGGGAAGATGTTCACCTGACTGTTCGCCACTTTGAATGGACCATTATGTCTGGCGGCATTGAGGATGTGGTCTCTGTCCCGAAAGTGCAACAACCGTGCCACCACCGGTCGCGGGGCCCGACCCTGTTGTGGTGGCCTCGCTGGGACTCTATGGGCGCGCTCCAGGGTGTAGAAGGAGGATAGACCCTCCGGGGCCACCGTGTCTCGGAGCCAGGCTTCCAAATATGCCACCATGTCGCCATCCTCAATCTTTTCCGGCAGGCCCACCACCCGAATGTTGTTCCTCCTGTTACGGCCTTCCGCATCCTCCGCTCTCTGCTCCAGGGCCGTAATCCGGGACAGGGCATCCTTCATAGTCGCAGCCAGGGTTCGCTGCGCCGGCTCCAAGGTTTTCACCGAGCTCTCCACTTCCTTGACCCTGTCTGAGAGTTTGCCGTGATCCGCTCTAAGGAGGCCTAGGCTTGTCGCTACCTGGGCAATGTCCTGCTGGAGGGCCGAGCGCGTGGTCGCAATCGCCTCCAAGACGCGGTCAAATTGCTGCTGCATTGATGCACCACCAGAACTCCCCGGGTCCCCACGTTCCTCTTTGTCCTGGGACTCCGAGTCTGAGGCAGCTGGGGTAGCCCCCTTGGCTCCTCTAGGTTTCCCCATGTCGCCGGGAGCACTCCGTGCGGGTCCTGGAGCAGGCTTCTCCGAGTGCAGGCGCCGGCTATGACTCTCCCGGTTGCTGGGTCTCAGGTCGAGTGCCGGAAATCCGCGTCTCCAGGGCCTGTTGGACCTCCGTAGCTTCGTCTCGTGCCACCACCACGTCGTCTGAGGGCACCGAGGAGGAGGCGGAGGCAATCGTCGCCAGGTCGGGCAGGCCCGTGCGGCCGATAGAGTCCCGGAGTGAGGGTCACCGACTCCACCGGATGATCTGCGGCGCCAAAGGGTTGCGCCTCCCATGGAAGTGGGTCGGCCAGAAAAAAGTAGCCAAGTGCGGTGTAGGGAGTGGGGCCACCGTCGGGACCTCCAGGCGCCCGGGTGCGGGATCCACTATTGCGGGGGCATCTGCCCGTCCGAGTGCGATCCTCGCTGAAAGAGTCCGATCTGACCGATGTCCAGTTCCTCACCTCTCTGGGAGACGGCAAAGCAGGGTGCGCGCCGCTGCTAGTGATGTTCCATCAGTCTAATGGATCCGGCCAAGGGGACAATGAAGTCCGGGCGCCATGTTGGGTCGCTCTCCGCAGTCCCACAAACTCCAATTTTCCGCCGGGTCACCGCTCGTTCGGACTACGCCAAGGGCCCCGGCAGGTCTCCGTCGGGCCGATCAGCAGAATACGGGGGTCGGGGTGCCCCGCAGCCTCCGATTTACAGGATAATCACGGGCTCAGTCCCGGAGCCGAGCTCTCAGGCGACCATCGCCATCGGCACCCAAGCCACGCCCCCTAGGCACGTTAATGACCTTATTATGTCGGGATCAATTGCTATATGATCCTAAACAAGCTTTCAAACTCTCTTAGGTTGACCAACGGGCTACCCTCTGGAAGAAATCACGTCTTGACCGATCCCTCGTAAGTAACCTTAATGGGACTCTCGTCAATCATAGTTTGACGGTTTGTACAAGCATCTCTCTGATACCTATTCCTTTCCTTCCAGCCTCCCCCCCTGTCTTGATAAAGACCCGCCGCGACCACCAACTGGGGCGCATCCAGGGTCGAAACGTCGACGCTCTAACATTTGGCCAAGTGAACTCCAGGAATATGGACATTAACCACTGATTTTCCTTGGAACTTTTACTAATATAAAACTGGCCCCTTAAACGACAGAAACCACATCGTTTAAAAACTTCCCCCGGTCCTTTGTTTGATAATTTTATTGTAAAGAATAAGGTTTTGTAAATAAGTGTCACTAATCAAATGTTGCACTTGTCACTTGAATCACCACAGTCACTATTCACGTAATTTTAAGTAATTGTTTGTAATGTAGTGGAATGAAGTAATTCCCACTGTATTTCTTTTTTCTATCTTTCTTTTTTCTATTTTTGTTTTTAATAATATAAAAACTTTGACTATCAGAGAGTTTTTGCTTGTTTGTGTGCGTTGGAGCTGTCTTCAGCCCACTCCAAAGAAATTATCTATACCCGACAGAACCATTTGTTTGTTAACTACCACAAAAAGAGGCTGTTTCAGTCAGAAGCTACATAGGACTTTCTCCAGTAGTGGGACACAAAAAGTGCGGAGCATGTGCCTGTTGCTCATCAACAGAAGAAGGCTCAGTTTTCCAATACAAAAACATCTTCTGGAAACATACTACCTTCACAAATTGCAAGTCACGCAATGTGATATATGGGATTAAGTGTCCATGCGACTTGTTATATATCGGAAAAACCAACCAGGAAGTAAGGTCGCGCATAACGCAGCATAAGTCACGAATAAGAATGAAGGTCTTGACTGCGCCATTGGTCAATCATTGGTTATCAATGGACCATAAAGAAGCTGATCTGAAATGGACAGTGATCCTGAAGGTTGACAAAGATCAGAGAGGTGGTGATTTGGATAACAAACTGCTGCAAAAAGAAGCGATGCTGATTTTGAAATTTAATACAGTTGCCACAGGACTTAATGAAATGTCTGAATTGCATAAACTAAATGGAATTTCATGGGCAACCACATGCCGCACCGGACAAAGAACATGTCGACCTCCAACTAGCCACTGTCAGATATCACAACACAGGACGCGCGATAATTGCGACCAAATTCACGCAAGCCAGTAAGACCATTCTATAACTGTGCCCACACCACAAATACAACGACCAAGAATGTTCTTATACACTATACTTTCAAGTGAGGAACAAACTTTTGGAAAATAATATAATGATTCACAGTCATAGAAATCGCAGCACTACGTCCAGGATGTGTACCGGTCACTGTCAGACATTGCAACACTGGACGTGCAATAATTGCAACCAAATTGACGCAAGTCAGTAAGACCATTTTATAAACGTGCCCACATCACAAATACGTCGACCAAAAATGCTCTTATATACTGGACTAACAAGTGAGGAACGAACTCTTGGAATATAAGACAGTGATTCACAGTCATAGAAATCGCAACATTACGTCCCATATGTGTACAGGGCTATAAAGCATTTAAACTCATTGGTCGAAATATGAATGCATCATAAATATGGAGGTAGATCAGTGCCTCAAACCGCTTGTAAACATCCTAAAACAAGCAGTGTAGTGATTGCGTAAAGCAGTGGAACTACTGTTCCCAGTAGCCTGGGGATCCCGGAAGTAGATGTTAAATAATCGATCGGGCCGGCGCGAGAACACGTGAATTGTGTCTCGCTGACCCCAATACAGAGGACCGGTCGCCGCTTTAATTCAAGGTATGCGCAGCCTGTACCAAGTCTGTAATGCAATTTTAAGTGTATAATCTTTGCCGCTTTCACCGAAGCCCACACGCGAGTAACGCGTGCTCTTTCCTTCGTTCTTAGGCTCGTGATCCATTCAATCCGAACAGTGCTGCAATTGACAACAGTACTATTTTAGAAAACCGAACACATCTTCCAAGTAAGCGAGGCGCCACAAGCCGCATGTACATACAACTGCTCTTTCCCCAAAATTATCCTTAGCGCTCATAAAGCCCCTTTTGTTCCCACAGAAAATTTGTGTACATCTCTCTCCGTGGAGTATGTAAGTAACATCTTGGTTGTATACTGAGCACTGGTCTAGCAGTTTGATTACTTGATGGTAGGCTGACCTATTGTCTTAATTAATTTGTCTTTCAGTGTGCAAACGTCCGGTTTTCTATTGACAGTATGAGCTCTCATACAAGGTAGGAAGCGAGGGCCAGCCCAGGCAGCTTGAAATTAACCCCCCCCACGTAATCCTTCACAATTCTGATTTAGTTCTCATTTCTTCTCATTTCCAGCTATGAGGTCCTGATGAGAACCCCATGAAATTATTAAGGGTTCGAAACACGTAGACCATTCTACAACACCATAAGATTGCTAAATTTAAACATTGCCTTTTTGAATTGCTAAAAATAAGCCGATTTGTTTTTCTAGATTCAGAAACGGGGGTGGTGATGAACAGAGTGTCTGAATTAAGCAGACCACTCTTACCCAGTCCAAAGATCAGGGCTTGATCCATCACCGTTATTTATCTCACTGCACCATCCCAGCTCAGAACCTGGCTATATGCAAATCAGTCTGTCCCTGGCCCAGTGCATCATGGGAACAGGGCAGACTAAACTACCAAGCCAATTCTTCACCAGAAAGGAGACAAGCTACCGGAGACCGGTTTCTGGCATTTCAGCCGTCTTCGGCCCTGCTTGCTTGAATCCTGATGGTGCAGTGAGAAAGGGACTCATGTCTGAGTATACCCTGCCACACCTATAGTGGCCAAAAACGATTCAGAAACGGGGGTGGTGATGAACAGAGTGTCTGAATTAAGCAGGCCACTCTTACCCAGTCCAAAGATCAGGGCTTGATCCATCACCGTTATTTATCTCACTGCACCATCCCAGCTCAGAACCTGGCTATATGCAAATCAGTCTGTCCCTGGCCCAGTGCATCATGGGAACAGGGCAAACTAAACTACCAAGCCAATTCTTCACCAGAAAGGAGACAAGCTACCGGAGACCGGTTTCTGGCATTTCAGCCGTCTTCGGCCCGGCTTGCTTGAATCCTGATGGTGCAGTGAGAAAGGGACTCATGTCTGAGTATACCCTGCCACACCTATAGTGGCCAAAAACGATTCAGAAACGGGGGTGGTGATGAACAGAGTGTCTGAATTAAGCAGACCACTCTTACCCAGTCCAAAGATCAGGGCTTGATCCATCACCGTTATTTATCTCACTGCACCATCCCAGCTCAGAACCTGGCTATATGCAAATCAGTCTGTCCCTGGCCCAGTGCATCATGGGAACAGGGCAGACTAAACTACCAAGCCAATTCTTCACCAGAAAGGAGACAAGCTACCGGAGACCGGTTTCTGGCATTTCAGCCGTCTTCGGCCCGGCTTGCTTGAATCCTGATGGTGCAGTGAGAAAGGGACTCATGTCTGAGTATACCCTGCCACACCTATAGTGGCCAAAAACGATTCAGAAACGGGGGTGGTGATGAACAGAGTGTCTGAATTAAGCAGACCACTCTTACCCAGTCCAAAGATCAGGGCTTGATCCATCACCGTTATTTATCTCACTGCACCATCCCAGCTCAGAACCTGGCTATATGCAAATCAGTCTGTCCCTGGCCCAGTGCATCATGGGAACAGGGCAGACTAAACTACCAAGCCAATTCTTCACCAGAAAGGAGACAAGCTACCGGAGACCGGTTTCTGGCATTTCAGCCGTCTTCGGCCCGGCTTGCTTGAATCCTGATGGTGCAGTGAGAAAGGGACTCATGTCTGAGTATACCCTGCCACACCTATAGTGGCCAAAAACGATTCAGAAACGGGGGTGGTGATGAACAGAGTGTCTGAATTAAGCAGACCACTCTTACCCAGTCCAAAGATCAGGGCTTGATCCATCACCGTTATTTATCTCACTGCACCATCCCAGCTCAGAACCTGGCTATATGCAAATCAGTCTGTCCCTGGCCCAGTGCATCATGGGAACAGGGCAGACTAAACTACCAAGCCAATTCTTCACCAGAAAGGAGACAAGCTACCGGAGACCGGTTTCTGGCATTTCAGCCGTCTTCGGCCCGGCTTGCTTGAATCCTGATGGTGCAGTGAGAAAGGGACTCATGTCTGAGTATACCCTGCCACACCTATAGTGGCCAAAAACGATTCAGAAACGGGGGTGGTGATGAACAGAGTGCCTGAATTAAGCAGACCACTCTTACCCAGTCCAAAGATCAGGGCTTGATCCATCACCGTTATTTATCTCACTGCACCATACCAGCTCAGAACCTGGCTATATGCAAATCAGTCTGTCCCTGGCCCAGTGCATCATGGGAACAGGGCAGACTAAACTACCAAGCCAATTCTTCACCAGAAAGGAGACAAGCTACCGGAGACCGGTTTCTGGCATTTCAGTCGTCTTCGGCCCGGCTTGCTTGAATCCTGATGGTGCAGTGAGAAAGGGACTCATGTCTGAGTATACCCTGCCACACCTATAGTGGCCAAAAATGATTCAGAAACGGGGGTGGTGATGAACAGAGTGTCTGAATTAAGCAGACCAGGCTTACCCAGTCCAAAGATCAGGGCTTGATCCATCACCGTTATTTATCTCACTGCACCATCCCAGCTCAGAACCTGGCTATATGCAAATCAGTCTGTCCCTGGCCCAGTGCATCATGGGAACAGGGCAGACTAAACTACCAAGCTAATTCTTCACCAGAAAGGAGACAAGCTACCGGAGACCGGTTTCTGGCATTTCAGCCGTCTTCGGCCCGGCTTGCTTGAATCCTGATGGTGCAGTGAGAAAGGGACTCATGTCTGAGTATACCGTGCCACACCTATAGTGGCCAAAAACGATTCAGAAACGGGGGTGGTGATGAACAGAGTGTCTGAATTAAGCAGACCACTCTTACCCAGTCCAAAGATCAGGGCTTGATCCATCACCGTTATTTATCTCACTGCACCATCCCAGCTCAGAACCTGGCTATATGCAAATCAGTCTGTCCCTGGCCCAGTGCATCATGGGAACAGGGCAGACTAAACTACCAAGCCAATTCTTCACCAGAAAGGAGACAAGCTACCGGAGACCGGTTTCTGGCATTTCAGCCGTCTTCGGCCCGGCTTGCTTGAATCCTGATGGTGCAGTGAGAAAGGGACTCATGTCTGAGTATACCCTGCCACACCTATAGTGGCCAAAAACGATTCAGAAACGGGGGTGGTGTTGAACAGAGTGTCTGAATTAGGCAGACCACTCTTACCCAGTCCAAAGATCAGGGCTTGATCCATCACCGTTATTTATCTCACTGCACCATACCAGCTCAGAACCTGGCTATATGCAAATCAGTCTGTCCCTGGCCCAGTGCATCATGGGAACAGGGCAGACTAAACTACCAAGCCAATTCTTCACCAGAAAGGAGACAAGCTACCGGAGACCGGTTTCTGGCATTTCAGCCGTCTTCGGCCCGGCTTGCTTGAATCCTGATGGTGCAGTGAGAAAGGGACTCATGTCTGAGTATACCCTGCCACACCTATAGTGGCCAAAAACGATTCAGAAACGGGGGTGGTGATGAACAGAGTGTCTGAATTAAGCAGACCACTCTTACCCAGTCCAAAGATCAGGGCTTGATCCATCACCGTTATTTATCTCACTGCACCACTGCACCATCCCAGCTCAGAACCCTGCTATATGCAAATCATGGTAGTTGCTTGGTAGTTTGGTTTGCCCTGTTCCCATCATGCACTGGGACAGGAACAGACTAATTTGCATATAGCCAGGTTCTGAGCTGGGATGGTGCAGTGAGCTAAAAAACGGTGTTGGATCTAGCCCTGATCTCTTGACTGGGTGAGAGTATTCTGCTCAATTCAGAAACTCTGTCCGTCACCACCCCTTGTTGTTAAATATTTTGTCCACCATAAGCGTGGAAGGGTATACTCAGATGTGAGTCCCTTGCTCATTGCACCATCAGGATTCAAGCAAGCCGGGCCGACGACGGCTGAAATGCCAGAAACCGGTCCCCGGAAGCTTGTTTCCTTCCCAGTGTAAGAATTGGCTTGGTAGTTTGGTTTGCCCTGTTCCCATCATGCACTGGGACAGGAACAGACTAATTTGCATATAGCCAGGTTCTGAGCTGGGATGGTGCAGTGAGCTAAAAAACGGTGTTGGATCTAGCCCTGATCTCTTGACTGGGTGAGAGTATTCTGCTTAATTCAGAAACTCTGTCCATCACCACCCCTTGTTGTTAAATATTTTGTCCACCATAAGCGTGGAAGGGTATACTCAGATGTGAGTCCCTTGCTCATTGCACCATCAGGATTCAAGCAAGCCGGGCCGACGACGGCTGAAATGCCAGAAACCGGTCCCGGAAGCTTGTTTCCTTCCCAGTGTAAGAATTGGCTTGGTAGTTTGGTTAGCCCTGTTCCCATCATGCACTGGGACAGGAACAGACTAATTTGCATATAGCCAGGTTCTGAGCTGGGATGGTGCAGTGAGCTAAAAAACGGTGTTGGATCTAGCCCTGATCTCTTGACTGGGTGAGAGTATTCTGCTTAATTCAGAAACTCTGTCCATCACCACCCCTTGTTGTTAAATATTTTGTCCACCATAAGCGTGGAAGGGTATACTCAGATGTGAGTCCCTTGCTCATTGCACCATCAGGATTCAAGCAAGCCGGGCCGACGACGGCTGAAATGCCAGAAACCGGTCCCCGGAAGCTTGTTTCCTTCCCAGTGTAAGAATTGGCTTGGTAGTTTGGTTTGCCCTGTTCCCATCATGCACTGGGACAGGAACAGACTAATTTGCATATAGCCAGGTTCTGAGCTGGGATGGTGCAGTGAGCTAAAAAACAGTGTTGGATCTAGCCCTGATCTCTTGACTGGGTGAGAGTGTTCTGCTTAATTCAGAAACTCTGTCCATCACCACCCCTTGTTGTTAAATGATTTGTTTTTCTAGAGCTTTTGTCTATGGTGTTCCTTCCCCCCTTTATTTTCATTGAAATAACCAGTTTGTGACATTAGAATTGTATATATAGTCCTGAGTATGTATGTTGTGCATGAGAGAGTGAGTTATGATTGTAAATGTTGATCAACTTGGTATGATTGTATGTTTTTTCACTAATGTTTTTGCTATCAATGTATGTTTTAAGAAAATGTCATTTTTTAATGAATATTGTTCCCTGTATTGTTTGTGTTCTAAATTGTGTTGAATCTTTGGTAAACTCTGAACCAACTAATTCTTTCCTAAAAAAATCTACTCATAAATGAAAGAGATTTAATCTGCGAACTGTGTCATTGCCCCGCACTTAGTTCAATTCTTTGCGCGCATGAAATTGAAGTCAAATAGAGGTCTCAGTATTGGCTTTCTGGTTGTTTTGTTGTTTTGATGAGGCTTGGCCTTACTGTGGGAAGCCCACACCCAGTGTTGTTTTTTCACTGACTAAAACCCAAGCCTGGTTTCACCTTAACCATCTCAAACTTAATCCCCAAAAAACGGAAATCATCCTATTTGCTCCCAAAAATAACTCACTTCCTATCCAACACTGGATTACTGATATTAAAGCGCTCAACTGCTCTCTCACCACTTCCAACTCGGTCAAATTCCTCGGTATTAGCATTGATCAGAACCTCAATCTCACCCCGCATATAAAAAATTTGGCTAAAGGGACTCTCTTCACTCTACAAAACCTTAAAAAAATTAAACCCTTCATTAAAGCTGACGACTTAAAATCCGTTGTTCAATCACTTATCCTTTCCAGAATTGACTATGGCAACGTCACCCTTCGTTGGCTCCGCCAAAGTCCAACTTACCCCAATTAAATCTGTTTTCAACCTGGCGGTCAGGCTTATCTCTGACTGTAAGCGACATGACCACATCTCCCCTGTCCTCAAAAACCTCAAATGGCTTCCAATCGAAGGCAGATCCACCTACAAGATTGCCTGCATCACTGATGAGCACCAACGCCCTTGTTTTAATTTCCCCTCAGCTCAAAAATAAAAAGACACAATCTCGTTCATTCTCTGGTAATGCCCCCTCTATTTGTAATTCCCTTCCCAAAGATCTTCGTTGGAACCCTTCATACCCGCTCTTCAAAAAGAACCTCAAGCTGCTTCTTTTCCACAAATACTGGGGTCCTTAAGTAGATTGAACGCTCTGTCCATTTAAACCCTGCTTCACCTCTACTCTCTCCTTCCTACTACCTTTCCTATAATTTCTCTCCTGCTTTCATCCTCAATCTAACTACTCAATCCCTCTCTATCTACTTATTCAACAGTCCTCATTCTCTTTACATGATCTTTGAAGTATGCTTTATCCTTATCCACTTGTTTGACATAAATGTCTCTTTCTATGTTATCAAATTGCCCTCTGTTGATCTGTTCTTGTTGTGTAACTTATCCTGTAAAACGCTCTGATACTCTTGGGTCCAGCTAGCTCTATATAAAACCTTTTAAATAAATAAATTAATAAAATAAAATGAGTTGGTAGTAAAATTATATTAGGAGACTAACAGGCATGTAGTGTGAGGCATGGCCAGACAGGGTAAATTGATGATGGACATAGTTTGGTGCACATACAGTTAAGTGCCATTGATAGCTAACCTAGTGCATTTAAAAAAAGTGTTTAAAGTTGTATCAATGTGCATTGTGGTGCTTTTCCTCTGCCACTGCCAGAAAAGAGACCATGGCCTTGCAGTGTGAGAGACATGCTAATTGAGCAGGTTTTGTGTTTGCAGTGGGAATGGTTTGCCTATTTATGTTCTTATTCCTCCAACACAGGTGTGGAGGATGAGCCACCATGCTGAAGTATGCGTAAATTATGCTCTAAATATGGTGGGTGGAGTAGTGGCTTTCCGTAGCTCCCTCTGTTGTAATTAGGGTATACCATTGTTGATGTAAGTAGGTAAATATGGAAGAGGCAGAGAACGGTAGACAGACTTTTGTCCTTCAAACCATCATACCCTAAATCTGAAAAACAAATCTCCATGGTGATAGACGAGTGAACAGGCGGTTTTTGACAACCAGCCCATATCAACCAAACGAACAAGTTACTTACCTTCGGTAACGCTTTTTCTGGTAGATACTATATCTGCCTGTGGATTCCTCACCTTGTGAATATCCCCCTTGCGTCAGCAGCATTCGGAAATTCTTTTGTAGCCTCGCGCCGACGTGGACTCGGACGTCATAGAGTCACGGCTTCGCTCGCGACTCCGCTGACGTCACCGATGCCTACATAGGTCCACGCCGGCGTGATGACATCAGTTCCACCCTTTTTTCCGTGCCATCGAGGCACACGGACGGACCAATGATAGCAGAAATATACATAGTATACATAATACACAATAATCAAGGAGAAAAACACACACAGTGTGAAGCAAATGCAATCAAAACAACTCCTTAACATCACATTATACAATACATTGCAGTAACTCTGGTAAAGAAGAGTGGACAACGGGGAGGCGGGTGGGTCAGTGAGGAATCCACAAGCAGATATACTATCTACCAGAAAAAGAGTTACCGAAGGTAAGTAACTTGTTCTTCTGATAGATACATCTGCCGTGTGGATTCCTCACCTTGTGAATAGAGTCCCACAGCATTACCCACTCCCGGAGGAGGGTGTCCACTCTTCTAAACCAGGAAATCCTGAAGGACAGAGCGAGCAAAGTGGCCGTCCCTCCTCACCTCAGTGTCCAAGCAGTAATGCTTTGCGAACGTGTGGAGGGAGGACCAAGTTGCCGCCCTACAAATGTCCTCCACAGGAACACAATCAATCAGTCAAGAAATTTATAGAGCGCACTACTTACCCGGAGGGTCTCAAGGCGCTGGGGGGGGGGGGGGGGGGGGGGAGTGCTGCTACTGCTCGAAGAGCCAGGTCTTGAGCTTCTTCCTGAAGGAGAGGTGGTCCTGGGTCAGGCGCAGGTCGGGAGGGAGGGAGTTCCAGGTCTTGGCGGCCAGGTAGGAGAAGGACCTTCCTCCTGTTGTCGTTCTTCGGATGCGGGGGACGGCGGCGAGGGCGTGACTGGCTGATCGGAGATGGCGTTTGGGAGCGTAGAAGTTGACGCAGTTGTTGAGGTAGCTCGGGCCTTGATCGTGTAGGGCTTTGTGTGCGTGGGTGAGGAGACGGAAGGTGATTCTTTTGTTGACGGGGAGCCAATGCAGGTCTCTCAGATGTCCGGAGATGTGGCTGTGTCGTGGGATGTCGAGGATGAGTCTGGCTGAGGCGTTCTGGATCCGCTGGAGTCTCTTCTGGAGCTTGGCGGTGGTTCCGGCTTAGAGGGCGTTGCCGCAGTCCAGTCGGCTGGTGACGAGGGCCTGGGTGACCGTCTTCCTGGTCTCGGTGGGGATCCACCGGAAGATCTTCCGTAGCATGCGCAGGATGTTGAAGCATGACGAGGAGACTGCGTTGACTTGTCTGGTCATGGTGAGGGAGGAGTCCAAGACAAAGCCCAGGTTGCGTGCATGGTCTGTCGGTTTGGGTGCGTTGCCCAGGGCGGGGGGCCACCAGGAGTCGTCCCAGGCGGAGGGTGAGGATCCCAGGATGAGGACTTCCGTCTTGTCTGAGTTCAGTTTCAGGCGGCTGGTCGTCATCCACTCGGCTACGTCTTTCATCCCTTCGTGGAGGTTGGCTCTGGCGGCGGCGGGGTCGTTGGTCAGGGAGAGGATCAGCTGGGTGTCGTCAGCGTAGGAGATGATGTTGAGGTTGTGTTGGCGTGCGATGGCCGCGAGGGGGCTCATGTAGACGTTGAAGAGGGTGGGGCTCAGTGATGATCCTTGAGGGACGCCGCAGATGACTTTGGTGGCCTCTGACTTGTACGGTGGTAGGCGGACTCTCTGTGTTCTTCCGTCGAGGAAGGAGACGATCCATTCCAGAGCCTTCTCCTGGATTCTGACGTTGCTGAGGCGCTGCACTAGGGTGCGGTGGCAGACAGTGTCGAATGCCGCGGAGAGGTCTAGGAGGATGAGGGCCGCTGTTTCTCCGTTGTCCATCAGGGCTCGGATGTCGTCGGTGGCAGCGATGAGGTGGGTCCCGGTGCTGTGGTTGGCTCGGAATCCAGACTGTGAGGGGTCGAGGGATCCATTCGTCTCGAGGAAGGCGGCCAGCTGTTTGTTGACGGTCTTCTCGATGACTTTGGCTGGGAACGGGAGGAGCGAGATGGGGCGGTAATTCTTGAGTTCGGTGGGGTCCGCTGTAGGTTTCTTAAGCAGGGCGCTGAGTTCTGCGTGCTTCCAGCTCTCAGGGAAGGTGGCGGTGTCGAAGGAGGTGTTGATGATGTCCCGTAGGTGGGGTGCGATGACAGCGTCGGCCTTGTTGAAGACGTGGTGAGGGCAGGGGTTGGTTGGGGATCCGGAGTGGATGGAGTTCATCATGCGGACGGTGTCTGCGGTGCTGATCGGAGTCCAGGCGTGGATGGTGGTGGTGGGGGGCGGTGGTTCGGTCGTGGCGAGCGTCGGATGAGCTCTGAAGCTGTTGTGTATGTCCGCGATCTTGTTGTGGAAGTAGGAGGCGAGGGAGTTGCAGAGGTCTTGCGAAGGGGTGATGTCATTGTTTCCAGCGTTGGGGTTGGAGAGCTCTTTCACGATGTTGAAGAGTTCCTTGCAATTGTGTGCGTTGTTGTCCAGCCGGTCCTTGAATGCAGTTTTCTTGGTGGCGCGGATCAGTTGGTGGTGTTTCCGGGTGGCAAGCTTGAGGGTGGTCATGTTGTCCGGTGTTGGCTCCCTTCTCCAGGCTTTCTCGAGGGCTCTGCAGTTCTTCTTGGAGCTCTTGAGTTCATCGGTGAACCATGGGGCCTTCTTGCTGCCGGGTCTGCTAGGCGGGGTCCTCAGTGGGGCGAGTTCGTCCGCGCAGTTGTTGATCCACTTCGTGAGGTTGTCGGCGGCCTGGCTGGGGTTCGCTGAGCTGGCGGGGGGGTGCTGGCTCAGGGAGGCGGTGAGCTGCTCGGCTGTGATCTTGTTCCAGCTTCTTCGAGCAACTGGTTGCTGGTGGTGGTGGATCGTCGTTCTTCTGAAGGTGAAGTGGACGCAGCTGTGGTCCGTCCAGTGGAGTCCAGTGGCGTGGCTGAAGGCGATGTCTTTGCTGGATGAGAAGACGGCGTCGAGTGTGTGTCCGGCGAGGTGGGTGGGGGTGGACACCAGCTGCTTGAGTCCGAGGTTGGCGAGGTTGTCGAGCAGGGTGATGGTGTTGCGGTCGTTGTTGTTCTCCAGGTGGAAGTTGAGGTCCCCCAGGAGGATGTAGTCAGCACCTCTAGCCAAGGCAGAGGTAGACGACTTAGCCCTTGTAGAATGAGCCCTTATACCCTCTGGAGGTTCCTTACCGGCCAAAGAGTAGCAGATCTTTATGCAGAGGACGATCCACCTCGATAAAGTCCTTTTATGGACTGCTCTTCCTTTCTTGCAGCCAGCAAAGCCAATGAAGAGCTGATCATCCAACCGACAGTCCTTAGTTCTGTCCAAATAAAAAGACACCGCCCTCTTAGGGTCCAGACGGTGCAACCTCTCCTCCTCCTTGGAAGGATGTGGGGGAGGATAAAAGGTAGGGAGGGTAATGGATTGACCAAGGTGGAAAGGAGTCACCACCTTAGGGAGAAAAGCAGCCCTGGTCCTAAGAACCATCCGATCAGCATGAATGGTCAAGAAAGGGGGCTTGGAACTAAGAGCCTGAAGCTCACTTACCCTCCTTGCCGAGGTTATTGCAACGAGGAAGACTACCTTCAGAGTTAAAAACCTCATAGGACATTTATGAAGAGGCTCAAAAGGAGCTCCCATCAGAAAAGTCAAGACAAGATTTAAGTCCCACTGAGGCACAATAAAAGGAGTAGGAGGGAACATATTCGTGAGACCCTTCAAAAACCTTAAAACTACTGGAGACTTAAAAAGAGACGGCTGGTCAGGCAAACAAAGAAAAGCCGACAGTGCCGAAAGATAACCCTTAACCGTAGCAACAGCAAGTCCCTGCTGCGCCAGAGAAAGAGCAAACCGGAGAACGTCAGACAAACTGGCTCTCAAAGGGTCAATAGAATCCCCACCACACCAACTGACAAATTTAGACCATCTATACGAATAGACAGATTAAGTGGAGTCACGCCTGGCTGACAAGATGACATCCACCACATCAGGTGTGAGGGATAAGGAAATCAGGTTGCCCCTCTCCAGGCATGAAGGTGCAATGTCTGGAGGTGGGGGTGTAGAACCTGCCCCTCCATCTGAGAGAGGAGGTCTGCCCTGAGAGGGAGACGGAGCGGCGGGTGAGAGGAGAGGTGGAGTAGATCTGTATACCACACCCTTCTTGGCCAGTCTGGGGCGATCAATACGACTTGGGCCCGGTCTTGGCGGATCTTCCTCAGAACCCGAGGAATCAAGGGCATGGGAGGAAACGCGTAAAGGAGTCGATTTCCCCAACTCAACTGAAACGCGTCCCCCAAGGCTCCCTGCATAGGATACTGGAGACTGCAGAATGACGGGCAGTGAGCATTCTCGCGAGTAGCGAACAGGTCCACCTGAGGAGTCCCCCACATCCGAAAGACATGACGCACCACCTCTGGGTGAAGCCTCCACTCGTGATCGGCAGAGAACTGTCGACTGAGAACGTCTGCACGAACGTTCAGAACTCCGGCCAGATGATTTGCCATCAGACAAATCTGGTGGCCCTGAACCCAGGACCAGAGACGCAGAGCCTCTCTACAGAGACACTGCGACCCCACTCCTCCCTGCTTGTTGATGTACCACATCGCAGTCGTGTTGTCCGTCAGGACTTGGACCGACTGACCGCGAAGGGAAGGGAGGAAGGCCTTGAGCGCCAGACGTATCGCCCGCAATTCCAGAAGGTTGATGTGCAGCAACCTTTCCTCTGGAGACCAAAGACCTTTGACCTCCAGATCCCCCAGATGAGCACCCCACCCTAGAGTGGATGCATCCGTAATCACTGTGGCCACCGGAGGAGGTAGCTGAAAAGGCTTCCCCTGAGACAGGTTGCCTTCCACGCCCCACCAAGACACATCCGCCGCAGCTTCTCTGGAGATCCTCACTGACTCCCTGAGATCTCCGCTGTGCTGATACCACTGCCTGCGGAGGCACCACTGGAGCGCCCTCATGTGCCAGCGTGCATGGTTGACCAACAGAATGCAAGAAGCCATCAGACCGAGCAGGCGAAGGACCTTCAGGACTGGAACGACCGCTCCATTGTAGAATAAAGGAATCATATCCTGTATGTCGCGAATCCTTTGAGGAGGAGGGAATGCACGACATACAGTTGTGTCCAGTACTGCACCTATGAACAGGTTGCGCTGGGAGGGCACCAGGTGAGATTTGGGCACATTTATTGAAAAACCCAACCTGAACAACAACTGGGTTGTCTCCTGCAGGTGATGGAGCACTTTCTCGGTCGACTCCGCTTTGATCAGCCAGTCGTCCAGATAAGGGAATACTGGAATCCCCGACCTTCTGAGATGCGCCGCCACCACTGCCATCACCTTGGTGAAGACTCGAGGCGCAGTAGTAATCCCAAACGGGAGGACCGCAAACTGATAGTGCTGCGATCCCACCGTAAAACGGAGATACTTCCTGTGCGACTTGAGGATAGGGATGTGAAAGTACGCATCCTGCAAGTCGAGCGACACCATCCAGTCTTCTTCCAGCAGAGCCTGAAGAACCTGAGCAAGGGTGAGCATCTTGAATTTCTCCTGCTTTAGATAAAAAAAACAAGATCCTGAGATCCAAAATCGGACGTAGCCTGCCATCCTTCTTGGGAATCAGAAAATACCGGGAGTAGCATCCCTGACCTTTTTCCTGCTCCGGGACCACCTCTATCGCACCCTTCCTCAACAGAGTTTGAACTTCCTCCTGCAGGAGTAGCAGATGTTCCTCTGAGCAATATCCCTGGCAAGGAGGGTAATTGGGAGGGAATTCCCAAAAGGGAAGGGCATACCCATTTTCTACGAGATTGAGAACCCAAAGATCTGATATAACCGATTCCCAATCCCGTAGAAAGTGAGTAAGCCGACCCCCCACCGGACCCACATGATCCTGGATGGCGGATCTAGGGCTGCTTTTCTGTGGCTGGGGGGTTGGAGGAGGTGGAGGAGGAAGAGGTCTGACGCCCTCTAGGACGCGCCCTTTGTCTTCCCCTGTACGACTTATACAAGGTGTTTGACTGCTGCTGCTGCTGCTGATGCTGCTGCTGTCCTTGTCTAAATGTACGAAAGGAAGAGCGACCAAAGCCTCTGAATTTCCTGGCCGTAGAGCCTCTTACTTGCAGACCAAGAGATCTAGCAGTCGCCCTGCTGTCCTTTAACCTCTCCAAGGCCGAATCCGCTTTTTTGCCAAAGAGTCCCTCTCCATCAAAAGGCAGATCTAGCAAAGCAGATTGCACATCAGCAGAAAAATCTGAGGATTTCAACCATGCTGAACGCCTTGTGGCAACAGCAGTGCCCATGATCCTCGCCACAGAATCTGCAGTATCAAGGCCGCTCTGAATAACCTGACGAGCTGCTGCCTGAGTGTCAGATAAAGCTTCCTCAAAGTCACCTCTGCAGTCTTCAGGAACCTTTGGGATCAAAGTACGTACTGAAGGGAGGAAGAGAGGGCTGTGGCAGAGTCTCCCCGACCCGCTTTTTTCACCTGCTGTGTTTGTTACAGCGCTCTGCGCTCCACACTAGCCGGTACCTGTTTGTGTGCTCCTGCACAGCTCAATTTTAATTGGTGTGTACCTTATTTTAAAAAGTATTTTTCTTACTCACTGTGATGACCGTGCTTACTTCCTGACTCCTAGAGGGCCTGCGCTCGATTCTTCCCCTGCCCCGCCCCGGTCCGACACGGCAACCAGTGCCGATTGAGCGGAGGGCGGGACAGGAAGAGCCAGTGACCCCACCCAGACCATCGCGCTGTTAGCGCTCTAGTTGATTGCATCAGGCAGGGAATTGATGTAAATAATTAATTTACTCTCTTAATTTCTATGCAGATAAGTACTTAATCAATAATAACTCAATCGAAATGAAGGAAAACAGAGTCCGTGGTGTAAGAGTTTCTAAGGGTTTTATTCCTCATAAAGGAATCAGGATATCATGTTCTGACCACCACACAGGATGTCAGAAGGGATAGATGAGCGCGCTGTCGTTTATTGACAATACATAGCTTATATACTTGATTTACATCATAATGTTCAATGTAAGAGGCGTAACAGCTGAGAGAAGACAAGATAACAGTATACACGTGGTGCTAGTACATCATCAAGAGGCGTAAACTAGGCGTGAACTAGGGTGTGTGCTAGAAACGTCACTGATAGGTGACGCAAGTGGGTGGCACCAAGGGGTGGTGCTAACAGAATGTTGCAATGTCAGCAGAAATCGGAAGCTTGGATGCGCGCGCAGCTGCATGACGTGTGATAGACGGGGTGCAGGGGACTTGACATTTACACTGGCGGAAAGAGACAGAAGTCTGGCATGTCAGATCAACTTGTGCTTCTATCATATCTGATATCTGATGTTTAGGAGATAAGCTATCTGGGCAGAAAGGTCTCTAGAGCAGAAGCTATTCTATACTTGCTGTGAGTGCGTGTATAAGCGCCTGAGTGTCTGTATGAGAAGCGTGGGGGCATGGGGCCTTCCATGGAAGCATGGCAACAGAGGCTATGAATTACTTGCATAAAGACAGGTCGGCCCTTTAGCCCTGTAGCTGAGGAAGGATGTTTACTGAAGCTAGCAGGCTGGAATGTATCTTCGGGGAGGAAAACAGATAACTCGAAGATTATAGTCAATCTTGGCAGGCAGCAGGCTGAGCTGAGCACGGAGGGCCGCGCTAGAAGTAAGTCAGAGTTCACGGGTACGGGGGCTGCTTGGGCAGAGGCCCTCGCAGTCAGAAGCCAGAAAAGAGGCTCGGTGGCAGAGATTCAGGGCCTACTTTCAGCCAGGCTGAAAAACGTAGGAGTACACTTCAAAAAGACGTTGGCATAGCATACTTAGGAACGGACCATCAAACCCATTCATGGTGGGTCTGAAAGAGGACAAGTTAACGTTGGACGCAAATGTATTTGCGTCTTCATAGCTGGTACAGGAGGGAAGTTACATGCACTTTTAACTCGTACATGGAGTCGGTGGGGTACTCGCTAGGGAACACAACATGACCATAAAATTTATATTACCTCATTCCCTCCTTGTTCCCTACGGACCCTTCATGATATATCGATCCTCATAAATCGATCAGTTTGTTCTTGTAACATTATATGTTCGTCTTTCTTTCTTTGACTGTTTGAGAGGCAACTGGAATGCTCAATGCAGGATGTGGCACACAGTCCACATATCGCTGGCCCACACTGCAGGCACAGGCAACAACTGAATACTATAACAAGGCCAATGCCTAGGAAGGATAAGATCTTCCATCCCCAAGCTGTTAACGTAGTCCAGAACCAACCGGACCAAGTCCAGGTGCCTGGATTCTGATGTATCTGATTTGCAATTTTATGTAAACGGGTGATAGCTTGATAGACAGATGGTGCGTTTTGTGGAATGAAAACACAGCAACTTGACCCGATGACCTTACAGGCTCCACCTCTATCTGCCAAGATGACGTCAATCACAAGGCGATTTTGAAGGACAACAGTCCGTATAGCAGACTGCTCCTCTGTTAAGTTACCTAGAGCGGAGGCAGTTTCGTTCACTACTGCTTCGAGTGTTCTCGTTAATCTGCGTATTAATTTACTGTTTTGGACAGGCCCTAGGAAGAAAAAGAATCCTTTATTGAAATCAGTGTACTGTTCCCATGCCGTTTCTGTGTAGTCGACAAGGGGAATATCTCTTTTGGGTCTATTCGGTACTAGATTCGTATTTCTATGGTAATCAGGGGGAGCTAGAAAAACAGGTGGCAGGAGGAAGGCAATGTAACAGGTACCATCCCAATCTGGAGGCAAACGTATGTATGCGGTATGACCACAAACAAAGTAGGAATGACTGATAGCTTTAAAGGACGATTTACCATGGTCACTGAACTCGACCACAGTAGTGCATTTACTATGACCTACGTGTACTGAACCTTTCTTGCTAACACATAATTCACCTGTGACTGGTAGTACTAACATATGGGGCAGAACTGGAGCAGTTTCAGATTCAACAGTGAGGATCATAAGGCTAATTGTGTAATTACCTAATCCATATACTTCATTTTCTAGATCAGTTCCTATTCGAGTGGGAAGTCCCTCTTTATCAAGATAACAGACGTTGAGCAGGACTAAGTTCAAGTTTCCCCAAACCCAGCCCCCATCGAAAACAGCAATATCAGGATCTAAAGAATTAATTATTTTAAACCATGCTCCACAGGAGCCATTGTGAGTGAATGGGTACGGAAAGAGAGGCAGAGCTCCCTTGTAATTCTGGTAGGGAGGGAGTCGGCCACATATCCAACAGTCTGTAGCATTATTTGTCTGATGGGAATGGTGTAACATACTAATGAATGTATTGTTGCGCAGCGCAAGTCTGTAAGAGAGTTCATGTGCGGGAAGTTCACTAAAAGTGTGTTCAGCAGAGACATTGTAAGCAGATTGTTCACGCCTGAAAATAGGCCAGTACATAGGAAGCAGAATGCTGGCAATAATAATTAGAATACTCAGAATAAACATGATTATTAGTGTCACTATGCAGTGACTACGAAGTGATTTGCAATATGTTCTTCTCTTTTCCTCTCTCTCTCTAACTCGATCTAGGGGATACATGTCAGAAACTATTTAACCGATTCACCTAGGGGAGGACTTAAACAATTAAACTGTCTGACTTGCTAGATCGAAGCTTCATACGGTAAAGTTCTTGAGGAGTCTTTTCTCTTTTAGGCACAGTAACGTCTTGTGCTTCAACACAGTCTTTGGTGGGGGTGGACGAGTCAGAGTCCTGTTTCAGTCCGTTTTTTAGTTCATTGCATAGTTTGATGTGACTCGTGTGGACCCACCCCTTTCTCCCCTCGATTTTCACGGCGGTCCTGGTGGTAAGCAGAACGGTCTTTGGAGACTTCCAGCGGGGCTCCAGCGGACTTTTCCGGTCGAAATTCCGGACGAGTACCAGGTCCCCTGGACGGACCTCATGCGCCTTTACATCGGTGTTGTCAGGGAAGGCTGCGGCAACCTGTGAACGACATGATTGGAGTGCAGACATCAAGGAGGCAAGGTAATCTGTCAACATGTTACAATCAATATCAGTGATCTTTTTCGGAACGGGCGTCCCCCACATATTCGGCGGTCTGCCAAAGACCACTTCGTACGGGGATAGCCCTGATCTCGAGTGGGCGACCATTCTCATGTAGAATAGTGCCACGGGCAGGGCGACTATCCAGTCGACCCCTTTTTCCTGACAGATCTTGGCAAGACGGATTTTTAGTGTCTGATTATGCCTTTCTACAAGGCCAGCTGCTTCGGGATGTCGGACACAGTGGAACCTCCACTGATATCCTAGCAAGAGGGAAACTTGTCTCATCAGCTCGGACGAGAACGGCTGTCCGTTATCTGAATACACGACACGGGGCAAACCGTACCGTGGGAAGAATTCACGAACCAACTGTCTGGCAGTGGTCGGAGCAGTGTAGTCTGGGACTGGGTATGCTTCGGTCCAGCGGGACAGAGCACAAACAATTACAAGGACATACTTAAATCCTCTACAGCTATTCATCTGGATATAATCCATCTGGAGGACTTCAAAAGGGTGATCGGGAGGATGAAATCCACCTTGCTCAACAGGGACACTTTTACCTGGATTGAACTGACAACAGATCATGCAAGTACGCACTTTCTGTTTTGCTGCTGCTCGTAAGTGTTTGTTGTACCAGAGATTCTGTAAACTGTCTAACATGGCTTTCTCTCCAAGATGGGCAGGACTATGTGCTGTATTTATCATGACTTGAACCATTGAGTCGGGGAGAAACCATATAGATTTTCCCTTCGTCACCCAACCTTGATCTGTCTGAATCCCTCCTAGTTCAGTCCATTTCTTTATCTCCTCTGGAGTAGCATGTGTCTGGATATCAATTACATCTAGGGCGGGATCTCTAACTGCCATACACTGGGTCTGGACTATTGTCTTTGTCACATCAGTAGTCTGGGTGTGAGTCAGTGCTGTATGTTTTGCTGTCTGGTCTGCCAGGTCGTTACCCTGGGAAACAGAATCTGTGACTTTAGTATGTGCCTTACACTTCATGACTGATATGCCCGAGGGCAAATGTATTGCTTCTAACAGTGCTTGAATGAGGGGGCCATGTTGGATCTTGGCCCCATGGGAAGTCAGAAAACCTCGTTCTTGCCAGAGGACTCCGAAGTCGTGTACAACTCCGAAGGCATAGCGGGAATCTGTGTATATGTTAACATTTCTGTTCTTGGCTAGAATACAGGCTCGAGTCAGAGCGATGAGCTCTGCCGCTTGAGCAGACAGTGTGTCAATACGATGTGTTTCTTTAATTTCAGTTTCAGTGGTCACGGCGTACGCGGCCACTAATTCTCCTGTACTTGTTCTCATGCATGAACCATCCACATAAAGTGTCAGGTCTGGATTTGTCAATGGGACATCTGTTAAGTCTCGTCTAGGCTTAGTTACTGCATTAATTATTTCTATACAATCATGCGGAGCTGGATCTGTCATAACTGTAGGTAACAGTGTTGCTGGGTTCAGGATGCTGCAACGTCTGATTTCTATGTGTGGCTGGAATAGTGTTAATTCATAACCTGTCAGTCGTGCTATAGTTAAGTGTTGAGTCTGGGTTCTGTTTAACAAAACCTCTACAGAATGTGGTACTTGAACTGTTAACTGATGACCTAAAACAATTGAATCACTTTGTCTTATTGCTAACGCTGTTGCTGCTACTGACTTTAAGCACGCAGGGAGTGCTTGAGCTACTGAATCCAATGTACTAGAAAAATAAGCACAAGGCTTATGTGAACCTGCTTGGTCTTGAGTGAGGACAGACAACGCTGTGCCATCACGTTCTGTAACAAAAAGTGTAAACGGTTTGCTGTAACATGGTGTCGCTAAAACTGGTGCTTGGCATAAAACTTTCTTTAATTCTTCAAAAGCTTGTGTGTGTTCCTGAGTCCAAGGGAGGACAGTCGAAGTCGCTGCCTCCTGTGTCGTTAACTGGATGAGTGGTTTAGCTAGAAATGCATACTGGGGAATCCATTGTCTGCAGTACGAGGTGAGGCCTATGAAGGCCCGCACTTCCTTTTGTGTCTTGGGTTGCGGCATGTTCACAATTAACTGAATGCGATCGGGAGTGAGCTGTCTCCCCACTTTGGACAGCAAGTGACCCAAGTACACAACTTGCTGAACACAGAATTGTAGCTTCGAAGGAGACACCTTGTGTCCCTTGTCGGCCAGGAAATGTAAAACTGTCAGTGATGCTTTTTCACATTCGGGCTCACTTCGTGCGGTGATCAGCAGATCATCGACGTATTGTAGTAAAGCGGTGTTAACTGGCATTTGAATACAATCTAGTTGTCTTTTCAGTGCTTGACTATAGATGCTGGGGCTTTCTGTGAATCCTTGAGGTGCGCGCGAAAATTTGAAACTGCGTCCATTTAAACAGAATCCGAAGAGATATTGGCTCTCTGGATCAATAGGCACGCTGAAGAAGGCGTTCTTGAGATCAATTACAGTAAAGAACGTTGCTTCTGAATCAATAGCAGTCAAGAGAGATGATATATCGGGGACCACAGGATACTGTGGGATAATGCATTTATTCAATTCTCGAAGATCAATCACCAGCCGATATACTGGCGGTGCATTGGGATCAGTACGTTTAAGAATCGGAATGATGGGTGAGTTACAGATATTGGAGTCGGTCTCGACGACCACTCCTTGGGCAATGAGCTCTTCAATGATTTTCAGTAAAGCCGCTACAGCATCGGGTGGTAACTTGTATTGTCTGATTCTGGGTAATACAACACCTGCCTTGAGGGTAACGCGGTATGGTGTAATGTGCATACATCCTACATCAGTTGGGCCTTTTGCCCACAAGTAATCAGGTACATTTTTCAATCTGACGTCAAACTCACGAAGGACGTAATGACCCTTGAAATCCCGCAGAAAGAGTCTAACCCCCTCCGGGGAGCAGCATATTATAGCTCCTAGAGCCTTCAGTGTTTTAATTCCTAACAGATTTTCCGGACATGATTTTGTTAGCAACAGGTCTGTAACGCGTGATAATGGACCCACAGCCAGGGGAACTGGTTCTGATACTTCATTTACAATAGGTTGTCCTGAAAAACCAAGGGAAACATTTTGTGAGCCTGAGAGGGGTGCCCCTGGAACTTCGTCATGACTTATTGTAGTGCGACTTGCCCCTGTGTCAATTAAAAACTTTCTATCTTTCCCCAATACTTGACTGTGTACATAAGGACCTTCTTGATCTACAGGAATCTCGATAAGAGGCAAGCCACCTTCCCTCTCTAGGCTGTTTCATGTATATCGGGAATATTCGGGGTAAGCAGACTGGGCATACTGGTACATCTGTTGTGAGACTTGCTGAGTTGCAGCAATGGGCTGTGGCTGTGGTACTGCTACGGTCTGTGCTGTCTGTGCAGATGCATGCATGGGCTGTGTATTCTGTGTAGACTGATGCTGGTTATGGTCTTGTCTAGGCGGATGCGGTCTCTCTTTAGTTTTACCTGTCGCTATGTTATGTTTCAGAACTGCACATTCGTGTACGTAGTGACCTGGCTGCTTGCAATAATTGCATGTCCCTTTAACAGGAGCTGCAGCGTGACTTGTCTGGGTCGTACCTTTCCTGTGACTGTCGGATGGGACCGTCTGGGCTACTAACATTTTCATTTTCGTGTCTTTCATGCGCTTCTGTTCCTGATCTTGTTCTTCCCTAATTCTATTCTGGTGATATTGTAACATTTGTAACATCTGGGATGGCGTATTTGCTTGCCATGTACTCTCGACTTTATACACTCTATTTTTAACTAACGGTAGGGAATTCTCGACTAACTTTGATACAAAAAGATGTGGGTACGACTCGCTACTTGGCTGGAGGCCACTATTGATAATAAAACATTTCTCGAATCTTGAATAAAAGTCGCTAGTATCTTCATCATGTTTCTGTTTACAGGACGAGATTGCATCCCAATCCTCCTTTCTAGTTGTCAATAATCTGGGCAGGACCTGTACTATCAAACCTGGTAATGCTTTAGTTTTGTCCCCAAGGCCTAACCCTGGAACCCGTTTTTTCTCTTCGTCTTCTATTTCTGCCCAGGCAATCTTTGTGTCTCCCACCTCCCATTCCTTTTCCTTTAATTTCTCGAATATACCCGTAGGCAATAATACTTTCAACATTTTCATGATATCATCATATGTGTAGTCCCCCATTAATAACATGTCTTTAAGCTCTCTATGGAAACCTGCAGGGTCTTTATCATGGCATGGTACTAATTTCTTCATTTCTAACAGTTCTAATTTAGTCAGAGGCGTGTGCACATACACGCGTTTCAAAACCTTGTCCTCACCCATAACAGGGTGTACTTCTCGTAAGGGGTTCTGACTTTCAATACCACCCCCGCACTGCATATGGTACATTTTCCTTTCTGGAGGTGGGGCGGGGACATATTCAGGACTTACAAAGGTATCATATCTGCGTCGTTGTTCTAGAATTATTTGAACTAATTTAGTGCTTAGGCCTCTCCATCTATCCATCAGTAGTGCTTCTAGTGTCTCATGTAAGGGACCTGGATCGGAATAATGTTTTCTGTACTTAATGAGAAGGTGCTGAATCATATATACCCCTGCTAATTTCTGTTCGTCGGGGGAGAGGTTCAGAAATGTCTGTGCTACGGTGTCATCATTATATATGTCTGCATTTTCGGCCCATGATACCGCTGATCGGGCTAATTCTTGTTCATCCATAGAATTGAGTACATGGTACCCCACTCGATCTCGAAGCCGTTTATCAGTTTCCTGGAACTGATGCTCAGCAGAATTCGGATTCGTTAAGGCAGAGAAGAAAACTCTCTTGCTTTCTGGACGGATACCCTTCCTAAGATAAGTTCCCTTACCTACATATGCTATAGTGCTTGTAGTCGGTTCTAGTTCTTCAGATTCTTCTTCCTCCTCGGAGGGAGCCTTTTCTTTCTCTTTCTCGTGTACTGCTATCACTGCTTTCTTAATCTTTTTATACATGGCCTCTATGCAATTTTGTCTGTCATGTTTTCCATCAGCTATATTTTGACCCCACTTGTTCAATGCATCTAATTCACTCTGATCTGTTCCGGGCCTGTCTCGTTCTCTTATTAGACAATTTATGAAAAATCGTAGTATCAGTGCTTGCATGTTAACTTTCTGTTTCTCCAGGGCATCCTTAATACTGTCGGGGTCCTTTCCCGTTTGAACGAACTCATATATTCTATCTAGGCGCTCCTTCATTCCTGCATAACATAACAAACTATCAGTAGCAGATCTTAACCGTAAAGACGCTAATATCATTAAGTCGTCCTGTCCAGGTTCTGGATCATATCTACAAACTGACATATTTTCTTTTAGTGCATCAAGACGGGATGAATTAGAAGAACGGGGGGATCTGTGCGTAAGAGGACTCTGCATACCTCTGAGATTTAATCTGTGAGTCGGTGGCGGGGTCTGGAGACCCGCGGTCGCACCTCCTGAAGCGGAAACTTGGGCATTATCTCTGTGTGTAGTCAGTATCTGAATTTGTCTTTTAGTAGGATCTGATTGAAGTGGTTTCGGCAGATCAGTTTTAGGTGAGGGAAGTGGCGGAGCTGGCGGAACGGAACTAGTCTTTTTCGGTGTCGGCTGAGAGTGATCTTGGGGGGCAGTACCACCCCCGGCCCTGTCAGTAGGCAGGGCACGAACAGGCAGATTGGTGTAAGCTGGCGCTACATCTTCGAGATATGAATTTAGGAATATGTCTTTAGTAGTCTTATGCATTACTTTAGTTGGAACTAATGGTGACGGCAAATTTTTCGGTATTTCTGAAATGGCGTCAGGGGTACCATCGGCCAAAAGATACATGTTGTTCACTTTGCCATTTTGGATACGATCTATTTGTTCTACTTTTACTCGAATTCCCTCAGTAACTAATTCGTTTTCTTGGGCCTTTTCTGATTCTTTAAGCCTGTCTTCTCTACGGAGTGCTCTATCAGCACGCTTACGTGATTCCTTACGCCAAAATTCTATGGCGTCTTTCTGAGATTGTCTAGCTTTCTTTTTCCGTAATATTTCTTCTACCTTTATGATGCACTCGGCATCCCATGTTCCGTTAACTGGCCATCGGTATCTTTCCTCTAGGTGCTTGGTATAATCTGTCCATAACTCTAGATACAAGATGGCGTCTATGCCATGCTTATTATACATGAAATTACCTGGAGTGTCCCTAGGGGGGATTGGAATCTCTTCCTCTAACATCCCTTTCCTAGTTCCTATCTGCTTTAATTTGTTAAAAAACGGCATTGTGCCTACTTGATACTGAAATGCTTGATCCTTAATACTTAATTTCGCCTGTAACTATTTAAACAAAAAAACACAATAATGCACAAAAACAATCACATTCATACCACGACATTAATCACATGAAACATTTAAAGACATAGCTAACTTCCCCCTACTCTGAATGTACCGCTCAACGATACAGATACACTGCTGTAACAGTGCAGAAATTCGGAATACTTTATATACTGCTAAACAGTACAGATACACTGCCTAAAAACAGTGCAGACCGGACTTGCGTACCCAAACCCGTCTAGATACGACCCAGCAATGGTACTCACCGGGAAGCACGGAAAACAGAAGGCCTCGGAAAACTCGACTGGACTCGACTCGGAACTTCGGAAAACTTCGGAAAACTTCGGAAAACTTCGGAAAACTGGTGGGCCTCTTCACACCTCGGACCTTGCTTCCTTCGGCTGGGCTCTGGTCGGGATCCTCCGCACTCCTCACCGCCTCGTCTGGGCACTGATCGCAGTCTTCGTCACCTCCGTGTGTCAGAGGGGGATGCAGGAAATCCTGCCAGTACACGTGTGGTCCGTCTAACTGATGGCAGGGGACACGGATTGCAACGCACCTTCCGGCGCGTGAGGTGGGGGAGGGGTCCCTGTTCGGGCGCCAAAATGATGTAAATAATTAATTTACTCTCTTAATTTCTATGCAGATAAGTACTTAATCAATAATAACTCAATCGAAATGAAGGAAAACAGAGTCCGTGGTGTAAGAGTTTCTAAGGGTTTTATTCCTCATAAAGGAATCAGGATATCATGTTCTGACCACCACACAGGATGTCAGAAGGGATAGATGAGCGCGCTGTCGTTTATTGACAATACATAGCTTATATACTTGATTTACATCATAATGTTCAATGTAAGAGGCGTAACAGCTGAGAGAAGACAAGATAACAGTATACACGTGGTGCTAGTACATCATCAAGAGGCGTAAACTAGGCGTGAACTAGGGTGTGTGCTAGAAACGTCACTGATAGGTGACGCAAGTGGGTGGCACCAAGGGGTGGTGCTAACAGAATGTTGCAATGTCAGCAGAAATCGGAAGCTTGGATGCGCGCGCAGCTGCATGACGTGTGATAGACGGGGTGCAGGGGACTTGACATTTACACTGGCGGAAAGAGACAGAAGTCTGGCATGTCAGATCAACTTGTGCTTCTATCATATCTGATATCTGATGTTTAGGAGATAAGCTATCTGGGCAGAAAGGTCTCTAGAGCAGAAGCTATTCTATACTTGCTGTGAGTGCGTGTATAAGCGCCTGAGTGTCTGTATGAGAAGCGTGGGGGCATGGGGCCTTCCATGGAAGCATGGCAACAGAGGCTATGAATTACTTGCATAAAGACAGGTCGGCCCTTTAGCCCTGTAGCTGAGGAAGGATGTTTACTGAAGCTAGCAGGCTGGAATGTATCTTCGGGGAGGAAAACAGATAACTCGAAGATTATAGTCAATCTTGGCAGGCAGCAGGCTGAGCTGAGCACGGAGGGCCGCGCTAGAAGTAAGTCAGAGTTCACGGGTACGGGGGCTGCTTGGGCAGAGGCCCTCGCAGTCAGAAGCCAGAAAAGAGGCTCGGTGGCAGAGATTCAGGGCCTACTTTCAGCCAGGCTGAAAAACGTAGGAGTACACTTCAAAAAGACGTTGGCATAGCATACTTAGGAACGGACCATCAAACCCATTCATGGTGGGTCTGAAAGAGGACAAGTTAACGTTGGACGCAAATGTATTTGCGTCTTCATAGCTGGTACAGGAGGGAAGTTACATGCACTTTTAACTCGTACATGGAGTCGGTGGGGTACTCGCTAGGGAACACAACATGACCATAAAATTTATATTACCTCAGAATTTAAGGCGGCGAGGAGCAGCGGGAGCCTGCGGAAGGGAGGACTGTGGCAGAGTCTCCCCGACCCGCTTTTTTCACCTGCTGTGTTTGTTACAGCGCTCTGCGCTCCACACTAGCCGGTACCTGTTTGTGTGCTCCTGCACAGCTCAATTTTAATTGGTGTGTACCTTATTTTAAAAAGTCTTTTTGTTACTCACTGTGATGACCGTGCTTACTTCCTGACTCCTAGAGGGCCTGCGCTCGATTCTTCCCCTGCCCCGCCCCGGTCCGACACGGCAACCAGTGCCGATTGAGCGGAGGGCGGGACAGGAAGAGCCAGTGACCCCACCCAGACCATCGCGCTGTTAGCGCTCTAGTTGATTGCATCAGGCAGGGCATTTAAGGCGGCGAGGAGCAGCGGGAGCCTGCGGAAGGAAGGACTGTGGCAGAGTCTCCCCGACCCGCTTTTTTCACCTGCTGTGTTTGTTACAGCGCTCTGCGCTCCACACTAGCCGGTACCTGTTTGTGTGCTCCTGCACAGCTCAATTTTAATTGGTGTGTACCTTATTTTAAAAAGTCTTTTTCTTACTCACTGTGATGACCGTGCTTACTTCCTGACTCCTAGAGGGCCTGCGCTCGATTCTTCCCCTGCCCCGCCCCGGTCCGACACGGCAACCAGTGCCGATTGAGCGGAGGGCGGGACAGGAAGAGCCAGTGACCCCACCCAGACCATCGCGCTGTTAGCGCTCTAGTTGATTGCATCAGGCAGGGCATTTAAGGCGGCGAGGAGCAGCGGGAGCCTGCGGAAGGGAGGACTGTGGCAGAGTCTCCCCGACCCGCTTTTTTCACCTGCTGTGTTTGTTACAGCGCTCTGCGCTCCACACTAGCCGGTACCTGTTTGTGTGCTCCTGCACAGCTCAATTTTAATTGGTGTGTACCTTATTTTAAAAAGTCTTTTTGTTACTCACTGTGATGACCGTGCTTACTTCCTGACTCCTAGAGGGCCTGCGCTCGATTCTTCCCCTGCCCCGCCCCGGTCCGACACGGCAACCAGTGCCGATTGAGCGGAGGGCGGGACAGGAAGAGCCAGTGACCCCACCCAGACCATCGCGCTGTTAGCGCTCTAGTTGATTGCATCAGGCAGGGCATTTAAGGCGGCGAGGAGCAGCGGGAGCCTGCGGAAGGGAGGACTGTGGCAGAGTCTCCCCGAACCGCTTTTTTCACCTGCTGTGTTTGTTACAGCGCTCTGCGCTCCACACTAGCCGGTACCTGTTTGTGTGCTCCTGCACAGCTCAATTTTAATTGGTGTGTACCTTATTTTAAAAAGTCTTTTTCTTACTCACTGTGATGACCGTGCTTACTTCCTGACTCCTAGAGGGCCTGCGCTCGATTCTTCCCCTGCCCCGCCCCGGTCCGACACGGCAACCAGTGCCGATTGAGCGGAGGGCGGGACAGGAAGAGCCAGTGACCCCACCCAGACCATCGCGCTGTTAGCGCTCTAGTTGATTGCATCAGGCAGGGCATTTAAGCCCTCTCGTCGCCCAAGCGCGCAGCGGTTGCGCGCAGGGGGCGCCTTAGTCGCGCCTGAGACGAGCCAGAGAGGAGCCCGTCTGTGCCCGTCCGTGACCGCACGGGGCCAGGGGCCATGACCCCTGTTCTAGCGGCACCCCCTGCTAGCGGCTCTGACATACTCAGGTACTCCTCCAATGATCTACTAAATTTGTGGTTACCTCCGCAGAAAGGTTGTGTACAGGACCCCGGCTTCTGTCCCGGGGGTCCATTTTCATGCAAATATTGCCGCTACCAGTCATACCCCTGCCCTCCCCCCACAGGCACACTGACCCCGGAGGACTCCAGCTCCAGCCTTCCTAGGGGCAACAGCATACTCTGTAATATAAGATCCCTCCCTAAGCATCACCCGGAGGTTTGGGACCTAATCCACTCGACCCGCCCTGATTATTGCTTCTGTACGGAGACCTGGCTTAAGCCCCATCTGGTCCCCGCTATCACCTTGGGGATCCCTTCGGGGTATAAGATTCTTAGGCTTGACCGCCCAGTCAAAACCGGCGGCGGGGTTGCTGTAATTTACAAAGACACCCTCACTGTCACCTTTCTCGACCAATGCTGTACTAAGGACATTGAGGTCCTGGTTTTCAAAGTTGGTTCCTCCTCACAAGCTTGCTGGAAGGGAGCTCTGGTGTACCGTCCCCCTGGCCCCTGTGCCGAGGCTTCTACCCTCCTCCTGGAGACACTAGCTCCTCATATCAGCATAGGGACCAATTTTGTACTCGTTGGAGACTTCAATGTCCACAGTGAACTGTCTGACAATGCAGAAGCGCGTAACCTGCTGGCTGATCTATCTGCCCTGGGTTTTAAACAGTGCAACAGAGGTCCGACCCATCGGGCTGGTCATACCCTCGACCTAATCCTGTCCAACTCGCACTCCTTGACTTGTTATCCTCCAATGCAGGTGGAATGGACCGACCACTTTGTCATCAACTTCTCCCTCCCCACCCTTATCAAAGAGCGCTCCCAACCTGCTCCCCTCCCGTTATGGCGCAGGCAGTGGTACAAGGTGTCCGCTGACACTTTCAAAACTACTTTTGTACCCCCTGACTTTCTCCCCTCTGACTCCACCAGTTTGGCCCTGTCTAAATACAATGATGCCTTGATCACGGCGGTCAACCTAATTGCCCCTTTAAGACGCTGTAACCGGCGCTCTGACCGCAGGCAGGAACCATGGTACACGGACCTACTGCGTGCGGAGAAAAGGGTCTGCAGGAAGTTGGAGAAATCCTGGAGAAGCTCACGTAGTACGGCCGATAAAGATCGCTATAGCTCTGCCATGAGACTCTATCATAAAAACATCAGAGCTGCCCGTAAATCCCACATTGTCTCCCAATTGTCTGAGGCTGGCAATGATTCAAAGCTACTGTACCAGGTTCTCAGCACATTTACCAAGCCCGTCGCCTGTGACAGTCCGGAAATGCTGACCCAAAAACTGTGTGAAGATACTGCGGGGTTCTTTGCCGATAAAATCGATTCTATTTATCGCAACATCTCCCTAGCTAGCCCACCTATTGAGGAATTGGCCGCTTCCTCTAGCCTCCAGCCCGGAACAATCAGCGCTGTCTCTGTTACGCTGCCCTCCATTCCCGAGATTAGCTTAGAACAAGTCAACTCCCTGATTGGGACTATTAAATCAGGCAGCCCAGCGGACCCTGTACCCGCCCGTATCATGCACCTCATTGGGAGTGTCCTTAGTCCCTCCATTCAGATGGTGATCAACCGCTCCCTCTCTGAGGGACGGGTCCCCCGGGAGTTGAAAGAGGCCATGGTCAAGCCCATTAGGAAAAATACCTCCACCCCCTGGTCAGACATGACAAATCTGAGGCCAATATCCCTCTTGCCGTTCATCAGCAAATTGATGGAGAAGCATGTGAATCACCACCTTTCCAGCTTCATTGAGCAAACCGGCAGTCTGGACCACTCCCAGTCAGGGTTCAGGCCTAGGTATAGCACCGAAACGGCTCTTCTTTCCGTCACAGATGCTATACGCTTGTCCCTGGACAGAGGAATGTCAGTGGTGTTGGTGCTGTTGGACTTGTCCGCAGCATTCGACACCATATCCCACGCCATCCTCCTTACCAGATTAAAGGAGATTGGTATTGACAAATCTGCCTTGGCGTGGTTTACCAGCTTTCTCTCCGAGCGTACCCAGAAGGTGAATATGGGCTCTTTCAGCTCCCCCTCGGCCAGCATCACCAGAGGAGTCCCGCAGGGCTCCTGTCTTAGCCCTACGTTGTTTAACGTATATGTCTCCCCGTTGGCTAATATTATGAGGTCCTTCGGGTTTATGCCCATCTCTTACGCTGACGACACGCAGCTGCTGTTCACTTTTAAAAAATTTACTCCGGAGATAAGACAATCTTTCTCCAACGGCATGACTGCGACCGCCAGCTGGATGGCCACGAACTTTCTCCAGTGCAACGTGGGAAAGTCTGAGGTCATGTTATTCGGAGAGGCAAAAATCCTGTGGACCCCTGACTGGTGGCCCTCCAGTCTGGGGCAGGCCCCCTCCCCTAAACAGGTGGTGAAAAACCTGGGGGTCCGTCTAGATCACGACCTCACCCTTGCCCTTCATGCCAGCACCACGGCGGGATCGTGCTTCCACATTATAAGCCTCCTGCGGAAGGTGTTCCCCCTTCTTCCAGACTACACAAGAAAGACCTTGGTCCAGGCCCTCGTTCTGAGCCGCCTGGACTACTGTAATGGCCTTCTCTTGGGAGCTAACGAAGGAGTGCTTAATAAACTTCAGGTGGTTCAGAACACCGCGGCCCGCCTGGTGACCAATGCCCCCCCTAGAACTCCATCTCTGCCCCTTCTCAAGGCCCTCCACTGGCTTCCCATCCGGAAACGGGTGGAATTCAAGATTTGTTGTGTGGTACACAAGAGTCTCCACAACCTCGGTCCACACTATCTGGCCGAGAAATTTGTATACCACCGCCCCTGCCGCAATCTCAGGTCCAGCAACCAACTATTACTCCAGGTTCCCAGACACTACAAGACCAGACAGGGAGGTCGTGCCCTTTCCATTATGGGCCCGCGCCTATGGAACAATCTCCCCCTTTCCCTTAGAAAGTGCCCGAGCCATCTAGCCTTTAGGAAACTCCTAAAGACAACTCTATTCTAGTTGGAGCGCTGTCTGTCCTGTTCTTCACAGCACCGCGCGGAGATACACCTTCGGGTGTGATGCCGGCGCGTTACAAGCCCATAAATAAATAAAATAAATAAGAGCATGGATATATCTTCCCATAAGGCAAGTGGCATTTGTGGATTTCAACGCCATACTAGCGGAAGAGAAAGTCTTTTTGGCCACCTGATCCTGCTTTTTAGCCTCCTTGTCACCAGGAACTTGGGGAAAAGCACCTACTGACTTCTTGGAACATGCCGCTTGGATCACCAAACTCTCAGGTGAAGGGTGTGTCGACAAAAAGGCAGGGTCCTCAGGAGTCACTCTATACCTCCGAGCCACACCTTTCGAGACTGCAGGAGCAGAAAGAGGCTTCTTCCATACCTCCATAATGGGATCAGTCAAAGCATCATTAAAAGGGAGCAAGGGCTCCACTGCCGAGCTCGGAGAATGAAGAACCTCAGTAAGCAGATTCGATTTGAACTCAACAGTAGGCAATTTTAAGCCTAAAAGACCCGCTGCTTTTCTCATTACCACGTGATATGGCTGAACATCCTTAGACGGAGCATCAGAGCCTGATTGCAAGACCCACTCTGGAGAAAACTCAAGTCCACTAGCCTCTGCTAGATCCTCGAAATAATTTTCATCCAGCTCACCTTCTTCCAAGTCAGAATGAGACTCACAATACCTCTGCTCTTCTAGCAGACGTTGAGCCTCCCTTCTAGATCTCTGCTTAACTCGGAGTGCAGCCGGATCCACTGTCAACTCCGACGGCGCCGGAGCCGACGTCGAAGCCGACGTCGGAATCGAACCCGAAGGCTTAGAAGGATGTTCCATTGACTTGCTTGGAGCGGGCGACGCCGGTGCCGGAGTCGCCGACTTCGGACGAGCCGGCGTCGATATCGGCGTCGACCTCGGTGGAGCCTGGTACTGCCACAGCGGGGTCGGAGCCGACAAAAACGGCATGAAAGGTGCCGGGGCATATGAATGAGGCACCCCCAAATTAAATGCCATTGGACCCATAGGACCCGAAGGCGCTCCAGAGGGGTACCAAGACTTAGAGAAGACATCATACATAGCGTTAAGGAACGCTGAAGGATCCTGACCTGGAGCTGGAAATGGTGGATGCTCAGGTCGACCTCGAGGTAGATTCGAATCTGTCTCAACAACAGGAGTCGAACCCTCAAAATCTTCAGGAACCTCCTCTTCCTCTTCCTGGGCCGGAGACGGAGCCGGAGTCGGATCGGGTGCCGGAGACAGTGAATGAACAGGCGACTCCGAAGGCGAAGCCTCGCCCTTCTGATCCGAAACCTCTTGTGGAGGAATTACCTTGGATCTTATCTTCTTGGGTGATTTCGACCTCGAGCCAGACTTATCACCTGAATGACGTCGAGATTCATGCTCCTCTTCTTGTGCTTCCTTCGCGACCTCGAAGCATGATCCGAGGAAGACTTCGAAGCCGACGCCTCCCGAGACCTCGATCTCGATCTCGACTTCTTCGAATGGGACTTCGAAGATTTTCTTTCTTTATCGGCCTTCAGTTTAGCAACAAGAAGCTTAGACTCCCTTTCTCGGAGGGCCTTAGGATTCATTTTTTGACACGACGAACACCGATCCACGTCGTGGTCGGAGCTCAAGCACCAAATACAGTCCTGGTGCGGGTCAGTAACGGACATCATTTTTCCACATTCCCTGCAGGGCTTAAAACCCGTCTTCTTTGTCGACATTTTAACGAACAAAGTGACAAGAGAACTGGAAACAACGAAGAAATAGAGCTACAGAGTAACTGGAAGCTACAGAGTATCCCAAAAACCGTTAGCGTCGACGACGCGGAAAAAAGGGAACTGATGTCATCACGCCGGCGTGGGCCTATTGTAGGCGTCGGTGATGTCAGCGGAGTCGCGAGCGAAGCCGTGACTCTATGACGTCCGAGTCCACGTCGGCGCAAGGCTACAAAAGAATTTCCGAATGCTGCTGACGCAAGGGGGATATTCACAAGGTGAGGAATCCACACGGCAGATGTATCTATCAGAATCAAAATTTACAATTCATATGTATGTAAATACAGACCAGCGGCATACCATAGGTCACAGCTTTCCAAACTGTGTGGCGCGACACGTTACTGTGTCGCGCCCCTTGTGTAGGTGTGTCGCGCGATCAGCATACTGTTTAGATCACCCCCGCAGGCCTTCCATCAACAGGCAGAGTGGCGCTTCAGGGGCTCTAAGATGAATAACAAAAGTCTTATTAGCACGTTAAATGGTCTTTTAAAGACCTGTGAAATATGCTCGGATGCGGCTGTGTGTGTGCCCGGGAGCCGTAATATTCCCGTTTGGTGTCAGACCCGGCACACACCCTCTTTCGCAGCCCCACTCCGTTTTCTTTTGATATATGTTGTAAGCTTGTGAGAACGAAGGGTCTTTGCGGGGTCGAAATCTTTTTTTGCAGCATGGGGCATGGATTGGTTTCAGAGGAGGTCTCGTGTGGGAAGAGCACTTTCTTTATAAGATGGAAGGACGTACAGCTAAAAAAAATGCTTACCTGTATATTACTACGGCGGCTATGGAGATGGAACACAAGTTTACACAATTAGAGAAAAGTTAGACTATTGCGGTGGCTAAGGGGGGGGGGGGTGGGGGGGGATCGCTTGCAGGTGGAGCACACAGGAGGGGTGAGACGAGGGTCGCATTTCGGCAAATTTGGGCCAGAGGACTGACAGGAGACGAATTATAACTTAAGGGGGGAGCCATGCTGCCCAGGAGGCTTTGAGATAAGGATGACGAGGTGGGCCTCCCAGGGATTCCTTGGGCATCCGGACACATCTGCTGGGGCAAGGGGGAGGTCGGCTGGGTGCCTGGCACTAATGGGTGCACTATCCGTAATGCATGGGTTCACTAGTGGAGTCCTGGTCTATGGGCAAACATGGGGTCGTTAGGGGTGGGGTAGGATCGGACCCCAACACTGGAAACGAAATTTGGCCTAAGAGGAGCGCCCAGATTGCAATAGGCAGTGCTGACATGGGGGAAACATGGACCCAGGGATGGCACATTTTGGGCCGCTTTGCAGCTGCATCTCGGAGGCTTACCTCCCAGTAAAATAAACGGCAGTGTACTGGGGTGAACTTCATTATTTGCGCAAGTAATAAACACCTTGTGGCGATCCCAGGAGAGGATTGTGAGGCGTTGGTTTCACTGTTCTAGAAAGCCGTTATCCCTCTCCTATAAGGCACTGGTTTCACCTCCATAGGCTTTGTTTTCACTGTCCTTTGTTTTCACTGTCCTAGAAAGCCGTTATTCTGGATAGTATGTGCTTGTTCTATTTTTTACTTTTAGGGTAGAAAGGGTTGTTTGTTGCTCTGGGGAGGTGGTGGGAGAGAATCGATGTTAAATTTCCATGTGTTGGTTGATAATGTCTGGATATGTGGAACGGGAGGAGCACGGAGGGCGGTGAGTGGTAGAACTCTCATGGTTGAGATGCTTGTGAGGGTTACAAAGTATGAGCAGAGCGCTGGTGTTGGGGAGGCAGGTCACAGTGGGTTTATGCTTTTTGTCTATCACTAGCAGCGGGCAATGAGCTAGGATAGTAGTTAAGACCAATATGCTGATTTAAAGGGTTAAATATGGATATAATATGGTTAGTTTCCTCCATTAGTTGACTGGTGTTATGTGGACAGATATAAAATGGCCTGTGTTAATTGGACCCGTTTAATTTCTCTCTGTCGGGACTGAGTGTGCTAATAGCTGGATAACTCCTGTGCACAAAGGGCTGTCTCACCGGCCAACCTTGAAGCTGGCTGGGGTTCAAGGGTTCAAGTCTCGGCGGGAACATAACAGGGGCTCAACATCCTGTGATTCCGGGCAAATCAGCAAGGTGAGATTTCAGTGATTTTAAATCACTTAAATCTCTCCGTGCCTAACAATGAATGTGCCCGTCTGTAATAAAGCAGTGCAGCTGGGGCTCATGTAAAGCGCACAGATACCTAACCTTAGTGTCGAGTTTGTGCTATACAAAAACAAACATACAGCATGATTGCCCCCCTCGTTTGTTTCTGCTGATGGTATGCTGCTCTCTTTGTCGAAGAGGCTCTTCCTGCGCATTATGCCTTTGCCACCACGGCATTCCACTGATTGTAGAGTCCTGGAGAGAAATTCGCAGGGTGATCAAGGCAGCAAGGTGTGTAGGAATAGCTCGATGGCAGTGCCCACGCTAAATGACATTGCAACGTTAACTTAGCCTGCCTGTTTGTGTTATCCGTTTATCATATCTGTGCAGGTGAGAGGTGTTTATGCTGCTGGGAGCATGTGTGACTGTGGGTCAGAATACATTAATTTATGGATTGTGCAAAATGTTTCATTGACTAGCGAGTGTGAGTTACACTGTGCTGTCAGGTTTGCAGGATAATACCTGAGCATCAATGGCTCTTTATCAGCCTGGCTGCTACTTTCTAAAGCAGCTGAAAAAGTCGTATCTTTACCAGGTGAGGTAGAGCCTGTTGATGTAGTGGAGTTGTACTACTCACACGGTACTCTGGTGCTGAGATGAGGAACTTGTAGATAAGCCTGTGAGGGCAGTTTAGGCCCAGCAATATTTGCTTTATTAACCTTCCTGCTTCCTCAAATTTGCTTAAAAATGCAGTTTGTCCACTCTTTTTTCAAAATGTTCTTGGGGACAATGCCCCCTTAGGCTGCTCGAGCCGCTGTGCAGTACGACAATAATGTTACGCATCACCACTTTCAAATGTCACCAGCCACCACTGCGTCTGAGCCGGGGCTGACACACGCGACGGAGGGGGTCTGGTGGGGAGGGATTCATTTGTGGATAGTCCATTTGGCAAAGGGCTCTTCAATGGGTGAATACGGTGGGTTATTGGGTCCAGGGGGTTGGCCTGGGGTTTGGGGCAGCCCCGGGATCGCGGTGCATTGGAAAGAAAAGCTGCCAAGAAGCTCTATAGAAGCTTTCACATTTACATCATTCTGTACGCTGCGGCTTGTAACCATACGAAAACAAAAACATAAACAATTAGGTTCAATGGAGAATGCCCTTGTGAGCCATGGGCATGGAGGAGTGCGGGGGAGGGAGTGGGAAAGGGGCGCTGCGCACCTGTGCACCACCAATACAGAAAAATATTAAAACGATTTAAGAATGAAAGCAACATTTTTTCCTCTTTGTCACAGACCCTTATGGAACCCACAGAATATGTTGGTCAGGGGGAGAGGGAGGGAGTGAGACAGACAGGGAGGAAGATAGAGAGGGAGGAAGACAGAGAGAGAGAGGGAGACAGCCAGGGAGGGAGACAGAGAGAGTGAGAGAGACTGAGGGAGACAGAGGGAGAGAGAGGGAGACAGAGAAAGTGAAACAGACAGAGGGAGACGGAGGGAGAGAGAGTAAGATGGAGGGAGAGGGAGGGAGACAGAGAGGGAGGGAGACAGAGGGAGGGAGAGAGTCAGAGGGAGAGGGAGTGAGACAGAGGGAGGAAGACAGACAGGCAGGGAGACAGAAAGGGAGTGAGAGAGAGGGAGGGAGGGAGACAGATGGAGGGAAAGGCCACCTCCGCCACTGATTCCCTCACTAGTTCCCTTTAACAGTGCCCCATAAGTCTCTATAACCACTGTCTCTCAGATTTCTATGTCTGACAGCTGTCGAATAGTCTTACTTTTATGTCGATGGTTAGTGCAAACTGTAGTCCTACTTCTATGTGGAAAGAATAGGCTTGAGTATTGTGTGGAAAAGCAAACCCAGCTGAAGCCAGGATACTAGATCAAAAGTGTGGCCATGAAGAGCAGAATTTTACGAGACAGAATTCCTCCAAGAACATGCAACATTTTGGGATTCTAGACCACAGAGATTTAGTCTAGTGCCAAAACTGGTGACCTAGTGATCTGGAACTTTTTGTTTTAATTCCAGCTCTGGCACTTGACTTTAAAATGTGTGATTCTGGGCAAATAAGTTGACCTCACTGTGCATAAAATTGTAAATATATGTGGAATGTAACGTGATTGTAAATATATAAAATGTAATATCACAAATGTACAAATCTCCTGTTCATGCTCTGTTACCAATCATGTGGGTTTTCTTCAGATCCATACAAACATACGTACATTATCTGGTGGTGGGTGTGTGTGTGGGATTGTGTGCGTGTGTGTGTGGGGTTGTGTGTGGGTGTGTGTGTGGGTATGTGTGTGTGGGGTTGTGTGTGTGGGGGGTTGTGGGGGTGGGGTGGGTTGTGTGTGTGTGTGGGGGGGGGGGTTGTGTGTGTGGGTTGTGTGTCAGGTTGTGGGTGGTTCGGGCTAGCTCGCTGCGCTCACTCGCGTTACCGTGTCCCTGAAAAAAAATTCACAAAAAGGTGTGTCACCAACATGAAAAGTTTGGAAAGCTGTGCCATAGGTCCTTGGGCACTTTGGCTTCCGGCTAAACCTTGAATCTCGCCTAAGATTTAATGACAAACTAATACACCAATGGAAATTCTAACAAGCCGCAGAAGGAATTAGTACCTACCTTTATTGATTACTGAAACTGTGACAATGATGTAACTGCCCCACTGATAATTGCTACGCATGCAGGTCTGTAATTAATTATGACAGCATTCACAATATAGAGTTCTGATTGGTTAACACAGTTGACTCTACACTCACCCCTCATTTTCCACTCACATACATAGGCAATGCAAAGGTCAGTTAATTCAGTTGGTCACAATTGGTACAGTAAACTTGAATTGTGACTTTTTCTACCATAAAAACAAGGACACAGTGTCAACAGTTAAGGTATGGGACATCTGATTTAATCTCATGTAATAAGCATTGCACTTGTAATCTTGTAAACTCAGTACATTTCAATTAGTAAATTGAATCAGTCCATTACATACAACATTGTGTAAGATAGTGGCACAGCATGATTCAAAGTTATAGATTAATTAATTATTTGCATCATCGCTGAACATGATCTATCAGTGAACTGTGCATCAAATCAATTCATTATTATAATTATTATTATTTCCAACATTGTTATTATTATTTCCAACATTGAATATAAACAAGGAGAGGAATATCCTGCACAGCACTATCCAGTTCAATAGCAAAGCAAAAGCTGAGCTTCTCTTCTCTGGTCCAATAATAATGAAGGCTATGCTATTTTCAGTCAAGATCCATCACCGTATAACAGTGAAGTACGAATTATACCTTTGAATTCATAATCTATCAAATGCCTTTTCCCACAATGGTATGACATGATTCCTTAGTTCTATATTACCAGAAGTCTATTTCCTGCTGAACATAAGTAATAACCTTTTTTTGTTATAACAGGGTATAATTAACCCTGGTTTTCCCACATGCACTGTCAGAAGTTCTAGCTGATGTTACTGTGCATGCCTGGGGTGGAAGAGGCAGATAATTAAGGATGTATTCTTTATAACTGTGATCAAATGCCCCCAAATACTGCAACACTCACTAAAGTAAAAATGTCTTCCTTTGCACCATATAACCCACATTACAGTCATGAAAATATGGCACAGCCAACACAAGTGGCCCTAAATCATTCCAATGAATAAACATTGCTAATCGTGTCTAGTCTTTACATATTATCTTTGATTCGCTGAACACTGATGCAAAAGATTAATCGGAATGTAAACATTAAAATACATGCATTATTATCCCCTAAACACAAAAAGTACACCTTTGTTAAATAAAAATTCAAGGACAAATATATACATTTTAGCACAAAAATGGCAATATTAAAATCTGCGTTTAATATTTTCAAACCAATAAATATCAGCTTGTGAAACATTTGCCAAGAAAATGCTTCAGAACAGTGCCTTCCATTTTCCTATTCCACGCCAGAATTTAGTGCAGTGATGAAAAAGTGAGTAGCAGTTCCTTTGTTATTCTTGAAAGTAGCTCACATTGCATCAAAATGGAACCGGTGTGCTTCCTGTCTCTTCTCTCGATCATCCGCTTTCTGAAAAAAAAATAAGCAAAAGTGATGCCCTGGGTTATGGAAATGCTTTCAGCAGACACTCCAGAAAGGGTGAAGACTAACACACATCAATTGCTTCCAAAGGATTTTAATCAATTAAGGGTGCGGGAAGAGCTGGTGCTGACTATGGGGGACCAGGAAGCAGCACTTTTTCACTTGGCCAAATTACAGACTTGATATTTTATAAACCATAATGTATTTCCTCAATTACCTTATCAAAACCAGACAGACCTGTGCTGCACATCTTGATTATTGGTCTTTGCATAAAGAGTAACTGGCAGGGTAGAATCCCAAAGTCCAATTTTCAACTAGTCACACATCTGAATAAACTGCAATAATCCCTCAAATTCTTGTAAGTGTAAATTTAATGCAAGGGGCATTTTCTTTTTTTAATAATCAGCAACTGTCCCCCTCATTGTCTGACCCAAAAATCTATAGAAATACACATTTTAGCTCACTGCTAACATAATATAATACAGAAATATGCCCATTGTGAGAGAACCTGCTTAGAAACAGCTACTTATACTACAAAAGAGAGATGCTCTCTAGAGTACTTTAATTGCATAACTGAATCAGATTGTCCTGATCCAAAACAGTTGATTATCATATAAGGAAGGCTTTCCTTGAATATCAGAAGAGAAAAACTAAAGACTACTTTCAGACCACATGAAGGTGTCCACGGCGCTAACAGGTCTGCTGAACTACACTGGGCGGGTTGGTGTGGGTTGCCTCTCTTTGGCATCCTGGTATCTGTCTTACTATGGCTTTGCAAATTGGGCCATGTATACCTCTTCCACACTTGACTCGCCATAGCGAGCAGTCAATGGCTCTCAGGGAAGTAGTGTAAGGGACAAAGCCTCAAGATTAAAGTCAACCAACAGACTAAATAATTCACAGCTCATCTCTGAGCGTATCTTAGTAAGCACTCGGGCTGCTGGGGTGAACAGTGTGGCAGAGCTGGTCAAAGCTGCTCATCTTTGCCAGTAGCAGCCCCAAGGCCGGGGGCAGTTCCTCTGTTTTGGAGACTATGATGGCTCTCACAGATAAGTCCCTATGTTACAATGTAGGAGTGCCAGACGGCATAGTATTGTACTGCTCTGCAATTTCTTCACAGTTGTCTACATGAACCATGCAGGGAGACCACGTGACCATACTTGACTCAGGTCAGCTCTGGCTTCCCTCTCAATATCATACATCATCTTCTGGGTGCCCAGAACACAGGTAGACTTTTCCTCCTGGGCAGTCTCTTCTCCTGCAGGACCAGTCACTCTCTTTCCCTCTCTGAGGAGACAGGCAGGCTGCTAGGCACTAGGAAGGCCTATATCTTCTCCAGCATGTTGTGCAGTCTTCAGAAGATGCCAGACAACGCCCTGTGAGACAGACTGCCAGGCAGACACCAGCCCTGGTCTCGCAACAACTCTTCAAGTACTATGCAGAACACTCCTTTTATTGGTCAACAGGAATGTGAAACCGAGATAACCAAATAGACAAATTCGAATTGGTGGTTACTCAAGAATTATACAAATTGAAGGACCGGTACTCACCAGGAACATTAGACACAACATTACGTTAGAGGAAAGATTAACACTTGATACCCTAAGGAACGATATATCTCTAGTGATCAGAGAAGCCGACAAAGGGGGTGACGTGGTACTCATGAACAAGAATGAATACTTGGGGGAGTTTGATAGACAACTATCAGACATGAAAGCTTACTCTAAACTTGTAGGTAATCCTCTGCTAGCAACAACAAAAAAAGCGGTGGACAAACTCAATTACTGGAGAGATTTGTGTCTCTTGTCAGACTTGGAGTACAGATACTTGCTTAATAACAATCCCACTTGTCCCTGCATCTACACCTTGTCGAAAATTCACGAGGGACTAGGTTTCCTACCGGGCAGGCCCATCATTTCAGGAGTAGGATCTCCTACGGAGAGACTATCAGAATTCATTGATCTATATCTTTAACCGTGGTTAAAAACTTACCATCATACTTACAGGATACCCGAGATTTGCTGAGTAAAATGGCAAGTGTGGAATGGATGGACGGACACTTTCTAGTTACTCTTGATGTTTGCTCACTCTATACATGCATACCGATGGACCTAGGCATGAAGGCTGTACAACACTATTTAGACACCAGACCTGCTGCATTGTATAACAACCATGTTAATGGATCTAATTCAGCTAGTGCTTGAGAATAATATATTCACACAGAATGGTGAGTGGTTTCGCCAGATCGTGGGTGTGGCCATAGGAGCAAAAGTTTCACTCTCATTTGCTAACCCATACATGGGGTATTCAAATCAAGGCACATATGGAGGGAGGGTCCTGGGGAATTGTTGGAAAACATGCTATACTGGGGACGTTATATCGATGATATCGTTTATTTTGGTCTGGCGCTAATGAAACTCTGAAACATTTCTTTCTGTGCCTGAATGACAACACAGTCAACATTAAGTTCACAAAAGAACAGAGTTTCAAAAATCAATTTCCTTGATGTTAGCATTCAGGTTGATGGTTACAAACTATTGACTCTACCATATAGGAAACCTACAGCATTTAATTCACTATTGTATGCCACTAGTGCCCACCCACTCCCACAAACAAAAGCATTCCCCTATGGAGAAATGCTGAGAATGAAAAGAAACTGCAGTGATGAAGGGATACTCGATCAGGAATAGAACATGGTGGAACGTAGATTCACAGAGAGAGGGTACAAAAAGAACATACTAACACAAGCACAACACAAAGTGAGTAAATTCAAGCAGGACAATTTACTAAAAACCCCCAAAAAGAAGAAAAACAGGAGAAAGATTGCACTTATCACACTAATAACTCAGCACTAAGCATGGATGTATACAGAACTCTAAGAAAACATTACTACTCCCATGTGCATACGGCGTTGCAGGTCCCGAGGTTTACAGAACGGGTAAGAACTGTTTGTTCTCTTCGGCTGCTTCTCCGCTCAGATTACTCGCCTTAAATGTTCTCATAATACCGAGATAAGATTAGGGGATACAGTTCCTTGCTAATTCTACTCCCATGTTACTGTTAAGACACCACTTTTGTTACCTTCTATTCATATGTTTTACAGCAGGCTCATCAGGGCCCTGCTCATCACCTGACCAGTGGATCTTTACCACATCTGGGTCATACATGCTTTGACCAGCTCAACTGTCACAGAACCTCTACATGAGCTGAAACAAGCTTAGAGGTAGTGTACGTGTCTACACCTTCTTCCTTCTTTGTCTTAACTGTCTCAAGTTTACACTGTACATAACAAGTTGCTGCAACCAATGTTTATTGCGAATGCATAGGTTCACAATCAACTGGGTTCTTCCTAACAGATACTTCCAGAATGTTCTGTCATTGGGACATCTTACACAACGACGGGGTCTGCGGACTGATGTTCGAAAAACCTTGACATATGAATGCAAAAGAAGATGAGCCATCATTTTTCTTTTTGGACCAACATCCATGCGCATAAGTATGACATATCTCCACACTGCTTACGCCCATAGTATGTTTAAGAGATTCCAGGCATCGTAAAATTTCACACTTAATGCACACTGGGTCCTTTATCTAACTAACAAAACAATTTGCTTCTTTTAACAGACCACTCCACAGGCATCTTACGATTTCCCAGTAATCATTTGGTAGGCACCTCACGGTTTAAGCCTTTATAGGATAGTGACATTTCAAACATAGCACTTCCCTATGGGGTTATTTTTTGGATGTATGCACATTAATCACCGCCGTAGGTTGAACAGTTGACGGCACACGAATAAGGGAATGGCACTGATAATTTGGTACAATAAAAAATGGGGGAGGTGGAGGTAGTAGTTAGGCTCACTCACCTTACTGAATGTAGAACCGCAAACCCCGGAATGTCGGAATAAAGAACCTAACCATGGGAGAAAACAGGGTTTTCACTATATTCGATTAGAAAACCTTCTATCCAGAAAGAAAACTTTCTTACTAGAGTCCCCTCACCCACCAGGGTTTCCCCTCGGTGGCAAGCTTCATCATAGGGGTCCTCTCAATCCGCTGCAGATTGAGGTGTGCTGCAACTTGCGAAATTACGTAGGAGCACTTTATTTTGAAAAATGTGCAGTGCAGTGTTGCGGAGTGGAAAAGAAAGTGGCTTAAGAACACCTAACTAGTGGGCTGATGCTTTATTCCTGCTTCAAGTTGGCATGTTTAAAAACAGGGGTTATTACTGGAGAAAAACAGCATACCCATAATGAGTCAAGTGTCCCTAGTATCTGGTCGACATGTTTCGAGCGTCCCCTAAAGCTCTTCTTCAGGATCACACAGGGGCCAGCCCCGTGCACACCACTCCTATAGTAACCTGTAAATAAGGCAACTGAAAATGAAAAAGTGTCCACCTATTGTGTGTGCACTAGTGGTTAAATACATACATTCACACAATTGTAAGTAGTATCTGTAGGGAATAAAGCAGAGAACAAGAGAAAAATTAGAAAAAAAATAGCCTACTAGGCAAGCTGGCAGGCATTCAATGCATGCAGCATCATATCCTTATTAAAATGTTTCTCTATAGTGCCTGTAGTTATCAACTACCTCGTATTTCATCGTACGTTGCAGGAAAACACTTAGCACACATCTCAGGTGGAAAAAGTGGTTATGTGCTATTTAAAACAAAAGTGAAAAAGACTCCATGTGACTTACAACACCTAATACATATACATATTTACATATAAAGCCACATACTTTTGTTAAGGCTGAAATGAGCCCCATGGTCTGGAGGGATTGAGGGGCTTGTAGTCGCACTCTGAAATAGTAATAATGACAAGGGTTTTTGCGTTAGCATAGCCTGTCAGGAAAAATGGGAGAAAATGGGGATTTGGCCGATACCTCCAGCGACTCAGAAGCTGCAAATCAAGCTCCCGAAGGAAGGCTGTGAAAGGAAAAAGTCAGGAGACTTACTTCATCACAGCACACCTCATGGATATTCACCTACTCGCACTCCAGGAGACCGCATATTACTGCGTCTCTCATCGGGTGCTTCGAAATACTTCCAGATCAGCCTAGTCATTGACACGAAATAACTAGACCGTGCACTTTCCAAAATGGCCAACAGGGCTGGCTGTGCTCCAGGGCCATATTGCGTGAATGACAAGCTTGCCACGAGTAACTATAAAGGAATAACCAGAGCACAGTACCTGATAGCTTGCTACAAGGTAATATCAAATATAATAGTGGGAAACAGAATGTACATTTTGAAATTAGCAATCGAAAAATTAAAAACTTAAGAAACTACCGATATGGAATATTGGAGAGCCTATAAATAGTTTCCGAAGGGATTAAACAATTAAACTCATCTACTGAAAGCTTTCGGATGAGTGTGCAAACTTGGCTTTCCATACGTGGCGCAAGGGGTGATCGAAGTCCCTGCCTTGCTCTGTTGGTTAATTGCACAATCCTCTCTGTTTGTTGTGCTCAGTAAAAACCATATTGGGAGCACTCCGTTCTGCAAATTAAGACTTTGCGAGTAAATGCTATCAAACTTTTGTGTCGCTAGTGCACAGCCTTTGATTTCCTTTAAATGAAGGTATTAGGTTGTTAGTTTGAATAAATATTTTGGGTGCTCCACGGGTGGCGTCTTCCGTCCGTTCGACGTCTTCATGTACTGAAAACATGCTGTGCTTCCAAACTAATTTGGTTGCATCCCCTTGGGCACACCTTAGGTTCCTATATAGAAAATGGACCTCCAAGGAATCTTTTGCTTCTTAAACCATTTTAATTGCTTCAATGTTTATCAATGCATGTCAGAAATTTTCATCATCTTGTTTTTCATTCTTTTTCAAACAATATATTTTCCACATATACTTAGATTGCTGCTATGCATTTCGGGCTGAAAGCCCTTCTTCAGGGAGCATCTCCTTACTATATTTCTGAGGAAGAGTACAAAAAGACCAACTATTTAAAGACTGTAAAACCGCTCTAAGAAGAACTATTGCTGGCAGAGCTATACACAATACCACAATTAACTGATGTACATAGTACCAGCTGGGTTCTTCCAATGAATCAGATTTTACCTTAAGCATAAATAGACAAAACAGCTCGGAGAGTAGCTAGCTTCTACTAAGGCACTGGTAAAAGTAATTGTAATAGAGTGAGAGCAGTGACAGTGTTAGAAGGTAACTCACAGTCTTAGGGAGGATAATTATTGTTTTATTTTACAGAGTTTCCAATTGAAGGAGCCAGTGTCCAGAAGCGGGTCTCTCTTGTTTTGTCTTCCACTTCCCTTTTCCCCCCAGGCCAAGTTCAGAGGCAGTGGATTCTCGATTGTCACTGGTCTTGGTTGGTGGGATCTGGGGTAAGATCATCTGTTCCTGAGGGGGCCGCACCAGAGTGTATCCTTTCTGACAAAATGTCTCTGAGGTTTTTTCCTTTCCTATGGGAGAACATAGGTTCTCCCATAGGAAAGGAAAAAACCTCAGAGACATTTTGGTATGTTCAGGTTACCACTGCTTAGAGTGCGCCAGTGTTTTTTGACTATTTTTGTTACGGGATCAGACGCTATATTAAAGGTGGTGACACAGATAGGCCCTTTTTCTTTCTCAGTGTCTTGTTTTTGGCATGTTTCAAGGAGCGCCTCCCTGTGATTGTTTGCGGCTCTCTTCCTTGCTTTGGATATCAGATGTGAAGGATATTTCCTGGCAATCAGTTTCTCAGACAGTTCTCTTGCTTGGATTTTGTAGTCTTTTGTCTCTGTGCCGTTCCGCCTAAATCGGAGGAACTGTCAAATGACTGTTGTTTGTTATTGCACAATCAACAGTTGATACATACAACATCGTATCAACTTGATCGTACTCTGAATATGGTTCGGGCGATGTACACAACAAGTATCAAGTGGGATTCGAGACTGTATAAAGCGAGTCCTAAACCCAGGGGTGGCTTGTCCGTGTTAGACTAACATGGACGAGCCACCTCTGGGTTTAGGACTCGCTTTCTGCAGTCTCGAATCCCACTTGAAATGAAATTAAATGAAATACCAGTATTTGTAAAGCGCACAGCTACCTCCGAAGTGGTATCCTGGCGCTGGGGGTCCTGGGGAAGAATAAGCAAGCTATTGCCCAGAGTCAAATGGTGCTGGGCTGACAAGCTTTCGGTGCCGGGGATCGAACCGCGAGCACCAGATTCCAGCGTCAGTCGCCCTGGCCGCTGCACCACACCTCTTCCACTTGATACTTGTTGTGTACATTGCCCGAACCATATTCAGAGTATGATCACTGGCTCTTTTCAGTGGCCCCAGAGGAAGGGACTATTGTCCCGAAAAGCATCAGGCAATTTTGAAATACCGCCTGTTCTACAATACATTTGAAAGCCAGCCTGTCATTGTGAAATATGATTAATGATTTATGTTTGTAATGATTCTAATGCATACTAAAGTTGTATGTATCACTTTGTTGATTGTGTAAAAACAAACATCAGTCATTTGACAAATATGTTTACATTTGGAGTTTGTTCATGTATAACTTTGAGTACCAAAGAGCATTTTCATGATCAAAATTTTGAAAAGAATGTTAAAGATGTTTAAACATTCATTATAGTGCACACAGTTACCCAGGTGATAGTACTGTTAGATTGTTTGGAGAGTACATATAATCCTACCACAATAGGGGCAAAGGTGCTGCCCATGCTGGTCCTGTGCTGTTGTCGGAATAGTGCATCCTCAAAGCGAAATAAATTCTCGGTTAGTGCCAGCTTGCAGCACTCCAAAACAAGGTGTCTCGTGTATGGAACTGTTCTTCAAAAAGGACCTCCTCAATGAAGTCAAGGGTCTCCCTGTGGGGTAGGCTGGTATAGAGGCTCTCCACATCTAACCCAATTAAGATGCTGGTAGTGGGATCAAAACGTAGATTATGGAGAAGGAAAAGTACCGCCTTGGTGTCTTGTAGGTAGGTACTGGTTCCTAGTATCAGCGGGCGTAAAAAGGCATCTGTGAACTTGGAAAGAGGTTACAGGATGGACTATGGGTCGTCCAGGTGGGTTTTCCAATGACATATATTTTCAGAATGGTGTAGAAATACGAAGTAACCGGGTTGGTGTTTTCCAAGAAATCCCCTTCTTTTTTGGTGATCCAGTCATGTGCTGTGGCCTCTTCCACCATGTTGGCGCTCTCCATACGTAGGGGTTCCGTTGGGTCATCTGCCACACAGAGGTAGTTCCCCTCATCAGACAAAAGTCTCATGCATTCCTTGCGTTAGGCTGTTGTGGTTTGAAGGACAATAGCTCCTCCTTTATCAGCTGTTTTTATCGTGATTTTTTTGTCGTTAGCCAAGAGATGGATCGTTTCTTGTTCCATCTTGCTGGTGTTGTGGAATACTTTGATGGTCCTGAGGTCAATTTCACCCACTTTATTCAGGATGGCCTTTTCAAAGGCTAGTAGTTCCACTGGAAGGTTGACTGATGGAGGGGTGAAGTTCGGTTTACGATGTAGACCTGTGTCACTTCCATGGGTTACCATTGAGGGTTTGCCCTAAAAAAATTGCTACAATTTGATCTTGCGGATAAATTCATTTAACTCACAACTGAGTTTGAATTTGTCCATCCTCGGTGTAGGCACAACGCCTAATCCTTTTTCCAGGACTGTCTGCTGGGTGGGTGATAGAATTATATCTGATAGATTTACCACTAGACTGGGTGGCTACTGGTGGTGGAGTTTTTCGGAGGGCCCATGCTCCTCGTATTCATCCTTGTTGCTTCCAGGAGGTGCGACCATTGCACCTGTTGTCTGTTTGTTCTTCCTCTCTACGGTCCTTTGCCTCTTCCTAAAAAAGGAAACATTTGTCCAGGCTGTTCAGGTTTTTGTGCTTGCTCCCAGTAGGGGTACGGTTGTTGTTGGTAGTGTGGGGGTCCATAGAAGAAAGGTAGGTCAGGGTAAGGTGGGGTTCTTGGTAGGGGGGCCATCCATATCCCCGTCCTCTTCTGTTCCTCATCCTCCCGCTGTGATTACGTCGATTTCGGGTGTTGTTTCTATGGCTGTATCAGGTGTCTGAGCTATCAGAGCGAGTATCTGACCAATCAGTGTCTGTATTATACCCGGGGTTCCTCCCTGATGGGTTATAATCATCTCTTGTGTGTGGGAGACCTTGTCATGTGAAAGTTTTTTGAAACCCTGCCACAAGAGCTATCTCTTCTACTATGCTACCTTATAGAGCCACTAGATGACCCTAGGGCATCTTGTGTCTCCACTTTACAACGATATGGGGGTCACCATACCAGACTTGCACATGGCTTTGATAGCATTTACTCACTCACAAAGCCTTTTTTTTTTGCAGAACGAGGTGCTCCCAATATGGTTTTTACTGAGCACAAAAAACAGAGAGGATTGTGCAATTAACCAACAGAGCAAGGCAGGGACTTCGATCACCCCTTGCGCCCCGTGTGGAAAGTCAAGTTTGCACACCCATCCGAAAACTTTCAGTAGATGAGTTCAATTGTTTAATCCCTTCAGAAACTATTTATCGGCTCGCCAATATCCCATAACGGTAGTTCCTTACGTTTTTAATTTTTCGATTTCTAATTTTAAAATTTCCATTCTGTATCCCACTTTAGAATAATTTTTTTTTTATATTTCTTTTTATTGAAAAAACAAGCAAGGCATGTACAAAACATAGGAATGTAAGGACTCTACGAGGGTTGAGCATCATATCATCAAACATTACAATAAGCAATGTATTGACGAGGGAAGGGGGAAGAGAAGAGAACACAGAAATCTTACAAAAATTATCAGTAACAATAAGGACTCAGGGGGAAAGCGGGACATCAAGAACCGCAGCCACAGGTGGTACGCAGATGTCCCCTCTATATCGATTCCAAGGAGCCAACATTTTACGCCATTTCCGGGGGCGACCCCGAGCCAAGTACACCGTTTTCTCCCGGAACATGCACCAATCCATGCTTTCTACCCACAGCTCAAGAGTGGGAGGCCTCTGAGACCCCCACAACTGTGCAATGTTCTGTTTGGCAATCATGGCCCCTGGAGTCACCCATTGAGTCTGTGCCACATTATGATCCGTGGGCTCCCAGACATTCAACAAACAGCGTCTGGCCTCCGGTAAGAGAGCCACACCCGTAACCTCCTTCATCACCTCATGGACACTACTCCAATAGTCAAACACTTCGCGACATTCCCAGATAATATGGAGGAACGTCCCCAACTGACCGCAACCCTGCTGACACAGACCCTCTTCAGAAAAACCCATCCTGACCAAACGGGGACCTGTGACATAGACCCTATGTAGTATTTTGAGCTGAACTAGCCTCAGTCATGCTGGAATCGCGACCTCCTTCGGTGAGGAGATCGCGGACTGCCAGTCTTTATCGTCAAGCTCAAGGCCGTCATGGGTCCACTGATCACGCAGTTGCGATAGAAGGTCCGCCCTGTGATTGATCAGTTTCTTGTAAACCAGGGAAATGGTACTATCAGGCATATGGCCATCCAAGTTACGATCCTCTAACGGGGTAGACTCCGGTATCAAATCCCCTTCCGAGAAAACAGACATTAGCGCATGCCGGACCTGAGCATAACGGAAGTATTCCGTCCCACCCAATTCAAACTCGGTCTGCAAGGTCGCGAACGATTTCACCTGTCCCTTCACCCATAGGCCTCCCACCTTGGAGATCCCAATGAGATCCCACTTGTCGAACCCTTTAGTGTAACCAACAACTAATAATACAGAGTTCCCCGGGCAAAGTCAACTAAATGACTGGCATGAGCCTCTCTCTCATCGAGTCAGGCAGAAAGGGTGAGTGTTGTGGACCCTTTTCGGAATTTTTAGGGATACCTCACACAGGTCACCGGTTGGACTACACTTGTAATCCCACCCGGTGATCGTCCAGCGTCATCATCGGTATCCTGCCCCTGCGACAGACTGGCGGTGCAATGCCTGTCGGGCAACAACAGATGTCGCACTTTGGCGGGGATCTTCTATTCCGTAGCCAAAGGGTGTGTGGGTGTGAGGGGCCTAAAAAAGAAGGGGTTTATGGTTGTGCAAAAGTGAGCGTGGGTGAGATTAAAAAAAGTCAGTAGAGTCCAAAAGATAGATTTTTAATGGCATGGCTCACTGCTTTATTAAAATAGTAAGGGGTATTGAGGCGGGACAATCAAGGTAGTAGAGCCTCATTCAACCCTTAGTGAACAAATGGTCAACATGTTTCTCGCCACGAAGGCAATTCGTCAGGACCAAAAAATATAAACAGTGCTCATATAATTGCAGGGGATCCCTCAGTGATCAGAGGGATCCAGTATACGACCTGGTGTGTGTCGTATGGTAATCCTTCGTCAGGACCCTTCCCAGAACTGAATAGGAGAGAGGAGAAGAAGGGCGTCATCAGAAGATTCTATATATCTCTCTATGTCCCTCGGTAGACCTTACATGCACCTTTGACATGCTAGAATAGTGTAGCGAGGTGTCGATGGGTCTCTAGAGGCCCCATCGTGAAGAGATATGAGAGTGAGAGAGAGAGACAGAAAGCCATTGAGAAGAACGTGGAATTCTCGCGTTCTGTGACTGTCAGGAGTATACATTTGATGGGCATGCATGAGGTCTGCCCTGGGATATGGCATGCACAATAGTATATATCAGACTCATTTTGCTGAAACACGTCATGCGTTAAAAATCTTGTGATCTAGACGGCTGAGAATTAGCCATTGGCACACGTGATTTCAAGCAGTGTTTAAGACAACATTTACGGAGAAAAAAACCAATATTTAGACATTTCCTTGAAAAGACGAGCACTAGATGGCGTCAGTGTGCTAAAAGGGGACTAAACCTTATGGTGAACCAACAAACATGCCGGGATATTATAGCGTAAACGAGCTTAGTTAGGACCTTACCCGTATTCTTTACTAGGGAAGCTCCCTCGCGCTGACCTGGTGGGGCCAGAACTTGGTGTAAGACACCTGAAAGGAGTAAGTATTGCCGCCGGGTTAGGGATTGGTCGGTCAGCGCGTCTTACCGTTTTACCCGCTTCAAGCTCGGTCCCTGCCACGGCGATCAGATGGAAACGCTCGCGGAGGTCGTAGCACGGAGCAGAGCGCCTTACCTGATTGTTCTTGGCAGAGGGAGTCTAGGCACCTACCCCTCCCACTTCGGATGATACCGCAGGACAGCCGGTGGAGCTGCAACGTCCCGGAGACTCTGGTTAAGACCGGGAAGTGCGGGCATTAGGTGGGCGTGTTCAGGGCGTGTTGCCAGGCAACGGAATGCCGTGAATGAACAGCGAAGATTCCCTCGTTGTATGTCGAGGAGGGAAGAAAAGCTGGGTGCCATCTTGGAAGGGGGAAGTAGTATAGAAACACTGTTGATATTGCTAGGGAGGTAGTAGTAGGTTCATCTACAGATCCCTCTATGCTAACAACAGGGACAGGGGTAATTCTATTTCTTGGTTCGAAAAGTTTCTGGCATAATAAGGACAAAGTAGTCCCAGCATTCAGCTATCTGGTGAGCATTGTCCAGGGCACCGCATCGTTTAGACCATTTCCATCGGTATGTAGACGGTGTACCCATCTCTGCTCCAGTCTGAACAGGGCTTGTTGGTTCATTCCAGGTTGGCATTCTAGGACAGTCCACTGTATCTCTTCAGTGGTGTGTTTGTGTTCCTTACAGTGGTCATAAAGCCTGGTGTGTGTTTTGGTACATCGGATATTACTATTGTGCTCCATTATGCGTTGTTTGACAGGACGCATCGTCATCCCGATGTACAGCATCTTGCAGGGGCACACTAAGATATATATACATCTCGAGCTGTTACAGTTGGTGTGTTTGTTTATAGTCCAGATGAAATCCCCTGGGAGTTCAATAGTTTTACCTTGGATCGTTTGGGGGCATACTACACAGGAACCACACCTGTAGTGTCCAGTGACAGGGGGTAGATCCCATAGAGTCCTGACTGGTCGAGTACACGATTTCTTTGGGCGGGTGTGGATCAGTGTGTCCTTCAGGTTCGCGGTCCTCTTGAAAGCAAACCGTGGTCGCGCCAGTTTCATCCCTGCAGAGTTCAAGATACCCCAATGTGTGGTCACAGCTTTTTTAATGAACGACGAATGCCTGGTGTAAGAGGTGACACAGGTGATGGTGTCATCTGGTTCTTTTGGGTGAACCTCGAGAAGGGCATCTCTGTTATTATTCAATGCTCGTTTTAACGATTTCTTCAACAACCGTGTTGGGTATCCTCTGTCCTGGAGCTTATGTTGCAGGGTCTGGGCCTCTTGTTTGAAGTTTTGGACAGAGCTGCAGTTTCTCCGTATTCGAAGGAATTGCCCAAAAGGCAAATTGTCTCGCAGAGCTTTTGTATGGTGGCTTTGGTAGAGGAGTAAACTGTTTCTGTCAGTATCCTTCTTGTATAACGAGGTAGTGATTGATTCCGATTCTAGCCTGATGGTTAGATCGAGAAAAGGTATTGATGTTTCTGAGATGGTGCCGGTAAATTTCAGGAAGGGGTCTTGTAGATTGATCCATTCGCAGAAGGCTTCACAGCTTGGACGGTCCCCTTTCCAGAAGATCAAGATGTCGTCAATATAGCGACGCCAGAGAGTGAGGTTCTCTCGGTATGGGTTATGCTCTGGGGGTTAGATGTACTTCTTTTCGAATGAGGCCATGTAGATGCACGCCAGGCTCGGCGCGAAGGTAGAACCCATAGAGGTCCCCCGGACCTGATGGTATAACTGGGACTCATACCTGAAGAAATTTTCGGTCAGGGCAATATGGGCAAGTTCCATGATGAAGGCTATTGGTGTTGGGGACAGCCATTCTTCTTCTCGCATCAATGAATCGACTGCTTCCAGGGTCGCTTGTTGCGGAATATTCGTATATAGTGCCTCCACGTCGAGGGTGAGCAGCAGGTCAGTGTCTTCTCTCCCATCGATATCTGCGATCAGACGAAGGACGTCCCTGGTATCTTGCAGGTAAGATGGTATCTGTCTGACAAAAGGTTGAAAAAAAGCATCGCAGAATTGCGAAAGCGGTTCTAACAGTGACCCAATTCCTGAAACAATCGGTCTCCCCGGGACCGGAGAGATGCCCTTGTGTATTTTGGGGAGAGTATAAAAGTAAGGGGTGACAGGATCTAGTGTCACCAAGAAGTCTGCCTCCTTCTTACTAATCCACTCATTAGTCTCCCCCTCAATAACAAGGCCCATGATGGTGGTGGAAAGTCGTTTGGTTGGGTCCTCCTGGAGTGGTCTATAATGGTTAGTGTTTGCCAGTTGTCTCCTGCATTCACGATCATAATCCTCATAATTCTGTATGACCGTGGCGCCCCCCTTTGTCTGCCTGTTTAATGACGATTGACTCGTCTCGACCTAGATCATTAGATGCTAGTCGTTCTGCAGTGGACAGATTATGAAAAGTTTTGGTCGGGGGTATGTTCCGCATGCTCCTCAGGACCGCCCGTTCAAAAGTTAGAACTTCGGGTGGTACCATCCCGTCAGTGGGGGTAAAGGTGGAAGGTTTTCTCAGGCCCGTGTCAAGATCCGGAAGTTCAGGTTGGTTTTCGAAGCAAAGCCCGAAGGCGAATCTTCCTGAAAAATTGTTTGAGCTCGATCATCTCTTGGAATGTATCAGGGGTTGGTGTAGGGACAAATCCTAGACCCTTCTCTAAGACTTGCGTCTCGGTTGGTGTCAGAGTTCTGTTTGATAAATTGGCAATTAGGCTCGTCTCCCCCTGGATGCCGTGCTCCTGGTCTCCATTGCCGTTGGTGCTGGTGTTTGGTCCTGCCACTGTACTCCCTTTTGCCCGCCTCGCTTTCGCCCTCTTCCTCTGCCCCAACCTCTGCCTTGAAAAGGTGGCGGATTAAGGGGGTAGAATTGTGGGGGGCCTTGTGGGTAAAAGGGGTACTGCCAAGGGGGTGCCATATGTGGTGGTCCGTGGAAGACTGGGCCTTGATGATAGCCTTGTTGCCATGCACGGGGTGGTCGAGGATTCTTAGGTGGGTACCCGCCACTGGAGTCACTGCTCGTCGATCCGCGTCTGGTATCACTCCCTGAGTTATCATCAGAAGAATAGGTTTTCTTTTTTCCTTTGAAATCATCCTTCAGGTAGGGGTATACTTTCTCTTTCGCAAATTTTGCAATATCTTTCTCGAGTTTAGTTGTTTTTTGTTTCAGTAAAAACTCGTGGTGATCTGCCATTTCTTGGTTTATTTCCGAGAGTTTGGTCGTGAATGCTGTCTTATTATTCTTGGATATTGCATTTTTCATGGTGGCTTCCATGGCAGAGATTTTCTCTTGTAGTGCATCCGATAGGCGTTTCGCTGTTTGGCTGATCAGAAAGAGAAGATCCTTGGTGCACTTCCACGATACTTGACACCAATCCACTTTGAACCGTTTGTCGTCCAGGAAAAGTCTTGGAATTATGTTCACAATTAAACCTTGCGGTGCTATATTGCTCCTCAAGTATTCTGTCATCATGATTCCATGAATGGTAATCCTGATGAGTTCCTTCTTCATCTCCGTCAATGTGGTCCATTCATCGGAGGAAGCACCAGATGTTGCGATTGGCGGATTGGTAAGGATTGATGGCGTCGTTCTTAGCGCCTCGGCTATAGTGTCCTCATTAAAGCTGAGCCCTGGGACGTCCTCCATGATCGTGTTGAGGTCCAGATGCGGTGCTAAGGATGTCTGCTGACCAGAGTCAGGTTTTAGTCAAAATAAATGTAATTCTCTCACTAGAAATGTTGTCTCAAGGTGGTCCAAAGCGGCGGATAGTTTATTCGCCAAATGGTAACCTTTAAAAGAAGTTCCCGTGCACGAGGCACGCAAGCATAACGGAAGTATTCCGTCCCACCCAATTCAAACTCGGTCTGCAAGGTCGCGAACGATTTCACCTGTCCCTTCACCCATAGGCCTCCCACCTTGGAGATCCCAATGAGATCCCACTTGTCGAACCCTTTAGTGTTCCACAGTTTACCAAATTTGTCAGAGCCGAAAAGCGGGGTAGCCAAAGTCAGACGGTCCTTCCACCCTAACGAAATGGTAGCGTCGCGCCAGATCCGCACAGCCGTCTTGGTTGGCCCCGTCAAAGTCCTCTCCACAGATTTAGTGTACAACGCTCTATAATAATTGCCCCCAGGAAGTAGCCATCTATCCATGGCCAAACCAGGGTTTAACTCTGGGCCGTACATACCGTGATTGATGGCTCCCAACTGTGAAGCCCAATAATATCTCGTAATATCAGGGAGAGCAATGCCCCATCATACCAAGGGAGCGTTTATTTAGCAAGCGCAATCCGCGGTCTTCCGTCCCACAAGTTTCCTTTGTAGACCCTCCACCACACAAAAATAACTAGCTGGGACGATATCAAGCGTGTTCTGAAGGGCATACAGAAAACTAGGGAGCGACATCATTTTAAAAAGGGCCGCCCGCCCAAGCATCGACAACGGGAGTTTCGGCCAGCCCGCAACATCTCGCTTCAGCCGAGTCAAAGGGGGAAGAAGATTCCTTTCGTATCGAACAATGAGGTCCATCGAAACATAAATTCTGAGATACTTAAACCCCTCCTGCGCTATTTGAATAGGACAGTTACGCGGTAGGATCGGTATATCGCCACTAAGAACGTACAGATAGGGCTTCGCCCACTTAATGACCAAGCCAGAGTTTCTACCGAAGGAGGTCAGAACATCACAAAGCACTACCAAAGATTTCCTGGGGGAGGTCAAATACAGCAAGATGTCGTCCGCATATAAGGAAATACGATCTTCAAACTGTGGAGACCACTTAATACCCTTCATCGAGGGCTCCCAACGGATCCAAGCCTCGAGAGGCTCGAGGGCCAACGCTAATAAAAGAGGCGACAGCGGGCAACCCTGGCGAGTACTCCGCCCAAGACAAAATGGCTATCTGGGCAAGCGGATCTGTATAGAGAAGATGCACCCAGCTGATGAATTCCGAACCGAAACCAAATTTAGCCAGCACCGCCCACAGATACGGCCATTCAAAAGTATCAAACGCCATTGTGGCATCTAATGATGCCAAAATGGCTGATTCACGCAGCGTCGAGGCCCTCGCAAGAGCCCCGTGCAGGCGTCTAAGGTTCAACGCCGTATTCCTGTGCGGGATAAAGCCAGACTGGTCCGGGTGAACCAAATCACTAATAACCTTGATTAATCTATTAGCCAACAACTTAGCAAGAATCTTAGGTTCAGAATTTAATAATGAGATCGGCCGATACGAAGCACACCTATTCCTCGGTTTCCCCTCCTTATGAATTACCACAATCAACGCCAGTCTCTGACCACGGGGGAGGAGACCACAATCACGGGATTCCAGGAACATGTCTCTCAAATACGGAGCAATCCTATCTGGACGAAGCTTGTAAAGCTTAATCGGGAGACCGTTGGGACTCATCGCCTTACCAGAGTTCAGGGAGCGCATTGCTAACATTACCTCCTCTGTAGTGATCTTACCGTCCATAAGGTCTCGGTCAGCCTCACACAGGTACGGGAGCCCAATATCTCACAACAACAAGCAGGAGTCCTCCTCCCGTCTATCTGACACGGAAGAGTACACCGAGCGAAAGTGATCAGCGAAGCATGCCACTTTCTCCTGCGGGTCGTGACCAGGACTCCACTCTCTGTCTCAATTTCCGGTACAACACGACCAGCTCTATCTTTCCTGTCCAACCATGCTATTAATTTGCCAGCCTTGTCCTCAACGTCATATAGACGCCCCTGTTGTTCCCGACTAAGGGCCTTCGCACCATCTGTTACCAACGTTCTATATTTCAGCTGCTTCAATTGCAGGACATGCAATCTAGAGCGGGTAATCTCTTGCTCCAGTTCCAATTCCAAATCAGCTATCTCCGTCTCTATCCTCACCACGTCCTCTTCCTTTTGTTTTTTAACACCAGCAATTAAAGAGAGAGCTTGACCCCTAAGTGCTGTCTTGAAAGCCTCCCACAGCGATATCGAGGAAGTGACAGAACCCTCATTTTCCCGGGAAATAATGTTACAAAGCCTTTACAAGTGCACTGCGAGTCTTGGGATTACGAAGATACCAAGGGTTAATAGGAGCTATCCTTCCCTCCGAGCCCGGCGCCAGTTCAAACCGAAACCAAAGAGAAGAGTGATCGGAAATACCCTGAGCCATATGTCTGACCTCCGCAACATAGGACGCCTGTGCAGCCGGCACTAAGACATAATCTATCCTGGAGAGACTACTGTGGGCGCCCGAAAGAAAGGTATACTGTTGCTGAGTAGCGTGGAGCAACCTCCAGCAGTCCACCATTCCCATCGTGTCAATGAAGTCAGGCAGCCAGCCATGAGCCCTCCCGAGATCTCTAGGTGAATGCCTATCCAACACACCAGACACCACTGCATTAAAATCGCCACCCAGCATCAGAAACCCCCCAGGGAGATCGAGTAAAACCCGTCCCAGGTCAGCAAAGGTAGTAGACTGCAGGCCAGGAGGAACATAAACAGACACCAGGGAAAGCGTGCAGCCCTCCCACCGTCCCGATACAGCCACATAGCGCCCGCTCTCATCGAGGACCATTGACTCCACCTCGAACGGAAGAGAATTCTTAATGAGGATTCCAACCCCCCGAGACCCAGATGAGAACCCAGCATGCGCCACCAAACGATATCCCTTTCTATTCATGGCGTGGCATGTATTACCAACTAAGCGGGTTTCTTGAAATAAAACCACATCCGGTGAGTGTTGTTTCAGGAGTTGCAACACCACCCCACGTTTAATCTTATCCCTTAACCCATTAACATTCCAGCTCATCAACCTCAACCCCCTACCCCCCATCATAAAACAGAAAGAAGACCCACCCTCCATCCGAGTCCAGCACATCAATTCAAGTGTCTTGCAATATAAGGCCTTGCTGAAAAACGAAACTGAAAACCAACACCCCCCCCACCCAAACAGCCCGTCCCAACACCCCCCACCCTGCACCCCTGCTTCCGACTATAGGGCCACCCCAACTCGAAGTGTGCCTGTCGCCCCCACGTCTACACTAAACTACAAAAAGTTAGGCTGAGGAGGAGAGAGACCCCTCGATGACCCAGTAACCCCCCCATACCATCTGCGTGAAAATGCACATATAGACTAGAACCACAACAATATGAAATACCTTAGCGTCCACAGGAACCAGACAGATTATGATCATTCCTGCTCCACAGTTCCTCCCTCAGTCTCATCAGAATGTCTCTCCGGACCTTGCTGGGCCGGCAAAGTATCCAACCAATCGGCCACCACTTCGGGCTTATCAAAGAAATAGGTCCGCTCGTCATGTTCGATCCTCAACTTGGCCGGGAAAAGCATGGCATATTTGAGACCCAGGTCACGAAGTCTCCTCTTCACCCCCAAAAACGGAGTCTTTGTTTTTGGACCGCTTGAGTGAAGTCTGGATAAAAGCTGATAGTTGAGTTCTCGAACTTCAAGGGCCCACCCGCTCGAGAGGTTTGGAGGATAGCGTTTCTGTCTCGAAAGTTAAAGATCCGCGCTATAAGAGGCCTCGGCCGGGCGCCCACTTTCGGTCTTCCTCCAGGAATCCTGTGGGCGCGCTCCACAGTAAAGAACTTGCTCAGTCCCTTGGGCTTTAGCTGGTTGATGATAAGGTCTTCCACGAAAAGGTCGGCCGCTTGATCCTCTGCCTTTTCCGGAACTCCAATTATACGGACATTATTCCTTCTTGCCCTCCCTTCAAAATCCTCAAGGCGACGGGCCACAATGTCTTTCGAGGCCCTCAGGTTTCGGACCTCGGTCTGCAACTCAACGACGTCATCCGTTAAACTCGATGTCTTTATGTCTAACGATTTGACCTTCTCCTTTGTCTTTGTAAGGTCTGTGCGAATCAGGTTCACATCAATGGCCACGGTGTCTAACTTGTGTGCCAAGGTTTTAATTTGCTTCCCGAGGGATGACCTAATGCCGTCAATGGCGGTCATAACGTCCTGCAATGTCAGTTCGGTTGCCGGGGCCGAGGAATCCTTCGCCTCTTCCAGCGTCCTACCCGGTCCACTGGGCGATCCTTTAACTTGGGCATATCGATCCATGACATTGGATTGGGTATATCCACCCCTTCTGGTGGTTTTCAACTTCTGCTTGTCCCCTTCCGATTTGCTCGCCATTTCAGGACAATCTCAAGTGCCCAGCTCAGGAGAAGGGGGAACAGGTCTCCGGTCTAGCAAGCCATAGATAGTATCTATCTTCCAGGATATTCGCCCAATGTCTCTTTTCTGCTCCGAAGTAGAAAGGCGCAAGCACAAAACGGCCCCAAGCACTTAAATTAGCCCAAACAAAGGACGGCGTATCCCCAGGCTAAAGTCCGACACATCGTATATTGTCTGAAGCGCTCAGGCACCAACAGAAATACGAGCTGCCGCAGTGAGGCATCTCCAGACTCAAAACCAGTCCAAGTGCCAAAACCGAAAGTGAAAGTGGGACCGGACCGGTCGCCCCCGCGAACCTGTGCCGATGTTGTTCAATTACACCTCGGGCACCATGCCAACTCAAGCGCCGGGCATCCAGGAGGCATAGGCCGCAGTCTTCTCCACACCACAACTCTGGCCCCCAGGGTCCGATCGGGACGCAGTTTTCAGCTTCCACTTCTCCCGTGGTTCATCTACTCGGACACTCAACCGCAGACAGGATAAGTGACAGGATATATGCGGGAGGGCACAAGGGTCTCGGGAGCCCTTAGCTCACGCAGCCATCTTGGATGCGCACGAAGCTCCTCCCCACTTTAGAATATTTGATACTACCTTGTACCAAGCTATCAGGTACTGTGCTCTGTTTATTCCTTCATAGTTACTTAGGGCAAGCGAGTCATTCACATAACATGGCCCCGGAACAAAGCTAGCTCCGTCAGCCGTTTTGGAAAGTGCACATCTAGTCATTTTGTTACAATGACTAGGCGGATCCGTAAGTTTTTAGGAGCACCCGATGAGAGATGCGGTAATATGCAGTCTCCTGGGGTGCGAGTAGGTGAATATCCATGAGGTGTGCTCTGATGAAGTAAGTCTCCTGACTTTTTCCTTTCACAGCCTTCCTTCCGGAGATGGATTCGAGGCTTTTGAGTCGCTGGAGGTATCAGGCAAATCCCCGTTTTCTCCTGTTTTTTTCTGACAGGCTATGCTAACGCAAAAAACCTTGTCATTATTACTATTTCAGGGTGTGACTATAAGCCCCTCAACCCCTCCAGACCATGGGGCTCATTTCAGCCTTAACAAAAGTATGAGGCTTTATATGTAAATATGTATATGTATTAGGTGTTGTAAGTCACGTGGTGTCTTTTTCACTTTTGTTTTAAATAGCACATAATCACTTTTTCCACCTGAGATGTGTGCTAAGTGTTTTCCTGCAACGCACGACGGAACACGAGCTAGTTGATAACTACAGGCACTATAGAGGAGCATTTTAATAAGGATATGACGCTGCCTGCTTTGAATACCTGCCAGCTAGCCTAGTAGACTAGCTTTTTTCTAATTGTTCTCTGCTTTATTCCCTACAGATACTACCTACCATTGTGTAAACAAATGTATTTAACCACTAGTGCACACACAATTGGTGGGCAATTTTTCATTTTCAGTTGCCTTATTTACAGGTTACTATAGGAGTGGTGCGCACGGGGCTGGCCCCTGTGTGGTCCTGAAGAAGAGATTTAGGGGAAACTCGAAACATGTCGACCAGATACTAGGGACACTTGACCCATTATGGTTATGCTGTTTTTCCCCAGTATTAACCCGTGTTTTTAAACATACCAACATACACGTACTCAGTTTCACAAGCGGAGGTTCCTGGCTTCATCTACGCTGTAGCCCATCAGGCCAGCAGCGCACCGGTCTCCCAGCCCACCTCTCGCCGCACCCGCTCCGCGGGTGCCGCTTCGCCGGTGGGTGTTGGTAGAGGCAGCACCTTGGAGGAGTAACTCAGGACACAGGCGGCAAGGCGGTAAGGGGCGCAAGGAACCAGCGGGGCTGCGAGCGTGCGGGGACTTCATTTCCCAGAAGTCCCTGCAAGACCGACGGAGAGCTTCCGGTCCGCTCTCCCTGCTGGCCCGCCCCCCGCCCATCACAGGCTGTTAAAAGTGTTCCAGCCCTACTATCCTGTGGGACACGTACTCAGTTTCACAAGCGGAGGTTCCTGGCTTCATCTACGCTGTAGCCCATCAGCCCATCAGCCCACCGGTCTCCCAGCCCACCTCTCGCCGGTGGGTGTTGGTAGAGGCAGCACTTTGGAGGAGTAACTCAGGACACAGGCGGCAAGGCGGTAAGGGGCGCGAGGAACCAGCGGGGCTGCGAGCATGCGGGGACTTCATTTCCCAGAAGTCCCTGCAAGACCGACGGAGAGCTTCCGGTCCGCTCTCCCTGCTGGCCCGCCCCCCGCCCTTTCCGCCTCCTACATAATAACATCCCACTCCCGCAGCACGGGACGCAGCCCGGGCAAAGACTGGGCAAAGACAGGGCCGTTCGAGGACGGCAGAGGACGGCCCTGGCCCAGTCCCCCACCATTTTCTTTTTTCCTCTCTGTCTCATGTAAGGAAGGCAGCCCAGTGACACTCATCTTACTTTTCAACACAGAGTGGCCAGCCACAGGATTCACCGTTAAACTCCTGAGAGGCCCACTTTGAAGCTCCTGACTCATATTACATATGACCACTATGCGTCCCAAAACTAGAAGTAACACAAAAAAAGCCACGGTTGTGGCACAAGTGACTGGCCCCATAGATCTCTTCATATCCCGGGTCAACGAAACCATCGACAAGAGCATTATCCTATTGGAAAAAAGAGTCTCCCTGGACCTTATGCACGCTAAACGCTCCTCTCTGGGTTCTCTTGCAACCGCAAGCTCCCCTGCTCACCAGGCCGTCAACAACTGTTCCTTACCCTTACCCCTAACTATTGTCCCTACACTGACCGTCCCGAATGCTGTAGACTTATCCGTGACCCAATCAGACTCCGATTTGTCATATGTTGACCTCGAGGCTACCCCAGACTTAGAAGCATGCCAATCACCAACTGACAAACCAGAGCAGAGTGTAGCTAGTCATCCCATTCTACCTGACACAGAAATGACTTTAGAACCGATAGAAGCAAGGAAAGACACTTCCACTTCCACCAAGGCTGTGCCCAACATTAGGGAAAAACCCAAAGCAAAAGTTAAGAATCATAACTTGATTTCACCCACCCCTAACTCCGCGGCAGGTATACCCTGCTGGGTGGAAAACATGGTAATAGACCTTAAATCAGATCTCGAAGCCACAATAGCGGCACAAATTAAACCTTTAATATCAAAGCTGGATAGACTCACGTCACTAATTAATTCGAAATGTGGTAGTAAGATAAGCGGGAATGGCCCCGCACAAACGCATGGGGTAAAAGAAATACTTCCCAAAAAAACACCCTGCACTAAACATGCAACAGGCACATCGATCAAGCCTAATACTCCACCACCTAGCAAGGCATCAGCTATACAGCTTCTAAACCAAAAAGGGAGTAAATCAGATGCTTCCCCAGTCACCCCTATTGCGGTAGGTTCTGCCTCTGCAACTCAAGCAGCCCCGAAAGCTTCTGCAGGTCCAACCAAAACAAATAACCGACAAGCTAAAAGCACTAATGGGAACATTACAATTCCAGCAGTGTCTCCCCTCTTAGAGAAACCTCAAGAATCTAAGACAAAGCAGTCTCGCCCCAAAATAATCAATTTCCCGCCGAAAGCTTCCCCCTTCGTGGTGGTCTTAACAGCTGTACCACCACTGAAGGAGGGTGTAAGAGAAACTTTCGCAGATTTAAGGAATAAATGTGCCCAGTGGCTCCAACTGCATAAACCCTTACCTGCTTACATCAGGGGTGAGATCTTTTCTGTACGTAGAGGAGACTGGGTGGGCAGGAACACGAAGACCATAGCGGGTGACGTTATTACCATCAAATTCAGGGAGATAGGGGCAGCAAATTATATCTGCAACACACCCAGTAGTGGACCTGCCACCCAAATAAAACCTCTTCCCTTGTGCTATTTCCTACCTACACCCTTACGACAAAATTTTCCCTGTTCCACTTTTCCAGCAAACAGAGGGCTCATACACCCCTCAGAATACATTACGTACCAATGTCAGCAGCCTCCACATACTCCGCGATTCCCACAAATACCACAACATACAACTTTCCAGTGGCAACCACCCCCTCAACCTCCTCAACCTTTACATCACTTTTCTCAGCAGTGGCAGCAACCACCTCAACCCACACAACACATCATCCACCAATGGCAGCAACCGTGGCAAGGACGCCCCCCCCCTTTCAACCCATTAGGTCCCAACCACTGAGGCAGAGAAAGGGACGAATGGAGAGGACAAGAACAGTGGAGAAATTACAGTGATCCCCCACGTTGGGATGGCTGGAATGGTCTTCCCCTAACAAATAGGTATAGTGCCCTAGAGAGCGTTGACTGACCACCACAGCTAGAAGAACAATCCCTAAATAGCACCGACTCACTGGGATCCCCGGATTCTCCTCTAGCCCCTCCAGACCGAGAGATTCCTAGTGAATCACAAACAGTCAAAACCTCTAGGGACAATCCAACAACCCTAAGCCTGATCTCCTGGAATATTGCAGGGTTAAGGACAAAAGTGGAGGATGGGACAATTAAGTACCACGCGCACAGTCATCAAATAATCTGCTTACAGGAGACGTGGTCACGACAAGAACACCATTTACAGGGGTACAAGACATACTTCTCCCCTGCGACGTCAGGACAGAAGGGTAGACCAAAGGGAGGACAATGCATCTATTTAGCCAATACTATTCAAAACATCAAAACAAAGGTCATCGAACTGGACCCTAATTTTCAGATTCTTGGTCTCTCCCTACCGAAAAAAGAGTCAATAGTCGTTATAAACTTCTACAATAACCTGGACGAACCAGAGTTTCAGAGAGTCCTGACTCACCTCCACGAAAAACTAACCACCCTTAGAACGAAACAAGGAGAAAGAGGTCCGATATCTATAATATGGGTAGGCGACTTTAACCTCCACGCCTGTACCCAACCAAAACAAAAATGTCCTGGCATGGTGACAGAGGAAGGTCTTTCTCTTATCCAATTCTCGCATAACAACATGGGCAGATTAATGAACGATCTCCTATCAGATCTGGACCTCCAAGTAGTAAACACCTTGGACTACGGAGCCAACTCGCTAGCACCGACCTACATAGGAAGAGGTTACAGTACCACGGTTGATTTCATAATAATATCAGCAACCTTAGAATCAAGAGTAAAAAACTTTGAAGTCAAACCGAACTCCCAAAGCGATCACGCAATACTAAAATTGGAAGTGACAACAAACCATCAACAATGCCCTCCTATGACAATAGCCAACGCACTGACCCAGGAAAACATAAGCATTGACAAACTAAATGGGTACTCAATAAAGTGGGGGAAGATAAACCCAGAGGAACTCACTAAAGAGCTGATAAAGTCAGTCTACCCCCAAATTAAAATTTGTCTGGACATATCAACAGAAGACGAGGAGCTCCTTAACAACTTCGCCCAAATTATGGATAAATTAAAGGTTCTGCTTACAGCAAAACAAAAAGCTGGACTACCCCGACTAAAAGGCTGGTTCAATCAGGAGTGTACCAAGGCTCATACAAAGCTGAAACTAGCCCTAAACAAAGACGAAAGGGACCCTCGCACTATAGCCATCCTAAGAAGCGAATACCACAAAATTAGAAAAAAGAGAAAAGAGGAACTTAAGCAAGCACTTTGGAACAAACTCCATACCAGTGCACAAGACAAAAACCCCCAAGCCTTCTGGAGAATTATAAGAACTCCCTTTTTGGTTGATGACATGCGCCCAAAAATCGAAGTTGCAATAGACGCTGCAGAATGGGTATCTCATTTCACTAAAATCTTTCAAAAATCATCCTCTGATCAAGAAACGGCAGAGGAAAAAGAAATATCTCCACCATACCCTATAGACATAAACTTCGAAATCTCTGAGATCCTTTTGGCACTGAATTCAACCAAAAAAGGAAAAGCTCCAGGCCCAGACGGAGTCCCGGCTGACTTTTTTAAATACAAAACAGAACTTTGGGCACCGATTATAACAAGGGTGTGCACCGCAACGGCAAAAAAAGGAATCTTGGAGTCCTGGCAAGGTCCATTATGGTGCCGATATTCAAGAAAGGCAACCGCCAGGACCCTGCTTGCTATCGCCCAATTTCTTTGTTGGATTCACTGGGGAAGATGGCAGGCAGAGTGATCCTAGAAAGACTTCAGGATTGGGTGGAGGAGAGAGGTATACTATCCGACCTACAATTCGGTTTTAGAGAAGGACTAGGAACAGTGGAACAAGCCCTAAACCTTTCGGTCATTTTCGGAAAATACGTGCAAGCCAAAAAAGAAAAACTTTACATGATCTACGTGGACTTGTCCGCGGCTTTTGACTGCGTCTCCCATACTAAACTATGGTCCCTTTTAGCCCAAATGGGGGTAGATCCGCCACTCTTGAACTTTTTAAGGGAACTCTATTCTAATCCTTCCGCAAGAGTTCATTTTGGCACAAAGGGGGAACTGACAGCGTCATTTAGAGTGGAGCGTGGGGTCAGACAAGGATGCGTCCTGGCACCCTTCCTTTTCTCCCTCTACACTAACAACTTGGAGGTAGAGATTTTGAAGGGTGCCCGGGATCTCCCGCAGGCTAAACATCGCCCGATCCCCGCTCTGCTCTATGCGGACGACGCCGTCCTCCTGGCACGAACCCCTTGTGAACTCCAAAAATCTTTCAACAGATACTCTCAGTTCATGAGAACCCTTGACCTTCACATAAACGTGAAAAAGACTTTCGTGATGAAGGCTGGGGTCGGGAGAAAACCTCAAAAAACCATTTTCCTTGATACCCAAAAAATAGACTCCGCAACTGAATATTGTTATCTGGGAGTCACAATAGATAACAAACTTTCCTGGAAAAAGGCAGTGGAAGCCAGGAAACACTGCTTTAAAAGAGCATTAGCTGCATTGGTGACGTTCACACAAAAACTGGGAAAACGTCCACCCATGGAACTGCTGACTATATATATAAAGCTAAATGCCAGTCGACAGCCCTATATGGCGCAGGATTATGGGGTCATATGGATGTTACTTCCCTGCAAACTGCAGAAAATAACTTTTTTAGATTTCTCCTATCAGCCCCTAAGCGAGCTTCGACCTACGCCTGCCACACAGAATTGGGCGTTCCACACATCGAAGATCTTGCGAAAATACAACCGCTACTCCTATGGCGCCGCATCTGGGCTTCAGAAAAAAATGATCTTACAAAGACGATACTGGCAGATGCAATGTCCCTGGACTATGCTCTAAAAATTAAATGGCTAGCCTACATCCGGAACTTTTTCATCGACCTCGGAGTAGAACAATACTACTCAAATCCTGAAAAAATTGGAGAACTCACAAAAAACAACTTAAAAACACGAGCCTTGGGCCATCTGGAAAATCTGAGATTACAATCAGAAGTAGGGAAACAGTCCGTCCAACATGCAATAACGGTCCAATCCACCTTTTCAATTCAGCCCTACTTAACTCTCAATATTGGTACTTTTGACCGCTACCTCCTGATAAGATTTAGACTAAACATATTCCACAAGCTGGTAGCTTTTCCAACCCCAAACGTCTGGGACTCAAATCCACCTCTTTGTCCTTGTGACGGAAAATCAACACAAACTACCCTCCATATCGTCTTGTTCTGTAAATTTTATCAGGAACATCGTAAAGTTTGGTTACTGACTCTCCTAAAAACTTGGGGTCTTAGACAATGTCGACCAGCCATGCTGAGTCTGCAGCTTCTGGACACTGAAGCCACATGCTACCATGTTCTTAACTTTTTGAAATGTATATACAGACACAGAAAAAATCTCTAAAATAACTGTATTGTACAAATTATTCGAGCTCTTTTTAACTTCCATGTTATTTGTAAATAGATTGTAATGCAGATTTTTACTATGTACTGCTTTTATGGATCTCCAAAAAATCCGAATAAAGTTCATTATTATTATTATTATTACATACCAACTAGGAGCAGGAATAAAGTATCAGCCCACTAGTTAGTTATTCTTAACCCACTTTATTTTCCACTCCACAACATTGCACTACATATTTTTCAAAATAAAGTGCTCCTACGTAATTTCGCAAGTCGCAGCACGCCTCAATCCGCAGCGGATTGAGAGTATCCCTATGATGAAGCATGCCACCAAGGGAAACCCCTGGTGGGTGAGGGGACTCTAGAAATAAAGTTTTCTTTCTGGATAGAAGGTTTTGTAATCTAATATAGTGAAAGCCCCGTTTTCTCCGATGGTTAGGTTCTTTATTCCTGCATGCAGGGTTTTGTAGTTCTGCTGATAATTTGGTGTCGGGAATACAGAATTGATAATTGTCCTAAATAACTGTACAATATGATCTTGCAGCCTTGAAAAAGTCCAGGAGGATGAAACATGTGTCAGCTGCGGTGTTTATGGACAATAATGTATAAAGAATTTTATTTCTGAAGCAAACAAGACGGAAGTACTGTGTTTTTTGACTGAGTCCAACTCCTGAAAGAGTGGAACTGGACAAAGAAACAAACTAACTAATAACAATCTGGACTGTGTGTGTTTAAATGCTAAACTTTGTTTTTGGATAGCATAGCAACCTGAGCCTACCCTGGTACAGCTGAAAAGATTCCCACATTACACCTGGACTTTGGAATAACTGGACATTTCAGAACAAACATCACCAATGGATGTTGACAAGTGTCAGAAAAAATTATTTATTATCTTTTATTAATTTCATTACAAATTCTAAAAATAAAAAAGGTGTAGTCCTCTACAGGATGGTCTCATCATGGATTTTAAAGTGCAATCGTACTGCTGAAAATATAGCAAAGTGCTGCTGTGTTTAATGTATTTTGTGCGTTTTTTTACTTCCCTGGGCTCCAAGGGGAGCGTTTAAAAAACAGACAAGTCAAGAGCTTACCTACATCTGTGGTGGTTGCTGACAATATCTGACCAAAGCAAGAAATACAGAAAGGGGGGGCTAGCAGCTACAAGTATTAATGTTCCTCTACAGCACAAAGCAAAGCAGTCTCTCCGCATCGGAGGCATTTTGAGGTGCCTTTGTGAAAGATGCTACATTCAGATCAGCGAACCCTGTCCTTCATGCCAGCAGTAAAGCCAATCACAATGGCTAACACTTCACTCACCCCTTGTCATCTACAGAGATTAGATATGTAGGAGCACAAAGCTATCCTACATCTCATAGTGGTTCTCCTTTAGCGAGAATGAGGAAGGCTAGCACATGATAGTGCAGCAGGAAGCAGAATTATTGCTGCGGGGAACGATATGGTACGACTGCTCAAAATTAGTACATTATTCGCTTGAAGGGACAATTTTCACACACGTTCCGGCTGTAGCATACAACCTATAAGTAACATACTGCTTCAGAAGGAGACTGAGGTATACAAATGAGTGTTGGCTAAAAAACTTACAAATACACGTTGCGGTCATGGGCTTTTACGCTGCCGACTGCACTAGTCATATGACCTATGATTATCTATTCTAATGATTAATATCAGGTGCAGCAGGCTTGCTTATAAACTAGCGGTACAAAAGGGGGTGGTGATTGACGGAGCATCTGAATCAATCAAACACTCACACCCAGTCAAAAGATCTGGGTTTAATCCATCACCGTTCTTTAGCCCACTCTGCCACCCCAGTTCAGACATGGCTATATGCAAATCAGTCTGACCCTGTGCCTCATGGGAACAGTCCAGCCCGAACTGCCAAGCCATGTCTTCCCTGGAACGGAAACAAGCTTCCGAGGACCAGTTTCTGGCATTTCAGCCGTCTTCAGCCCGGCTTGCTTGAATCCAGTGGCAAAGTGAGCAAGGGACTCACGTCTGAGCATACCCTGCCACACTTATGGCAGCTAAAAGCGGTACAAAAGGGGGTGGTGATGGACGGAGCATCTGAATCAATCAAACACTCACACCCAGTCAAAAGATCTGGGTTTAATCCATCACCGTTCTTTAGCCCACTCTGCCACCCCAGTTCAGACATGGCTATATGCAAATCAGTCTGACCCTGTGCCTCATGGGAACAGTCCAGCCCGAACTGCCAAGCCATGTCTTCCTTGGACCGGAAACAAGCTTCCGAGGACCGGTTTCTGGCATTTCAGCCGTCTTCAGCCCGGCTTGCTTGAATCTAGTGGCAAAGTGAGCAAGGGACTCACGTCTGAGCATACCCTGCTACACTTATGGTGGCCAAAAGCGGTACAAAAGGGGGTGGTGATGGACGGAGCATCTGAATCAATCAAACACTCACACCCAGTCAAAAGATCTGGGTTTAATCCATCACTGTTCTTTAGCCCACTCTGCCACCCCAGTTCAGACATGGCTATATGCAAATCAGTCTGACCCTGTGCCTCATGGGAACAGTCCAGCCCGAACTGCCAAGCCATGTCTTCCTTGGACCGGAAACAAGCTTCCGAGGACCGGTTTCTGGCATTTCAGCCGTCTTCCTTGAATTCAGTGGCAAAGTGAGCAAGGGACTCACGTCTGAGCATACCCTGCCACACTTATGGTGGTGAAAAGCGGTACAAAAGGGGGTGGTGATGTACGGAGCATCTGAATCAATCAAACACTCACACCCAGTTAAAAGATCTGGGTTTAATCCATCACCGTTCTTTAGCCCACTCTGCCACCCCAGTTCAGACATGGCTATATGCAAATCAGTCTGACCCTGTGCCTCATGGGAACAGTCCAGCCCGAACTGCCAAGCCATGTCTTCCTTGGACCGGAAACAAGCTTCCGAGGACCGGTTTCTGGCATTTCAGCCATCTTCAGCCCGGCTTGCTTGAATCCAGTGGCAAAGTGAGCAAGGGACTCACGTCTGAGCATACCCTGCTACACTTATGGTGGCCAAAAGCGGTACAAAAGGGGGTGGTGATGGACGGAGCATCTGAATCAATCAAACACTCACACCCAGTCAAAAGATCTGGGTTTAATCCATCACTGTTCTTTAGCCCACTCTGCCACCCCAGTTCAGACATGGCTATATGCAAATCAGTCTGACCCTGTGCCTCATGGGAACAGTCCAGCCCGAACTGCCAAGCCATGTCTTCCTTGGACCGGAAACAAGCTTCCGAGGACCGGTTTCTGGCATTTCAGCCGTCTTCCTTGAATTCAGTGGCAAAGTGAGCAAGGGACTCACGTCTGAGCATACCCTGCCACACTTATGGTGGCGAAAAGCGGTACAAAAGGGGGTGGTGATGGACGGAGCATCTGAATCAATCAAACACTCACACCCAGTCAAAAGATCTGGGTTTAATCCATCACCGTTCTTTAGCCCACTCTGCCACCCCAGTTCAGACATGGCTATATGCAAATCAGTCTGACCCTGTGCCTCATGGGAACAGTCCAGCCCGAACTGCCAAGCCATGTCTTTCCGGGACCGGAAACAAGCTTCCGAGGACCGGTTTCTGGCATTTCAGCCGTCTTCAGCCCGGCTTGCTTGAATCCAGTGGCAAAGTGAGCAAGGGACTCACGTCTGAGCATACCCTGCCACACTTATGGTGGTCAAAAGCGGTACAAAAGGGGGTGGTGATGGACGGAGCATCTGAATCAATCAAACACTCACACCCAGTCAAAAGATCTGGGTTTAATCCATCACCGTTCTTTAGCCCACTCTGCCACCCCAGTTCAGACATGGCTATATGCAAATCAGTCTGACCCTGTGCCTCATGGGAACAGTCCAGCCCGAACTGCCAAGCCATGTCTTCCTTGGACCGGAAACAAGCTTCCGAGGACCGGTTTCTGGCATTTCAGCTCTCTTCAGCCCGGCTTGCTTGAATCCAGTGGCAAAGTGAGCAAGGGACTCACGTCTGAGCATACCCTGCCACACTTATGGTGGTCAAAAGCGGTACAAAAGGGGGTGGTGATGGACGGAGCATCTGAATCAAACACTCACACCCAGTCAAAAGATCTGGGTTTAATCCATCACTGTTCTTTAGCCCACTCTGCCACCCCAGTTCAGACATGGCTATATGCAAATCAGCCTGACCCTGTGCCTCATGGGAACAGTCCAGCCCGAACTGCCAAGCCATGTCTTCCCTGGACCGGAAACAAGCTTGCGAGGACCGGTTTCTGGCATTTCAGCCGTCTTCAGCCCATCTTGCTTGAATTCAGTGGCAAAGTGAGCAAGGGACTCACGTCTGAGCATACCCTGCCACACTTATGGCGGCCAAAAGCGGTACAAAAGGGGGTGGTGATGGACGGAGCATCTGAATCAATCAAACACTCACACCCAGGCAAAAGATCTGGGTTTAATCCATCACCGTTCTTTAGCCCACTCTGCCACCCCAGTTCAGATATGGCTATATGCTCATGATAGTGCAGCAGGAAGCAGAATTATTGCTGCAGGGAACGATATGGTACGACTGCTCAAAATGAGTACATTATTCGCTTGAAGGGACAATTTTCACACACGTTCCGGCTGTAGTATTCAACCTATAAGTAACATACTGCTTCAGAAGGAGACTGAGGTATACAAATGAGTGTTGGCTAAAAAAACTTACAAATACACGTTGCGGTCATGGGCTTTTATGCTGCCGACTGCACTAGTCACATGACCCATGATTATCTATTCTAATTATTAATATCAGGTGGCAGCAGGCTTGCTTATGAACTAGACAATTAATGTTGTAAACAATTTCTAGATTGGTTTGTTTAAGCACAAGCTCTGGTCACTTCAGTGTAGCAAGAATGCTACATCTCGCCTCATCCAAGACATGAGCAACGTTTTAAGGCCTGGGCAAACTTAACAGCATGGGTCCCTACTTTCCAAAAGACACCCTGAGAAAGTGATCCTTCTCCATCTCACATCTGTCAATTTCTCTATCGCAGCATTTCTCCTTCTGCCAACGTCTAGCTCTTGGCCCATCTACAAAGAGCCCTTGGGCAAAACATCAGTTGGCTGTTTTTGTGTGACAACGGCTCTACAAGTTTAACGTATGATTCAATATTGCTTGGCATCCTGCTGAATTAAATTAGAGGTAAACATGCAGTCAAATTCAAACTTTTTGTAACCGGGGGCATATTCTGGGGAACTGGGTTCGAGTCTCGGCAAAGACGCTGAACATCCTGCGATTCTGGGCAAATCATTTAATCTTCCCGTGCCTAACCAAACAAAAAAATGAATGTGTCCTCATGTAACGCAACAGGTTCTATGTAAAGCGCTCTGATACCCTATACCTACTGGTCAAGTTCGCGCAATATAAAACTCTGTAAAATAAAAAAATAAAAAATAGGGCTTGCCGTGGCCCCCAAAATCATGAAGATAACACTCATAAGAAAGTGGAACTTCAGAGGTTGTTTCTCATACTGCATGTAGAAGCAACGCAATGTCTCCTTAGCCTCGGCCTGGGTGGGGCACATGAAAAGGAAAGTGTAGCTGTAAATGCGGGGCTTTGGCCATAAGGTCCTTCCGATAGGCACCATTTACAAGTAAGGGGGGTGGGTCAGTGTTTGAAGACAGGGGTGGCAGGAGGTGTGCACCACAAGGCTGCAGAACTCTCTTTCGGATTTGGCTACTCTCCAGACTTATTAGTGAGTGTAAGCACATCATTAACACTGCTCTATTTGCATAAATAGATTGCCCTGTGTCCTCAGTGTTAACCAACCTTCATCCTGGCAGGTCACTACATAAATAGTATTTCAATACTGCCAGAAAGGTCACAGAGAACGCGAATAATGCAACCTCTATATAATCATGTCGCTTCTTATTACGAACACAGATTGTGAAAGCTGCCTTCAAATAAAATAAGATCAGTCTATGAAGGCAAATTCAATTACAGTTTAACACATTTGTAATTGATAAATGAAGCAAATGTATTCTAACCGATCTTTTTGCACCTCCACAGTAAACACATTTTTCCAGTTCCCCAATTTTCCTTATGCACATTTGCATTTTAGAAAGCTGCAAATCACAGTTTTTCGAGTTAGAAGCGCAGTAAGTTCTTTTGACAGCTGTGATTACAGTATGGCAAGGCAGGAGCAGACTGACTGTCCTCACAGTAGGAGATTCCAGATTTAGGAACAGGAAGAGCTGCCCAGAACATTTTCCTCTCATGAAACGACTTGAAACACCAACATGCTCCGACTCAGTCGTGCATTAAACATATGCAGAGAAGAAGGCACGTGCCGGTCCTGCAGTCCGATGCACCTCACGTATGCTATGCTTCGTACTGCTAACGATCAGATGCAAAGTCGGCCACTTTTGCGGGTAGCTGGGTGTTCCTGGGTGAATTACGGTACATTTATACGTATATTCCTTTGTAGTTGTGTATAGCGGTTTAATTTTTAAATATTATAAAACGTCCCAATGTTCTGCAAGTGTGAGACGCATCACTGTGTTGGGCACCGACGTGGCACGCCTGACAGTCTGTGTAAACAAGCATTTGCAATGCAACGGTCTCGGCTTTAGTTAAGCTTAAGCAATTCTGCTTGTAATTAGGTCGCTTTTATTATTGTTTTTTAACGTTTTTGTACATACCATGGATATGTATGTATATGTATGCATGCATTAATATTGGTATTTATATAAATATGCAGTTACGGGCCGTAACCTGGCATGAAGCAAAACACGTACCTTCAAAACTATTGAATAGGTTCTACTTGCGGCACTGTAACCGCCGCCTACCCAGTACACACTACAGACAGTGCCCCGCCGCCCATGGGGGATTTACACGTACTTTGAGCAAGAGATTTTCACAAGTTCCTTGTATGGCGCGGTTATACACACCTGGCTATTGTCACAGAGCAACAATTTAAGTAGAAAGACTACAAAGGGACGATCAACCGAGCAAGTGCCACATTCCAGGTGCTAGGGAAACCGGTCCTTTCCTGCCCTTCTCTGTCCCTCCCTTGGTGCTGTGACTGCATCCCCCCTCCGACCCACTTAATGGAACTCTGCTTTTCTGTATACAGAGATAACTCTAATCACTAGTATATGCAGTAGACCTTTGTACTCTCTACCATTCCTATGTGACTCTTAGAGTATATCCATTCGTATCCCTTCCCTATGTATATAGAGATAACTCTAATCACAAGTATATGCAGTAGAACTTTGTACTCTCTACCATTCCTATGTGACTCTTAGAGTATATCCATTCTTATCCCTTCCCTATGTATATAGAGATAACTATATTCACCAGTCTCTTCTTTGTGTGACTTTACACCTTGTACATTTGCAATTTTTTTTCTGTGTGTATCTTTTATGAAACACATGTAATCCTTATGTTTTGCAACTGGTTCTTATGTAAAGTGCTCTGACACCTTCGGGTAAATGTCGCGCTATATAAAATCGCATTCAATAAAATAAATAAATAAACTATCCCTCCCTCCCCACACTCTCATGATTCATGCTGCTGCGTCCAAGTAACTCAGATGACTAACTTCTTTCCTGGAAAAACAAAAAAGAAGAGGAATGTTCTGTTCTTGCCGGGGCAGCACGGATACACAGGAGTACACAAGAGGCCTGCCCTGGGTCTTCACATACCGGCTCCATGCCCCGTGACCGAGAATAAAACTGATGACCCCAGGGACACAATAGCCACCAAAGTGGAGGGAGATTCTGGCCTCCTCAACCCGCTCAGTTATCTGGTGGAGCCCTGCGCAATTCTAACAGTTATCTGGCAGACCCGGGCGGACCTACGGAAGCGGTGCAAACATTTTATCGTTTTGGTGCGGGTGTTCTGTAGTGAACACAACCTCGCGTGTGTAGTGGGAAGGGACATTGAATGGCTAACACTGCAACGAGTGTGTGACTTAGGCCATATCAACCAGTCAAAGTTGTAAATCCCCCCCACACTTGTTAGTCCCACCTCAAGTCAAGCTTAAATGTACGGGAGCAGAGCACTGGGCGCAGCAGGAAACCAATATATTGACCAAATTGAGGGCAGGCAAAAATATGGATTTTTCTTCTATTCAAGGGGGCGCAGCGTGCACTGTGTAACCAGGGGAGAGACGAGAGCGACCATTCAGAAACTGTAGTGCTCGGCAGCGCGCTATGGGTAAGTCAAGCCCTGGTGGCCTACAAACGGGGTACGTCCAGTATTCATTTAGGGTGGAGTGTTTAAAAAATGCAGCATGCTGAGACAGCATGTGAAAGGGGTGGTCCGAAAGTAAGGCACTACCAGACAGAGGCGCATCCTGCAGCTTGTGGGTGGACCCGGAGAGGGAAACTGCCGCCGCCCCCTCTTAGGCCTCTGAAATGCCCGTTTCTAGGAAATTCCAGAGAATCTGTGGAATTTCCTGAAGAAGCAGGAAGGGGCCAGAAAGCATTCAGGTGTTGTAAAGGGGCCTCAGTTTAGTCTAATGGCTGTAGCCAGGCCTGTGGCTTTAAAAGAAACATATTCAACTTATGAATGATCCAAGGCCCCAGTACACAAAACATTAAGCACGGAGCAATCATAAAGGCGTAAACCAAGCGTGGTCTGCCTACCAAGACCAGCAGAGAAACAGACTATTAGACGCCAATCTGTCCCAGTAGGGTCACATCACACACAACACCGCCAACTTCACAGAGAAAGAGCGCGGTATTCACCTGGCGAGCGCCAAAGCCCAAACAAAGAGGGGCATTAATCCTCCACTGAGAGACAGACTCCTCCCCTCCACTGGGTCTCTTTCAAAAGATGCCGGAGGCTGAAGCCAGCACCCACCAACCAGTGACCCGCTTACCTTGACAATGCCATTGCAAGGTGTTCATTCAACCTCCATGCAAAATCACACAGCCATCAGATTCACCCCACGGAAAGACTCACCCCTAATGGAATGCTATTCCACAACATAACCGAAGTGACATCCCCCGTCATTCAGACTCAATCGTCACACCCTAACATCTGGCCATTTTGCCCCATAAGCCCACTGCTACTCCCACCTCACAAATGTGTAACAGCACTTGTATTAATAACTTCACCCCACTAATAAACCACGACTTACAAAATATGAGAGTGACACCCCAACATGATAGAAGCCCTCCCACAAGACGGTCGCCTCAAACTCGCCTGTAATCACCCCTAAGGAATCACCATTACACGCAAGGCCTGAAAGTTACACGTTCAAGTAACTAGATCTAGCCGAAATAAAATTACAAATACGCCACCCACGATACTACAAAAATAAGCCAGGGATTAGACCATCCGTAAGGAGGAAGGTAAGCAAAGGAAACGCCACAGTCAATTCAAAATGTATTATTACTCAAAGGTTTTAAAGCGCCCCTCCCCCATCCAATTCTCTACGTCTGTGCCCACTGGACTCTTACCTTACTCTATGCCTGTGGCAAGCCGCCCTTCGAAGCCCCGTGCTTTCTGCCTCTACTAGGGCTCGGAATAGAGCTGATGCTGCTCTTCTGGTGCTTGCGCTGCCGGCCATTTGGATCGTTCAAGTGCCTAAAAGTGCAGAGAGTAAACAATGTCCACGCGCCGTGCTCTGAGCTGAAGCTCTAATGTGGCAATTGGCTCGCTCTGCCGCCTTACAAGGGATCCGGCCAGCGCGGCGTGACGTCAAAACGGGGCTGAGCCAGCTGAACCTGCATTTCTTTGGCTGCGAGACGGGCAAAAGTTACCCACTATTAGGGTAGGGAGCCACGCAGTTGACGTACGATAGGTGGAAGCGCAGCAGAAACTGTCATAGTCCCAAGCACGATGGGCGAAGTAACAGGAGCAGGGAAGGAAAGGAAAATGGGAAACAGGGGAGGAGACACGAGGGAGAGGAGGAGGAGCAGCGACGTAGACCTTTCTCTTGCCCCAACTTCCTTCTGCTGTAAAAGGTTTCTAATCTTTATGGGGCAGGCCCCATAAAGATAACAAATCTTTTACAGCAGAAGGAAGTCAAGGAACCCCGTCTGAAAAGGACGGGACTAAAAGAGAATGAAGAACGTCACTAGGACCTCTTCTCCAATGGCTCGCCACCGTTTAGCATGAACCGTGACGCCAGCCAATGGAAAAGAGGGGCGGGGCTTAACCTCGCTAGAGAGAAATACTCTATGTCATTAAATCTCGACAGCTCGACTATGCATGTGCGCAGTCTTTTGCAGGCAGAGACCTAAAAAGCAAACCACCAGGAGGGGCAGCTGTCACCTTCCAGTTGTCGGTGAATGCTTTTAACCTCTTCCATGGTCATGACGAGCTCAGCTCGTCATGAGGCACGGTTGAGCTGCACTCATGACGAGCTGAGCTCGTCATGACCGTTGGAACGTTCACACGCGGGGATAATTTCCCCCGCTGTGCTAAACGTTCCAAAACGGGTGTGGTTGTGACGAGCTCCGCTCGTCATGAGTGCGGCTGCACTGTGCCTCATGACGAGCCGAGCTCGTCAAAGCACAGCAGCGCAGCGCGCGGCCCCCCTCCCCATGCACTGCGGCGGGGGGGGGGAAACACCCCGCAGCGAAGGGGTTAAGAGCTGTCTCTCAGAGCTAACGTGCCTAAGAGTACCGGGCAACCCTAGAAGGGCTCAGCCGCTCAATGAAGTGTATTAGGTTTTTCGTGTCACTGCGTTGTGGCTTGGAGGTATTAGATGTTGTGCCAAATGTGCTTCCACAAAACAAGCCCTTGTCTACTGAGCTGCCCATATTGATGTAACTCACAGGAAACCGATAGCCATGCTGGACATGCATGTTGATAATCCTTGCTCCTGGCACCACCATGGCTGATGTATTGGACAGGAAAGCACCACTAGCCCTGGACCCTGATCTTTGATTAGTGGGACAGGTTAATCATTTGGTGTTTACCTGCTCCCTCTTCAAGGTTTCATGAAAATCCTGGCATTTCTCCCAAAGAATGACCATTGTGATTTGATCCAGGCCGCTATAATGAGTGGCCTGGACTGCTGCACTCTCTCGTTTAGGGTATGGGCAAAGGCCTTCTGAGGAAGCTGCACGGGGTCCAGAATGAAGCTGCCAGACTGGCTCTCTGACTTCCACTGCTTTCCACTGCCTATGAAGCTTTAAAGGCTTTCCACTGGCTTCTAGTTGAAACTACCATTGGCAAAGCAAAAAGGTTTTTCCCATGCAATAACTATTGGCTTTGCCTTTGCTAATGTGTTTTAGCCATGTTGTACACCACCGTGGCTGGTGTTCAGCATGGCTAAAAGTTAGTGGCGTAGAGGACAATGGTATGGAGAGTCATAGAGTGGAATGGAGTGGAGTGGCATAGAGTGTCGTGGAGTGGCATCGAGTGGAGTCGCATAGAGTGGCATACAGAGGGAAAGCGTGGAGTGGACTGGTGTAGAGTGCTTTGGTGTAGTGTTGCAGAGTATACTGGCATACAGCGCAGCTGCACAGAATTCTGCGGCATACAAATCGGTGTAATAGAATGCAGTTGTGTAGATTAGAGTGTTGCATATAGAGTGAAGTGGCATACATTGCAGTGGCACAGAGTGGAGAGGTGTGGACTGGAGAACCGCAGAGTAAAGTAGAGTGGCATAGAGTACAGCAATACAGAGTAGAGTGGAATAGAGTGCAGTGGTGTACAGTAGTGCAGAGTAGAGGGGCAAAGAGTAGTGCAGAGTGGAGTTTAGTGGCATAGACTGCAGTGGCGTAGAGTGGAAAGCTGCAAAGTGCAGTGGGGTAGAGTGCAGTAGAGTGGGGGAGAGGTCAGTGGCAGAAACTGCAGTGTTGCAGAGTAAAGTCGCATATAGTGTCCGATCTCTGATGGGGGCTCTTCCGGTTCCCATCCAAGAGGCGGGCTTTGTGTCTTAGTCAATTGCTGTGCATTTATATACATTTATTTGCCGCATAGTTGGGGCAGCGACGCTGGACAGTCATTACATAAAAACGTGTAGAGCGATTGGGAACGAAATTAAGTATGCAAAAGGATGATACACTGAGGCGTTACACAAAGGTTATTATGTCAGCTGCGGAGCAAGTGAAGAGGCAAGTGGAAAGGAAATGTGGGAATTTTTTTAAGCACATGTACCAATAACGCAAACATCGCAGCTCCATAGTCCTTGTTCCTCAAGGAGCAATAAAAGGACTGTACGTTACAAATAAATTGTAGTAACTAGGCTAATCGAGCAACATGATGATTAACAACCCTCTTACAACCTAACTGCATCTGATTTCTTCACATTGTTATCATTGTATATTAATGATTAGTAAGATGTGCTACCTGAGGACTACAAAATGGCGTAAGTATGGAAAAAAAGGCTCTACAAGAAAAACAAGCTATTAAATTGTTCTTTATCACTTCCTTGTTATTAACTTCTACAGTGGGAGCGCAGTAACTTTTCCTCTGGTGTCTGGCAGACGGCCGTCATTCTCCTGCCCTGGGTCTCGCTGGTTGTGCGGTTGTGCCTTCATGCGGCGTTTGGTGCTGCAGGGACAGAGTCTTGTGCAGTGGAGCGGGGGATTCCTGTACAATAAGACCAGCAGGGAAGGGGCTATGTTTAGGGATACGGGATCACTGTTGGAGCTACTGGAATGTTTGTGGCGACCCCCATACTTGATTAAAATGCCATCATCATGCAGGGGCACCCGACGCCTGTAGGACGCTCCCAATGCCCCAGCTCTCACTTCTGGTCATTTCTATTAACATCTACCATGGGAGCGCAGTAGCTGTGTGTGTGTGTGGGGGGCTCTGTGTGTGTGTGGGGGGGCTCTGTGTGTGTGTGTGGGGGGCTCTGTGTGTGTGTGTGGGGGGCTCTGTGTGTGTTTGTCTGTGTGTTTGTGTGTGGCATTTGCGAGAGATTAAGCTATTGGCATTGTAAATGACAATGCCATTTATTTATCTGTTTTCAAAACCAACACAAATACAAATTTTATCATTTACAATGCCAATAGCTCTAACTTTTGCAAAGGCGAGACCGTTGCATTGTAAATGCTTGTTTTTTGCTTGTGAACTAAATAAAATAAGGCAATATTTGTGTTCTGGTTTGATGTATGCTTGTTTCTGCATTTGTGTGTACTATTTGAGGTTCAAATCATAGAAATTGTTTAGGCGGGGTCTGCGGCTTTCAGTAGGGATTCAGTGATGGTCCACAGAAGTCAAAAGGTTAAGAAGCGCTGCCCTAGTTGGAAAAGCATCTAGGAACAGCCATAGGTGATGGCTGAGAAAACAATGTAAATACTCAAGGAGTGCTTCATCAGAATCAGTTCAATTAATGGACTCTCCAAACAAACTCAAGGCATCTTTTTCATAGGAAACCACTGGAGAAATGTGATTCCAACAGCATGTCATCACAATCTCCCAGGTCAACAAAATTTAAATTCACATCAAAATAAAGAAAACACTCATATAGACAACCACCGAAATACACCTCAGAATCAGAGAACAACATCTTTCAGTCTGAGACACGCACATCATACTCCAGTGATTCACATCAACTTTCAGCTATATCACCCAACAAGGCGCAACACCTGGAGCCACACTAAAAGATGCAAAAGCACATTGCACCTTCCACAGCAAGAGGAGAAGCTTGACTGCAGGGGCAGTTTCTCCATTACGGCTCAGGATCTACGTAGCGCCCCTCTGAAATTCCTACACAGTTCCATAAAAACATATTAAATAGATGTATTTATTGAGAGATATGATCGTATCTCTAAATAAATCGATGTATTTAAGTCTGGGCTGGGCTGCCTGTTTCAGGCTGCCTGCCCAACCTCGCTCTGAAGCAGGAAACGGAAGCCAGGCAGTAAATAAACTTTTGGAACTGTGATGCACGGCGAAGGACTTTCTGTTTAAAAGCCCTTCATTGCCATTGTGGTCTACAGTTATATGGACTCTGTAGGCCAGTGACGCAATCACCGTCATGGGTCCGGGCGTCGGAGACTTCATCCGTACGTGACTTCAGATGTACGTCCTTCAAAGGCATAGAACCCACCCTTTTGTCATCCGTGAGAGTTGATGCAAGCACGTCTGATCCAGTGCCTTGTTCTCTGTAATGGTAAGTGTTTGCAAGCTAATGTTGTGGTATGTATATTGTGTGGAGACCCCTCACCGCGCTAACCTCCATCACTGTGACACCCCAGACCCTCGCTGCAGATTGCTGGCTTAGTTAGAAATGGAGCTGCTGCATTTGTTAATTGTTCCCCCGATGGATCAGAATAAGAGCAGGGTTCTTGTTTCCTTGCAAAGTTGGTCCAAATATCTGAGTCAAGCCAGACGAGAAATATATGCTTACAGTGGGCAGTTCTCTGATGTATGACATTAAAACAGGCCCTGGGTACATGCCCTTAAGTTAACACTGATGCAAAAAACATGGATTTACTTGCAAACAATGAATGTTAAAAACGTTAAGGGAATGCATTTCAGCAATTTAGTTCCTCTCTTATTTCACACTTAATCTTGCATTCCCCAAGGGTTAGCTAATTTATAATTTTGTTATCTATATTTTTTTCTGAGCATATTTTGCGGCTTGAGCCATGCAAGGTGTTTATAAGGGGCTTTGATTGAGCGAGCAGGCGCTAAGGCTGGAGCTAAAATAAAGTGTGTTTCAATAGCACACAGAACTATATTTGTGTATTCCATTTGCAACTGAATTTCTGTGGCTATGTGTTTTAAGGGGGTACACAAATGTCAAAATATTTACACGGCAAAAGAAGAAAAATTTAAATACTTAAATTTGAGGGAATGCAGTGCATGCTTGGAGGGGGTGAAGTGAAGAAATGCGAGGAAGTGCATTTGGGGAAGAGTGAAAAGAGGATGCTGAAGAGGAAAGAGAGGTGGCTGGAAATGTGCAGGTGCACAACATATGCAGAAAAAAGAGGATACATAACTAACATAAAGCACACATAACTGAAAGCAAAAAACTCATTCTACAGGCCTCAATACTATTTAATTCACAGACACACACTATTAGAATTGAAACATTTCCACTGTTAATTATTCATAACAAAATGTCCTAACTCATTTATCTTAAACAGCTAACATCCATTGACAAAGCCAATCGTACTAACAGGCTTTAGGTGTGGTTGTTGTGTCATTTATCTGGATGCAGTTACTTCTCAGAGAGAAGCTAAAATACTGGTCAGGTGGCACACTATGAGAATAATACAAAATTGACATGTTTCTTTATAGCGAGCTGCAACTATTTTCATCCCACTTAACCACATTGCTGCGGCGGTTATTTTTCCGCTGTGCGGCTTTTTTCCAAAAGCTGCGTTAGATGATGAGCTCAGCTCGTCATCCGCACACGACCACCGTGGCTGATGACGAGCTGAGCTCGTCATCAGCAGCGAAGGGGTTAAAGACCTGCCTGCACCTATTTCTATAGGACTGGTTGCAGCTAGGGATGCTTCTCGAAGTCAGGTTAGAGCATATTTTTCCAAAGTTAATGCTGCATGCAGTGCAAGACCCTGGGCTAGCATACATTTTAAAGGGATAAGGTTGACATGCAGTACAATTTACACATTACAGAAACTGTTGTACATCTTAATTCAGGAAGATATAGGGCAGTTTTTAATGTATTTCATATTTCAAGACTGTACGTACCCACTGCTTTATAAGCCTTGCTTTTTCACCACATTCATTTGCTTTACAATGCACCCTTTACCAATTTTTATTTTCATTCCTTTCGTGGGAGAGGGACCTACCCTGGACCCTAGCTTTTTCCATTGTACTTGTTCACATTGCTCGCTATATAAAAGTCATACACAACGTTTATACCCCACCAATTTCAAATGTCACCAGCTGCCACTACTTGACTGACTCGTCAAACCTTGAGTTGGCAAGACCGATTTTGTGGAACGAGACCAAAGGGTTTTATGTGGGAGATGCCATTTCTGCCACTTTCGAATGTCACCAGCCGCCACGACTTGACTGACTCATCGAACCTTGAGTTGGCAAGACCAAATTCGTGGAAAGACACAAAAGGGTTTTATGTGAGAGATGCCAACTCAGTGATGTGCCGCTTTTCTTGAAGGGTGGGGACACTAGGACCCCGGGCCTGCCAGTTACCAGCTGGGTAAAAGCAGGAAGGAAGGAGAACAAAGTACATTCCGTCATAGGGCAGACCATTAGAGGCTGCATGGATGGAGAGAAGATCCCCCAGAAGTAGAAGGAATGTATGTAAGAGGTATTTCATAACAAAGCAATAGGTTAGCATCTAATATGTGTCTATGATCATTCCATACTACAGTCAGGACATTATATAAGTTCCCTCACTAGCAAAACAATCATGGAGCAGACACCATCAAACTAGTTCACTTTTTCCACAGGGTGTTGCAATGCGCCACAATATGTAGTATACTCAGGGCTCTAAGTAGGGTGAAAAAACTGGGGGATCTCTCGTAGGGGCGCAGCCTATGTAATTAGGGTGTGACTCAAAAATACCACAGCTAAAAACCTGTGCTTAGTATAGTGTGCCGCCCCACTGGTATTTTGCTGTGTCTGTCATTGCATCCAGATATATAATACATCAAGAATCATTATACCTACACCAAGTCAGGGCTATTGGCTTAGCCAATGGTTGTTAGCTGCATAAGATAAGTAAGTAACAACTATGACTTCGTTGTATATAACATTGAAAATGCTTCAGTTCTGAAATAATGAGACTGTGAAATACCTACAACGAGTATCTTTGAACTTACATCAAAGGCAGTGAGTGAATAGTGACACTGCTGCAGAGTTAAGATTTTCTCCCTCTGAAATCTGGAGAGCCCGATAGGGACCCGTCTCAGCACCTGCATTTCAGCACAGGCAAGACCCGACCCACTTAAAGCCCTGAGAATACTACAAATATAATGTGTGGCTTGAGCGTGCTCCAGTGATCAATTCTGGACGTGGAAGGTGGCTTATCTGAACTTCAAATAGATAAATAATGCTACACACAAATCATTTCTCTGGTGTGTGCTCACTTTAGGCAGGCTAACTCTCCGTTTTATGTTCCCTGAGAGACATTCGTAATTTCAGCTCTGATAGAGAATCAATCAATCAATCAGTAAACCAGGTCCTAAAACCACAGACCTCTATGATGAATTTAAGCCATATCCACAGTGAAACAAATGCACGTGCCCCGTCGAGGAATGCTCTCGACGCCTCAGACTCACCTTTTCTTGCCAGTGCAGTATGCCAATTATGATCAAGATGAAGACGCAGACGCCAATCAGCGCGATGGCGGTTAGCAGCACGATGTTACTCGGGGTCAGGTACAGCTTGACGCTCCAGCTGCAGAGGAGAGAAGCAGAACCGTTGGAACGGGGACGCCCACGCGCTGCGTGAGCACAACAAATTACAGTACACGTGGCAATCAGGCAGGGCGCGAGGAGTGCAACGGGAGCGCGTGCCCCATGGCATTACCGTTATAGCTGCAGCAGGCTCTAGTAAATGACGGGGAGGGCAGTTCTGCGAGACGAAAGACGTTAGTGGCAATCGTGGACTTGTCATGGTCACGAAGACACCCTCACAGGTCTCACAGGCTGCCGATTCATCCAAATAAGTTACAATCATATGATCACTATTGAAATCGTACCTGGAGCAAAAGGAGGATCCTAAAACATTTAAAACCGGGTAATGCTCTGGAAGGACAATTTTTAGTTATAATAGTGACAATCATATCAACAGTTTCAATAACAACACCAATAGCGATACTACTCGTTTGTTTATACTGTATTCTTACTATCCTTTAATATGCAACCCAAGCTTCAAGCGGAGGTCCAGAATATGTTACATACTGATTTCTGCAAAGGCAATAGTTGTTTATTAAGTGGTCGTATAATGTCCTCACCACAGGCCCTCCAAACTAAGATGTTTTGGGTGAACCCAGGCCATCAAATTCAATTTGGGAGTTTGGCTTGATTGCTGAATATGGCGGCTACAGGCTGAGCGAGCTCTGCGTCACCCGCCTCGTCGAAATCTTGTGACATGCCTTCCTCCCACTGACTGCAGGCTGCTCCTCACAATTGGCGTGGAGGCGTCACAAAAGGATAGCCAGAAAATTAAAATACTGCCCACTTTGATCCATCCCTCGAACACAGTCCGGTGAAAAGCAAGTAAACTCTACCCACTCTAGATGAGGCTCATTTATCCAGTCTTCTGTCCATCTATTCTCTATCCTTTAAGCCTGTCATGCATCCATCCATTCATCAATCTTTCAATGTTTCCACCTATAGATCAATCCTTTCAACATTCCATCCATTTACACGCTCATCATTACAGTCTTGCATCCATCCTTCTATTCACACATCAAACCATTCCTCCATACCTTTACCCATTAATCTATCCATTTGTTTTCATCCATTCAACAATTTATCCTCCTTTTATCAATCCACCAATTCATCCTTACATCCAGCCATCTAGTCATCAATTCACCCATTCACCCATTCATCCAGCCTTTCATCATTACAGACACTTTCATTCACCCACGCTTCCTTATTTCTATGTCCTTCCTTTTGCTTTTCCTTCCAAACCTCTCTTCCACTCTCTCTTTCATTCCCTCTCTTTTTCTCGTAATTTCTTTGCTGTGATTAACTCCTGATCAGAGTGATGTTTATCGTTTTCCTTCTGATTTTTAATAGATTTTGTCTGCAGAGCTGCAGCCAGGACAGTTTCATAAATAACTATAATTGTCAATACCACCCCGCTTAATCTGTGAAAGCAGGGGGTTCACAATACCACTGAGGCGGAAGACAAAGAGGAGTCGCCAGAGGTCCGGGGTGGTGTGGATAGCCCAGTGACTGCCTAAAGCATCAGGTGTGAGCGTTGCAGCATCCGGGGCAGCGGCAGGGGAAGAGGCCCACTGTAAAGTTCCGAAGGCTGTGGCTGGGCCCCAGTAGTGGCCACAAAGAGAGAGGACTTAGGTGGTAAAGGCTGGCGAGGGAGTGAAAGCCTCCTGGGGGACCAGGAGTGACGTGTCTTGAGTTGGCACACCGCAGTGAGACCACAGGGGCCCATGATTATGCCCGGGCCTGCAGACCGCTGGGAGGATTCTGAATGCCCCAACGTGGCCCTTGGAAAGTCCCTACTGGTGACAGAGGTCATGTAGGGCAGGACAGCTAGTGGGTTTGGACTGACCTTGATGAAGCAACAAAGGACCGGGAGGAGGTCTGACGGACCAGGCCTCTGACCACAGGGGCAGCCTACCGCACCCAGCCAGGTGGACTGGGGTAACCCAGTGGGAACCTCCCCCTGGACAGGCTGTGTACTTGAAAGGAAGTCAGCTTTCCTGTCGCTGACTTTGGTCCCTATTGATCCAGCTGGTTAGATCCTGCCCGTGGCTGTGGAAATATGAGAGATTCTCACCGCTTGTGCCATCTCAGTGGCCTCCTTGCTGGGTTGAGGGGAGGCGGGTTAGTTCATCTAGGCGTGCCTGCCTGAAGAAACATTGCAAGAGAACGAACATCATGGCTAAGGACTAAATCCCCCCAGCAATCAGAGCACATTAGATAAATTTGCCCATTCACGGGTGCAGCACTAACCCCTCCCATACCAAGACATCTTCTGGGGAGAACTCGAAGGGGGCTTAGAACCCAGCAGAGCAGCAACTGATACCTCCAGGATTTAGGCAAACATTGAACACTCCCAGGATGCACTGGAGGCCAAAATAGGCGTGGTGGGGACAACATAATGCAACTGTGCCAGGACCCTTTCCAAGCGGTGGACAGGATCTCAGAACCAGAGCTTCGGTGTCTGGGTTGGAGGACACTGGGGAAGAATTAAAAAAGACAATATTATGTCCAAGGAACTTGCAGCAAGGATGAAAGACACAGAGGGGTGGGCCCAACGTAAAAATCTCTGATTCGTGGGCTTCCCAGAGGGGGCGAAGGGGCCTCCCCTGAGAGGTTTCATGACTGATGGCTATGCCTCATTACAACTGCGGACTCTTTATCCCCCTACTTCATCACTGAAAGGGCACACAGGGACTTGGTGCAGCAGCCACAGCCACGAGTGACCGCCAGGCCAGTGATCATCTGCTTTCTGAACTATTCACACAGGAATACCATCCTGCATTACACTCACTCTCAGAATGCTCTACTATTCCAGTTATATAAAGTCATGATATTCCCAGATACACCGGAATGGTCCACCATAAGCAGAAATCATTTGTGGAGTCTAAGAGAAAGTTGTGGGACCTCGACATTTGCTACATGCTTTTGTACCTGGCGAAACTCAGAAGAGAGAGTCACTGTTCGTCCTGTCCCCCGCCTTTTGGAACGGCAGGCCTCACAGGTGGAAGATTCCAACTCTCTAGAGAGGTCCCACTATCAAAAGACAGAAAAGTAATCACTCACGCTCCTCCTAGCACAATAAACTATATGTGTTGGACCAACAGCGGGAAGCCGAGGGGAGATGTCGCATTTCCGCATCCCAGAGAAAGCAAGCAGACGGACTGACCCTCCTGGGTCACAGTGGATCTGATGGATGCTGTCTTGCTATTACCATCATTGGGAATCCCCAGCAAATCGAATGAACAAGTTACTTACCTTCAGTAATGCCTTATCTGGTAGCGACATAATCTAGCCGCTGATTCCTTACCTTAGAATTTCCCAGGCGTCATACTGGATCCGGAAGTTTTTTTTTTTTAGCAATACACTTGCATGCCAGTAGGTGACGATGGTCGTCTCCGCGTGACGTCGTCAGCGTCGTCTCCACTGTTGTGACATCTGAGTCATCTATATAGGCGCCACCTTGGCTCGCTGACGTCAGTTACTTTAACGACTGTCCACGTCAGAAGCGCAGAGCCATGAAGTGCAGACATTGGTGTGTTTTAAACAGCTAGGGCCGTGAAAGCGAACAGCTCTGACCTTAAAACCCTTTCCATAGTGCGGGGAGTTAAGGGTGGGTTGGTAAGGAATCTGAGGCTAGATTATGTTTCCACCAGATAAGGTATTACCGTAGGTAAGTAACTTGTCTATCTGCTAGAGACATCTAGCCACAGGCTCCTTACTTTAGAATTGATACCCAAATAATACCATCCCTGGAAGAGGGACTGTAGACAAGTTTAGACAAGGAATTCCTGCAGGACAGAGCGGCCAAAAAGGCCGTCCCTGGGGACATAAGTGTCCAGGCTGTAGTGCTTGGTGAATGTGTGCAGTTATACCCATGTTGTTGCCTGACAAATGTCGAGGACTTGAACTCCACATTGCAATGCCGTAGTAGCACCATTAGCTCTGGTAGAATGAGCCCTTAAGCCTTCATGAGGCTGCTTTTCGGCTAGAGTGTAGCAGATTTTAATGCAAAGGTCAACCCATCGAGAGATTGTCCTTTTTTGCACCGCACAATGCTTATTTACTACCATGTATCCCAGGAAGTGTTGGTTGTCCACTACGAACTCTTTGGTGCGGTCAAGGTAGAAGGATAACGCTCTATTTAGGTCCAGACGATGGAGTCGCTCCTTTTGTTTAGAGGGTTGTAGAGCCGCGTAGCAAGTGACATATTGCCCCAAGTGGAAAATTGTTAGTACTTTTGGTAAGAAAGAGGCCCTAGTGCGAAGCACCAACTTATCAGGGAAGATGGTCAGGTAAAAAGGCTTAGATGACAGAGCCTGCAATTCACTCACCCTCCTGGCGGAAATTATTGCCACTAAAAAGACTGTTTTGATGGTAAGTAGCCAGAGGGGGCAGTTTCATAGAGGTTTGAACAGAGCACTCATCAGTCAGGTGAGAACCAAATTATGGTCCTACTAAGGCATGATGAAAGGGCCAGGTGGAAACATATCTACAAGCCCCTTAAGAAAGCTGCTGCTGGGCAAGGGTCGAAATAAAGAGAAGGACATGAGCGAGGGAAGCAGAAATAAAATCAATGGATCGGTCTGTACAATATTTTGCAAATTTGTGCCACCGGCAAGCATACATGGTCTTGGTAGAGAGACACCTGGGAGCCAAAATACCATTACAGACTTTGGGAGGAAGGTTAAATGCTGTCAACTGCCGCCGCTCAATCTCCACGCAAGAAGGGGTAGAGTCGACAGGTTCGGGTGGAGGACCCCCCACTGCTGCTGCGACAGAAGATCCTCCTTAAGAGCAGCCTGATCGGAGGATCGATAATCAGTTGGAGAAGTTCGAGATACCAGACACTCCAAGCTCAATCTGGAGCCACAAGAATGACTTAGGCCCGGTCTCTCCTGATCTTCCTGAGCATTCTGGACAGGACTGGTATTGGCGGAAAGGCGTACAGGAGGCCTGAGCTCCGCTCAAGAAGAAATGCATCGCTGAGTGAGTGCCGCCTTGGAAACTCCAGCGTACAAAACTACTGACATTGAACGTTCTTGGAGGAATCGAACAGATCTAACCAAGGCTCTCACAACCGCTAAAAGAGACCTTGGGCCACCTTTGGATGGAGACGCCATTCATGATCCTCTCCAGTAGGTCGATGTTGATTTCGAATTCCACCAGAAAGCAGAGACCTCTGATCTCCACCTCTCCCCAATGGTCGCCCCATCTCAGGAACGACACATCTGTTACCACTGTTAGATTTGATTGGGGAAGTGAAAGGAGTCTGGTGCTTACCCATTCATAGTTTGATAACCACCACTGCAGATTTTCTGCATTCCCTCCGAGATTTGGACCATGTCAGAGAGGTTCCTCTAATGCTGCGACCACTGGAACTTTTAGTTCTACTGCAGAGCCCACATATGCCAGCGGGCATGTGTCATAAGTAACCCTAGGCAGAGTTGGCGCAGTGCCACTAACTGGAGTTCCACAGAGTTAAAAAAAACTCTGTTGACCTCCGCTCCACCCTCCCACACTTAAAAATAGTTTTAAAAAAATCACTTACTTGCTCTGGCGTCTCGGGGCTTCCCTCCTCCTGGTTGTGGTCTCTCCTCGCCATCCACGTCCTCGCCGGTAGCCAGCCCTACGGTGTACGTCTTGCGAGGACTGCGCATGTGCATGTGGGTTTGAGGAAGGCGAGGAGGAGAGACCATGGCCAGGAGGAGGGCAGCCGGGAGAGGCCAGAGCAGGTAAGTGGTATTTTTTTTAAACTATTTTTGGGCCGTGGGCAGGGGCCAACTCTGCTCTACTGCGGAGTCGGAGTTTTGCCTGAACTCCGCATTCCCAACAGAACACAGAGTTGGCAAAACTCCACTGGCGGAGTGGAGTTCACCAACCGGGGTTAGTCATAAGCAGGATGCAGGAGTTCCAGCAAGTTAGTCTTACCGAAACCTAGGATAGCGGCTGAAACATCAGTATTAAAGCCTGAATTTCTTGGACTTGCAGTCGGGAGGATGAGTTCGAAACTGCACTTGTGTCCATAACATCTCTGATGAAAGGGAACGTCTGAGTGGGAGTCAGGTGTGACTTCAGCACGTTGATAGTGAACCCCAGTGAGTGCTGGAAGTCTGCCATAGTCTGGAGGTGGGAAACGCCTGCCCTCAACAGCCATTTATCGAGATAGGGGAAGAATAGTACCCCTAATCATCGCAGATGAGCTACAACCACCGCCATCACCTTGGAGAAGACCCAAGGAGCACTGATAAGGTCAAAAGGGAGCACGGCAAACTGAAAGTGCCTGCATGCCGTGGTGACAGGGTGGGTAAAGATGCAGCTGGAAGACCCATCAATGCCCACAAAAGGAGCGATAGGCAGACTGGGATTCGCAGGGAGCCATCAAAAGGCCCAGGACTTGCCCGCAGCTCTGTCATCCTGAAGTGCTCCAGCGCTCAGTCTACCTTGTCTCCAAAGAGACAGGAGCCATTAAAAGGCATGCCCATAAGCAAATCTTGGACATCCCCTGAAAAGCCTGGACAGGCTAAGGTCCAGGGCCTCAACCGACCTCCTCACCACCATAGCAAAATAGGCCCACTCCTCAATAGCCATGGTAGGAGGAGAGACCGTGCCAGTATCTGGAGAGATGTCCCGTCCACTGGCATCGGCCAATTCCTTACACCAGTCCATGTTGGGATCTAGGGGCTGGTATTCTTCACAGTCCAGTGGCCCCTCCCAATCTTCCCCATGTCCTAGCCCATAGGAATAGAGCTCAGGCTCTAGCCCGGGAGATATTACTCCAGTTGACGTTGGCAGACGATGCCCCTCTGGTTCCATATCGGAGTCTGGGTTGAGAATGGGGACGGTGTTGGGAAAGTTTGAGTTGGTACAACTGATGCCAGTTCAGATCCATGCATGGATCAAAAGGGTTCGACAGGCGCCGGGGGCGGATCTGCTAGCAGGGAACCGGTAGAGGTGCCTCCCCAACCCGCGGGGCCCGAAGGCACGCCAGGGGGGACGAGCTATCCATGTATGAGGGGCATAGCCTCATAAAATTTGTGGAGTTGCGCGGGTGTCCTTGAGGCTCAAGAAATGAGATATAATAGGCATCTCGATGCTAGGAGACATAATGGAGGGCAAGGTTCTCAAATCCTACAATATCCAACAAGAGGATTTTGACCTGTATCGCAGTCAGTTCTACCGTTATTTGCAATTCCTGCATGTACAATCCCCCTATTATGGGTGAACATGGAGATCATAAAGTGGCGCAGGTTTACTGCACGATAATTGTTAATATGGCTGGCTCCTTTGACTCCCTTGCGAAGCCTGGGAATGAGATCTGGGCTTCCTCACAGATGAGGATTGGACTAAGGCGAGGGAAGCTCTGAGGCACTAAACAATATCACCCAGGATGCACCTGATGCAATTAAAGCTTCTCTACAGGACAAAGACTATGGAGGGTGGAGGCGATATACTCCTAAGTCGATCTTCATTGCTGGTGGTGGGAGACCTCTTACCCATGACCTGGAGCAGTCCTACATTTTTACCATTTTCGTCATGGGTGCCTTCATGCCTAGGGTTGGTCCTGGAATGGACAATACCACTTGACCCCAAACTCGTTCTACTGCATGTCAACTCCAAACTGGATAACAACAGGCACAAGCTCACATTACTTTGTTTGGAGTTGACAGTGACTATATGGAATATTACATGCCATTGAAGGGAGGAGGCCCCTCCAATGGTGGAGGAGAGGAGATGGACTATTACACAAATATGGAAAAAACGGTCTATGAGGCCAGGGGATGTCCCCAGATGTATGTGAAACTGTGGGGGGACTGGGCTAAGTATAGAAGCATGCGACTCTCACCGGGAGTCATCAAGGCTAGAATGCCAGACACTGAAATTCACGCCTACAAGAGATGAAGGCCAGTGGCCCTGGATGGGTGGGCTGGGGCCATGTTCTGTCTTGGAAATAATCCCAGAGACATTGAAGAGGGGAAGGAGGGGGGTGTCCAGATACTATGTGCCTTAGTTTCCCTTTACTTTAGTTCACTGTTCCTTTAATTTCTTGGTCTCGCCTACGCAGCGTGCAAGCGCTGCTTAGGAAGGACCTCTTGGAATGGCACTGTACTTTCTTGGAAACTCGTGCATGTTTTGCACTGTTTCCAATGAGTACTCGTGCATGCAGAGTGTTTGCCTTGTGGGAGCGAGCAGCCGCGCCATCTATTTGCAATTATCGTGCCTTGCTGCTCGCTCCAGCAAGGCAGCAAACACTCTGCATGTACAAGTACTCCTTAGGTGCCGGGCTTGTCTTTCAGCGCTTGTCTTGTTTAATACACTTCAATTGTCTTAGTTAATATAATCTGCTCGCTGTACACACATTATCAATGGTCGAACAAGTTATTTGATGGGCCCATACAGGATTGGCTACAACAGAAAAGTAAGTTCCAGGGCAAAGTTTCAGACTTTGGAGTAGGGAGATATACAGGTCTTTACTTCCAGAAAACTACTCCCCTTTGACAGGGAGCCTTGATGAATGTCAGGCTTACTCGCTACAACACGAGGCATAAATAAAGGGGCAATACAGTACGCATTGATCTCCACATGCTCGTAATTCATCTATCACGTAATAGGCCGAGGCAGAGCCTGACCCACTAAAACAAGATACTCTAATTGTTATTTTTTATTTAAATATTTTAAAAAGGGCATTTGTCTCCTCCTTTCAGCATTTTCTGGTTCGCATGACAGCCAATGCCAACACTGAACATAAACCGGGAGTCAGAAGGGATCGGGATGGACTCGTAGTCTGTAGTGTGAGCTAGGATTGGTTTATTGTCAGGACCTTGTCAAATTCTGGTTGGCTGAACAGAATTCAGTAGTGCTCATTGGCTGGAGTGTCCGCAAGTGCCTGTGCTTTGTTTAAAACACTGTCCAAGCCTACTCTGCTACTGGTTAATGGCGCTTCCTGGGGAGAGCTGGACCACGTATAGCTTAGTCACCAGTTCATCTTAAAATAGCGTCTTGCTGTCTGCTAAACTCAAAGTGTAGTATACAGTGCATCTGTTTGTATTGTATGCAGACAGCTCAGTGGGCTACTGCTATTGCTGTAGAGAGCCTTGTGTAACCTGCAATTTTAATTTAGCCTATTGAGTCATGAGCCCGCATCAAGAAGATTCATGGGGACAGCAAGGCAGAGTGTAGAACCTTACTATTTTTTTCTTGGTCTTTGGTTGGTTGCTAGGATTGCTAAAAACTGCTTCTTTTGGTAGTAATAAAGACTAGGTGCTGTAAAAACAAACAATTGCAATGCACTTGGTCTCGCATTTACGTAAGTTTAAGCTATTGCCATTGTAAATGACAATGCCTTTTATGTTTTAAAAACTACAATAAAAGGCATTGTTATTTGCAATGTCAATAGCTCAAACTTGCGTAAATGCAAGACCTATTGCACTGCAAATGCTTGTTTATATTGCACTTCATCATGTACCTTATCTTATAAATCCTGATAAAATGTGTTCATATTCAGGATCTTTTTTGTCATGAATCTACAGGCAGTTAACTCTTCAAAAGAGGAATATATTAAAAAAAATTGATTTTCAGCTTGCAAGATTAATTAATTTAGGAATATGACTGATCTGATACATGACCCTACTAAGAAGAAGCATTTGCAATGCAATCGGTCTCGCATTGGAACCTTTTATGTATTTAGCTATGCAGCACATTAGCCTGGGTGCTGAAACATCTACTGTTCTTAACATGGAGGGAAAGTACCAAACTGCGTGACACGCCAGGTATGGGAACACATGGCGAGATATATTGCCTTTCAGTGGGAAATGGTATAGTCCAAAGCTCTGTTTTTAATATAAAATCGGGGCCTTCTATGGTCATATCACTGAAAATACAAGAGTGATTAAAATATTATTGTCTACGGGTGCTCGTGGAAGACAATTTCTATGGACTGTAATCTAGCGAATTCTAAAGTGATTCTGTTATTTTACTGACCTCTGCTGGTCGTGTTGTATCAAGAAAGTTAAATAGAGGCAGTTGCCAGAAATTTTTTAAAAAGGAAGTCCCTCAGCAGAAAGCAATTCTGGAATTTTACTGGCCTCTACTGGTCGTTTTCAATCAAGACAGTTAAATAGAGGCAGTTGAACAAGCAGAACGCAATTCTGGTATTTTACTGACCTCTACTGGTCGTTTTCTATCAAGACAGTTAAATAGAGGCAGTAGAACAGAAAAAAAGTCTATGAGCGGAAGCAGACAAGTCCTAGGTCTTATCTCCAGAGCCCAAAAAGTACATACACATAGAAGTATATACTAAAGTATATACAAGAGGTCTCGCATGCTCAACCTTAATAGGAGTTTTGCCTTTTTGTGTCCCCACAAAATGTTAGGAGCATTTCCAAGAGATATTTTCAAGGATTATTTTGAACAAGAAATTAAGAGTACCTCAGAAGAAGCACTGTCCATCAATGGAAGGGATAGGTTGAGCTCCTGTCAGTTGAGGCTGGTTCAGCCTGCTGTCTGCTCTGAATAGGCATAAATTGGATTCTGTGACAATGTATAGTAGACAGGAATCAAACTCTTTATATTAACCCCTTCGGTGCTCGTGACGGAACCACTCCATCACGAGCCATGGACGCGCTGTGCTGGTACGGAGTAGTTTGTCACGGCGTGGCTGCCCCGCCCACGTTGCAGGAATTACGCGCCTGCGCGGCAGTACTACTTAGCGGGCGGGGCTGTGACGGAACCACTCCGTCACAAGCACAGCGCGCCCGTGGCTCGTAACGGAGTGGTTCCATCACGAGCATGGCGGCGCCGCGCGGCCCCCCCGTCCCCCGCTGCGGCGGAATTACCGCTGCGGCCAAGGGGTTAAAAGGTTATACAACATCCTTTGAATTTTAACAACTTCAGAAGTCTTTCCTGATTCTTTAGCACGGATTAACTGAAGCTTTACTATTGATGAGGAATGATCTGAACTGGGAGTATCTTATTCCCGTTTGGAGAACCTGGGGTTTTTCACAAGGGTTTTTAGAGGGGTGGAGTACTTAAGGGTTCAAGTAATGGGCCAATCTTTCAATGGACTAACTACTACTTTGTAAGGTCAAGATCAAGTGCAGAATGCGTGTAATGTAGGGTTGGGCTTTTTTAAGTTGCGGTTTGTTAGGAGTGTCTTAGTAACTATTAAAATCCATAAAGTTCATAAAGGAACTATTCTTTATAAATCTATTTCAGCATACACATTTTATTGTATATTCTTGGAAACGTGGACTGGACTAAGAAAATAAACACATACCAAGCACATTGAAGGCTGATTGAACACAAGAAACTAAATCCTGAAAGGAACTTGTATATGATTTTGTCTTCAAGATGCAAGCACCAGGACGCCTTTCAGGTATTAGTGCACTTTATAAATATCCTTCAATAAATGTTGCAGCCTGATACAGGTTGCTCCCCTGAAAGGTTCTAAACAGATTGCATAATACCCACATATGAGTCATCAGTTGTGTAGTTCTGGCATAATTGAAGGTTGCATATCTTTGAGCACTCTGATGTGAAGATCATGGCTAAGGTATTTGGTTTGCTATTCTGAGTGCAAGATATCATTATTCAACGATCTAGTAATATGAATTTATTCCGGTTATCACATGTATTACAAGACAAGTGCAATAGTTTTATTGACAGTTGGTATTATTGTTTGAGTCGAGATGGCGACACGTTTTGAAGATATGTGAATCTTCAAGTTCCGACAGTCCGTACTCCGAAGTGATGAATGGTTGTTTTACACAATGTAATGTGCTTAATCCACAGCAACATGAGAGAACGTTATAACATTTGGTAAGCACTAATTGAGTTTACTGAAAATAGGTATATTTGCATTCGACTAAAAAATGTGTATTTCTAATCACCATTTGTTTGCCATTTTTACTGTACAGTATCCTTGCGTGTAATACACCCCTGAATTTGTAATGCGTCAAGCTTTAAAAATGTAAAATAATTTCTCAAAGAGGAAAAGAGAAATGATTTTCGGCGCAGAGAAAATAAGCACAACTAAAAAAAGATTGGCAAAGTTGATTTGAGAAAACATGAGTGGCAATTATCAGACATACATTACTGTCTTTTAAAGTTAAATGTTCTTTCTTAATTTTCCTGGGGATGTTTATATAACATAAAGCGACTTAGAGGAGGCAGGGAATCATTTTACAAAGAAAAAGCACTGCATGCCACACAGGCAGGTTTTGAAAGCAAGTGGGGACGATTACACACGCTGAGGCATGTAAATTAAAGTGAAAGGAAAGAAGAAGAATTTGAGTGGCGTGGAGGAAACAGAGATTAGTTCTTCTCTCAGAGCAAGATGCTCAAGAGGTGAAGATTTAGATGACTGAAGGGATCCTTGTGGTTTACATAAGAGCAATTTAATATAAACGTACACTGAAAGGAAGTCATATTTATCATCATTGTTTTTTCTTTTGTGTTGCATCCACAACAACTGAAGCTGTAAACCTGTACCCTTAGTTAGTAAAATTAATCTCTGTTATTAATCAAATAAAATCAAGCACACAAGCGTTGGCCTTACCTTCGTGGGGAATCATGGGGATATGGAATAACTATCAGTTGAGAATTTGGGATAATGGCTGTCCATTCTTGTTTTCTTATAGCCTGAAGGAGACAAAAAAGAATGGTTTCACGTTGTTTTGAAGTTAACAGTAAGTGAAAATGTTAATACATTAATATAAGATACATTACATTTTGAAATGCAAGATAATAAAGCTACAACATGATAACAAAATAGAGGATAGGCTACCATAGGCATGACTGGCATTTTTCAATGTGTCCCAACTTCTTCTAAAATCAATGAAGAGTAGGTATAGCCAAGCTCAGACAAGACAACTTCATTTACGTACCTTCAGAAATGATTTTTCTGGTGAATACACTAACTACGTATTTCTCACCTTGTGAATACTCATTTGTGCCTGGTGGAGGGTACTGGGCTACACATTGGCCCTGCTGTCCTCAAAATCTCTAGGAACCGCAGCCTCTGCCATGAAAGGGCTGAAAAGCCAGGTGAGCTGGATGAGGAGTCTGGCATTGACAGATGGGAAAAACCCTAAGGTAGGCACATAGAGGAGGAAATTGATGGTAAAATTGCCTCATGGGAGCAGACAGGCCCACGAAACAGACTGTGGATGTGCTCTCTTTAAAGCACTCCAAGGCTTAGTCAGCTTTATCCTCAAAAAGCTGAGATCCGTCAAAGGGCCCAGCCATTAAAGATGCTCAGACTTTCTCGGAGAAACCTGGTGATCTCATCGCAGAATAGGGACAGATAGCACTGTACTGTAGGCTCCTTATTCTGGAAATATGTGCTAAAATGCTCTATGAAGTGATAAGGTTAAATGTCGAAGCTCAGCTGGTTGAGGTCTTGTGGTTTTTGTTGATAAATCATTTCATTAAATTCTTTATTTCGGCTAATATGCCATAAAAGACAGTGCATACATTACATTGCATTTCATTGGTAGTTAAAAGCATGTTATCACATACATACATAAAACACAGGATATAAAATACAGTACAAGTTGGAAAATAGTTGGAAAATAATTTGAGCAGAAACGTTCCTTTAAAAAAAAAATACGATGGACCTTCATGTCAATCCCAAACATCGGTTCGATTACAATTGATGCCCTATTTTTTTCCTTTGATAAAAGATAGAGAGCAAGAATCTACTAACACTAAATATTATTTGTTGAGATGTATTTGTTGTGAGGATTCTCAGAGCCTGAGAGCATGACCTCAAGCCTAAAAGTAAGCATATTGGTTTAATCCACTTCCTTCTAGCCTGTTGATAGAAGGGACAGAAAAAAAGAATATGCTGTTCATTTTCGGTCTGGTTTTGGTCACACATAGGGCAAATTTCATCCTTTACTTTACTAGGGATGCTGGTTCGCGATTTCTAGCCCACCGTGCCAAGGTAGTTTTAATCAGTAGATTTCCATACCGGAATTTTAGGAATAAAGTTTTGGCACGTGGCGGCTCAATCTCATCCATAAACATCTCATAGAGCGGTTCATCCTTAAAGTTTAGGAACTTTGCAACTAAGGTACCACTGGTTGTAATATTTACAGTCCTACTTAACATAAAACTCCAAAAGGCTCTTTTTAGGATTAATTTGGGGTTAACAGGTAATTGCTCAGGATAAATCAATCTTGCTTCTTGAACGTTCGCTGAAGAATTTCCCCTCAGATGGATATAAATCAGGTGTCCTAGGGTTGTAGAATGGATGGTGAATACTATTGATTGCAACATAACCAAAGTTGCATGCTTCAAACTATCTGAAGCTAGATGTAGACCTACAGATTTATGGCCTGAGTTTCGCACCTATGCAGACAACGTGCAAGTCCCTGAATTGTCGGATGGTTGGAGCACAATATCTCCTGCATGACATACAGAGGTGATCCTACATCTATAGGATATATGCTTAAGGTATAGATTGTGATGTGGTGATCTATAGCTATCAAAATGCAACCTCAAATTCTGGATGATTTTTAGATGCTTGCCCAACTAAGATTTTTAAAGAACTAGCCTCCACACATATTCTTTTAATGACCATAATCTGTAATAACAACTTTCCAAGCCGTGAGGTGAACGGCCAGCGAGGACATTAATTACCTCAACAGCGCCAGGATCACTAGCGCTACAGCGCCTTACCAGACGACGCCGTGAGGGAAACGGCTAGCCCGGCCCGGCCAAACTACACTTCCCAGGAGCCCCGGCGGCGGAAGTGACGCCGCAGGAGCGCCAGGCGGCGCTTGAAAGAACGGAGCGCCCTGAGCTCCAGCGGGACAACTTTCCAAGCCGTGAGGTGAACGGCCAGCGAGGACATTAATTACCTCAACAGCGCCAGGATCACTAGCGCTACAGCGCCTTACCAGACGACGCCGTGAGGGAAACGGCTAGCCCGGCCCGGCCAAACTACACTTCCCAGGAGCCCCGGCGGCGGAAGTGACGCCGCAGGAGCGCCAGGCGGCGCTTGAAAGAACGGAGCGCCCTGAGCTCCAGCGGGACAACTTTCCAAGCCGTGAGGTGAACGGCCAGCGAGGACATTAATTACCTCAACAGCGCCAGGATCACTAGCGCTACAGCGCCTTACCAGACGACGCCGTGAGGGAAACGGCTAGCCCGGCCCGGCCAAACTACACTTCCCAGGAGCCCCGGCGGCGGAAGTGACGCCGCAGGAGCGCCAGGCGGCGCTTGAAAGAACGGAACGCCCCTCGCACCCGCGAGTCGCGCGCGGGAGCGCCCGGGGCGAAGCCCGGGCAAAGGGCGGGCCCTCTACGGCCCTCATCGGCAGGAAGAGGCAGGGGCAGGGCCAGAAACCCTGCAAGCGTGAAGACACCGATTGTCCCTCAAGTAAGTCACGTTCACATATTACACAGCCTGAGCAATGTCCAAAAAACCTGTAGTAGTGCAACAAAATAAGATAAACAACTACATGGTCCAGACTGTTCAGAAAATAAATATGCAAAGGAGGGAGTCACTGGGGCTGAGCCTATCACCTGACTTGCTATGCCCATCACCACCTACATCTACCTCTATCCTGCTCGATGGTACAGTAACTCAGGACATTCATACTGTAGACTATACAGCTGATTTTACACCCCAAGTTATATCGGGATCATCGGAGAATGTAATTCCGGCTCTTGATGGCTTGCCTACCGATGTTATTATAGACACTGACATTGACCAAGACCCAGAGCAGGATACACAATCCCAGGTCTCCGTCCTAGACCAATCCCTTATAGGACACGCTGGCAGACCTAAACGTCAATGCACTAAGAATCCTTCCAAGCGGGGGGGTTTACGCTCAGGGACCAAGCGGAAGAGGGCTACCACTCCAAAGCACAAACAAATGACTCTTGTCGAGGAACATCCTTCTTGTTCCTCCGAGGAAGCCCTCCTTGATAAAATTGCTGATCTCATTGAGATGAAAATTAATAGCATTGTCAAACCTCTCATTTCTAAGATCGACAAACTGCAAGCAGAGGTCAAGAAGCTGGGCGCACTTCAAAATACAGTCACAAGTGGTATTGAGAAATGTACTAAGCTAATTACTAATCTGGACAATAATCCTAGAGGAGCTGAAGCTGGAAGCAACACGGATGTTGGAGATGAAAGGGAAAGGCTTGGGCCAAATCAAAATCCGACGCAACAAACACTATCAGTAGCATTTGAGGGCCCCATATCAGCATGCTCCATATCAGACCCAACTCCTTCGCTAAACATTCCTCCCACGCAAATACAAGTGCAACCTCAAACTCACCCCACGGACCCCTTGCAATTTATCGTAGAGGCCACACCCGTGGTTTTGGTCCTCGCAAACGTACCCCCATTAGAAGGGGATATAGCTGAATCTTCATCTTCACTTTGCAGCAAAGCCCTACACTGGTTAACTACCAATATCCGACTAGCACCAGGTGGGAAACATCATCTTGCAAGTGTGATTAAATCTGCAACCAGGACCCCTTGGCTGGGAAACCGGCCAAAAAAATTTAAAGGGGATTGCGTGGCAGTGACTTTTTCTAACCCAGACGTTCTTCCTAATATTCTCACAAACATCTTTCCTCCCCAACGAAGAAGAGGCACTGTGGTTCCACTTACTTTGAAATTTTTTTATGGAGAGCAGCAGAATGTCTCTTTTCCAAGGACTCCCGCCCCAGGGTGGGATACTAATTGGGAGCCTCACTTTAGATGGGGGCAAGATTTAAGGAACAACGCCTCAGTTCACCGTCACCAACCCCCAGCGTTTAATCCTGTCATTCAGCCACTTGAACTTTTTAATCGTTTTGCGCCTCTTTCATTCATGGACCAAAATGATTGACTCTCGCCAGCTGGAGAAGAAAATAACTCAGAAGGTTTGCAGCCAGCTCCTGGCCCTTTGGCTCATTCTTCATTAAGTGCTGAGGTCCGAAGAATTATGAGCTGGAACATCGCTGGGCTTAGAGCTAAATTTAAAGATAAGAATTGGCTGGACCTAATTAGAAACTATGATATCCTTGCATTCCAGGAAACTTGGGAAACATCAGTGTGTCTGCCAATAGATGGTTATTCACTTTTTTATGTACCTGCAGACCCCAGTAAAGCAGGAAGAGCAAGGGGTGGGTTGGCTTTATACATTTCACTTGATGTAAAAGGAAAAGCGAGGCATATTAAGTCTAACACTAAAAATTGTCTAATGGTGGAATTGAGCTCATCAAACTCCCATCCCATTTTACTTATCAATTTTTATAATTCCCCAGCCAGTCAATTTCCTACCGAGCATTTAGCATCCCTTGAGGACCTCCTATCAACTTATGATACAAATAGCTCTCATGGGTATGAGGTGATCCTCATGGGAGATTTCAATATTCATCCTTGTCAGGCGGGTTGCCAAAGAGAAACAGAGGAATCCCTTTTTTATTCTCCCACGCCGCATTTTGAACACACATCTAGTGGCGAGGCTCTGGAACTGCTCTTGGCTACCTTTAACCTCTATGAATTTTATTCTTGCCCAAATGACTCACGGTTACCGACCTATGAGGGCAAGGACCGAGGCACAATTATTGATTACATTTTTGTATCTTTTAGACTTTTATCTGATGTACTTGTTTGTAAAGTTTTAATTTCTGTTTTTAGCGATCACAATCCTGTGATTTTAGAGGTTTTAGCACAGGGAGCTTTGGGTAATAGAACTTCTGGAAATTCTTGTGCCACAAACCTTGCGCTGAGTGACCAAAATCGAAGGCTCAAATGGGACAAAGTTACCCCTATAACCTTCCTACAAGATACACTAGCCAAGGTAGAAGGTGAAGTCGCCATATGTTTAGATAACAAAAACTCTAGTAATACCCTGGTCGAGGCCTTTAGCACTATTTGTCAACAAGTCAAATTAGATCTGACTGTGAAGGTTAAATGCAATAAGACCATGGGCCCCAAATGGTTCGATACAAATTGTTCTAAGGCTCATTCAACTCTACTTAAAGCCTTAAAAAACAAACCTAGAAACAGAGTAATGGTAGCATCTCTAAGGAAAAAATATAATTTGGCTATCAGAAAGAGGAAATCCGAGATAAAAGATGAAGCATGGAATAACCTGTTACTGCCTGAGACACAGAAAGATAGTGCCAAATTTTGGGCAGTAATAAATCACCCATACTTTGTAGGGTTAGATCATCAAAGAGCGGATTGTATCATACCAGACGAGCAATGGGTGACACATTTTAGTAATATTTATCGTCACAATGATACGAGTATAGATCAGGAACTTCCTCTTTCCTTAGCGCCAAATCCCATCTCCCCTTTTACTCAGGATGAGGTGAAAAAAGCTATCAACGATACACTCTGTAAAAAGGCACCAGGACCAGATGGGGTTCCGGCAGACTTTTTTAAGAGTGCCCCTGATTTTAGCTCGAAAATTTTAACCAATGTTTTTAATGCAACACGGGATTTTATTTTCCCCTCTAGCTGGGCAAACTCAACTATAGTGCCAATTTTTAAGAAGGGTCAGAGGACAGACCCGGCCTGCTATAGGCCAATTTCCCTTATTGATTCTAGTGTAAAGATTATGGGCAGAGTCCTATTATCTAGACTGACCCTTATTTTAGAAAGTAGGGGTATTTTATCTAATGCACAATATGGTTTTAGATCCAAGAGAGGAACGTTAGATCAGTGCCTAAATTTAGAATTAATTCTAAATAAGTATGTAGTCGGCAGGGAGGGGTCTTTATACATGGCCTTTATGGATCTGTCATCGGCTTTTGACCTGGTCAACAGGGCAAAGCTGTGGCGGATCCTCCTGGCCATGGGTGTCGACCCCCCTTTGGTCGAATACCTGGCCGAGTTACATAAGGACCTTCTGACCTCGGTCAGAGTTACTCAGGATGGAAGATGCACGTGTCACTTTAAGTCGGAGAGGGGGGTTAGGCAAGGGTGTATACTTGCTCCCCTCCTCTTCACCTTATATATCAACGACCTAGAGGCAGTAATGATAACAGCCCACAGCGATATTCCACGTGCGGGGGAGACAAAGATTCCTGTACTCCTGTACGCGGATGACGCTGTCCTCCTGGCACGCTCCGGAGTCGCGCTAAATAAACTTCTTGCATCCTTCGGGACTTTTATGTCATCTTTGGACATGAAAATTAACACAGACAAATCACATGTAATGATTGCTGGCCCCGCTGGAAGGAAAAAAAAGTCACTAACTTTCTCCTGTGCAGGAAAGGAGGTAAAGAGAGTTTCCTCCTTCCCATACTTAGGTGTCACTTTTGACGATAGGGGTACTTGGGGCCCTCAGCTTTTGGCCAAAAGTAGCGCTGTCGCTAGAGCGGCCGCAGGGCTGCTGGGTTTTGCCAAAAAGCTGGGTGCTCGCCCAATGGAAAGCATCATTAAAGTTTATAATTCCAAATGTTTGTCAGTTGCCCAGTATGGCTCGGTAATCTGGGGATATACCAGCCCAGCTAAAATACAGATCGTAGAGAATAAATTTTTGAGATCCTTGCTCTCTGTCCCCCAATCAACTTCGACCTTTGCAATACACACAGAGCTAGGTGTGGGCTATATTTCAGACTTACTAAAATTAGCGCCAGTGATTGGTTGGATAAAAACATGGCTCAATCAGGAGCTAACTTTAAATCATACCATCCTAAAAGATTGCTTAGCCCTGGATAGAGCCCTCCACATTCCCTGGTTGCGATACGTTAAAATGCAGCTTACCCTGGCAGGTCGTCCGGAGCTTTTTTGTTCTCCAGAAGGAATAACTTATGGCGATATAAAACTAGTTAAAAACACCCTGACAAATTTATACGCCATGGAAAGGGAAGAAGCAGAGTTAAAAAAGACTATGGTAAGGAAATATTGCACGCTCTCCTTAGCCCCAGGAATGGAACCTTATCTCCTCTTTACCACAAATTCTTATCACCGCTTTCTCTTAACGAGATTTCGCTTCGATTTAATTCATTTTGTACTGGGCAACTTCAAATCTTGGTCGCGACCCGAGGATGCCGATCCATGCGACTGTGATCACTTCTCGACACAGGATACGATGCACTTTATTATGTTCTGCGGACATTACACTGAGCTCAGGAAAAGTTATCTGCTCCCTATCTTACGCCACCAGGGCTTCATCCAGGTTAAACCAGCCCTGTTGTTCTTGCAGCTCCTCCCCAATGTAAATGTAGCTTTTTCAGTGGCTAGTTTTTTGGTTGCAGGCGCACGTAAAAATAAGCACCGCACAAGGCACAGGCACTTTATCTTTGATAAATGATTCCTCTCTTCCTCATTTCTTAAATGAATTGTGCTTAATAAACCCTTCTTTTTTTAGCTTTTTAGATATTTATGTATGTTGCATCGTGGCTTATCTGTTTTATAATATTGATTGAATGTTTCAAATTTGATAAATTGTTTCTGTGCTTCAATGAAATGTACTGTAACCAGGATATGCAAAATGCTTGCTCTTTTATGATTTTAAATAATCGAATAAAGAAAATTGACTGACTGACTGACTGTAATAACTCCCACAGCACTTGTCTCCACTCATCTAAAAAAAGGAAACTTTAGCCTCTGCATTCCTATAAACTATCAACCTATTTCCCTTCTCCCTTTTAAAAAAAATATCATCTTAGAGAGTTGGGTGAACAAACAATTACCTTCACATATTGAGGAAACAATGCCCTCAATATTTATTGATCTGGTTTCAGACCATCTTTCAGCACGCACAGAAACTGTGCTTCCTGCTGCTGTTAAAGACCTCGCATGATCTTGGACAGGGGGACCTCATCGGCTCATATCCTCCTGGACCTGTCGGCAGCTTTCAATGCTCTCACATGATAGATTATGTGCCATTGGTCTACAGGATAACACTCTACATTGGTTTGAATCGTTTCTGAAGAATACAACGCAGGCTTCATTCTGTTCAAATGTTAAAGACATTCCTTGTGGCATTTTTCAATGATCTGCCCTGATTCCAACTCTTTTTAACATACTTGTTGCTCCTTTGGCAGGTCTGATTGTTTCCTAGGGGTTTCAATTTTACGGCTATGCAGATGATACTAAGATCATCATCCACATGAAGGGCAATTTTAGCGAACTTTAAGCTCAATTTTAAAGCTGCCTAGTGAAGGTGGCCTTTTGGATGACTGCCAGCTCCCTGCGATTAAACTCAGAAAAAAACAAGGTGCTGGTGTTTGGAAATCCCTCAAGAATAGTCCTCCGTATTGTGACCCCAGACATTAGGGGCCTTAAACCAGCAATAACTGCCCGCAATCTGGGTATACTGTTTGACAACACATTTGAACAGTATATAAAAAAACGAATGCCTACTTGCTTTTTAATAATAAAATAAATAAAACTATCTTTTGTTCCTAAACACTTAGCTGCAAGCCTTGATTCGTGGCAGGCTGGAATATTGTAATGCACTATACGTCAGTCTCCCTGCTTATCTTACACAGGGACTGTGTATTTGGAATAGGAAAATTGAGAGCATCTTTAAATATCTGCATAAGTTACACTGTTTCCAAGTGGAAAAAAGATGCTAATTTAAGGCCTTCTGCATGTGTCACAGGGCTTTTAATCCAGCATCACAGACCATCTATATTTCTCGAATGTTTAAAAGATATACCCCTGTCTATGCTTCTTCGTTCTGCCTACGTTCATTTGCTTATTGTACCCAAGTACTGGAGGTCTAGACTGGGAGGACACTACTTTTTTGCGATTACAGCACAGGCATAGAACAAACTACAGATTAAGCTACGTTTGGAAACCAATGTGTTAAAACTTCAAAGGTCTTTAAAAACTAACTTTTTTACTCAATATTATAAACATTATAAATAGATAATGAATAATTCTTTGTGTTCTATTTAGATTTTATGTACTGATTGGCAAAAGCTTGACACCTCCACTTAGCGCCAGGACACCCTCGGGTAATCCCATGCTCTACAAAATGAATAATATTTATTGATACCCTTCAGGTGCCAGACAGGATCCAGAAATATTCGCCCCCAGCAATAGCTCAATAACACTACCAGCAGGCCGCATGTAATTCCTGTCAAGAACTCAGTGAGGCCAAATGTGACACCAGGCTACATATGACGTCGACAAGTGTCATTTCCTGTTTATCCAATCTTCAGTGATGGACGTTTGGAGCTCTTTTCATATTTTTTCCAGATAAAATGAATCAGCAAATCCATCAGAGACTATGTTAAACGTTTCATTGTTTAATCCCTGTAAACAAAGTTACAAGAAGCTGCCCTAATTGGATCCAGACAATATCTGTTTGAGGTATATAGGCTTCGACTAGAACTTCTCAGCAGAGACTGCAGTTCTTGATGCCCTCAAAGTGCATTAGGGATGCCAAACTATTTTTGATAAGGGCACACACGCATAATCCAAAGAGGTCAAGGAATTAATCTACCAAGGAATCCTCTCACAAGAAACAAAAAAAGACACACAAGAAGCTGTTTTTTTGAGAAGGCTGTTGCTCTTCTGGAACTAGGGGGAGACTCTGCAGCAGAAGTAACTGCTTTCTTAGGTAGCTTTTAAAAAAAAATATTTATCTGTTTAACCTATACAGCTACTTTATTGTGTTACTGTAAAGTTGGCAGAGAAATGTTTTTTTTTTTATATGTTGTAGGTTGTTACCAATTCAAGTTTACATTCTGCTTTAAAATGTAATTTTTATGCACTTTTTCACAATCAGGTTTTTTCCTATCCGACTTGGAGCCTGTAATCGCTATTTTCTTGGGCCTGCTGGATAATATTTTTGATAGTTGGAGTTCAGCTCTGTATTTCTTTTTCCTTTCTAGGTGAACCACATGCAGGGAGGCAGAGCTCCATGGAACGGAGGCTACAGTGCGACCACGCAAAGGCACACCAGCAGCACGCCAAAGTAAAGCTTGTTGGTGCCTGTCAGCGCACCAATAGAAAAAGGCACACAAAAGTTTCGAAAATCTGCCTTTTCTGCATGGTCACCACGGTTTTTTCGCCTTTTGCTGGATCCTCTATTTTTGCTGGCTTTGTAACTCTGTGCACTTTACCTCTGCTAACTAGTAATAAAGAGCCTGTGTTCCCCCTTTAAACACTGTCAAATTAGCATATTCCTAAATGCAATATTTAACGTATCTGTAAGACCCTTGTATATGGTCCAAGATGTATCCAGAGACTGTAAATTAAATGTCACTTGTGGACTGCAGTCTCTATTGTGCTATCCACTACAGTGACAGTGTAAAAAGGGGTGGCAGTTTAAACCCTGCAATTCACCCTATCAAAATCCATCCTTTTGGCAGGTCAAAACCTCTATTTTGAATATCAATAAGTCACTCCTATGTAAGTCTTGTGGACCACAAGGCAGGGTGCACAGTACGGAAAGGTAGGACATGTAGAAATGTAATGTTAACATTGCCTTAAAGTGACTTGCACCCAAAAGCTATCTGGTCCTGTGGCAGGCATAGTTGTCCTATGTAGAAAGCCAGAGTACAGTTTAAAATCCTAAACCAGCATCTCAGGAATGTGGCAGGTCTAGCTGTTCTATGTAGAAAACTAGATCACAGTTTAAAATCCTAAACCAGCATCACGGGAATGTGACTACCTAGAAAAAATATATATTTTTAATAGTTCATTAAAATTCAGTTCAATGGTGAAGTCTGATTTTAATAACTATTAATTAAAACTACCTTTTAGAAAGTTACCTTTTCCCTGCCTGAGGTTGCTAGAGACTAATTTGCAAAGGCTTTCCAACCTCTCCCAGCCACTGATTAACATTTGGATGAAAAAGGGGCGAAATACCAGGAACAAAAAATAAGCTGACCTGAATGGACAGAGAGCTCCATCAAACCTCACAGAATTTGCTATGAGCATACTTTCCGACATTACAGAGTCAAATTCTACTTAAATGGTGTACCCTGCTTGACAGGTCTGATGGGCTTGCAAATAACACTTTGGGGCACACTTGAAAGGGAGGGAAACTGGATGCCAAAACATTTCTTATGCATCTACTGTCTGGTTGCTGGAAAACCCTACTTTTGTTCTATCAGACAATTGGCTCTGGGTTTATTCAGTGGAGAAAGCATCTTGTAGAGATTTGTAATTAAACCGCGTTCTGACTTTTTGGTAACTAACCATTTTTCAAAGAGCTGCGGCGAGACCAAGTCGTAGATCTGTGACAGTGTAGAGAATAGGAGAAAGCCCTCCAAATCAAAAAGATGCCCTGCCGATCTGCAGCTGGAACCTAGCCATTGTGGGAACATGTGAGTGTCCGTTCCTGGGGCAAAGTCAGAATTGTCTAGTAAGGGAGCTAGCGGGACGGGAATGTCGTGAGCTCCCGTTTAGTGGCCACCAAAGTCCCACACATCCAACGCTGTACATGTAATGGGCGATTTCTGGAGATATCATGGTCTGTGCCCGCGACGAAGGAATAGTATTTTCCATAATGAGGTCTGGGCCATTGCCCTGTCTTGGAAGAGCCATCTCTTCTCTGACTCAGGCCTGTACCATTCCACCAGCTGAAAATATTGTTGCAGGTTAGGGATCCCCAGGCCCCCCTCCTCCAGCCCACGAAAAGCTAGATTTCTATGCATTTGCGGTCTCTTCCCCGCCCAGACAAAGTGCTGTATCGCCTCTTGCAGAGTCCCAAGGTCCCCCCGCAGGGGTAGCAATGGAATAGTCTGGAAAATGTATAGTATCTTGGGGAGTGCTGACATTTTTACAGCCGCGATCCGCCCCAGCAAGGACAGTGGTTGTTTCTGCCACTTCCTAAGATCCCTTTGGATCTGTGATGTAACTTTAGCGTAGTTTAGGGCAACCGTTTGTTCCGTGGACGGCAATAGGATGATTCCTAAATAGGGAAGTTGCGTTTGGACTAATAGTCCCCCTCCGTACATGGATGCCTCGTGTGCTGCATCGGAGTTTCTGCAGAGTGGCAGTATCAGCAACTTCCGTTTGTTTATCTTGAGGCACGACACCCTACCGAAGGCCTCCACCTCCTCTAGAAAGGCCGGCATTGACTGCCTAGGATTATCGAGCGCCGCCAAAATATGGTCGGCGTATAGGCTAATTGAGTGCGACTCTCCGCCGAAGGTTGTGCCACGAATATTTGGGTTGTCTCGCACCCTTTGTGCTAGCAGCTCGATATAGAGCGCAAAGAGGAGGGGTGAGAGCAGACACCTCTGCCTAGTGCCTCGTTGAATTTCGAAAGGACTTGAGCCCAACCCGTTGATACTGATTCGTGCCTGTGGGTGATGATAGCAGCTTGCAACCCACGCTCTGAAGTGTTCCCCAATACCAAAGTGTTACAGAACCCTCTAGAGAAAGCCCCAATCCACGCGATCAAACGCTTTCTCAGCGTCTATGGCGAGGAGCGCCGAATCGGATTGTTGGTAGTGGGCTTCATTTAAGTGGTAAATGCGTTTGGTATTGTCGCTACATTGTCTGCCAGAGATGAAGCCTGACTGGTCTGGCTCTATAATCCCCAGGAGGCGTGGTCCAAGCCTGGAGGCTAGCACCCACATGAAAAGTTTGAGATCAAGATTGAGTAGGGAAATCGGCCGGTCGGCGGGGCAGTGGGTGGTACTTTTGCCCGGCTTAGGCAACACTATGATGTAAGCCTCTATCATGTCAGGTGGGATGGAGCCGGGACCCTGGAACGAGTTAAAAAGTTTAGTAAGAATTGGAGCGAATGAGGAGAAGCCGTCAGGCCATGGCGATTTCAGGGGTTTGAGACGGGAGATTGCACTAACCACCTCCTCAATTCTGATAGGTGCATCCAGCGACGTTACACTCTCTGTGTTAAGCGCTGTGGTCGCTGCGCCGTGCAGATAAGTCTCCGCGCTATCGTCGGATGGGGGGGTCTGCCTTGTAGAGAGATGCATAATATTTCCTAAACGCCTCCGCGATTTGTACCTCGTCATATATCTTCTCCCCGTACTCCCTGTGTAGGGTTGTGATTTTAGAGCGCTGGACTTTGGCCCGAAGCGCACTCGCCAGGAGGCGTCCGGTTCTGTTCCCACCCACATAGTATGTTTGCCGAAGCCTGAGGGCAGCATATTCGGCCCTATCAGTGTCTAAACCTGCCAACTGAGCCCTGGAAACTCTTAGCTGTTTCCAGATTCTTGGAGCTCCCGTGCGACTGTGCACGCTTTCCAATTCAACCACTTTGGCCGCTAGGGATTCCCGCTTGCTTTTACGGTCCTTGACCTCTGCCGCTGAGATGGCTATTAATTCTCCTCTCACCACTGCCTTTAGGGCCCCCCATACGGCCGCCACAGGCATGTCCGGCTGGTCGTTAAGCTCGATATAGTCAGTAATGCGCTTGTGGAGTTGCTGGACTACCTCCCTTCGTTGCAGGAGGGCTTCCCTCGACCGGCCCGGTGATGTCTTGATGCATGGGACTCTAATCGCTATTTCCACTGCATCATGATCTGAGATGGCAGTCGGGATGATGTCCACGTCCTCTACCCGAGTCACCAGCTAGCCTAGGAGGTGGTCCAGTCTGGCATACGTACGGTGCACATGAGAATAGAATGTGTAGTGCGAAGTCTCGGGGTGCGTAGCCCGCCACAAGTCCACCAGCCCCCTCTGTGCCAACCAGTCTTTCCCAGCCATCAAAAGTGCGCCTGTGTTGCCAAAGCGATGACCAGATCTGTCTCTCTCCTTATCCATAACCAGGTTGAGGTCCCCTCCCATGAGTAGAAAGAGGTCTGGGGAACATAGAGCCTCGGACCTTGCATTTTTGAGAAAGGGCTCCTGACTCGTATTAGGGGCATACAGGGATCCCACTGTCAATGTCATGCCACCCACCTTGATGCTATAGGCAAGAAGCCTGCCTTTAATCTCCCCAACCTTGTCTCCAATTTGACCGTGGAGGTGTTTGGCAAATAAAATCGCAAACCCCGCCTTTTTGTCAGAAGTGGAGGAGAAGAACTGTTGAGGGAATGCTCGGGACCTCATCTTATGCCAGTCTTTGGTAAGTAAATGGGTTTCTTGAAGTAAACATATAGCGGCGCCCGAGTGTTCTAAATACGATAGGACCGCCCTCCACTTAATGGGGTTGTTAAGCCCCTTCATATTCAAAGTAAGAACCTTCAACGTAGCCCCAGACATCTCAACTCAGAAGTATAGTAGCTGCACATTCTGGCGGAAGCCGCTCATGCTGCACCCCTCATGTGGGCCTCGGCCCCTATCGGCATACTGGTTCCCTCCCACCCTCCCCTACCCTGCAACTCACCCAAAGCCCGTTCCCCCCTCCCAACCAGCCTCCCTCCGGCCCCCTCCCCAACAAAACAACTGTTAAATGGTGCCCCTTCTCTTAAGGAGTGAAAGAGGAGCTCCAGAAATGATTTAGTGATGGGCACATTCCCATCTCCCGAGTCCGTTTGGTGTTTCGGCGTGGCCTGGGGGGAGGGCCCATCGTCCCCTTTAGGTGGGCCCTTAATGAGCATATCCGTTAGCTTGCGCTCACCTTTCTTCCTAATGCTGGCCATACCAGGCCGGAAGCCTATGGAGCCGTGTCCGCTTTGTTCTGTAGGGCGCTATGAGGCTGCTCTTCCCCTTTCGGTCGCTGCGTAGCCCGTAGTGGGAGGAGGGCACTGCACCTGGTCCTCGAAGATCTACCCCTGCGTCCCTGGGGGGGCCATGTGATGATGTGGGCCAGGGGGTAAAACAGCACCACAAGCTCCTGAGTTCCTAACGCCTGTCACCAGAGCCCCGGGACCCCTTGCGCCAGTCACTTTGTGCCACCTCTCACCTGGCTGTGGCTCACCTTGTCTAGCTACCGGCTCTGCCTTCAAGTTGTGGGCCCAATGCGAGAGGGCCTGTCCACGGCCCACAGCACTCCAGGCCCAGGCCCCGTAGGCCTCAGGCGCCGTCCCCCACGCCCTTCCAAGGCTATGGAGCTCCACGACCAGTCCAGGGGAGACAGCGCCCGGGCCGCCGCTCTTCCAGTGTAGGCCTCAATGCCTCGGCCTCACATTGCGCGCCACCGTGCTTGGCGCGACCCTCCTCTCGCCTATGGGCAGCGGGGGGCCACAGTGTGCTGCTCGCAGAACCGTATAGTTGCTGCCAGTGTGCTCCAGCCGCCCAAGGCTCACAGGCAGCTCGTTCCTGGATGCAGGTGTTCAGCTGGCTACGCTGCCATTTTATGATGTCCGGGCCTGCCCTCACCGGGGCACCACTGCCTCTCTCGGGCTCCCAGATCCCCTGGGGGGTCGGCGCCTGATGTGCGCTCACTGCTCCAATAACTCTCTGCTCCCCCAGGCCGCGGCTTGCTGTCGGGGGGCCACGGGGGGCAGTGCCCAGTTTGCCGTGTTCCTGGTGTAGGCACTAAGGCCACAGCCTCAATTTTCGCGCCTCCCCGCGGCACAAGGCCGTCTACCTACTTGCTGTCCCGGAGGGCCACAATCAGTCTCTCGCTGCTTTGTGGGGTCGCCGCAGCCACGACCCAGCAGCTCCCCAGCGCAGCGACTCACCTCCAGCCGGCACGCCGGGTCTCCTGGTACTGGGGCACCTGCACAGGTCTCGTCATGGAGTGCTCCCGCGTCCTGCCAGTCAGGACGCCATTTTGCGATGCCCGGGGCCGGGTTGTATACGGTCGTCGCTGCCTCTCCCGAACTTCAAAGGCAACAGGGGATCAGGCGACACTGCGTGCTCGTTTCACGCCAACTCCCGTGTTCTGAGGGGGAGCTTTAAGTGAGATTTGGCCGGCGAGGGGAGTACGAAGCGGGGAGCCTCGAACCTGCGTCCTCCTAGGTCACCATCTTGGCCACGCCCCCTTTGTGTCATTTTTTTAATTACATTTTACCTGGGAATTTTACTGTTTTGCATTTCGACTTTATTACTGTTTTAGTACTGCAAAAATACTTCACACATTGCCCCAAGTTAAACCTGTCTGCTCTGTGCCACATCTAGCAGGCAATTGAGCTCAAGTTAATTTAGTGACTTTGATGGTTCTCCATGACAAAGGTTGTGATTATTTCTTGAAGTGGGTAGTTACTAACCGCACTTCATTATCCAATTTATTACAGAGCTGTTGCCCAGTGTCCCCGTTTCCCAGTCCGTTTGTAATTGTACTCATATTCAGGCCCTCTGCACCAGTTGTCTTCCCTTGGTCAAACCCACTGTGTTATCTGCTGAGGTATGTATTACACCCCTCACTTGCTAATGCTGTCTCTTCTGCTATTCCTTTTATGTATAACTGTACCATGTTCAAAGATTCAATTTTGTGTTTGCTACTCAATACATGCTCATCGGTTAAACAGGCAGCAGAGCTTCATGATTTATTCCAGGCCATTAAAAGTTGATACTGCATTTTTAACTAAAAACTGAAAATTTGCCTTCTCAAATAGGCCTCAGCCAGGACAGCACTCCCCCTTTTCCTCAGCAGCAGGATACCCTCCCAAGTAAGATGTTTGCTTTACAAGTACATGTGACATAACATAACCTAAGCATAACATAAACATGTATGAAGATCAGAAGAGGACTGCCTCAGAGTTGATGCTCGCAGTTCACAATGAACTAAAGACACCTTCATCATATACTAAATATGGGTGGTGGAGTTGCTATCCTCTACAGATCCCATATTACATGCTAACCATGCCTAATAGGGGTCCCTCAGAAAATGTGTCAGCTAATCTGAAGTTATTTTCTTCATTTACCATCAAACTCTTATTATTTACAAAACCCTCCTACTAATTTTGTTAATGCTCTTTTAAACAAGATATATGGTTTAGACCAAAGTAGCTTTGGGTGATTTTAACTGCAGGGTATATGACCTTACTAATCCTACTATTTTGAATCCTATTGAATCTTGCACCACTCTGGGCCTTAGTCAACTAGCCTAGGAAGTTGCTCATGTGGCAGACCTAGATACCATAATTATCAACTCTTCAGGAGTCCAGATTACATTTAACACCCCACTAGCTTGGATGGACCACCAGGACATTCAGTTCTCCTACCACTTACCTAACAGACGTCACAACTTCAGTTCTCTTAGGACCGCCAGCACTGTTATGGCTTGCGCCAAACTTTCTCCATACACACAACTATTTTGTACCCCTAAGTTTGGCACATTTTAGAAGGGAACCAAAGTACTTCAATAGATGCATTACAGAGGCACTTGATAAATGTATTCCTGTAAAAACCTTTACCACTCACTGTACTTCGCCCTCTGCCCCAATGGTTCACGCCTGAACTGCTGGAATTCAAAAGGATATGTAACCAAAAAGAAAGCATTCTGTGGAAGAGTTCATATGATAACTCGGCCAAAATCATATATTTAAAAGCTCTACATGACTACAAAAGACTAATTTGATCTTGCAAACCTTCATACTTTGATAATTGAATAAGAAATACCCCAAACAAAACTTAAGAGAATTTTTAATCTTGAAAGATTTTGTCCATCTTCAAGTGATTGCTGCTACGATTACTTCTACTGCGACTCTTTGTGATAATATGTCAGACTTTTTCAGGATACAATAAGTAATATGTTACAGGCCATTCAACTTAATTGTTCCTCTAGGTATATACATTCTACTATCATGACTAATGCTTCCTTTTCTCCTAATAAGCTGATAACCTCTCTTTCTCCAGTTTCAGTTGCTTGTATTGCCAATACACATATTCAGATCTCATCAGGCTCCCTGTCAGCCTCTGCCCAGCAACAGTTGTAGAAATCTATGGGGACACCTTTGGACCAATGCTTGATCAACTATGCAACCAATGCCCGGCCAAGGGGTAAGTTCCCACTTCTTAGAAAAATCCTATTGTTACTTCTCTGCTAAAACAAAAAATCATTGGCAGACTCTTCGTTGTTGGCCAATTTTGGATCCATCTAGTTACTGCTACTACCTGCAAAGCTGATGGATTTTTATTCACCAAACAGTGCAGAAAATGACATACTAGACTCCATTCAGACTGCCTTTAGGCTCCCATACAGCACAGAGTTGGTACTAGTGATGGCCCACATCAGATTCAAATGCTCTTAGATGAAGGAATCCAGGCTATCTTGGCCCTATTGGATCTCTTGGTCGTTCCTGATACTGTTGTACATGATGAACAAGTTACTTAATTTCAATAACACTCTTTCTGGTGGATACTCTAACGAACCATAGATTCCTCATCTTTAGAATACCTCCAGACGCCATACTGGACGTGGAAGAATCAAATAGCATTGCTACTACACAGTAGCCTAGTGCAACTCTGTGTTGACTTTGTTCCGCCTCAGAAGTCACAATAGAGCCACATCTAATTGTGACCTCTGCGTGTGTACGTTTTCTTTCTGACTTTAACCATGCCCTTGGATGCGGGATCCAATAGTAATCAAATGTACCAGTGTGCAGATCTCTAATCAGGAATCTTTTTAGACGGGGAAAAAGAGACCATTCTGGGGAGATTTGAGCGAGGTGAGGAATCTGCGGTTAGATAGAATATCTATCTGAAAGAGAATTACCGAAGGCAAGTAAATCCTCTGAGAATATTTCTGACCACAGATTCCACACCTTTAGAACAGATGGTAAAGTAGCAGCACCCAAAGTGGTGGGTCTGTGCAATGGCTCAGACCAAGAAGTCCAGCAACACTGAACAGGCGAAACAGATGTTTTTTCACCCAATGGTCTTTGGTGCAATCAATGTAAATGCTTAAGGTTCATTTAGGGTCCAGCGGATCGAGTCTATCTCCTCTTTCGAGGGGTGAAGCGTTAGGTGAGTGATGGATTGCCCAACATGAAAAGCAGTCACAACTTTGGTAAAAAAGTTGTCCTCGTCCTCAACACCACTTTATCTGGGGAAAATGTAGTGCAAGGGGGACTGCACTAAGAGCTTGGTTTTCACTCATAGGATGAGCCAAAGTTACCACACCAGGAACACAGACTTCAAAGTCAGGAGATGTACTGCACAGGTGTGCATTGGTTCGAATGCAGTGCACACGGGGAAAGTGTACACCAAATTAAGATCTCACTGTGGCATCACAGGCTTGGGAGAAAACAAATGAGTCAAACCTTTTGGAAATCTCTTCACAATGGCTGAGTTGAATAAGGATGGGTGGTCCGGTAAACCTAAAAAGGCAAAAGGGGCCAACAAATACCCATTAATGGGGTCCACTGCAAGCCCTTGCTGGGCCACAAATAAAACAAACAAGACATCTGACAGTTTGACCTGTAACAGGTTCTTATTCCGTGTGCCACACCAGGCTAAAAATGTAGCCCAGTGCCTGGCGTAGAGTGACTTTGTAGAGGGACTCCCGGCAGCAAGGATGACATCCCGAACATCGGGAGGGAGACTGAACACAGTCACCTGCCACCATTTAATCCCCATGCACGGAGGTGCAGATTGGGCAGCTTTTGGTGCATGAGTCTTCCATGCTGCTGCAATAGCAGATCCTCACTAAGCTGTAGTCTGATCAGAGAACATGTGCTCATCCCTAGAAGTTCCAGGTACCATACTCTGAAGCCACTAGGATAGCTTGGATCCAATCATTCCTGATGATCTTCAGAACTCAGGGCAGGAGAGGCAGAGGTAGAAAGGTGTACAGGAGTACCGTGCTAACCAGCACATATTTCTCTTATAGACTTTTTTGAAAACTCCACCATGGAAAAGTTATGAGACTGCATATTCTTGGTGGTGGATAAAAGATCTACCCTGGGTCCTCCCCAATGCTGGAAGATGGCCTGTGCCAATTAGGGTGTAACCCCCTTTTTATGATACAGCAGGCGCAATCAGTGAGTTAATCCGTCCTAGCGTTCAAAGAATGTGCCAGGTGATTTGCGACCATGAAAATACCCTGACACGCCAGCCAGCTCCAGAGAAACAGTGACTCTTGTCACAGGAGCAATTCCAGACAAGGATTACTGCTTTCTGTGAAGACAAAAGGAAGCAATTCCTTTTATAAGAAGAACCCTCACCTACCGGTCCTGCAATGTCTGAATTACAGAGTCGGGATCCTGGACGGGGTCTGAAGTAGTTGCCAGAAGCGGGCGCTGACCATGACGAAAATTTGACTATAGGCAATGCCCCCTGGCAAGATCCATGGGGTATCGCACACTTGCGATTCACAACTAATTGTTGATAACCGAACCGTAAGTTTGCGGTTAGCTTTGCACTGCATGTGAACACCTTAGCAAGTGCACACTTGAATGTTTTCACTGTTCCTGAAGAAAGCCTTGCGACTATGCATTAGAAGGCTGAAACATGTAGACCTTGTCACAAGTACACCACGGATGTCTATGACCAATCAAGCCATATTGGACATCCACCAACGTTTTAATCTTGTCCTATGACCCCACCAATAAATTTCAAGGAGTCATAGAGGCAATCTTAAATCACTTTCACTTACCATTCCCTTTGCACACAAAAAACCTGCTCCACTGTAATTCAGGCGTCGCAGCACACCCGAGAGGCATTCGGCCACTCGGGTAGGAACCTTATGATGAAGCATGCCACCAACTAGGTTGGTGGGTGAGGGTTCTTCTTAAAAAAGGAATTGCTTCCTTTTTTCTTCACAGAAAGCAGTAATCCTTTTCTGGAATTGCTCCTTTTTTGTTGATTGTATTAATTCTTAAGGAGACCAGGAGACATTCCATTATAACCTTTCTCTCTTTGCGGTTATTGATCTTGTCACAGGAACCAGAACTCCACTCTGCTCTGTTTGTTGTAATACCACAATGCGGTATTGTCCATGAGAACCTGAAAGAGCCTCCCTTTGTTGGATGGTAGGAAGGCTTTCTGTGTCAGGCAATGGCCTGCAACTCCAAAAGGCTGTTGTGGAGACCTCAGAACTCCATCTCTTTGAGATGACCTTCCCATCATAGAAGTGATGCATCCATAACCATTGTCAGCTCTGGGTGAGGCTGGGAGAGGGGTCTGTCACAGGTCAAATTGCGGTTCAGCAGCCACCACAGCAAGTCTTGTACTGATGCCCCCGAAACATGGGACAACATGAGCATCTTCAATTTGTCCTTCTACAAGAAGGCTTACAGATGGCGGAGATCTAAAATGGGATGAAGGCGTCTGTCCTTCTTCGGCATAAGGAAATAGTAGGAGTTACAGCCAGTTCCATTTTTCTGGCAGAGATCTAAAATGGGACTGCCTCTTCTGTCCTCCTTCGGCATGAGAAGATAACAAGAGTTAAAGCTAGTCCCTATTTCTGGGGTCAGGACAGTCTCAATGGCTTCTTTGACTAAATGGGCCTTCACTTCTTTAAGCAAGATGGATAGGTGCTTCTCTAAAAGATGCTCTGGTGTGAGAGGAAGATGTGGTTTGTCTAAAAGGAAGGGTAAAGCATAGGCTGGTTGAACAATCTGAAGGACCCAACTATAGGATATTATACTTTGCCACTGTTGAAAGAAACACCAGATCCTGCCTCCCACATGATGTATGTATGACACTAAGGGCAAACTAAAGCGGTTTGGAGGCTGATGTCACAGGGGTGGGGAGTGGAAAGTGTGCTGCCCATGGTAGCCTAGGTGTAGTCTGCTAGAATTCTGCCCCTGACCGAGAAAGGACTTGTATGCCCATTGTGGGGAAGTGGATCTTGAAGCTGCTGGTATGCTGACCCTAGGGAGAAGCCTTGAAAGGGGCGAAGCTATTATGGGTACTGAGTTGCATGGGTATAAAGGCCTAAGGACTGTGTTGTTGTCCAGTGTATTTGAAGCATTCCAATGATGAATCGGTCTTCTCACCAAACTAGCGAGATCCATCAAATGGCACATTCATGAAAGAGACCTGCATGTCAATAGTGAAGCATTGTTATTAAACAGATGGAAGGTATTCAAATGTGTCTTCTGTTGTAATTGTCCTTGTTAAAGCTCTCTTGGTTCCTCTTCACATACCATAGCTGGGTGTGGAAAACATGCAACCAACTGACAACAGCGTGTTACTCAGCGCCATCTATAGATTGCCACAAATAGATCAATTTACTGAAAGTTCATTTAGCTTCTAACACATCAAGACTAATTTGCTAATTACTAATGTGAGATCAAATACAGGGCTGGGTAGCAAATTGAAAATGTCCTGCATCCAACTAGAAGCATAGGAAGTGCGGGTGGCGATGGCTTAAAGGGATGTGATAGTAGATGGCTTGCTAATTAACAGTTAGTCTTGTAATTCTAAGGCTTGGAAGCCAATCCTTCAAGAATGTTTTTCACAAATCTTACATCTAGAATGGAACAAAGATCTGCGTCCTTGCTTGGAACAATGAGGTACATTAAGTTGCACCCTTCAAGGGCTCTTTCATTGGCACACATTCTTCTGAGCCAACGCAAAGCAGGACGAACAGCTCATTCTTCAAGGAGTTCAGATGCATGGAAAGAGAGTGAGCGGAGGGAGATACCAGGTAGCTTCCCAAAAAAACAGAAGGACATACCAAAATAGAAGTATCTGAAACAGACTGGTCGGATGTAATTTCCTTCCATATTTGTAGGAATAGCAACATTTCCCTCAATGCACCACCAATAACCATATAACAACAAGGCTAGAGTGTGTGCTGTGCTCTAAGGCTTCTATTTAAGTGTCTGACGTGTTCAAGAGAGCCCTGTGGAAGGCATGCTACAGCACTCTTCAAGGATCTACCTAGCTTATTTAGCCTAATTATAAAAGAGGGCACCAAACGCTATGGGTGCTAGGCCTACTCCGTTCAGGTCTTTATCTTTTAGAGCCATAGGGGTATAATCTATTCGAGTTGGGCAAGGGAACGAGAGTTATATTCATTCACTTTGACCTGTATGTTGTTGGTGAAACAGTGGACCACAGTTCACAGTGGACCGTCCTGCTGAATGCTGAGTGGAATGAATTTGTTCACTTTTAAGTGAAGTCATTACTGGCAATCAAATCTAACAACCTAAATCACCAGATCTAACTTCTCCCCCCTTTCCACACTCTGACATGGGTGGCCCACATGGCTCCTTGCTTTCTTTAATACTTCCAATTCCTTTATGGTACCACTGTCTGCAGAATTCAAACACTATGACATTAACTTCTAAATAAAAGCAGATGCCACACAATTATTGGTTAGTTATATAGCAGACTCCTAATACACACCGACTTCATACCATGTGGACATCAACACCCGCAGAAAGAATAACAGGTGTAATGCAGACGAAAACGAAATTATTGTTTTCAGCACAATAGGTTTACCCAAACCACCGTTTTGAAGAGCTGATACCTTGGTCCAGCTTCCATCTCCAGTCATCACAACCTGCAGCCAGGAAGATCAACACAGTGACTATCTATTGTTCCTGGAGCAAATTAATAGTATAGTAAAACCTTGCAACTATTTCCAGTGGTGGCAAGTATGGTACGGGGTGGCGGGGCAGGGTGGAAATTAAAATGCACTCACCAGATTGGCGCATCTCTACTCCGTCTCTCCCACGTCGTCCCTCCACTCGGGCGGAAGAAGGAAGCACCCAGGCTCTCCTGAGCCAATCACAAAGCTGCAATGCAGTGTTGTGATTAGTCTGAGTGCAACGGTTCGGTGCTAAGATGGGGAATGGGAGCCACGGCATGTTCTCCACCCAAGCTGTAATGCAGCCTGGGTGGAGAGCATGCAAAGCGACCATGACGGTCTGGCCAGGCCAAGACGGTTGGCCAAACCATCATGCGCACTTTAGAGTGCAGCAATCACATCATCCTCCCTAGTCAGAAGCCCTGCCCCGCCCAAACCTGGCAGATACTAAAAATAAAATAATAATTTATGTTATTATAATTTTATTTTCTCTTTTACACTGCGCCGCGAGCAGCGGGGCGACGCTTCTCCACCTCAGCCGAGGAGCTGCCACTGACTGTTTCTTAACGTGGTGAAAACCTTCCTTCCACTGCTCCCTTCACACTCCTATAAGGCTCTCTTCTTCCTATGAATTGAGTCCTTCATCCAAAACTATATGCGTTACCATGTATATAAAGAACTGATCGACATTAGCACACATACCTAAGAAATTAAGGCAAAGGATACTCCACAAACATGTAGCTAACACTGTCAAAATTCCCAATCCTTATTTGAACAAAATGCCCTAAAAACATCTACACAGCCTACGCTTCATGGTCCTCACACAAATTCTTTCCTACTCTTCTAAAAAGGCAGCCACAGACTAACCAGATGACAGAAAAGTCACTAATAAACTGAACTGAGACTATCCCCTTTATTCCTACCCCTCTCGCAGCCTTTCCACTCTGCATCACCGACCATTCAGTATTTAACACGCTGTAGTGGGTCAGTCTACAAAGGTGTGACACAAAGGTACAATTCACAAATATATTCTTAAAAACTATTTTCAAACATTGGGAGTGTGGGTAACAGATTCTGCAATGTATGAAAATGTGGAATTACTCCTCTTTGAAGATTAGATAATATGGCTGACATTTGCATTTTCCCCTTTTGTAAGCAGAATATGTTTTTACTTACCATTTCCCCTATAGCACGAGGAATGCCAACATACAGATGGTCAAGAAAGTTAGCACTGCGTCCCAATCCGAGTACATTGTACGGCAGCTGCAAAGCAGAGTGAGCAGTCTGACTCAGCTGTCCAACTGTAATGAAACAAATAATGGACAAACTGAAAAACAAATTGACTTTACACCACTGCCATTACAATTCCAGTATTACTTTTAAACAGAACAACGCAACACTACCAATATTATACAGCATAGCCAGTTAGATAGCTAGGACAGTCGAGTGCTTTTTGCTGAGCCAGGTATGAACCCCAGCGAGGTATGAACCTCGGCAGGACCAACCAAGACAATAAAAGATAATAGGTCAATAAACAGAGTACCATTAGCTTGGGGCAATAATACCGGCTAGATATAGTGCTACAAAAAACCCGAAAAATATCATAACTACTTCAAGGATCATAATGAGACATAGGCCGATGTGTTGATCACAGATTGGATTTATTTCAGCAAATAGCTTGGTCAGTGATTGCTAGAACCATAATAAACAGCCGCTGACTAGAAAGTCAGAGGAAACCTGTTGGAAACTGGATTACTGGTTGACTGTGAGTCCTAGAGAGGGTAAGGCACAAGCAAACCCCAAATTAACCTGTGATCAACCCCCTGGTAGCTTGGCACAGAGCAGTCAGGCTTAACTTAGAGACAATGTGTAAAGTATGTTTGTAACACTTCAAACAGTAAAACTGTGAAAAGACCACACAAAAAGATTCCACACCAGGTTAGACAAATATAGGTGAATGTAATAAATAAAGCAAAGCCAAAATGGCATAAATCTAATCTGTAGAACCAGAATTAGATATTTTTAAAGAATAATGAGCAAAATAGCGCCTAAAAGCATAAAGTGCCAGCCCTAGCTATCTGGTCACGGTTACACTTATGAAATGTAATAAGGCATCTCCAATGTTATCCTATGAGAGGGGATAGGTGTTGCAATAGTAAAAAATGAATTTAAGAGTTTTTCACTACCAGGACATGTAAAATTTGACAAATACAGGTACTTCTTTTAAACACATTGCACCCTGTCCTATGGGCTGTCCAGGGCCTACCCTAGGGGTGACTTATATGTATAAAAAGGGAGGTGTGGGCCTGGCAAAAGGTTTACTTTGCCAGGTCGAATAGCAGTTTAAACTGCACACACAGGCTCTGCAGTGGCAGGCCTGAAACATGTTTTAAGGGCTACTTCAGTGGGTGGCACAATCAGCGCTGCAGACCCACTAGTGGCATTTAATTTACTGGCCCTGGGCACATGTAGTGCTGTTTTACTACGGACTTATAAGTAAATGTAATATGTCAATTAGGTATAGAGCAATTCTACCATGTTTTAAGGAGAGAGCACAAGCGCTTTAGCACTGGTTAGCAAGGGTAGAGTGTGCAGAGTCCTAAGGCCAGCAAAAAGTAAGTCAGCAAAAAACAGGAGGTCTCGAGGCAAAAAGTTAGGCGGAAACCATGCCAAGGACGCCAGGTCAAAGAAAACACCACCCGCAATTTCTGTGAAATGCTGCAAGTGAAAATTTGGACCTACCATAGGAAAGTTTTCTATGCCGTCTATTTTAAGTACCATAATCAGAGGAGACAAAACATTTAAAAAGTCATTTAATCATGTCATGGCAGTAGCACATTGGGTTCTAGGCAGGTAGTCACGGCAGGAAGGTACTGCAAAAGAGAGCTTCCTTTGCATTGCATCATGCCTTGGAACACAACACTCTAAGCATGGAGCAGTAATCATGTTGTATGCAAATCTAGGTTATGACATTTTTTAACTTGAGACACTTCACCCCAGCAACATGAGTGGAAACAATTCTCACAATGTAATCCTTTTGCCTACATTAATGCATTACAGTTGCAACACCAGCCCTCCCTTATGCATTTCCTAGAATCCCCAGTCCTCATGCACTGGTGGGCAGGATTAAAAGAGCTTTTTAACTCCAACTTGGGCCATGTGTATCGGTAAGTGAGACATTCTAAGCTATGGTGTCTGGCACCATGATTCACAAGGCTGGCATATTCTGTCAACAATGTCAGCGCTCTTTTTAATTAGTACAACTTTAAAACTCGTTGTGCTCAGCCTCCAGGTAAATTCATCCTGACTGGAGGCAGTGCTGTAATCAGGCTAAGGTAGGATTTCATTTCACTCCATAGCATTAGGATATCTTGCTTGTAGTCCCAAACATTTTACTTTAAAAACACAAATTGCTATCTGGTGCATGTGTCAAATAGATGAAAAAAGCAAACAAAGGACACAACACCAAGAATGTTGTAGGGTGCAATAGGAATACAAGAACTGGAAACATACTGTTCTGACAGGATGGAGCCTTTTTGACCACTATTATTATGAAGGAGGTTTCTTTTTGTATTTTGTGGCGTCTCTGAACTGAAACTCACCCTACCTGCAACCTTGCCCTGGGGTCCAGGATGCTGCCAGCAACGTTCCCACCTCGACGACCGTCCCGCACGTCCTGCTGGTTTGGACGCTGGCGGACAGGGAGAGGGACTGCATTGCCCAGCAGCCTCCACTGGCGAGCAGTGACGACATCATCCTAAAGCGCCAGGCGGCCCTTAAATTCACCCAGAGCCGTGCCCGGGCGCTGCCCGGGCCAAGGGCGGGCTCGTCCCGCGCCCATCCACGACAGGAAGAGGCAGGGCAGCGCCACCTCCCTGAACGGCTGTACTCTCTCACACTTTGCCACCAAATGAAGGGGTAAGATCCACTTGAACCCATACGCCCATATTAACTAGATGACTTTCACTTTGACTCTGATTTAAAAGAACACTACCATCTGTTAAAGGGATTACTATGGCGCCATTGTTTAAAGTACCCCCTTGAAGGGAAGGTTGTTTTCATACGTTTTGACAGTTGAACTGGGGGTTCTTTTGTAATTGTGTTGACTGGTGGTTTATAATCCTGAGTGAGCCCTTTTTGAGCATATAAGGGTATTTTGATACATCTGCATGGTGGGGATACGAGGCGTCGTGTGAAATTGTGAGGTAATTCCATCTGTTGCAAAAATGGGTAAAAAGCCAGTTGCTAGCAAAAATTAAACAACAACCTGTGAGCCTCCAACAACTGCGATAGACAAAATGCTTCAAAGGGCCATTGGGGTAGTGTCCACAGAAATAGAGCGCACAGAAAGGAGGCTCTCCCTTTCCCCGGATATTTGTGCACTAGATTCTGAGGTGACTAAGGCCCCAACCACCTCATATACATCGCAGCCCAGTCCATTGTCCCTCCCTCTCTCTGGTCAATCCCCTATTCTGATATCTGGGGCCCAAGAAACACAAACATCCAATAGGGAACCCCCATTGCGGGCTACTCAAACCTGCAAGTAACCAGATAGGGCCAGTAGTCTTACCAACACTACAAATAGAGGGAAACGTAAAGCAACTCCAGGTCTAGGGCCAAAAATTAAAAACAACGTGCCAATAATCAGGCAGTCACACTTAGTCTAGATAAACTAGTAATACCAAAGGGTAAAAGTCAACTAGACAATTCAGCTGTAGAGCATCCAACGTGGGTAGATAATCTGATGGCTGATCTTTTAATTAAATTAAGAGCCACCATCCAAGAAGAATTAGCACCCGTATTTGCCCGTTTAGACAGAATGGAGAAAGCATGGGAGGGTTTGAGTACTCAAGTGCAATCATACTCTGGGTCTAGCCAAGTGGGGGGAGGTCCGGAAACCGGCAGACATGAGGCTATTCTGTGCTCAACCCATGTATAAGGTGGGGGGGGGGCCATACTACCGAGTTATGCACAACCAGTGGTTTACAGAGGGAAGCGAACAAAAAAACTGCAACAGCCAACCAAGAGATCAGTTACAAAAGGAGTACTATGGAAGCAGGTGGAGGGGCCAAGGCTAAGACTGGGAGTAGGGAGGCTATTACCATACAAACTGCACCATGTCTGAGGCCTTTGCTGGTGAGACTAAGGCAACTTCCCTTCCGAGCATGAATCTTCCCCCGGCTTGTGCACCATATGTCGCAGTTATGACAGGTATCCCCTCAATGGCACACAACTCCAAGGAAACCCAGCTTGAGCTAAGGAATAAATCCTTATTCTGGCTTGCAAGGTTCAAGCACTTTAATTATGCTAGGGCGGGGGAGATAATCATGGTCCGCAGATTAGGGTGGTTGAGAGATGCCCGAAAGACTGAACCAGGGGAGTGTGTTGTTATCAAGTTTAACAACCCTAACACGGCTAGCATTCTGTTAGCCACTCCTAATGCAGCCCATCGCACACCCACAGGAATAAGCCTTCGAGCGTTGGATTATTTTTATCCCCAACCTAGCAGTCATCAGAGAGGTGTGGCATTTTTGTCAACCCCCACTGTGGCCCTGGTCCCCTCATGGAAGGTAGGCAGAGTAACCCCGGCAACTGTCCCAGGTAATATCCCAACAAGTAATAGATATGGATATCTTAAGGAGGTTGACTGACTAGGGGCTAGACACCGCATTAGTGACACTCGAAAGGAACAATCACTAAATCGTTCCAGTGAAGAAGGCCGCTTCAATAGTAGTATGAACGGGACTAGTGGTAGGGAATTGGACCATTGGCACAACACTCAAATAGTGGATAGCCATTTAAGTGGGGAGGCCGTACCTATCCCTCCTGATCTACAGTTGGGTCATACTGATAGGGGTGGATGTGGTATAGCATTGGCAAATGAAGATAGGATAGTTCAAGTTCAAGTTCAAGTTCGGGCATTTATATGGCGCACTACTCACCCAGAGGGTCTCAAGGCGCTTGGGGAAGGGGTTCATTATTTGTCGAATAGCCAGGTTTTAAGTTCTTTTCTGAAGGAGATGTGGTTTTGAGTAAGGCGGAGGTGAGTGGGAAGTGAGTTCCAGGTCTTGGCAGCCAGGAAGGAGAAGGATCTGCCACCCATGGTGGATTTTCGGATGCGCGGGACTGCGGCGAGGGCTTGATTGGACGATCTTAGTTGGCGGGTGGGTTTGTAGAAGGACAGTCGAGTGTTAAGGCATTCGGGTCCTAGATTGTAGAGGGCCTTGTGTGCGTGGGTGAGAAGACGGGACGTAATTCTTTTGTTGACGGGAAGCCAGTGGAGGTCTTTTAGGTGTCCGGTGATGTGATCTTGGCGAGGGATGTCCAATATGAGTCTTGCTGATGCGTTTTGGATGCGTTGGAGTTTTTTCTGTAGTTTTGCTGTGATTCCGGCGTATAGTGTGTTACCATAATCCAGTCGACTCGTGACCAGTGAGTGGGTGACAGTCTTTCTTGTCTCGAGGCGGATCCAGTGGAAGATCTTTTTGAGAATGCGAAGTACGTTGAAGCAGGAGGATGAGACTGCGTTGACTTGTCTGGACATAGAGAGAGAGAGGAGTCTAGGATGAAGCCAAGGTTACGTGCGTGGTCTGTGGGTGTGGGTGCTGTGCCCAGAGCGGAAGGCCACCAAGAGTCGTCCCAGGCAGAGGGGGAAGATCCTAGGATGAGCACCTCCGTTTTGTCTGAGTTGAGTTTTAGGCGGCTATGTTTCATCCATTCGGCTACTTCTTTCATGCCTTCGTGAAGATTGGTTTTGGCGGTGTTAGGGTCTTTGGTGAAGGAGAGGATTAATTGGGTGTCGTCGGCGTAAGAGATGATGTTGAGGTTGTGTTGGCGCGCGATGGATGCGAGTGGGCTCATGTAAACGTTGAAGAGGGTGGGACTGAGTGATGATCCTTGTGGTACTCCACAGATGACTTCAGTGGCCTCTGAGTTGAATGGGGGAAGTCGGACTCTCTGAGTTCTCCCGGCGAGGAACGAGATGATCCAGCCCAAGGCTTTTCCTTGTATGCCGATGTTGCTGAGGCGTTGTATAAGGGTGCTGTGGCAGACTGTGTCGAAAGCGGCGGAGAGGTCGAGTAGAATGAGGGCCGCTGTTTCTCCGTTATCCAGTAGTGTTCGGGTGTCGTCTGTCGCTGCAATGAGGGCGATTTCGGTGCTGTGTTTGGCTCGAAATCCGGATTGAGATGGATCGAGGGAGTTGTTGGATTCAAGGAAGGCGGCAAGCTGGCTGTTGACGGCTTTCTCAATGACTTTGGCGGGGAAAGGGAGGAGGGATATGGGTCGGTAGTTTTTAAGTTCAGAGGGGTCTGCTGTGGGTTTCTTCAAGAGGGCGCTGAGTTCGGCGTGTTTCCAGCTTTCTGGGAAGGTGGCAGAGTTGAACGAGCAGTTGATTACATCACGGAGATGGGGTGCGATGATTGAGTCAGCTTTGTTGAAGATGTGGTGGGGGCAGGGGTCGGTTGCCGAGCCAGAGTGGATTGAGTTCATTAGGCGGATGGTGTCTTCAGTGGTGATTGGGTTCCAGGCGCTAAGGTTGTTAGTTGGCGGAGTAGGATCTGAGGGGGGTGGGGAGGGTTGAACGCTGGGAGTGTTCTCGAAGCTGTTGTGGATGTCGGCAATTTTGTTGTAGAAGAAGGAGGATAACGCATCGCAGAGGTCTTGGGAGGGAGTGATGTCGTTAGATGCTGCGGTGGGGTTGGTGAATTCTTTGACGATGTTGAAAAGTTCCTTGCTGTTGTGGGTGTTGTTGTCGAGACGATCCTTGAATACTGATTTCTTGGCGGATTGAATCAGTTGGTGGTGTTTGCGGGTGGCTGCCTTGAGGGTGGCCATGTTGTCGGTGGTTGGGTTTTTTCTCCATGTTTTCTCCAGTGTGCGGCATAGCTTCTTGGATTTTTTAAGGTCATCATTGAACCAGGGAGCCTTTTTGCTGGCTGATTTGATCTGGTGCTTTTTCAGGGGTGCTATTTCGTCAGCACTGTGGGAGATCCATTGCTTGAGATTGGTGGCCGCTTGGTTTGGGTCCAATGAGAGGGTGGGAGGGTTTTGGTTGAGTGATGTGAGGAGTTGGTCGGAGGTGATTTTGTTCCAGTTTCTCCGAGGAATAGGTTGTGGGGGGTTGTGGGTCAGGGTAGTTTTTAGCTGAAGTGAACACAGCTGTGGTCCGTCCAATGGAGGGCTGTGGTGCGATCGAAGGAAATGTGCTTGCTGGAGGTGAAGATAGGGTCGAGCGTGTGTCCGGCTACATGGGTGGGGGTGTCAACAAGTTGTTTGAGTCCGAGATTGGCCAGGTTGTCCAGAAGGGTGGAGGTGTTGCTGTTGTGTTTATTTTCAAGGTGGTAGTTGAGGTCTCCTAAAAGAATGTAGTTCTCGGAGGCGAGGGCATGTGGGCTGACGAAGTCAGTGATGTCATTGCTGAATTGAGTACGGGTTCCTGGAGGCCTGTAGATGAGTGTGCCTTTAAGTGTGGTCCTAGGGTCGGTGTGGATCTGAAAGTGGAGATGTTCGGCGGTTGCAAGATTATCGTCGGAGCTGGTCGTGATTTTGATGGTGTTCCTATGGATGATGGCGATGCCTCCTCCTGTTTGATTGGTGCGGTCTTTTCGGATAATCTTGTAAGCTTCCGGTATGGCTATGGCGATGTCGGGTGCTGATGATGTGTTCATCCATGTTTCTGTAAGGAAGGCGATGTACGGTGACGCAGTGGCGAGTAGGTCCCAGAGTTCAGTTGTGTGTCTGTGGACCGAGCGGGTGTTAAGCAGGATGCACTTCAGGTGGTTAAAGTCGGAGCTGTGTATGGAGGAAGTGGATTTGGTGAGGGTCCTGAAGCAGTTGAACTTGCAGGAGAGGCAGGCGAATGGGCCGTGGGTACGTCCTGGGGTGGCTTCGCAGCATTGTGGTGTGCGTCCGGGGTTGAGGGCGAGAAGAGTTGCGGCATCATATGTGAATCTAGAGGGTTGGGTGCGGCGGGGAGCAGGGGGACTGGCGCTGGACGCGGTCCAGGCGCGGACGGGCGTAGACTGGCTTACCTTTGGCGCACCTTCGGCGCGACCGCTGCGCGTGGACGCTGCACATAGGTCCATCTCACTTAAATGGAGAGTGGTGGGGGGCGGAGCGTGGGAGGGTCAGCTGGGAGGCGGGAGCGGGGAGGGGACTTGGGCCACGAGTAAACACCAAAACAAAATGGTCGCCTATGTAGGAATCGAAACAGGGGCACAGCCGGAGTGCGAGCAGTGCTACAGATCCCCTGTGATCACAAATAACAATTGCCAGGCTATTACAATATTGCTGCAATACAATGTAACTGAGCAGACAGTAGAATAATGAGGCGACGATACCAGGCGCTATGTGGAGATCAATGCGCTCTCAATGCAGATACCAGGCGCTGTATGCAGATACCAGGCGCTGTTCTGAGGCAGGCGGTCTGAGTCAGCAGGAGGGGTAAATGCGGTGAGAAGTCGGGAGGTCAGGCAGGGAATGAGGGGAGCGACCGCTACGGAGCAAGTCCAGGTGGTCACAGCGTGATTGTGACTGGGGCGAGCTTGCTCTACTAGTGGGTGGGAGGGGCAGCTGGGAGGCGGGAGCGGGGAGGGGACTTGGGCCACGAGTAAACACCACAACAAAATGGCTGCCTATGTAGGAATCGAAACAAGGGCACAGCCGGAGTGCGAGAAGTGCTACAGATCCCCTGTGATCACAAATAACAATTGCCAGGCTATTACAATATCGCCGCAATACAATGTAACTGAGCAGACAGTAGAATAATGAGGCAACAATACCAGGCGCTATGTGGAGATCAATGCGCTCTCAATGCAGATACCAGGCGCTGTATGCAGATACCAGGCGCTGTTCTGAGGCAGGCGGTCTGAGTCAGCAGGAGGGGTAAATGCGGTGAGAAGTCGGGAGGTCAGGCAGGGAGTGAGGGGAGCGACCGCTACGGAGCAAGTCCAGGATCTATCAGGCTGTACATCCCCTCCCCCCTTCGTCTAATGGGGCGGCTTCAATAGGGGGAGGATTGGGGAATGGGGAGTTACGAATTCTTTCTTGGAATCTAGCAGGTCTGAAAAATAAAATATTGTGTCCAGAATGGGGATCCTTTGTGGACAACCAAGACATCTGCCTATTCCAAGAAACCTGGGCCTGCAAAGACCATCATAGGATAGGATTTGCCCCATTTAACATCTTGTCCACAAAGGGTGGGAGAGGGCGCCCGTCGGGTGGTCTCACAATTTGGGTGGGTACACACCTCGGGTGCAAGGCAGAGTATATGACAACTTCCAACAATAACATCCAATGCGTTCTGCTATCATTTCCTGACAAGACGAAAATTGCTCTAATCAATGTCTACTCTAGACAGGTAGTTAACAGACTAGAATCGGCCACTATAGACCACCTAAGTCACTATCTCCCAACTTTGGATCCAGCAATTTTGCTAATTATGGGAGGTGACAAATTGTCAATTCGAACCCTTAACTGACAACTCTCAGGAAGACCCCCAAGAAGAAGACCTCTATTGGTCAATTCCTAAACCGCAGATCACTCCAATTAAAGTCTGGACACCTTTAGCCATACAAATTTATTAATTTACGTTGACCAAATCATTAAGGGCATGCAATGGGAGGACCAAGTCCGACCTCTCAGGCAATTCCACATTTAATTGTGATGGTCATACATCATTAATTGATTACATCATGGTGGAAACTAGAACCAGGGAGAAAGTCCTAGACTTCAAGGTACCACAGAGGCAGGACAGTGACCACAATGCACTGATTATAACACTGAAGCTGGGGAATCTGGGTGCTGTTGCTATGGGTTCAAATCCAGTGACCACAGGGGATGGTCTAGTAACCACGAATAACTGGAGGAAAATCAGATGGAACCATGTCCGGCAATCCCCTCCCAAACTGGCAAAGATGTACCAGCTTGCATTACCTCTAATAGACAGAATGAGTGCGTTGGGACAGGTGGTGCCAAATGAAGAGGATAGAGACAAGGCTAGAACAATCCATGAAGATCTAGTAGTAACCTTGACAGATGTATTCTACCCAGAAGTTTCTAGGAAGAAAATAGATCAACCTAAATGCTCTTGGTACAATAGCAATTGCCGTAAAGCAAAACAAGAGCTTTTAAATGCGCTGAAAGGTAAAGATAGGCCATCTATTAAATCAGCTTGAATAAAGCACAGGAAAATCCTGCACCAGGCAAAGAAGGATTGGGAAACAGAAAGGTGGGAGGCCTTGGGGACAGCACTTAAGGCTAACGATTTTAAATTGTTTTGGAGGCTAGTTTGCTCTGGTGAGGAGGGGGACACCCAGCAATAGAGCCTAATATAGCGTCCAAAGCTTGGGAGTCACACTTTGGGGCCCTGTATGATTGTAATGCTGAAAATCACCAAAGCACAGAGTATTCAAGTAAAAACCTGGAGCTCTACCAGGGGGGAGGAGGGGACATCACGCTGCTGGAGGTGCGAAATGCCTTAACCAGCTTACTCCCCAATAAAGCCCCTCGCCTCGATAAACTCCCGGGGAACCTCTTTCGGGAAGAACCCACTATTTGGGCCCCATATTTGAGTGCCCTATATAACGCAATCTTGAAGGGCATGAACCCTCCAGATACTTGGAAAGGCGCGGAAATAGTTCCCATCCTGAAAAAGGGTTGCCCTCTCCTACCCACCAATTATAGGGTCATCAGCCTAATTGATAACTCCCAAAAGCTGATGGGCAGGGTCCTTCTCTGCCTCATACAGGGGTGCATGGAGGAGCAGGGAATTCTGAGCCCCTACCAGGTAGGCTTCAGATCAAATATGTCCGCCATGGACCAGATGTTTAGATTACAGCTACTTTTCTGGAAAACGGTGAGGATGGAGGGTGGCAGCCTCTATCTTATATTTGTTGATCTGAAGTCCGTCTTTGATCTCGTGCCTAGAAAGAAGCTGTGGGAGGTGCTTGATGAGCTTGGGTGTCCGCCTTATCTTCTTAATGTGCTAGTGAGGTTACACTCAGAAAATTATGCCAAGGTTAGATGCAGTAAATTTGGGGAACTCTCATCACGCTTCCCTGTCAGAAAGGGGGTCAGACAGGGCTGCGTTCTGGCCCACACATTATTCTGTCTTTATATTAACAGGCTTATTGCTTTTTTAAATAATATTAAAGATACGGATGCACCGAAACTGGCCACTGGGAGAATACCTGCGTTAATGTTCGCATATCAATCAATCAATCAATCAATCAGTGATTTATATAGCGCGCTACTCACCCCGAAGGGTCTCAAGGCGCTGGGGAGAGGGGTCCGTTACTGCTCGAAAAGCCAGGTCTTGAGTTGCTCCCTGAAGGAGAGGTGGTCCTGGGTCAGCCGTAGGTGGGTGGGGAGGGAGTTCCATGTCTTGGCCGCCAGGTAGGAGAAGGATCTTCCTCCCGCGGTGGCTCTGCGAATGCGTGGTACAGCGGCGAGGGCAAGGCTGGCCGATCATAGCTGGCGGGTGGGTGTGTAGAAAGTGAGGCGGCTGTTGAGGTACTTCGGGCCCATGTCGTGGAGAGCCTTGTGTGCGTGGGTGAGGAGTCTGAACGTGATCCTCTTGTTGGCGGGGAGCCAGTGCAGATGATACTCTGTTATTGTCCAAGTCATCAGTCGGCATTCAACGCACCCTGGATGGGTTTGCCCAGTTTTGTAATATGAGAGGTCTGGAGATAAATTTATCCAAGACCAAGTTAAGGTCTTTAACCCTTCAAAGACCACGCGTCCCAACCCCTCTCTAAATGGCATTCTCCTTGAGAAAGTAAGGACATTTGATTATCTGGGGATAACACTGTCCGAACAATTTGTGCGGGGTCCCCAGATTAATAAAGCACAGCTTAGGCTCACCCAGACAGCAGGAGGGATAATGAAAATGCTTAGATCATCCACGTTTAAGCCAGTTGCCCCGCTGGTGGAGATATACAAGGCGCAAGCGAGAAGGGCCACCTTGTATGGGGCAGAACTCTGGGGGCACAGCTCCACTATAGATCTTATGAATTTAGAAAATAACTTCATGCAACAGCTCATAGGTTTACCATGCAGCACCCCACTGGTTCCACTCCGCATGGACTTGGGTATGAGGCCAATTGATCACGAGATTGCCCTCAGGCCCCTGACATTCTGGAGGAGGTTATGGGTAACACCCTAGCTAAGTGCTTTCAAAGGAGAGTTAAAAGAGCTCCTCCCAGACTCACTCCTAGTAAAACCCCATTGTTGGCCCACATTAGAAGCCTTGCCAATCAGTTCGGGAGACCAGATTTTTGGCTATCCCCTGAGCTATTGTGTCCAACCATATCGAGAGCGTATCTTGTGAAACAGCTCAGGCAATCCAATCTGCTGCTATTACAGGAGAGCACTAAAGAGGGTAGGTTGACTAGGGAGTTTTTACAAATGAAGGAGATGTACACAAAAGAACCTTTTCTGGACGTTATCCATCCACCTATGGCGAGGAAATTGTATGCACAATTTAGATGAGGGAACCTACCTCTGGCAGAGTACACTAGCTCATGGGCTCTGGAGAATTTGAGTTTCTGCCCTTGTTGTAAACAAACGGCTAAAACTGAGCTGCATGTTTTATTTTTTTGCCCGGCATATGCGTTACCTCGCAAACGCTGGGTAACTCAGCTATGCAAAAATCTAGGCTTCACCCGCTGTGCTGAGGCATTTCGAGTTTTAAAATATGATACCGAATCTGTAATTGTATTTGCGGTGTCACGGTTTTTAAATGCCATGTGGCATATTAGGAGAAGTGTTTTAAAATCTATGCAAGGGAGGATTAACTAGAAACACCCCGTTCTCCATATGTCACATTGTATTTTTAATGATTGCTTTGGTTATTTTTTTGTTTGCCTTTTTTAACCATGTATATAGTATGAAAATGTAATTAAAGTATAAATTGTGTGTATACGTGGGAAATGTTGAATTATGCACTTTTATGGCCTAATCAGCCGAAATAAAGTTTTTACAACATTATGAAGGAGAGGGATGAGGTAAGTAAAGGAGACCATGTAAAATAGTCCAAGCAATACCTGGCAACACCAGCTAAAGAGATTTTGAAAAGCAGTATCAGTTGTCGTAAAAACAGGTTGTTTATAAGATGGGTTGGCCCTCTGTTGTCTGGTCCCCTACATGGCTTCCCTCTTGGGTTGGGCGAGTTCTTTCTCTTTGATGGTGTCTACCATGCTTTGGAAAATTGCTGTGCCCTCATTGCATATGTAATTTGAATCTTATGACACTTGATCCAGCCCCTTTGCAGGGACCCGGGACAATTGTTTATACTGTAACCATTTTTTTGTTGCCCCCCCCCCCCCCACCCTTGCCTTCCATTTTCTGTGACATGTGACAATTTCTATTTGCTTGTACTTAATAAACAGATGTTAGACAAAAAACAGGCTGTTGCTTTCATTAATAGCTGTATGTAAGCAACAAAATAAGAGTCTATAAGCACTGTATTTCATTCTGGACGTTAATTACAATGTTGTAATGTGTTGCATTAATAAATACAAGCATTTCAGATTGTCAGACACACTTGTTGGTGTGCATCAAAAATAGCTTCATAGTTTGTTGGCCATGATGTTCATTGGAGAAGGTCATTAGTCCATTTTCTATTAAGCTGATGCTACTCTTTCAGCTGACTCCATCTGACCCTATCTGTCATTAGTAGCACATCCTCTCAATGAAGCAAGGCTGACATAGAGGTACACCTACCTCCTCTTGATATCACTATCATGTATCAGTAAGCGGGTGATAGAAGTGGTATGGAGATGGGGTACAGGTCAGGAATAGGCATTGAGGAAAAGGCGGGATTCTAGAGTGTCACTGACTGATTACGACTAATCTGCCAAAAGAGAGCAATCCTCTAAACTCATACCATGGAAGGCACACAAATAATAAGAGTTGAGAAAGGCAGTATCTGTTGGTTAGAAATACACAGTCTGTCTTCAGTGTGTACTGATTAAGAATTGAGTGCTAACAAAAGAGATCAAAAGTGAGGCAAGCTCTGACCTGGCACAGAGATGTTTTTTTTATTAACGTATAGAAATATTTTAAACGTGTACTAGGTATACAAATGCATCCAACACTTTCTAAATGGATGAATAGCATAAAGAATAAAAAATCTATTTGGATTTCTCTTGATGTTTACAACAGCAGCATCAGAGAAATGTTAAAAACACATATTAGCAATAATTATGGAATAGTGCTTTCAGGAATGACCACCGCTTATGTTTATGTATGTCTGCTTTTTTGCATCATACAAACCTAAAAGAAATATTCATCAAGCATTGCGGTCTCCAATTAGCAAATACAGGGGGGACTGAATCTAGCAATCACATTTCTTACAACACCTACACCAATGGTAACCATCTCCTGATGAGGTATAGGGAAGCGCTGATGCAGTGTAATATTAGATCTTTACAGGTCATATTCGGATTATGACACAAATATTTTCTCTGTTTTGAAGTAGCACTTATCCAAAAGAGCCATAGCTTCTGGGAAGATGCAAGCATGCGTGTGGCATCCACTGCATCCTTTCCACACCAAGGACACTTTGCATCTGTTTTTTTCCACTTAACATTTTTGAAAGGTGTGTAGAACAGACTGAATTTTTTTTTAGTATTGTATTGAATATTTCAAAGTAATGAGAGCATGTCACAAACAAAAAAGAATCCGATAACAACATTCCCACAGTCACCTTTCCCACTTCCAGAAACAAATCGGCTGCAACTTTATCCAGATCAAAGGTTGTAAGTATTGATTATGTTTATATGTAAAAAAGAGATGAAAGGGTAAACTCTTGATCCTCTTATTACCTCAAAGATCGGGTGATCAAGCATCAATTCTGATCTGACGTGACTGGTCTACATAATCTCTAGCAATTGAAGGTAATTACTTTGTCAGTCTGCCCGGTGGACCGCGGCATCCAAATTCTGGTAGGATTTAAAATTTCATGGGGAAAGCATCTGTCAAAATCAGATCAGGCCAGAGGTATCCAGGTGAACCCTACAGGCACAGCGAACACCGAGGGCAGTGAAGGGTTATCCTATGGCGGAGCTTCTAATGGTATTTTCAGCACCCTACGTTTGCCACCCACATAGAATGTCTTAAAGAAGATTCGCTTAGAGGTTTGTGAAATCAACCAGCACAAGAAAATATTTAAAAAGTAAGCATTTAATACTTCCCCGACCATCAAGAACATCATTTGATTGCACCATAAAGACCCCTCGTACATTTAAAATTACAGGACAACACATGAGTCTCTTTCCAGAGGAAGCTTCATGTATCTCAAAGAATGTCCATGCTGCTGATACCTCCATATCAATAAACATAGAAAGGAGTTCACTTCCTTACCAAAAAGGGTCGGACACATAAGCAGAGTGATCCAAAACCGATAGAGAACGTGTGGAACAACTATCATCGCATCCACCTTTGAGAGAGGCAATAGGTAGGACACCGCCTTGCTGAGGCAGTAGGCACTAGAGTAGTTCGCTTTTTCCTGCTTTACATTCAAATCATAAATGTACATTTTGGTTTCAATTGGAACAGGAAATATTGAAAAGGGAATTATTATGTGTTTAGAAGTTAATGAACGAAAACTAAAATAATGTGTTTGCTATGTTGTCTGGCAAGATTTTCCCTTCTATTTCAGGAGACAGCTTTCCTTTTGAGTCTTAAAACTGCAACCACAATTAAAAAAGACTCAATTAATTGCATGCTGATTTCATCAATACTGCTGTCGGCTGCTGAGCAACTAATAAAGAAATATGAACAAAGAAATGGATTTTAACAAGAACATGCCTTAGGACAAATATAAAATATATTTGTTTAGAACAAGGCGGTACTACCGTTGCTACCAATTTAAACTGGTATTTTTTTCAAAGTAACATTTTATTATAATTGCTTTAGAAACTTTGCAATGAAACAAAGCTTGAAAATCGAAATAATTTAAGCTGAACAACCAAAACATATTCTACATACTTAGTGAAGCAGCCCTACTCTAAAATAGCAAGAACTTGAATGCAATGATTTAAATCATTATTCTTATTAATAACCGCCAGCTTTAAAGTGCACAATAGGTCATGAGAATGGCATCGAGAAGCTCTCTGTTGTCCGGATATGGCTTCACAAACACTCAATTCCCAGTTTGTGGGGGTTTGGGGAGATGTGTGGTGGTCGGTAGGAGGTATATACGTTTTAATACATTGTGAGATTTGAGATTAAAGGTCGTAACAGGTTGCTCACGCATTTCCTCGGTTTGTATTGGTGCATTCAGCATTACAAATGGAGGTGTAATAAAAAGCTGAGATAACAAGTGCTCTCTTTATCATAATAGCCCGTTAATTACGTCTTTGGGCAGAGTTGAGTGTATGTCCAGAGTGCTTTGTTAAGGGTATTGTATTAGTTAAAGCAGAATAAATAAAAACATTTTATTACATGAAAGCACACCGATATTTTTAGGAATATACAAACGTGATACCTCGGTGGTGTTTGTACCACATAGAGCTTGAGGAAGAACACTAAAGAGTAAAAACAATAGTTATCAAAACAGCAGGTCGGAGCATATGCAGTGTGACAGACTGGTCGGCAATGGTCCCAGAAATATGTTGAACAACAGTATTTTCATTATTTTCTTGAGAGGAGAAGGGTGTTAATCGAATAGCGGGTGTAAGACAGGCCTAGCAAATGTGTATGTCAATGTGTGAGATAGCCATAGTTACCTGCTGTTGCAATTGTCTGCTCTTTTGAACTAGGCTGTATTTTGCCTGTGTGCCTTTGTGTTAAGTGCTATAATATAATGGATAATGTCACTGCAACTCTATAGTATAATACTTCAAGTCACTGAGCGGTTCCGTCATGTAGAGGCATGGGGCCAGAAGACTTACTCACCGCGCAGTGATCATTAAACTTCATTTTATGAGCAGAAGAGGGTATCTTACTCCTGCTCATCCAAACCCCCGTTTCTCTGCTTCCTCTATCCTCCTTTTCTAAATCTTTCTGCTACTTTCCTCTCCTTACATTTCCATTGCTCAAAATGTGTAGTATGCCTTCCCTTTCATCTCTCCTCAAAAATAAAATCCTATGCCACCCCCTGCATTGCAATTCAATGGTGCATCTGTTGCCTTCAATTTCTCTCTACATATATTTTCTTTGATAGCCCAATCTACACCTACACCACATCCTTACTTTCCATAATATCTTAAGACAAAAAGCATTGGTAAAAGCAACAGGTCTGTTGCAAATGTGGTAAAGCATGCAAAGGCATTCGGACATGCTGTTAACATAAAGCTTATATATAATAGTCAGACGTAATGTACTGACAGTGCTTGTTCTACTACGGATAGCACAGGCACATTGTGTCTGTCTCTCTCTCTCTCTCTCTCTGTTTCTCACATGATGGTAATGGTAACAGAGATGCTTTTGGTCATAATGGTGGCAGTTGTACTTTTGGTGGTGGTAATGGTGGAGGAAAAGTAATATAGGAAAACAGTGACGAGGGAAGAAATGAGTTGTGGACAAACCCTGCAAACAGGACAGGAAGTGCAAGAGAGTGGTAAAAAAAATGGATGAGGTGGAACCAAGACTGGACAGCAATGACATTGGCTAACCCAAGCTTTCAGCAGCACTCACAGCACGTTCCTAAGAAAAACGTCGGGATCCTGCACTTAATACTAATACTTCCACTACTTTTACAAATTCATCCCTGGGAAAAAAGGTTGCTTTTTAGGTCTCGCCTGTCAATGCGCATGCGCATTGAGCGGAGCGAGACTATAGGGGCTTAAACAAGGTTTAACTAGCTGGCGATTTACTGGCGATTTGATGCAGTGCATGTGCGCTTTTAGCTCAATGCGCAAGCGCAATGAGTTAAAATGCACGTGCACAGCATCAAATCGCCAGTCTTCGAATTCTGTTCCCCAGCTTGGTGCCGCCAACACCTCCCCTCTCTCTCCCCGCACACAGCCAGGCTCGCATTTCTCCTCCCCCTCCCCAGCCACCAGCACCTCCCCTCTCTCTCCCTGCAGTTTCACGGCCGCCAGGCTCGCATTTCTCCTCCCCCTCCCCAGCCGCCAGCACCTCCCCTCTCTCTCCCTGCAGTTTCACGGCCGACAGGCCGTGTCTCCCCTTATTTTACTTCTCTTGTTGTATTTTACAGCACCACCGTTTTCTCTTTATCTGTAGAAGTTGCCCTGCTTCAACTCACGGAGCAGTGTACTGCTATATCACATCGGAGCAGCGTGCCCCGTTTATTTGGCAACAGATCCATGCTCTGTTCGTGAGCAGAACCATTCTGCTCTGTACCGTACAGTAGAACTACGCTCAGTGAGAAGCATTCACTCCTGCTGTGCATCATACAACATATTTATTCTCCATGTGTATGACGACATCATGCTCTTCATGTTACCGCAGGTCTGCGCTAGTTGACTGGTAGCAGCGAGCATTTTTAATGTTACAGAGCAGCAGCTTCCTGCTGTGGATCATACAGAATCCGCATGCTTAATTATCCGAGTAGGTTCCCTGCTCCATGGAAACGTTTCAGCCGGCTTACTGTAGTGGTAGCATCTCGGAGGCTGCATATTTCTGCGCCCATTTTCACAGAGGTATAGTTTGACTCCACGGAGAATAAGAGCCCAGCTCCCTGAAACGTTACAAGCACTTTGTGCTTGCCCGTTGCTCTTTATAGATTAGCACCCAACGCCTTTACCTATACACTTTGTATCATACCGCAGCACCGCATGTTATTGGCTACTACGGAATATCATAGCGACCATCCACAAACCTCTGCTTGCACCCTACTTTGTTTCTTTCAGCAGCACTTCACAACTTGTTTCTGCATGCTTCTTTGTGTTGTGCAGTACCTCACGAATTCTGCTTCATTTTAAAGAGTAGTGCACTTCTTCATAAACTGCAGCACTCCAGCGCCTGTGTCTATATTTGCTCTGTATAATCGAGCAGCCCCTGCAAACGTGCTTGCATGCATTTTTACGTAAAACATCTTGACGCAGAAGGCATCTTCAAAGCTCTGAAGCTTTAGATAATGTGGGACCACACTTGGTTTATTCAAATCTCGCATATCCGTTAGAGGCGTTTGAAGCATACTTTCACTGCTTTCCTTGAAGTGATTGTGGTCCAAATTTCGTATATCTTGTGGTAAGCCAGGTCATATAATTGTACATTAAACACAAATGGCCTTCCCTTCAAATAATACCTTAATTCGGCACTCATCATTGCTTTCTTTGGATAATGAAAACAACTTTCGCTGTTAAATATATTGGACCTCTATCACGTGCTGTGCTGTGTGTTTAAGAGGGTGAGGCTGTAGCGCAGAAGGTGTCATGCACATCGCCAGTTTTCGCCATCTGTTCCCCAGCTTGGTGCCGCTAGCACCTCCCCTCTCTCTCCCCGCACACAGCCAGGCTCGCATTTCTCCTCCCCCTCCCCAGCCGCCAGCACCTCCCCTCTCTCTCCCTGCAGTTTCACGGCCGCCAGGCTCGCATTTCTCCTCCCCCTCCCCAGCCACCAGCACCTCCCCTCTCTCTCCCTGCAGTTTCACGGCCGCCAGGCCGTGTCTCCCTTTATTTTACTTTTCTTGTTGTATATAATTGTACATTAAACACAAATGGCCTTCCCTTCAAATCATACCTTAATTCGGCACTCATCATTGCTTTCTTTGGATAATGAAAACAACTTTCGCTGTTAAATATATTGGACCTCTATCACGTGCTGTACTGTGTGTTTAAGAGGGCGAAGCTGTAGCGCAGAAGGTGTCATGCACTCCGCAGATTAAGAAACCTGTTTATCTTTAGCGATGCTAATAAGGATGAATGTGGTGATTCCTTGCTGTGAAGAAGCCTTAAGCAGCGCGGTCATTTGTTAATATTTCCGACGTCAGCCATTGTGCACGTGAAATCTTCAGAGTAGCGTTCCCGTCTTTCCTCTGATCTGGGGCAGCATACGAGGAAGTAATTTAGTTTTCATTAATACCAAGGTCACGTTACTGACAGATTTGATGCAGTTCTGTTTCTTGATCTGCCCGTGCCACCAGTCGAGTAGCTTCCATTTGTGCGGCAGGTGCAGTGGCACCGGGGCACACTGCATTCATGTGATTGCTGTATTTCAAAGTTCAAACAGAGGCAACAGAGTCTTTTCTTTTCTTGCAATAGGGCCCGTGACCCACGGGCTACGCCACTGCGTTCCACCCTCCCTGGTCTGCAGTCACAGACTCGTGACTTTCCCGTCACTTCTGTGTGTTTGAGACTGCAGAGTGCGGGTAAGTTTACTGCCAGGGAGGCGCTTCTTTCTGCAGCAGTTCCTTCGGCCTTGTGACCGGGCTGGGTGTCTCTTGCGCAGAGCGGCACACATGCAGTCTTACAGTTCTTCCCTGTCCTCCTATGAAATCATCTAAAATGGCACGCCATGTACTGACTTTGTTAGGCTACTAGGGTGAATTAAGTGTTGTAAATATTTAAACAAATTAGAATAATTAGCCAGCATGAAATGTGTTCACATGTCGCATGGCAGTGCATTTTCACAAAACTAAACGTTTGTATTTACAAGCCTGTTTCTTTTTATAGTCATGTAAATACAACACATATTACATTACAAATGCTATAGGTGTCACGTTTGCAAAAAGTTAAAACTATTGGCATTGTAAATGACAAAGCTATTAATTTTGATATTTTCAAGACCAACACATAAAAAAATTGTCATTTACAAAACCAATAGCTCCAACTCTTCTAATGCGAGACCTATTGCATTTCCAATGCTTGTTTTACTTCGTATCCGCCATGCTTTTGCCAAACGAGCATGGATATGAAACTCTCACACATAGCAGAGACGGTTTTGTTTTCAGATAATGTTATTTGACAATGAACGGTGGGGGGGGGCAAAATAAAGGCGTTTAAGTTGCCTCATATGCAACTTTCAAATATGAAAAAAAACAAAGAAACTGCAAAGGTCTCAGCCATGATAAATTGTTTGTCACGATAACAAGCTAGCATGACTTGATCTTTGAATTGAAATGCGTTAAATGAGAACCATGCTTTGGGCAGCAGCGCCCATAACAGCTGTCGCGCGGCTGAAAGATATGGAACAAGCATTGGTAAAGCCAAAAGGTCTCACCTATGTAAGAGTTATTGGCTTTGTCACTGTCTTTTAGCAATGTTGTGTGCAGGCATGGCTAAAAGTTACAATAACAAAAAAGCAATTTGAAGCGAACATCACTGGCCACGCCATAGGGCTTTTTTTCCCTCATGGCGAGTGGGGGTGTGCAACACAGAGAACTGGAGGAACATTCGGAAGGAGAGGGCAAAACTGATGACAGGAAGGGTGGGTGGGTGGGAAAGGAAACAGGACAAAAATAAAGCGCTATGAAGCTTGTAAGAAGCAACACAGACAAGGGAGTGGGAGGGAAAAGAAGCAATAAGGACAGAGGGGAGGGGTGAAGAAGCAACATAGACAACAGGGGCGTGGGATGCAAAAAGCAACGCTGACAAGGGCGATAGAGGAAGAAGACAAAAGAAGAAAAATAGTACCTCAATCACAGTGCAATCAGCGGAAGGACAGCAATTAAGCTGAAGCAATCAATACTTGGTCCATGCACCAGCCGAAAGAAGAGGAAGTGAAGCCTGCACTTGCTGACCAATTACAAGGCAGCAATTAAGAGTGACAATGAAGCCAATGAATGATACGAAATAAGTTACTTACCTGTAACTGTAGTTCTCCAGTATTGGAAGCTTTCATAGATTCACATGCTTGAATCATTCCCCGTCATTATGATGGGAGTCCCCAGTACATTAAATAGTAGTAATAGTGATAAAGGAAAACTGATAGGAATAGACTGGAACAGGCCTATGCCTCAGAGTTTATTAACCTATCATAGTCATTATTAAAAAAGAGACCATAGTTTTATCTTAGCCAATCAGCATCAACCACCCTCCAGAACACCCCTGGAGAGAAGCTCAGAACCTCAGATTTTCGAACACTAGTGCTAACTCATGTAGTGAAATAGAGGTAGGTGACCTGTTCCCGTGGGGAGGAGGGCGGGACGCATGTGAATCTATGAAAGCTTCAAATACTGGAGAACTACCGTTACAGGTAAGTAACTTATTTCTTACTCCAGTATTGGAGCTTTCATAGATTCACATGCTTGAATCAGAGTAGCAAGCGGTTAGGTAGCACATTTATAACGTCTTTGAACAGCTTAACAAGACAATGCAATAGCAAATCTTTAACCCCTTGCGTGCGGGGCGTATTTTCCGCCTGTGCTGACTCCGCCTTGCGCGGGAGGAGTCATGACAGAACGGTTCCGTCATCAGCACAGCTCACCCGATGCTGATGACGGAACTGTTCTGTCATTAGCATGCAAGGGGTTAAATAAATAAATACCAAGCCACATGGTAGTCACAATCATAGGAAATAATACTTGGGAAGCAAGTCCCCACACACATTTAACAGTGCAAATACTTTATAATACAAAATGTGCTACAGCCCTGAAAAGTAGGAGGGTATACAGGGATGGCTCACTTTACAAAACAGATTGCGAAGCACTGCTTGTCCCATGGTTGGGTCATTTAGGACTGTAGAATCCAAACAGTAGTGCCTTGTAAATACGTGTCTACTCTTCCACATAGCTGCACTGCAAAATTCTGTAAGAGATACTCCTGCACACAATGCTGTGGACGTGGACACAGCCCTCGTCGAGTGAGCTCGGACCCTTGAGGATAATGGTCTGCCAGCTTTACGATGGCAAAATAGTTTAGCAATGGATATCCATCTAGATATACTCTGCTTAGAAAGTGGGAAACCTTTCTTTGGAGAGCTGTATGCTACGAATAATTGAGGTGATTTGGGAAAGGGTTTCATTTTTTGTAGATAGAATTTAAGGCAAGGCCTTACATCTAGCGAATGAAGGGTTCTTTCTGTTGCAGTTGATGGGTTTGGGAAGAAAGTCTTTAGTACCACTGGCTCATTCAAATGCAAGTCTGAAGGAACCTTTGGTATACATTTTGGATTTGTGCGAAGGAGAAGACCATCCTCTTTGAATTGTAAAAATGGTTCTTCTATAACAAAAGCTTGCATTTCACTTACTCTCCTGGCAGACGTTAATGCAAGAAGCAACGTACCTGCCCTGTGAATCGGTTCGAAGGGAGGCTTCATCAGTTGTGAGAGAACCATATTTAACTGACAAGTCAGGGTGGAGGTCTTACCGGTGGGTAGACACGGAACAAACCTTTGAGGAATTCCTTGATTATCCTAGAGGACCAAAACGGTGAAGAGGAAAGTGTCCTTCTGTAACGAGAAATGCTGCTAGATAGACTTTTATAGAACTGGGTGCCAAACCTGATTGCGCCAATTGAGGAAGTATGGCAAGAGTTGTCCTGGAGAAGAGGAAATGGATGTATTCCTGCATGGCAGCACCAGGTACAGAAACACTTCCACGTGAAACAATAAGTATTGTTAGTACTATCCACTCTAGCTCTGGCCAAGATAGCTCGACAGTGGTCAGGAATGTCTAAGTACTGGAACTCATTGAACTCAGGAGCCATGCTGATAAGCGAAGGTGTTGGGGATCCGGATGCAGGATCTTTCCTTGGTTCATAGTGAAGAGATTGGAGAAAACTGGTAGTCGGATGTGCGGGACCTGGGAGAGGAGAAGCATTTTGCAGGACTCGTTCTTCATCTTCCTGATGATGCTTGGCAGAAGAGGAGTGGGGGGAAAGGCGTAGGCAAAGATGCCAAACCATGCAATCGAAAAGGCATTCCCCCATGACCCCTATTGGGGATGCCACCTTGCATAATACCAGCATTTGCAGTTCCGGAGAGTTGCAAATAGATCTAACTCTGGAGTGCCTCAGCGGCTGAAGATGTCGTGAAGTGTCTGCTGGTGTAGCTCCCACTCGTGGCACAATGTTGTGAGCCTGCTGAGTGTATCCGCAATGGTGTTTAGTATTCCTGGACCATGCTCCACTCACATGCAGATTTTGTAATTTATAGCCCATTCCCACTGCTTCCCATTGCTTCTGTGCCGTTCTTGAAAGTAGATGGGATTGTGTGCCGCCCTGCTTGTTTATGTAATGCATCATTGTCATATTGTCCGTTCGGACAAGCACAGACAAGCTTTGTATTCTGGGAAGAAAGGCTTGAAGGGCTAAATGGACTGCTTTCAATTCCAGTACGGGGATCTGTGATTGACTTTGAGTCCGATGCCACTTGCCGCTCACTTGCAGTTCTTGGAGGTAGTATCCCCATCCCTCCACGGATGCATCCATGATGATGACAAAGGGTGTCTGCGTGTGCTTGAGAGACAGCCCTACTGACAGATGATTTTTGTCTAACCACCACTCCAAGGCCTTTAGCATTTGTGGGGTTACCTTGACCATTTCGTCAAACAAGCCTTTGGACTGGGTCCACTGTTTGTCCAGCACCTCTTGGACAGGACGCATTTTTTGAGGCAGCAAAATGTGATCAGATATATGCATGAAGACATCATCCCTAGGAGTGACTTGTATAATCGGACTGAAAGAGACTTTTTTCTTTTTATGGATGCCGTCAGCATGAGAAGTCGTCTTTGGCGCTCTTCTGCAGGGTATGCTTTAAGCACTTTGTGTCTAGCTTTGCTCCTAGAAATACAATCCTTTGCAATAGGACCTGCTTGGACTTTTCCAGATTGAGAGTGAGACCCAGTCACTGGAAAATATCTGTGCAGGCTTTTGTTGATGCTTGTGCTGCTTACTCGGAAGGAGCCTTTACCAGCCAGTTGTCCAAATACAGGAAGTTCTGATGCTGGTTTTGCCCGAGGAATGCTGCGATTGGTGCAAGGCACTTTGTGAAAATCCTGGGTGCTGTTTTGAGGCCAAATGGGAGCACTTTGAACTGAAATTGGCGTCCGGCAACCAAAACCCTCAGGTATTTCCTGTGCTTTGGATGAGTAGGGATGTTGAACTATGCATCTTGGGAGGTCCAATGATGTCAATCCGATTGGTTTAGAAGACTCAGAACCTCCTGCAGAGAAATCTTCCGAAAGGATTGCTTTTTCAGGTAAAGATTAAAGCCTCTGAGATCGAGAATTGGTTGCCACTGCCTTAGCTTCTTTCTGATTAACAAGTAACAGGAGTAAAAACCTTTGCCCCTTTGATAGTTTGGGACCTTTTCTATCACCCCCTTGGAAAGCATTATCTTGACTTCTTGTTGAAGGACTGGAAGGCCTTTTTGGTGAAAAGGCTGTTGCGGGGTTGCAGGTGGAGTTTGGATAAACTCCAGTGTGTGTCCATATTTTATTAGACGTAGGAGCCACTTTTCCGTTGTAATGGTTTGCCAATGGAGAAGTGATGGGAACTTTTTCCAGTGCAGTTGAACATTTTTGATTGGGACAAAACAAAGAGATTGTGGTGAGGGATTGGGAGCCAGAGCCTGTGGGATATAATTGTCTATGGCCCCCGTCCTGCTTGGTTATGCTGCCTTTCCTCTGTTAGGTCTAACAAAGGATGACTGCAGAGGCTGCTTTTGCTGGAAGTGGGAACGATAAGGCTGGTGACTTGATGAGTACGAAGGATATCCATATTGCCGATAGCCTCCCCTATAGGATTGTTGTTGTCCTTTCCCACTGGAGCCACGAAAATAAGGTCCTGAAATTGAAGAGACCCCAAAGACTTGGCGGTATCTGTGTCCTGTTTTATCGATTTTGAAGGCGACTTGCACTTGACTTCCAAAGAGATCCTCTCCGTCGAATGGGAGGTCTAAGATTTAATTTTGAACCTCAGGGCGGAATGAGGTGGCTTTAAGCCAGCCCTGTCTTCTAAGAACCGCAGATCCTGCCAACTACCTGAAACCGGTGATGGCAACATCCATGGCCCTATCTATTATTTCATTGGATGCTTCTTCCCCTTCGTGTAAAACCTTTTTGCCTCTTACTTAGAATCCTCTGGTAGTTGATCCATGTAGGGAGCAATGCCAGACCACATTTGGCGATCATATCGCCCTAAAATCACCAGAGAATTTGCTGCTCTCACTGTCAATGCTACATTGATGGAAACTTCTTGCCAATTAAGTCTAGACGCCTGCCATCCTTATCAGGAGGAGTCCTAAGGGGTGCTACCGGATTCTTTGAGTGGCGTTAAGCTGCCTGCATAACCACTAAGTCTGGTTTCGGATGTCCCATAAGAGATGCTGGTGCATTGTATGCAGCTTTGTACTTTTTGACAAGGCATGTAAGCACCGCCGGTATTGATGCTGGAGTTTTCATGATCCGTATCCCTTCTTCCCAGATTTAATCTATAATTAGTATAGCTCTAACGGATTTACGATATGGTTCTTTGAAATCGTAAAGGAAACAGTTGGATTGTCTCGAAGGAAAAGGTAAAGCAAATCTTTTTGCTGCCCGTTCTAGAAGATTATAAAAGCCTCCTATATCCTCTGGAGGAGAATCTACTGGAGGAGGTGTTGGTGAAGCAGGCAGAGAGATAGAATATTTATCCCATTCTGCACCGTGTCGCAAAGTTCACCATCTTCACGTTCTTCGTTCACAGAAACTGTTTCCTAGAGAGGAACAGACTGCGGTGTGTTTGGGAGGAACAGTCTGGTAGGAGTAGATCTTTGCACTGGTGATCCCACTAGAGGCAGAGAGGCAGCAACTGGAGCTGTAGGCGGGAAACTGTGGCGGTAATCTTCCAGAATCGACTGAAGATCCGAAATTAAAGCAGAAGTTACTGTTACCATCGCCTGATGATAGTACTGTCGCCTGGCTCAGGCTGTGCATAGTAAGCTTGGCCATATTCGTCTTGCTCCTGGTCCACCTGCTGACACTTGACATGCAAATCTGATTAACTATATGAAGGTTCAAAAGGACCATCCTCTTCCGAACCTTCCTCTTCCAGAAGATGAGTGGGCAAAATAGGTGTAATTTTACTTGGTGAAGTATGTTCTGGAGTAATATCTGTCTTCCTCGGTGAGGCGATAGACATTAGCAGTGGTAATGTATTCCTTGGGCCTGATTTAGGAGCCTTCTTCGATGAGATAGTCTGCGTCGATGGCTGCGTCAACGGTGATCGCGATGGGCTCAACAGAATGACTTCCTCCTGCAGCATTTCCACTCTCGTTGACAACGAATCTGTTGGCGCTGGTATCTTCGTCCATGCTGGTGCCTTAGTCGACACCGGTACCGTCGACGGTGATCTTGTTGACGACGACGGTGTCTTTGTCGATGACGACGGTGTCTTCGTCGACGACGGTGTCTTTGTGGGTGGCTGTACTATCTTCGTCGTCGACAGCAACATTTCCCTCTGCGGGTTTAACTTTAGGGTCGGAGAGGAGATTCTCGTTGACAATGCCAGAGGGATAGTTGATGAAATTGGGGCCTGGATATATGACGACAGTGATGTCGTTGACGCTGACAAGGCTGTAGAGGAACATCCTCTTGTCATTGATGGCAAATCCCTCTTGAAAGGCCTAGAACTTGTAGATGGTTCTGAAGAAGGCTTTCTAAAAGTCAATTTAAGGTCTGTAGGTGGAGTCTTTGGCTCAGATACAGACTTATATGGCTGAACTGTTTTTGAGAGACCCTTCACAGTGCCCTGAGGAGACATCCTGAGAGGATTTTTCGGCATACTTTGAGTGAGGTTCCTTGACAGAGTGGGATGAATCTCTTTTTCTTTTGAGGGAAATCTTTGATGACGTAGATTGCTTGCTCTCTGAGTCTGACACAGGATCAGACCTGGTCCTAATTTTTTGGAGCCAAGTAAGAAACCTTCCCTCACAGTCTCTGAGAGTCTTATTTGAGAAGGTGCGACATATCGTGCAGTCAGATGGCTTTTGAGCCGGATATAAACACTAAATGCACTCTGTATGCAGGTCTTCCACATACAGTCTCTTTTTCAGACTAGTGGAACACTCTCTGAAGAGAGCCTTTTTTGCCTTTTATGACATGGTTCAGTCATATTTTTGCAAACAGCAGATATAATAACAGAAATATATATCTGGTGTGAGATAATATAACAAATAAAGTCACTTCCCTGACGTGAAGTCCAGAAATCTTCTTGAAGATAGGAAAAACTGAGCAGAGCTCAGTCTTTAGCACAACGTGCAGTAGAACATCTGAGGTTCTGAGCGCCTCTCAGGGGTGTTCTAGAGAGTGGTCGATGCTGATTGGCTAAGATAAAACTTTGGTCTCTTTTTTAATAACGACTATGATAGGTTAATAAACTCTGGGGCCTAGGCCTGTTCTAGCCTATAAATATCAGTTGTCCGTTATCACTATTACTACGATTTAATGTACCGGGGACTCCCATCATAACAACGGGGAATAATTCAAGCATTGAAGCTATGAAAGCTCCAATACCGGAGTAAGCAATGGGCTTGTTGCAAGACCCTTCTTGTATACAACATATCTTGCAAGTGAGAGTGCATGCACTGTTCTAGGCAAGATCTAAAAAATGAGGACCAGAGGCTGCAAAGAATGGGTCTTCTGAAAATGTACAATTCCTCACCGTTTAACAACAAATAATAAAATAATTCTGTGCTGCTATAAATGGATTTCACGCTTGTGCTTGAGCATTTAAATTAATATGGGGTTTGCTTCACAAAATGAAAAACAACAACATATGGGATATTTTTTTTTAAACTGAGAAAGTTAGCTTTTTTGCTCTGAATAATTAAATATCACTGTGGGTTCTGCATACTACCAAAGCACGCAGCCCTGCATGATTCACAGTTCCTGAATGGAGATACCCTTGGGCTAAATTGAATTTCATATTTCTTCACAGTACATTAATTATTTTCCCTTTTATCCTGTAATGACGGCAATATCATAACAATCTTGTAAATAATACCCTTTTTACAATTCAAATCTGCAATAAGTTACTTGATTTCATTACAGTTCAAGAGTTGCAGTACTATTTGTTCTTGCAACATCAGTAGACTTACTAAACTCAATTTCAACATAGATCTTCAAGTGGTTTGAAATGCGGAAATGTAGTACCCGAGTAGGTAGGAGAGGGATGATCAGGGTCCGCAAAGCATGTTTTAAATTTGAGAGACAGGGGATTTAAGGTAAGGACATGAGGGTAGGAGGCAGGACTACAATTACAGTTTGAAGTTCGGCAAGATGCCACTGGTCACCTTACTGTGCCCTGGGGTGCACTATGCTTGGTGCATAAACATCATGGTAACCCCGGGTGCACAGCCCCATAAAAGTTGCTATTACAGAATATGCACATTATGGCCATCCTCCATGCTAACAATTTTAGACTTCCATCAAATTTCCATCCACCTAGTTCTACCTGAAGTCTTAACTTCAGAATACTCACCCTTGAGAAAACCTATCTATTCTGAAAAGAATGTTTATTCCATATGTCATTTTTCCCCCGGAGAGTTTTATATAGCGCAAACTTGACCCCAAGGTATCAGGTATCAGAGCGCTTTACATAAATGCGTTACACAAGGACATATTCATTTTCAGATCCTGAAGAAGATTGTAATGCTTTGTGAGTATAGATTCTGATGCACTGTGTTTAAACAGCATTTCCAAAAGCAAAGGTATGTTCAATTAGACTAGGTGGAATTCTTGTATATAATGTTGAGGATTTAAACTCTCCGTTTACCATTATTAATTAATCACTTTGGGTTGACAAGTTTCTGGAGAGTTTAGGGAAGGACGTGTTACCTTCCAATATACATCCGGAAAGTTTTACAGGAGAACCCATACCTATGCATTGTGGAGTTTGAATTCAAAGAAAGAGAATGTGAAAGGAAGTTATATGTTGCAGAAAAAAGACCATCTGTACTTGGATGGGTAGAAAAAGGGAAATTTGGAATAACACTGAATCCCAACAGCTCTGATCAGGGATTAGTCTTAAAGGATAAAAACTACTTTTCAAGGCAAATGTGTAGGGAATTTTCAAAATTATTTTCAGGCGAAGTAGGGAGTTTACACAGTTTACAAAATAAAAAAATTCTCGAACAAAATGCAAAGCCTATAACACATAAGGTGCGAAACACTCCTTTTAACATCAGCTTGACGGAAAGACAATCTTAAAGAAAACAGGGGGATTACAATCAAAACCACAGAAAACGAAATACGCGGAAAAAATCTATGATTCCTTTATAAGCAATATCACTATAGGAAATTGCCCTATAATCTATTGTTAGAAATACAGGCTAACATATTAGAGGTGACTTAGCAAGCCAAGGAAAAAGTCCTAGCCAAAATAGCTTTCGGTTTTTAACAAAAAACATCTCCTTGGCCACCAGTACTATATACTCTTCCAATAGTTCAAAAAAACCGAACGAGCTGCCAAGGAGAACGATTTTGTTAGGCTGTGGCTCATAGTTGATGATGTTGAGCCAGTATTTAGATTTATTCATCAGAAATTTTGTACCCCAGACTATCATTTATGTCAGAGATAGTATATATATATGATCAATTTGGAAAAGATTCCCTTTTGACAAGGAGTCTTAAATGCTTGTCCCCATGGATATAGACACCCTTTATACACATATTCCTCAGCGAAAGGGCATGGAAGTTAGTGCAGATAACACTAGATCAGCACTAGTTAGCTTTCTTGCTCCCTTTATAATGTCACGATTGAACAAGCATTTACAATGCATTGGCCTCAGCTTTGTTAAAGTTAGAGCTATTGGCATTGCAAATGGCATTTTTTTCGTTTTTTGTTTTTAAAAAAACATAAATAAATGGTATGGTAATTTACAATGGCAATAGGTGAGCATTAGAGAGTAGTAGAGAGTATTAGCGGACACAGAGCCACACACACAGAGAGCCAAACACACACATACACAGCCACACACACACACACACACACACACACACACAGCCACACACACACAGATCCACACACACACACAGATCCACACACACACACACACACACACACACAGAGCCACACACACACACTCACAGAGCCACACACATATACACACACACACCCACACACACACACACACACCCACACACGCACACACACAGCCACACACACACACAAAGCCACACACACACACACAGAACAGAGTCAAGAAGAAAACACCAGCACAGCCAGGGAACAGAGGCAAGAAAACTTACCCGCTCAAGGGGGTGGGGTCTCTGTCTGTTGCGCGGCTGGTCTCCCTTCCTCAGTTTTAATCTATTTTTCCTTAAAATGGTGGCCTCCACTGCTCTACTTCAGTTTCGGTTTCACCTTCCAGGTGTTAAGAGGGGCGGCTCGCCTCTTCTGCCCTCACCGGGAGTATTGCGGGGGTCTTGCGAGGGGGGGGGTGCACTTTACACGTTTCTAAACTAACAATATGCACAGTGCTACAGGAAGGTACAGCCCATAGCACGGATGCAGCCCATTAGCAGCCATATTAAGTCACCGAAGATAAGTAGCACCACTATCTATAGTGTCACCCCCACCACTGTTTCTCAGAAACCATCGTAGCAGCAGAGGGTGCCAAGTTGAAGCTTGCGCTGTGAGTGAGAGAACAGGCAAGCGTTACACAACACCATATTAAAAAGGCACGATATACTTACGTGTCTCCCTCGTCTGAGAGATATCCAAAAACTTCCACGGCCCAGGGCTCGGGGTCTGCGCGTTGCTCCAAGCGGATGGCCTGCACCAGATCCTTCACCTCACGACAGTCACATCCTCATCCTGTAACGACTCGACCAAAGCAGAGTCAAAGCGTTCAAACTCCTGTTTCACTGAGACTTTGTGGGTCTGTTCATCCCTCCAAGGCTCCTTACTTTAGCATAGTGCCCCACTGAAGAGACAGCAGGACGCCTGGCCAGCTCTGGGAGCCGTGGGACCATCCATCACGGCTCAGTGTCTTGGTGGGTTCTTGCACAGATGAGGCCCCCATCCATTCTGGGGAGCTTCCCGGCCCCTACCCCCATCCCACAACCAGAGATGTCCCCGTCAAAGACAAAGGCCTCTTTGTTGCCCAGACGGAAGGTGCCCCCCGGGGGCCCCTCCCACCCACACATCCCTGACTAAGATCCCATAACACTGCGAGGAATGATTTCAAAATGATTACCGCGGCATCAAAACCGACCCACCTCTCACAGCTCGACCCACCCACCCTTTATAACTCAACCCACCCCCAGGAAACCTGAGGGCACCTCGTCTGCCCTCTCCAGTGTGACCCGTTGGCTTTATTCCTTTATTCATTTGTATAGTTTTATGTAGTGCAGTCCTGTCACGAGTGGGCTTCAGAGCGCTGTAAGGGCGAGGCAGGTAACAGACTGCGCACGGTGTAAATAGAAAGCAGACAGGCTCTGGTTTCTGGTGACTTTCAGAGAGTGTGGGATAAAAGGGCAACTTTAACATCTTTAAGTCTGGCTTACATTTCCTCTTTCTGCAAACACCTCTATTTCGTCTCTGATCCACAGAATAGTTTACAGAACTGATTCAATTCCATCAATTCTGGATTTCAAGATTTCTGAATATACTATTTGGGAGCAGCCTTTCACATATATAGGTTTTACTCTCTCCATGATCTAGGCCTTGTTTTTGGGCCTGGCAGCCATTTCCATTTGGCCTTGAAATCAGAGTATTTTTTTCACTGAGTAAACCGCGGGAGGAGAGTGACTGTTGCACTCTGCCGGCTTCTTTTCTACCACCGAGAGGTGCGGGTCTGCGATTTCAGTGCCTCTTCATTGATATGTGCTTCCCACACTTTACCTTGTCTGTGCAGCCCCCTCAGCATTTATTAATTGAGTTGAGCGATTTTCCTCTACCGAGATATGGATGTAGATTTCTCTTGTTCATCTCACAGTCATAAAAAGTATTTTTTTCGCAGTGTCTTGAATTTGTAACTCCTTACCACTGATATTTGTGAGTGAGCACCACTCTATTTGATCTCGCACTTGGGAGGCTCCTTTTCTTCTCATGCTTCGGTTTATAAATATTTTATCTATTTTGCAGCACAACCACATACGTTTTTCACTAATCTTAAGCACTTCCTCTACACCACCTCAGATTATTTTTAAAATGTATGTACTTTTGTTCCTGCTCATCTCTCACTGATTATATTTTCCAGCCCAGGAGCTTGTCACTATTATCAGTGTATTCAAGTACCCCTTCAGTTCCCATGGGCTTGTCACTATTATCAGTTTATTCAATGACCACTTCAATTCCCAGGGGCTTGTCACTATTATCAGTTTATTCAATGACCACTTCAATTCCCAGGGGCTTGTCACTATTATCAGTTTATTCAAGTACCCACTTCAGTTCCCAGGGGCATGTCACTATTATCAGTTTATTCAATGACCCACTTCAATTCCCAGGGCTTGTCACGATTATCAGTGTATTCAAGTACCCAGTTCAGTTCCCAGGGGCTTGTCACTATTATCAGTTTATTCAATAGCCACTTCAATTCCCAGGGGCTTGTCACCATTATCAGTTTATTCAATGACCCACTTCAGTTCCCTGGGGCTTGTCACTATTATCAGTTTATTCAAGTACCCCTTCAGTTCCCATGGGCTTGTTACTATTATCAGTTTATTCAAGTACCTACTTCAATTCCCAGGGCTTGTCACTATTATCAGTTTATTCAAGTATCCACTTCAATTCCCAGGGCTTGTCACTATTATCAGTTTATTCAAGTACCCCTTCAGGTCCCATGGGCTTGTCACTAGTATCAGTGAATTCAAGTACCTACTTTAATTGCCAGGGGGTTCTCACTATTATCAGCATATTCAAGTATCCACTTCAATTCCTAGGGATTGTCACTATTATCAGTTTATTCAAGTACCCCTTCAGTTCCCATGGGCTTGTCACTATTATCAGTGTATTCAAGTACCCCTTCAGTTCCCAGGGGCTTGTCACTATTATCAGTGTATTCAAGTACCTACTTCAATTCCCAGGGGCTTGTCACTATTATCAGCATATTCAAGTATCCACTTCAATTCCCAGGGCTTGTCACTATTATCAGTTTATTCAAGTACCCCTTTAGTTCCCATGGGCTTGTCACTATTATCAGTTTATTCAAGTACCTACTTCAATTCCCAGGGCTTGTCACTTATCAGTTTATTCAAGTATCCACTTCAATTCCCAGGGCTTGTCACTATTATCAGTTTATTCAATAGCCACTTCAATTCCCAGGGGCTTGTCACCATTATCAGTTTATTCAATGACCCACTTCAGTTCCCTGGGGCTTGTCACTATTATCAGTTTATTCAAGTACCCCTTCAGTTCCCATGGGCTTGTTACTATTATCAGTTTATTCAAGTACCTACTTCAATTCCCAGGGCTTGTCACTATTATCAGTTTATTCAAGTATCCACTTCAATTCCCAGGGCTTGTCACTATTATCAGTTTATTCAAGTACCCCTTCAGGTCCCATGGGCTTGTCACTAGTATCAGTGAATTCAAGTACCTACTTTAATTGCCAGGGGGTTCTCACTATTATCAGCATATTCAAGTATCCACTTCAATTCCTAGGGATTGTCACTATTATCAGTTTATTCAAGTACCCCTTCAGTTCCCATGGGCTTGTCACTATTATCAGTGTATTCAAGTACCCCTTCAGTTCCCATGGGCTTGTTACTATTATCAGTTTATTCAAGTACCTACTTCAATTCCCAGGGCTTGTCACTTATCAGTTTATTCAAGTATCCACTTCAATTCCCAGGGCTTGTCACTATTATCAGTTTATTCAAGTACCCCTTTAGTTCCCATGGGCTTGTCACTATTATCAGTTTATTCAAGTACCTACTTCAATTCCCAGGGGCTTGTCACTATTATCATTTTATTCAAGTGCCCCTTCAGTTCCCATAGGCTTGTCACTATTATCAGTTTATTCAAGTACCTACTTCAATTCCCAGGGGCTTGTCACTATTATCAGCTTATTCAAGTATCCACTTCAATTCCTAGAGATTGTCACTTTTATCAGTTTATTCAAGTACCTCTTCAGTTCCCATGGGCTTGTCACTATTATCAGTGTTTTCAAGTATCCACTTCAATTCCCAGGGCTTGACACTATTATCAGTTTATTCAAGTATCCACTTCAATTCCCAGGGCTTGTCACTATTATCAGTTTATTTAAGTACCCACTTTAATTCCCAGGGCTTGTCACTATTATCAGTTTATTCAAATACCCCTTCAATTCCCATGGGCTTGTCACTATTATCAGTTTATTCAAGTACCTACTTCAATTCCCAGGGCGTGTCACTGTTATCAGTTTATTCAAGTATCCACTTCAATTCCCAGGGCTTGTCACTATTATCAGTGTATTCAAGTACCTACTTCAATTCCCAGGGGCTTGTCACTATTATCAGCATATTCAAGTATCCACTTAAATTTCCAGGGCTTGTCACTATTATCAGTTTATTCAAGTGCCCCTTCAGTTCCCATGGGCTTGTCACTATTATCAGTGTATTCAAGTACCTACTTCAATTCCCAGGGGCTTGTCACTATTATCAGTTTATTCAAATACCTACTTCAATTCCCAGGGCGTGTCACTGTTATCAGTTTATTCAAGTATCCACTTCAATTCCCAGGGCTTATCACTATTATCAGTTTATTCAAGTACCTACTTCAATTCCCAGGGCGTGTCACTGTTATCAGTTTATTCAAGTATCCACTTCAATTCCCAGGGCTTGTCACTATTATCAGTTTATTCAAGTACCCCTTCATGTCCCATGGGCTTGTCACTATTATCAGTGAATTCAAGTACCTACTTCAATTGCCAGGGGCTTCTCACTATTATTAGTGTATTCAAGTATCCACTTAAATTCCTAGAGATTGTCACTATTATCAGTTTATTCAAGTACCTCTTCAGTTCCCATGGGCTTGTCACTATTATCAGTGTATTCAAGTACCCCTTCAGTTCCTAGGGGCTTGTCACTATTATCAGTTTATTCAAGTATCCACTTAAATTCCCAGGGCTTGTCACTATTATCAGTTTGTTCAAGTATCCACTTCAATTCCCAGGGCTATCAGTTTATTTAAGTACCCACTTCAATTCCCAGGGCTTGTCAGTATTATCAATTTATTCAATGACCCACTTCAATTCCCAGGGCGTGTCAGTATTATCAGTGTATTCAAGTACCCACTTCAGTTCCCAGGGGCTTGTCACTATTATCAGTTTATTTAAGTACCCACTTCAATTCCCAGGGCTTGTCAGTATTATCAGTGTTTTCAAGTACCCACTTCAGTTCCCAGGGGCTTGTCATTATTATCAGTTTATTTAAGTACCCACTTCAATTCCCAGGGCTTGTCAGTATTATCAGTGTATTCAAGTACCCACTTCAGTTCCCAGGGCTTGTCAGTATTATCAGTGTATTCAAGTACCCACTTCAGTTCCCAGGGCTTGTCACTATTATCAGCATATTCAAGTATCCACTTCAATTCCCAGGGATTGTTACTATTATCAGTTTATTCAAGTACCCCTTCAGTTCCCATGGGCTTGTCACTATTATCAGTTTATTCAAGTACCTACTTCAATTCCCAGGGGCTTGTCACTATTATCATTGTATTCAGTTCCCATGGGCTTGTCACTATTATCAGTGTATTCAAGTACCTACTTCAATTCCCAGGGCTTGTCAGTATTATCAGTGTATTCAAGTACCCACTTCAGTTCTCAGGGGCTTGTCACTATTATCAGCATATTCAAGTATCCACTTCAATTCCCAGGGATTGTTACTATTATCAGTTTATTCAAGTACCTACTTCAATTCCCAGGGCTTGTCACTATTATCATTTTATTCAGTTCCCATGGGCTTGTCACTATTATCAGCTTATTCAAGTACATACTTCAATTCCCAGGGCTTGTCACTATTATCAGTTTATTCAAGTGCCCCTTCAATCCCCAGGGGCTTGTCACTATTATCAGCTTATTCAAGTACCTACTTCAATTCCCAGGGCTTGTCACTATTATCAGCTTATTCAAGTACCCACTTCATTTCCCAGGGCTTGTCAGTATTATCAGTGTATTCAAGTACCCACTTCAGTTCCCAGGGGCTTGTCACTATTATCAGTGTATTTAAGTACCCACTTCAATTCCCAGGGCTTGTCAGTATTATCAGTGTATTCAAGTACCCACTTCAGTTCTCAGGGGCTTGTCACTATTATCAGTTTATTCAAGTACCCACTTCATTTCCCAGGGCTTGTCAGTATTATCAGTGTATTCAAGTACCCACTCCAGTTCCCAGGGGCTTGTCACTATTATCATTTTATTTAAGTACCCACTTCAATTCCCAGGGCTTGTCAGTATTATCAGTGTATTCAAGTACCCACTTCAGTTCCCAGGGGCTTGTCACTATTATCAGTTTATTCAATGACACAGTTCAATTCCAAGGGGCTTCTCACTATTATCAGTTTATTTAAGTACCCACTTCAATTTCCGGGGGCTTGATGCTATTATTGATTCATCTAAGTACCCACGTAATTTGAGTCACGAGCATTCCTTAAATGCATTCGATACTTTGATTACTTTTCCCTCTGCTCTGTTCCTGTGTAGTCGCCCCCTTAATCTCAGTGCGGATGATGCCCTCGGAAAGTCCAACATTTCCACCTTTCCAGATCACCCCGCAAGGTTGGAAAGTCAGCATTACAAATAATAGACCAGGTCTCTGTCTATTCCTTCATGGACTGAGCTGAGAATTATGAATTTCTAAACCATCTGAATTCACCGACATAGTCTGTTGACTCATGTACACACACACCATTTTTCTTCTATCGTTTGTTTTTGTATGATCAATCAGGACATTGAGCACGCTTGCAATTTTTGTCTCTTGTTGATGGTCTTTGAATACTTTGCCTATGATTAATTAGAATTCGGATTTATGAAGGCTAGTTGATGTTTTGTTCAATAACTTCTGCAGCATTTTTTCTGCTGTTGAAAATATTTGAGGTTTTAATTTATTGCATCTACAAATTGAATTGATTTCTCTATAACAACCTGATATCAAAAGAGTCCTTGGTGAACCATTGTTTTCCATAAATATAATTTCCCGTGCTCCCTTTGTCATATGGGTTACCCTTGTACTTAAAAAGAAATCCAAAGGAGGGAGGCACAGTCCCTGCACGGGTAAGCCTGTGCCCTCCACCCAATCTTTGGACGGCAAACAAGGGTGGGATAGTCTCATCACTATCTTTGTAACATCCTTCAGGATCTCTCTCAAAAGCAGCTTGTAGTGTTTCCATAGCAAAGAGCAAGTGTGTGCAGTCACTGAAGAACTGCCTGTCTCTGCGAGAGGAAACCCAGGCTGTGGCTTTGTGTATGTGCAATTGCACTTCACACCTCCCAAGCCCCAGCATGCTGCAGTGCACGGCTCACATGGAAGGTTCACTCTGAAGCTTCTTATGAATTGTCTTGCTGTAGTGCATGTTTCATAAAGATAACGTGTAGGAGCACAGCAACTCCATAGCTTACTTAGGGCAATACCTACATATGTAGCTGTGCAAGGCATTCACAGCGGCTTACAGATGAAGCTTGCTTGTGCGTTGGACATTAACAGTTGGGCAGCCATGTTTGCGCATTTATGCCAATTGTACTCATCGTTCTCAACTTGGCCAAGGATATATTTTGGGCAGGGGACCATCAAGATTACTTAAAATTGCAAGGTGGCAGGCCACCTCATGCTTTCTTGACGTAATATGGCCACAGAAGTCTTAAGACACTTGCTAAACGGTTGTTTGTGTAGAAGAACGAGCTATAATATCTGCAAATCTGCAACCATAACAGGTAACACAGGGCCACGAGGTACAGCAGCGGTAGGTTAATTTAACAGAAGCATAACAAATCAAGTCACAACACCCCAGCACATTCTTACTTGAGTATTCTTTTGAACATTACAATTATAATAAGGTATTTTTCTTCACAGACTGTGGAGTGGGATGAAGTCAGTGCTTAATATGCAAAAAAATGTAAAATATGCGCCAAGGCCCAGAGTCTGCTCTGAAGCCCACGACGGGAGCTACTGAATGCCGGCAAACTAAATACCAAGGCTATGTAGCCTTGATTCCACCTCATGGATCTTTTGCATCATCAGGCACTCTGTTGTAATAAAAGTAATGTCCACTCCAGGTAGTATCTTCAAGTTGGTTTATTTAAGACGATGTTACAAGGGAGAACTCCCGTCTGAGTATACCCAGCCCACTCGGGGTGAAAATTGCAAAAAACTGTGTTTTTTACAAGGGAGAACTCCACCAGGAGCAGCCTCACTGCTGCTCAGCCCATCACCAACTGACACTCACACACGCGAACATTCCATTCACCAGCATTCTCTCACACAGACACTCAGGCTGAGCAGCAGCAGTATAACACATCCCCTTTCTTTGTAATGGAAAAGAAGGAATTCTCAAAAGGCATTAGAAACATTGCAAGAAATACATAAGATGACAACTTTCTGAAGCATAGCATGAAAAATGAAAGATCGAACACACATGCAGAGAAAATAAAGTAAGAAGGCAAAAACAGTAACACAAGTACAGAGACTCATGCACACCATCCTCCTTTCTAGCGCAAAAACAATCCAAACACTCCCACACCACAGACTACAGACCAACCCAAGTACCTGAATCATGAAAGCTGGCCAGGCAAACACGAGAAGTACAAGAGAACCAACAACGAAAGTGTGACAGAAAACCAAACAATAAGAAAAAACAGTATGCAGGTGTGGAGAATATCCACAAAGAACATAGTAACAAGCACAATTATAGCAAACTTCCCCCAACAACCCAAGTTGAGGTGTGATGTAAGGAAGGACTTCACACGGAACCAGAAAAATACATCCTGCGCAACCCTGACGTGCGAGAAATGTATGGACAAGGAGACTTCCCCCAACAAAAAAAAAACAGGGTGTGATGTGTGGAAGGAGCTTCACATGGAACCAATAGGACTCCCAACGCAAACACTAACATGCGAGGGAAAAAGCACAAATCTAGCAAGAAAACCTTGACGTCCAAGGGAGTAAAAATGCAATACATACGAAAGCAAGAAGCACATAAAGTAGGCACACAAAACTCTTCCCCCAATCAAGAGGTAGGGTGAGATGTGCAGAGAACAGTCTACACAGAACGAATCAGGCACACATCAATTGACTTAAAAAGTAAGGAACTTCCCCCAACGCAAGAAGGGGTGTGAGGTGTAGAAAACGCTCTACACAGAACACATAAAAATCACTGCAATCACTAACCTTAAACTCCACTCAAACAAACACTGGGCTCTGATGTGTGGAAAAGGGACTCCACACAAAACCAAAACATCCGTACAACAATGGGTTCTTATACTACACTAACCCATAACGACGTAAAGTGGGAGAAAGCAATAGCAGAAGCATGCAAAAACCCATGACCCAAATCACGATAAACCCTGTAACCAATGGCATACTGGGTAGCAAACTTTGCAAATGTGGACTAGCATGTAAAACCCAAGGCAGCAAAATGAATGGAGAGTGAACAAAACAACATGAAAGCATGCACGCAGCATACATGGCACATAGTAACATATTGATAGATAGCAAGCATTGCATGTGACCAAAAAGAACAAGGAAGGAAAAAGGCAGGTAAGCACAGGAAACAAAATCTCAGCAACCATGGGAAACAACAACATAGTAAAACAGCAAAGCATTGAAACCCACTCCAAGTTTCCATGAACAAATACACTCAAAATATAGCTCTGTTTTAAATAAAATGTAGTCACTCGGCAAGTGAGTTCAGTGCACATAAACGTTGTTGACAGCAGTGCACAGTCGCATTAAGTCTTGAAGAAATGCAGCTCCTTAATATGATTCTAAAACAAGGCATGTAGCTTGAAAAACAATTGGCACGAAGGAGGAAAGAAAAACAGAAGAACCTTTATGGTGAAGATTCCTTCTTTTCAGAAACTACTAATGTGCTGCAGGTCACGTTGAAACAGCTGGCGTCCCGCAACATCAACCAGAAACAAAGAAGCAACTTGCAGGCCGAGGAGGAAAACAGAAGAGCTTAATGTGGGAAGCAAGATGACGACGTTGAAAAAAAAACTTTATTGAAGCGGACATGAGACGAAGGAACGTCATTGGCAGAGGAATGTAGGATGCAGAAAACGGCAAAGGACTTGACAGAGCGCCAAAAACAAAATGGTGGCGCGCACTGGTGACATTGCGCCGGATGACTCCAGGCATTACCATGCATGCAACAGGCCAAGCAGCATGATACAAGCATCGCAGACGTCACAGTGGAGGGGACTGAAAAATCGCCAGGCCACAAGAGAAAGGTAAGGGTGCGCGGGCTCTGTGTGTGCTCGGAAAATTTTAAATGCGTGGCAGCAGTTCAACTGCCAAGGAGGAGACACACAGACAAAGGCAGGGCACAAGTGTAACATAAATAAAGTACTCACGGCAAACGTTGAGAACACTGACATCAGATTTGCCCACACTGAATAAAAGTACACGAAAAGCAAGTGTGGATTCCCGATAACTCTGGGTGCCAAAACAGAGTAGGCAGGGCTGTAATGTTGTTCAAAAGTAGGGGTGGCAAGAAGGCAAAATAACTTTTAAAATAACTTATGGTTGCAGCAAACAGGCAGCAGTTGCAGTACAGTACAAATAGACATAGAAGAGTTTGGCACACGCAAGATTATCTCACACCAAGTAGAATCCTCAAATCCTGGCAGACAGCAGGACAGGCAGACGGCGGGAGACGCAGATGGCAGGAAAGGCAGGTAGCAAGAACTAGACGCTCATCAAGGAAACTGCACTTCTGGAAGCACTGCCCCAAAGTGGCAGTACAGGGACAACTGTCCCTAAGGAAGGGGAGAGGGAGCGGGAAAGTAGAGTAGGCAAGTACAGCAGGAACTGGCACACTAAGGTTAGGGCGAACTATGGACAGGTCGCTGTTGGGGCTCCGTGGTGCCAGTATGCTTTTAAATCTGTTTCTTGTAGTTTCAAAGGGTTAATTACCTTGGGTCCTTTCAGGCTTCAAATAACAGTAGTCCATCAGGTGACACATGCAGGTTATTTTCCAGATCGTCGCCAAAATATGTTGAAATCAAAGTAATGTCCATTCCAGGTAGTATCTTCAAGTTGTGATTAGCAAAAAATTGGTGACCCTGTGCCCCTCAGAACCTGGGTATTCAATAGTTAAACAACAAATGGTTCTGTCGGGTAAGGCAGATTACTTCAACAATGCTCATAAATGTAGACAAACGAAAGACAGCTCTCTGATACACAATGTACGTTTTGAGAAATAAATGCTCGAAAAACAAAGTCATAAGGTCAACGTTTTATCTTGTATAAATTATAACAAATTTCTTCCAACCATATCCGAATTACTGCATTTATTTATTTATTTATTTATTTATTGACATTTGTAGAGCGCGGCGAATACCCGTGGGCGTCTCGGCGCTAGTTAAGGGATGGATCAGCAACTGGGGTAAAGAAGATATACAAGATATACAAGGATTTCATTTTCATTCAAGGATTTCATTCAAGGATTTCATTCAAGGATACATTTTTCCTTGGTCTATAATCAGCATCTGGCCATTGAAATCTATCTTGTATATGTGTATATTTATTAATTCCTTCGCACTGTATATGTTATCACACCCATTGAGCACCACTTCACAAAAAGTCAGAAAATGTGCATGTTTTTATGACGGTCGTTTCATGTATTGAAAAATGTATCTTTGAATGCAGTAATTCGGATATGTTTGGAAGAAATTTGTTATAATTTATACAATATAACACGTTGACCTTATGACTGTTTTTCAAGCATGTATTTCTCAAAACGTACATTGAGTATCTTCAAGTTGGTTTCTTTAAGATGATGTTACAAGGGAGAACCCCACCAGGAGCTGCCTCACTGCTGCTCAGCCCATCACCAGCTGACTCTCACACATTCACGAACATTACACTCACCAGCATTCTCTCACACAGACACTCGGGCTGAGAAGCAGCAGTATAACACACTCCTTGCCCCTTCATCTCACTTTCAGAGGTCCCTGCTGTTTCTCTTGGTCATGGTTTCCCGTCTTTCTCTTCCTCCTACTGTGTTTTTCTCTCTCTTACTGTGGGTCAAAGTCTGAAGAGGAAGGATAAGTGCCATTCTCCAAATCTGAGTGCTGAAGGGCCCCAGCTGCAGCCACTGGGTCACACTGACCACTAGCAGTAGGCCAACATGGCAGGGGAGATGCAGTAATGGATGCTTCAGTGTCCTCATGCTCTGCTTGATTGACTTAACTTCCCCCAGTCTTCGGTGTGTGACTAATGTGCTTGCCCACATCGTTAAGCAAATCAATTCCCAAGTACATGAGGTGTCACTAACGTATTCGGGAGAATCTAATTGTAGGTTGTGTTAGCAAACCAAGGCCTGACATTGCGCAACGATCTGAAAAGTTAATTCCTTACTAAGACTATTTTTAGAATTACATCGACTTCTCTGAGTAAAAGGCCAAGACAACATCTCCTGAATTCGAACAAATAGGGGCGCATTATCATGTTGCATCACATCTGATTTAGTGGTTATTGCGGGTAATAGGAAGCAACAAAATTGCTAAGTGTTTAGGTTAAAAAATACATTAGCTCTAGCAAACAACAAGGACAGCAATAGAGTCTTTCGCCCTCGAGATGCACGCCGCCCGCTCCATTTCAGCTGGCACTAAATTCCTGGATGAAAGATATATTTTAGATTGCTTTTATTGATTTTCTGTACGCAGCAAAACCAGGTAATGAAAATGCAAATCATTAAAATATTAAACTAGGATTTATGTCTTGAATCGTCTCCCAGTTCACTGGAACTAAATATAGTTGAGGCAAGTGTGTTATTATGCAGAGGAAATATCCTTCTAAATCACAAGCAAGTCCCAAGGCGCAGCGCTCTTGCAGTTTAGGAAGAGGGAGTAATTCCTGCTTGTCTACAGCTTCGTGGTTGTGATCGCTTAAACAACTGGGGCCTTCCCTCAAGACAGTAGTGCAGTCTAAATAAACGCATTTACTGAGCTGCGGTAAAAATAAATAAATAAAATTAAAAAAACACCTCGTACTCGGCCTAAAAAGGATGGATCAGCAGTAGCCAGGGCCGGTCCTAGAACTTCTGGGGCCCCGGGCGAAAGTCAAGATGTGAGGCCCCTATAATTTGCATGTAACATCACAAGAAGTGACATCACAGAAAGTGACATGGCAGGACTATTGATCTTATTTGGCATCACTGAAGAGGCCTAATGTGAATATCAGTAACATGGACAACAAGCATTTGCAATGCAATAGGTCTCACATTTGCGAGAGTTTAAGCTATTGGCATTGTGAATGACAATGCCGGTTATTTATCTGTTTTGATAATTAACACATAAATAAGTCATTGTCATTTACAATGCCAATAGCTCAATCTCCTGTAAATGCGGGACCAATTTCATTTCAAAGAAGTGTCCGCAAATGTCACGGGCTGCTTGTAAAGTAAAAGCACGCATGGTGCAGAATGCTGCAGAAAAGCATGTCGTGACTCCAGTAGGAGAAACTCATTAAAGAAAATAGTGCTTACAGATTAAATATGAAGTAAAAGGGCCATCCCTCATGGGAGGTTACAAATGAAGACAAGGAGACACTAAGGAGGGACTAACCAGCCTATTAACGAATCCGAAGCCAGCCTTTACAAATGACAATGAAGCAAGCCAATGAAAAATATGGGTGGAGAGTGGGCGGAGCTTCAAGTCCATACTGCATTGCTTCAACTGGGTATGTCTGTGCCTTCCCTGAAGTGTGGGGTTGACAGAACACAGAAGCGAATCTGCACATATCAAACACCTGGTCCGATGACTTCTAGAAGTTAATCAAGGTATCAATCAATTTCTGACAAAAAAATCATTATTACTAATGTGCTTGCATATTCATTTATTTGATGGCTTTTTTGACAGCATATGAATTGTCTCCCGCCATTGATTTACCCCAAACTTTAATATCTTAAATGGCTAATGTAATAATGTGCTGCCTGGCTAAAAACTTATAAGGTCCCAAAGGCGAGACCTATTGGCTATGCCAATGCTTGTTTTTGTAGATGCCATGTAGAGGAGATGCCTAATACCATGCACTGAAGAGGATGTGGCATAACAGCATCATCTCTGTACTTTGGTGCTGGGGAGCATAGTTCGAGTCTTGACGTTATGGTCGTAACATCCAGTAGTTCTAACAGTCAAAGAATATTTCCTTTACAAATTGAACAGCTGCTTCTAAAAAGCGCTCCAATACTATCTGATGTATATCCCCTTTAGGGCATTGTTTTTATTTGTAACCATGTAAACATTTATAAGCACAGGCATGGCCTCGTGTTCACACAGACACACACATTTAGATACTAGTGCACAGCGGGTAAATGTGAATGCACGTTTCCATAGCGTGAATCACGGCATCACCAAAGCAATAAATAATGTACCTGGGAAATGGGTTTAAAGGTTCGCTTTGCAGTAATGTTTCGTTTCCGTCCATGCCATGTTCACGAGATGTCCAGTAGCACAAACTCAAGAGGATAGAGGATGTGGCATTACGGCCACATCTATCTACTTTGGTGCTTGGGAACAAGGTTTGAGTCTTGATGTTAACTTAAAGCCCTATAATTCTGGGCAAAGCACTACATTTTCCTGTCTGTACAAAAAATATATATTCTTCCGATATGACATTAGTGGTCCTGTAGAGCACTCCAATACCTTCGCTAAATTTTGCTTACATGTAAAAAATGTGCTATAACAGATACAGCTGCGAACTTTGAAGCGGAGGATTATTATGGTGTAAATATGGTCTATTTGCCTACTTTTCAAGTGCCTAACAGTAAAACAAAAAAAAAAATTTGGGAAGATAACTACTGCTTTGAGAAAGCGCTTCAATACAATCTGCCTTATTTACTTTAAAGGCACGGATTCTATTTTTCACCATTTAAACAATTACAGGCACAGCCCCATTTATTCACAGATTTATATAATGGTGCACAACGTCTAAATGTGCATGTATGTTTCTATAGCGTGCCTGAGAACATCATGAGAGCTCTACAGTACAGCTGCCCAGGGGCCATCTCACCCAGTCTTTTAAATAGAAACAAGGACACACCCGTCTCACACACCTACGGTCCCAGCACTCAGCCTCATAGCACTAACAGCTGCAGCTACAACAGCACTTGTTTATACGCTTGATTCATTTTAGGTCACATTAAAAAAAAGTCTGCTATGTCTCCCTATCGTGAGGGGTAGTCTCAAGGGCGGTAACTGCAAATAAACACACACACACACACACACTCGATATTATTGGACGGAAGAATGCACTGTGCTGTGCTCACTGCGCAGCGCTTTTCCCCCTCATCATTTATTTATTCCAGCAACTGCGGGGCCGGCGGAGGGGCCCCCCTGAGCGCGAGGCCCTGGGCAGCTGCCCATACCGCCCATGGCTAGGACCGGCCCTGGCAGTAGCACATCCGCGAAAAACTCTACGATTGACACTGTCTGAGGTCGGACACGAAAAAGTTTAATACTAGCATAGAAATAACATATTACTCACCTGTTGTGATGATGTCTATACTATTGGGCTTAAAACATACACATTTTTTTTAAACTACATGCAACTCATTAATAACAAGCATTTGCAATGCAATAGGTCTCACATTAGGAAAGTTTGAGCTATTGGTATTGTAAATGACAATTTTTTGATTTATGTGTTGATTTTAAAAATAGCTAAATTAATAGCTTTGACATTTATAATGCCAATAGTTTTAACTTTAGCAAATGTGACACCTATAGCATTTGTAATGCAATATGTGTTGCATTTACGTGACTTTGATGTATTGTTATTACAAATAACAATGGCTTTTCATTTTTTTAATCATTAATACTTAAATAAAAGTTATTTTAATTTATAATGGCAATAGCTTTTGTAAATAACTTTTTTGAAGATTAAGTTCATTGTATTTTATTGTGACGAAAATCAAAGAACAGAAGTAAAATAACATCTTTTTGTGACATTTGTAATAAACCTTGAAACATTGAGAGAACATATTTGAACCAGTTGTTGTTGAATGGTTGCACAGATTGATGCTGTACTGGCACTGAGTGTTGTGGTGGCTACGAGTAATGCTGTGTCGTTCAGTGAGGCTGTGGTAGCGCATAGTGATGTTGTGGTGCCCCTGAGTGATGCGGTGGTGGGGCTGAGTGATGTTGTGGTGATGCAATAGATGGATAGAGTGAGTGCTGGAGAGGGGTGACTGGGATGGAGAGGGGTGACTGGGATGGAGAGGGGTGACTGGGCTGGAGAGCTGTGAATGGGCAGGAGAGCTGTGAATGGGCAGGAGAGCTGTGAATGGGCAGGAGAGCTGTGACTGGGCAGGAGAGCTGTGACTGGGCAGGAGAGGGGTGACTGGGCAGGAGAGGGGTGACTGGGCAGGAGAGGGGTGACTGAGCAGGAGAGCGGTGAATGGGCAGGAGAGCGTTGATGGGCAGGAGAGGATTTTCTGGTTTGAGAGGGGTGTTGGGCAGGAGAGGGGTGTTGGGCAGGAGAGGGGTGTTGGGCATTTACTGGTTTGAGAGGGGTGTTGGGCTGGAGAGGGGTGTTGGGCAGGAGAGGGGTGTTGGGCATTTACTGGTTTGAGAGGGGTGTTGGGCTGGAGAGGGGTGTTGGGCTGGAGAGGGGTGTTGGGCAGGAGAGGGGTGTTGGGCAGGAGAGGGGTGTTGGGCATTTACTGGTTTGAGAGGGGTGTTGGGCTGGAGAGGGGTGTTGGGCAGGAGTGGGGTGTTGGGCAGGAGAGGGGCGTTGGGCAGGAGAGCGGTGAATGGGCAGGAGAGCGGTGAATGGGCAGGAGAGCGGTGAATGGGCAGGAGAGCGGTGAATGGGCAAGAGAGCGGTGAATGGGCAAGAGAGCGGTGAATGGGCAAGAGAGCGGTTAATGGGCAAGAGACCAGAGAATGGACAGGAGCACTGAAATGGGCAGGAGAGGGGTGAATGGGGATGAGAGGGGTGAATGGGGGAGAGGGGTGACTTGGCAGGACGGCGGTGAATGGGCAGGAGGGTGGTGAATGGGCAGGAAAGGGGTGAATGGTGGGTGAGTGGATAAGGGGTGGGAAGGCGGTGAATGGGCAGGAGAGCGGTGAATGGGCAGGAGAGCGGTGAATGGGCAAGAGAGCGGTGAATGGGCAAGAGAGCGGTGAATGGGCAAGAGAGCGGTTAATGGGCAAGAGACCAGAGAATGGACAGGAGCACTGAAATGGGCAGGAGAGGGGTGAATGGGGATGAGAGGGGTGAATGGGGGAGAGGGGTGACTTGGCAGGACGGCGGTGAATGGGCAGGAGGGTGGTGAATGGGCAGGAAAGGGGTGAATGGTGGGTGAGTGGATAAGGGGTGGGAAGGCGGTGAATAAGGAGTAACTTGAATATGGGCGATGGTAAAAATAAGTTTGAACGTGGATCTGGGGTGTGCAGCACCTCCTCTGAAGAGAGGGAGAGGCGTGGAGGCAGGGAAGGGACACCGAGGCCTGAGGAGGCAGCTGGGGCGCTGCACGTAGGAGAGGGCGCATCAGTGGATGTGAAGGTCGGCAGAGGGGGGAGAGTTCGAGGAGAGGTGAGAGTGGAGGAAGGGCTGTGAACAGGCTAGTGACCGAGGGCAGGAGGGGGGCTGCGAGAACATAGGGCCAAATAAAGCTAAGGGAGGACAGACGGGAGCCGCACCTCATGGAGGATTCCCCACATGAAGTACTGACTGAAACAAGGACAAGAGACGTAGAGGTAATATAGACTTTGATTCTCTGCCAAGTAAAATAAAAAAATGTTAACTGTAGTCACCTCTTTGCCCAGTGACGTGAGGAAATCATGGCTGGCACTGATTCAGTCAGATAGGGACATTAATTAGTTAATGCCTCACTGCTGGCGTCTGTGTGTAAGTACTGGGGGTCCTGTGTGTTATCCCAACAAAATTAACTCTGCTTACATTTCTTCTAAAGTTTATAAATTTAATAACATTCATTGAAATGGGTAACAGCAACACGATTGACCGCACTCATAAACGGCAAAACCGCTATATCCCACATGCTACATAAATAAAGCTATTATACTGTAAAAGACGATACGAATAATGCGCATAGTATATATAAAATACGGATTGTAGTTTGAGATGTGAATGCCTGCGAGGAGTTTAATGAGAAACGAAAGAAATAATAATATGCCCCACTCTTCGTCTCCTGGATGGGTCACATCGTCCTAACATCATGACAAGAGACGTATTAGTGTTGTTTAATCACAGTATTTTAGAAATATTTACACTAATTAAAAATTTCAGTAAATATTGTTATCTTAATCTTTGAAGGATATCCTGCCCATCCACAACATAGACCTATCTTCCGTATTGACTGAGAACATATTAGACTCCGTAACTTGGCAGGGCGAGGTAGTCTAACTTTTTGGTGCTTAAGTGTAAACTCAGAATGAAAATGATGAACACTACCGTCTTGACATGCGACCCAACTCTATCGCCTGAAAACATGTTCCTCCGAACAAGTTATTTCTTCTTTTTAGCTCTTCCAGCCCTCAGCCACTCATGCTCACTCTTTCAATCAGCGATACATTTCGCAAATAAAGTCGCCTTGCAATTTACGGGCCGCGCCATGCCAGAATCAATTGCCGAAAATTCACCAACTCAAAGCATCAATACAGCAAGACTTAGCTACCGTCTCGCGACGGAGGATCTTCCATTAAAACAAGCCACAGAAAAAAAGCGAAAACACCCGGCACGCAGTGCTGACTCTTCTCCCCCCAAAAAAACCTAGAGCTGCCCGCGCATGCGCCGTACATGCAGCTTGCGCATGCTCTGCGGCTCATGGCCAGTGGAGGCCCATGTGGACGCTGCAGGCAGCGCCTGTCTCCTTCCGGGGCTCCCGTGGTGAAGAGGGGGCCCCGGCGCTAGAAAAGAAATGTGGGAGCTGAAGTCCCGGGTCCCAGGAGGGGCCCGGGTGAAGAGCAGCAGATGGCAGTGCGGGGCTCCCGTGACTGAGGAGAGAGTCCCGCGTCATGCTGCCGGACTGAAACTGCACCGAAACAGCAGCCAGACGCCATTCAGCTGGAATCCTGCCTCAGACCTGGTAAGTGGGGGATTCGCGTAATATATAGAAGCCGTCCCTAAGTGGAGCTTAGTTGGAGGGGGGAGGAGCGCTTGTGTGTGTGTGTGTGCGACGGGTGTCTCTGTATGTGTGTGTGTGTGCATGTCTGCGCTTGTGTGTGTGTCTGTGGCAGATGGTGCGAGCCCGGTTACGTAAGGGGGGGTGAATTTATGTGTGTGCATGCGCGCGTGTGTGTGTGCCTGCCTGCGTGCGTGTAAGTGTGCCTGAAAGCGAAAGCGCGCCCACACAGCTATGCAGACAGCAGCGAAGGCGCGCTCACGCAGGCAAATCTCGGACACCAAATGCGCGTGGCACCCTCTTGTCCCTGATTCCCATGAGACGGGCGGCTATAGTTGTCGAGCCTGGACGCATCCTTCGGATGCTAACTCCAGCTCGACCTAAAAATGACACACATACACTACTGGCGAAAACCTCCACCAAACTGGGTCGGTGATGGAAAAGTTTGGAAAGTCATGCCTTCGAAAGACACTGTTATGAAATACTAATGGCAGATTGTACACTATTCGTGTGTAAATAAACAATAAGAGTAATAGAGAGAATGCAAGGCAAAAGGAAAAAACAGGTAATTCGTAAGATCACAACACAGGCGCTGACCTCAAAAAGAACATGAGAGTAAACACGTCAGAATGAGAATATATTGGGTAATTGCCAGTGCACGGCAAGGCCCTGTGCCCAATCCCCTGCGGGTGCCCAACCCATCCTTTAATTTTTAGGTCGAGCTCTAGCGGCAGCGCGCATGTGCTGCTCGCTCTGCGAGGCATGTAGTAGTAGAGCATGGGAGACAAGCTGCCCTCACTCTCCGCCAATATTTTTCATTGGCTTCTGTCTGTGTGCTTTGTAAATTCTGTCTTCCGATTGATTATGAGGCTTGTTAGTACCACCTTATTATGGCCATTCGTCATTTGTATCCTCCCATGGCTATTGGCTCCTTTACTTTGAGTGTTACACTGTACGGTGTGTGTTATTTAGAGCACTATTTTCCCCCTCCCCGGCCCACACTCCAGTGGTCCTTGCCTTCTCCCCCGCCCGTACTCCCATTGTCCGTGCCTTCTACCTCCCGTACCGCCCCCACTCCCGTTGCCCATGCCTTCGCTCCCCTCCCACCTGCACTCCCATTGTCCATGCCTTCTTGCACCCCCCGCCCTCCCCGCCCGCACTACCGCTCTCCCACTCTCCGTGCCTTCTCAGGCCCCTGCCCCCACCCCAACCCACAGCCGCCCGCACTCCTGTTTGCAATGCAATAGGTCTCACGTAAATGCGAGTCCTATTGCATTGCAAATGATTGTTATTTACAGGGCTGTACATGCCGGTGTATAACGTCAAGTGTACTATAATCACGTGAATTTGTGGGGCAGTGCACATGGCTCCGGAGAAGTGTGGAAGGGAGATCCTGCATCGGTCCTCCGGAGCCAACAGAGCACATTCAGCGCCACTTGGGCAGGTTGAGCGCACTTAGACCTGCGGACACTGAAGCGTCCCGCACAGAGAAAAACCTGCTCTTGGGCCAACTTCTCTGCGAAAGCCACGGGGGCAGCACAGGGGGGCGATCCGAGGTACATATGTTCAGAGGATGTGGAATGGGCGTGGCTTGGTGAAAAGCGGTCATTCCACAAGGCAGCTCATGAAGTGTGCATAGTATTAATAGATGAAAGAGAAGGCTGATTGTAGGGTTCTTTGAGCAATGTGAGTGCTTGGGGAGTGGCTGGAGGAAGGGCGTGGTAACCAGTGGTGTGGGGCTAATGTTCAAGTCCAAGGAAAGTCAATGGCCAATCGAGGATCGTAGAAGGTAAATTAAGCCTTCATGCTGTGAGAAAGAGGCAAGGGAACTTCATAGGTGGCTACTTAAGCTAGGTATGGCCTCAAGTCTAATTCAGTACCTACTCCACTTAGTGGTACAAAATCTCTGTTGCCGCCTCACTGCTTGTAAGGTCTTTTTTTAAGCTTCCCTTTTTCTCTGTGTGAACTCACTTTCTAGGGAATTACTTCTAATTCTGTTTCGTATCGCGTCTATTGAATGACACCCACATCATCCTCTCATTCCCTCCCCCTCTTCCTTCAGACCTAACCTCATAAGTGCTGCGCCAGTCCAACGGCCGACGGCACCACTACCTCGGGAGTGCTGCCGTCGGCCGTTGGACGTTCCAACTGCACCTGCGCAATGGAACGTTCAGCACTGGAGCTGGACGTTCCATAGCTGCTAAGGTGCTAAATAACTGACTACCTGGGCCGTGCAGCACGTGGTGGCCCTGCATTGCCCAGTGCATCATAACAAGGCCATCACAAAAATGATTTACTTACCCATGGCAACTGCCCCAGAAGGAGTAGTTTCTTACCTGTAACTCCAGTTCTGTAGTAGGGGTAGCTCTGTTATAGTCATAATCTAGTGAATAGTCCCGCCCATGTGCAGGGACCCCGGAGCAATCAAAAATAGTCTCTTAAGTTGTCTTCTTCTGCAGTCCTGCATAGACACTTAAGAGAAAATCAAAGAAAAATAATGCTGCCTAAAGTACAAGGCTACATTGGCCAGCACTTCACCATGAAGCGAAAAGGATAGCCAAATAAAATCAAATGTTATACATTTTGCCAAGTTTCACACATAGAGAAACTCCCCTTCATACAAATCCTTTGAAATGATAGAGAGGAAGGGTTGGACAGACAACCCCTTAGGCTGCCATTATGTGACTGGAAAAGTAATACCGTGCATTTAAGGAACTTTCCAGAGACCCTCGGTATCCCAGAATGTACAGCCAAGTCCTTTTACTTTCAGTTCTTTTTTCCGGGTCCTGCTAGCAGCACCCTGGAGCATTAGCTCTTCACTTTTTGAGCTTTTTTATTCACTTTTAGTGATTATTTCTGGATTTTTGCAGCTTCACTCGACGTCTTTGGCCTCTACATTCTGCTGTGTTTTTTTGGCAGAAATTCTGCAGTCTTCTTGTCTTTTATGCTATTTCTATCTGACAAGTGCTTTGACTGCAGTTGAAATAAAGACCAAAGCTGAAGCTCACAGAGTTTGTATTCTGTGCTTGCCTGTGTCTTGTGGCTTTGACACCTGTCTTCTCTGTGAATTCTTTTCCAGGAGGCTTCGACTCCCAAGTTTGGAGCAGGGAAGTTTGAAGGCATCTTCTTCAACCTCTGGGTAAGGAGAGGGTAGGTCCTCTACCGAGTCCCATGCTGTGACCTCTGGGGTTCTCCCCAGTAGGAACGCATCTGAAAAATGACTCGGTTCTGGTAAGCGTCGAGGACAGCGACGTCGAGAGCAGGTATATTCTCCGTCAACCCAGGACTCCGGTCGACGCGACGTTAAGGTCGACGTCTAGGAGTAGACCTGGAGGACCTCGACATTGTGGTGATGATCGACGTCGACATGAGGTTCAACGTCGAGGTGAAGTGTGCTCGGCGGCATAGTGTGCTCGACATCATAGTGTGCTCGACGTCAAAGAGCAGTGTTGCTCGACGTCGAAGTGCAGTGATGCTCGACGACGAGGAGCAGTAATGCTCGATGTCGAGGAGCAGTAATGCTCGACGTCGAGGAGCTGTAATGCTCGACGTCGAGGAGCTGTAATGCTCGACGTTGAGGAGCTGTAATGCTCGACGTCGAAGAGCTGTAATGCTCGACGTTGAGGAGCTGTAATGCTCGACGTCGAAGAGCTGTAATGCTCGACGTTGAGGAGCTGTAATACTCGACGTCGAGGAGCTGTGATTCTCGACGCCCAGGGGCGGTGATGCTTGGCCTCGAAGAGCAGTGATGCTGGGCGTCTCAGTACAGTGCTGCTCGATGTCGAAGTGAAGTCAATGTCGAAGTAAAAGAGTGTTCGACACCGTAATGATGTTTTGACATCGTGGTGTTGGTCAATGTCGTAGAGACAGTCAATGTCTTAGTGATGGTGACGTCGTAGTGATGTCGACGTCATGGGTTACCTCCGCGGGGTCATTACCGGTGCTTGACGCCTGGGTCCTGTTCCAGGCCTCGTTCCGTGGTGAGCCTATCATCGTCGGCGGGGACTTTGTGTTCCCGGCAACGTCGACTCTCACCCCGAGCAGTGGATCAGCGTCGAAGAACCCTTCTGATAGGGAGTCTGAGGCTACTTATCACTCGTAAGCGAGGGACGTTGGTACCTTTACTTAGTTTTGAGTATTCGCAAACCGACTCATCGTCTAGGTCGCCTCCTGCTCTGCCCCCACTGGTGATAACACCGGGGATGCCTCGGAATTCTCTCAGGCCCCTCTACCACCCACCACATCAGGGGCCTTTGGCCCCTCAGTCTGGGACCCCCGTGGAACCTTGATGACCTAGAACGAGATCTCATTTTGGGGCGTTGGTCGCATGGGCTCCGCTGTCTTCCATTAGGTCCTGATGTCACTGTTATGGAAGGTCTTGGTTCAGGCATGCCAGGGATGCATCTTCCCTGAGTACGGGGAGGTGCTCTCCTACTCTTACAAATTTCCCCAGTCAGGGCAGGCCACTTTATTACCCAGACCTGCCACGTTCCAGGAAAGGATTCTTAATGGGGAATAATCTGCTCCCAATCGTTGGGCTGGCGGAGTAACTTCAGCCGCAACAACTGGAATAGGAACCCTATTGGTTATTGCTTGCACCGTAACTTCTCTATTGGTAGGAGGCTCAAGTGATGCACCCACCAATATCCCTGGGTGAGTGTTCCTCACACTGTCTTCTCCCCGACTGCTATGGTGGTTCAGGGCACACCTCCTCCTAGGAGCTACACTAGCTTCATGGTGTAGTCAGTCTACCTGATCCAAGCAACTGAACCTGTTAGTGTGGGAGTAGTTGGTAGTCATAAAGGGGTCATACAAATTGGTCCTACACCCTCTGGTGTGACCCCTGGAACCCACCCTTGTCCAACCCTCTTCGAGCCCAGAATCTGGATGCATGTTGGCAGGTGGGTAAAAGAACGACAATGGGAGCGACTGAATTACAGTGTCTTCACTACTAGCCGGCCAATTGCAAATATGGGAGACAGTCCATGAGTTCCTAAAATTCACCAGGATACAGTCGCCCTTAATTGTTTTGTTGGTATGACCCACCCACGGAAGCCTTCTAACCATTAACATTTCACTTGAGGCGTGGGGGGGGGGGGGGGGGAGGAAGGGGTCGAAAGGTGTTCAACCAGCTAGCAACTTTATTCCTCAGAGATGGAAAAGCTCAGGGACACCAGCAAGAACCACTACATGAGGAGCAGCCTCAGGGGGTAGATTTACTACCTTTTTTTGCCTCTCTCTGTTACCATCAACATTAATTTGCTCATCGTTCACAGTAGGTTTATTTACCGGCCTGTAGAATTAGTCAATGCAACGGAATCAATGTTCTGTACAAGGACGATAGGGATTGCTTGGGTAGGAATATTTACTATAGGAGGGGGATTAGTTAATGGGGAACCCCCCCTAGTCGCAATGGGAACCCTTTGCATATTTTCCAGTATCTTCAGCTGGTCTGCCATAGCCACAGTGGCCTTTTCTATGGTTTGCAGCTTAAGATCAATTCGATCAAGTCTGGCAACAAGGGGTCAATCAAGGTTTTCAAGGTGTTACAGAGGGCGAGAGTAAACTGGTCACCCCCGACGTGAGTGACATCCCCAAATCTAAAAGCAGATGGCTGTAAGATTGGCAATACTTTGGATGGCGGATTAGTGATAGCATTAATAGCTTGAGGGACCACGCTATCTTCTATGGGATCTGCAGAATCGTTATTGTTAGAACATTTATCTAATTTAGCCTTTTTTCCACCCCTTGCCTGTGGCCCACGTTTTCTTTTTGGGACAGCCCCTTCCCAGATTCCTTGCAGATGAAGAGAGTTGGAATCGTGCCTATCCCCTTGTGACACACTATTATCATTAGGTTGCGCAGGAATAACCTCAGGGATAGCCACGAGGGAATCTCTATGCGTAACGGGGCTACTCCTAAGCTCTTAAAGTACAGTTGTAATTGTTTGGTCAATGGTATTAAGAAGAGCAATAGGGGATTCCCCAAGCGTTTCAGGGGAATTAGCATTAGCAATTAGGCCCAGCGAAGATTTTCTAACATTTTCAATTCCTTGTGAAAGGCGTCTTTCTAAGATATTTAGTTCATTAGTCACCAATGAGTTCGCTCTAATCAGAAAGTATCTTAAGTAAGCAAGAAATTTACCAGAAAAGGCTTCCTCCATATTTTATTTTTACAATACATTCAAATCAGGATACATTTTAAAAAAGAAAATATTAAAAAATAAAAATAAGTGTTTTTCGATGACAGGAGAGCAGGCTGCTAAAAGAGTTCAATGCAAGATAACTTTAAAAAACATAACAGCGATGATAAATATATTTGCCAAATATGCCAAACTAAAAAAAAACCTATTAGCAGACTGCACTGTTTTCAGCGTAAAATATAAATATCACCTTCACTAATGTAGTTAAAAATCTGTTTCACACATTAGCCCGGAATGTGTACAAGCTGCTTATGGACACAATCATACAAAGTTCACAAATCGAGGATTTTCAGAGATCAGCAGATGTTTAACTATCTTTAGGACCACAGAAAACTGTAAAAAGAATTAGTATTTTACATCACTATAATAATGTCTAGCAATACAAAATGCCTGGGTGATGAGTTTCAAAAGAGTGTCCATTATTTGAAGGCTCGATACACAACATTAAACGGGCAATGTCTATTTGATAAAGCACTGAATAGTGCTCAAAAGGCTAGACAAACAAGATAACATTATGCTATCCACCCCCTTCCTCAGAAGAGATAAGCGAGGTGAAAGATCAATATCCCACATGCTTGTGGGGTACTGTGTCTGGCTTATTCTGCTTGGTTAACCCCTTCCACGCTCATGACGAGCTGGGCTCGTCATGGCGTAGCCTCCTCGCACGCTGATGACGAGCCCAGCTCGTCATGTAAAGTGCACTTCATAAAATCTCAGCGTGCGAGCAGAATAACGCTAGCGCGCATGAGGTTAAGGGTGTACACCATAAAAGAGGCACAATGGTCGCTAACGGTTCTTTGGTAGTCCTGACACCTTTTGGCTAGTCCTGGAGTGTGAAGCCGGAGCCTGTAAGTTCATTTATATAAAAGATGTTTCAGAGGGGAATGCAACTTTAAATATTGCTTTGTCAAAAACTACCAGTTGCGGTTTAGCAGCTCTATAAATACAGCATTATCCACTAAGCCCCTTAAAAAAAAGCTGTAGGGTGAACATCTACAATATCTTGACCAATTCTACTTGCTAACCTTCCATACTTGCTTTTCGGTTTACCGCCAACTACTCCAGCCCCTGCTGGCCAGGCACCCGGGACACCGGCACCCCCAAACTATCCTGAACATCCATGCCTCTTTACTTAGTTTGCTTGCCCACACTCCAAATCCTACAATAATGTCTAAAAGCCTGGTACAACAACAGCATTGCTTCTAAGGAAACAAACAGAAAAAAATGGAAGACTCAACAATGCCATGGTTATCTTCAATATCCCGAACAACAGCATCCATAACACACAAAAAATACGTTTTTATGTATTTTATCAAATATCACAGAAATCGACTAGACATACTATTCTGGATACAATGACATGCAGTTTGGAGACATCCCGCATTACAAATCGATTTCTGCCATTATATTCTATGTACTTTGAAAAAGTAAATGCTGTGACTTGTACTTATTTTTGTGATGTTTCGTAATATCTATTTACTGACAGTGCAATTTCACAAAATGCGAGCCCGCGTGCACTCAATTAAAACAGGATCCGCCACCAGTTCAGCATGACCAGCCACATGAGACAACCCAATGACAGCAACGAATTGTGTTCTCCGAACCAACATTCATTTCTACGTTTCAACATTAGGTTGCTTGTCTGAAGCCAGAAAAGATGTCAGAGGTTTACGCAGTTACCATGATTAAGTGCCAGAAAAAGCAAAACATCTAGGCGCAAATCTGATTGTTCAGAAAGAGAGGGAACTTTTACAGAGGATGACAGGGGCATGTTTGCAAGTGACATCTGCACGCGCAATTATTTTAATTGGATTGGGCGGGGTGACCATTGCAAAAACAGCCACTATATTGACTTCACATATTATTAATTACTTGAGTAAACAGTTTTCTTTCTAGATGACTATGGTTGAAACATACTTCTAGGAGAGTTCTTCAGACCCTCCTCTTATCAGACTTAGGGAGCTCTGGGATAAATACCTAGGGGTTCATTTGTGTAATTGGTTGTAGATGCGGCCACTGGCATTCAATTTTGAGGACCATTACTTATTTTTCATCAGACATAGGCCCAGAGAAAAGTTAGAAAGACAGAAAAGAGATAAAGAGGAAGAGAAATATAGAAAAACAGAAACAAAGGAATAAGTCAGATGGTAAACAAAACTGCAAGAGGAAAATGAAGCGAGAGGAAGGGAGTCCAAAAAAAGAGGCATGATGTGGAATCATAATTATGTAGCTTCTAATTTGGCTGACCCAAGCATTAAATTAATTAAATAGCATCAAAGTCTCAATGAAGCAGATGTGGGTGAGGGAAAATGAGGATCAGCACCCTAAGTCCCGCACCGCTCCAACACAGAGAGACAATATTAGTGTCCCTACACTCAAGTCCGCGGTGCACATCAATCGCAAGATTACTGAGTCACAGAAGCTAGAAAAAGTTTCTCTAATCTGGCCAATACAACGGCTAAGCTAACAGTGCCATACCTGCCAATTTCAGAATGGATGCTTTTAAATGTTTCAAATAACTTTTCAGCCTATAATAAAAAAATAATGAAACCTCATATGATATATAATGTAGGTCACAGTTCCGTTTAATACAGATCATCAACACTATTGCAAACCAGCCTTCTTCATTTCTGTCCCCCAATGGCAGACATCACCCATTTTTCTCAACCCTTCTCCTCTACTAGGCCGCAAATTTTCTCTCTCGCGGTCACTCATTCCCACGTTTTCTGGGAGTTTGGGAGAAGGAGAGGGTGATTCAATGGCATATGGCATCTTCTTTCAAAGACAATCTTCATCAGCAATAATATTTGTGTAAACTCCCGATGTTGCCCGTTCCCCCATGTCTGCCCACCACAGGGCAACTGGTCCCTCAAATCACACCTACAACACACCCTTTTCAACCATCACTTGCCTACATTGACTTATTACAATATCTTCATGCATTCTCCTCTTTCCCTTCTCCCCCCCCACCTACATCTTAAAATGCTTGGTGAAGAAAACAAACTGATTGTCATTTTTTGACACCATATTTTTCATTGTCTGTTTACAAACTAACAAGAAAATAACAAAAGCTTTATATATACATAACCACACTAAACTATGATTAACTTGGTCATTACACAATAGACACAAACAAAAACACCATAAGCAAAATTGTATAGCAAGAAAAGAAATAGAGACATACGACGACAAAGGGGAAACATAATTCTAAATAATACAATTTCCACGAACTTGGGTTGTTTGAAATATACACATGAGAAGCTGTTTGGCAAATGTTTCAGGGTAATTGGACGTTATTTTTCTAAATGTATATGATGCACATTTACATTTTAAAGTGTCACTGGTGCATGGACATCTGCTTACATAGCTTTTTGGGCATTTGGACATGATTTTTTTTTTTAGATGATTTATGAGCAGTTTCATCCATTTCACAGGAATTGGATTTGCCAAACTGGAGGTTTGGATAATATTGTGTGTGCAAATTACAATAGTCACACGTTTATTGTATTGACACTGCACAAAAAAGCACTTTAAAGTCTCACAAAAAATGTGTTTCAATATAAAATCACCATTGAAATATTTGTTCTAGCCACATGAACTGTCTCTTCCCTTTTGGGCACTCAGCTACCCAAAGCCAGATAAACGGCATGTCCCCATGTTTATTTCAGTAATGTGTATATCGCCCAAAATGAACAGACCAACACATTATCAGTATAGCAAAAAAGGCCACTTTATATAGATCAGGTAAACTCTCTAAAAATAGCAATACTCTTTATTTCATTATGTATACACAATTTGGTAAAATGGGCCAAAACCTTACAATTCATTACTTAAATGTTGAACTTTCTGACCAAAACCATCAATATATATATATATTTGTAACTTTCCCAAAAACCTTGCTTTCTTACCTTTCCTTCAGCATCCAAAAGGATGGGTAAGCCCACTCCAGACTTACCCACCTCCCCTCAAATTCACCCTTCAGGCCCATCTCCCAGAGTCACCTGTCTAATAGTTGCATGAAACATTATTTATTTATTATTATTTTTTGGGGTGGGCGGGTGGGGTTTCGCTGCCCAAGAAAAACTCTCCCGCCCTCCTGCTTGCCTCCTCAACAAGTAACTCGCGCCTAATGCGCGGCTACCAAAGTTTTTCGCTTGCGCCTCCCGCGCTTTCGGCCCGTTCCAATTGGGCGAAAAACCCCAGGGGGAGACTGCTTTCGCTACGCTCCCCCTGGGGCCCCCATAAGCCATTGATAACTTGACTATCAAAATAATGTGGCAACTAACTTTTTCCACAGGAACCTATCAAGATGATGGATTTTGCCCCTGTCTAGAAGACTTCAAAGAATCAAGAAGAAGGGATTGGAACATGTTGACTATCCCACTATAGATTTGTACAGATCCAGACAATAGCAATTCCTATAAACAAAATATATAAGTAAAAATAAGCCACATGTGTAAAAAGTAATCCAAAACAACTATTTCCCACGGACCTGCCCGGAAGTTTAGGTAAATAAACGATTACTGAGTGCAGAGTTCTCTCCATCCTGTTATACTAGAGGGACCATTATTTCTTAAAAGTGTAGCTGCATAAACAAACCGCTATGTACGGTTTTATAAGCATGATTATCACATTTGTGGTAGCGGACACGTTAAATAATGAGAACACAATTTATTTTAAATGTATATTGAGATACAAATTACCAATTTATCTGCGAAGTAACCTCTTTGGTATCCCAGTTTCTTCTCAAATGAAGTAGATATGTAAAAGCAGGTAATACAAGAGCGCACCGTCAAAGGTAGGAGAGGTTGTAGCATTTCGGACAAGAGATTGATAACAGTGGGGGAATTTCTTCAGATTTTTTAACTCAATGTAGAAAGTATGAAAAGATGACAACATAGTAAATGGTTCAATTAATTAGCAAGAAAAGATGAGAGTCGAAGAGGTGGGTCTTTAGTGAGCATCAGAAAGGCATAAGACTTAGAAGCCAAGTGATTTCATCAGCAACAGTTCGGTTGATAAGTGGCTAGTGAGAAGACTAGGATGGTCATTTAGACCTCACCAGGCCGTCTGCGGAAAGTGCTTTAGCAGACTTGGTGCGAGCACTTTTGTCACAAGTGCAATGCCGGGTGAGCTTTCACATCATGTGATTTATTTCTGCGAAACAAAAAACAAATGTCACTGTCACATAGAAGATTCGCCCCAAACATCAGCAAAATCGTCTCCTACCCAGGCCAGCATTGATTCAGAAACAGAAGGTCATAAGGCCTGCCTTAATAAGTGTGGACCTTTGGATGTTCAGAAACTAGTGGCCCTATGGATGATGGTTTGCAAATAAAAGGTTTCCAATGGCAAAACAAACTGATGTTAGACTAGGAGAAATTTGGTGGTTCACACACTTCTTAATCAGGTAGGGGAACCAAAGGCTTGGCAGGGCAGGGGACTTGCCAATTTATGACAATTCTCTTGCTTTGTGAATATCATAATGTTAGTCTTGATGTACAGTCCCTAATGCCAGATACCATTTTGAGCAGGCCAAGACTCCATTTTCTGCCTGATCATTGCTCTATCTACCTTTGGCATATATGCTGTCTATCCTTATCATTCTAAGAACCTATGAAGGTGTCAAGTCATCCAGACAATTACATCAATAAGACACCAAATGTGGCATCAGTCTGGGAAAAGTGCCTTATTATCTATATGTCAAGGTCAGCTAACAAAAATAACAAAGATTGAAATCTAAATTGACATATTTTTAAAAATAGTTTATACTAATGCGTCTTAAGACTAACATACTGATGTACATAGATTATGTCAAAGATTCCTCATATAAGATAAGACTAGTGGCTGATACTATGAAAGCCTCTTGAAGCTGGCATTGGGTTTGCAAAGTCCTTCACCCCAGATTATTGCATTAGATACTGCCAGAAGACCCTGACAGGGACTGATAGACTGCAGTCCTGCTGTAGCATCCAGTCATACGATGAGATGATCTCGAGCAAACTCTGAGAGGAGCCGAGCACCAGCTGATGTTTGTTTTCCTGGTAAGGGCACTCTCTATCCCATCTACTGATAACTTCAACTTCTTGCAGTGAGCTGAATCGTAACAAACTGTAGACGCAAGTGAAGCTTCTCTATGCTTTCCCATTAAAACACGTAAAGTAGGCTTTAGGATGCTAGGTTGCCGGGTGATATTTCAGCAATGGTAGAAATATTAATGTTATTGTTGTTGTAGTAATATGCAGTATGCAGTTTTATAAATATTCTGTGTGGTTATTTTACATATGCTAAGCAACGGGATGAGACTGTTGGAATAAAACACGTAAGCATCACCTGTCGTTCTCTTAGTGCACTGCTTGCGTGTGCTATCATAAAGCATGACATTGGGTTTGAATTACCACTGTGTCCCTGGCCCTTCTTTAGGGACTGTCAGTACACAAGAAGGCATGAACACCACAGCAACTACGTATTCAGTGGGGTTGTGTGGGAATAAAACAACCTGTACATCAAAATTTAAGCGCTGATACACTGAACTAAGTTCAAGCATCCGTGGGTGGGAAAGCAAACCATGTAGAGACATGACTAGGGCGGGTTGACCTGTTCTCCAAACCGGGCAAAATGAGGACCCAGGACAAGGTAGATACCAAAGGCTTGTACTTTAAGTTCGCCATGGCGCAATGTGAAGCCACCCAACTCGCTAAACAGAGGGTGAGAAATCATATATAGGTCAAATCAACCCAGGGTATAGAACCATACCTAACACTATTGACAAGTGCACATGACAGATTTTTTATTACCACTTTCAGATGAAATCTTATTCAGCATTTATTGGCGGTACCGGCAGGTTTTATTATGAACTCAGAAGAGAGAAGACCCTGTGGCTGCGACAACAGGTCCCCACAGGACACTCTACATCTAGTCCTACTGTGCCCGTATTACGCTTATCCTAGAAAAATGTTCCTGAAGGGCCTACTGAGAAAAGTCATATTCAGGCAGGCACGTGTAGCTTTACTGTTTTAAAACTGTCATCAGATGTTTTTACACTCTTCTGTTTGTCTAATTTTTAAGAGCTGCTTTAAAGTTAAGAGCTGCGAGGGGGGACTGAAGTCTAGTGGTCTCACTGTCATGCCCCTGCACTACTCTGTGTTAATTGTAACAGCAGACTAGTTATGCCTATATTTATTTAAAAATAACATCTTAAATGTGTTGAAACGTGGATGGATTGGTAGGCATAACTAGTAGCACAAGAGGATGATTGAAAGTACATAAAAATGGTTTTAATCATGTATATGGTAACCCTTTTATAAATACTTTTTGGTGAATCGAGTAACTATTGTAATCAATGTATCTTTTATGGTTATATTTTTATATGCCAAACCAAGATAATAAATAAATAAATAAATAAATATGACAAAGTATTAGTTGATGCAAGAGTCTAGGCTTCTAGTCTACAGTTTGCCAGATTCTATTTGTAGAGGATTTACTTCTGCTTCCTGACACTATTATGGGGTTATCCACTATGCTACTAATAGGCTGAGAAAAGTAGATGTTATGCACGATATCTCGAAGATGATGCATAACTCAAGATTGAGCTGGTCTATTTTTTTTTAATCTATTCGTTTTCAAATTATAGACAAGCAAAAAACAATTACTAGCTAGAAAAGTCAACAGAAGAATATTGTGCAGAAGTTAGTCTCCTGATGATAGAGTCTCTGAATAAACCGCCCATTCTCCCCAAGCCTTATGGTATTTTTCTGTGCAACCCCTTGATTTATACACAAATCTTTCAGCTGAGGCAGTATAGTCCATTCCAAACGTCAACTCAAGGAATAGTGGAGCAAGCAGTGAGTGCCTGTGCTGGGCAATGTCCCTTTTAGACATAATAAAGCCCATGTCAACCAACCCATGTCTGATTTGATGGCTTCCTCCCCATTCATCCATCAGTCCTGACAAAACTAGCTTCGGGTCCCCCGAGACTGTCCTGCCAATAATAAGGGAAAAGGTATTGCAGATGTGTTGCCATTAACCCTGGATATTTTTGGGAGTCCCACACCATGTGAAAAATGATGCCCACCTAATGCGGGCAGTGCCAACTCCGCAGTGGTAGGCCAGCCTCCCATCCTGTATAACCTTGTGGGGCTTTAGTATACACAGCACAAGTACTTTAGTTGAATAGGGCGTATCTACACAGAGATTGTCAATGTCCGGAGGGCCATTCTGCCTTCCACCCAATCGTCATCATCCAGGGGGCCCACATTGCCCTCACATCTCTCCTTCAGTGTCATCATGGGGTCCGGGGTATTGTTAACAAGGGATCAATATACACCAGAGATACCCTTACTCTCTAACCACTATCCCATCAGGTCTGCCTCTAGGGGGTTGCACTAGAGGAGTTGAGGGAAGCCTTGTGCGCATGCCATAGTTGCATAAAACGATAGAAATGTGTCCGGTGCATAGTGTATTTATCTAGTTGAAATGTACACATGGAGGAGCCCATCCAGAAATCCCCCACAGTGGTGATACCTATGGACTTGAGAAATCAATGGGAGAGCAAGGGTATGAGGGGCGCATACTGTTCCCCAGGTGCGTAATATGTTTAAACAATGTGGACTGGCCCACTATGTGTATGTTATTATTTTAGTCACTGTTTTTGTAGCCTGAGTTAGGACCCATTAGGTGCTATTAAAAGACCCCTCACACACCAACCTGGTTGGTGTCATGCTTCATTTTTTTTTTGTTGTTGTCCTCATTTGCCATAACCTCCATCCACAAAGACACGCCAACCACCATAAGTGTCTGCCTTAAGTTACTTAGAGATCTTTCCTCCTCCATGACCTTTTCCAGGCACGATTTACTACTGGGCGGGAGACAAGCCTCTTAAGTGGAAACGGAGAGACGGGCACAGAGTTTATGCTCCAGCCAAAGGTAATAAACCTGAAGGACCCGGGATTTTCGGGTGTCATGCTTCATCATCGGGGTCCCAACCTGGCGGCCGAGTGCCACCTGGTTGTGCTACGACGCCTGATTACAGCGGAGCGGGTGTGGGTGCAACAATGTGATGTGATGTGAATATAATACATTTCAGAATACCTCTGGGAATCCTTACCTTTGTATTTTAATGTTGGCGGCCCAGGGTATTGTTTAAAAATATGTGTGGTGCAACTACTAAAGGAGTAATTTTCCTATGAGTTGACTGATTTGTGGCGGTCTACATGTTTCAGCTCCCCCTCGGTGTAATTAACGGGGCCGCAAGCTGCAGAGGGAGACATGTTGAAGGGGTCTAGGGAGGGAGAGGAAGCTTCTGCATGCCCCCACACCATCTGTTGGCAAGCACCTCCAGGAACCCCGACTCCTCTTTGCGGCTCCTGTAAGGGGGCCCCACAGGGGCAGAGTGTTACACTTAAGTGGCAGTTGTTCCGTTGCCCAGGAGAGATCCTTCTCCAGAGTGTCAAAAAACAGGATTTTGAGTTGTAGAGCACTCGGAGACGACCCAGAAAAAGAAGCATGTATAGAATGTCCATGGACAGTAGTTGCTGTTTGACTCCGCTGTAAGTCCTGTGTCTTTCCTGCACCGAGCAATGCAGCACTCTTAGAATCATACCACCCACGCTCCCTGTGCCTCCCAGGGAATGGCACCTCAGTGTCGGTAATTCAAGAACTTGGCAATCACCGGGCACAATAAAGCAGGGCAACAAAAAAGAGCCTGGCACCCAGGAGGCCAGCCAGCTCTCCAGAAATTGCTCGGGGCTTGCCCCTCCGCAAATCACATAAAACATAGGTTGCAACAGCGTGCACAGTCCTCTGCAGCCTCAGCACAGGCCTCAAGTGCCTCTGATGCTGTTGAAAAGCACTGGACTGTCGACTTAACTGCTCTGACCCTACCTTCCAGTTCAGTAATCCAGACATCCGTTTCCACAACTCTGTCCAAAACTCCCCTCAAATCTTGCCGCAGGAAACACACCTCCACCACCACCTCTTCAATTTTGTATTCCAGCGCAGAGTGGGAGGCCTGGATGGCCTGCAGGATAGTGTCGGCAATATCCAGGGTTGGGGGCAGGGCAGGCTTGTCGAACTGGCCGCAAGATCCCTGGGTGGTGGTGGTGGGGGCTGTGTACCTATCAATTTTGGCTTTGAGTGGGAGACAGGGGGCTTGTCACGACCCATGATGGCTGGTCAGCAGGAGTGAGTTGACAATCAATGTCAGACTGATCTCAGGCACACCTACAGGTGAGGGGATTGGGAGAAATTGCTAGGTGCAAGGAGCGGGGGGCCCCACAAGAAGATCAATGGGCTCCAGGAAATACAAAATACCCCTTTACTGGTGTCCACTGTCCCAGGGACAACGTGTCAAAGTGCTGTGTGTGGGGAAGTAGTGCACAGTCTCCACAGGCAGGGGGGGACCCCAGGAGCAACGCTCTAGTCCTGGCCTGCTTGCCCCACCAGAGCGTATGTATGGGCAGTACGAGCAGCCAGGTAGCAGGCCATGCGGGAAGGAGGGAGAGGAAAATGCATAGCAGCTCCTCCCAGGAGCTCCCACAAATATAGTGGCATGCGGGACCCCTCATTTTCAGGCAAAAGGAGATGCGTTGGTAGGCCATCCGGGGCTTCCGAACTGCCTTGATGCCTGCTATGGCACCAGGCGACAGCAGTCACGTCGTGGAGACTGAGAACACAGTCCTGGGCACACGTTATGGGATCCAACACTGGTAGAAGTGTCTCGTATTGTGCCAATTTCAGTGGTCGACACCAGTATACTTCTTCAAAAGTATTTAAAGATGTAACAACAAAGAAACAACCAGCCAACATGTGTTTTGTCACATTAGGAAAGTATCCTGTGACTCTTCAGGGCTGTGTGGCGGAGTGGATTGATCGGTAGAATCATGAGGCCGGGCGAGGATCAAGACCGGCCAGTGGGACCAAGGGCACATGCTGTCCAAGTGGGAATATCTGTAATGGGGATGGCCTGGATAAGTGGGTACCAGTAAGGGGGGCTAAGAAGCCCAGAATTGCAGGTGTGCCCTTGGAGCTTGAGACATGTCTCGGTGTGACGTGAAGAGAAGAGGGTGGAGTGCCTGAGGGAGTGTGAGAAGCCTTGGGAGAAGAGTGCGCTTCTTACGTCCAGGTACTGGAAGAGGCAATTGGGCGGGTGTGCCGTATTGCAAGGGAGAGTAAGACGGCAGAGGGGAAAGTGTTCCGAAAATTCAGTGTCTGGAGTAGACAATGGGCGGGTACGCCGGCCAACTCAAGTAGGTGGGAAAGGACAGTCAGACACTGGGTCCGTAACGATATCCGATGCGTTGTGGAGACTGTCACCACTGCGGTCCACAGCGCCAAAAGGAGAGGCATTAGACCGAAATTCCATAGGTGGCAATACAGCCCCCAGTAGTGCAGCAGGTCGGAAGCCAGCTCAGGAGACACCCACAGGAGCTCAGTCAGCGCCCTAAAACCACGAGAGGTCCTTGGCGCTATGCCGCGTTTCCCCTGAGGCCCACCTCCAATCCCTCTATGCAGCCCTGAGCGCTGGCAGAGAAGAGGCCAAATGAGTAAGATCTCGGCCATGGACCCCGCTATATTAATAAGCGGTGTGCTCTCCCCAGTGTGGGAAAACAGTAGGGACAGTGGGGCTGTCTCGATCCACGCCAGCCCCGGGGACTACAGAAGATCGGGCACAGTGGATGGGCGCTCATGGAAAAAGCACCCACCATCTTGCTTCATCCGGCCACAGCCCCTGATTGAGCCTGTCTTGATAGATAAGGAGGCATAACCTGCTCATTTGGGCAGTGACATATGGCAAAATGATGGGCTCACCCTGCAGAATGTGATATGCTCCTCCCACCCATGCCTGCCATATGTCACAGACGTTCATTGGCCTTGGGCTTAGTGGGGTCCTCTGAAGGAGTGCCTCGGGTCCCCTTAGGGGTTGCCCCCCCTGCACACCACTGGGGCTGTAGGGGCCTCAGTTATTTTTCTGGGTCATGACAGGAACGTAATATTGTTTGTGTATTAACACAATTATTTATTACTTTTATTTATTTATTTATTCGAGTTTTATATAGCACAAACATGACCCAAGGGGGTATTAGAGGTCTTTACAAATGAGCTGGTGAGCAAAAGAGGTAAGTCAGTTAATAATAAACAATCACAGGACGGGGAGCCCAGGTGGGGGTGGAAAACAACCAAGAGTCTCCAACCAAACGTTATAAACAAGTAAAGGGTGAGAGAGAGAGGTAGGGCCAGCAATAATAATCAATCTCAATCACAACAATAGTACCGGGCAAAGCAGTAACAGGAGGGGTGAGGAAATCCCTCTAGTCCAATCGAGAGATCAATAGAGCAGGCAAAGTGTCAGGAGATAGATCACCAGTGCGGACAGTGTGCATTATTGGTGTAGGAGAGTCAAGATCATGGGAGCTAGCGCAATAATTTGTTCATCAGTAGCATGGTTGTCAGTGCCCTGGTTAGGGATCTTCTTTTGTGGAAAATGGCTTAAGGAGGGCGAGGAGAACAACGTATGGTAATGCAAGCTTGTTCACAGCTTTTGTCAGTCGAGCAAAAAACAAGGCTGAGAAGGAGACACCGAAGAGTTTTGCAGAACTTATTCCTTGTGGGCATATGTTTATACTATTAGGATGGGGAAATGACGTTTCTTTTTTACAGAAAGGTATGCTGTTTGCTCAATAAACTACAAAAAAATCTATTGCTCCTGGAGGTTTGCGATCATGTTAAAGTGGGATTATTAAAGATAATGTAAAATTGGGATTATTAAAGTACACTTAGACACAGAGTAGCAGGAATCGATCTACACTGAAGAAATCACAGCTTTTGTCATACTTAAAGCCTTAGACAATTTCTTTTCTTAAAGACTTTCAAAACTGTATAAAGGATTTGTGCGCGATTGTGGCCTGGCCGGCACAAACTCCCAGTTTGCAGCGATTATTGATGGGATATAATAAGAATGCCACTGAGCTTGCTTCATTCTACAAGAAAGATTGCACAGCGTATGGATTTATATTTCCAAGACCGCACTTCTAAAGCTTTCTCTTTTACTCCATTAAACACTATCTCATACCATTACCGCGGCATAGAGCATATCTGTAGTTTCGTTGGCAGTGGCTGGCACTGTCATCAATAGTCTACTTTTACAATGCATTGATAAACTCTACCCTGCTTCTGCCCTGAACCACTCACAATAACAATTATCATCCCGGCCAGCAGTTCTGCTAGAGGATCTACTTTTTCAAAATAATACGCACTACTAAGAGGACATAGACTGCATATCCCTGCAAAAACAATTTTCTGATATTTCACGTTAACAAAATATGACGTTAAACCAATCCAAGTAGAGTGAAGCTCCGCATCCCACTGACTTCGAGATGCTGCATAGGCATCATCAACTGTTTGTTGTTCATCTGGGATTTAATGGAAACCCTTCAAATTAGCCAATGTAAATTAGTTCCCCCTTTGGAATCTAGCATCATGGACGCTATTGCAGTTCATTAAATGCCTGATTTTTCATTTCATATCTTTGCAGAGAAATTCCTTGCAGGTGTCTGTTGATGGAACAGCAACGTACCTGCCAAATAAAAAATGTCATACAATATTTGGCCCCCAAGCATCTGTTTTGGTTCTGAAAGTGACTTATTTCCATTTATATGGCTCTACTAAATATATGCAAATATTTTTACTGAGTTTAAATATGTGTTCTTCAGTTTCAAAGTCAAAGAAAAAGCCAACAAAAATGTGTAGGGTAGCTAGGTTCTGAGAGTGGACTGGTGTTATTTAAAAGGGTATCTCTTAAGGTTCCCTGAATTGAAGGGTTGGAAGAGTCCTGTAGGATACAGAGATGTTGCACTGTATCATGGATGCCTAAACAGAGATGGTGTGTTGTCTTGTATTCTTCATTCTTACACGTGTCTGTGATGGTGTCCTGATTGTATGTGCGCAGCTAACCACCAGAGGTAGTGAGCTGGTCTGCCATACAGGCTGTGGTGCCCGTTGGGACGTCTGTGCAGATGAAGCAGGAGGTTTTGAGGATGATCGTGCCAAATCTGGATCTCACCCACAACTAAAATACCAAGCCACGTTAAAGCTCTGCAGGCTTTATCGCTAGCGTTTCCGCTCTGGAAAGCCATGTATTTGGTATAGCCCCCTATACTCGCCATCTTATTTAGCAGCTCTTTGCAGGCCCATCTTGGTTTTTATTTCTCTTTTCACAGTGAGTGACCAAGATCTGAAACTTCTCCTTCTCCACCTCTGATAAACTGTAAAGGCCTCCCCTGAATCATACTCTGAAAGCTCGTGCTGTCTCTCTTGGAACACGCTAGATCCTGCACACACTTGTACAGGCACTATGTAGACACCTGAAACAGATATTCTGGTTTTGAATCTACACCCTCGGTAAAATGATGGCATCGAATACAGAATTTCAAAATCCCGTCACTTGTTTCCACACTCTCTAAAAGTTACCTTCAATGCATCAGTTAAATACCTGTCCGATTTTCAGGATTGTCTCAATGTAAATAAACTGAGTTTAGATCAATTGTGTAAATCTATTTTATGTGACTATATCCTAAAAATCCAGAATGGATCTTGCTACGGTGGACAGACCCGCTTTAAAATCAGTCTCTTGATGTCTGTATTCTCATTACACTGAGTATAGTTTATTATCTATACTCGGAGTTTACACACCCTCACAGGCATGGTCTGTGTAATACACAAATGTAAAAATAAATAACATCATATCGATTCTTTTCAAGGGTGACAGCAAAGGTACAGTTGTGGGTGGATTGTAACTCTAAAATGCATCAGATTAAAGTGGGTGTTGCTACTGCTTCTAATGAGAATATAGATAAGATACATTATGAGGAAAAAGTTGTTAAAATAATGTAATCAGAAATGCACACTATTTTGTCTAATGGAACTCAAGTAAACCTCTCTTTGCAGATTAGAACAGAATACACAGTGTTCTCTGTGCAGATCTTTAAAATGGCGGCTGTATCCCCACATGAGGCAATCCCATTGGAACCCTTGCTACTTGGCCTTTCACCCCGGAAGCAGCAGGCACCTGTTCTCTCTCTTAGTATTTACTGCTTCTTTGTATTCAGTGCCTTGAAAGAGCGCGTGAAATGTGAGGCACGCAAACGGCTAATCAGTGGGATTATTCTGCACTTCCATCCCTTCATAGTGCAGCGTGGTAACAGAATGTGCTATCTAGCTAAATTATATTTAATCATGCATTAACTGGTGAAAAGGTTTGAGTGGGTGCTGTTCCTTTTATCAATCTGTCGCTGCCGGGTTTTTGGTCACGTGACAGGCTGTGTGGGAGTTCTTTCGGGCTGCTTTCTTGCGACAATACTAATATATAAGCTTCTCGCTATAACGCGACCTTTAATTTACACAGCTGTGCAGCAATCTGAAGGCTGATCAAGGCGGCTCACAGCAAAGAACCGGCAATCTGCATTTAGCGCCTAAAACTCAACAGAAAAGCCCTTTCTTCACCTGCATAAGTCGCTTCTATCGGCCTCGCTGTGGGTTCTTAAGGCTGCACTGACAAAACACGAGCTGCAGACCACACTTTCTTCCACTCACAAAAATATAAATAGTCTGCAAGGTTCACCACAGAAAATCCAGCAAGTGACTGAGTGACATAGCATTCAGGCATGTGTCTACACGTCCCTCAGATCTAGAGAACAGGGGCTTTGCACTGGTCACAATGGTCAGTATTAAAGACGGCCATAACTCGGGTACAGGGAGCCCCTCACACTAGTGGCGGATCCTCAGCTACGGTTCTCCATTGGGCTGTGTTGCAGAGCCCCGTGGAGAACAAGCCCAGCCTTCCCAGGCACTGCCTGAGCGGCCAAACAGGCCGCTCAGACCAATTACGTTGCTGCTCAGTCAGTGTTGTGATTGGCTGGGAGAGTCCGGAATTGCCAGCAGACGGAGGAGAGGCGTGCGGCGGCAGCTGCGGAGAAGGTACGTTTATTTAGTATTTATTTCACCCACCACCCCGTTCAGAGGCAGCCGTCACTGCCTCACACCACATACCTCTGGACACTGTGGTACTACAGCCACTGCATCAAAGATGGCCAAATCCACTGCCACTGGCTGTGGTCCTCACTCACCCTGTATTTCTTCCCTATTTTCATTCCTCTATGCTCTCTTTTCATTTTTGCCGTCAGTTTCTCTCCTCATTAAGCAATCCACTGTATTCTCTTCGTCCCTCTACCACTCGTACAAACTTCTTCCTCCTCTCTTCTGTCCTACACTTCTCCCTTATCCACTCCCCACTCTTCGAAATATATCCTCCTCTTCTCTACCCAACCTCTATTTAATCTCCCTATACCCTTCCTCCCCTTCACATCTATATCTTGTCTTCATTCCTCCTTCTCCTTCTTCCTTCAGTTCTCGGATAACCAGTTTCTGACCCTTTTATTTCTTTTTCTTATCAGATTTTGCTTGTTCTTTTCTCTCTCCCCTCCTTATGTTCTTCGTAATCTTTTCCTCTCCCTGCTTCACTTCAGTCTCCTTCTTTCTACCATCCTCTGTCCTCCATTTCCCACACTGTGGAGAAGTGTGGCTCACTGGTTAGAGCGGCAGACTCTGAAGCAGAGATCAGGCCCAGGACCAGGGTTCAAGTCCCGATGCGGCAGGGTCTTGGACTCAATGTCCGCGGACTCGATAATTCTCGCCTCTGCGCCTACTCTAATCATGGGTCCCACTCTGCAACTCTGGGTAATAGCTTGCTCAATCTCCACAACGGCCCCTACAACACTGGGATGCCTGGCTTCACCTTGGGGGTGCCCAGGAGGGGCATCTCACAGGGAGAGCCAGGAAGGGTTCCACAGCGTTATACAGCGTTGGGACGCCCCGTTGGGGCTGCTGTGCGCTTTACAAAATGCACTATCTTCGCCACCTCCAAAGTGTGTCATCATTTCTCCTATTTTCTCTGCCCTCTCTTTCTCTCCACTCAAGCTTGCCTTTCTATTTCTTTCTCCTTCATATTTCCCTTCTCCCTCTTCTCTCCTATCTTTATTTGAATAATGTTTTGCTCTTTTGGTTTGTTCTCATTTCCTCTTCATCCCTTCTCTTTCTTTACATGCTTATCCAACCTGCCTTCTTTCTCATTTTCTTTATTCCTAACTCACTCTCTGCTCTACTACACAACCCCCTGCACAGTGCTCTATCTTCCCCTAGCCTCCACTTCCAGGAAGCGTAAACACAGGCACAGACCCCAGTAAGGCACTGTTTAAAAAGAATTAAAAAAATAGAGCCAATCTGTCAAATTGCAACTAAACTGGAGCGAAGAGGACGTCGCGCCAGGAAGGTAAGTGGAATCATTATTATTTTTTTTTTACTTATGTTTTACTTTTATGTTCGCCCCTCCCCCCTTGGCCCTCCACCTTCCTTGCATGCCAGCCACCATTGCTGTCAGTGTTGCAGCTAGTGAAGCAGCACAAGAGCCCCGAGGTATGAGAGGATCCAGAATAACATGCAGCATGAAAAAATCACCAGGATTGGAAGGGGCATCATTCTTCCGCGCTCCTGAGGACATGGAAGCCCTATGCGGTCTCTAACCCATCTGTCTAAGACAGCTGGATTAGAGAGGTTTGAAACGGAACTGTCCGGCTGGCCATTGCAAGACAGCCGGGCAAAAAGACATGTGCAATTTAAAGCGCCCTGTCCATCACTGCTATCTGAAAGTCCCCGCCCCCCCCCCCGTCCTGACGCTGATCAAAGGCTTCAGAAAATTTGTCAGTTTGACTATTAATTTATCGCCTATGATCCTCGCCAAGGGAGAGGCTGAACCACATTGCCTTAAAGCTGCCTTAAATTAAATGCAGAAAAAAAACAGAAGTCCTACTATTTGGACCACAGTCGTCCTTTTGGGGTCAATCAGTCTGGCCAGCTATCATGGGCCCTATCCCCCTGCAGTGGAAAAGGCTTGTAACTTGTAATCATTGACAATAAACTACATTTCACAGATCATCTAAATAGACTTCATCCACGTTTAACACCCGTAGAATCATTTTAAAAGTTCTGCCTATTATACCTGCTAATTTGCCAAAAACACATTAGTTACCTCTTTAATCCTGTCTAAAATAGACTATTGCAACAGTCTGCTTCTTCTTCTGACTACTCACAAGTACAATATAAACAAACTTCAGGTCCTGCAAAACGCTGCAGCTAGAATGTTATTGAAAATTCCTACATTTGGTCAGTGTCCCAAGAATTAAAAGATCTGCATTGGCTGCCTATTAAACAAAGAATCACCTTTAAGGAGTTATGTTTAGCTTACAAGGCGTTACATGCTCTCTGTCCTGATTTTTTTAACCAGAGTTTCAAACAGCATCTCCCTACCAGAAATCTTCGCTCAGCAAATGCAAAACTATTAGCACTGCCAAGATTTAAACAAGTACGATGGGGCGGAAAGAGCATTGCGCTTGCAGCATCCAAATCAGCGAACATACTTCCTTTGCGCATAAAAAACAGCACCTAGTCTCTTTGCTTTCAGGGAAGCTGTAAGGACCTGCTTATTCAGGATTTGGTAACTTGTTGCAGTCCTTTGACACTCGCACTTGACACTGAATAGCGATTAGACGCCTCTGGGTAGTAATGCGCTTTATAAATCCAACTAACATAACATACCAGTGCATTATGTATTTTCCTTCTCCTGATAAGTACTGCTCCCGTCTCTGTATTCTGATGCTGCCATCAAACGTGATTATTATGTAAGAGTGGCCAACTACACTGCAGCATTAGGTGAAACCCAAAAGTATGCCATTTACTTTTTCATTCCGTTCTTGAATATCACAGATATTGCGTAAAACGAGAGCAGCTTTCTGTGATCACGCCCTGCCACTAGGACAGCATCACAAGATCCATTCACAACCACAATTAATAAATGTTTCACAGATTGTACACAACATATTTTGCTGTGGAATAAGACAAATGCATGTCCATCTCATGCTCTGCTTTTCAATCTACATACAGTTTTACCCATTCACATACACAAACTGTAATGAGAATACAGAATAGGCCTTTGGTTAGTTCACAATAAATTAGAGAGGTGGAATCATTCCCACATCTATGTGGAAATAGGGACCCTCTCCCTTTAAACAATGGCAGTTCTCAGGGCAGGGAAAACACTAATGTATAGACAACATCCCTGAGCAACTAAGATACATACACAGTACATATTTACTAAGTACATGGGTCAACAGTTTAAGACTTAAAAACAATCAATATATTTTATTATAAACTGATTATCTCTTTAAAACTTTAATATACAAAATCTAATAATTCACAATGTTGCATCAATTGAAAAGACAACAAACACCCATACAGTCACACATTCACACAAACAATACGCCATCAGTGTACAGTGTTTTTTGGTATTTTCATATAACTAGTTGTCCTCAATGAATTTAAATTCAGTCCGGCGTCATAATTATCAATGCATTTCCTAAATATAAATAATGCTACACAGACATGATCATTATAGGACAGGGATCGTTGCTTTAGGTTATGCATAAGGCTTTAGGAGTTCTACACGCGTTCCTGCGGCAAGCGTCTTCATCAGAAAAACCACAATTAGAACTGTAGGATACCTGAAAATATGTAAATAGTCTAACAAAAACGAGAATAAATAGAAGAATAAATAGGTTGGTTTACCCAGATATCAGACCTTCACAACGGAATACAAAAAAGAACAGAGAAGAAAATACAGATCAAGTGATTTTCTATTCACCCGTGAAAAAAACATTACCAAAAGGAAATCCTGCAAAAGAATAACATCCTATATACTATAGTAATACATATCGGATATGTCACAGCACATCTGGATCACCAGAATTCAGATGGTGGAAAGACCCATTGTGTCAGGGACACAAAGAGTTTAAAAGTAGTACCGAAATGTACCTATTTAGGTTAAATATTTACCAATTGGGGTATAGTGCAACTTTAGTACCTTGTCCCTAACCAGGCGTCAGGATGAAATTTCCTCTGGAATGGCCAAAAAATTGTGACTTTCCAAGGACAGGTGCTTAACCTGGCCGCTACAAGGCAGGAAAACGATAAAAAGAATTGTATGAAATGAATAACCATGATAATAATGGCTCACAGAACTGAAGAACTTTTTTTGCAAAGAAAGAAGTACGCCTATACCTTTATTCATTGGATGCAGGTGAATAAAATGTCAAAATAAGCATGGAGCCAGGATCGTAATGTAGCATACGATAGATATGGAACACACTGATGCTGTGGATTTCTAAATAAAGAGGGGCACAAACAAGTCCAGTCAGCAGGGACGTCGATGGTGTAGATACAAACTGCCAGAAAGTCTCAAATATAAGGAGCTAAGGCTAACAGATTTAATTTGTAAGACATAATTACCACCAAACGATTTTAGATTGCTTCATAAACATATAGGAGGGAAGACGTGCCTACGATACCACGAAGCATACGGCAGGATACATACGATAAACATCTGTAGGGGAGGCGAGAGAGAAAGCACAAATGACAATGTACCAAGGGCTTCCAATTCCCTAATAGGGATAAAAGGTGGGCCCATGTTAAAACTTTGGATATGGGGGAATGGGTTGAAAATTACATATCCTCCTAAATGTATTACAGTGTATTACATAACGCACATCTTGTATGACTAGACATGTGAGTGTGACTCTAGCATGGCATGCATAAAAAGTCTTATCTAATGGTCCGACTCCATCTCACGCCCGTGATAAGATCGGTTCACCGGACTGATGGCAGCAATATGAAAGGCACACGCGTTTCCTATATAAGGGCAGAAGACGTTCTCATTGACACAAAGTTTGACGTTAGCCCACCTGGTGCCTGAATAACACCAGAGAAAGCTTCTTTCTTAAAGGGGCACAAGGGGACCGGTTCCCTTCTGACGCAACTTGAGAGTAAATTTCAGGAAGAGGGAGTGGCTGGCACTGAATGAGTAGAACAAATGATACAACGGGGAACAACCAGTTTCAAGAGAGGTGAAATGACGTAGAACGCGGAGAGTCAGAGTACACAAATTCCTTAAAGAGAAAATAAAGTGGGGACTGTGCTTACAGATTCTGTTAATAAAGGTGGTTTCTGAGGAGCCTGTGAAGGACTGGGCTCTTTGGACCCAGCGGTGCCAGGGCACAACACCTGAAACCTTCGTGGGTAACCTGCTCCGGCGTACAAGTTACAGAGACACGGGACACTTCCTTCGGCGTCAAAGAGTCAAGGTTTATTTACTGCAGGGAACACAGAAGTCACAGGAAGTACATCGAGTGTAGTTCGGGGAGACTGCTTCAAATTGGTTTTGTGGATCGCTCCTTTTATACAGTTTTTACCCATAAGATAACATGAGACACAATAGTTTACAACCCGGTTCCCACATTTAGCTCTCAGAGGGGTCGCTTTGGTCACTTTGAAACACATAAGGTCCGGAACATAAGTGCGGAAACATTTGGCGGTTCCCAACTGTAAAAACCCATCTTCCCACCATTAGCAAATTCCAATCAACAATAAAGTAGATCGAAATAGGAACGAAGACAGGTGCAGAGGAAGACGGAGACAGTGGGGAGATCGGAAAAGGGTGTAAAAGGGGAGGTAACGAGAAGCACGAGATACAGGCATCAAAGGGACGTGCCTAATGAGATGCACGGCTTGAGACAATAAGTCCGTGCGGCAAGATGAGCCTCGAGCGGCGCCATCTGCCTTACAGTAGCAACCCCCTCGTCATAAAGACACTTTCAAAGGACATGTGTCTTCCGCAAATATCTTGGGAGTCCCAGGGTCGCGAAGCGGACAGCGTCCGTTCGCTGACTACTTGAGGGCAAGAGACAAAATGGATGCCGTATCTAAGATGGAACCCGTGGGTACAGATGAAAAGCCCACGTAACAAACGAACGGTTTAAGTTAGCACAGCGAAACTGCGCACACTTACTAAACTCGTCATTTGCGGTTCATAGATACCAGACTCGACCATATTCGTGTGAGTCGAAAACACCACTTACAATTGTCACGGAACCTCAGACGCTCCTTTTGCCCTCATGTAGGCAAGCACTAGTCGGAATCATATTCGATATTCATCAGACCATCAAGATGTCGTTGTAGCATAACTCTGTCCAACCGAGTCCCCTTGGTAACAGATGGTTGTCTCATACACGTTGTAGCACAGAGGCCACATAAGGCAGGACCACACTGCACACAAAGGCAACACGTGAACAGGAACACTACCGCAACCCCGATGATCATCAGAATCTTCCAACCCCAAGTCGATACCAGGCCCCAAAACCATCCAAGTAACGTCCAATCCCCTACATCCACGTGTATGGATTCGGAGATCTTATGCAACTTCGAGATGGCTTGATAGACAGTAGGAGCATTATCAGGTATGAAAATGCAACAGCTCGAATGGATCACTTTACATACCCCACCGCGATCTGCCAAGACGACATCTAAAACCATACGGTTTTGCAACGTCATAAGTCTCTCCGCCTGAAGTTCTGAGGTGATATTACCAAGGGCACTGGCAGTAATATTAGCTGTCGATTCTACCACTCGAGTCAAATGTCTCAGGTTCCTACTATTAACCATAGGTCCCCAAAACGGGAGGAAACCCTTGAAAAAGTCTCCTGCCTCTTGACCGGCAGTATCCTCTTCGCTAATTACGCCTCGTACGACTCTAGTCTTGTGATAATCGGCATCTACAGTGAACGTCGGAGGCAACAGATTTGCAACGAAACATGAGCCCATGAAGTCTGTGGGCAACCATGTGTATGCACGATCATGACAGATAAAGTATGTACCCTTGGCAGCCAGAAACACAGGGGTCGGGGACATTGGCAGAAGGTAACTTTCAGTGCAAGCACTTACTCCAAGTGAGGCTTGCGAACCACGACCCACAAGACAAAGATTACCAGTGTGGGGCACGACCCATATTGGAGACGAGCTTTTAAGCTGCTTTTCATTAGTGAACATACTATATTCCCCTCTACTTAGGACCCTATAGGCTTGTACCTCTTCTTTAGGGATGAGAAAAGCATCATGGATCTCATCTTCCATATCCGCTATTGCCATCGATAGCACCCACTGATACGAGGTAGGACCAGGGACGGGGGAACGTTGTTCTGGAGTGGGGTGGAAACCCAGTGCGCTTCGAAGCATTGTTTGGAATGCTCGAGCTGACCCTTGGGAACTATACGGTAACACCAGATATGGAATTCCCTTACCCGTAGTATGTGGCATCAACCCACACACCCAACAATTAGTAGTGTTAACCACTAACTGATGCTGATGGAGGAGCTGGATAAAGGAATTGTTGCGGAATTCTACACGTCTAGCCTGTTCGTGTTCTGGTAACATATGAAAGGAATGAGGAGAAGCAGTAGAAGTAAGATTAGGGTAAGGAGTAGGAGTAGGGGTAGGAAGTAAAAAGTAAGACATAGTGTAATACACCCCACCCGCCAAGAATGCAGAAGCAGTCAAAAACAATACAAACAATTGGAATACAACACATTTAGTACGACTGAGTTTCTGCAGTTTGACTCTGTACGCCTGAGCTCCTTCCAAATCGTTCAGCTTCGAAAATGCCATTTCCCTACGACCGTCCGCAACGTTTCTTGACGCACTTCGTTCTGTGCAGCAATAGTCAATTCCCAGGAGTTCCTAGGAACCGACGGCCTTTAACCTAGCGTCAAGACCTACTGTCCAGAAGGAAGTACGCGCGCGGCCCTACGGCCCTCAATACACAATATGTATTTTATTTAGCACAATAGTTCAGCTGTGGAAGGAAAAGATACAAGGAAAAATCTCAATATGTACAAAACAATTTTCAATGATACGAATTGTTCAAAGTTGATCAGGGGAAACGAGGATATTGCAGTTATCAGTTTCAGCAAAGCAAGAAAATTTTATTTGTCCTTAGTATGAGAACGCAAAGAATATCGATGTTTCCCGGGACGTGTCTGCTCGTCGAACAAAGGATCCGTTGAAGAGACAGCGTCCTGTTGATCAATTGGTTGATTTGATCTTGAGTCTTTTGCTGACAAATGTTCGACAGTGGCTTTCTGCTGCGCTGAGTGTTCACCAACAAGCTGTGCGTCGCTAAAAGGTACAAACGCCGGCAATGTCTCTGCTTCTGTTGACGCAATGCCTTTCCTTACCCACGGGTCTGCCGGCAAAGGAATAGGGACTCGTTTACAATGGGTAGCATGTACCCAATTCTTCCGCCCCTCAAGACGAACGGCAGTCCTCGTGGCCAGGAGCACCTGGTAAGGTCCAACAAAGCGGGGGTCCAGATTCTTCTTGCGTGAGAAGTTACGGGTAACTACCCAATCACCGGGCTGGAGCTGGTGGCCTGGACCCTCCGTCTGCGTCGGCAAGGCGTCGTAAACCTGTTGATGAATTAACCTCAGTTTAGCAGTCAAGTCATGTAAGTAATCAATCAACATCGGATACTCAAGATCAACGAATATTCCTGGCCTAGGAACCCCCCACACATTCGCAGGGCGGCCGAACACTATTTCATAGGGGCTAAGCCCTATTCGGGAGTGTACAGTCGCCCTAGTTGACAGTAATGCTAGAGGCAAAGCGTCAGGCCACGAAAGTCCAGTCGTAGCCTGAATCTTCGCTAGTTTTAGTTTAAGGGTGCCATTGTACCCTTCAACTAATCCAGCTGACTGGGGATGATTGGCGCTATGGAATTTTTGATTAATTCCAAGGCCCTTACACACACTCTTCATCACACTTCCAACAAACTCACTTCCGTTATCTGACCACACGACTCTGGGCATTCCATACCGAGGAAAGTATTCCTTCAGTAGGATTTTCGCAGTAGACAAAGCAGTATTATCCTTGAGGGGATAGGCCTCGATCCATCGGGAGAATGCGCAAACCACAACCAAAACATATTTCAGGTTATTGCATCGCTCCATATGGATGAAGTCCAATTGGATCACCTCAAAGGGATACGAAGGAGGAGCAAAACTGCCAGGGGGAGTTGGGGTTCCTTTGCCAGGATTGTACATTATACACACCATACAATTCTTCACCAGACGTTCAGCACACTTCGCAATGCCATCATTCTTCCACACATCAGCCAACAGCTTGCAAATACCTTTCGCGCTAATATGTGCTAACCCATGTGCCATTGTCACAACGGCCAGCACATACGCATCAGGCAACATCCATCTTTTCTGATCCGACAGATCAATCCAGCAACCATTCACATCCAACCTTCCCGTACTTTCTTTCCACTTCATCTTTTCAGTGTCGGTGGCCTCATTCTGTATTGCTTTCACACTCTCTATAGTATCCTCACACATACTCGATTCTGTAGGCCACCTAACCGAACTCGTCACATACATTCGAGTGCTAAGGTTCCGGGCAGTCTCCTTAGCAATCTCGTCTGCAAACGCATTACCACGACCAGCATCATCCGTCACTTTGCGATGCGCACTACACTTAACAATTGCAACTTGAGCAGGTAAAGTCAATGCATCCAAAAGATCGTTCACGAGCTGGCCATGCTGTATTTTCGTGCCATGCGACGTGAAGAAACCACGCTCTCGCCACAACCGTCCAAAGCTATGCGCTACACCGAAAGCGTACTGACTATCGGTGTACACATTCACACGTTTACCTTTTGCTAATACACATGCTCTAGTAAGAGCAATCAGCTCTGCAGCTTGGGCAGAATTCTGATTCAATCTCGCAGTCTCAACAACCGTAGTCAACGTCACAACAGCATAAGCAGTAGTCACATCACCATTCGGCAATTTAAAACATGACCCATCCACATACAGAGTGCCCTCCGGGTCTTCCAATGGGGTGTTTTTAAGGTCCACTCGACCTTTCGTTTCCTCCTCTGTCCGCAAGTAACAGTCATGTTCTGTTACTTCATCTGACTCTGCACTAATTGGTAACAAAGTTGCCGGATTTAGGACATTACAACGTTTTATCTGAATATGGCTTGCCAAGAGCGTCAACTCGTACCCAGATAACCTCGCACTCGTCAAGTGCTGAGTTTTCGTTCGATTCAAAAGAGTATCGACTGCATGCGGAACCATCACCGTAAGCATATTATCCATGACCAATCCTGCTGATTGTCGGATAGAGACCGCAGCTGCCGCAGTTGCTCTCAAACAACTCGGCAATGCTCTAGCTACTGGGTCTAAGGTCGAGGAAAAATATGCACATGGACGTTGCTTACCACCAAACGGCTGTGTTAAGACACTCAAAGCACAACCTTCCCTCTCGTGAACATATAACGTGAACGGCTTGCTGTAATCAGGGGTACCTAACACAGGAGCCGAACACAATGAGTCACGTAATTCAGAAAAACTTTTCTGACATTCTTCCGTCCATGGTAAAGGAGTTGAAACATCCTTGCACGTAAGAGCCACCAATGGTTTCGCTAGCAATGAAAAATTAGGAATCCACTGCCTGCAGTACGACGTGATACCTAGAAAGGCACGCACATCTCTCTGGGTTTGTGGCACAGCCATTCGCGCAATCGCTGCAATTCTCTCTGGGGTCAATCTCCTTCCCTCCTTTGACAATAAGTGACCTAGGTAGGTTACTTCTTGACAACAATATTGGAGTTTAGAAGGTGACACCTTGTGATTTAACTCACAGAGATGTTGCAGCAACGATACCGTAGCAATTTTGCAAATGTCCTGAGTATCAGCAGCCACCAATAAGTCGTCGACGTATTGGATTAAAGCCGCACCAACCGGCAACCTAAACGCATCCAGTTGACCCTTCAAAGCTTGACTGTAAATCGATGGACTTTCACAGTAGCCCTGAGGAGCGCGTTTGAACCGGAAGCTACGTCCACCAAGAGAGAAACCGAAAAGGTCCCTGCTCTCTTCGGCAATCGGGATGCTGAAAAACGCATTTTTCAAATCAATCACCGAAAACCACGAAGCAGTAGCTGGAATCAGAGTCAGTAGCGCCGTGATGTCAGGCACAACAGGGAATTGAGGAACCACAATTTTATTTACCTCCCGTAAATCGATAACAAAACGATAAACAGGCGGTTTGGAAGGATCAGTACGTTTAAGAATGGGCAGTACAGGGCTGTTGCACACGTTTCCCCGTGTCTCCTCAATAACATCTTTCTCGATCAAATCATAGATGATCGCTAACAAAGCTCGTTCACCATCAAGGGAGATACGGTATTGGGGAATACGTGGCAATCGCACATTCGATTTCAACTGAACAACATAAGGGGAGATATCAAGTAGGCCCACATCATTTGGACCCGTCGCCCACAAAGACGCAGGAAGAGAATCCAATTCCGGTGGAAGCTTATCGAGAGACAAATACATGGGAGAGACTACTCTCTCTCCGAACGTAAGCTTTACACCCGCAGGAGAACAATACAAAGTTGCATACAAACGTTTAAGCAAATCCAGACCCAAAAGATTTTCACCACAACCAGTGGTTAAAATCAACGGAGCATCGAGCTCACGAGGCCCAATTTTAAGGGGCAAAGGGCATGAAACTGGATTGCTAACGGGGGCGCCAGAGAATCCAACGGATACATTTGTTAAGCCAGACAAAGGTGCGCCAGGGAGTTTCGAATGCATGATAGAACTTTTCGCTGCACCAGTGTCCAACAGAAAAGGCTCAACGACGCCCGATGTAGCAACTGCGACGTAAGGCCCTCTCTGATCAACCGGAACTGATACCACTCCCTCTCCTTGTCTATGGCTGTCCTAGTAATTACGATCGTCAGTTCCCTGATCGACGTAATAATCATCTACATTGTACTGCGCAGATCGTCCTTGTGATGATCCACGTTGATCGAAACAGTTATTAGAATTAGATGAATTGTCAGAACGGTCGTTCTGAGCACCACGACCTCTACCACGTGATGTATTCTGTGAACCACCACGGCCTCCTCTAGACGAATTACCACTATTACGGTCATTTAAAGCAGGACAATCAAATTTAATGTGTCCCTCCTGTCTACAATAAGCACATTGATTGTACCCTAACGAAGATCTTTGGAAAGAGGAATCATTACGCGACTGCGATCGATTCGATTGCGACTGAGATCTATTCTGTTGAGGCGCATTCTGATTAGAACGCGGCGGATATGCTTGTTGCAACAACACTTTTGTTTTCAGTTCTTTCGTTTTTTTATCAGCACGGTCAGTTTCCTCTTTTTCTCTATTTTCATAATATTGTGCCGTAGCCAATATCTGAGCTGAGGTAGAAACGGCCCACGCACTTTCCGAATTCTTCAATTTATTGCACAAGTCGGGCAATAAGTTCGATACAAACTTATCCACAAACAGCCGTTGTCCACCCTCAGTACCCATATCCTGTCCACTATGATCAACAAATGTTTCCTCAAACCTCGTAAAGAAGTCTGAAACACTCTCATCTTTCTTCTGCTTACAGGCTGACAACTTGTCCCAATTCACCCTCATAGCTGGCATAAGCGTTTTCATCAATGTAATAATTCGCTGGGGAAGAAGTTCAATCAACTGATCGGGTTTAGTAGCAGCCACTTGTCCAGCGTCTGCGGCTGTAATAGCAGCCCAATCACCACCTAATTCATTTGTGTGATCTTGGTGACGAATCTTGGCCCATACCGGTTGCGGTACGACATTGCCAAACAGCATGTCGATATCGGCAAGATTCATTATCGTAGCGTCTACGAGCTGCGATAATTCCTTATAATACCCTGCAGGATTTTTGCGAGGATCGGGCAAAGTTTGTTTCACCTGAAGCACTTCCGATCGTTTCCATGGGAGGTGTATCCACACTCTCTGGAAATGTGCCGCAACTGGAGCATTAGCATTAGTATTATCAGCTGGTACCCAAACCGGCGGAACTTCACGCATAGGATATTGGCCAGACTCATCTCCTTTCTCAATGTCCTCAACGAACAATGCATGAGGAATAGGAGCGGGACGAAAAGATAGTAACCGCTCAACAGCGCGTCGAACATTAGTGTCGACTATCAGTCCAGTTGCGAACTGAAGCCGAAGTTCAGACAGGGAGTACAGCACCTCGTCAGGCGCAAAGGCCGCTATCTGATCATGTAAGAACTTGCACATTTCATCAAACACATATCTCTGAGTAGGTATGTTGAATTGATCAAACGTTTCGAGGACAACACGAGGTGGATTCCTAACAGGGTTTAGTATCCAACCCATCGCCATATTGCATAGCGTAACACGTTCTCTATTAGCAGGAAGCTGGCTACGTCTCTGAGGACCATCAGAACCAGCAGACCCAAAAACAGGTCCAAGCGACTGAAAGAAGTTTGGCACACTAAGAGAATTACGATTACGAGTAGAGGGACAAGAATAAGACACAGGGCTAACAAGAGAAGGAGTAGAGACATTAGCAACAACAGGGGTTAACAACACAGGAGCAGTAGTGTGAGCAGGAGTATGTGGAAGCGGAGGAGCAGTAGGAATAGAAACAGGCAAAGGAGCAGGAACAGTCGGAAGAGCGGGAGCAGGTTGAGGAACTGGTGGAGGAATAACAGGTGGAAGAACAGGTACGGCAGGGACCACAGGAGCTGCGATACCCTGTACGTACGGAGGTGGCGACTTCATAAGATAGGACATTAAAGGATCCTCAACTGCCTCTTCCTTCTTATCCGACTCCGTAGGCAAAGCAGGATAGCATTTATCTATGGACATACGCTGTAGCCTCTCAAACACTTCCTTATCCTTATCCTCCTTATCACGCTGAAACTGCTCAGCTTTCTTCACTATGGTAGCAACATTATCTCGCTCACTACGTTTATTCTGTCTGATCTCTTTCTGTCGGGCTTCTTTGCGCCACAACCGAAAGGCATCAAACATGGCCGGCCTAGATTTGCGTTCGAACAACTTTATTTCCAAATTGTCTAAGATCGATGCTTCGAAGCTACCGTGAGGTGGCCAACGAAGATCGCCGTCTTTCTTTGTATATTTTATCCAGTAATCGTTAAAAGCAATCGGGCCTAGCCCATGTTTGCTATATAAGTCATAAGTAGGAGTTCCAACCGGAGGTATCGGACACGAGTCCTCCAGCAGGGAATCCGCACCACAAGGTCTAAAGCAACTGAACAAAGTACTGCGACCAGGCATCTTGCACACTAGCCGAGTTTCACAAACTTCAAGGGTTACGGGATTTACCAAGTCCCAGCAAGAACAAAACCCTCGGTCTTTGGCGGCTGCAGTCGTCAAACAAATACAACAACAAAGTACGCTAGTAAAGTGTCACCGACAAAAACACTCACACAGCGTGTACAACAAAAACACTAGTGTTTACAACAAAGACACTCGCTAAAGTGTCTACAACAAAAACACTCGCTAAGGTGTTTACAACCAAGGATTCTGGGAGCGACCCACAAATACTTAACTCAAAGATCAATGGCGTCCTCAGGAAGGCCCGTCAATCGTCTCGCTATACCAAGGTCTACGCCAGGCGCCAAAACAGGTCTACAGTCAGGGCAGCAGTCCGTCGCAGCCGTTAGGAGGCGGGAATCTTCGCGGGAAAAGTCTTCGGGCCACTTATTTCGACAACAGGATCGATGAAGCGGGGTGCACCTTCCCTCGGAGATTTCACACGAAGTTCCTCACGATCGTCGGGCTTGGACCGGTACCACTGATGCAGCCCCACGTTGGGCGCCAACTGAAGGACTGGGCTCTTTGGACCCAGCGGTGCCAGGGCACAACACCTGAAACCTTCGTGGGTAACCTGCTCCGGCGTACAAGTTACAGAGACACGGGACACTTCCTTCGGCGTCAAAGAGTCAAGGTTTATTTACTGCAGGGAACACAGAAGTCACAGGAAGTACATCGAGTGTAGTTCGGGGAGACTGCTTCAAATTGGTTTTGTGGATCGCTCCTTTTATACAGTTTTTACCCATAAGATAACATGAGACACAATAGTTTACAACCCGGTTCCCACATTTAGCTCTCAGAGGGGTCGCTTTGGTCACTTTGAAACACATAAGGTCCGGAACATAAGTGCGGAAACATTTGGCGGTTCCCAACTGTAAAAACCCATCTTCCCACCATTAGCAAATTCCAATCAACAATAAAGTAGATCGAAATAGGAACGAAGACAGGTGCAGAGGAAGACGGAGACAGTGGGGAGATCGGAAAAGGGTGTAAAAGGGGAGGTAACGAGAAGCACGAGATACAGGCATCAAAGGGACGTGCCTAATGAGATGCACGGCTTGAGACAATAAGTCCGTGCGGCAAGATGAGCCTCGAGCGGCGCCATCTGCCTTACAGTAGCAACCCCCTCGTCATAAAGACACTTTCAAAGGACATGTGTCTTCCGCAAATATCTTGGGAGTCCCAGGGTCGCGAAGCGGACAGCGTCCGTTCGCTGACTACTTGAGGGCAAGAGACAAAATGGATGCCGTATCTAAGATGGAACCCGTGGGTACAGATGAAAAGCCCACGTAACAAACGAACGGTTTAAGTTAGCACAGCGAAACTGCGCACACTTACTAAACTCGTCATTTGCGGTTCATAGATACCAGACTCGACCATATTCGTGTGAGTCGAAAACACCACTTACAATTGTCACGGAACCTCACCTGAGATCACCCTAATTTTCAAAGTATGTGACAGGAGATCCCAGAATACCTGTTAAAGAAGGGCAACATCCATTAGGTAGTTGGTTGTTCTGGTGGTCGTAAGGTCACTCTAAATCTCAGAATGAGTGGCAAGAGATCACAAGTACCTCACAAGGCTTGGTGGCATTAATTTAATGGCTAGTCATGTTATATCTGATAGCATTGTTGTTTAAGCCCTGTTTGTAAGTATCTAAAGTGAAAATCCAAAATACTTCCTGTCTTTTTCGAACTTTGAGGCTTAAATTCTCTTGGGCTATTTCAATTTTCTCTAAAATTAGCATCTTATGTCATTTGAGGTGTGCTTTGTCTCTAAGAAGTGTTTCACCAGAGGAGCTGTAACCTTGGCTGTGAGTATGACCAACAGGTGTACAGTCAGTCGCACTGCAATGGTACGGGCAGCCTCTGGGTCTTTTGAAGGCCTCTCTCACTAGTCTTTTAGGGTATCTTCACAGAAAAATAACTTTGTAAAAATGTACGTTAGGCTGCTTGAGGCAGAAGTGAAATCAGTTCTGCCAATGGTCACATCTATAGAGCTGGAATAAACATCCTTGGCCGGGAAGCTTAATGGCCTTGGCTCAGAGGATAATGATCCAGGAAAAGCCAATTGGTGTTAACTGCTTAGGAGAAAATCGCTATCTGGGAGTGCACTGGAACAGCTGACAACAAAGTGCTGCTTTAGCACTACCTCTTTTGTATTAGAGATGTCAAGGATGGTTTCTTCTGTTCATCCCCAGGACTCTCCTAGACAGGCTCTGGCCACAGTAGGAGGTTTTGACACTGTCAGGCAGGGGAGTGACCAAAAAGCTGAAGAAAGAACTGCCTGGTGGTATCTGGGTCTCACAATTTTAAAACGGTGGCTCCTTGGTAACTTCACAGCAAGGTAAAGAGGAACTGCTGCAAAAGTAAGTGAGGAACTGTGAGAAGAGTGTTAGGATTGGGCAGCAGGATTCCTCCATTTACTGGTTAGTACCCAGGATAAATCTGGCACCCTCACCATCACCTCTTCAGAACATCCCTGTACTTAGAAAGACTGAGGAAGAAGGCCCTGCTGTAAGAAGAATGCTCACACCTGGCATCTGCTGTAAGAGGATTAACACAAGGACTTAATGACTCCTCAATCGTTCTGGATTCCAAAGACTAAAACTGTTCTCCAAGGGTCAAGTCATTGGCCTCTTGCTTATCTGCCTCAAGGACACAAAACGCAGGACTCCTTCCTTAAGAAAGCCCAGCTGACGAAAGAGGACTAGATCCTTTAGAAGATGTGGCCTGAAAGAGACTTGATGCTGGGAGCCTTCCTGGGGACCTAGAGGCTGCAGAATTGACCAGAAGTAGCTTGCCCAGCAGTTGGAGACTAAATCTGACAGCAATACCTTCGACTGGAACAAACTGCTGCATGTATCCAACATCCGCTCTATCACGGTCAGCCTAAAATTGCTCCTGTGTCCCTGTCCTCCTCAAACGTTTATTTCTGTGGTGATGCACTTCTTTTTAGACTCTTTTTTGCCTTAAAACTTTAAAATTCATCTATTTTATTGAGTTGCACACTTTACTTTGAAATGGTTGGAATTGCTTGAACTTAGGATGCCCTTTTCTGGGGATTGCCTCTGCTTGTGTCATAGCTACTAAGCGTACAGCAGAGATCCTCTCAGAACTATGTTGTGACCTAACCAGGATGGCTTTATTGATTGACTTGGTAAGGTAGCCCTCACACAAATTAATAACACCATTTCTGACATAGGGGCTTTGCGCCTGTCACACACTTTTTGGAGGATCTAAGACAATAACAAAATGGCCTTCTTAGTTTCACCTGGGGCTGTGACCAGAACTTCATTCAGCCTTTAACATCAGCACTGGCCATTGGCTTCTCAGTCAGGAGGGCAGTTGGTTATGACCTCTCTCTGCTTTGTTGAATGGCAACTTTTACAACTCGTGATAACTAGAGCATATGCTGTGCCAGTAGTGGTTTGCAGGGAGAAGTGTGAAAATTGAATCTACCATTAGTCTAACGAAAAGGCAAAATGTTACTGCTGCAAACTGTTCCAACTGGTAAATCCTGGACATTAGGCTTTGGGAGTAGGTGCTAGGAATATTTTGAAGATTGCAATCAGGCCACTTGTTAAGAGGAGTCTATGCAGCGAATGGCATTGCATACATACTTGGAGTATGCAAGCCTGGAAATCTAGATCTAGGAGCTGGCAATAGTCAGAACTATTAACAGAGTACATGAACATAGATGCGGAAAGGGCGATACCGAGATAGCATAAACAATATATCTGCCAGCCCCACAGCTTAGAAAAGACAAAAACCAGAACATTACTCTTCTAGCCTAGCATTTGAGTCATGCTCCAAGAAGTTCTTCAGAACAAAAGCTCACCAGACAGCTTGCTCTAATGAACAGATCCACTTCCAAATGTTCATTTCATCAAAAACAACTGGAAGGCCACACACTGTCCCTGGCTCACAGTTATCAAGAAACAACACCTTCACCCCATCATTGGACTAATCCTTCAAAGAAGTGGAATACCCCAGTATATAACGTTTTCACTGCTTACCTTCAAAGAAATCCAGGCTATAAAATCTATTGTAGAAGCTGCACAAATGATTACTAATACCTCGCTTTCAACTGTTGTCCTGAAAAAAACTCAAATGCACATCTATCAGACTGTTTATATAGAAACCAAATCTCGATGCAAATAACTGTGAATTACAAACCACCAGCAAAAGGATACTTGGCTAAACTATTCGAAAATGCAGTCTTTGCACAAATATGAGAATTTACAGAAAAAAAGGATAACGTCTGCTACAAGGTAAGCTGGCACTCTTTAAAAGGGACAGCTATGTTCTAGCGTCTATAATGACGAAACAAAAGAACTGCAGATGCTAATGGAGTGTCAAATTCGATAATTATAGTACACCCATTCACTCTCGATACTGCCCACCAGCCAACACTGATGGCCAGACTGGAGAATGTGGGCAACTATGGAAAAGCCTCTGAATGGTTTATCTTCTCTTTATCCAACTGGAGGTAAATTATCTCACCTCGAGACCCTATCACATGGATGCTGTGATTCCACTGGATTCAATCATCCCTTCTCTTTTTGACAACATCTACCTTAGTCTTTTGCATAGACAAATTCAATCCTTTAGTGTGTCTTGTTACAACAGATTATCCTCAATTTCAAGATTCTCAATGGCACAACAATATCCAGACAGATACCATGGTAGAGCACACTGAAAAAGTGGATGGCTGCCAATTACCTTAAGCCTAGAAAAGAAAATCGGAAATGTTTAGATGTGGAAAATGGCCACATGAACAAGTAATCCCAGCAAATGTGCAATCTTATTTTGATTCCATTAAAGTTCTTTAGATAAAAGTTCAAAAATCCCTCCCAAAAAACTACAATGTATTTATTTATTTATAAAGTTTTATATAGATCGAACAAGATCCTGAGGGATATCAGAGCGCTTTACAATAAAATGGATTAAATATTCAGCAGTCAGGCTACTTTAACACCTGAAACCCTGAGACCATATCACAACATTCTTTGTGACCTTGCACAGGCTCCTAGTATCTCAACGGATAGCTTGACACATTGAACCAGACCAACATTCCAATGCCAAAAAGTTCAGAGCCATCCCCATGCACACAGCCTACAATGCAACACACTGCTACAACTGAAAGTGCCAGGCTTCAACAAACTAACTGGACCAGTGAACTTTCTCTGTCTAAGCTATTAAGTATGGAACGTCCCCAACTCCACATAAGAAAACTAGAGAGAACCACATTGCTATTCGGAAGGTTGTAAAAACATGGCTCTAAATGTTTGTGTCCAAATTGATATATAAGCAACTTCAAGAAAACATCCATCAACTACAAAACTAGTGAATCACAATTCAAAGCAGTACATCTTTCATCTGGAAACATAAAATAAATGGCAAAAAAAGCTGCACAAACCACCTCTTTCACATTCGCTTTAAATATGATCACATATGCCAACAGCAGTTTGTTCGCCTCAACCACCCGTCAGGACTTCAAATACCTAACCCAACCCAAACAATAAAAATTCACCTCTCCAACAAAACATACAGGTCTGGTTCAAAACATTTTAGAAAGGTAGAATACAATGATGTCACACTAGTAGCAATTGCACGCTATACAAGTGCATAACATAACATGTTGCACCTAACATGTACATGCACACAGCTAAAGCACCCCCCAGGGAGGTGCAGTGTACAAACTACCCAGGTGGAAAGAATTTTAGAGAAGTAGCGAATAATTTCAGCTTCCATAATTTGTAGAACTATAGCTGGGTAACAGTGAAACATTGGGGATGTTTTTCACTGAGGGTTTTGAGTGACTTCAAATAAACAAAAGCGAAGCTCAAGTTGTCTTTGATGTCACTCAGAACCCTCAAGTGAAAAACATCTGTTACTCTCTTTTTACCCATCTATAATTTCTTAGTGTGTGTGGATAAAGGTGCATGAATGACAAGCAGGTTTCCGAGGAGAGGGAAAAGGCAGGCAGACAATATTAGTCAGGACTCCAGGTGAGGCAGGCACAGGATGCTGTAGCCATAGTGTAGCGAAGGCTTGCTTTCTTAGGGATCATTAGTAGGTAGGAGGCTGTTGGTCAAAGTAGGATTGAACAATGTCAATTTACAATGCTACTGCAATGCACTCTGTATTCTAAAGATTCAACTCAATTCCTCTTGATTTTATCTGTGTGCGTCCCTGCGGGCGCGCTTTGTCTGAAGGCGCTGGGCAAATAAAGGCTGCGATTGCCAGGTTTGGGGAACCGCTGACAGGAGCACTTATCTCGAAAAGTATTCTGTTTTCTTCACTCAATTGTAAAAGTTTTAATACGCTGTACTCAAAGTAATACCCAGTCTTCCAAGGTTCATATTTTTCCTTTTTTATTTTTTTTATTTGAAAAAGTATGATGTACCAATCACTTCTTGGTAGTAGTAGCATATTGAACACGAATTCTCTTTAAACACAATGCATTTCGGGTCATTGACCACTCCTCCTCAAGAGGTCTCATCATAACATGCGGAAAACATAAAATGAAAAAAAGAGACTCCTCGTTCCAGTCCTCCAGTTTCAGATATATACAGAAATGAATCTGATTACCAACGTCATGAGTGGAAATCAAAACAAGCACAAGACAATATGTGCACTCCCAACTATCTCAACGAAGTTCAAAATGCTGTGCCTCTAGTATAATCATGAGTGAGCTGTTAAATAATGCCTCAAGACAAACGTATTATATTTCTAATTCATGCCGTCATCGAGCGAGCCAAGGCACTCGAAGTCCCCGTGAATCGTGAAAAAATGCTCGAAACCAGGAAAGCGAAAGGTGTATATATCACAATCTCACAAGGATAAAGAAACCAAGAACTGTGCCCCACAAACAAGGGGCACCTTTAGAATCCTCAAGATGAGGGGAAAGCAGAAGGCAAACTTAGCCTGGGTACAAAAAACAAAAGTAGCGAACAGAAGAATACGAAGCACAACAAACATCAAAAAGAGAGATCAGCGGAGGAGCTTCGCGGGCGACCAAGATGGCCGTGTAAGCTCGGAGCTCCGTGGACCGTCCGATCCACCGCAACTATCCTGCCTGAAATCCTAGTCCACGTTGGTGGAATTGTAATGCTGGTGGCCTACTGAGGCGGGGACTGCAATCGGCTTCCGAATCGGTGGCTCCTGGACAAAGTTACGTCGAGCTGAACTCCGCTCCGTGACGGTGCCATTGTCCCTCCGGACCTCGTCACTTCGTCACTTCGCACGATCGGACTGCGTAGTGCCTGCCTGCCGCCTTCGTTGGTGAAAACACTGCGCTCCTGCTTGAGCCCTCGTCTGCCTGGTCTTGATTTCTTGATCCGTCTGCCTCTCGGCCGTGGACCCATAACTGTTGCCACCTTCCCTTTGTCCTCACGTACCCAACATGGCGGGCAGAGGTGATCCGGACAGGGCATCGAATAAAGGTGGTCGCGGCAAGTCGCAAACACAGAACAATCGCATGGAGCAATATGTGAATCTCAAGTCGCCACCTGCATCTGGGGCCGTCTCCAAAGGGACCCCATCGACTAGCCCACCGGATGGATCGGAACCTACCCTCGTGGACATCATGGGTGCCATTACTAGCCTTCGTGCCGACATGCAGCAGCAGCACGAGACGTTGTCTCATAAAGTGGACTCCATGGCTATTGATATCACCCTCATTAGGGCCGACTTGGGCAAGACCAACGAGCGTGTGAAGACCCTCGACATCAAGACCGCCAGCCTGACCTCGGACGTCTCCGAGCTACAGACTGAGGTCCGCAACCTGCGGACAACTGCTGATCTATTCTCAAGGCGGCTGGAGGACTTTGAAGGGCGAGCCAGGCGGCAGAACGTCCGCATAGTAGGGGTACCGGAGGGGTCCGAGAATGACGCAGCTGACCTGTTTGTGGAGGACTTGGTTAAGACTCATTTGGCGCCCTCTGGACTGAGTAATTTTTTCTCAGTGGAGCGTGCCCACCGTGTACCAGGGGGCCCACCTAAAACGGGAGCGTCACCGCGACCGATTGTGGCGCGCCTCCTCAACTTCAGAGACCGGGACGCGATCCTCCAGGCATCCAGATCGCATGGACCACTTCACTACCAGAATGCTGAGGTGCACTTCTACCCTGACTTCACCAGGCTGGTACAGCGTCAGCGACTGAGCTACGCAGGGGTGAAGAGACGCCTCAGAGACATGGGTCTCAAGTACTCCATGATGTTCCCTGCAAAGCTCCGTGTTGAACACAAGGGACGTGCCCTCTTTTTTGACTATCCTGAAAATGTCAGTGAATGGCTGGACACTGTTTCGCCGGCGCGTGATGAGCAAGAGGATGAAGTTGGAGGCGCCTCGGGCGGAGCGGAGCGGCAAGAATGAACTAGGAGCTGATGCTACCCCTGCCTCGAACAAACCGCCGGACTGGTGTTTTGTTACTTAATATTCTCTCCTTCATTTACATGGTGGGTGGCGGGACGATTTCACGGGGATTCCTTACTCCTCTGGGTCTTCTGTAGAGTAGTTAATGGGGCGACAGGCACACTGCTGGTTGGGGGGGCTTTTTAGTCTAATGCAGGGGTGCAGGGTGGGGGGTTTGTTGGGTACAGTTATGTTTTGTGTTGATTTTTCCTTTCTTTCTCTTGTGTGGCAATGGGATATTGGTGCTCTTGAACTGTTTTTGATGCGGGTGTCTTTGGGTTTTGGGTGGGGCGGGCAGTGGGGGGATGGGGGGTAGGATGTTACGAATTCTCAGTTGGAATGTTAACGGGTTGGGTGACCGAATCAAGAGAGGGGTGGTGATACAACTGATTAAACGGCATATGCCAGATATTGTCCTTCTTCAAGAGACACACTTGGTGGGCAACGCTTGTAAAGCTCTGAATCGTAAGGGATATAAAATGGTGGCACACTCGGGGTTCTCTTCCGGCTCCCGGGGGGCGGGCATTCTCGTACGCGCGTCCCTTCCCCTGGAGATAGAGACTACTTTGATTGATGATAGGGGGCGGTACGCCGCCATAGCTGGTAGATGGGAAGGGCGTTCCCTCACGTTGTTTTCTGTGTATGTCCCCCCCCGGGGCTCCAATCTAGTACCTTTCATGACCTTGGTGGTGCCATCTTGTCTATGCCGGCTGGCCGTCTGATAGTGGGGGGTGATTTTAACTCCGTTTGCTCCGGTCTGCTTGATCGCCTACCGCCCCGCGACGTACGTAGCCCGCAGATGTGGCTGCCGTCCTTCCTTGAGTCCATGGGGCTGGTGGACGGGTGGCGACTTCTGCACCCCACGCTCCGTCAATTTTCCTTCCTATCGGGTGCACACGGGAGTCTTTCGCGCATTGACTATGTTCTCACATTGGCTTCGGACGCACTGGCCGTCTCAGAAGCCCGCTTTCTGGCACGGGGCATTTCCGATCACTCCCCGTTATGGGTCTCCTTTGACTTTGAGGTGGTCCTGTCGGAACGACCGGCAGTGATCAACCCGTGGTATTTCCGGAATTTCAAAACCCGCTCCCTTCTGGCCAAAGCCATTGATCTTTACTTCTCCGAGAACGTGGGCTCGGTGAGGTCGGCCGTTACACTCTGGGAAGCCTTCAAGACGGTGCTCCGTGGTGAGGCCCAGGCGTTCATCGCTGAGACCCGCCGGACTAGGGATTCTGACATGCTGGCTGTCGAGCAGGAAGTACTGCGACTCGAGGCCCAGCTCGGGCCCGACCCGGACCCCTCTGTCCTCCATACCCTCTCGCTGAAACAAGCGGAGTATCACGCCCTGGCCACTAATGCCGCTCTCGTCCTGGCCAAGGAACAGCGAGGCCGCATTTACGATGTGGGCGATAAGGCCGGGAAGTTGTTGGCTTGGCTAGACAGAAGGGAGATGGCCAGCCGTGTGGTACCCGAACTCGTCGGGGACGACGGTGTGGTCCTTACGGATCCTAGCGCTATCGTTGACTCATTCGCTGGCTACTTTCAGGGGGTCTATGAGTCTGCCTCTGACTTTTCGGAGGCGGACTCATCGGCCTTCCTCTCAGATATTGACCTTCCCTGCCTCTCCGAGGAAGAGAGAGAGGACCTGGATAGAGACATCACCGCCGAGGAGATCGACCTTGCGATCCGCTCCCTAAGGACCGGGAAGGCCCCCGGGCCTAATGGCATACCGGTGGAGCTATACAAAATCCGTTCGGACGCGATCTCCTCGCACCTCCGTAAAATGTTCTTGGAGTCCTTTGAGAGAGGCTCTCTCCCCCTGGATCAATGACTAGCTACCATTGTGGTCATCCACAAGGAGGGTAAACCACGGGGCGTCTGTCGATCGTACTGTCCTATCTCTCTCCTTAACGTGGAGCCCAAGGTCCTCGCCAAGCTGCTTGCCAACCGCTTGATTGGCGTCATTAGCGACCTCGTGCACCCCGACCAGTCGGGATTCATCCCCCACCGAAACACTGCACTTAACCTGCGTCGCCTCCATGGTGTCATGGCCAGGGCCCACACTCTCGAGGAGCCGGCTGTCCTGGCGTCTCTTGACGCCACTATGGCCTTCGACTCGCTCGAATGGCCGTACCTCTGGGCAGTGCTGACCAAACTCGGGTTCGGGCCTGTCTTTGTGAGCTGGGTGAAGCTTTTGTATGCGGACCCGATGGCCAATGTCACGGTCAACGGTCGCCTCTCGGCGCCATTTCCTCTACGTCGGGGCACTAGACAGGGTTGCCCCCTGTCCCCCCTTTTGTTTGCCTTGGCCCTTGAACCACTTGCAGCCTTATTGCGTGCGCATCCTGACCTGCGAGGAATTACATGGGCCCCTGGCTTTGAAGACAGGGTCTCCCTGTACGCCGATGATATACTGCTTTATCTGACTTCCCCCTGCAGGTCCCTTATTGTGGCCTGTGATGTTATCAGACTTTTTGGGCGCTACTCTGGCCTGATTATCAACTGGGCCAAGTCCTCCCTATATGTCCTCAAGGGGGATACCCCGCGTCTCCCCAGAGGCTGCGGTATTCAGATTGCCACGCGCGGCTTCAAGTACCTGGGCATTTACATTTCTGGTAATCCCAAGCTGAGGCATGACAACAACCTGCTTCCTCCACTTCAGCGGTTACGGCGTGATGTGGACAGTTGGCGTAAACTGCCGCTCTCCCTCCTTGGCCGTGCCGCTCTATTCAAGATGATGGCCCTGCCCAGGTTCCTATACGCGCTTCAAAACGCTCAGGACCCGGTCCCGGCGCGCTACTTTCGTGATCTTGAAGGCCTTCTCCGTACCCTCCTCTGGGAGGGTCGACCCCGCGTTGCCTTTCACAAACTCACACTCCCCTGGTATGATGGGGGCATCGCCCTCCCAGATGTGCGCCGTTACTATTGGTCTTCGCAACTAGCTGCCCTCAACCATGGCTTCTATGGCCCAGTGGAGAGCCCCGGCTATGCCATGGATAGATGGCTGATGGGCGATGGTAACTATTATCGGGCCCTATACTCGAAGTCTTTTGACCGACGGTTGACGGGCCCCACCCGTACGGCGATCCGCACTTGGCGGGCGGTTAAGAAGGCACAAGGATGGCAGAACAGACTCACGAGGTTCACTCCCCTCTTTGACTCCGACATCCTGGGTAGACTATGGCACACCAAGGGATTTGATAGGTGGGACCTTATCGGCATCAGCAGGGTTGACGACATGCTCTCCAAGGGCTCGATTAAGATCTTCCCCCAGTTACAAACCGAATACCAGCTGGGCGCGACGGAGTTTTTTCGCTACGCTCAGCTGCGACATGCGCTGCTTTCGGCCTCTCCGCCGGACGGCGTCATTCCCGAGAGTTCCCCACTAGAAGACAGGATACTAGATGGGCACATGCCGGATAGCGCAATCTCACTCTCCTATAAAAAACTAATCAATGCACGCACGGACCTCCTCCTTAGTTTGAGAGACCAGTGGGTGGTGGATGGCCTTGAATTGGACGATGAGGATTGGCAGAGTGCAGTTTCCTCTCCTAAGGAGGTTGCCATTTCTTCCCGTCTTCGCCTCGTGCAGTTTAAGATCCTGCACCGGGTGTATATGACAGGGCCCCGATTGATGCACATGGGTTTCTCGCCTGACGGTCTCTGTCGCAGAGGCTGTGGGGCTACTGCCACTTTTCTGCACATCCTTTGGGACTGCCCTGTGATCGCCTCCTACTGGAGAAGAGTGCACCGCGTTATGGAAGAGGTGACTGGCGTGGCTGCCCACGCTGAGGCCCGTCGATGCCTCCTGAACATATGGGAGCCCTCCGACCATAACGTTGCGCAGACTAGGTGGGTTACCCTTGGGAACATGGTAGCTAAGAGGGACATAGCCCAGAGATGGGGTGCGGTCGAGGCCCCCCTGCTGGTACAGTGGAAGGCCAACATGGACTGGTGCATGTTCAGGGAAAAGACAGTCTATGTGGCCAGAGGGAGACCTCGAACTTGGACTAAAATTTGGGGAGCATGGAATGAATATAGGGGGGATGTGTGCTTGCCGCCTGAACCAGTCAGCCAGCATGATAATGTTTCTCCCTAGCCTGTGACGCCAACTGAGCTCTATTGTATTATATTCTCCTGTTACCTTCCCCCTCCCGCCTCCTTCCCATTCTTCAACCCATCCTTGATATGTGTTTCCCTGCCTCATTCCCTACCCATCCCTGACACCCAGCGTCACACTATTCACACTGCCACTTTCGCGCCCGCGGGCGCCTTGTTGTTGTATTCATTAATATAAAATTAACCTTCGACGATTATGTCTCAATTGTTTGACACTACTTCTCTCCTTCTATCCCTGCTGCCTTGCCTCCGGGATGTCAGGCTGAATAGCTGTGTGTTCTGATTTAATAAAGGTTTTCAAAAATTAAAAAAAAAAAAAAAAAAGAGAGATCAGCAATGGAGTGGGAAAAGCCTCAGCAGATAAGTGGAGAAAACTAAATTGCAAATGACGCAATTTCTACGTAAAATTAATCTGATTCACTGCGTGAATATAGCACAATGTTTTTCGTGGATTTGGAGTGTGCTATTGTGAATAGTTTCATGGTTAGTGGACCAATGAATACATTGTGAGATTCACGGATGATCATTTGTGAAAGGCCGAGATTTGGCTTTGGACTATGTTTGCTGCAATTGGTGCTTGTTGTTAATACATGCAGCAATCACTACATGCGTTAAATAGAGTATTTCCATTGTTATGTCTTCTTTTGCTCTGTGCTTAGAATGTTGGATTTTTGGGGTTTGCTTTGGCATACTGAGTAGTTGTTGATTGAGTGTAGGTGTTAGTGTACAGAAATGTGACTAGCATCCTTTGGGGGGCTATAATTGTCAACTAATTTCAGAATTGCGGAATTCGTTTTTCTCCAAGCAATCTGCTGATTCTTTCAGAGTTTTCATTATAGAAAGTGTTTTGTTTTCACCAATTATCATTGACCTATGTCACAAAAAGACTGTGGGGGTTGTAGTTTGTGTTTGGAGGCGGACTGAAATGCGAATCAGAATTTTTTGTGTTTTCAAGTCGGTTTGCTGCTGTTTCTCTTTATGTTTTATTTATTTTCAAATATTCTTGGTTGCACTGGTCTGACGTCTTTTGTATCTGCTCCGGTAGGAGTTTTGAGTTGTCACTTGTTGCACTGAATGTATTCTTTCCTTCTGCTGTCTTTTAATAGTTGACGAAGATCCCATAATAGACAGTGACGCTTATTACCGCAGAGTGCAAAATGGATGGAAACGTAGATCATCTAGTGCAGAAGTAACGTTGCACTGTCTAGCCAATGGCAGAAGAATAAAATAGTAGATCCATTTCAATGTCTGTCAATTCTTCTGCTGTTGTTGGTATATAGCTGTTCCTTAGCAATTAAGTACCGGTCAATACCTTCACATTTCCCCGTCAATGTTGAAGGATTATATTCATCCCCATTTTGTTTTTTCGAATAGTTAGTTATATGAAGTCTGAAATGTGTTAATTCAGCTCCTTTGGTGGCACGTCTTTCATATTTCTGGTAACTATGTTTTGTTGTCATTTTAATATTCTTCTTTCCCAAGGTGTATTGACTGAATATCACTTGTATAAAGTCCTTATATAAATTCGGGAAAAGGTGTTAGATGCAGCCTGTTTTAGTAATTTCACACACCGTGCTTTCAATCTGGAATGCTTTCTTTTAGTGGTAGGTGGCGGCCTGGTATTGTGTTGCAGAAGGTGTGCCGCTACAGTGCTTTTAAGAGGTCAGTTTAAGGAGGCGGCGGTTGCTGGCTTCTAGGCGGTCAGATAAAATGAAGGATTTGTCAATGTCAGCCAATGAGAGCGGTTCGCTAGTGTTGGCGCAGGTGGTCGCTCAGGAGCTGTTGCTTGAAGCCAGCCAAGCTGCAATCAGTTAGGGGTGGCACCAGGTCACAAGTCGGGGGTCCACGCGGGTGGACGGCGTCCCCCCACTTTTCTTACAGGGTGGACGCAGTTCCCCCTGTAAACAAGTTGGGCCCCACTGATAAAGATGCTGAATTCGTCCTGGTGTAACCAAACACCAGGACACATTCAGCAGCGCCTGCACGTTGTTATCTGCTTCCGGTCGTCGCAACAACGAGCAGGCGTGGACGGGGCTCTCTTATTTCTGACTCCTGCTGGGCCCATAACAAAGGCCGAATCTGAGGTGTCATCAGACCTCCTTTTGTTGGAGTCTCCTGGCTGGCAGCAGCCAGGAGTCTCACAGCAAAGGGAAAAGAAAGGCTCACACCTTGTTAGCACTTCACACATACTTAAGAGAGGCACCTTTTTACTTTGTTCAGGCACTGTTTATGAGATATGCATGCACTGAGTATTTGCACAAAATAAATAGCATTTATATAGTGCTTACTACCCCTGAGGAGGCATTGTAATAATTTAAATATCACAATTTTTTCTTTTAAAGCACTATGGCTAGAGGAAGCTTTACGCTGACAAAAGGCAACATTGTTTTATGTGTAGTTTCTAAAGTTGAATCTTCTGCCTAAATCAGGAGGGTTTGCAAGTATACTCTAAATGTGCTCAAATGTACTCATGATACACCTGCTAAACATGTACGTGAGGGCTTAAGATCTGATGTCACTTCTTGTGATACCACTTCCTGTTATGTCAGATGCCTCGCCTTTTGCGATGTCACACGCTGTGATGTCACATGCTGTGATGTCACATGCCTCGGGTGCCGCGATGCCATGCACTGTGATGCCAATTCCATACTGATTAACTAGGTCAGTCCACCACTTCTTTTTTTTAGGACTTGGCCCTGGGTGGCACCATGGGACCGGGCAAGACGTGGTAGGGTGGTTCGACATCAGCTGAGGAGAGAGAGGCTTGCTGTGCTGGAAAACGTCTGCCGGCGCTGATGAAATTGTCCAAGCTGCGGTTGCGACGTCACTAGACGACTGCCTTCCGGGCCAAGACTGGCCGTTGCGGGCACCGGGCAATCCCCCGGTGCGCCGCAAGGATGGCCGGTTTTGGGCACAGGGGGCCGTTTTTGTTACAGGGTCGTTTTTGCTGCAAAAGCGGCCCTGTAACAAAATCGGTCGAAAACCGGCCCCGCAAAAGAGCTTGGTCGCGCCTCCAGGGGGCCAGCTGAGCACTTTGCCAGGGTCGGTTTTGGTTCTCAGTCCGGCCCTGCTGCCTCCTGGCATCCTAAATGTCGGCAGGACGTTTAGTGCGTCACAGCAACTTGAAACACGTTTGTTTTGCACTGCTGTGTCATACTTGCAGCAGATACACAGCATTAACCCGATTCAACATAGTGAGAGGATATGGTGTCCATATAAAAACTTATCTCCATTCGATCGCCTCAAATGCGCTGACTCCGGACTGCGGGGCTCGCGGTTCGATTCCCGGCGCAGGCGGTAGCGCAGCTCTCAATCATGTGACTCTGGGCAATAGCTCACTTAATCTCCCTGACGGCCCCGGGCGTCTCGATACCCTTAGAGGTGATAAGTCGCACTTTACACATCTGGAATTATCATTACGCTGATAGCATCACAGAAAGCAGCTTTAGACTGTCATGCCAATGGCATTCCCCATAACGACCTAGCGAGTCCCAATGGGAGGTTGTTAAAGTACGTTAGGTGAAGGTCAAAGAAACAAGCACAAGTCACGTGGCTGGGATACGGATGCTGGGCTAACATGGACTCTGCCTCACGCCCAGAGAACACTGCCTTACACTTTCAGCTTTTATTCATTACATTTTTTCATGATTCATTGACTGTGCCAGGATGATAGATTGCTCAGTTTAAGGTGCCATTCCAGCGTATGACAACCCTACACACTGACAAAGTTACTGACTAATGATGTTATGAACACAGAGACTGCATCCCGAGGCCAACAATCAATTTTTAAGGAATAGTCACTGAAAGGTTAGGGAGCGACGGGTTCGAAGCAGAAAACATGGCTGATGTGATGTGATTGTCATGCAGTGGGTAACGGAGGCATAGCTCTTGAATAGCATAATGCTACTGCAAACAGCTGCCTGTCAATCTCAGGGTGTTGTCTTTGTTGAAAGGTCAGATGCTAACTCCAGCAATGTGTTAGATTTTTAAAGCAACATTTACTAGACCACGATGTAGGCACAGGTATGTCCTGGAAATTTGAGGACATGTGAGGCTCGCTGTCTGAGCTGTCTTTCAGCAAACTGAGGAAAATGATGGCCGAGGTGGGCAACCTTATAAGAAAATAGTTCTGCAGATCACTGACCAACAATCCTTGAGCGCTGTTACTGCTGCTTCAACCATAAGCTTTTAGCATCCTGTGGCTTCTTCGGCAGAAGGCCCAGCTGTATCTGCCGTTGCCCACCCGCACCATCAGCTTGTGGGTACCCTTGCAAGTCTTGTACTCTGGCCTTAAAACTAAGGGAAAAGGGAAACTAGCAGACCACTAGAAAGTATGACGAAATAAAATAATTCCTTGGATCAGTGAGTGACTACCTACTTTATGTGCGGTGCTGCTGCATTTGGCCCAAGGGTAATGCTGCGCTGTTGCAGGTGGTGGTGCCACGACCTACGGCAAGATCAGCCTGGACGAACTCACACATCGCAGCATGCCGCTTATGTTTATGATGAAACCTACGAAGGGCGAGTGAGAATGACGCTGCCTTCTAGCCCCCTGCCCGTACCAACATCTTCTCAAGCATACAGTTTGTCAGCACCGCTGTACCTTCAGACAAAGTAGGAAGGCGAACCGAGGGCCAATTAACACAAGTTATATCGAGCAAAGGTCTGACGGGGAGATAGCAGGTGATTCTGACCCCAGTACCACCGGGACACCTTGGCACCAGTGAAGAAAGGGGACACAGTGGAAGACATAGGAAGAACAATAAAGTAGATTATTAGGTAATAAATTGCACCATATGTTAACTCTTAAATCAAACCTATGGCAAATACTGATTAAATTCCATCTACCTCTTTTAAAGGAAGCGAGGGACGGAGAGAAATTATGGGAATTCAACAGGCCACTGCAGCCTGTATCACACAGAAAATAGGAGAGGGGCTTGTGGAGAAGCACAGACATTTCAGAACCCTTTTGCAAGAACATAGGGAAGAACCTAAGCAAGAAATTCTAAAAACTGGAGAAAAATCTAACAAAGTGTAACTAAGAAAAAGGAAGCTACCAAAAGACGAGTAATGAGAATGCTATAAAACGTGACCAAAAGGCGAGAGGCAACGTAACACTCCCCAGGTCCAAAAAGGTAACATTTGAGGTTCACCAAGCTAACCTGCTAAGCAACAGTGATCGCCTTGAGGAACTAAATGTACTGCGCCCTGTTTAACTTTATTTCCTGGTCAGAGAACAAGCACATCCATTATAGATGGAAAAAATCTAAGAGGAACTAGGAACAAAAATATTATAATCCCGATATCATGCCTACTTCGATGCCTCCCTTCCATACATAAAAACAATGAAGTCACAGCAGCAACGAATGAAGGCCCTGAAGCAATACTTAAGGGGAAACAAGAATGAACGCTAGAGGATTCAAAATCTGACGAGACGAAAGTCCAAATGATATCTGTGAAAGCTGAAGTTTTAATCATACCTCTCTCACTCACCCTCATTTGGAGGGTTTAACCCTTTCTATGCCGATGACGGTACCGCTCCGTCATCAGCTGCGGTGGCGCTGTGCTGATGACGGAGCGGTTCCGTCATGGCCCTACCGCCGCGCCTGCGCGGCGCGTTCTATTGAGCGGGCGGGGCCATGACGGAACCGCTCCGTCATGAGCACAGCCCAACCGCGGCTGATGACGGAGCGGTTCCGGCAGCAGCATTCGGCCGCCCCGCCCACTTAGCGCTGCGGCGGAATAGCCGCCGCAGCGATGTGGTTAACCTTTCTTAAACTCATCTTTTCGCTCCTACCAAGCACATGGCTACCATAGACTACAATGGGAACACATGCACTGAAAACCTTGCTTGCCCACCAAAAAAGGTGCAATCTCAATTTTTTTTAATTGAACACCACCCAGAACCAGCCAATTACACAGCTAACAACATGGCATAAACAGCACCAGAAAGGCTCTTCTTGCTCGTATTGAGACCCTTATAAACTATCATGCCAACAAAGCTGGCACCCTTGGAGTGGGAAAGATCCAGTGTACACACCAGGATCATGCATGGAGCTGCAGACTCACTGGAGACTAGGAGGCTTCCTGAGGAATCAACTACAGGTTTGCAGCCCATTACGGACAACGATTTCTCAAGTTGACAGCGGATGTAGGCTGTGACTAAGCGGTGTCAGACCAGTGGTGGCCACTGGGAGCTGGAGCAGTGCAGTGCAATCTGCCCGATATGACAGCCATGGCGGATCCTGCACTGCTGCCCCTCCATAGCCTACATTGAGCCATTCCACCGCTCACTCAGTAGAGGACCTCCCTGAAAATGGCAGCCGCACCCAGAGCTGTATAACTACAGCTGGGGCCATTGCTCCTCAACACGGGTATGCCCATCTGTGGTGGTATGGTTTTGCCTTGCCAGGGCCAGATGTGACGAGCAGGTAACCCAAGGAGAAATAGGAGGCGGCCCTGGAAGGTGCGCGGCAGAGCAGCCTCTTATACATGCATAATAGCGGTGATCTCTGCTGAACATTTATACTAACCCCCAAAAGGCCTCTATAAGCCTTGCCCAAAACCAGGAATAATAATGATCACTAGCATGACCTGCTCTCAGCAGGGGCACCGCAGTCCGAACCAGACTACTGGGGGTGGCACAGTGCACAGTGGCACCCTGGTGTTCCTGACTGAGCAGGGTTTGGAGGGGGGGCAAGTGCACCACTTACACACCCTGAGAGTTGTTGCACTTAACTGGCTATGCACAGGCTGCCCAAGAGACCTGCTTAGCTCAGGGGTGCACATCTTAAGGTGCTGTGTTATTCCCGCTATGGAGAAGATGGACAGGAAATTTGCACACATCACAAGGGAGATACCAATAGGTGGACGACCCACAAATGCCCACCCGGCATTGAAGTGGGCCCCTGGCGTGGGGGGGGGGGAGGGATATCAGCAGACAGTTTCTCCTCTTCACTGCCCCATACTGGAGGTCTGCCCTACACGGAGACAAGGCGAAACTCAACCCTGGTGACGGTGACCCAGGGCCCTAATCTGTTTTTTTTCTCTTTTTAAATAATGTATTATTTGCTTATCTCAATCTGTTTTTATTTTTTCCTATTGTTTTAAATGGATAAATGTATTTTAATGCAACTTTTATGGTTAATAACGGAAATAAAGCTTGAAAGAAGAAGATTGGCTGTCATAGGCATTTTGTTCGTGCCTGATCCTGCATGCCTACAGGCCGCTACTCTTATCCGACTGCTTGACATCCACGGCCTGCCTCTCCTGGGTTCACGGGGCACATACAAATATTCAAGAAGGACATGCCGGCGACCCCCCTTGACAGAGAACACAACACTCTTCTCCCGGTGTGCGTGGTGGACAAGGCCCAGGTCCCCTCACAGGGAGACAAGCTGGATGCTATCCTGGCCACAATTAGCTCCACCAGGGAGGCACTGGAGGCTAAGATCAACAAGGTGGAGGTGGTCCTCAGGAACATCACAGAAAAATGGCAGACTGGGTGTGCACAATGGAGACTACAGTAGCAGCCCTGGCTACTGTCACAAAAAAGCATTTATCCACAATTGATGGAATGTCTGAACATTTTGAAACATTAGAGGCCAGAATTGAAGACCAGGAGGGCAAAGCAAAACGCGACAACATTATAATCATTGGCCTCCCAGAGTGTATCGAGGGCGATTCAATGATCTCCTTTCTTGAGGGCTGGCTGCAGGAGGTGGTCGCCTGAAGGATCTGTCCAAGTTCTATGAACTGGATCGGGCGCACAGAATGCCAGCCAGACCACTGGCACTGAGTGCACAGCTTTGACCAGTGGTAGCCCATCTCCTTTATTTCAGAGACTGAGACTAACTACTGCACCTCTACGTGCCGCTTGTGTGGAGGGACGTAGCTCCTCCCCCTACCCTCGTTACTTCCGGGTGGGGTCACTGTATTTAGTCCTCATGGTTGCCCGGCCGCGCTGAGACAGATAGCAGCGCGCCAGAAGGAAACTCAGCTGCTTGATTTTTAAACCTGTGTTTTTGGCAAGTCTTATAGAATCTCATTTTTAAAAACTTTTAAACTTTCTCCAAACTTGATTGCACTGACCCTTAATGTAAGTGACGCACACAGCCCTTTATTAGCTTGAAAGCTCTACTGGTCCCCAGTCCACCACGGCCTCTACATGCCGCTTGCGTGGAGGGACGTAGCTCTTCCCCCTACCCTTGTTACCTCCGGGTGGGGTCACTGTATTTAGTCTTCATGGTTGCCCGGCTCGCTTAGACAGATGATAGCGCGCCGGAAGGAAACTCAGCTGCTTGATTTTTAAACCTGTGTTTTTGGCAAGTCTTAGAGAATCTCGTTTTTAAAAACTTTTAAATTTTCTCTTAACTTGATTGCACTGTACCTTATTGTATGTGACGCACACAGCACTTTATCAGCTTGTAAGCCCTACTGGTCCCCGGTCCACCACAGCCTCTAGGTGCCACTTGCATGGAGGAACGTAGCTCCTCCCCCTACCCATGTTACTTCCTGGTGGGGTCACTGTGTAAAGTCCTCATGGTTGCCCGGCTGCGCTGAGACAGATAGCAGTGTGCCCGAAGGAATCTCAGCACTTGATTTTTAAACCAGTGTTTTTGGCAAGTCTTATAGAATCTCGTTTTTAAAAACTTTTAACTTTCTCTTTACTTGATTGCACTGTACCATATTGTATGTGACACACACAGCATTTTATCAGCTTGTAAGCTCTACTGGTCCCCGGTCCACCATGCCCTCAATGTGCCGCATGCGTGGGGGAATGTAGCTCCTCCCCCTACCCCCGTTAATTCGGGGTGGGGTCACTGTATTTAGTCCTCATGGTTGCCAGGCCGCACAGCGGACGCGCAGAAGGCGTGCCAAAGGCAAGCCCGTCTACGCCCGTCCGCTTCGCAGCCAGGGCCAGCCATGCTGCTCATTTACCCAGCAATGATATTATTCGATTGGCTAGAAATTATCTCTTTGCCATTCAAAGTAAACCCTGCCTGTGCAAAAAAGCTATAAACCTAGTTAACGATCCACTATCCAGTTCCTGTGGGGATTGTCACTGGGTTTTAGAGAACACAGTAGAGCATTTTTAGACAATAATGGCAAGGGAGGTTATAAGACGGAACTGAGCAAACAGTCAAGGCCAGGGCATGTCTTTTCAATTGCAGATCCCTGGTTAAGCATGCTATGGAACTATGGCTCCTATTGGATGAGAATAATTGGAATGTCATGTTCCTGACAGAAACATGGCTCAAAAAAGATGCAGTACCAGCAATTGCCGTTGCAATTCCTCCTGGTTTTAAAATCTGCTGCGCACATAGGGAGGGTACAAAAAGAGGAGGGGGGTTAGCGATCATTTTAAGGGACTCCTGGGACATTTCGAGTCCTCAGTGATGCAAAACATGTATGTAATGGAAGGATTTAACTTCTGTATCAAAATCAGCCCTTCAACCTCTTTTTCAGGACTCTGGATTTACAGACCTCCAGAATGTTAGTTAAGCGCTAATCTGGATGTTGGTGTTTATATTGCACAGAAATCTCTTTTGTATTCGAACTTCACGGAGCTAGGGGATTTTAACCTACACGTGAACGACCCTAGCTGTGTTTATGCAGCTCAGTTTGAATCCACCCTTGCAGGGGTCAATCTGGTTCAGCAGGTGAAATTCCCCAACCACAAAGCAGGGCGCACCCTGGACCTGGTGTATTCTAATATTCTAGCCTTGAGTTTGAAGGACCCGTGTCCAGTGGTCTGGACGGACCACCACTTGATCCCTTTATCATTTAGTTTGGAAAAATTGAGTCAGCATGCTGGCTCCCGCAATTTCCTGAAAAGAAACTGGAAGAAGCTGACATCAGAAAATTTAGGACCTGCCTTGCAGAAGAATCAACCTCTACTTTCAAAAGATCCTAACGCAGACGCAGTTGCATTTCATAACTAGATTTCTATGGCCGTAGAAGTTACTGCTCCGGCTAGACTCACTAAAACACAGAGACAAGCTCCCTCAGCCCTGTGGTTTTCAGAGACTCTCAGAATTGAAAAAAGCAGTTGCAAACGCCTAGAACGTCAGTGGCGAGCGGACTACTGCGGCATAGCTAAAACTACTTACAAGAAAGCACTTACGGAGCTGCATAAATTGATGAGAGGCAAGAAGAGATTACGTAGCAAAGAGCATTAAGGAAGCAGAAACCTTAAGCAAAGAACTATTCAAGGTTGTGAATTCTTTCCTCAAGCCGAAAGAATTGGAAATTGAAGCACAATCCTTCTACTCTCTATGTGAGAGCATCGCTGACTTTTTCGATAATAAAATTCGTAAGATCCACAACTCATTCACAGTAGGAGTTGAGACGGTTAAATCCAATGTGAAGGAGGGCAGCCCGCCACAGTACTCGTTTATGGGATTTCCCCTGATTGTGCAGCAGGAAGGTCTGGCTCATATCCTTAGCTGTAAATCAATTTCCCCGGAGGACCCTTGCCCTCATAAATTATGGAAAGTTGTGGCTCACTCACTCATCAAGGTGTTGATCCATATCTGGAATACTTCCCTTGCATCCATCCAGCATTTTCCCGGAAATGTGGAAACATGCTGTTGTCCTCCCCCTCAGGAAAAAACCCAATGGAGTGCCAGGAGATTTGAGCAATTATCGCCCAATCTCATTACTACCAGCCCCAGCGAAAATACTGATAAAATGGGTACAGAGACAACTGTCCAACTTCATTGAGGAACATGGCATTCTACACGACACCCAATCCGGTTTCAGACCTGGTTTCAGTGGTGAGACAGCGCTCTTGGAGGTGGCAGAATCGGTAAGAATGTCAGTGGACTCAGGAGCATCAGCAATGCTGGTGCTCCTGGATTTATCCACTGCATTCGATACTGTAGACCACTCAAGATTGTTGCAAAGACTCCAGGACATCGGCATGGGTGGGGGGCAGTTCTGGCTTGGTTGAAGTCGTTCCTCTCTAATCGTACGCAACAAATTGCCGTACAACCCCACAAGTCTAAACCAAAGAAGATATGGTGTGGAGTCCCTCAGGGGTCAGCACTAATTCCTCTTCTGTTCAACATATATTTGGCCTGTTGTTTTCACTCATTGTCAACTGGGGTATGAAGGCGATATCATACGCCAATGACACCTAGTTGGTTTTCTCGTTTAAAGAGCAATCGGACGACGCCTTCAAGTGCTGCAAGGGTTGTTTAAAAGACATCTCCTTTTGGATGAACAATAACAAATTGAAACTCAATGCTGAGAAAACGGATGAGCTGTTCTTTGACAAAAATCCTCTGCCACCAGCTGACCTATGGTGGCCGCAGGAAATAGGTCTCCCACCCACCCCTGCATCGATAGGTAGAATCCGGGGGTAAAGCGGGTGACTGATCTCTCATTTTTAGCCCAGATCCGGCAAGTGACATCAGCATGTTTTGGGAAATTGAGAAGCCTGCGCAAGTTCCTCCATCTGTTACCTGAGGACTGCCGCCGATCTATAATACATGCCACGGTAACAGCTAGAATTGACTATGCGAATGGCCTCTATGTAGGTCTCATTTAGAGTGGGACTGTCTCCAGTCCCCAGAAATGCAAAGCATAACGCCACTTTTGGCTGAACCATTTTAATTCCACTTTTATACAAAGTAATCCATAACCCCTTGTCATTAGTATTCCAAATCTTCTGAAGACGGGAACACGCACCCCGTGTACACGTAATTTTCAAGTTTCTACTGTTCAACTGGTGTCACTAAGGACTTTTACCAAGAACATGATCGAGACGTAAATTCAGTCCAAGCAGTGTTTATTCATATCACATAACCCAATGCATTTCGGGCTTCACGCCCTTCTTCGGGGGTCACTGTAAGTAATGATAATACAACATAATTACAATACTGTTCGCACCAGTATTCACGTTTTACAATGTCAAACCATATGCAGCAACATTTATCTCTTGTTATTATAAAAAAGTGATCTCAGTATGCCTTAATTAATCTACACAGGTAAACCAATAAAATAAACCTCAGCTTCGAACCCATTTCTATTCGCGTTACTTCCCACTGTTAGATCGTGCTGAGCCACCCTCTTCTATTAATGACAAGCGCCCCTTTAATCCTAAAGCAGTTTGTTTGTTCTATATTCCTCAATCGGTTGAGCTGTTCTTTGGCAAAAATCCTCTGCCACCAGCTGACCTATGGTGGCCGCAGGAAATAGGTCTCCCACCCACCCCTGCATCGATAGGTAGAATCCGGGGGTAAAGCGGGTGACTGATCTCTCATTTTTAGCCCAGATCCGGCAAGTGACATCAGCATGTTTTGGGAAATTGAGAAGCCTGCGCAAGTTCCTCCATCTGTGACCTGAGGACTGCCGCCGATCTATCATACATGCCACGGTAACAGCTAGAATTGACTATGCGAATGGCCTCTATGTAGGTCTGCCAGCCTACTTGATTAGAAGATTACAGGTGGTGCAAAATGCGGCGCCGAGATTGATCAGACAAGTACCATTCGGTCATCGTATCTCTCCGCATATTAAGGAGCTTCACTGGCTGCCTGTGGCCAGAAGAATCGAATTCTAGGCTTTGACATTCGAAATTCCGCTCAATCTACGGTTAAATGCCTGAGTTACCTGAAACCACGTCCCTGCAGCTACAAGCAGAATCGACTATTGAGATCAAATACACAAAACGTATTGTATTCTCCCCGGTTTAGGAAAGCACGGATGGGAGGTAGATTCTTCACGGTCAAGGTTGCCAAGCTGTGGAACTCCTTGCCAAGTAACCTGCGACATGTTGACTCAGAGCCACTTTTCAGGAGAGCAGTGAAAACATGGCTATTTAGCTTGATCAACAGGCCTAGGTCACATGCTGAGCTGACTTCCTGCCTGTCACTATAGCTATAGCGCCAGGACACCTCTGTTTGATGTAGCTGTTCACGCTCTACAAATGTCTATATTATTATTATTATTTTTATCACTGTTAAAAAGCGACTACAAGAAGTTGCTCTCCCTTATGCACTACTCTTTCCTGCCAGATTATGCGTGCAACAAGAAGGCAAGTAATTGTTTTTAAAGTCCCTGACTGCAGCATGGTAATGACTCGAAACTTATGATACACAGAATCGATCAGACCCTCACTCTCAGGGAGGCCTTCCTGTCCCATGATGACACAAGCACCCTCGATCCTAGAGGCAGAGAACAACAAGACCGCCCCAATTGCAGGCCCAGGCTGGCGGAGACTGGACACTGGCTGCGGCTGCACCGATGGGCACCCTGAGTGAGATTAGAGGAGTGCAGGCTCCTCAGGCGAGGACGCTGGCTCTGGAACCAAATGATATTATATGACAGTAGTTTTCTTCTGCCTGTTATGTTGGAATGGAATGGAGAGGGCTGTGTTGTGGATAGGGAGGGATGAACTGTTGATATTTCTTATTTCAAGACTGCTTCCTTCATTCCATATTTTTATGTCTCTGGGGACTGGCGGGGGGCAAAATCTGGGTTTGGAGTTTTTCCCCCTCCTTAATCTCAGCTGATGGTCACATCTGAGCTCCCTAGAGAAGCGTAATCGATATGGATCCTTACCGATTGGACAAAGTTCTATGGTGCGACTGCCCGGGGGGGTGTAGTTGGGGGGGGGGGGGGGGGGGGTTCTTGTAAGTTTACCCCTTGTATGAAGGAAATGTTTCTGCTTCTTGCTTAGTTCCTGTTCAGGTGTTTTCATTTTCTTTCATCTTCATACTACCCAGGTGGGAGGCACAGGATGGAGTATGTGGGGTGCAAGGATCAATTTTATACTAAATATAAATGGCTAGCGCTAACTTCACCACTGGGGTTATCACCCGGAATGTCCGGGGTCTTCAATCCCACCCTCCAAGAGACACAAGGTTCAGATGTATCTCAAACTACAGAAAAGTCAAAGAGCTTTCCTCCAGGAGGCTCACTTAACAAAAGATGAGGGACTAGCACTACAGGAGTTCTGGAGGGAGAACATCTTTGTCACTACCTACTCAGCATTTGTTTGGGGAGCACTGTTCTGGATCCTTCCTGGGACTCTGTTTCTGTCACTGATAGAAAACACAGACCCAGATGGCCAATATGTAGTACAGGCTGGTAAACTGGATGGCAAAGACATAGGCTTTGTGAGCATCTATGCTCCCAATATGGCCCAACCGACTTTCATGACATCTCTAGCACCTCTTATCACTTTAATACATCACTAGCCAATAATATCCAGAAAGCACTTTAACTGTGTGGCTGAAGGCACTTTATACAGATCACACCACACACTACCTACATCCCCGATAAACAAAACAGCCCAACAATTCCAACAATGGAATAGTGCCTGGGGCTTACAGACACTTGGAGGTTTTTAATCTGGAGGACAACATCTGTTCTTACTGCTTGGTCATGCACGAGTTGTCGGCAGAGATGTTTTAACTCCTTCGATACGTTGGGCGTGTGCGTCGGACGGCCGGGGGCTGTCCGTTCTGCGCACGCGTCAAATTCCGCCCACCGCGGCGGTATTTGCGCTGCGGCGAAGCTGTTAAGGCATGGGCAAAGTATACTCTGGCCCAGGATCCCAACCTTTTCAAGGGCGGCCCTCACTTAAGTGTTTGGGACAGTCCCAGATTGTCTAGAGTTTTGAAATAAACGTTTTAATTACTCACTCGCTAGCAGCCGAAATGTCAGAGTGTTTATAATTGCCATATCATGCGGGAAACTTTTGCAGGGAGCGTGCACATGTACTGTTTCTTCCTCATTCACCACCACCGTAGAAACCTATCTCTGTCCCTGAGGACTCTCTGTACCGGTGGGTCAAGGCACACTAGGTAGAGTAGTGGCAGACAGACTACTGGGATTAGAATCTGAAGCTTTTCACCATTTGTGTTTGCTATGAGAACCCCAAAAGCTGCAGCGCTGGATAGCATAGAAAATGTCTGCAACAGATGGCCCCTTTTCTAGAGGGCTCGACTAGTTCTGATCAGTATAGGTAACAGGCCAGGCCAGATGTGCTGTGCTGCAGACACTGGGGACTTTGCCAGGGACAGTGCAAGCCGCAGGTGTGTGACTTCTACAGTGTCATCCTTTTTTGGTGGGGCACGCTAAGCAGCTTGTGTGTGCAGATTTCCAGGAAGCTTCTCACTTCACTGCAGAACTGTTGCAGAGTCCGGGGCTTAGCTACCATTGGTGCAGCAGGTGCAGTGGCACAGGGTCCCAGTGGCCTGATTATTGCTGTCTATTACCAGGAGGCTCATTTCCTTCCTTGCACTAGGGCCCACGACACGTTGGCTACGGCCTTCACGAGGAGTGTCATTAGAGTGATCTCCTGGACAAGTAGGTATCAGTCAGGCCAGGGTACATTAGCCTTCAGCTGGGAACGGGCTGGCAGAATAAAATACCTCAGTGAGTGAGAGCAGCGCAGCGAAGCATCATGTTACAGCACACGTTGTCATATGCAGTCTATCCGCTCAACTCTGATCCTCTTCCTTTGCCCAAGTTATCATTATGGGGCAGTGGACAGGAGACCTTCCATCTCTCCAGTGTGGCTGCTCACTATCTTCCCAAGCTAAAGTGAGTGAGTGGGGGCTGCAGATAGACATATGACAGCTGGAAAGTGAAATGGATACCGAAAAAGGAAAAGCCACTGGGGATCAGCGCAGATCCGTAGTTGCCCTAGGTGAGGAACAGTGGCAGCTCCTTCACCGTCGCTCCACTGCTTAAAAGAAAAAATACAATGATGATAATGTATAGTTATTATCATCGTTTTTTTTCCTACGGACGGGACGGTGCTAGGCAACGTAGGAGGAGGAGTGGTTTGCACTCCCTTAGTGATTGTGAACACTTGGCCGGCCAGAGGACTCACCAAGCAGTCATGCGCACTTTGCATCTTCCCCACCAGGCTGCATTACACAGCCTGGTGAGGAACATGCAAAGCCTCCCTGTTCCCATCTGAGCACTGAAACACAGTGCTCAGACCAATCACAACACTGCATTGCAGTGATGTGATTGGCTATGGGGAGCCAATCACAACACTGCATTGAGCGTTGTGATTAGCTTAGGAGAGGCTGTGTGCCTGGGTGCTTCCTGCTTCTGCTGCCGGCCGGGACTGGAGACCGGAGGATAAAGAGGACGGAGGAAAGGCATCCGTCCATTTAAGGTAAGTCCATTTTATTTTTTTACATTCCCACCAACCCCTAGTGGCAGCTGCTACTGGTGAGGAAGACTGTGCTACAGAAAGCGAGTCATTCCCTCACAGCCTGGTGGTTTTGGTGCCCCGTGCCTGGATAGTACAACTTGTGCAGAGGACTCTGGGTGCCTCAATACCCTCTTCTTTCTTCTTCCTGTGAGATGGTCTTTTCTGGCCGGCACCATGGTCAATGAGTGGAGTGCCTTTTCAGGCAGGAAGGTCTCTGCTTGTGTAGCTTGCTGTGTACGTTTGTGGTACAGTCCTCTTATGCTGCACTCCACCTCAAATAGGGGTAAAGTGTAAACTGCCTCAGCACAGGGTAGGTAGTGTGTGCATTATAGCTGCATGGGGGATCTCAAGGGAGATAAAGGGGTAGCAGCCCCGTTTCAAGTGGGCTCCGACATATATACTGGCAGGTGGACTCAACCTCCCCATGTCACCATTATAGTGCGGGGACCATATGCACCTATCAAAGTTATGGAGACAAGAGTACTGGGCATGAATAAAGTGAGAGCATGTGAGCCCAGTTCCTATTTACGAGTTGGCGTGTTTTGATAACCGTCGGGAGGGGCTGCCATTGTGTGTCCTCAGGACACTGCAGAGACTGTGAGTGATTCGTCAAACTGTGCAAGTGATTTACTTTTGAGGCTACAATGTAAGGTTCATGTTGCCCAACACAAACTTAGCCACATTTAAAACAATCAAGCAGATTATTACAACAATTGACTTTGAGAGTGACAGGTACCTTTGGGATGCAGGAGGACAGTGTTGTGACTTCTGTCATATACACTTCCAAAAGGAGCAGGCATCGGCAGAGCTGTTCAAAACAAGCTCAGCCAACAAGCAAGCATTGGCAAAGGCAATAGATCTTGCCTACGAGAGCTACTGGCTTGGCAAATATTTTGTAGCCATGCTGTACAGTAGCACGGATGCTATGCAGTGTGGCTAAAACTAATTTTAAAAAGTGCAATGACTTACCCAGGGCTAATGCACTTGAAAAAAATATAATGTGAATTAGGACTGGATGCATCATAGACCTTTTTTATTTTTATTTTTAGCCACACAATACAGCATGGTTACAAATCATTCTCAAAGTCAGCAAAGCTTGTGCTCTCCAGCAGGAACAAAAGACAGTGGCAGAGCCAATAGTCTCAAAAGTGAGATCTATTGGCTTTGTCAATGCTTGTTAGCTCTCGGCACAACACCCCTGTGATTCTGACCAAATCAGTTGATATCCCCATGGCTGAAAAAGAAAAAGAATGTTATTTGGTTCAAAAAAATTCTACCACACAAAGAAAGCAATTGTGCCATGTCCATGTCTTAATTCAAATACACTTCGAAGTAGATAACATTTGTAGTCACACTAAAAGCAGATAACATCTGTTGTTTGAATAAATATCCATTTCAAAGAAGAAAAAGGCTTATCTGAAGTGCATGTGACATAGAAAATATAGATACAGATGGAAGAGGTTCAACAGTGATAACTAGGAAGAAGTAAAAATAAAAGTAGTATCTGAATGTCAGTGCCATCAGAAGAAGAACAGTAATCAAGCTGAAGCAATCAGTACTTGGTCCATGCTCTAGCCGAAAGAATAAAAAGTGAAGCCAGCAAGCACTTGCCAATTTGAAGGCAGCAAACAAGAGTGACAATGAAGTCACCCAATATTAAGCAATGGACTGCAAGTCCCTTGTTGTATACAATATGTCTTGTAAAGTGCATGTGCTGTCGCAGGCGAGACCTAAAAAGGTGTTCATCTCCCATTTCTTGCTCACTTTCATAGTCTCCCCTCCCCCCAACTTTAAAACCAGTATAAACCAGAGGTTTGGTGTTTGACAGAAACTGATGATGTAATATGAAGGAGAACATCATGAAGAGAGACGGATGTAGAACATTTGCTTTTTGTAAATGTGTATTCCTGTAGTGTGGCTATACATTCCTGATGGGAATTACCCTTTACCTACAGAACATAGATGACTGAAGAACACTAGTAATCATTGCGGCCCGTATGGTTAAGTATATAGCGCAGGTTCATTGCATTGCATGCACAATGTGTTCAAAAAGTACTTCTGGCTGTCTTCTTTACACACTCACAATCAAATCAAGCATTGGCAAAGCCAATTTTGTGACACCGAACTATTGACATTTCTAATGCAGAATGTTTTCCGTTTTAACAAAACACATTCAAGGTGGCTGCCATGTATGCATGCACAGGCACAGTGGCCATCTTGGAGTGAGTTTTGTTAACATTAAAACAAAACCTATTCTGAAAGGATTGTGGTACTTGTGCACATTATAACACTTGGGGGGCATAGTACAATGATTTCAAAACCCTTCTGAGATGGTCATCCGTCAATACAGGTGGCCAGGCAACAGGCGTTATGGGGTTGGAAGGGAAGAGCCAAGCAGGCACTAGGAGTGGGTTGTAATTTTACACAAAGAGGTAAGAAGAAGGGGGAGTAGATCACAAAAGAGAGGTGTAGAAAATATTGTCTCTTGAACACTGCAATTGACAATAGCAGCAATCAACAGTGGAAGGAGGCAACTCATCCAATCAAAATACTGTGAGACTGAAATGTTCTTGGACTGGGAAAATATAAGAACTGGGGAAAAAGCCATTGCATCAATAGCAGATACTTGAGACAGACTACAAAGCCATCCAAACATGAGCAAGAGGCTGACCCAAAGCCCACTCTCAGCTATATGTAATGTATTGGAAAAATAGATATGGAAGAGACAGCTGAAAAACAGCGGCAAAAAGGTCAGCTCTAGTGGAATAATTTAAATGGTTGAATGTGTCATCACACGCAGATGTATGTGTGCAGACCCTGCAGCAGTCAAGCCTTTTCAGGTTTATAAAAAATCTACTGATTCCAAAATGGTGGACGTCAATCCTAGAGTGGTAAATTAAAAGAAGATGCGCAAAGCCCATTTTTGAGACCGAAAACCTAGAAACTTAGAGCTGATCACAGCTTGTCATGCACAGTTTAATATGTCCTTGAAAAGAAGGACAAACGATCACCAGCCTTAACTGGGAATGTTTAATAATGGCTTAAAAAATGAAATATGCCAAAATATGTTGCCAATCTGTTAATTATATTATAACTAGTAATAAGGTTTTATCTACTTTAAGAACTCACATTATGGAAATGGGTTTCCCATTTTAAGGGGTGATACTGGCTTACATCCAGTTCTAATGCCTACTCAAATGTTTACATCAATATAGTTTCTTGACATGAGTTGCATTTCGATTACCATGAGGTTCTTTTCGCTCTGCATCACTTGTAATACAGATTTCTGGATCACCCTGATTACTAATGTATTATACAATGAATGCACTTCTCAACTCCCTGATCATTATCCACAATTGTTCCTATTTTTACAAAAGTGAGTATAACCGATTTAAGATGTTACAGACTGATCACACTTGATTCCATGGTCAAAATAATCGGAAGAATTGGTTTCCACAGAGAGTGGGTAAACAGAACAACATAATAAATCCTTTTTAGTATAGGTTCAGAGACCAGCTGGATACTCTGGAGCAATGCATTTCTTAATGAGCAAATATACAAAAGCAAGATGTTGCCCACTGTAGCTAGCCTTTATGGGCTTATACAGTGCATCTGACAGGGTTAGTTGTAAAAAAAAAACTCAGGCTACTCCAATTAAAATAAGGCCTTGATGTAGCAATGGTTAACCTTCTCTCGGACTTGAACCTCAATCTCAGAGCCAAGGTTAGATTTGACCCCGATAGGGAAAAAACTGCTGCTTTTAATTTAGAAGGAGCTGTTCGTCAAGGATAAGTTCTTGTTCCGCTTTTATTTATTTTATATAGAATCCACATTTGCACCTGGTTAATAAATGCTTAGATGTGCCTGCATTTAATACAAAATCAGTACTGGTATAGTTGTACGCTGATGGCGCGGTTGCATTGGCTCATACCCCAAAAGGATCTGAGGAATCTGGTGGTTGCTTATACTGATTTTATGTCTGATGTAGATCTTGACACTCATTTTTCAAAGTCTCGCATGATGTCCCGTGGTTAGAGTAAATCACATTTGCGCACTTTTGCCATTGGTAATAATAGGCTTGAAAAGGTAGCACATTTGCCTTATTTTTGGGTAGTTTATAACTCTCACTTCGCTTAGGGAAACAATATTATGACCTGTTATCAAAAATTCAGCCGAGTAATGGGGGCTTTGTTTAACTAAATACCTTTTGGTGGTAAACCTATTACTCCGATGTTAGAAATTTACAAGACCCAATTTGTCCCTGATACGACATATGGAGCAAGATTCTGGGGCTATGCTAACTTATCCATCTTAAAGGTGGAGAATTGTTTTTGTCGTTATCTCCTATCTCTTCCTCCACTAACCCCACCTTACATTTGGCATGAGGATCGTGGCTTATATGTTTCGAGGATAATATTAAGCTTGGTCCCGTTATTCGGTGGTAATCAGTTTGCTTAAATTCCCACGCTTCTCTCGATCAATTTTTTTATTACAGATTGTTTCACTTTAGACAATGGCTTGAAAGTTCCTTGGTTGCTGTACAAATGTTAGGCTGTAATAAATTATCTAAGGCACCAGTGAGAAACGTTTGCAGCTGTGCATGCTACTGCTGGTATAGAGCCCTAATTTTAATTGGTATCTAGACAGTGGGAAAGGGTCCTGTTTTGTAGATTCAGATCACACACGATTTGTAATCCGTTATGTTTTCCCTTAAGACAATTCAACAGTTCAAATGTGGGCACCTGTACCTGCGATGGCACCTCAGATCAGCACTTTTTTTGTAAAAATGTTGAAGTTTCCAATAGACTTGTTTTTTAATGCCTTTGCTAAGAAATTATATTTTTGATAAATGTAGAGCAGCGTTGCATTTCTTACAAATTCTGAATGATGATATTGTATGTTTTAGAGTTGGTTCTTTTTTAAAATCCATTGTACGTGGTCAAAAGTAAATGCTTTTTTATTAGTGTGCTCGTTTTTTAATGACTGTACAATTGTGTGTCTTTTGCTTTCTGGCCATAAGTAGGCTGGGCATGCCAAGACATGGGTCCCAGGCTCACTGTGCCACTGGATTCATGTTATCCTGGCTGATGAGGGGTGAAACCCCGAAACCGGACCTAGGACGCTTGTTTCGGTCCAGGGAGGACCCGGCTTGGCAGGACTGTTCCCATGAGGTAAATAGTCAAGACTGATTTGCATATGGCCTGGTCGAAACTGGGGTGGCATGGTGAGCAAAAGAATGATGGATTTAACCCAGATCTCTAGACTGGGGGTGAATGTTTTGATTTGTTCTGCATCCCGTCCATTAATTGTGTCTCTTTTGTACTTTTATGAGCAACTCTGATATTTGAAATAAAGTTTTGTGACTGACTGCCTGAGAAAGGACCAGTCTGATAGCTGATTGCAGCTTTTGCCCCCAACCCAAAATAAATAAATTAAGTAAACATAGTTTAAAAAAAAGAGAACCGGATAATGAACCAATGGAGGAGAAGGAAAGTGGAGAAAAGCCACAGAGCAACAGGAGCAAGAGCAGGGAGTGGAGGGGAAGCAACGGAGGACCTGGAATAGGGTGGAGTTTTAGGAACAAAACATGTGATCCAGACAGGGAGGAGAACAGAAGCAAGCTGATGGTGGAAGCAACAAGGATACTTCGGTGGAGGGATGTGAAGGGTGAAGCTGAACATAGAAGTGAAAGCAAAAAAATACTAAAATAAAAGTACTTCACTGTTGCCAGGAAGCATGGTGAAGGAACTATGCTTTGAGGGAGAGAAACATATATACAAAGAGAGGAAGGATAAGCAATGGCCTGACCTAAAGTCTACTCTAAGAATTAGTACTGCACAAATTAGTTCTATCAACATCAAAGATCTGAAAGCTAGCTGGGGGCAGGAACTAAAAATAGGGGAAACCACTCAACAGCACTTCAGGAGTGGGGTCATTTGATAAAGTTCTATGCTAAGAGACCATTAAAGTCTTTTGCTGTGAAAATATTCTGAAGACACTTTTGTGTTCCTAAGTTCATTGCACGAAGGCTCTGGCTGACGTTGGTCTGGAGGAGAGCTAGCTGGTGTGCAGAATAAGTTAAAACTGCTAGGATATATTAATTAAGCACTGAAACTTTCTTGTGAGCAAATATCGCTCATTCAGTTCTCATTTGACCTCCCTGGAAACCTATAGTAGTCACTGGTGCAGTTCCAGTCACAAGTTCCATGACTGTCTCTTTAAAGTATTTTTTACTGATACTATTGGAGATAAATGTCGGCTTAAATGATTTGTGTGGTTTGGCTTATGCAAGACAATAGGAAAACTGAGCCTACTCTTCTGTAGGGTGCAATCGGTTGCGATAGAGCAAAGGTTTCCACTGGTTATCAAAAGTAAAACTAATGTCATTAAATGTCGAACACTAAAACTGGAGCTCTCCTTGTGCCAACAGTAATGTTTTCTGGTCAGAACTTATTGTAAGCATGAACGGGACTTTAAAAGGCAATATAAATTATAGTTAAATAAAGGTACATTGCTTAAGCTAATCAAATTCTTCACACACGCTGAAGCAGGGGTCTCCAACATTTCCTTTACTAGGAGCTACTTATGTATGTGTCCCACAGAACTATATTATTAGTGTTTTAACAGGGACCACATCAGAAATGATTAAATTAGTGGCCACCCCAGGCAAGATTACCAGCATTGATTATCCCAGTGCATCAGGAAGGACTGCCAGCAGTAATGTGAAAAAGGCTTTATCAATTTGGAATGCCTCTGCATGGGTAATTGATACCAGCAATAGTTGCAATGCTCCAGGCACAAGGCTAAGTGTATTAGTAATAAATCTTTCCCATGACGCACAATTTATCACCACAAATATCAACATTAAATATTTTTAACAAATTCAGCTATTTTTCTCCAAACAGCCGGAAATGAGTTCTGAAAATATTTACATTTTTGTCACAAATACACACTTTTCAATTTTGGTATACATATAGTAATTCAACTGCGCAAAAGCTTCTAAATTAGTAGGCTGGAATGCTAAATAGAGGCAGCTGGAGAGCTACTAGTAGCTCACGAGCTACTCATTGGAGAAGCCTGACCAGAACTAAGAGGGCTGGATATCTCACAGGTACCGGGCAATGTACAAGTAGGGATGACATGTGGCTTGCAGTGAATATAATCCTACACAACAATTCCTGCAAGACTGCAGGCTGGGTCGAAATTTACTAGGGCCTAACTGTTCTCTTATGAAGGATCTCAAAAGTATAAAGAATTTTAGGGCGGGGGGGGGGGGGTTGATCTAACTTCTATTAACTTCAATAAAAGATGTGCCATCTCCAACAATTAGGGCTACATATTCACCTCTGCACTGTCTACTGCTTCTCCCAATTTAACACAATTGAGGGTTGAAGATTTTTAATATCAGCTACCCTCTATCCAACCTCTTTAGGCTAGCTTTAAACCCTATCTATCTATCTATCGCCCTCATTCTATCTATCACCCTCACTCTATCTATCTATCTATCTATCTATCTATCTATCTATCTATCTATCTATCTATCTATCTATCTATCTATCTATCTATCTATCTATCTATCTATCTATCTATCTATCGCCCTCACTCTATCGCCCTCACTCTATCGCCCTCACTCTATCGCCCTCACTCTATCGCCCTCACTCTATCGCCCTCACTCTATCGCCCTCACTCTATCGCCCTCACTCTATCGCCCTCACTCTATCGCCCTCACTCTATCGCCCTCACTCTATCGCCCTCACTCTATCGCCCTCACTCTATCGCCCTCACTCTATCGCCCTCACTCTATCGCCCTCACTCTATCGCCCTCACTCTATCGCCCTCACTCTATCGCCCTCACTCTATCGCCCTCACTCTATCGCCCTCACTCTATCGCCCTCACTCTATCGCCCTCACTCTATCGCCCTCACTCTATCGCCCTCACTCTATCGCCCTCACTCTATCGCCCTCACTCTATCGCCCTCACTCTATCTATCGCCCTCACTCTATCTATCGCCCTCACTCTATCCATCGCCCTCACTCTATCCATCGCCCTCACTCTATCCATCGCCCTCACTCTATCCATCGCCCTCACTCTATCCATCGCCCTCACTCTATCCATCGCCCTCACTCTATCCATCGCCCTCACTCTATCCATCGCCCTCACTCTATCCATCGCCCTCACTCTATCCATCGCCCTCACTCTATCCATCGCCCTCACTCTATCCATCGCCCTCACTCTATCCATCGCCCTCACTCTATCCATCGCCCTCACTCTATCCATCGCCCTCACTCTATCCATCGCCCTCACTCTATCCATCGCCCTCACTCTATCTATCTCCCTCACTCTATCTATCTCCCTCACTCTATCTATCTCCCTCACTCTATCTATCGCCCTCACTCTATCTATCGCCCTCACTCTATCTATCGCCCTCACTCTATCTATCTCCCTCACTCTATCTATCTCCCTCACTCTATCTATCTATTGCCCTCGCTCTATCTATCGCCCTCACTCTATCTATCGCCCTCACTCTATCTATCGCCCTCACTCTATCTATCGCCCTCACTCTATCTATCTCCCTCACTCTATCTATCTCCCTCACTCTATCTATCGCCCTCACTCTATCTATCTCCCTCACTCTATCTATCTATTGCCCTCGCTCTATCTATCGCCCTCACTCTATCTATCGCCCTCACTCTATCTATCGCCCTCACTCTATCTATCGCCCTCACTCTATCTATCGCCCTCACTCTATCTATCGCCCTCACTCTATCTATCGCCCTCACTCTATCTATCGCCCTCACTCTATCTATCTATCTATCTATCTATCTATCTATCTATCTATCTATCTATCTATCTATCTATCTATCTATCTATCTATCTATCTATCTATCTATCGTCCTCACTCTATCGCCCTCACTTTATCTATCTATCTATCTATCTATCTATCTATCTATCTATCTATCTATCTATCTATCTATCACCCTCACTCTATCTATCGCCCTCACTCTATCTATCGCCCTCACTCTATCCATCTCTCTATCTATCTATCGTCCTCACTCTATCGCCCTCACTCTATCTGTCTGTCTATCTGTCGCCCTCACTTTATCTGTCTATCACACTCACTCGATCTATCACCCTCACTCTATCGCCCTCACTCTATCTATCTATCACCCTCACTCTATTCATCGCCCTCACTCTATCTCCCTCACTCTATCTATCTATCTATCTATCTATCTATCTATCTATCTATCTATCTATCTATCTATCTCCCTCACTCTATCTATCTATCGCCCTCACCCTATCTATCGCCCTCACCCTATCTATCGCCCTCACTCTATCTATCTCCCTCACTCTATCTATCTATCGCCCTCACTCTATCGCCTTCACTCTATCTACCTATCGCCCTCACTCTATCGCCTTCACTCTATCTATCGCCCTCACTCTATCTATCGCCCTCACTCTATCTATCTGTCTATCTATCTATCGCCCTCACTCTATCTGTCTATCTATCACACTCACTCTATCTATCTATCTATCGAGCGCCCTCACTCTATCTGTCTATCTATCACACTCACTCTATCTATCGCCCTCACTCTGTCATCTATCTATCTATTGCCCTCTATCTATCTATATCGCCCTCCCTCCCTCCCTCCCTCTATCTATCGCCCTCCCTCTATCTATCTATCGCCCTCCCTCTATCTATCTATCGCACTCACTCTATCGCATCACCAAAGCATCACTCAGCACCACCACAGCATCACTCAGCACCACCACAGCATCACTCAGCACCACCACAGCATCACTCAGCACCACCACAGCAGCACTCAGCACCACCACAGCATCACTCAGGGGCACCACAACATCACTATGCGCTACCACAGCAGCACTGAACGCCACAGCATCACTCTTCGCCACCACATCACTCAGCGCCACCACAGCATCAATCTGTGCAACCATTCAACAACAACTGGTTCAAATATGTTCTCTCAATGTTTCAAGCTTTATTACAAATGTCACAAAAAGATGTCAATATTTCACTTCTGTTCTTGGATTTTCGTCACAATAAAATACACTGAACATAATCTTCACAAAAGTTATTTACAAAAGTTTAAGCTATTGCCATTATAAATTATAATAACTTTTATTTAAGTATTAATTATTTTTTTTAAAAGCCATTGTTATTTGTAATTTCAATACATCTAAGTCACGTAAATACAACACATATTGCATTACAAATGTGATAGGTGTCCCATTTGCGAAAGTTAAAACTATTGGCATTGTAAATGAAAAGCTATTACTTTAGCTATTTTCAAAATCAACACATAAATACATAACTTGTCATTTACAATACCAATAGCTCAAACTTTCCTAATGCGAGACCTATTGCATTGCAAATGCTTGTTATTTTTGTAATGCACCACTAACAACGCCAACGGGGAACTCTGCGCCCCTTCATAGTAATCAGGGTGGGATCTGAACGTTCGATGAATTACATTTTCAATCGATTTTACTAACATATTTTTATTGCTTGTTCTGAAAATTCTTACTGTTCCTTAAAAAGGTTTCTCTGGTACACCAAACAATTTCTTAATTCCTGGAAAAAAAGTAAATCAATCTACTTCAAGTCTGTTGATATTACACCGAGCATATTCCATTTTCAAAATGCAGAAACGTTCTCGCCTCAGCCCCTTCGCCATCTGTTTCTGATAATTAGAATACAGATATTCCTCACAAGTTGTGAGGTAAATATAAGCTTTGACATGCTGCAGAAGCGAGGCGCACGGATGTTGGTTTCAAAATGAAGCGGTTGTGTTACTCAAAGCGGATTTCATTTAGAATCTGACTGCCGTTCGCAGCATGTATCATGAGCTCAAAGTCAACCACTATTTAAAAGAAATACGTAAACAAAAACTGATATCTGTACGAAGGTAAGACGAGAAACAACTACAGATACTCGGAAAAGAAAATGTCAAACATAAATGTTAACTACTTATGCATTTTTTGCCATTTTGTACATGTTCTTATTTCAGTAACAATACACCCTTTCCTCAGCATCACTGAAACAAAAACAAATTATGTTTCAGTTTACTGGTTCAATTTTGGCCAGAGTTTAAAAAAAAATGAAAAATATCCTGATATGTTATTAATTTGGCCACAGATTCCACTACTATTTGCTGAAAAAGTTTACTTTGAGGCCTTTAAAGTCTCTAAAGTGCAAATGAAGATACATAAGCAATTGCTTAGATAAAACAGACCAAACATGGAGCTTTTGATAAATTATTAATAAGTGAAAGAATAACCTACAGTAAAATAAATTGCCTGTGGTAAATCCAAATTGCACTGATACTTTAAGCACATATGTTCAATTCACTATAAAGAACTGCATTCAAATATTTGTTTTAGCAACAGGATGTTGACAATTGAGCCACCACAACTAAAAGCCATTAAAAACACATCCATAAAGTAGGCGGACAACACCATTTATTTACCAAAATGGCACCTCTTAAATGTACAGTCTTCTTACTACGTGGAGCCAACAAATACTTGTGGAAGAAGATCCATACCATTTCAGATGTAGGTGAATGGATCCTAATAAGCAAAGTGAATTACTATACCTTCTGTTGGCACTGCTAACTTTTCTGAGATTTTCACAGAAAACACATATACGTGTTTTTTCCATTAACATGTCCCACTGCCCAGAGTGTACTTGGCGACACCGTTTGGCATGTACGTCCCGACTACGCCACATCTAGTCACTCAAAATCCATTCATGCTCCATGCACTTACTGAGGAGCCACAGGTTCAGACTATTACCCCATGATGAGGCAGTGGTTACTCAAACATAATCGAAAGGTAGATCATTCCCAGTTCACCAGGATTTAGGCGAGCCACATGAGAAACAAAGGCTTTAGCGCAACCTGGGAAAGAAAAAATGGCCTGCCAATCAACCACGTCAGCAGCCATTAGTCCATGATGGCTTCCACAACTTACCATACCACAGAAGATTAATAAATAATAAATAACCAACTTCAACATGATGCTTTCTCAGTCAATCTGCACACTAGCTTCGGTCGTCTGAAATGTCGTTTTGTGCAAGGGAGATTTTTGGCATTCAGTGAGTTTGCGAATGTATCTAGTTTCTGCAGCTGCAGGGACCAGAGGCAGTGCTTATTAATGATTGCCCAATCGTCCCTACTTTTCTTAGGCCTTGGTGGGCTGGCAAAGACAATGTGCTAAATGGATTCTGTTATAAGAGATGGTGTCTTCAAAAGCAGAATTCCTTAAATAAGACTGAGCCACATCTGTGATATTTTCCAGAGAAACAACATTTTCGATATTAAAACATACTGGAGTCATTAACATCCTGTGAGGTTATACCGTTTATAAGAACACATTAAATGGATGCTCACCAATTGAAGAACAATGAGTTTAACAATCCCATCCCATAATATGAGAATGATGCCACCCACGTGTCTGTAACAGACCAATGTTTGTTACAAATGATGTCCAATTGCCTAGCAATGCAATTTCCATCAGCCTGCACAATTGTTCAAATAAGTTTAAACCCATTCCTCATACCTGAAGCATTTTTCATATATCCATTTGCATCCACTGTTGTATACATGATATATGGCCCAGGCTGGTTCACTCCAAAGGGCTAGGGAAAATAATGTCAGAGTAAGATTAAAATGCAAATTACTTCGCCTAAATCAACAACAAGGGGTTAACTTTTTTTTAAAATGGTTGTATGTTGTTATGCTGACTCCTTTGACAGATGTTTGTATTGAAATGGCCTGGCCCCTTGATAATCAAGGTTATCGCTTTATTTCGGTATACAAATACCATAAAAGCAGAACAAAAATACAATTTATAGTAAATGTCATATACAATCTATTACACACAATTAATAAAAACAGGTACAAGAATTGATTAAAAGAGTTAAAACAAGGATTAAATTGACACGGAAAGCCTTATATTACGAATCAACCAAGCCCATTTCAAGAATTTTGACACAGCACATACAATCACAGGGGATGTGTCAGTCATTAAAATACGCATTGCCACTATACACTGACGAATGCCCAGGAGTCTACAAAGTGGTTTAAGCCAACGAGTCCGCGGGGCACAGTAGTCCGGGCATTCAAAGAAGATGTGGGCTACAGACTCTACACGAGTGGAACAGGATGCACAAAAGGGTGAGAGTTGGTGAGGGCGCTTCCAGCGGGCGACTACCTCCCCTACTGGTAGAGTCCCCACACGAAACTTGAAATACAGGGTGCGGTCAAACGGAATGGAATCAAGTAATGAGGTTGTGCATTTGGGAATAGTGACGGCCGTCAACTATGACTGAATTTATATACAAGAGTAAAGACACTTATTTGTAGCCACAGTGTGAATCTTTTACCAATAGTTATGGAATGCTTTTTTGAGCTTCAGCGTGAGTGCTGACTAAGAGAAATTTGAGGTGAGGGTTTGTATAGTTGTGGCCATGCTGCATGGAATGCAATACCAATAAATATGACTGGCGCATAAGACAAGCAAATCTCTAACATTTACCATCGACATCCCGTAAGGAGACCGACTCCTTCCTAATACTATATAAATCCCCTAATTATAGTAACATCAGCTCTTTAATCACTCTATTGATTAAAGGAGCGAACATTAATGCAAATATGAGGTAAATATCTGCACATGTGCCTTGCTTTACCAGTTAAAATATATTAAGTTCTAATGATTTCTTAAATTAATGCTCTGGCTCTAAAGACTGAACATTGCACGGTATTGACTTCATCTTCGCCAGAGAAAACCTGATCGATTCTTCTTCTCCCATCCCAGTAGGTTGGTTAAATCAATGAAGACTAGATGCCCCCTTTTGACAAACAATACTAATCAAGCACACTGAACAACAAGATGGTGTTTTATCCCCCTGCACTCCGATTTTACAATAGGTTTAACTCATAGAACTCATACAACTCAGGAGAACTCATTCTTATAATCTTTGAGTCTGCCTCCTGGCTCGGGCAAAAACCAATCTAGTCAAAGAGTAAAAGCAGCAAACAACGCATGACTATCCAGATAAGGCCATGAGCCAGCTTTAAGGTGCACATTGGTACAGATCTCAAGTAGGGAACAAGATAAAGAACATACTTTATTAAGTATAGCCTGGAAAGAAACTGCCCACAAAAACTATCTTTCATAATAATTTTAGTAGAATCCAGATGTACAAAAACTTGAAACTTTCCAACTTCCTCCTTCTCAGGAAAATTGTGACATGGTTGTGCAGTCATGGGCATCCATTAGAACAGAACAGAATATTGTGATCCCAAATGCTCTTAAGTCGATGGTCTCTCAACTATCACCCTTGAAGGATGGCTCACCTGAAGTTTGGGTGCAGACAAGAGCAGTTTTGTGTGCGGTGTTGCTACTCATCAACAGCAACAAAACGCCTAATCGCGACACTCCTGCACCATGGAACCCTTCTCACCTCAGCTCCAGCATTATATTCTGGAACCACGCCACCTTCCACAAGCATCAAGTCACCTTCACCACTTACACTGTAGTGTGGAAAAACCACATAACAATGAATTCTGCATAAATACCAAAATGAACTTTGCTACAAGAGTGGCCAACTACCTGCCGCCCACGACTCTTCTGATAGACCCTACAATACATTGCCAAAAATCCTTATAGTTGTGTGCTCTGTCATGAAATTCAAATATGAACATGCACAGGGACAGGGACTGGGCATGCGATTTTCAGAATTCCATATGGACAGACTGCATAAAATATAAATACTGTACAGAAAATTGAGGCAGCGGCAACTTGTACTTTATAGCTTCCTCTGCATGTACTGCACCTCACTTTAAAACGCCATTTTTGCATCAGAAGAACATCTCCTGCTACACTCCAAGTATCTACATCCCACTATCACAGCTATGAGGAAAACAACTTAAAACACTGAGCTTCCAAAATGTTTAACCCTCCTCCTCAAGGCCACAAGGATTTCAACACTATGGGCCGGATTACGAGTCTGGCCCGTGGAGGCACGGCAGCCCAGGCACTGCTGCTCCGACCCCCCTATTACAACTAGGGCAGTTGGACTGCCATTGCAGTGCAAATGCTGCCAGTGAACCGCAATTCCCTGGAGGTGGTGCGGCGGTGTAGAGGCAGCAATATGTTTGGCGAACACGAGTTTCCTCTCCGCCACTGTTTTCATGGCAGTTCCTCCTCCATTAAAACTATGGCATATAGGAAACAAGTGGGGCCCTTCAGGGCCTGCTGTCTCCTCAGGGCCATGGGGTGCATGCACCCGAGTCCCTGCACTGAACGGACTTTAGAGACCATGCCGTGCAGGAACTTTTTTTGGGCGTTCCCATTACAGTGCCCATTTTCAGAAACACCGCCGTGGGAACGCCCAAAAAATGCCTGCCAGGCATGAGAAACACTTGGGTTTGGCGGTCTGCTGCCGCACCGCTAAACTTGTAATCGGGCCCTATGTATCCGAACTCGACTGTTCACAAACAACAGTGCCTTTAGGCAATTCATTTACTAGTGTGGTGTAATAAATGACTAACATAATTCAATCACCAGGGAAAAATAGGGATAACTGAGGGTTTGCTTGAGATATTACTGAAATATGTATACAATTAGTGGAATAACTAAAAAAATGTACAACATTTTTTTTAACCTATTTGTATAGGGTAAAACGTAGGTCATTGCATCAACTAAATAGGTACACTTGTCATTTTTGTACCATCTTTAAATGAACTTGCCAGTATTGTATCTTCCACACTGTGCAAGGGAGCTTTACAAAAAGCAGCAACAGATAAGGGAGGGGAATGCAAGGACAGCGGTTACAAACACTTCGCATTCTCTGCAGACAGCTCCGGTCAGTGGTGCAGAAAGCAGCCATGCCTCTGCTACCAATGAGCTCTCATCAACAAATGCAAATGTGAAGCAGATGACTGGCTGCAGCCCAATGGCCTGGTGGAACTGCAGCCTGCACCGAGCATGCAGAAGGGTTGTCACTGGGGATGTTTCAAACCATTCGATAATTTCTGAGCTCTCGGCCCCACTTAATTTAATGTGCAGGGCACACGACCCCCTAGGGTGGGAAGTTTGAAGAAACAAAGCATGTGCACCAATCCGACATTATTAGAAATCATCTAAAGTCTTCGTAAAACAGAGTATAACATGACCTTTTCCTTCTAAACACCAACCTTGCTTTTCCATCCCTTTGTCGCTAGGCAACCGATGCCAAATACACTAATAATTATCCAGACTTTTTAAAGTTCTTGTAATTATGCACAGCTGGGTAATCGGGAAAAGAAAATACACATAACGGCGAAATGTAACAACAAAGTCAACAGGATTCGGAAAAGAAAGATCCCATTTAGGGGTGGTCCAGTTCTTGCTACAGTTTGGTGCCCACGAATGGTACTGCTGGGTAGAGGTCAGCTTTACTAACTGGATTGTGCTCTCACTTTGGGATATGGGCGCCATTCCCAAGCGTTCCTGGCATTTTTTTATTGACTAGTGGAGATCTACTGGCACTGAATTTGGTAAGCGAACATTGGTCTGTTTAAAGTAGTGTTTGGTGGCACTTTATGTTATTTCAGTGGATAAACCTGTTAAATTTGATCTTACCAAATGTCTCCCTGATGCGTTTTTGTACAAATGAGTGCCCCGCAGCGCTCTGCAGTTAACCTGTTTTCACCAGAGTGCATAGCTGTCCATTACCCCGCCTGAAATGCTGTGCATTTGAGACATATACATATATAAACACAAATGGCTGACAGTGGTGTATTCGATAAAATTACAATAATTTAGGAACAAATCCTGTTACATTTTGTTGCAACAAAAAATAAAAAATACTTATCTGAGCTGCAGCACAAAGAGCAGAAACACAAGCCTCCCACACGGACCTGCCAACATACTCACACCCGCTTTGGAGGGGGCCCTGCCAACATACGCCCACCCTGCTTTGGAGGGGGCCCTGCCAACATACCCCCAACCCCGCTTTGGAGGGGCCCCTGCCAACATACCCCCACCCCGCTTTGGAGGGGCCCCTGCCAGATTAAGGCCAAACTGGAGTCAAAACATCTACACTCAGCAACACAACCAAAAGAGCTGCCAGTTGGTTTAGATTATGGAGATTATTAGATTCTAATAGATGCCCATGACTGCACAACATTGTCACAATTTTCCTGAGAAGGAAGAAGTTGGGAAGTTTCATGTTTTTGTACATCTGGATTCTACTAAAATTATTATGAAAGATAGTTTTTGTGGGCAGTTTCTTTCCAGGCTATACTTAATAAAGTATGTTCTTTATCTTGTTCCCTACTTGAGATCTGTATCCTTCTTAAGAGTGCTCATGTGCTCCTCGAAAAATCAAGTGACTTATACACATTACAAGCCATCTAACATTACTTGCATTTGATCCATATGGACGTGGTAAACGCCCCGGAACCTTGTACCAATGTGAGGACATGCAGACTCGCCGCATAACTCATAAAAAAGCCTATTCTTCTTACCCACAACCACAATATAGTTGGCCACATTAAATGTACATTAGGTCACTGGGAGTACCTCAGCTGTGGGCAACCAGAAACTTCAAACAAATTCTTTGTGTATTTTGATGTTTGGTTATTTTCTAATTACCATGTTCGTCAAACTGTTGTGCCACTATTTCAAAATTCCAAAACTAAAGCACCCACACTGCACAGTAGAAAATGCTCTGCCCCCCCCCCCCCCACCACACTTCCCCTCATGTTGGCGAGAACACTGATAACGGATTTAAAATAGCTGAAATCTATTCTTTGGGGTTGTGGGGGGGCTCTACTCTGAATATATGATAGGCCTCAACTCCTCCTCTTCATAAGGCACTGTAACAACCTCTTGAAAAAGCGTCAAACTTGTTAAAATGGTTTAGGGTGCATTATTTTAAACAATTTTGAAAAAACGTACTAATTTAATATTTATTTTGCTTACTAGGTAGTTTGGTTGCACACATGTGAAATACCCGGTTTGTGAATGGAAGCAACATTCTGAACAGTTATTTTGTGTTGTCGTTCTGCACTATTTAATTTCAGACAATGCCATACTAGTACAAATGCTATTTTAGGTCTGGCGTTAGCCAAGACCTTTTGCTTTTACTAAAGCATATAATTTTCCTACTTATAGAGTCTTTCAGCTGGCAATTGGAATACATTGGTCTTTTACCGTGTCATTCACAACCTCACCTGTTGCAGCATACAGCATGGGGCAATAGGTAAGTTCACTTCAGCCACTGTCAAAGACAACCTTGTGTTGTTCCACAAGGGGCACATTCGCACACAAAATATTTCCCTTCAGTGTCATGTGCGCTTTTTAATGGCTAAAATAGTTTTGCTCTTTCCCACTTTTTTCTTTTTTTTAATACTGGAGAGGGCCTGGCTGCTCCCACAAAAATAGTTTTATAAATACCACAGCAAAATAAAATTAAAAATAAAGCAAAAAGGCTAACAGCTAACACAAGGCCCATGCGCTTTGCCAGGCCTTGTGTACAACAAGGGAAATGTCCTTAAGAACGAAGCCGGAATCCTGCTGTACCTTCACAGCGCCTGCAATAGATCTAGCGCGTCTTTAATACGCATTCGTTCAGGACGCGAGTCGTTATAACGACTTGCCTAAGGGGGCGCATTGGTGGAATTGTGTTGGATTTAAAGTCCAACACCTTGTGCAGACTGGAGTTGGAATAGTAAATTATCCTATTGCAAAATCCAGCGCCCCCCTAAGGCAAGTCGTTATAACGGCTTGCATGCTAAACAAATGCGTACTAAAAACGCATTTGTTCTAATGACAGCACTGTGAAGGCACAGCAGGATTCCGGTTTGCAGAATACCATCATACATTCGTACAAGTATGCATACTAAAATATATGTTCCCTCTAGACAGCAGCGTTCTAAGCGTACACTGAGAATGCGCTTACATAACAATTATTTTGTGGTCTTTTCTGCAATCCACATGATGGATAGGTTGCTCTGCTTATACTAGCTTGCTCGAAACAGCTTACTCGGATACCAGTTTGCACAAAACCATCTTTGTTTCGACATAGCGCGCTGAAAAACAGCTCAAATGTAGGCAGCGCATTGCTGATTTAGACATTTTTCATCTCCTCCATCACAATGTTTGTGTGGGGAGAAGGGTGAAAGGTTGAAACGGGATGGGGGTAGACTTCCGCCACTTACAGTAGAAAATAATCCGGTCGAAAAATCTGTAGAACCCAGGCACTTTCTGGCCATCCTTGCAAGAAAGATGTCACCCGCCCTCAAGCTGGAAAGTTATGCAAAAGTAGCTGTAAAGGCTCTGAGTGGATGTCTTATTGTTATAAAGGATGAAGATGATGCAGCAGTGTGACATCTTCCACCACCCTTTCTCTTAAGACATGAAAAGACTGCTGCTGCAATTGAGGTTGCATAGGAGATTGTTGCTGATCGGCAAATTAGAGGCTGCTACCCTAAAGCGCCTGTAATCTTGATGGAACCTTGCGGTTAAAATCCGCAGAACTTCTAGAGCGCTTGCGTGTCATTGACAACTGATCCTATACGCGGAAACTGCATACAGATGCTTATAAATCGGGCACCCTACTCACCCAGCTTCTCAGAAAATCGTTCCCTGCATTCAATCGGTCCCTAGACTTGAGATCCATACACAGACCTGGACACAAGTTATCACGCAAGCGGGATAAATGAGGCATTCTGTGAGTACTGCAGGAGGTGTACAGTAGAGTAACCCATCTGATATAGCTGGGGGGAATACCAAACCGGCACAGAACATCCAACAAGTAGTCCCAGTCCAGGGCATCAAAAGCTTGGCAAAGGTCAAGTGCTAGACAGCCCGCTGCAGGAAGTATATCAGGGGTCACATCCATTACATGACAGCCTTCATATGTTTAGGGATGTGCTACGTCCAGGTACAAAGCCACATTGGTCTGCATGAACAATGCTTTGGCAGGAGGGGGAGGCGTCGGTGAGCCAACACTTTACTCAGCACCTTAATCTAAGTATTCAACAGGGGCAGGGCTCTGTGAGAAGTTATGTCGGTAGGGTCTCTGTCTGGCATTAGTAGCAAAATCACCAGGGCCTGTACCATGGTAAAGGGCAAGGCTCCTTTGTCTAACGAGGGTTGGTATAGCCGTTCCAGTTAAGGAACCGCTTGGGTAACGAAAGTAGCATAAAATCCCACCTGTAGGCCATTGAGGCCCAGTGTTTTGTTCCGAGGAAGCTCTTTAATGGCCTCAGCGGCTGTTATAGGTGCCGCTAGGGCCTCCCTGTCTACAGCTATGACCTTTGGAAGGGGTGGATCGTCAAGAAAATCAGGGGGGGGGGGGCTCAGACAGAGACATGTAGTACTGCAATTGCAGCAGCAGTCTTTTCATGTCTTAAGAGAAAGGGGTGGTGGAAGATGTCACACTGCTGCATCATCTTCATCCTTTATAACAATAAGACATCCACTCAGAGCCTTTACAGCTACTTTTGCATAACTTTCCAGCTTGAGGGCGGGTGACATCTTTCTTGCAAGGATGGCCAGAAAGTGGGTTCTACAGATTTTTCGACCGGATTATTTTCTACTGTAAGTGGCGGAAGTCTACCCCCATCCCGTTTCAACCTTTCACCCTTCTCCCCACACAAACATTGTGATGGAGGAGATATCTGGTCAAAATCTCCTTCACTGCAATAGCACGTACTTAAGTCCACATATGACAAGCTTACCCGATACACAGGGGCATGAAGCAAGGATTCCCGTTGTCCTCAATGTAATTTATGTTGGCATTGGAACCACTGGATGCCCAAGGCAGGAGTATTCCCCTTGGCCTCACAGAAAGACCAGTGCAGGGGAAAAGCCTGCAGTTCCTCAGTCGAGGAAATCATGGTACTTGCTACCTCACACTAAAAGGTTTCAAAGAACCTACAGGACCATAGCAAGTGCAGCATATTTCCACCTGAGTCTTCACACTTCCAATAGTAAGAGTATTGTGGTAGATTTGCAAGCTGCAGCTCTGCTATATCAACGTTTTATCTTCAGAAAACTGTGGTTTGGGGATATGTCCCCCCCAGGCGAGACTGGTGAAGGAACAAAGGTTTAGGAAAGTTAGGTCAGGGGGTAGATCTTTTGGGGGTTGCAGCGGCCAAACTGTCGAATAGACTCCACAGGGAGATCAGACAAATAAGGGAGCTCCTCCCATTCAGAAAAAGTGTAGAAACCTGGCTGTTCCCCAAGACCTAGATGCCTGACCATGTCTTTGACACATGCTCCTGCCTTTTCGAGCCACCAGCGCCTGGATGCCTGCAAGGTGACAGTGCGCTTTATAAGCTGAATCAATAAATAAATAAATTTAAAAAAAATAAAAAAAAAATAATCTTCGCGCTTAAAGCAATGTTCACTATGCAGAAAGCAGATGTTTGTTACAGAACATCATTCCCAGTATATGTGGTGTCTTCGAAAATCACGTGATCCAATGCCATGTAAATTGTAGAAACGTATACACCACAAGGCTAAAATAAACAGCGAGGTTAAGCTCTTTATAACTTCCTATGTGCACTTGAAATCATCAAAGGAAACATCATCTTCCTCTTCTTCCTAGGCAACTCAGACTTTACACAAAATACTATTTCTTCCAAGGCTACACCTCTATTAAAGGAAACACCATCGGTAAGCTTTCCTCCTAAGGTTGCTTCTGCTCAGCAGACACAGGCTTTCTGGAAGTCTATAATGACTACTCTTAGCATCTACTAGGGGAGCAGAGCCTGTGACATCAGCAAATGTTGCTGCAAAGTTATAGACCTCAGTCTTCGCTTCTTCTGTGGAAATGGTTTTCTTTTGGCAGAATACAATGTAGTGTGGAAAATCAACCTTGGCTAAATCTTGGGTTTCTGTCTTACTGCTTCAAACGCTGCGGAGGCTTTGTTAACATGAGCCAACACCAGCATAATCCTCTTCAACATGTCTGTGTATACCCCAAAACCATGGTCTCAGTACATCACTGGTCCTTCAGATCCTGCAAACACAAGATCCTGCCCCATCACATCAGCTAGAGTTCACCACTGTGTGTTAGGAGGGCTGATAAATCAAACTAGAAGACATTCTCACCCAACCCAAGCCATATTCTCCAAGTGCCTCATCATAGGATCACTGTCCTCTTCATTTTCTGAAAAGCAAGGTCCCAGGCCCTCCTCCCAGTGGCTGGGTAGCATACATACGCCATCAGGACGCTATGTCTACAATGAGGAAATTACCGGCACCTTTACACATCCACAGTTCCTCTAATCAGGAGAAAATTTCTAGTGCTGAGGAACTCAACTCCAAGCATATCCTTCCACTCCATGCATGGTAATAAAGGTCATGCAGCAGTCCTGCTCCACGCTGTGGATGCTATTCTAGACAACTGTCTAGGTAGGAGCTGTTCTTGGGTAGCCAGCCTTTCCTCGATGGTCTATCCTGAACATGCATTTTTCATTGCAGTTACTGGGACTCCAATCATTGATCCTTCTGGAAATATCTCTCACTGTCCTCAGCCAACTCCCTCTGTCCTTCAAGATCTATCTCCCATCCACTCAGAGAAAGTAGGTACAGCTCCCCATCCTTTCATTCCATTAGGGTCACACTCTGTAACTAAACCCACATTAGCTATCCATTTTGTCACGTCATTACTATGATGCTTTCCAGAAAAACTCTGCTTCCATCTACTGCAGAGAATACCGTGGCTATGATAGCTGAAACATAGGAGCCGTAAAACATCACTAGGTGGATTTCCACCTTCCTTGCTACTGTTTTTGAAGGTTCAGCGGTGAGCAAGTTCGGGGGGAGGAGGAAGTGTCAGTAAATTTGGTATCAACCAAAATGTTGATAAAGCTCAGGAAGACAATTACTTAAGATGTGCTCCCTTGAAATCAAGTTCTGCATATTTCAGAGTCAATGCTGCCAGGAGTGGCCAGCATGGATCAGGGGTGGTGGGGCGGGAGTAAAGGATATTTAAAATTTCTTTTTCTTTTTTAAACGTACCTTACCGCCGCATCTCTCCGTCATCTCTTCTCACGTCAGGAATCAAACAGGAAGCAGGCAGCCAGCCTCCCCTAACCAATCACAATGCTGCAATGCAGTGTTGTGATTGGTAAGCACCCAGTCTCCTCTGACCAATCACAATGCTGCAATGCAGCGTTGTGTTTGGTCTGAGTACTACGCTTCTGCGCTCAGCCAGGGACTGGAGGCCTGGGCATGTTCTCCAGGCAGACTGTAATGCAGCCTGCATGGAAAACAGGGAAAGTGTGCATGACGGTATGGTCTGCCCGAGAGGGCCGGCCAAAACAGTCATGGCGGACTTAGGAAGGTACTACCACTCCTCTCCTGCTCTGCTGCTCGCCCTGTCACACAAAGCTTTAGCGGAAGGAGGACAAAATAAAATTACAATAACATTACGTTATTATCATTTTATTTTTTCCTTTCTTTTAGTGTTTCAAGGCAGTGGGGTGACGCTCCTCCGCCTTAGCGGAGGAGCAGCCACTAAATGTTGCTACCCAACGTGTAGAATCCACCCCTGGCTCTCAGCTTTGGCGAGAGTCTTTGGCACTGTTTATGAAGAGTAGCAAAGCAGTCTCACACTGAAGTTTGAGATCGGCAAACAGAGCTTTTTTAAGATAGTCCAATGCTTACAAACCGCCTATCATAGCGAGCTGGGTATCTCTTACATCTCTGATATTATAAAAATGCAACCTGTACTTCTATGGCATTGTGTATGGACCACTAACAGCACAGAGAGATAATCAAGGACTCGATTAATCTGGACCACGCCAATAGGATCACATGGTTGAGTTATGTTAAAAAATTCCTAAGGGACATAGGGCACCCAGATTACTACTTTACCCCAGAGAAAATGTATTCTATCTCCAGAAAGGAGCTAAAATTAACCTGTGTGACCCATTTAGAGTCACTTAGAGCCGCCCTGGAGATAAATAAAGGGATGGTAGTCCAACATCAAATGACCTTTATCATGTATGATAACCAACCGTATCTCTTATGTTGCACTGAGGGATACAATAGATACCTTTTAGCTTGTTTTAGGTTTAGTAGTTTCCATCGTCTGGTCAGTTATCCAGGGATAAATCATGGGTCCAGAGAACTTTCTCCTTGCCCCTGCGATAACGTGTCACCACAATCTACCATCCATGTGACATTGTTTTGTAAATTTTATGCAAGTAAAATAGCTAGATGGATCCTCCCTTTGTTAAAATTGGCAGGTTGGAGACAATGTAGACCAGATTTGTTATACTTACAATTTTTAGACAGTATTTTATCTGTATGTGCCATGTCTGGTTTTCTGAAAAATATACTGACAGTCAGGAAAAGTGTCAATGAACAAACTTACTCGGATCAAAGTGTGGCCTGAATGACTCTGTAGGTTAATCTACTCTTACCTGAAAAGCACTTTATGCACTTTGTGATAGATAATGTATTTTTAACTAATGTATATATCAAATGTTTTATTCGTTTTTATGAATATGGATGCATTTGTGAGTTTAAATGATTTTAAATGACTAAAATAGAATAAAGCTTATTTTAATTGAATTGAATTGAACAAGGAATTCTCTACCATGTACCTCCTTGGTATGGAAAAAATAACTTACAAAGGCAAAACTGTGAATGCCAAAACAGTAATACTTTGCACATTTATAGGATTGGTATGGAGAGCAATGTTTTGCGATACTGATTTGAAAGTTACTTAAACATATTAAGGCTGCAAAAATATGCCAATCATGCATCACAGTTATGCAGAGGCTGCATTTTAATATAAAATGTACTAGGAAAACCAATTGCATGAAAGGAAAAACCATCAGTAGTAGGTTGTGTCACCTATGCATCTATTCCCAACTCTTGAAAGCTGTGAGCCAAGAGTAAGGCTCACAATGTTCGGGCCTAATGGCGAAGTCTCCAATGAGATTAAAATCTTCTGAGGTGTGCGGCAAGGCTGCGTTTTGGCCCCCTAACGTTTTATACTCGATATTAAAAGCTCAGCCCTTATCTAACTACCATTACTCCCGATGTTCCCAGGGTGAATGGTGCTTCACTCCTTACCTTGCTATATGCTGACGCAGTGCTGATGGTTTGCACTCTGAAAGCTCTGCGTTTGCTGGTGTGCTCCTTTACCCAATTCATGGCTGATTTTAATCTTCAAGCAAACTTTCTGAAGTCAAATATTATGCATATTCAGGTTTCCACCCTTCCTAAGCGTATTCAGGATTCCACGCTTGCAGTTGGTATCAACTGCTTAGAAAGAACCAGCACCTTCTTTCATTTTGGGGTCATCTTTAATTCAGCTGGATCTTGGGCACCTAACATCTCACATACCACAGGCTGAAGCTACCTAGAGCAGCTGGCTCCCTTTTTAGTCTACCTCTGCCCCTTGTGGGGAGGGCACTCTCACCACATTTGCAGATTTATGCGACCCAGTGCATTCCTGTCGCAACGTACAGAGCCAGCATATTGAGTAATGCCATCTGTGAAGCCATTCAGGTGGAGAAAAATCGCTTTTGTAGAAAGGTCTTCTCAGCCCCTTTATCCTCCTCCCATTTTATTAGCCACTAGGAGCTGGGTATGACTTATATGTTCGACTATATCAGAGCTCGCCCCTTACTATTGTGGCTATCTATTTGGAGAACTGAGGAGGCCGGCCCTTAAGAGAGATGTTATTAAGGATCGTTTAGCATGCGATAAAGGCCTAAGCATACCATGGATAGCCAGCGTATGTGAAGAAAACATTCCAGGAGATTGGGCTGTCTTGCGTCTTTATGGAGCCTTGAAAACACTAATACTTAATCATGCTCGACTGTGGAAGTGCTAAAGCCCTCTATAGCAGTCTGCTTGCACCTGAACCTTGATAGTGTGCCGACTCAATATTTGCCTAGTGCACACAGTAGTGGCGACTGTCGCAATACTAAAGTGATGGGGGGATTAATATATTTTTTAAACCTGACAAGGTGGCCACTGCAGTCCTCTTCTCCGGCTCTTCTCCCTGCATGCACTGGGGCACAGTATCCCCACCCAATGTTGATGCTGCTCTCAATAGCATGAGAGCAGCTCCAGGATTGGTCTGAGCGGCTGAGACAGTGCCTAGAAGTCTGTGATATCGCTCCAACCCAGCTGTGCAACACAGCGCGTTGGAGAAATCTAAGGTGCATGTCTGTTTGGCCGGCTTAACACTTCTCGCTGCTATGCCGGCCCGCCCCTCCCTACACTGCTTGCATTGGTTCAGTCAGTCAGCGATCATTTTATTTTTCGCTGACTGCTGACTGACTGACTGACCAGTGGGGTGAAGCTTCTCCGTCATTATGGAGGGGCCGCCCCTGGCACACAGGCATTGGGAAAGATGTATTTTTTCATTTTAGGGAGGGGGCCGTTAAGTACTTACTCTGTTTTCTACTAGGGTATCAAAAAAACCCTGGTACTTGCCCATGCCCCTGTGATGGTAGATTCGGGCAATGTTACATTTGATCTTTTTCTATGAATTTTATACAAAACAATTTTTAATTCCATTTGTGAGGTCTCAGAATTTTGGGCAGTGTAGTTCAGCCTTTCACTTCCTACAACAACTCACTGACATTGATTCCTGTCTCTATGTTGGCTCTTTTCTGAGATCCGCTGTGCAGTCACTAAGAACGATGCACTTTGAGTAATTTAAAAACAATTTTTCTTTACAGATTGATATGTTTTAATTGCACTTGAACTATTGCATCTCATTGCATTTTTATCTAATATGATATTGTATTTTATAGTATTTTAATTTGTACTTAAACGTGCATTCTCTTATATTTCGTGTTTAACCTGGATTGCGTACTTTCTGGATGCATAAATAAAAATAAAGTATTTCCTGAATTCTGAGTACGGTTCACATGGGATAAGAGTCTAGGAGCCACTTTACGTGAGTACCTTTACATACCTAACAGACACGTCTTTCAGGAGGCATTTTAGTTTATCTACTTTAGCTCAGAGCTTTAAATGGGCCGGTACTGTCCGGTACAGAGTACCAGAACTTTTTTATTTTGAGAAGGAGAGTACCGGCACTTCTCAAGAGAAATACTAAACTTTTAATTGGAGAGTACCAGCACTTCTCAGAAACAAGCAGTAACACTGGTACAGAGTACCTGCACTTCTATTTTTCCATTTCAAGCACTGCTTTAGCTTGTACGCAAAACTCAATAATTATTGTAAAAGACCCATATAGCAGAGAGAGTATTTTGTACATCCGGAGTGAAGATTCACAGCACCTATTAAAAGTACTCCAGTTGTGAAAAAACATTTTAATGCTAATAAAAGTGTGACAGAGAAGTGTAAATCTCACAGTCAAAGGGATTCTACTCATTCAGCAATTTTCCACCACGTCTTACTCACGAGACTACAGGAAGTTATAGTCCATATGTTTACAGAGAACAAGCACATCAATAGGAAAGCCGTTTCCAACAAGACTAAATTAAGCATGACCCAAACCAATAGTATAAGGTATGAGGCATTAGACGAAAACTGCCATCTCTCTCTGTATATAGTCATGAAGGATCTGTGGCCAAGCAGACATGAAAACGTCAACTCCTTGATTTACATTTTAGTTCTGTGTGCAGGTAATATCTTCAAAAGTCAAGTGTGCATATAATATAGAGAAGAGTGAACTGGTCTACTTACTTTTGCATGATCGGGGCAGTCATTTGAACAAAGTCCACTAAGAACTGTGGTGAAAAAAAGAGAAAAATAGCAAGTATTACTTATTATACAGCATTAGCAAATATACTATCCTATATGGAACACTACTTCCACCACCACAGTTTATGTAAATGTTACTGGCCAGCACAGAAAAACTACAACATACAGGTGGGGAAAAGAATTATATTTGATACTCTTGTACGCATCAGGGTAAAGCCCTGCATTACAGGTTTTATGCATCAAACCAGATTCAAAGACGCTGATTTTTACATGAAGGGAGACAAGTTTCACGAGGCAGCCAGAATGAGGACAATCCACTTTAGCCATTAAAGTACTTTGTTCTATGCTTTACAGCCTGAACATTCTGGATTAGATTCTACAAGAGCTAGGAAGCCGGCTCAGAGAATTCAACTCTGTCATCTGACATATGGGATTATCTCCAGGCCACCAGTTTGAATCTGGAAAACCAGACTGGTCATCCTATTCTTCCCTAACCAGTAAATTGACACAATTCAATTTGGTGATAGTATTCGAGAACTTCGAAACTGTACAAGTGCAGTATAAAAAACACGTTATTATGTATCCTAAAACAGGACATACATTTCTTTACAAATCTTATTTTGGGTAAACCTTCTACAATGATAAAGACGTACTCGTTCCCCTCTCATTACGCCACTGGTCTGCTAGCAGTTTGATATCTGAAAAAGGCTTAACATTTTAGATACAAGGTATCCTCCTTGCATGGGCTGAGATTCAGAGAGAGAAAAAACAAAGTCTACGTAATGTAGTGCTGGCTCATCTTTTGGTAGTCTAGCCTAATTCAAGGTGAAAAACAGAAGGAGATACAGTTAAGATACAGCAAAGAGTAATATAAACAGCTCCAGCAATAGAGTGTAAAGGCAGCATGAAGGAAATTCCATAAAGAATGACCAATGATATTAAACACTGAAAAATTTAAAGCAAAACCACAATTTTTTTACTTGAATAAAGTAAAAACGAAATGGTCTATGTAAGTTTAGAGTTTTAGTCAATGGAAGGTTCAAAAAGAGACTGCGGGTGATCGCAAGTTTTAAGCTTGTCACAGGACTGGCCATGGACTGGATGGCATGGAGGTGACTGGTAACTAACCTGTGTGGTGCAAGGTAAGTAGTTGATCTGGAGAAAAATTCATCCAAGCAGAAGGTGGGCGCTAAGGATGTACAAATAAAGCTCGCTTTTGTAGGGTTGTTGGTTGTTACTAGTGAGGTATATAGTGAATAAAATACCCCAGAGCAGGAACAAGTGCAGAAGTGTGCATAGAATCAAAAACGTCCTCAACTTGCTTCCACATGGGCCATTTTTCAGCTTCTTCTTGGGCGCTAAATTATTTTTTTGTTATTCTGGAATCTAAGTCTCAGAAAAGCATTCAAGGTGTTAGAACTTTGTGAATACATTTCCCACAACATTTCTTTTACATGTTGTCAGGTTTTATGATGCTCACAAAAAAAGGTAAGTTCTCGGCTTTCCCTAGACTAAAGGTCAAGAACAAGGCCTTTACTCTGCCCCAAGAGTTCTCTAAAGGTGTGTTATAGTACTGCAGAAAATGTATGCCTCTATCCGCCTGAAGACTTCAATGTTGTAGTGCTGGAACAGGATTCACTGGGCCTCTAGAGATCCAGAAACAAAGTTGATCTTGAGCAAAAGATTGTTGGCATAAAAGGTGTCCCTTCTTACTACCTACTTGTCACAAAAAGCTTCTTGCTGCAGAAAAGATCCTCTAATGACAGCATTTGACTTGAATTGGCATTCTCCTTACCCTGGTGACAAATAGGAACATGGTCCAAAACACAATGGCAGTCTCTTCCAATCTTAAGTGTTGGCTCTTGGCGAATACAGTGGAGAAACAAAATCCTTCATTGACAATGTTGTCTTTAGTGTTGAAGGAGTCCAATCAATCTGCTCCGGAGACCGCCACGACATCCCATGAATAAATACAGCCCTTGCCACACTGACAACGCACTCCCTGGAAAAGTGTACTCCATTGTTATCACCTGGCACATCTACATACACACTGCAGGATTGGAGAAAACGTCTAACACATATAAGACCTGAACAAATCGTCTGAGAATAGGACTAGATTAGCTTGGAGCATAGGAAAACTAATACTATTTGCCAAATGATGCCTATTGCTAACTAATGGATTTCTCTTTTCAGTTTCTGCCAAAGGGTTTCCTAGAAAGGAGATTGGGATGAATAGTTTCCCAGTTTCACCTTTACCTTCCCAGTGGATTACTAAAGAGCTCATAAATGTTCACAAACAGAAGGAAATTCAATGTTCTAAAGGCAAAAGCAGGAGATGGATGTGGGGAAAATGATGTGCAAGTCTCACAGACATCCCAAAGCCCACCTGGTCTCAGAGAATAGGGAAGAAGATTGCATTCTCCTTGTCTTGTAAAGTAGCATCCCACAAGACGTCCCATGGTCAGGACAGGGTGTTACAGGCAAAGGATTAGGAGGGGGGAAGATGAGACCTACAACAGAAGCACCTACATTTGCTTTACCATCTTTCGACCACAGTGCTGACACATAGCGCCTCATCACCACTTTCGTGGGGCTCAGTATCTATTAAGGTTAAGGGGATTCTGAAGGAATAAATTGCAGGGTATCACTGGGGATAAAATTGGAAAACAATTTTGACCAAAGTAGAGGAACTGGAAAAATTGAAAAGTTACTCCTATACAGTGGTGACAGCAAGGAAATAAGATATAATGAAAAGCTGTGAGAATAGTTTGTGTTCTCAGGTCTATTCGTTTAAAATTAAATGTTTACTTTCAGAGCAAATACATGGTACCAATGAAGAGTCAAAGACGGCATTCCCTCAAACGATTAGTATGTTGCAGGCTTAGCCTGATTGCCAGGATGAAACTAACCTTTTAGAAGCAATAAAAACGCCTACATTGCTGTTCACTTGGAGATCGAGCCTTCTCCCTAGTTGCAGCATTAAAATGGAACAAACTACCATTGCATCTTTTTACTGTTGTTGGGTGTGTATGTTTATGGTGCTCACATGAATTGCACTGTAATCTTACATACACCTCTATTACTGTGGTGCCGTTGAAAAGGAGACACACACCCTGTTCTTCCCAATTACCAATCCTTAGACTGATAAAACAATTCACTAAATTTCGATATTGTGGCGTGTGCCTTAAAATGTAGTAAATTACCATTGCATCTTCAGAAGGAGAGCAAACCCCGAAAATGTAAGAAATCCTTAAAAATCGGCCCTTTCCTCTGATGTTTAGTGTGTGGACTCATTGTTTGCTGTTCTGATTTTCTCTCTCAAGACTTAGACTAACTGGTTTAGTAGAACTCTACTAGATAGCCCAATTGGGGTAATAGATTGTGCTTTACAAATAAGGGAATCAGAAAAGAATGAAAGCTACTCCAGCTAAATTAATACCTTAATACAATGTCACAGAACGCAGGGAGAAATAGAGTCATTTTTTATTTATTTCAAATTATATAGCGCATTATCACCCGGGGGTCTCTAAGCGCTTGTACCAGGCAAACAGACCACTCCATAGAACAGGCAGCTCCCCTACAACTCTCCCCAAGCTTCTCGGAACAGAATTGCTTTTAGCATCCGACGGAATGGCAGCAGCTTTGGTTCCTTACGGAGATCTGGTGGAAGTTTGTTCCATGCTGCCGGGAGCAGAGTAGAGAAAGCTCGACCGCCCTGGGTCGACAGACGATAGCGTGGGTTAGTCAGAAGCTTGGCCTCTGAAGACCTCAGTGCTCTACCTGGAATGTAACGCAATAGTCTACTTTTAATGTAGTTCGGTGCGTTGCCATAGATAGCCTTATGGGAGATGCACAGGCCTTTGAACAATGCCCTCTGTCTAACAGGAAGCCAATGCAGCTGGCGCAGGAGAGGAGAGGCATGCGCCTTCCTGGGCTTCCTATAGATTAATCTTGCTGCATCGTTCATCACGGTTTGAAGCCTCAACAGTTGTTATATAAGATGGGAAGGAATAGAACATCAGAATTAATAAAAATCATGATAGATGTCTTGCATGGCCATAAGCAGTGAAAGAGGTCAGCACACACCATCAATGTGCAATGGAAACAAGCCCAATGTCATATGAAGAACCGTATGAAGGGCCAACTCAGCATTTCATGCATTCAAGACTGAAAAAAAGAGTCTTATTTACTTCCGTCATCATAACGTCCGGTATTTATAGTGGTTATACACAATAATATGATATTAAGTACTTTATTAGAAAAGAGAGTAAGCAACCTACTTTTCTCTGTCCCCTCATATACAGTCACAAGCTTAGGCAAATCCAACAGATCTGACCATAGTAAGCTACCTTAAAGGCTATTTCTAATACAGACATATTCTATAAAAAAATAAGAAAAGCAAAAAAAAGATGCCAACTAAAGGAGATGGCTATAGAGGTACTGTTGGCTTTCAATTACTGTAACCTGAAAACATAGTTTAAATACCTAGAACTGGAGGTGTATTGGCCTACCAGCCCTTTTCAGGCGGATGTGCACATGTGATTAAGCTAAATGTTGCCACACTCAGCTCAAGAGATCCAATGGCTGAAGTGGGGTGATCCACTCCTCTATAGCGTATGATGTGTCGGGTGGAAGCAAATTGGCAGCTTAAAAGACCAACTGATTAAGAGGACAAGTACCACTATGTATGTAAATATTCTTGAATGTTTTTTACATGGGTCTGACTAGAAGACTAAAGAAAGATGTCTCTACACCAGATCTAAAAATAGCACTCTTGACTCAACTTTATCAGAAGAGTAAAGTATCATCAATACCTGCAGGCATCCCAGAGTAGATGGAATGATTTTTTTTATGTACCACTGAAAAGTTACTTTCAGTTTAAAAATAATCTGTCCCAAGTATGAGACTTGGATAAATCGCAAATTAGACTCAACTTTCCCTATTTGTTCGAACTAGCCCTTATAAAAAATAGTGATTAAAGTCACCTTGTTTGTGCCTCCCTGCCCCGGCTGCCGCTGCTGACGACATTCGAGGCCCCCCACCACCCGCAGGCTGCCACCTGCGCCTCATCACTGGTGGCCAGTGGTAGGCCGTAGGTAGGTTTGTTCATCCTTCGCTTTATTGCTTTTATTGTATTACCTGTATTTTCATTGTTGTGTCTGTGACTGCTGTTGTCTGTCTTCCCCCGCTGCCTGTACGTAGCTGCTCCTTCCCACAGCGAGCATACCAAGCGTTCGGAGCCTCCGTTGCCCCCGGCCGCCATGATTCATTCAGGCGCGGCCCTTCCTTACCGGCCCTTGGCTGCGCAAAACCATCTGCAGACCGATTTTCCGCTGTATCCGCCCTGGGACCCAGGAACTACGCGATCAGCAGTGTGTACACAACACTGCCTGAACCGGACAACCCTGTCCTGAAGACGATCCCGACTCACGGGGATCGAAAAGCCGTAGACATCTCAGCGCAACTTTATGGCGCATTTAACGTCTTTGGCTCTTGTAAAATTGTTTGATACCATGATTTAAGTGACTAAAACTTAATCCTGCGGAGCCATCACTGTATATTTCCTTTGTCACCTTGCGCCGTTCATGCTGTTCACGTTCAGCACTTGGATCATCACCTTTCACCAACTGTATATATCACCACTCACCAAGTGCCTTCGGGTTGTCACATGATTTCCTCTGTACAGTGTTGCCTAACTGTATTCCCATGTGAAACATCCCCCTCTGAATTGGTGAATAACAAGCTCTTAAACCTTATGAGCCTCCTTGTTTCCTTTTTATGTAATGCTGACTGCATACATCAACTACCTGTTGGGAATTGTTGTTTTATATATACCTTACACCCATCCCGACGTGGTTTATGGGTTTTACTCCTGCTGTTCTTGCACACTTCTGCCCTCTGTGGCACTCGTTTTTCCCTAGTTTTTTTGTGCCTTTCTGCCCTCTGTTTCACTTGTTTTTCCCTCGTTTTTGTGCCTTTCTGCCCCCTGTTACACTTGTTTTTCGGGCCTTTCTGCCCTTTGTTCCACTCGTTTTTCCCTTGTTTTTTGTGCCCTTGTGCCCTTTGCTCCACTCGTTTTTTGTGTCCTTCTGCCCTCTTTGCAACTCGTTTCCCCCTTGTTTTTTATGCCTTTCTGCCCTCTCTGCCACTCGTTTTTCCCTATTTTTTTGTGCCTTTCTGCCCTCTGTGCCACTTGTTTTCCCCTACTTTTTTGTGCCTTTCTGCCCTCTGTGCCACACGTTTTTTTGTGCCCTTCTGCCCTCTGTGCCACTCATTTTCCCTTCGTTTTCTGTGCCTTTCTGCCCTCTGTGCCACTCGTTTTTCCCTAGTTTTCTGTGCCTTTCTGCCCTCTGTTCCACTAATTTTTCCCTCGTTTTTTGTGCCTTTCTGCCTTCTCTTCCACTCGTTTTTCCCTCGTTTTTTGTGCTTTTCTGCCCTCTGTTCCACTCGTTTTTCCCTAGTTTTTGTGCCCTTCTGCCCTCTGTGCCACTAGTTGTTCCCTAGTTTTTTGTGCCTTTCTGCCCTCTGTTCCACTCATTTTTTTTGCCTTTCTACCTTCTGTTCCACTCGTTTTTCCCTAGTTTTCTGTGCCTTTCTGCCCTCTGTTCCACTCGTTTCCCCCGCCGCTGTGCCCCCTGCACCCCGCTCCCATGACTGGCCACTGCCCATTCGCTTCCCCCGCCTCCCACCTCCCAGCTGCTCCTCCCTCCTACCTCCCCATCTAGGCAAGCCGCTGCGCGGTGAGGAGAGCGACGCTTGACCCCACCAGGTATGTCGCTCCCCCTCCGCACAGCACCACCTGTGTCTCCCTGCCCCAGCTGCCGCTGCTGACGGCGTTCGAGGCCCTCAACCACCCGCAGGCTGCCACTTGCGCCTCATCCTTGGTGGCCAGTGGTTTGTCGTAGGTAGGTTTATTCATCCTCCGCTTTATTGCTTTTATTGTATTGCCTGCATTTTCATTGTGTGTGTCTGTGACTGCTTTTGTCTGTCTTCCCCAGCTGCCTGTACGTGGTCTGTGCCCCTTTGTCTTCACTCTGACCCCTCGCTGTCCCAGTGCTCTCACTGCCCGGTTTTACCTTCTGTTCCCCTCGCTGCCCCCGTGCTTCTCTGCCCGTTCTGCCCTCTGTTCCACTCGTTTTTCCCTCGTTTTTTGTGCCTTTCTGCCCTCTGTGCCACTCGTTTCCCCTCTTTTTTGTGCCCTTTTGCCCTCTGTTCCACTCGTTTTTTGTGCCCTTCTGCCCTCTGTGCACTCGTTTAACCCTTGTTTTTTGTGCCGTTCTGCCCTTTGCTCCACTCATTTTTCCCTTGGTTTTTGTGCCTTTATGCCCTCTGTTCCACTCGTTTTTCACTCGGTTTTTTGTGCCCTTGTGCCCTCTGTTCCACTCGGTTTTTTGTGCCCTTCTGCCCTCAGTGCCACTTGATTTTCCCTCGTTTTTTGTGCCTTTCTGCCCTCTGTTCCACTAGTTTTTCCCTTGTTTTTTGTGCCTTTCTGCCCTCAGTTCCACTCATTTTTCCCTAGTTTTTTGTGCCTTTCTGCCCTCTGTTCCACTTGTTTCTCCCACGTTTTTTGTGCCCTTCTGCCCTCTGTTCCACTCGTTTTTTGTGCCCTTCTGCCCTCTGTGCCACTCGTTTTTCCCTTGTTTCTGTGCCCCTTTTGACTTCTGTTTCACTTGTTTTTTTGTGCCCTTTTGCCTTCTGTGCCACTCGTTTTACCCTCAATTTTTGTGCCCCTTTTTCCTCCTGTTACCTTTGTTGTCCCTCACCGCCCTCACCACTGTGTCCTCTTCGGCCCACCCCCTGGCTGCCCACTGCCCATTCGCTGCCCCCTGCCTCCCACCTCCCAGCTGCTCCTCCCTCCCACCTCTCCGTATATGCTAGCCGATGCGCGGCCGCGCAGAAGGCGTGCCTAAGGCGAGGCAGTCTGCGCCTGTCCGCGCCATCCCACACGGCTACAAGATCACCTGCAGAGACCGCACCAACGGAGTCGGACGAGGAATCTCCATCGTCCACAAGATCAGCAACAGGATCTCGACTAGCACCGACGACGCGCTCAGCACCGCCGAACACATGCATTTCCAGATCCACACAGACCTTAATTCCACCCTCAGAGGCACCCTCGTCTACAGACCCCCCCGGACCCCGCCCCTAGTTCAGCGACTCCTTCGCCGACTTGATCAGCACGCACGCCCTGACCTCCACTGACTACATCCTCCTCGGAGACCTGAACTTTCACCTTGAGAACAACAACGACAACAACTCCACAACCCTGATCACTAACCTTGTCAACCTCGGATTGAAGCAACTTGTCACAACGCCCACCCACTCCGCCGACCACACGCTCAACCCAGTCTCCTCAAGCCCGTATGTCTCCTCCAGCCACACCACCGAACTCCTCTGGACCGACCACCGCTGCATCCACTTCGCCTTCCAGAAACCCACCACACACCACCGCATCCAACAGATCCCCCGCCACTGCTGGAGCAAAATCACCGAAGACCAACTACATGCAAACCTCGCTCTCAGCCCACCCACCAAACCCTCCAACAACGATGACGCTGACCACAGCCTCGAGGACTGTGCCAACACCCTAGCCCCGCTGAAGAAACCCCCCAACAGAGACACCAGCAAGAGGGCCAGCTGGTTCACCCCAGAACTCCTAGCCTCCAAGCAAGCCTGCCGGAAACTAGAGAAGAAATGGCACAGTGAACAAACTCCGACAGCCACGCAGCACACAAGGACGCCATCCGCAACCACCACCACCTCATCAGGGCGGCCAAGAGGACCTCCTTCAAAGAACGCCTCAACAACAACGCACACAATAGCAAGGAGCTCTTCAACATCATGAAGGAACTCTCCAACCCCAGCTCCAACACCAACGACATCCCGCCGTCGCAGGCTCTGTGCGACTCCCTCGCCACCTTCTTCCACCACAAGATAGCAGACATCCACGACAGCTTCAACACCCAGACAGCCCCAACAGCCAGCAACACAACAGACCCTCCGTACACCATCGACCACAACCCCCTGCTAGCCTGGGCCAGCGTGAGCATTGATGACACCATCAAGACCATGCGCTCAATCCACTCCGGCTCTCCGTCGGACCCATTCCCGCACCACGTCTTCAACAGAGCAAGCAGCACCATCGCACCCCACCTGCGCAACGTCATCAATCTCTCCCTCAAGACTGCGACCTTCCCAGAGATCTGTAAACTCGCCGAGATCGACGACCTACTCAAAAAACCTAAGGCAGACCCAAGAGACCTCAAGAACTTCCGGACCATCTCTCTGCTCCCCTTCCCGGCAAAGGTCATCGTGAAAACCGTCAACAGACAGCTAACCCGATACCTTGAAGAAAACAGAATCCTGGACCCTTCCCAGTCAGGGTTCCGCAGCAACCACAGCACCGAGACTGCCCTCATTGCCACCAATGATGACATCAGGACCCTGCTGGATAATGGCGAGACCGCAGCACTCGTCCTCCTAGACATCTCTGCCACCTTAGCCTCCAAGATCATCTGCGGCGTACCCCAGGGATCCTCCATAAGCCCGACGCTGTTCAACATTTACATGGCCCCGCTCGCACACGTAGCCTGACAGCACGACCTCAACATAATCTCCTACGCCGACGACACTCAGCTGATCCTCTCCTTCACCAAGGACCCCATCACAGCCAAAGCCAACCTCCACGAAGGAATGAAGGCTCTCGCCGACTGGATGAAGTCCACCCGTCAGAAGCTGAACTCGGATAAGACTGAGGTCCTCATCCTCTGCTCCTACCCTTCAGCCTGGGACGACTCCTGGTGGCCGACGGCACTGGGGGCAGCCCCGACACCCACAGACCACGCACGCAACATGGGAATCATCCTCAACTCAACGCTGTCAATGACCAAGCAAGTCAACGCTGTCTCCTCCTCCTGCTTCAACACCCTCTGCAAGCTCCGCAAGATCTACAGATGGATCCCGACAGATACAAGAAAGACAGTCGCCCAGACCCTCGTCAGCAGCAGACTCAACTACGGAAATGCCATCTACGCGGGAGCCCCGACCTAGCTCATCAAACGACTACAACGCATCCAAAACGCCTCGGCACGACTGATCCTCGATGTACCATGCCACGGCCACAACACCCCCCACCTGAGAAACCTGCACTGGCTCCCCGTCAACAAGAGGATATCCTTCAAGCTCCTCAACCACGCACACAAGGCACGCCACAAGAATGGCTTAGCCTACCTCAACAGACGGCTCTCCTTCTACATTCCCAACCGCCAGCTACGCTCCGCCAACCTCTCACTCGCCACCGTCCCACGCATCTTAAGAACAACCACCGGTGGGAGATCCTTCTCCCACCTCGCCGCCAAGACATGGAACACCCTTCCACCGAGCTTACGACAGACCCAAGACCTGCTGACCTTCAGGAGGATACTCAAGACCTGGCTGTTCGATCAGTAGCGCCCCCCCAAGCGCCTTGAGACGCTTGCAGGTATGTAGTGCGCTTTACAAATTAATGATTGACTGGCAGCTGATTTGGCTAAATTTCCAACCCATTCTCCTGACCATGGTGAAATTCAGAAAGACCAAAATGAATCTGTTCTGATCACAGCGTAACTCATAAACGAAAGGGAAAAATACCACTAAATGAAATCACACAGAAATATTTGAATCAAAGAAGCTTGAACTGCTACTAGAGAGAGTGGTTTGTGCATGGAAAAAGATCAAACAGGAAGTTCTTGCGAGGCACCTGTATTCCATTCCTCTTCAGTACTCTGAGGTGAAGATGAAATGTCCATTACAGCAATGCCACTCCACCTTCATGTTCAAGACTGTGAAGTCCAGAGGGGAAGGCAGGGCATTATTTCAAAGCATTTGAGTGTCATCAAACCAGTGCAGCTTCCTCCAACAGATGATGTTGTGACAATCTGTTGCCTCTTCATGTCAGTATCAACCCACATCACTGTGTGGCTCAGGCTTGGGCATCATGTTTTCCACCTCAGTCAGAAGAAAACATGAACCTTGCCATTTTGTTGCGCAACACAAGCAAATAAATCTACTGCCATCTCAAGGTAATTCATCACTAGTGTGCAATAAGTCATAACAGACCTTTTTTCCAACAATATCTCTACCAACACTGCACTACATAATAGCCGCTCAGTCACGGACACCCTCAGAAAGACTGCATGGCTCATTCTGAGTAAGGTGGGAATTCTGATTTAGGCACAAACAGGAGTTTGCCTATATGAAGATCATGATTTTTTACGGTAACTGCTTCACCACATGATTTTCGGCACACACAAATTGCCATTATTTGTGCAATATTCAGAAAACACGTGGAATAGCAATGTTTTCTCCTATTTCGAGGTGAGGAAATTGGAATGAGGCATAAATAGAGAACAAAGTAAATAATACAGCTTGTGGGTCCCGCATTGCTCAAATGTGGTGTTACCGCATAAAAAGACTAAGGCCCTGAACGCACAACAAGGAGAGTGAAAGCCTGCAAAAATCTTTTAATTGTAGCAAGCAAATATATTTAAAATAACGTACTGAAATGCAGCATTTCAGTATTTATCTGTCCATGTCATCGACAGAACTGTGTCTGGAAGTCTGCGTAATAGATGTCATCGGCTTCAGAAAAATGACTGAGAGTAACGTGTTTTTAAAGCAGAGAACTAAAAGAATAAGAAAAGGAGGGAGCTGAGAGGTTTGTCAGATAGAATCTGCCTCCTGTATAACTCTTAATAACCAATGAGATTCATCCTAAGTTTTTTAGTTTTAATTTTCATATAATTTTTGATGCACAATTGTGGTAAGTGTTGCTGTTCCCGGAATTGACAGGGAAAGGCACTACGTGTTTTTAAAATACCCCTCACACACTAAGAATCCCATAGTGTCATGCTTCATCATAGGGATCTTCCCGTCCCTCTACGGGGTGGGCGGGCTTCGACCTACGAATACGTGGGAGCACTTTTTTTGTGAAAATAGGCTATGTGTGGTGTAAGTCCCTAATACACAGAGGTATTTTTTAGGGAGAGGTCGTATTCTGGGTCATTGACCATATACGAGGAAACCTTCCCTCAGATGCAAGCTCATGGGGCGGTATTACGTTTAACAAAAGTAGACTGAGGTGGTTGATTTTTACCCCCACTAAACAAACTTGCTGATTTTTGCAGTTTCTTTTAGGAAAATAGGCATATTACATATATAACATATGCATTTTCGAGTGTAGTAGGGATCATATTAGGTCCTGATGAGTGAAGCAGTGGGGACTGCTTACGAAACATGTTGACCAAGTAGGGCATTGTATATACCTCTACAAAAAAAAAACATTTTAACATTCTCAGCTAGAGAAGTGAATACATAGTTGTTTTCTACTAGCCATGAAATTTTTTAAGTATCTTCCTTTCCACATAGTATCACACTCCCTACCACTAACACCACACATAGCCTATTTTCACAAAAAAAAGTGCTCCCACATATTCGTAGGTCGAAGCACGCCCGCCCCGTAGAGGGACGGGAAGACCCCTATGATGAAGCATGACACTATGGGATTTTTAGTGTGTGAGGGGTATTTTAAAAACACTTAGTGCCTTTCCCTGTCAATTCCGGGAACAGCAACACTTACCACAATTGTGCATCACAAATTATATGAAAATTAAAACTAAAAAAATTAGGTAGAATCTCATTGGTTATTAAAGCAGAGAACCTACAGACTCCACAGTTCAGACATGTCTGTATGGAAGCCTCATGAATGGAGCCATCCTTGGTAATGTTAAAAGGAATGTTTTGTGACAAACGCTGTGGATTATTGTGGTGCACCTCTCCATAAACATTCAACTGAGCAGCAGCAAACCAGAGAGGATGATAAATCAATGACTTGGAGATTGCTTGATGTATTTAGTTGCTTAAAAACATACAACTGTACCTGGATCTGTATCCCAAAAGCCTACAGCTCGAGCACAGGCAAGAAAGCTAGCAATGCACCCTAGCATCACTCACACAAGCTAAACATTTCTAATAGTGGATACATTTAAATCATCTGAACAACTTAAAAACAGATAATCAATGTCTTAATTAAAAACCCAAAGGCTTCACCCACGACAATCTGATTTGAAATGCATCGTGTCCGAGGAGGCAAATTAAACAATCGATCCATCTGAATGTAATTAATTCATCCGGATTAGCATCTTCATCAGTAAACGTCAGGTTCCCTAGCGTTGTTCAGAGGTGGGAAGCTGCCACACTTCGCTTAGCGGTGTCTCTACAGCAGGCTCTGCCAGGGAAAGCTTCGTGCTGGCTCCAAGCCTGCCACAGGGCTACCAGCTAGAGAGCGTAGGATTTTCCAGGACTCTTATTGTCCTGAATCTGTGCACCTTGACAGGCACGGTAAATATGCGCAGGAAAACAAAACAATTGACCTACAGTCAGGAAGAACACTCACTATGCATCAAGGCAACCTATTTCTTTCTGTTTTGCATAAAGGAACAAGTGCTTTAGGGGCCTATACTTGCAAAACAAAATAAAATCCTATCAGCTGCAATAACAGGTCAACTGGCCAGCAAAGAAGTTTTGCAAAAAGTGCTTCGGCCAAACCAGAGGGAGCACTTCTGTCAAAAGGACTGCAGACAACATGGCCGCGATCTCCAAGTACGATCTGCAGCCTTCTGCTGGCAGGGCAGAATCAGTAGCCTGCACCTGCCCTGCAGGCTGGCACGCCCCATACTCTAAAAGACTCGCAGAGTGTTTAAGTCACTTTGTTTTCTGAAGATAAAGTTAGACTAGAATTATCAATGTAAGGTTAGTTGTAATGCTTTAAAGCATCTGGCATAAGCACTAAAATATACTCATGTTTATCAACTTAGAAAGTTCGATGCGAGGGTTTATGGCAACGCAGGTGAAGTGCCCTTTTTTAGGTCTTGCCTAGGCAGCCCATGCGCTGTCTCTTCAAGACATGCTGTATTTAGGATATGGGCTTCAAAAACACCCATCTCTTTCATTGGTTCCTTTTACTGTCCTTTATAAATGCTGGCTTTTCATTGCTGAATATACTTAGTAGTCCCTCCTTTTGGAATTTTGCCTCCTCTCATGAGGACTGCCCCTGTTACATGTGTTCTTACTCTTCGAATTATTTACACTTTGAGAGCACTCTTTTTTTGGTTGGCCTGCCTCTGCTTGTTAAGTGTTCTGTTTACTTATGCAATTAAGCTTCGGTCAGCTTAATTTGATTGGCGTCCATTATTCTTTTCGTGACTACCACTCACACCCTCCCACAACACTGCTTGCAGGCCCCCACCACCCCTTCGAGGTCCCTGCTCATTTTGCTAGTCAGCTGCATTTGCTTGCCGTCCCTTAATCTCCCTGTGCCTCCCCCTCACTGCTCCCACACTACACACAGGCCTCCACCACCCCTTCGAGGACACTGCTTGTTTTTTCGTTTGGTTAATTTACACATGATTTGCAGTGCAGTACCCTCCTTTAATCTCCCTTTCTGTGTCCCCGACCCCCTTGCACAACTATGCTTTCCCGCCCCCACCTCCGAGGTCACTGCATTGATTTTTTATTGTTAGTTTAAATTAGTAGCTTTCATTGTTTAAGCGGCCCATACTTATAAGGTCCCAAAGGCGAGACCAATTGCATTGCAAATGCATTGCCCTATACTCTCCCTGGGGTTTATTGGATACTTCCAGCTGTATTTGCCTGCCTGATACTGAAAGAAGACAAGTAGGCAGTCACTCGGTATCGTCTAGCTGAAGAACTGTCTGTTTTCAAAGGCACTTTTTGAGTGCCTAAACTCCCACAGAAACGAGCCACACAGACATAGGGCACAGATGAGACTTGGTATACATAGGGTGCTATATTTTCTGTACCGCCAGGAGAAAATATATGCACTGGTGTTTCGGGAAGAGTGGATATTAGGCACAGAAGTGGTAAAAAAATTACATAGACTCTGCCCTCCTGCAAAGACAGCACTGAAGTAATACCACAGGTGTCAGTTAAGTATTGGCAGCGATCCTACAAGCAGACAACAGTGCTTCCGACAGCTCACCTTTACATAACATCCAATACAACAAGACCACTAAATTGCAGACACCACAATGCATTAACCTCATTTACAACATAATTAGGGTAGGAAGGTGGTTTGCAGTGGTTAGGGAGGTTTTTAGGGTTCAATGACTGGTAGTGATAACTGATAGTAAGGGTTTGTTAGGGTTCAGGGATGAATAAGTGCTAAGGGGTATTAAGGGCTTAGGAATGAGTATGAGTTAAACTACAATATAAAAACCACTACTTAAATATATTATATATATATATATGTTGTAATGAAATAGGGGTATGGAGTGCTTACTCCCCTATAAAAAATAAAAAAGGGTGTTTAGCTCCCACATTAATATATTTATCATATTATATATACACATAAATAATGTAATCAAAATGGGGCATGGTGGGTTTACTTCCACATAAAAAATAAAAAAGGTTATATACCCCATCATAAAACACGCATTGGCACAGCCAATAGGTCTCGCCTGTGGGACCTTATGTGTTTAGGCAGAAGTTTTGGCTATGTTGTAAAGCATTGTGGCTGCTGTGCATCATGTTGAAAAGTTATAATAAAAAGTTTTAAGCACTTGTTTTTAGCCATGCAACAGCTGATGATGTTGTACCAAGGATATTGTGCTTGATAATTAAACACTTATAAGGTCCCAAAGGCGAGACCTATTGGCTATGGCAATGCTTGTTACTTTTTATGAGAAGTCCACGTGAAAATGTGTTCCATTATAGATAAGCTAAAACACGACTCAACACACTGAGGAAGCAAACCAACATCTCATAATGTATCATGCAATTTCTCCTGACGTGCTTTGCTGAGGATTTCAGAAGATGTTTTCCAGAATTGTGTGGAAATCGCACCAGGATTTGTACGACAAACTGATTTGTATGTGCACTCACAAAAAGCTATACACACAGAAAAAAAACTATCATTTTTAATGGAAATAAACTGAGCCCCTCAGAGCAGACTGTAGCCCCCCACTTCTGCCTCTGCAGCGTTTTACATTGTGGGTGACAGACTCAATGACTCTACCAGGTCATAATAAACACTAGCTCTGAAAAGCAGGCACTTGGAGCTGGTACTCTCTCGTAGTTAATGGAAAATTCCTGCTGAACATTAACAGCTCGACTGTACATACCACACACAAGGCCATGGACAGAGTATACAGTCCGGGAGCTGTTAACAAGAGGGGCCGGATAAAGAGGGAAGCCGAGCTCGGCAGTAGCAGTCCTTGCTTGGTGCAGCTTTAAGTTCCGTTTTTATTAGGCCTGCGTAAAGTGCCTACAGTCCTGCGATGGTAGCGCTTGATTCCTACTCTGCAGTAAGATGTCTGACTCCGACTCCATTCCATAAAGTTATGAACCTCCTCATATTGCAGCATCCTATAGGGAGACAGCTGTCCTACAGCAGAAAAACAACTGCGCAAAACCATTTGGATTTAGCAGTAACGGCATAACGTTATGCCAGGTGAGCATTGTCGGGGAAGGGAAATCCTTGAAAGAGTCACTTTCTCTCTGGGTTTCCCTTCTCTTTTTGAAACACAGGAGGAGCAACATTGTCAGGTGTCCTCAGGGCTTTAAGTGGAAGCTTTTCCAATATTATATACACGGCATAGTTGCAGCTTATTTATTTTATGCAACTAACAACCACTGACAAAGCCAATAGTTCTGACTTGTAGGTATGATGTTACTTGTTATATCATATATCTGGATGCAATGACAGAAACAGCAAAATAAAAGTGGGGCAGCACACTATGCTAAGCACAGATTGTGAGAAAGTGGCTCTATATATACTGGACCAGAATGAAGTATAGAGTATGTGTGTATAGAGTCCACCACCCCCAGAGATATAACAGAGGTTAAAGTCAGAACTGACCTTACTCTCCAAAGGGGTAGCTTGGTCGAGCAGTAAGGCAGTACCAGAGGACAGTGTAAAGCATTTGTTGTACACACTCAGTCAGCAAAAGGTTTCACACACTCAAGGACTGAACTCCAGGCCAATTGTTTTTATATCCACAGATATAGTTGTTTTATTTTTAGAACCAACAGTCGTAAAAATATACTTTTCTGGTTATGAATACTCTCATGTAAATACTTTGCAAAGGAGCAATAAAGTTTGTGCACTCAATGATTACAGTATTGGTAGTGAGCAACACAATCCTAAAACACACTCTAGCATTGAGCTCAATGGGTTTTCTACATATAAGTACAGTTGATTACTCTATATATTACTTTAGTAGTTCCAGGACTAGATCCTAGATGTAGTCCTGGGGTCCCAGCTGAAACCAGATTAGCAAAACCGTTTTATTTACTGTAGTGAATTTTCATGAATATAAAGCTGTTTTAAAAGTGCACACTTGGAAACTTTTCAATGGAAATCTGACAATGTTATTCAATGGAAGAAAATTCAGGTTGCAGGTAAAGTATGTTCGTGTTACTTTTGTAATCCAGCACTGGTCTCCTAGGCCAGCCCTGGGGTCTTAACTCAAAACAGGTAGGTAATTGGGTTTCAGCATTTCGTGTGATTTTTAAAGAATATTTCAAGTTTTCAAAAGTAGACAGAAGAAATTTCAGAGAAAAGCAGACAATGGTTCAGTACTGGGCTGAAAGGTACAGTACTGGCTTCTCCCCTGTTCACAGGTGAGTACTTCGGAATTTGGACTTTGGCTGATTTTATATGAATGTTTTCAGTTTTTAAAACTTCACACATAAAATTTTCGAGTCAAAAATGGGTCACTGTTATCCAATGACAGGTGAGTAGATTACCGGTTTCCAGGTGAGTACTTGGTTGGTAAAGTTAAGGTTCTGGGCATAGACTCAGGGGTCCCCCAGGGTCAGGTAAGTACAGTTAGTTCAATCCCTGCGGCACAGGGGCGGCCGGCTGCAGAGGTAGGTAGGCCCAATGATATCCAACGGGGGAAAGGGGGCCTTCGGTTGGTGGTTGCTGGCAAGCAGGCCAGGTGGCTGTGGGAGCTGGGCTCCTGGTCACTTGCTCAGGGCAAGGGGGGGAAGTAGGATAGGACAAAAGGGTCACAGCCAGTGCCACTCGGGCGGCTGGGTGCAGGGTGCTTTTGAGCCGTCTGGCGCTCAATGTTATCCAATGAGGATCCTGAAAAGGGAACAAAGGCTGCAGGCTCGGGGACGGAGACTCTCCAGGGGCGACCAGCACTTCGAGAGGTAAGTTGGGATCTTGGAGCACAGGTAGGTATCCCAAAGGGAGGCACAGGGGGCTGTAGGGCGCCGGGTGCAGGGGTGACTTTGGGTGTCGGAAACACTTACCCTCAGCTGGTCGCGGTTGGGGTGGCCCCTGGTCCTGAGTCTGCAGGTGTCGGCTGGTTCGTCGAGGAGGGTCTTTGGGCACTGGACTTCGGGTCCCAGTCGCCGGGGGACGTCCTCGTGGTCTTGGTTCGGTTTGGCCCGGCCCGGGCTCGGCTGGTGCTGAGTGGGCTGGTCCGGAGCTTCCTAGTTGGCACCAGGGTGGTTGTTGCAGAGCCTCTGCAGATGGGAGTCCCAATCTTCGAGAGGGTCAAGGCAGGCAGGTCCTCTGGGTGTCCCAAGGTTGCTGTCCGTAGGAGTCGCCGGGCTTTAGGCAGGAGCAGGTTCCAGGATCAACAGGCCGGTAGGGCTGAGGCAAAGTCAGTTGTTGTTCTCCTGTTGTTAGCAGCTGCACGGCGGGTCTTCTTCTTCTTGATCTTCTTTCTTCTTTTTTGGTATCGGGATCTGAGGAAGGAAGGTTCAGGGAGCCCCTAAATATTACATTTAGGGGCGTTACAGGTAGGGCAAGGACAGGGACCAATGGGTCCCTGTCCTGGGGTGAGTAAACCCCCTAGCCTGCTCCTCTACTGTGGGAGGGGGCAGGAGCCTAGCTGGGATTGGGCAGGGCTCCCCATCTACAAGATGGCCGGGGCCCGGGGTCGTGCTTCGCCTCGCCTCCCCCACCTGAGGGGTGGGGTTGGCACAGGCTGGCACACCCCCTTCCTGATGTAGTTTTTCCCGCCAGAGTGGGGGTCAGGACGGTTGGGGGCTGGTTACTGGGTACAGCAAATGGTCTGGAGAAGCTCACAGAAGTGGCATGCCTTTGAAGCTTCCCCCTGCCCATCCTGGGTGAGGAGACCTAGCACCTCGCCCAGGATGTGCATTGTTGCAGGCCCAGGAGAGCGGGGGCTCTCATACCCAGGGGTCCAGCAACATGTCTGCTGTGTGGCAGCCTCTGCAGTCACTCAGCCATACGTGGATTGTAGGTTAGGTTTTCAGGGGGGCATCTCTAAGATGTCCTCTGGTGCATTTTACATTAAATCTCACACTGACATCAGTGTGGGTTTAATGTGTTGAGAAGTTTGGTACCAAACTTGTCAGTCTTCAGTATAGCCATTATGGTGCTGTGGAGTTCGTAATGACAACCTCCCAGCACCATATACTCTTAATGGCATCACTGCACATACAGTGCCCAGGAATGGCCCTGGGTACTGTAGGGGCACAGGGCTCATACACCTGTGCCCACACCACTGGCATAGGGCACCCAGCTATAGGGGTGACTGATGTATGCCAAGGCAGTGGGTTTGTGGGCATGGTACACAGGGATGTGTGCCATGTCGACTCTTTGTTTAGTTCTGTACCTAGGCACTCACCCTGCAGAGGCAGTGTGTGGGTACTAAGGTACAGGGCCCCTAAGGGTGACACAATAAGTGCTGCAGCCCTTAGGGGTCTTCTCTGGTCACCATACCTAGGGTACCATTTACTAGGGGCTGATAGTTGACCAGAGATGACAATTGGGTTTTGTTTCAACACAGTTTTTAGGGAAGGAACACAGGCCCTAGGTACCTGGTTGGCAGGAGCCCAGGGCACACTCAGTCAAAGCACATCAGCAGTTCAGAAAAAAAGTGGGGGCATACCAATGCAAGAAAGATGGCACTTTCTCACACAGATTTTTAGTATATGTGTGTTCAAGCCACGCCCTTAATTACATTAGCCATGCCCCATTGAGAGTCCCCTGAGTTTTTCCATCCCACTGACAGCCCTAGTGACAAGGAACAGGCAACATCAGTGTACATTAGTAGGAAAAAAATATATAATTTCACATTAGCAAAATTAATCAACATTACACGGAGATCGATAATAACATTATTAGATCAAAGCAGTAGGATAAGATGATCAACTGCTATCGTTGCTTCATTAAGTATAGAAACACGAACGGCATCAGAACGTAAGGCTGGGGATCGGCGAGCAACATAATAGGCAGGCTACCTTTTGAAAACACTAAACAATAAACTATAAAGCACAGAAAAAGTACAAGGGCAACATTAAAAACGAGCTCGAGCACCCAGCAGACTAGCACTGCTAAACTCACCGGCGTCTACCTGGAGCCACAGCAGTCTTTCCAACAAATTTTACAGGTGGGGCACATGTGTGGTGAATTCTCAGCCTCACCATGAAAGTTGGAGTTCAGCAGGGGGCCTTTTAGTTCCCCTCCCCCTCCCACCACTTTTCCCAGCTCTTTTCAGACGTATTGCACAGCAATGCAGACTGCTGTGTAAAATGGCTTAAATAAAAAAAAAGCGCTATGATTAACCAGTGAGAAGATGGTAGGATGATGAACCTTAGTTGCTCCACAGCGCCGAGACACCTTCGGGTATTTGCCGCGCTATAAAAGTTGCGTAAATAAATAAATAAATAAATAAATGATGCGGTCAACGCTGGCTATATCACAGAGCTTTTTTCTTAACTTTAAACTATGTTGCACAGCAGTCTGCTCTGCTATGCACCGTCTAAAAAACATTGAAAAAGTAATACATCTTGCAGAGGCAAAAACTATTGGCTTTGCCATTGCTTGCTTTGCAATCTGATTGTGAATCAGAATTGGGTAATTTAAGCGTGCAGATCGACTCAGCGGCGAAACCAAATATTGAGCATTTAGTAGCTTTATCCAGTTTGTGTAGATTGCGTCCTTCTTTGTAGTAATGAGTGTCTTTGGCAAAGATGCAACTGCGCATGATTAGGCACCTACCTGTTTGTGATGTAGCCATGCTACCTAGTGTAACGTGTTTCACTATAATGTATTACTCAGTAAACGCCTGCGTAACCAGGACAGTGCACATGGGTCAACATGTCATGGTCGTAATTACATGATAAGGATGTGATGAACGAGGCCCTGAAGTCTAGAACCACAGAAAGCACATCTTTGCTCGCTGTGTGGACTTCTAATCTACGCTACAGGCGTGGGCTGAGCTTCTGTGCCCGCCTGCGACACAAATGATAAATGGCTCAAAATTCACTATTACGGCGGGATACTACATACATTACAACGTAATGTTGTATGACATGTAGAGAGGATGTGGCGTATTCCACAGCTGCCGACTTTTACCCTGGTAAATGCGTCAGTGCAACATCTTGTGGTTTTGGGTAAATCACTTGCTCTCACCATGCCTAATACAAAAATTAATGTGTCCTAGTGTAATGTAACTGGTGCTCATGTAAAGCGCTTCAGGTCTAGTTTGCTCTAGAGAAAACTGCAAATAAACTTGTATACGCCAGGGAAGCCAGGTCCTGAGAAGACTTTGTTAGTAATAGCAACTGTGCTTGTTTATTATTGTAACACCGTCATGGTGAGTGATTTCAAACTGCCTGAAACAACAAACAGAAGGCAGTGGCGAAGTGACACATGGAGAGTGCGTTGGAGATGGAGGGAGCAGCAATGGACAGAGGGCATTGAGGAGTGGGGGAGGAAACTACACAAGGGAGCGGAGGGAGAGGCAACAATGGACAGCTGGAGGAGGGCATGGGGAATGATAGGTGCATACTCGACAGCAGGGTTATGCATGTAACCTTTGTAAAATGAAAAGGTATTGGCTAATGCCAGACTTAAAGCGTTCCCAATGCTCTGCACTGCACAATATTTATAGGCCTCCTTTGTCATCCAGCGTAGTCCTGAAACACTAGGAGATTGAACCCTAATTGACCGTCGCACAAAAATAAGAAGCTGCTGCGTGTGAAGTATTTTCGCACAGAGCGCTGTCAAAATGCCACTTTACTTGTTCTAGGCGTTGCCGGCGGAAGCGGTCACAATGCCACCTTACAGGGCTCTCTGGTTATCTCACGCAGGACTGGCACAAAAACAGAAAGTGAAACGTTTGCTGCTGCTATTGCCAAGGTCCTGGGCAAAGTTGTTCTCACTCGGGACACAGATCCAGCAGCCTGAGATGGCGGAATATATACGGAACAAGAAACTTCTGTCGATTATGTGCTGGCAGCTGGCCTTATCAAGCTGTTAATGGGTGTTGTGGGGAGGACATAGCAGAACCAGATCAATTGCCCGGACAAATTATGCTGCAGGAAAGATTTTTGCCCGAGGTAGTGCACTGTTTCATTTACGTGTATGCTGCTTCTGCGGGCTGTTAATTAAACAAGCGTGCACGCGCGTGCCTCGAGGGCAGCAGGGGGAGGGGGCCTGCCGATTCCCTCGTGGGAGCCAGCAGCGATAATTGATTGATTGAATAAAGATTTGTAAAGCGCTACTTTGCCCGAAGGCGTCAAGGCGCAAATGATGGAATAAAGCCAGGTACAAATATAAAGATACAGGGTATGGGGGCCTAGGAGTAGGCTTCAGTAAAGAGCAGAGTTTTAAGGCCCTTTCGGAAGAGCAGAAGAGATTCCTGGCCCCTGAGTTCCAAAGGGAGCTCATTCCAGAGTCTAGGAGCTAGAGAGGAGAAGGCCTTACCTCCCCATCTCACTTTAGCGACTCGGGGGACGGACAACAAATTCTGACCAGTAGAGCCAAGGTTTTGCCGAGGACATAGGTCGACACTAGGGTCCTGATGCCCTATGAACCAGCACCATGAAGAGCCTTGTGAGTGATGGTCAGAATTTTGAATTTTATCCTGGCATGTACCGGGAGCCAGTGGAGACTTCTCCTGATCCTGGTACCTGAAGAGCGTCTGGGGGCATTGACGACAAATCTCGCTGCCGCGTTCTGGACGACCTGCAAGCGATGGAGTAATTTATTACTCATGCCAAGATATAGGGCATTGCAGTAGTCCAGTCGCGAGGATAGGAGGGAAACTGCAACCAGTTTCCGGGCATCAGGAGAGAGGTAGTGGGTAAGTTTTCTTAATACCCTTAAAACCCCGCAGCAGGTTGAGACCGTTCTGTTTACTTGCCTGTCAAAAGCAAGTGAGGTGTCAAATATGACTCCCAGGTTACAGGCGACGGAAGAAGGCTGGGGACAAGTTCCCAGTGTCTGGGGCCACCAATCATCTGACCAGATCTCCTTATTACCACCAAAGACCAGGATCTCCGTTTTTTCCCCGTTTAATTTAAGGAAGTTCGAGGCCATCCAGCCTGCCACTGCTTCCATGCAATTTCGAAAGTTTAGGGCCGTGGTCTCGACAGATTGGGACAGGGAGACCATGATCTGGGTGTCATCGGCATACGAGTGGCGCTACATCGGCGTACTGCCGCTCGCAGCACCATATGGTATTAATTATCGCCGCTCGTTCCCGCGAGGCAATCGCCCCTGGTGCACACATTCCATTGAAGGCAATGGAACGCGTGCACGAGTTTGTCTCAAAATGGGACTCGACGGCTTTAGGTCTCTTTCCTAAGCAGCGCATGCGCGCTGCGTAGGTCAAGACCTAAAAAATGTATATGTATATATATATATAGCAGCGTGAACAAGGGTACTTGTACTCGAAACGCGTCGCTGATGGTTCTGTGAGAGACTAATAAACCACATTTGCTGATTTCTGTGGTCCGTTCCTTTCCTTTGTTGGCGTGGAGGCGTGGGTCCCGAGCGCAGAGCAAGCGAAGAAGGAAACTTTGGTATTTATATATATATATATATATATATATATATATATATATATATATATATATATATACACACACCCACACATATATACCTTTATACACACACACACAGATATATATTTAAAAACACAACACAATGCTGTGCTTCCTTTAGCCTCGTCCAGCGGTGGCCTGTAACGGGCTGCCAGTAATATAATCGGACACAAGTTCTTCATAGCGTAACAAGAACAATTACAGATGCTCATTGAATTCTGCAGCAGTGATTATTTAATTTAAACAATGGCACCCCACCCAACGCGTTTTAGCCTAAGCATTTCACTGGGCTCAAAGTTGTGCATTCTTTACCCCATACAAATAGTAATAAACATAAATGAAGGACACAAAAAGGTTGTGATGCTGGCGAATGTTGAATAGCCAAAGCCATTTTGAAGTGAGCTACAATTAATCAAATTGCATATATGTACAAGGTGACATGTTGTAAATCCATTAAACTTTGATAAACCTAACAATCAATGACAGAATTATTGACAAAAACCTTATCACAATTTCAGAATAGCCTGAACCATCTCAATAAAATTCCTTACCCGACGGCTGCAATTATTGTGATGGCTTAATTCGAAAATGCCACACGTTATTCCCCATTGGTGATTCAGATATGAGTGTTATCTTGATTACATTCCAATTAACTTACTACATGTCACATTGTACATATACGTACTTTTATTTATTGTAATCCAATTCAAAATGGGGGCTGCTGTTCAACACCAGCTAGCATCACAATCTTTTTGTGTTCTTCATTTATGTTTATATGCCAAGTGGCATGTGTTACAAGCAGGCTGTAGGAGGCTATGAGGCCCAGCCACCTGCAGGGTCATTCTCACCCAAATCTAGGACAGAGGCTGAAACATTGTTATCATAAACTGAATATCCTGAACTCGCCACTCAGGAGGAAAGGCCCAAAATTGTCCAGAACAGCTCAGACAACATGGAGCATTTGAGAGAGAATCAGGTGGGACCTTGGCACTTGATAGTGAACCCCAGCTAGTGCAAGAGATCGGCCATAGTCTGGAGCTGGGAGATTGCACTGCCTGTGGCGACCCGCCTTTAACAGCAAGTAGTCAAGGTAGGGGAACACTGGAACTCTGACCTCCGCAGATCATCTGCAACCACCACCATCACCTTGGTGAACAGTTAAGGTGCACTGGTAAGGTCGAAGGGGAGCACAGCAAACTGAAAATGTTCTTTGCCCAGTGAACCGCAGGTAACGTCTGTGGGCAGGTAGGACAGGAATGTGTAAATTTGAACCCTGCAAGTTCAACACTATTATCCAGTCTAGACGGTCCAGGGTAGACAGGACTTGAGAGAGCATGAGCATTTTAAATTTCTCCTTTTTCAGGAAGAGATTGAGAAGGTGCAAGTCTAGGATAGGACAAAGGCCTCCGTCCTTTTTGGGCACCATGAAAGTAGCAGGAATAGCAACCATGGCCTACTTCTGATGCCAGCACCCTCTTTAAGGCTCCCTTGGCCAAAAGAGCCAACACTGTGAGGGAGCAAGGAGAGATGGTCCTGCATCAGCTGGTCGTGGATGGGTGAAGGGATGGTCACAAAGGGGATGGTTTAGCCCCTTTGGACAACCTGCAAAACCCAAATGTCTGATTTTACCGACCTCCAGTAGTGCAGGTGATGGTGTACCCTGCTCGCCGCTTGATGCTCATGATGGTAGGAGGGCAAAATAAAGGGGTTTGGAGAGTGTGGCTGGAAGTGAGGGTCGGTTTTTGACTGGTCTGATCTTTGGTAACCTATCTCACTTTGTCTATGGGACCAGAGTCATCAGCCACAAACATGCCTGAAAGCCTTTTGGTCATGGTAGCTGGGAGGGTAAGATTTTATTGAGGTTTTTGTCAATTGCTCAGCACAATTACATACAAATAGCAAGTTTGTGATACAGATCGTAAAGCATCAGCAGTTGAATTGTGATCAATCTCCTCATAGTAAAGAAAAATGAATAATAAAAAACATTTCACCCTTTCCCTCCGGAGTCAGTACAGGGTTGTGTAGGTATTATGTCAGTGTGTGATTTGTCTAGTTGCCGTGAGGTAGGTATTAGGAAGCAGGCAGGTTGTAAGACACCCATCCGGGTGTTAGAAAAGCCAGGTCCCCGCTGTATTGGTGGTGTACCAGTGATATCCCTTTTCACAAGAGGGTCTCAGTTTGAACCAGCAATTGGGGATCCCACAGGAGAGGGTAGAGTGTCAGGTTTGGGAGATGTGCAGGTATCCACTAGATTATCCCAGGCTCTGGTCATGCTCAGGATGCCCACCCAGCCCCTGGCTTCTTGTAGAAGCAATCTTCCCTCACACCCCACCCATTTCTCTACCTCACTCCTCCATGTTGCAATTCTGGGCTCTCCCGTACCTTCCATTTTCTTGCGATTTCTCGCTCGGCTAAGATGAACGCCAAATCCTGAAATATACCTGTGGCCTTGGTTTTCGCTGTGTGTGGAAATCATCCCAGTAGGCAATGGCCTGGGGAGCCAGGACCTCTCTCCCCATGACATCCACAACTGTGGGTATAATTTCCCAGTAAGCCCGAAGTGAGGGAATTGACCAGAACATATATAAAAATTGGGCTTCCAATTCTCCGCATCGGCAGCAGGCCGCATCAGCCAAGGGAAGGTATCTCATTACCTGCTCGGGTTAAGTACAATTAGTGAAGGACAAAATAATTGATAAGCTTAAAACGTACATTCAAGGACACCTTCAAAGTTCTCTCCAGTATGGTGTCCCATGCATTAACCTCATTTGGGGTTCCTAGGTCCTTCTTCACCGCAAGCATTACAGCGGTTGCTGGAGGTCCTCCCACATTGCCTTATACAAAAACGAGATAGCCTTTATGGTATCAGAAGATAGGGCTATGTAGTAGCAGGTTCGTAGTGTACTCGGCTCCGTGGTGGCAGTGCCCAAGTGTTTCCGCAGTGCCGTTGTTAGCGCCCTATGCAAAAGGAAATGGCCTTGCGGTATATCAAATTCTGCTTGAAACTCCTCAACTGGAAGCATCGCTGTGTCCCGAAATAGGTATTCCACCTTAGTTGCCCTCACTTCCACCCAAGACTAGTCTACCACCAGCATCTGCCACGGGGTAATTATCTTAGCATGACAAGGGGTATGGCAGGAGTGTATGGAACCCCGCTATGAGTTTTTTGCAAGCAAAGGCTCCAGCATGTAGTAATCACCTGCAGCTCCCGCGTGGCATCAGGGTAGGCATGATTCAGTCTCAGTTACACTCAGGTGAAGTCAGTGAGGGTCGGCGCAAACACATTTTGGGGCTTGGTTGGATCCCGCCTACACGCCATCTAGTGTAACAACCATTACAGTTGGGCTGTTATATAGTACGCTTCGAAGTCGGGGACCGCTAGACCACCAGTTGCTGTCAAGCGCTGTATTGTAGCCACTGCTACACATCTGCAGCCTGTTACCCATATGAAGGTAGTTGTTAAGGTTTCAAGGTTCTTGAATAGTGCCCGCGGGATCCTAAGCGGAAGTGTGCCAAAGAAGTACAAGAGGCAAGGCAGTGCCACCATCTTAAAGAGGGCTATATGGCCTGCCACTGACAGCGGCAAGGTACTCCAAAATTCTACGTGTGATCAGAGTGATCAGACAGCGCCCCACGTTACTCTTTAGGAGATACTGGCGGTCGTTGGAGATCTTGACCCCCAGGTTGGTCAAATAATGGGTGTTAGAAATGGCAATTTCCGGTTGGCTAAGGCTTGCACCAAAGCCAGGCAGAAACCACCATTCTACGTCAGGGCAAGGAAGTCACCCGCCAAGATAACCCCTGCTCACCCCCTTGGTAGCTTGGCACGATCAGTCAGGTTTATCTCGGAGGCGATGTGTAAAGCGTTTGCGCGCGCATCCAGCAACAACACCCAAGGCCCACCACAAAGGAAACTTCACACAAGGTTATATATAAAAATAGCCTTTGTATTATACCAAACACATTAGATAACAAACACACACTGCCCGTGCCATAGGCACTGGCAGAATTTACAGGGGATTATGTACAGGGGACAGGGCCACATGGGCCACTGTCAGGAATAAGCACTTTTAGAACTAGCACTTGGTAGAATTAGCACTTTGTAGGAATAACGCTTAGCACATAGAACATATAATAACTGTAGCATCGAATAGCAAATGTAGCACACAACCAGTAATCACTGGTAAAAGGTAAGTACCACCTACGCAACCCTAACCACCTTAGGCATATATCACGCAGGGAACCATGAACTCACTAGCATCACCTATATTAGGAAAACACCCTCCTAAGCATAAAAATACATTTAGGGGTATAGGCATAAAAGCATTGCATATGATATAATAATCCCATTAGGCAGGTAATCACAATTGAGCCACAAAGTACCCAGAACTGACCCCAGGCCAATCTGGCCTCTCAGGGGCTGAAACGCCCTGTGTCCAGAAAAGTCAGGGCAGGCTGCGCAGGCATTCAAAGGGAAGGATGCAAGTGCCTAAACGAAGCAGCTGCCCACTATGTGCTGGGCAGCTGGAGAACTGAGCCTGGCACCAGCGTGCCTCCTGGCTCTCCTGTGGGGCTCAATGAAACACAGGGCCCTTAGGAGCCTTGTGGGCTCGAAGCAATAAAATGCTCCAAATCACATGGGAGTCCCGCTCTGGGGACTCGGGAAAACAATGCCCCTCTTTGAGCCTCGTGGGCTTTGAAGAAATATGTGGCCAAAGGTGGGAGCCTTGTGGGCTCTAGATAAATGCCCCCAAAATCGTTAGAGTCTCTCTTGAGGGACTCAAAATAACCAAATGCCCCCAACACTTGTAGAAACGGAGCCCCACTCACCGGGACTCCTGTACGCTGCCGGTCTTCCTCTGGTGCCGCCTCTGGCCTCCGCGCAGCGTGGTAGAACCCCCCCCCCCCCTCACAGGGGCTCCTTTTCCAGTGCGGCGGGCAGGACTGCTGGGCTGACTTCTCTCAGCGGCGGGCGGAGCTCTCTCCTTCGGGAGAGTCTAGCTGGGAGGCAGAACGCTTCCTGCTTCTTCTCCTGGCACGGGGACGTGCTGGGAGGCGGGGTGGGCTCCCGTCCTCCCTCGATACCAAGGACGCTTCTCTCGCGGTGACGGCGCAGGACTTCCCTCCTAAACCGGAAGTCCCGCCCGCCGTCAAGCACTTCGGTGCCTGACTTCCTGATTCAGCCGGGCTGCGGCAGTGATTTTAAAACAGCAAAAGATGAGGGGTGGGCTCCCTTGAATTAACCCATAAAGCAGTTTGGCACCCACTAGAAGTGCACAAATATCGGCACAGAGTCCAGCTCAGTGCTGTAAGGGGAAACAGCAGAGCTGCTTCTCCCAGGATGCAAAGAAAGCGCTTCCAGGCGCTACAGGAAACAAAGACCCAAGTCCAGGGCCAAGCACAGCAAAAAGTCTTGGTAGGAGGTGGGGGGCAAAGGCTGGGCCCAGGGGCCAGCTCACAGGGCCCTCCAGGCAGGAAGGCAGTCCCCAGTGGCAGTCCTCCTGGCGCCCAGCAGCATCAGGCCCCCTAAAGGTTAGGATCAGCAAGAGAACATTTTTCAAGGGGTCACAGCCCCTTTTTATCCACACAAATCCTTTGTCTGTGTCTGCAGGGTGGGGGGAAAACCAGACGCAGCTGGTTTTGGAGCACTCTGTTGTGTTCAGCCCCTCTCACCATTCACTGGCCAGGCTAGGGAGATAAGACACACCACAGGGGGCGGAGCCAGCATTGTGTGGGGAAAGCCCAGCCCTATTCAGATCCTAGGTGCACTCCTCCCACCCATCTGGCTGTCAATCTCCCTATTCACCACCGGGGCAGACCCATCCTGACTCCTGGAGCCAGGCTCACCAGCCAGCTCCAGCCAATCACAAGCCAGACAGCCAATTCACATAAATTACACAGACATGCCAACTTCTAGAAGTGGCACTTCCACACTAGGTACATTAACGCCGCACACATCATCGCGCAGCATTTAATCATACGAGTCCGCACATACCAAACTCGCACCGGTACACCCCACGCATCAGGAACTACCAGGGACACATACATTCCCCATGCATTCCTATGGGAGGGCAGGCCAACCTTACCACACGCACGCACTTTACTCTGGGACACAGTGGTAAAGTGCGCAGAAGTCAAAAATAACTAACACTAGTCACAATTAAAAGCAAAAAGTCCAGGGGTGAACCTGCCAGAACGGCCAAGTCCAACAACGGGGCTCCCATTACAAGTGCTCCATCCCTTCGGTGGAGCCTCCCATGGCACGGCCAGGAAGCGCCAAGGCTTTGAAGTGGTCCCGCAAGGCTCTGGCTCCATTCAGGTCTTCTTCAGCATCACAGAGAAAGATTTACAGGTCATCCGCATATAGCGCTATGCGTTGACAGTAGCCCTTGGTGAAGAGTCCCCTATATGCTTGACCTGCTCCTGCATAGCTGGCCCAGGGCTCCACGGCCAGCAGAAAGAGCAGGGGGAGGGGGGGAACCCTGTCTTGTACTGCGACTCACTTGGTGCCTCTCCGATATGACCTTTTCCATGCGGGCCCCAGCATATGGGTTCGTTTAGAGCACCTTCACACAAGCCAGGAATCCCTCGCCCAGCCCCGTACTGGGAGGGTATGGATGTGGTTGAAAACCCATTCTGTAGCAACAAAAGGGGTGGAAGGCAGACTAAGGGCTAGCAAGGGACCATGGAGTAGCCCAAGGACCTGGCCGTAGCTCTGCTGTCCCTAAAACACTCCAGCGCAGAGTCCACCTTCTCTGCAAAAAGACGAGAACCACCGAAAGAGCATGGCCATAAGAGAAACTTGGACATCCCATGAAAATCCAGTGGCTCTCAGCCAGGTGTGGCGCAGAATGGCCATTGACTATGAAACCGATCTACCCAGCTAGTCTGTTGTGTTCAGTCTGCATCGTATGGTGAACTTTCCTGCATCTCTCCCATCAGCAATAGATTGGAAGAGTATGGATCAGGCCTCCTCCATGACCATAGGCAGCACTTGTGCAACCAAATCCCAGGTCGTATGGGAGTATAGGCCTAAGATACATGCAGTGTTCACCGGACACAGGGCAAGGTTGGCAGAAGAGAGCATCCTCTTACCAGAAGTATCTAGCTTCTTGGATTCCCTATCTGGTTGAGTGGTAGGGAATGTGGCAGAGTTGACCCTAGAGGTGAAGGCTTGGACCACAAAGCTCTCAGGGGTGGGGTACTGGGTAAGTAAACTTGAGTCAACAGGAGTGAGGCAATGACGGTGTGCCATTGTCCTCTGCAGAGCCCCTGAGCAGACCTTGACAAGGCTCAAGTAGGACTTTGGCAAGGGCTTCATTAAAGGGGAGTAATGGTTCAGATGGGGCGACTCCCTGCTGAAGCACCTCTGTCAACACATTTGTCTTGAGTACCACTAAGGGCTACTGATGTCCAAGACCTCAGCCTCCCTACGCACTACTATAGTGCATGAGGCACCCTCCTCTATAGCCACAGTAGAGGGAGAGACCGAGTCAGTTTCCGGGAGATATCTAACCCACTGGCATTCACCAGCTCCTCATACCAGTTGTCCTCAGTATTGTCTAGGGGTGCAGGTATCCAGAAGGGTCCTCAGACCCCTCCGATTTATCTCCCTCTCTGGGCTTGTCTAATACAAAAGGCACTGGCTCCAACCTGAAGGAATGGTGACGGTTGTCGCCGGAACCTGCATGCGACGACACCCGTCTAGTTCCGTGTGAGAGTCGGGAATGACAATGGAGATGGTGCCGCCGTGGTGCGTCTGCACTGGCGCGGGCTGTTCTCGGAAAGTCTCTGTCTTGCAGGCGGCTCCACTTCGGAACCAACACCGGGGATGGGGATGCCTGACTGGCAGTGAGGGTCCAGTAGGGGCCCCTCGCAAAAACCCAAATATGATGTGCATGGCCTCAAAAAATACTTTCAGCTGGGCAGGGGTCACTCCGGCTTCTGGAAAGTCAGGTAACCGTAGAGTCACCTCAGTGTCACCGAAGCACGTGGGCTTGTGTGCTGAAGCTCCTGTGTCTCGTCCAAAGACTAAGACGGGCGCGGCAAAGTTGAAGATCTCTTTGACTTCTAGGATTTCTTCCTGCTGTGTGACATACCAGACGACTTCGCCTGAGATGACCACCAGGTGCGGCTCAGCGAGTGGTCCCAGGACCTTCTGAGAGACAGGGTTATAAGCGTCACTGGGTCGTCTAACATCAGATGGCAAGGAGCTTGATGGAACATTCTCCCTCAGCACTTTTGAGTATATGTTGCGGCAGTCCTCCCAAGTCTTGGAGTCATGGTCCCTCTCCAATCACCACAGACAAACCAAGGGTGGGTCTGTCACAGACCACATGGTTTGAAACCAGCAGGTTTTTTTGGGGACATCCTGTACTAGAAGAGAAAGTTCTAAAAAAAACTAGAGAAAAAAACAGTCAAAAAGCGACTGAGTGCAGATCTTCACGGATCAGTGCTATCTGGTGCAGAAAGGAAAGAACTGACATCAGCGCACTGGGGTGGTTTCTATATAGGAATTTCCAACACAAATTATGCTGACATGGAGCAGAACAATGCCACGAACAGGCATGAGGGGTATTGCTTAAAAACTTCCAGATCTAGTCTGTCTCATGGTGGAATATTATATTCTAAGGTAAGGAACATGCAACTAGAAGTCTCTATCAAATAAACAGCAATAAGCTGCCTACAGATTCAGCTGCAGCTCTCTAAACACGCCTTCACATCAGAACACTTGTGAAATAAAATGTACATTGTCAGCATGTGGATTTACCCATATGCCAATTAGTCATTACATTACACTTTCAAATGAGTCATGAGACAGCATGAGCAGTGACATTCTGATGCCTGGTATTCGCTAGTCTTTGGTGTCTCCTAGCCATGCAAAGGAATACTTCTAAAACACTGGAAGAATATGTGCATGCAGCAGATATATGCTGATCCCAGAATATCTTGAAAGATATCCAGCTCATTTTCCATTAACAGCATGGCTGATAAACTTTCTGTAAGAGTCTTAACTTTCAAATATAAAATCTGACTGAAAAAAAATGTCTAGCATGCCCATTCACACCAGAAATTCCCACTCATGTTTTAATATATAGATTCTACACAATCTCTGTAATTTCCCCTGCTTTTCCAGTGCGAGTACTTTACATCTGTCCCAGGCTTTAAATAAAATCAGATGATATTTTACTTTCAACGGCCTGGGATCCGAAAATCTTAAGATTCTATGGACTTGTTGATTTGATTTTCTTTAGCAAAAATATTTGAAAATGGACCTGTAAAATTCACTATTTTTTGCACCATTTTTGCCATATATTTTGTGTAACACCTGGACTGCATTCTCTAGCTAGTGATATTGAACATGTCTATGGAGCACCTGGGAATCCTTAAGGCCAATGAGGACGATGGAATCCACCAGTAGGCAGGTGATAGCAAACCGTATCTGCATAATTAATCATGCTACAACATTGATGCCTGAACAAGAGACCAACCATGAAGGTTTACTCCTTAATAATGCTAGGTCCTTTGGCTTCAAACTTCACACCAACTTTCGTTTTATGGTCCACACAGAGTACATGACAAAACTGCCCGGTATCAAATGGCGTGAGTAAAGTAGGGAGTAAAGCTCTTCCTACCACATGCAAACATCTGAACCATTGCCCTGTCCCTGGTCGTTTCTCATCTCAACATAGGCTACAGCAATGGGCATCATCAAATGTCCTCCATAAAGCAGCAGACACCGGCAAAGGACTTTTAAGTATAACAGGATCAGACCAATCCTCAAATAACTCCACTCCTGCCCATATCAGATTTCAGATTTACAATGTTGTACAAGGAAGTAAACTCTAGCAGCCTAGTGGGCAGCATTACCAGACTGGAACTCAAGATATGCAGAGCTAAGAACACAAGATGTCAAGTGTTCACCTACTATACTCCTTGAATCTAGGAGACAATCCCAGAATAACTATGCCAGATGTAATACCTCCTTCACTTTAGCAAGAAGTTGAAAAACCATCGATTCTAACTACATTACAGGGTAGTAAACTGGTTGCCGACCACCCTTGAACTGTTCTTACTCTCATCGCACCATCTCGGACACCTGCACTTCTACCAGTCCATTTGCTTCATAGTCCCCAGATCTAAAACAATCTTCTGGAAATCAGAAGAGCCTAAAGGGTACTTCTGTTTAGTTGCTGATAAAGAGGTTGGAAACCATGAGGCTAAAATGAAAATGTATAACTGCAACATCTCTGGTCCCATGTCTTTCAAAAAGGTTCACATCTCTTGTATTCTCCTGAAACACTGTCTGGCGTTCAATATTCTGTTTGCAATACAACAGTAGCACTTTCTGAAACCATGCAGTGGCCAAGCCCCTAACAAACTCTATGTAGTTAACTTCTGCCCAGTTTTAAACATTCTGTATCTGACAAACCTCCTTTAGATAGTGGCCATCCAATAACTTCAGCCTTATATTAACAACAAGTTATTTTAGATGCCGTGCAAATCAGATGTTTAAGAGACAAAGTAATGGAGTCACTGTAGTTATAAGTGGCAGGATGGCATGACATCGAACCTGGATGTAATAACACAGACTCTTCAAAGGCTGTGGGCAGCTCTCAACATTCTCAACCATTCCAATGGTGGTGGCCTTTGGGAGCCATTAAGTGCGAGAGGGCCTTCACCTGATGCCAACTGTTTTATAAACCCCCCCATGTGCCTCCAAGTCAAAGCTTTTGGCTTGTAGTTTTTACTTAATCACCATTGGTCCTGAACACTTGTATACAACCTCAGTTGAAGATCATCCAGAGATATGACCTTCTATTTAAAAATTATGCAGATGATGGCCAGATAATGACGAGATCTCAGAGCTTTGGCTTTACCTGTGAACAAAACTGTGTATGCCGCCTAAACAGTATGGGAGCACTGATAGCCAGTGGGGGTAGAGTTCCCAGATGTTGATGGGCAGCGGGCAGAGAAAGACAGCCCAAGGGGGTCCGGCACCATAAAAACAGCACTGTCACAAACAGCTCAGAGGAACAATAAAAATAAAATATTTGGATAGGATAAGTGGATGCATGGGTAGCGGTGATGAAGGAGGGTCTTAGAGGTAAGGGCCAACCATCGGACAGGACTGAGCCTTAATCAGTTGGTCAGGTGAAACCTGATAGGCTACAAGATGTGAGGTGGCCACTTTAAGGTCTCCGTAGTTGATAGATACCCCCCCCCCCCCACCCAGTTGTAGAACAGTGATACAGCTTGAAATGGACTAGGAGGAAGACTGATTCCCTGGGCCTGACCTCCAGATTGTATGGATCAAGTATTAATCAAATAAATTGTGACAGGCCAGGGACTCAGCAGAATATTACAGCAAAAGAGGGGTCTCTGGAACTGGAGAATGGTAGCTAGCACCCTCCAAACCGAATCCGCGAGACCTGCCGCAGCCTTGTTCTCAACAGCTTAAAACTGATTGGTGGGAATGGTGTACCAGTTCTACTAGATTTCAGAGAGGGGGAGCGAAAATGTTCTGCAAAGAAGCAAACACTATGGGGATAAAAGTGGCAAAAAGAGCTACCCCAAAGTATTCTAGATAAATATGCTTTTCTCAGCAATGACAGTACAAAGGAACCTCCCAATGCTATATCCAGGTCCCATGGTCCCATATGACATGGAGAGGTGACGCGGGTCCCACACTCAGCAATTTCCTTGATGAGGTGTAAAAATACAGGCTGTCCTAGAACAGAAAATTGATACAGAGGGGATCAACCTTAAACTGCCGCTGGCTTGACTTTAACAAGATAATGGACAGGGTATCAGCAGAGTAAAAGTGTTGCATATGACAAGAGAGTGTATCTCGCTTGGGTTCTGTGACCAGACTTAAGGCTATCTCTTCACAACTAGCAAAGCACAGCTTACAAAAGGACTCCCAGAGCATAATAATGTAAATATAGTTGATGTACTTAAACGGGTTGAATGGAAAACTGCAGATTTCTTTGAGAAATGTGAAAAAATTTGAAGAAAATGGTGACAGTTCTATGGTAGGGTCTACATTGATGGATCCAACCCACAGGTCATGAATGTGGATTTATCTGTACTGAAAGGTATCATCTGCTGGTGACTGACACTACCTAAGTTATTGGCATACAATTTTTGGATGAGCTGGGTACATACCAGCTGGAGTGAACTATTCTGGAATTTGCAGTTGAACTGGTGTGTGCGTCTGGTCCCATTTTTTTCTACTGTTTTCTTTATTGAAAAAACAATTGCAATATTAAACTTTAAAAAAAATCGTTTTTTTTTCTATAATCACTTACTTTAACTTGTCAGTTAGAGACAAGACACTACTTTAAGTGAGCATTGCTCTTTTAGAACGGACAAATAATATTACAGTTCACTGCTGCGACTTACATGTAAGAAACACCAGAAAAGAGGCAAAAGTAGATGAAAGATAAATAAGTCAAGATGTCCTCTCCTTTTCCTTTTTAAACACTATATTGATACGTTTTTAAATTGGCACCGGTTACAATTAACATTCACGTATATTCTTTGTCATGTTGGCAAGAGGGTGTAGAATGTACGTTCCATCGTTTCCTGGCAGTATTATACTGTCCAATGATTTAAATGAAAGAAAAATCACCCACACTCCCATCAGAAGCCATTTATAGTCGTCTTAATAACAGATCGTGGTCACCCCCCTCCTCCCCATACACACCTGCACAAAGTAAGTGGAGGCTGCTACCTCCTCCTTCACTGCAGACAAGAACAGCTAGCTGTTGGGGGGGGGGGCGGAGGGAGGGGTACTGGGTGGGTTCACGGAGTTTGTCTCTTAATATGTGAGGAGAGGAGTCTATATTCTCTCAAAATGAGTTACCTTATTTCACAAAATGGCTGTCAATGTTTCCATACCATAAAGATTCTGAGTATTACGCCCCCATAAATCAAGTGTGAGAGGTGAGGAGCCCCCACTTTGGAGCTGCTGTTAATCTCCTTGCTAACAATAGCTGATGTATCAGCTTATCCATTCTTTTCAAAGATAAGCAGTCAACCCTGATCTAAGTCTAGTCACTGGAAAAATGAGTGAGACAAAGGAACAGGGTTTCGGTGGTAAACAGAGGCTCGCCATCATATTTTAAAGTGATAGAAACAGAAGTACGCAGCCTCCTGTGGGATAGTAAACCTGCCCAAATAGCCATGAATAAGTTGATTAAAGGTTGCTATGAGGGGGGCATAGCACTCCCATCATATACAAACATACTACTGGGCCGCCCAACTTACTGTGCTTAATCAATGGCTTTACAAACCACAGACGGAACCCACCTTTCGTATGGATTGACATGAGTTGGGGGAGGGAGGGGTCATGAGGGCCCTCTATAACAAAACTCGCAGAGCTGACCTCATGGGACCTACTGAACACATGGTCAATATCTGGTATACAGCTAGGCTGGGAAGACACATTTACACAACTCACTACACTCAGGGAAGCTGGGGAGACTGAGTAGATGTAAAAGCTTCCGAAAGTGCGATTTGATAGGAATAGCATGTGTAGGTGACCTCTGGATTAAGGGGAAAGTCATCACATTCACACAACTGCAAGACAAATATGATATGGCATCCACAGAGCAGTTTCTCTATCTTCAAATTAGGCACACACTTGAGGCCATCATTAAACCGGGCATGACCCTCCCAGAAGCCTCCCCACTGGAGGATAGGCTGCTAACAGACCGTATCGATAAAAAAGCCACATCATTAACCTACCGTAAAATAATCAACAACCAGCCAGACCCCGCACAAATGCCATGGCCTGCCATTGTTCTCCGTGAACAATGGCAGGCCAAAATTGGAGAACTAGATGACACTGATTGGCAAGAGGCGCTCGAATCACCACAGGAAGTAGCAGTCCCCTCCAGACTGCGATTGGTACAGCTCAAGGTGTTCCATAGAACATATGGTCCAGGCTAGTATTAGCCAAAACAGGAAGAACTGGTACCCAGCTTTGTCTGTGAAACTGTGGAGTTCAGAATCATAGTCTGAACATTCTGGACTTGCCACTAGGGAGGATAGGCCAGAAACTGTGCCGTGTCCAGAACAGCTCAGATGAAAGAGAGCATCTGAGAGTGAGTCAGGTGCGACTACGGCATGTTGATATTGAACCCCAGAGAGTGTAGGAGGTTCGCGCCTTAGTCTGAAGGTGGAAAACAAAAGCCTTGGGTGAGCCCGCCTTCATCAACCAATCTTAAAGGTAGGGGGAAGAGTGAAATCCCCGTCTTCTGAAGATGAGATGCGGCGCTAGTAAGGCTGAAAGATAGCACAGCAAACTGAAATACTCTTGGCCCACTGTGGACCACAGATAGCGTCTGTGGGCTAGTAGGAAGGGAATGCGGAAATATGCACCCTACAAGTCCAATGCTACCATCCAGTCTCCTGGGTGTAGGGCAGTCAAAACATGGCTGAACTTTTTCAAGAAGAGGTTGAGAAGGCGCAGGTCCAGGATAAGCCAAAGTCCAGAAAGTAGCAGAAAAAACAATTACAAAATACTTCTGATGAAAGGTACCCTCTGTATGACTTCCTTGGTCAAGAGAACCTACACTTCTTAAAGGAGCAAGGAGAGATGGTCCTCCATCAGTCGATTGTAAGTGGGTGGCATGGGAGGTCGAGGTATAACAAAGGGAGGGAGTAGCCCCTTTGGACTATCTGGAGTACCCAAGGACTGATGCTACTGACTGCCAGTGGGGGAGGTGATGGCATAACCTGCCTCCAACTGAATGCCCATGATGGTCTGAGGGTGGACTGAAGAGGCTTGAAGGAAGCGGCTGCTGGGGAGGTGGTGGGCTGACCGGACTACTGGTTGACTGTCCCACATGGTCTATGGGACCCATACCCTCAGCCATGAAAAGACTGAAAAGCCTGCTGGCTGTGGTGGCTGGGAGGGTATGAGTATGGTTGGAGACATCTTCTGTGGCCATAAAAGGGGCAGAAGGTGGATTGGGGTTGACGAGGGACCATAGACAAGCCCAAGGACATGACTGTATCCCCGCTGTCCTTGAAGTACTCCAGCACTGAATCCACCTTGTCTCCAAAAAGGTGAGAGACAAAGGTGAGAGCCTTCAAAGGTCATTTTCATGAGGGTAGCTGGGCAACCACTACAAAGCCAGATGTTCTCAGAAAGGCCTGGCACCATAAGGTCACTGGAAGTGAAATTGCTCTGTAGAGTGAGTCAATCGTGTCACTTCCAGATGGGATAGTGAACTTAGCCGCAACACTCCCACCAACAACAGCCTGAGAGAGTATAACCTGGGGCTCCTCCAGGACCATAGGCTGCGCTTGCATAACCAGGAATAACGGACCAATAGGCACACAGTGTTGACTGGAAGCAGTGACAGACTGGTAGAAGGGAACATTTTCTTACAGGAGGTGTCCAGTCTCTTGGATTCCCTATCCGGTGGAGCAGTAGGGAACACGCCAAGGTGGATGCAGGATGAGACGGCTTGGACCACCAAGCTCTCCAGGGTGGGGTGCTGCTTGAAGAAACTGGGATCCCCAGGAGCGGATTATAGTGACGAGCAGTTGTCCTATTCACAAGACCTCCTGTGCAGGGCTTGGACAAGGCCCCAAATAGGACATCGGTTAGGGCTTCATTGAATGGGAGTAAGTGTTCTGAGGGAGTAACTCTTGACTGAAACACCTGTGTCAAGACACTAATCTTTACTTCCACTGACAGTAGGTTGATGTCAAAGACCTTAGCTGCCCTGCGAACCACCACTGCAAGTGAGCCTACCTCCTTCATAACTACAGTAGCAGGGTAAACTAGGACAGTATTGTGTCAGGTGTCCATCTCACTACCCTCATCCAATTCCTCATATCAGTTATCCTCCTGAATTGGGTCATCACCATGATGGTCCATAGACCCCCCCCCCCAACATCTCTAACACTAGGCCTATCCATCAAATAAGGCACTGGCTCCACTCTGGGAAGGATGTCCTCGGCCGGCGCCAGGCGTGACATCAGACACCGCCTATCCAGCTCTGTGATGCAGTCAGAAATGACAATGGGGATGGCGCCGCTGTCAGCACTGGAGCGTGCTCTGAGGAAGGTCTCGCCTACAGCTTTACTCTGGATCCAGCGAGGGATCCTTGCGACCCGACTGATGCCAAGGGCGACCCTGCTGGCGTGGTCCCACTAGGGGCCCCTCCACATACCGTGGGGCCCAATGGTGCTCCAGAGGGGCCAGGCTGCCCGAAGAGGTGACGATTTACCTCATAAAAGACTCTTAGTCAGTTGAGGTTCGTTTAGGGAAAATCGGGACAGTGCAGAGCAGACCCAGGATCAGGCCAGCTGAGTTGCAGAGTTTAAAGTCCCAGCGCTCCCTTGTCTTGTCGGCTGACTTTGACGGACACAGGGAAGACGAAGAGAGATGGACTTCTTGTGTGGGACATACTTGACTTCCTCGAAGACTTTGAATGTCATGATGAGCGTCGGGAGGGGCTCCGCAAATGGTCCTGGGATCTCCCACGTGAGCGTGACCACAAGTGTTTTAGAGTTAACCGAGGTCAGGCTGCGAGGAGCTTGAGGGATAACTCCTCCAGCACCATGGGGTGCATGATGCAGCAGTCCTTAAACATGTGGAGTTGTGTCCCAGCTACAGGCACCGAAAAACACACTAAGTGAGAATCTGTCAAAGACATTTGTCTATACCAGGCCCCATATGGATTAAAACCAGCTGGTTTCTTTGGTGACATCCTCTTACCAGGAGATAAAAATCTCAAAAGAGTTGTCAAAAGTCGAAAAAAGACAGGTCAAAAGCAAAAGAATGGTAGTTCAATCTGAATCAGAGCTATCTGGCGCAGAAAGGAAGGAACGAACCTCGCCGTGCTTAGGTGGCGCCTAAATAGGTACTGCGTAGGTCACTTATGGCACAGCAGACACAGAGTCAAATGACACCATCTACTGGCACGCAGTGGTACTGCTCAAAAATCTTTTGGATCCAGTAAGACACCTGGGGATATTCAAAGTCAAGGAATCAGCGGCTAGAAGCCTTTATCAGATTGGTTCTGTTAGATCTCTTAAGCTCAGGGTTTAAGGTTTATAGCGGAAGCCAGACTATATAAATCAACACACAAACCTGCTAAACCTGTCTGGCCATTTTGGAATCGCACATGAAAAATGGGGAAATTAAATTAAACAAAAAGAGGGCTGAGGCGGGCTAAAGGTGTTTAAAATTCATCTTAGTCAAAACTCTGAGAAGTGGTTAAAAATGTTCACAAATAGGAAAAAAAGACTAGTGTTAATTAATTCAATTACCAGCTGGGTGTCAAGTTGCCAATGAACACAGAGATTAAAACGGATTACAATAAAATCTATTACCAGGTAATCAGGCATGGAAAAACAACAGCAGTCTTCAATTTAGACAAACAAGATCCTGTGGTCCAGCCGAGTTCAATCATTAAGGCTTAAAGGCTGCAGTTTCCTATAGGGTTCCATCACAATAAGCATACTTTAAATTTCAAATTAATGTTGCATTTTTCAAACCATGTACGTGCTCCTATCTGTGTCAAAAATGAAGGAATTGTGCGGTACCCCGTTTGCAGAAATTCAGAATTCTGTTTTAAGACTACACAGCGGAAACACTGACAACAAATCACAGCTTTACAAGTCAGTGTCCACTTACCATCAGCAAAAAGTAGGCGGTAAACAGTGGAAACTGACACGAGATAACATTTTACCAGGTAGGTTGACCAACCGTCCGTAAATTTCACGGACAGTCTGTAATTTCGTCCGTCTGTGCGTTGTCCGTGAAGGATCCTTTAACGGACGCCATTTGTCCGTAATTTTAACCAGTCGCACATCCCTAAAGCAGGCACAACTTCCACTCACCTCCCTTCTTGGCTTGACATGATGCATTCAGGGCTGTTTGCATCTGAATAGATGCCCCTGCTTTTGAAGCTGCAGCCCCCACCCCTCACACCTCCAGCCCTTGATGAGCTGTTAAGAGGTGCTTGAAGGTGGCTGAGAGGGAGGTGCTGCAGCTTCAGGATGCAAACAGCCCTGAATGCGTCTTGTATCTGCAATTTGTGTGAGACATTCCCTTTCTGCCCAGGGCCCCAAACATCCTACAACCAGCATGGATTACACCGAGGCAGCACGTGGTTCTCATCACAGCACAGAGCTTAATAACTGTCACTAAATTGTAAACAAACCTCGATTCTTCAAACATGCAGTCTTTAATGTAATAAAATTAAGAAATTGCACAATCGCACCCACACTGATTAACAAAGTAAGGAGGACAATCAGTTAAATCAGTTCTCTCGGAGTATCTCCTTTAAGTACTGTACATCACAGTGGGGGCTGGTAAAAGTAAAATTTTGGAAAGAGAGACTGACTTCTCATTGTCTTGTCCAGGAGGGGGTGAGGAGCCCTACCCCACCCTGGAAGAGACCAAGATGATACTAGGATACTGCATGCCCACCCCTGCGCCCACCCTGGTGGATCCTGGTCCCCCTCCTTCCCACCCCCCTCCCCCCAGTGATGGCTCCTGTCCCTCCCCCCCACCTGTGGTGGATCCTGTCTCTGCCCTGGGGGGCTTCTGTCCCAGTCCAGGAATGGCTTCTGCAGCTCAAAAAGGCTCAGCTCAAAATGAATATGAAAAGGTGGGCGAGTGAGTAAGTGAAGGGATGGGTGGATGGCTGGATGAATTTGTGAAAGGGTGCATGGATGAATGAAAGATTGAATAGATGGATAATAAAAGAGGATGGATGGATTGATGAGTGAGTGGTAATGTAATGTAATGTAATGATGATACTTGTAAAGCGCACTGTTACCCCATCTCGGGCTGTCCTGGCGCTGAAGACCGCTGGGGAACCCGTCCTGGCTTTCCCTGTGAGATGGTCCCTTCTGGGTATCTCCAAGGTGAAACCAGGCATCCCCGGCGTCTGTGGGGTGCCGTTGTAGAGATGAGGCAAGCTTAATGCCCAGAGTTGCCAAGTGTGATCCCTGGTTAGAGTAGGCACTGAGGCGAGAATTATCGAGTCCGTTGACCCTGGTCCACGACCCTGCCGCGTCGGGAATTGAACCCTGGTCCCGGGCCGTTCTCTGCTTCCGGGTCTGCCGCCTCTAACCAGTGAGCCACACCACTCCACTGGGTGTTGTGGTGGAAGGATGGAAGAGAGAAAAGGTAAATAGCTGGATGTATGGATGGAAGGGTAGCTGGATGGGTAAAAGGGTGGATGGATGAGTGAAAGGATGGATGAGTGAAAAGGTGGATGAGTGAGTGGGTGGATGAGTGAGTGGGTGGGTGGGTGGATGGATGAGTGAAATGATGGATGGATTGATGAATTGATAAGTGCAAGAGTGAATGGATGGACAGATGAGTGAAAGGGTGTATGTAAGGATGGATGAGTGAGTGAAAGGGAGGGTAGATGGACTAAAGGATGAATAGATGAGTGAAGGAGTAAAAGGATAAATGGATGAGAGAAAGGATGGATGAGTGATAGGGTCAATGGATGGATTCATGAGTGGGTGAGTAGATGGATGGGTGGGTGGATGGATGGATGGATGGAAGGAAGGAAGGATTACTAAGTGAAAGGGACGATGGAGAGAGAAAGGGAGGATGGTGGATGACTGAAAGGGTGGATGGGTGGAAGGATGAGTGACTGGGTGGATGGATGAGTAAGAGAAAGGATGGCTGGATGGGTGAAAGGGTAAATGGCTGGATGGATGAGTGAATGGATGGATGGGTAGAAGAGTGGATGGATGAGTGTACAGATGGCTAGGGTGAAAGGGTGGATGGATGGATAAAGGATGGATGAAGGGATGGATGAGTGAAAGGATTGATGGAAGGATACATGATGGATAGGTTTGCAAATGGTTGAATATGTTTGGATATGGCTGGGCTTACTTGTATACCATTGCGAGACCTCTGATGTGTCTGTAAAACTTATCCAATGGTCCTGAAGTTTTGTCCTGAATTTTGACCTCCTGTCCTGAATTTGTGTCCTAAATTTTGACCATTTATCCTGAATTTTTACACTCACCGTCCTGAATTTGCACCAATGCCAGTTGGTCACCCTATTACCGGGCGGTGTTCCTCACGAAATTGCACTTAAAGCAACATTTATAGGCGGTACAAATACATTAACTAATCACAGAGTCCTCTTCCAGATTTCACACGTGAATCTAAATAAACCTTTTAGTGTTAGGAGAAAGACGGTAAATAATGTTATGTTATGTTATGTTAAATTTGATTTATAAAGCGCGCGTACGCCCGTAGGCTTCATGGCGCTGTAGGAAGTTTTCCAGAAACACAACACAACAACAGAAGGACAGCCTGAAACATCTAAGGATAGGCTTCTCTAAAGAGCCAGGTCTTAAAGGCTTGTCTGAAGGCCAGAATATCCTCGTGTGACCTTAAAGAAGTTGGCAGGGAATTCCAGAGGGAGGCAGCAAGAAAGTGAAAGGAGCTGCCGCCCTGACGTTGTTTCCTAACAACAGGCACCGTGAGCAGGCTTTTATGACTGGAACGAAGGTTGCGAGAGGGGACATATCTAGCAAGCAAGTTGATGATAAATTTGGGGCCCTTTCCTTGTAGTGCCCTGAAGATAATGCAGCCGGTTTTAAAGGCCGCCCTCTGGGCTATCGGCAGCCAATGCAGATCTGCCAGGCCTGGCCTGATGGACTGCCATTTAGGAAGCCCACAGACCAGCCTGGCCCACAGACCAGCCTGGCCGCAAACAAAAGGGAAATACATGTATTTCATGCTCCTAAGAGGAGATGGACTCCTATCGAGATGGCAGAGGCATTGCAGAGACATCAGGCCGAAAAACCTCCCAAAAGCGAAAATGAAAGCATTACAGCGAATAGCTGTAAAAACTACTACAAGCGGAGGAAGCTGGCCATATGTGACGGGGGCACTCTTTTCGAAAGGGTCTCGTAAGCACGGCTGTGAAGTCCGGCTACTGTATTTCTGAAGCGGGCATGCAAGCCTTGGCTTGTGATTACTGCTGGCTTTAGTTCATTCGATGGTACTGAATCTTGCCCTTTTCAAAGCCCCTTTCTGAAAATAGCAGAGATGCGAGGCCAGTGGTGCAGCCTCTCTCTTGGCAACAGCTTGGGCGCTAATGCTAGCTAGAGGAGGGAGCCTGCTGGTCAGGAAAATAGTCCGGGATTTACACCAGCGGGCGAGCAATTATTATCTCATTCTCTTTTTATTCTTTGTACCTCCCCCAATCACACCCACAACATCTGCTCTCGGGGGATCTTTATCCAAAAGCCTCGACTTACAGATAGAACGAGCACAAAACATTATGGTTAAAATGAAAAGAGTGTAAAAACCTGACTTCAAATCTCTGGTTCTTTGATGGTTATTCTACCTCTACAGAAGTGCTCTTTTTTAAGAATATTTACATTGAGCAGTCTACCTCTGACAGGCCCTGAAAGTAATCAAAAACTGATTTAAAAGCAAAGCACTCACACCAAGGGAAAACTGAGAGGGCAAAGTTTCCGAGTGGCCCAAGATGCACTGATCACAAAGTTTGTTCCCAAACACTTTTTAGTTGGATCAATCACTCTGAAACGAAAGTAATAGAGAATCCACTTATATGTGTGGGCACGGGCGTTATTAGTAAAGCATAAAGCGATAGTGGGCACTGGGCAGCACTGGACTACATTTGACGTAACTGGAGGTATTGAGGCCTAAAAGCAGCATAGCCAATTCTATGTGGGTGAAGTAACATGTTGGTGAGGGCTAGCTAGTAGTTCAAATAATGGAGGCGGGTCTAACACTTTAAACAATGGCTCGGAGCTATCCTTAAAGCCAATACAAGTAATACTGATAAATTGAGCATTTTAAACATATTGGTCAAACCTGATATTATAAAAAAAACACGTTCTGGTATATATGACAATGTTTATAAGCCATTGACAAAGAACTTTAAAACGGGAATGATTGATTTGACAACTAAAAAGCAGCTTCTACAGAGTTCAATACAAAGCACTTTAAAGTAAGTTTTTGCAAAGTTATTTCAAGATATAGACCCTTTTTGCCAACACTTTGAAAATTCCTACCAAGAAATGACAGAGCTCATGAAATATTTTGAATTCCATTTTCTGAAAGATGCCTCCCACCCCCATCCCTGACAGTTTTACAAGGCTACGTTTTCAATCTGCACATAGAGAAGCTGAAACAAACTTGTTTGAGGCTGCAAACATATGCAGGTCTCTGAAAATTGATCTTTGTAGGTTACTTCATTTTGGGATGTGTGACTGGCAAGTCAGAAGCTTGCTTCCTGATGCATCTTCCAGCCATCCTGAGACTTAAAACATCAATGCCAAAAAGTTGGCAATATTACCGATTATTAATTAGTCTGCCAGAAATCCTACTTAAAAATAAAATAGTTATTGTTATCGTCCTACATTGATCTATCCTCGTTTGAGATAACTACATTCAAGCAGGAAGCCACCACACCTAAAAAAAACTAGCAAAAAAGATAGCTGCCTTAAAATAACTTTGCAACAAATGATATTGTGCAAGTATTCTTTCAAACTTCTGAAAACACAGAGGACTAGATTTGGAAAGACTGTGCTTTCCTTGGTTTTGCAAGTCAACACAAAGGCTTCAGGAAGATTTACAAAGCCATGTAAGGTGCGATCTGCACCAACTTGTGTGCCTTTGTAAAGAAATGTAACGCCCGACTCCATTCTTTTTCATGGTGGTAGGCATTTCATGCATGAAGCATGGGCGTTCTCATGCTTCAACTTTTGGAATTTGATGCAATCCCAGGATTTCTAAAGGAAATAAATTTGGGACTGCACCAAAATGTTGCACCTACTACAGAGCGGCATAACGAGGAGCAACTTAAATATCTTTATTTCTTCTTGGTATTTCCTATTTCCATGTGTGTTGCATCTGCAGCACACACAGAAAGTGCCTCTAAGGACTATTTTTGTGCAGGAAAGAATCCCTTCCTGCAGAAACCATCACAGCATGGTGCAAGGGAGGCTGCGTTGGCGCTAGGCAGCACACAGTACGAAGGCACTAAGAGGGAGCAGAAGTGCACTATAGCTTAGTAGAAATGGTGAACTCCTGCTGTCTACATTTCACACAAGGCAGCAGAGCAACTTTGTTTGCTTCCCAGCGCTGCGTGAAACATTAGTAAATATGTCCCAGAATGTGTTGCTGAAGGGCAAAATCCAAAAGCAACCCTTCTAACAGAAACAAACACTGTTCTTTTAAATACATATAATAACAAAAACACATGATTTCAATTCTAGTCTGAAGACTCCAGAACACAAAGTGTCAAATCCTGCAAAATATACATTTTGTTTTAACATCTAACAGGGAGCAATGTGCATATATAATACACCATTTGTTATGAATTTCTCCAAAATTCATTTGAAAAAAATGACCATATTCTCTATAACAGTTGTACTTAAATGTTCAGATTAATTTCAACAATTAGCTGGCCTGGTAGAGAAAGGGACAACCTTGAACGGAGCACAAGAGAAACACCAGACAAGCAACACAGTTACGAGTTTGTCATTGTAACACTGAAACAAGTACTTGCACAAAATAGAGATTTTATTGTGCAGTGCTTTTGCTTTGTTAATCTATAATACACAATTTCAGAGTTATGCTGCTTTTGACAGACTCCAACTTATTTTGACAGCAGAATAACATTTCACATGTATTTTGCTGCCAAACTATATTCGTTTGAAAAGGCACTCACAGCAATGCTTACAAACAGGGAGTTCTGGTGTGCTCCATATACACCGTCCCATAGTAAAACACATGAGGCATACATTAAAGCAAATTCTACATCTGTCTTACAATGTCCTCTGAGAAACTAATCATAGATGTGTTTGTTTTAAGTGGTAGAGGTATGACACTGTTAGCTATACATTATATGTTCAGGCTTCACATACAGTGGTGGCTCTTCCACTATGGCAGAGGAGCATCTCCCCAATGCGTTTAAGCAGTGCGAAGCAGAAACATAAAATGATAATACCTTTCCATTATCATTTTTCGCAGCTTCATGCTGCTTTGCGGGCGGGTGGGTGATTGGGCGGGGCTGCTCTGCTCTTGGAGAAGGGCAGGGGGAGAGCGGTTTGCCCCATCCTAAGTGTAAATTTACTATTAGGTCGGTCCTCTCAAGCCGCCCAAACCAGTCATGCGCACTTTCCCCCCTTCCCCATGCAGGCTGCATTACAGCCTGCATGGAGGACATGCCCAGGCCCCTATTCCCTGGTTGAGTGTCAAACCAGGACGCTCAAAACCGATCACAACGCTGCATTGCAGCATTGTGATTGGTCGGGCGTCTGGGTGCTTACCAATTGGTCAGTGGAGACTGCTTCCTGTTCCTCAACGTGCAAGAGGAGAGCAGAGACGCAGGACCCGGCAGGAAGCAAGGTAAGTTTATCTTTTAATTTTTTTTCCTACTTGCACCATGCGCGACCTCTTCCCGCGCCTGCCCCGCCACCTGCGAGTCATGCCTGCCACCACTGTTCATATACCTAGATCAGGAGCCAGGCACATAAGCAATCCCTTAAGTGGCAATGCTCACTCACCAAAGGACAAGAGCCACATACCATAATTTCTGCTCTAAAATTGCCACCAGACTTACCATTGGTGCCTGGAGTCATCCACTAAATATAAACCAATACATGCAAGAAATGAGTTGATTTGTTACTTTTAAAGTGCAACAAATGCCTAAGTCATCTTGGCACTGAACTGACTAACAACATTAGAAAAGATATGAAGATAATCAATTAAATAGATGCAGTTTAAGATCCTTACTAAATATAGAATGGTCCTCTATTCTGGGAATGCCAAGTATGAATGCATTCCAAATAGAAGCAGCAATAAAATAGAAGGATAAGTCCCCTCCAATAAGCCCTCCTTCCGCCGAGCCTTTAAAAATCTGGGGACCGATAGCACAAGAGACAAAATGAAAGGACTGCTTAGACTTGGAAGCAATCACATAAGCAGCACGGGGATTGTTTCATAATAGGCTTTATGTGCAAAGTAGAGCGCTGTGTAATGGATACTTCTAGGAACTGGCAACTAGCCCGGCTTACAGCAAATCTATCAGATTTCCCGAAATTCGTGACAAGTCACAATACCATATTGTGAACTCATTGAAGCTTGAAAATAGGTGACTTAGGAATCCTAATGTAGCAAGCATTGACAATCTAGAATTAATGGTAGCTTTAAGAACACAAGCTTTCAAGAGGCACAGAATAGCAAGATGGTTTTAATTCCACATCATCATTTGGAAGTAACACAACTGCAATAGCACGAAGAGGCAGGTGGAAACGTCGTCTTTGTAATCTAGCGTGATGTCATTCAATACAGCCACAGTGTCAGTGTCTAAACCAGATCTTCTACTTATCTGGCTAGCATCTAGTAGAAGGTGCTCTTCAAGATATTTAAAAAGTTGGTGAGCCAGAACTTCTCAACAATTTTAATGACTGCTTACAAAAGAAAGATGAACCTATAGTTAATTCTGCCCTAGGGTCCAAGTTTGGCTTACTTAATAGAGATTTGGTGATCCCTTTCCTCCATCCATTAGGGACAACGGCAGATAAAAACAGGCGTTATGCTTGAAGCTAAAAGCAGGTATAATGATCACAGACAAAGATTTTAACGTCCTGAAGGGACATGCATATTACAGGGACAGGAACTTTTGGGAGGTAAGCAAGGAGGAAATCTCCTCGTCAATCATTGGAAGAGCTATGAGATGACTGAAAGAAAGGGTAAAGGTTTGTAATTATGCTGCATAAGACAGGACAAAACCAGAAGATGGGCAATACATTCATGAATGGCCTTTATATCAGAGAGAAAACAAGCATTTACAATGCAATGGTTTCGCCTTTGGAAAAGTTAGAGCTATTGGCATTGCTCACACACAGAGCCCCACACACAAATACACACACACACACACACACGCAGTCGGACACACACACACAGAGCCAGACACACACACACACACACACAGCCAGACACACACACACACAGCCAGACACACACACACACACACACAGCCAGACACACACACACACAGCCAGACACACACACACACAGCCAGACACACACACACACACACACACACACACAGCCAGACACACACACACACAGCCAGACACACACACACACACAGAGCCAGACACACACACACAGAGCCAGACACACACACAGCCAGACGCCCACACACAGCCAGACGCCCACACACAGCCAGACGCCCACACACAGCCAGACGCCCACACAGAGCCAGACGCCCACACAGAGCCAGACGCCCACACAGAGCCAGACGCCCACACAGAGCCAGACGCCCACACAGAGCCAGACGCCCACACAGAGCCAGACGCCCACACAGAGCCAGACTCCCACACACAGAGCCCCAGAGCATAATTCCAAGAGCCGCACGCAGTGAATTCCGGCACCACCCACGCCCCCTATCACCTTTCTGCAGCTCACGGGACGCCGCCCGCACCCGGCCTGCATCCGCCTCTGCCACCATTAACTGGGGCTAGGCCGCGCCGCACTCACTACCTCCGGGACTGGGTACACAGGGGCCCGCCTTCACTGCAGCGGCGGCAGTCACCAGCTCCAGACTCCCCCTGCTGGCAGGACCAGTGCACCTCACGTAGGCCCAGGCTCTTTATATGTTATTTATTCACTGCACAACGAGGCGCTCGTGTGGCCTCCAGAAGCAGTTCCTTAGCCCACTCCACACTTAGACCGCACGCCCGCAGGCTCTCGATCCCAGCTCCGACGGGGGGGGGGGACATGGGGTGAGGGGTTTGGGGGGGGGGGGGGTTACTGCTCACCTCAGCTTGTATCTTCACGCAATCTCGTACCCCTGATCCAGGCTAGTACTGGCACACCCTGTTGTGAGAGCGGCCTGCGCACATGCACGCTCGTGAGCCGGCTGCCTCTGTGTGGCCAGAGGTTGGGAAACATTTAAGAAATGCGCCCAGGGGCGAATTTCTTCGAAAAGAATGATTAATCTACCAATAGGCGCAGGCTTCACGGGCGCCAGAGAAAAGTGAAAAACAGCCAAATATTTGTGGCAGAGGCCGGCGGAGGACAAACGGGCGAGAGGTCGGACTCCCAAAGAAAAGATCCGTCTGGGGTTGAGTCAACAGGCATTTCAAGTAGATTTGGTAATAGTGTCCAGTTTTCTCTCTCCTGTAGCGGCAGTTGTGGTATGAAGGCTACCGTTCCCTGCCTATCTCTGGATGGCAGGCACCCCATGGACTGTGAAGGGCAGGGCATGTCGCCCTCGCCTACCCCCATCCGGGCTGTCCTTTGAAGCCACTGCTCTTGACGAAGGCTATGTTCAGCTTGACGCAGAGCAAGTTTCTTAAATTTTACGTCATCGGAGAACCAACGTTGTGCTTTCTTGAGGTCTGAGTGATTCAGAATAACAATGTGAATAGAAAAGAATAGGACACGTCTAGCTCTGATAGCACCTGTCAAGCTGCTATGAGAGAGAACATGCATACTAAAGCTGCACATTTAAGGACAGTGTAGTAACACTACTATACATGAGAGCTTGCAGTCCATCTAAAGAATCGAGTCTCTATTTTTCCTACCTATTACAATCTAGTGATGACATCACTAGTCAGCTGTGATAAGAACATGATGTGTCAGAAATGCTTGAAGCATTTACTGCTGTTCTGCCAAGTCTACATAATCCTGTTCTCTTAAATGTCAAAACTGCTGACTCCATTCCATTCAAAAAGCTGTATTCTATTTTTTACAATCATAAAAGCATATGCAACCAGCAATACATCAGGAATACAGTTTAAAACAGATGGCTGGCATGAATTCGTATAAAACCCAATAAAAAAGAGAAGATTACAGATCAATAAAACCAAAGGTTAAAAAGTTAAAACATTGGATTTATCGACATTATATATGTAAAATATAAAAATAATTAAATCAAATCAAGGACAAAGTGCAATTTGGCACGCCCTCAAGATCCAAGCCCAGTCTAGGACTCTCCCAGTGGCTCCTATTTGTTACTTAGCTTCTTCCATGGTGGATCCCCATACTCAGCCCCCAAGGATCTGGAAACCTCAATAGAAGCACCTACCTCTCACATTATGACCCACCAGTCACCGCTTCCCCTCTGGTACAAATAATGGCGGGTCAACCAGAAAACCAGTTGCCTCTCTTCTAGATTTAATGTAAACCACTATTTCACCCAGTTATATGGGCTTGAAGTGAGAGCCTACTTGAAAATACTTTTATAGAGTTTTCTTTTGCTTCTAAGCTGTTGCAAAAGCCAGTTAAGGAGACAAAGGAGAAAAAGTAAAACAAGTGAAATTGTCAACATTAGCAGCACTATTTAGACACTTTTGCAGAAGATGAACCTAGTTAATGCAATGTTTGTATATCACAATGTGCTACCAGGGTTGCCATATCACTCCTCATAGGCCAAACGCCATGCTTTTAGTCCAGGACTTTCACTTAACACATCACTGCATTCTTTAAGTTATCGGTTTGATTAGCTTCCATTGAACTAATTGTACAAAGACAACTGATTACAACAATTCATGAAAATAAAGTCCAGGCCTGAACACATGATTTGTAGTGGATATGGGGTCATCTGGTAACCTTAAATGTGCCATGTGTTAGTTCTAAAGAGATAAAGATACTGAATTTGTAATCCATCCAACCTTTTTTCTTGTATGTGCATTGTGTGCAGGGTCAGACTGGGACAGAGAAATAGGTCTGGATACCAAAATAAGTGTCCCCCATTAGTAAATAAGTAACTCAAATAAATGGGCCTCATTCTGCCAATCGGGACACTTTTGAACTTAGAAAGGCCGAGCTGTATGTGTGTTTTCCAAGGTGTGGGAGACTGCAGGCAGTTGTGCTTGCTGCAGGCACTGTTTGTGATAATATCGGGAAATCAACAGTAAAAACCGAGCCACCACGCCATATAAACGGCATACGAACAGCCAACAAAAAACTGCCCCCCACACTGACCTGTCAGTCTAGCGCTTCTAGCACTGCCAGATAGCCCCGGAGTCCAGTCAGTCCTGTCCCGGGTGTGTGTGATGTGCCTCTGTAAATTAAATATAGATGGGCACACGCATGCTTTCTGCCTGTTGGTCTGTGCACTTCAGCACGTTTGAATGACCTGTGTTCGTAGGTGCCTGTGCATCTGCTGGACTGTGGTTCACGAGTGATGGTCTGTGTGTTGGCCCATGTGAATTTGAAAACACATTTCTGTCTGGTGAAGTGCATGTATGATTGCAGGTCTGTGGACAGGGTGTACGGCACAGACCGGCACAGCCCGTGCCTCACCAATCTTTCTAGCCTTCTGTCAGCCCATCTTCTCCCCAGTCCATCGGTCTGTCTGTGTGTGTGCCGGTAAGTGTGTTGTCTGTGACTGTGTGCATGTGTGCTGTTTATGTGAAGCTGAGCCTCTGTGTGTTGTCTGCATACATATCTGCATATATGCATGTTGAACTGTGTTTATGCGTCTGGATATGTGTTGATGTGTGCGCATGTGTGATTGTATGTTTGTCGGTCCATGTGAATGAATGTGTAAGCGTCCATGTCTGCGTCCTGGGTGGCTGTAGGTGTGCGATCTGCATCTAAAAGCACGCATCTTTGTTGTGTCTGTGAGTATAGAAGAATATACCAGGTGGGCCCTGCTGACTTTGTGTGGACGTCTGCGGTGGGGTACATCGGCCCCGGTTCCGCTGAAAGCAGGGAGCAGTTGTGTAAGCATCCTGTGTGTGCTGCTACAGTCTGAAAAGAAGTGTTCCCAGCGGGTGCCATAAGTGCCAGTAGACGGGAACTGCTGAGCAGGCACTTTTCGATGTTTTGTGCAGACTGCCCTAATGAAAGCCAGAGCTGCGCCACTACAGGGACGCCCCGGGCTCGGAGAGGAGATGGAGCGCGCACGTGACGCACATACATGGAAAGAAGCTACAGACACTTTCATACCAGCCAACGCTGCCACCGTTTGAAGCAGGACCCGGAACTATCTGCTTTTAAAATATTTTTCCATATGGAGAGATCTCCGTGACACCCTTCCACACCCCACCAGTACAGAACTCAAATGTTTGTAAATACAAACTCACTGCACGAAGGCAAAGGCTTCTGGGCGCACCGAGCACCAGGACACACGCACTTATTCCAGCAGAGGCGGGTGTGCAGCTGGCCTCTCTGCGTAATTTAGAACATACAAGCGGCAATTAATAAACGATGTCATTGGTACAGGGTCCCTGTAATCCTAAATCCTTATGTATCGCAACTGGTTCTTTTGTAAAGCGCTCTGACACCTTCGGGTATAGTTCGCGCTATAGAATATCGAATTAAATAAATAAGTAAATAAATAAATAAACAACGTCTTTAGTTGGGCTCGTAATACATAACATCACATTTTATTTATTTATTTTTGCAGCGCTTATTACGGAGGGTCGACTTGTTTCTCTGAATTATCGTGAATGCCTCCCCCTCGTCCTTCGGCTCAGTCTACGGGGCTATAAGCATAAAACCGAACAAAGTGCGTTAAATGCATACATTTACATTCTCACAGATGGAACCCACAGCCTGCCTTAAAGCAGCCACGGGCGTGAAACACACCCCTTTCTCTTACCTTGGTACGTCGGGAGCGCCTCGAAGACTGGCGTTAACTGCAGCAGGAGCTGCAAGAGTAAGCACAAGGCCGCCTTCCTAACAGTCAGGGTCCCTTGTTTACTAGTGTGCTTACCGCGTGGCTCATGCTGGGCGAGTCGGGCTTCCCTCCTCCGCTCTCGGCTGGCAGCAACTCAAGCACGCACCCCGATCCGCCGCCAATGCTGCTGGAGGAGCCCGGGAGGAGGCGCGGCTTCTCCCCCTCCCATGGAGTCCCGATGGCTGAGCCTGGCCGCCATACTTATTGTGGGCCGCCGTCTTCCTTCTTCCCCCGGGCGGCGGGGGGGGGCGGGCACTTCCGGCCGGCCGCGCTAGGATTGGCCGGCCGGCCGGCTGAAGAAAACCTTCGAGCAGGCCCTGGGTCCTAGTGCCTCCCACAGGGCTCGTGGCTCAAATAATGGTTACCTGTTGTCCTTCATGCGGCCCTGGATCCTAGTGCCTCCCACAGGGCTCGTGGTTCATGCTGGGCGAGTCGGGCTTCCCTCCTCCGCTCTCGGGGGCGGGCAGGAGAGGACGAGGGGGGCGGGAAAGGACACGGACGTCGGGAGGGAGGCGGGAAACGTGGGGACGGCGGGAGGAGGGACACAAGGCAGGACAGCAGCAAGCACGGCCGGCCGGACCAGACTCGGGGGCGTTCCCGGCGTCGCGTGACGTCGCCAAAGCCAAAGAATCTCGGGAACGCCCCCGTGTCTGGTCCGGCATTGATGGACAGGCCCCTCGTCCAATGGCTAGGCTCCATTTATGGAGCTAGCCAATGGGACGGGGGGCGTGTTCCATAGTGCCTTACTGTACTCAATAGATTTCTCTGGAGGAGGAGCCTAACGGCTCCGCCCCCCAGCGAAACCTAAAAAGAGTCCACACTGTCACAAACAATTTGAGAGGGCAAATTGTCATTTGGATACATGGCAGTTTGGTGAGATTGGAGACTGCCTAGAGCCCTTGTGTAGTTGGAGATCTTAGAAACGGAATTTGAAATAAAAAAAGGTGTTAATAGCAATAACAATTTGTAATGCCTGAGTTCTTGATGTTTATTTTGTGCTTTCAAAGTCTGATGTTTGTGTGTTTATGTGCACATACAAATGGTGTGTTCTGCTAAATGCAAAATTGTATATTTTATATATAAGAATGTGGAGGGGATGAAACTCTGTTCATCTTCCCCTAACCTCAACCGGATAGGCCTAAAGTACCTCCAGCCTGTCCTACACTCTAAAGAACGATGCGTTGCTATTTTTCAGGCCATTTTGGGTGTTAGCTACTGTGTTCTGACAGTTTCAAGCCACGAGGAGCAAAGACAAATAAGAAAACTAAGAGATGTATTTCCACGCTCTATTTAAAGTTGGCAAAATGGCTATATTTACACTGGTGGTGCCTCAGCTGGCTATGTTGGTTTAAACCGCTGAACTGGCAGCCTATATGCTATGGAGCTGCCAAGCCACAATGATGGTTGTCGCACCCTATTGAAAATGCTGCTACCATCACTTGTTTACAGGAAAAAAGTAGAATAGCCCCCACACACAGGGACAAAGCTCCCTGTGCACCAGTCTGTCTGTGTTTATTTACTGAGGAAATTCATCCTGGGTGCCTGCTCCCTGAAAGAAATGTAAATATGTGCACTTGGTTAATCAGCAAATCTAAAGGCTGCTTATGAGACATTATATGGCTTCGGTTGATGTAGTTATTTGAGGCTTTCTGGTGGCATTACTTATTCTTTTTTGGGAGGTAATGTAAGGGTATCAGGGTGCAATGTCTGGCCACTGGGTAAGTAGTGTCATGATTCTTGACAGAACGCATGTGCTTCAAAATGTGTTTCTTCACAGGGAAGATGGTGCTACCAACATATCTGAGACCACATGTGCACACCAACACATATACAATGTAATCACTATTGCAGTTCAGAAATCAATCACCAGTTGTTTTGTTGGCTTTGATAAAAACCATCACGGTCGAAAAGAGTCAGCCACAGTAAAAAGTACCTTGAATTCATCTCACTGAAGTGCAGGCATTGCTCGTGTCTTGGCACGAGTACTTTGGAAATAATACATGGGGTCCTGTACCCCGCCGCCCTACATCAACCTCGATGTTTGGATGTGACGGGAAGAACAGCAGGATCATGGGATAAATACACAGATCTGGGCTGATTCCATCATCATTCTTTAGCTCACTTTGCCACCCCAGTTAGGACACAGCTATATGCACATCAGTCTTGACCCTGTGCCTCATGGGAACATGTCCAGCCTGAATTGCCAAGCCATGTCTTCCCTGAACTGGAAACAAGCATCCTGGGACTGGTTTCGGGTTAACAGCCCTCATCAGACAGGTTAGCTTGAATCCAGTATCTGAAAAGTTTCAGCGCTCCGTCCATCATCTGCTTGTGTTTGCTTTGTTCGCCCTCTGTTGACAGGGTATGCCCAGACATGGATCCCTTCCTCACTTTGCCACTGGATTCAAGTTAGCCTGGCTGATGAAGGGTGTTACCCATGATATATGGATAGATGTAGCCTGATTACTGTGTTAAGTTAGCATGAGCTTTTTATGAGTTTAAACGTCATTTTTCCTTTCTGCACATCCCTAGACATAACATACATGCAGCTGCAGCCAAGTTCTGGCTTTAGGCGCGTTTTATATTGCTTTGCACAAGAGCGTACCAACACACTTGATGGTGCTTCGCATGCAGAGAGCTGGTTGCTGATGATGTGATCCCTTACCACTAGGATCTTGAGGTATGGGGCCGCTCTGCTAAAACCCACAAGAGACCTTCTTAGATATAATATAATATACTAGCTAGGGAGGGTGAGAATTAGGTTTTGTTAAACCCTATTCATTTTAGCATAATACTATGCTTGCACCGTTCGTGTTCTATGGACTAGTGACTATGCTGATTACTTTGTTTCTTATAATATGTTTGCTTGTATTAGCTAAGATACTGCGCTTGAGAGCACTGCATTAGTGAATAAACATTTCAAATATGCACGTGTCCTCTTTTATTCCTTGTTCTGGACTGAAATGATTGTATAACGAAAGAGTATTCATGTGTTCCACGTTACCTGAGGTGTACTAAGTTCATGTTCTGGTTTGTCTAAGCATTGGGAGTTTATGATGACCAATGAGACACTGATTGCTAGTCTGGTAGGGGATTTTTGGGTACTAAGGTGAGTTTTGGGACATCCTAATTCACTGAGGTTCCAAGCCTCTATGCACATTTCTGTCTGAGCACGGAATCCCTGCGACATGGCGCCCAATCGTTGGTGGTCTTATAGCGTGATACTTGAGTAGTACATCATTCAGTCCTTAACACCTTCGCTATTGTTTCCGGTTAACGGTGGTGTCGGACAAACCTACCTATTTTAGTATAGGTCTTTTCAAGCTTGAATCTTTCTAAACGGTTTCCTTGAATTGCTACCCAGTTGTGCTACAGGGTTGACTTTATACCTTTTTCTTTCTGTGTCACTATGGCCGCGGTGGACATTCCGCAGCATAGTCGCATTGCGGTGCGCAATCATTTGCAAAATTATAATGTTCCCGTGGATGGCATGGCAGTAATTATGGTGGTGAGTGCAGAGGTGGCTTACCCTTACGAAATATTTTATTCGTGGGTGACCTTCCCGGCTGTGGATGGAGCTTCAGGTGTCTTCCATACGTACACTCCCACTGCTGTGCCGAATGAGTATACTCCGTATAGGGCACAAGAAATTCCTATTGATACTTGGCAGCACTGCGTTTGGTTTAATGGCGCCCTACCCCATTCATTATCAGCTCCGAGGTTAGGTCCTTTGTCTATTCCAGGCGCAACTTGGCCTGTCTTGGCTGGATTTACACCTCATCCTCAGCACAGGGCATGTCCGGTGGCTGAGATCAGACGGCTACATGTAGTCGCAATTAGCGTGATTAGGTCGTTAGTGCAATACATCACCCGCAATCTCCCGGGCGGGGCCCCGGGTGGTGCGGCGCTTCCTGCCGGACAGGACGGTATGAAGCTTAGTCCCGTTATGGTCAACGCTGTGATGGGCAGGCGTCCCCAGGAACAGGATGATTTTCCTTTCTGGCTTGCCGAGAAGTTTGACCAGCTGGAAGCAGTATTTCCTAACACGTCTCCTGGTGAGAAACACAGGATTCCGACAATTAGCTTGCGATAGGATTTGACCCCCAAAATCGGTGACTGTGAGACCTGGGGTAAAACATTTGCGGCGGTCTACGCGAGGTGTTACGGCACCCCGTCTATGACTGTCCTGCCGACGGTCCTTAAACGTGTTCAGGATCAGCATGGACCTGAGGCTGCTGTTGAATTGGGTATGCGCCTCTGAGGCTCCTTTGATGTGGTTTCCGATCTCATACTTGCTAATGTCAAGGGGGATGCAGGTTGCCAATGCTTTGCAGGTGATTCCCAATGCCGATAAACCCCGACAGTTGGCGAAAATTATTGTGGTGGCTTATAAAACCGTGGGCCGCAATAGTAAGGGCCTCAAGCCTTTTTCTACTAAAGAGAAAAAACAACCCCAAGGGCAGAAGTCGGAAAGCGACGACCAGCCCAAGTCCAAAAAACAAAATTGGCCTAAAAAACAGAAACAGGGAAAACAACAGCAACAGCAGAAACAGGAGTCTCGTCCTTTGTCTCCATTGTCTGCGCCCACAGAACGTGTTTATGACTTGCGCGATCGCGCGATGTTAAAGTCACGTGATCGTTTTCAGGATCCTGACCAACGCTCTCCTCGTTCTTTTCAGGATACATCGGCCCTTTCGACCGGTGGTGGAGGCGGCGGCAGGGGTCGGGGTGGCCAACAAGGACGTGACCAGCCCCGCCCGAAAGACGGCAAAGGCAAGCAGGACGATTCTTCACCGAAGAGACCCCAGTTTTAGAAGAAGAAAGTCGCTGCTTTAACAGCACACAGATATGCCACAGATAGTGAGAACCCAGCTTCGGAATCAGACATGGGCTCTGACCTTGCTGGACAGCGCAGCGGAGATTACCATAGTGCGAGAGGCCCTGCGTCCACTACTGAAGGTGACAGCGACTGACCGTTATGTTGTTGTTGAGACAGCTGACACTAGAGTAGCTCCCCCTGACAGGATCTAGGAAATTGTCTTATTCATTGAGGGTGACATTCAACGCACTATAGAAGAGGTATTTTTGGAGAATCTTACGACTACCTATGACATTTTGATAGCAGAGGCTGACTGGCCCCCACCTTTTGTGCTCGCAGCTCCGAGAGGGGAGGAGGTAATCCTCCCTAGTTTCGCGCACACAGTCTCGAAGGAGCATGCGCTGAATTTTGCAGAAGAGTGGGCTAAGGCTCTTGCGCCGGCTCTGTATCGTACACACTGTGGGTGGGATACATTTTCCCCACACCACGAAATACCTTTACGGTCTATGCCACAGCCTCAACCTCAATATCCCATAAAGCGTGAAGCAAAGGCTTCCGTTGCGGAAATCCTTGAACAATTAGAATATCAGGGTGTTATTGAAACTTGTGTGTCACCCATGAATAACCCTCTTTTTACTGTAACCAAGCCTGACGGTTCATATCGTTTGGTATTGGATTACCGCCATTTAAACTCGCATTGCCGTACTTGTGCAGTACAGAATACTCACGGCTCTGCTTTAGTGGATAGTCTCGTGCGTAAGCGGTTTAAAACCACGCTTGACATTTCCAACGGTTTTTATGCCCACCATTTGGATGGTCTTAGGTCCCAGTGGACCTCTTTTACTTGCTGCGGTGTCCAAAACATTTTAAACGTTTACCGATGGGCTACAAGAATAGTCCTGGAGTGTTTGCTGCCCGCATAGTCTCTCTCATAGAGAGGGTTCACCCAGATGCTTGTTCATATGTGGATGACATTTATCTCACGGATGACGAACTGAGGGAGCATCTGTGTCGCGTTGACCGCTTAATTTGTAGCTTTGCGGTCTTCGGTTACAAATTCAACTTTGCAAAATCGCACATTGCGGAGTACACAGTGTTGTTCCTGGGCTACGAGCTCAACAATGATGGTCGAGGATTGGCTCCTCACCTCTTGGAGAAATGCGCACAATTGCGCGCTTCGACAACTCTGAAAAAATTACAGTCTTTGCTGGGATTTTTAAATTTCGGGCGGCTTACATACCTGAATATGCCCAGCGTATCAAGCCTTTGTATGCTTTGATACAACCAAATTTTACAAAATCAAACTGGCTGCCTGAGCACTCGGCTATACTGCAATCTTTGCAGGCTGATCTGCTCGCTTCTAAATACTTATTGACTCGTGATAATCACACCAACCTGGTGATAAGAATCATCCCTGGGATGGTGGGTTTCACTTACCTTACTTTTAATGAGGGAGATACAGTACCTATTGCTTACAAGTCACATGTGTACACTTCGGCTGAAATGCGATTTTCCACTGTGGAGAAGGTTTGACGGCTGTGCAGATGGCGATTCTTAAGGAACGTGCTCTGTCTCAGGGAAAACGCATGTTGGTAGTTACCCCGTGACCTGCTTTGGAGGCAGTTACGAAAGCCAGTGTACCGAATTCTAAAGCTTTGCACCCTCGGTGGATACAATGGGCTGCGTCATTGCCGTCTCTGGATGTCACTTTCATTTTTGACGCCTCCTCACGGTCGCAGGAGTTTTTGCAATATGAGTTTGTTCATCCTGCACCTTTGGCTATGCGGCCTTTGGAGGATTTCCATTGCATCATATACACTGATGGTTAGGCGCAGGTTGCGCATGGTTCTAAACACGCCTACGTTTCCGCATGCGCCATTGTGGTGGGTGCCATGGTGAACGATGAGTTCAAGTCCAGAGTCCTGCACACGCAGACTCTAGGGGACTGCACTGCACAATTAGCAGAGATCCGTGCTCTGATGCTTGCATTGGAATACGCTGATCCTAGTGTGACAACACTAATCGTAAGTGATTCTTACTACTATGTCCAGTCTTACAATGAAAACTTGTTCTTTTGGAGTCAGAATGATTTTCGTGATTGCAAGGGTAGCACAATAAAACATAAAATGATCTGGGTCCGAGTGGCTGAGCTTAAAGAGCAGTTGCCACTCGTGTTTGTAATTCATACTCTCGGTCACCAGCGCGTTGGAGTCCACGCTGTTGGCAACTCGCTTGCTGATGAAGCAACGAAATCAGCGGTATCAACATATTTGGTTGCAGCAGTCACACGGTCCAAAAGTAAGATTGATAATGATATCTTGGTGGCTGTTGCTGCCACTGAGAAGGGAGATAATTATCCTACGGGGTTCCCTTCGAAGTACACATACCACTTAAGTCCCGATAAAGTTCCTTATGTGAAAATTCCGGAAGTTGGGGAGAGGTCGATTCCCAACTCTGATCGCAGACATACACTGATCACAGCGGCCCATGAAGGGGTTGCGTCTCCGCATGCGGGCGTTTCTGCTACTGTGTCTCAGTTACAACAACGTTTTTGGTGGCGGGGACTGTACAAACAGACGCGTGACTATGTCCTTCAATGTGACATTTGCCAGCAGATTAAGCCTTCAACTGCTACGCGTCCACCCCAAACACAGTTGTTCATTTCTAATAAACCGTTTGGTTGTGTTTATTTAGATCACTGCGGTACTTTTTCTTCTGATACTGCGTACAAGTACATCTTAGTAGCAGTTGATTCATGCACACGCTTTGTTTGGGTCTGGCCTCATCGCAGCGCTGATTCATGGACTGTCATCAGGGATTTGCGTGTCTTTGTAGGGATTTTTGCCTGTGGTACCTTCTATTCGGATCAGGGTCCTGCTTTCGCCTCTAAGGCGTATAGGGATGCCATGGCTTCGATGGGGGTCCAAGTCAAGTTTTCGTCTCCATACCGACCTGAGGGTAATAGTGTTGTGGAACGAATGAACCGTGACGTAAAGCAATCATTGACAGCTCGAGTTATAGGCACTGGCAGAAACTGGTTGGCCCATCTTAATAGCGTGCAGCGTCCCCTAATAATCTCCCTAGAAGGTCTCTGGGTGGGCGGACCCCATACAAAATGCTCTTTGGTATCAAGATGTATGTTCCGGACCTTGACCGTCCAGACGCGGTCGGTTCGGCTGTCTACTTTGACGTAGATGAACATTGCAATGTTTTACAGACTCTACAAGAGACCAGAGACAGTCTCGCAAAGGAACACTTGCCCTCCACCTCGGATGATGCCTTGCAGATCCCGGTAGTTGACTGGGTACCCCAAGTTGGAGAACTGGTTCGGGAGAAGATCGATAACAAAAAGGAATTTGGTCCCTCATACCGTGCTTGGAGTGAAGGGCACAAGAACAGTCAAGTCAAGTCAAGTCAAACCACTTTATTCGATTATTTAAAATCATAAAAGTATGCTATACATATACAAAAACGTTAAAAATATCTGTTAAAAATGTATTATATAAGGTAAAAACGCAGTACAAATTCATTTAAAAAACATTAACAATCATTTCTATGTTTAAGCAATTGATTGGGATACATTGTCTTTATATTGAGAGGATTGTATTTCTTGTGCAGCTTTCTGTCTAACCCTCTTATTTCTAACAGACGCGGCAAGAAAGCTGGCGACACAAAACATAGTTACCGGGGATTCCAACAGTTGTAAAAACAATAAAGCAGGTTTACACTGGATAAAATTAATCTTTTTCAATAATGGAAGAATAAACCTTTTCCTGGCATCTTGGTACAGAGGACAAAAGATCATAAAGTGCATGGTGTCTTGCGGGGAAAAATTATCACATTTGCACGAAGCGGCATCTTCAGGTCTACTCCAACCCTCCAAATCCCAGAGAACTGTATATATTCGGTTAAACCGAAATTTTGTCAATAGCCATCTATGGAAAGAATTTGTCACTATGGACAAGTAAGGTGACATTGCTAATGACAAAGTAACCAAAACATGGCCCCTAACCGATGGTTTACATAGTTCTACTCCTTCCCACTCTGCCTCCCTTAACTTGATGAAGTTAATTTTTACCCACTCTAGGTCAGCTTTGCAAAGAGATTCTGGATTGAAAAAGATCTCAGGTCGCCCCATATACATAGCTAACATTTTTATATAAGACAACCACTGGATTTCCTTCATATTGTCAAGGTTGATACAGTCCTTTAAGATCTTGTGATTTAGGGAAAGGTTCGGATTCAACCAAATTTTGATCCATAGCAGCATAGGGGCTATTTTAATTATATCTGCTATGTAACCTATCCCCAATTCAAGATGGACAGAGTGGGTAGCTGTAGATTGTGGAAGGCCTAGGAGGGACCGTAGAAATTTATTTTCTTCTATTTGGATGGGGTCGGGTTTGGTAAATCCCCATATTGATGCCCCATACCTTGCGATAGAAATGGTCTTGGCTTTATAGATTGTCAAGATTGCCTCATAGGGTTTCCCCCCCAACCTTTTAGCAAAGCCTAACACTGCAGCTGAAGAACTTCTCACCGAATTTACCTTTATTGAGAGCTGAGGGGACCATGAACCCTTATCGTCAAAAACTACTCCCAGGTAGGTAAATACCTTCACTCTGGTGATTTCTTCACTGCCACAGTAAAAGGTCTTAACTTTATTTTTTGAGACACCCAGCGACATAACATGAGATTTGCCGTTGTTTACCACCAGATCCAGGCTTTTCATAAAATCCCCAAATGAGTCCAGCAATCTTTGCAGGCCCAGCGGGGTCCTTGCTAAAAGAACAGCGCCGTCCGCATATAGGAGCACCGGAACCGGTGTACCTCCCATGCGTGGGATGTCAGGAGTCGCTATTAACAGATTTACCTCCAGCGAGTTTACATACAGCGTAAACAACATGGGGGCCAAGATGCATCCTTGATGCATACCTCTACCGGACTTAAAACTTGACGTGCATTTCCCCTCATTCGTCATCCTAATTGAGGCATTTAAGTCCTTGTGCAACTCGGCCATAAAATACACAAGAGGCCGATCAAGGCCCAGCTCCAGGTGCATTGTCCACAGCCTTGACCTATTGACTAGACCAAAGGCCGTGGACAAGTCCAAAAAGCCCAGATAAATAGAGCCCCTAGCCGCCTTAGTGTATTTAGCTATAGTTAAGTGTAGGTTCACACATTGGTCCTCCGTGCTCCTCCCCGCTCTAAAGCCATACTGGGCATCTGACAGTATGTTATTGTCAGAGGCCCACCCTGTTATCCTTGCTAGAATAACCTTCCCCAGGATTTTTATAGAGGAATCTAGCAAGGATATAGGCCTATAGCATCTAGGGTCTCCCCTTTGGCCCTTCTTAAACACCGGAATTATTATTGATCGAGACCAAGATTTAGGGAATCCTACACAGGCTGAGGTGTTAAAGACATTAGTCAAGATATTTGCCCAGTACAACGGGTTAGCCTTGTACATATCTGAGGGTACCCCGTCTGGTCCTGGTGCCTTTCGCCCTGGAGAGCCTTCAATTGCTTTAACAACTTCCGCTAAGTGAAACATTACTGGCATGACAGGAGGTTCTGAGGCTGGGACCACAAAGGTTTCTAGCTCTAGATGACTACCATAAATCTGTTCAAAGTGGCTCAAACAATTCTCCTCTGCTATATTTACTTCTAAAACGTTGTTTTGAGTATTGGAAAACAGGGGCGTATTAATAATAGACCAGAATTTTGCACTATCTTTTAAGGTTGCTTTGTCCATAAGCTCAACCCACGCATCGTGCTTAATTTCATTTTTCCTTTCCTGTACTGCTCTTGTGTACTCTCTTCTGAGCTGAGCAACCAGAGCTTTGTTCCTTGGTTGCTCTTGAAGAGCTTTTTTGAGGAGATTATGGGTTTTAGTGCATTTATGGTCAAACCAGCCCGTTACCGGTTTATTTTTAGCTGGTCGACTTTTGGGCGTAAGTTCTTTAGCCACTTGGGAGCAGATAGCTTCATATGAGGTTATTACTTGCTCCCCGATTGAGAGGGGATCTCCACAGATGTTTAAATCATGAGCAGCCTTAGCAGTAATGATATTAAAGAACTCCTCTGGCACGACCTTACTCCAATTTAACCTCCTCACCCGACCTTTTGCTTTGACTTCCACTACAGCCAGTGGCGGAACGGTTTTATTTAAAAGAGAAAAACCATTTACCAACTCAATTACCACTGGATTGTGGTCACAAAAAGAAGAAGGTATAGCATTATAGGAAACAACATATTTTAAAAGCCCTGAAGAGAGAAATATGTAGTCAATTATTGTTTCACAATCCCTGCCAATGTATGTGGCAACACGGGAACTTTTGTCAAAAAACCCTGCTTCAAACAAATCATTGTTAGACAGGAGTTTCTCCAGAGCTTCCCCCTTGTTAGTATGCTCAAAATGTTGCGGGGATGTGAAGTCTGGCCCATCATTATCAATTAATAGACAATTCTGACTACATAAGTGCACATTAAAATCACCCAACAAAATATATTGGCATAAAGTGGTTTGCTTTACAGTATAAGTGTTTAAAAAATCTGTCAACCACACCAAATGTTCGTTTGGGGAATCCCCTTGTTGCGAGTTATAGCAGTTCACTAGAATTAATTTAGTGTTATTTGTGAGTTTTAGTTCCAGGATACGAAAATTGTTGGAAGCACAATCTAACCTGTTAACTTTCCCCCTTACATTCACAGATACCAATAGCACAAGTCCCCCTCTATCTCTCCCGGCTGACGAACTTAATGCAGGGACAAAATATGAGGTGAAACCATCCATCCAAAAATCACAGTCCTTATCCCAAGTTTCTTGGAGAGCCACAATATCATGTTATTTAACAAAGTTTAACCAGTTGGTGTCTTCTCTCTTGGAACGCAGGCCAGCGACGTTCCAACTTATCATCTTAACCGTTTCCCCCTCGGCATTACACATATTTACGGGGTTACAGTGGGTAGCGAGAGGAATCAAAGTGGGGTGATCCGGTACCAGGGGAACCAAGCCTGGGGGAGACTCTTCCCCTGTTCCCTCACCAGCTTCTCGTCAATCGCACAACTCTAAACCAGAGAGTACATCAAATCTGTTATGTATGGGAATGTTAGGCCCATAGTTAAAATAGTTCTCTCCACCGGGTCCCTGAAGTGAAACCGGCGTCTGAGCCATAACAGAAGTATAAGGTCTCATTCTCGCACTCTGTGGGGGCACTCTTGTGAGATGATTATAAAAAAACCAAGAGGACGCACACAAATACTATTGTCATCGTATGTCATGGAGGCTGCCCTTAACAGAACTGTGGCCACATGTTGTGGGTGTCTGAAGTTTACAATTATACAGTCCCCTTTACACGTCTTTTTGGAGGACCCAATCCAATTTGCCCTTCTAGTGGTTATAATGTCAGGGGCAAATTTTGTAGGGAAACCGCACCTCCTGTTCAACCACGACACAGTTTTGTTTTTAAGGGAGTCATGCGATTCCTCAGGTGTCTAAGCTGATTGCATATCTTGGGGCGGAACATTGGTTAAAACAACTACGTAGGGGGTGCACTCCGGGGGGAAGGTTTATTAATTTACTTCTCCTTGCCAGATTATTGCTAGATGTACAATCAGGCCCTGTTGTTGATCGTGTAACTACACTCACTGCAGTGGTAGGGGCCGTTATAACTGGGTCAATGTTGTTTGTATGCTGGGTAGCTTGCTGCTGATTTTCCCCTCTAACTACCTGCTCTGGCCCTCCTATGCCCTTCTCAACCTGTTTAATACTGTCAGCCATTGATAAGTGTTTGGATAGCAACCCTCCTAACCTCTTTACTTCGGCAGTGACACTGTCGAGTTTACGCACTAGGGGTTGAACATACTGTTCTAATTTAGCTTCAAACTTGGCTTCCAGAGAGCAAAGTAGTTGGGAAAATTGGTCTGGACTTAATGTGTTATTAACCACATTGCTTTCATCCTGTACTTTAGTGGACTCTTCTGTGTTGTTCTGTGCTAGTAAGGGGGTATCTATCCTTCTTTTTGAATGCTTCCCCCCCTTTTGTTTTGTTATTTCCTGCAATTTCTGACCGGTCTAGTGGCAGGCAATACTTCATCATTGTCCTCGCTTGCTATGTCTATATCTACTACTGGAGGCTCGGTGTGAACCTGGGCTACGACCGTGGAAACCACTGTGAGATCCATTTCAGGGGTAGCAGTCTCTGGAGAGTTCTCCAAGGGGATCGGGGGAACTTGGGTAGTGTTGGGAGGGCTACCCCTTCCCAGAGAGGCCCTCCTATCATTATTGATTTTATTTACCATCTTCACCAGGTAATTATCAATAGGGCCTACCCCCGATGTGAATTTCTTCTTAGAACCACTTGGCATGGTTTATCCTATTGCCTAGAATTACTGATACTGGGGTGAAAAAAAAAAACAAATATGTGTCGGATACAGTACAAACTAATTAGAATACAAAATATCAGGACAACACTTTACCGGATATGAATGTCTTTAGACTCCGAGGGACCAGACACAATTTTGGCCAGGGTTTATGGCCCAGCCCTGCCTCTTCCTGTCTATGACTGTCACAGACTGTCCCGCCCTTGTCCCGGGCTTCTCCCGGGCTGCTCCCGCGCGCTCCCGCGATGCGGGGAGTAGCGCTGGTCTTTATGCGCCCCCTGGCGCGAAATTGCGGTGCGCGGCTTATGGCCGCTGAGGGTGCTGGGAAATGAAGTCCCACCAGTTCAGCTCTCCTCTCTACCGCAGCGGCACTCAGATGACAGGGAGTGCGGCGGCGGGAGGCTGGCTGCAGCGTCGGTCCTGCGAAGTCCTTTGGAAGTCTGGGTCCACTGGTGAGGGCGCGGCAACACCCCCGTGGTTTTTGACAATCTCCCCCGCTCTGCCGGGAGCAGCGCTGGTCTTTATGCGCCCCCTGGCGCGAAATTGCGGTGCGCGGCTTCCGGCCGCTGAGGGTGCTGGAAAATAAAGTCCCACCAGTTCAGCTCTCCTCTCTTCCGCGGCGGCACTCAGATGACAGAGAGTGCGGCGGCGGGAGGCTGGCTGCAGCGTCGGTCCTGCGAAGTCCTTTGGCAGTCTGGGTCCACTGGTGAGGGCGCGGCAACACCCCCGTGGTTTTTGACAATCTCCCCCGCTCTGCCGGGAGTAGCGCTGGTGATTATCCGCCACCTGGCGCGAAATTGAGGTGCGCAGCTTCCGGCTGCTGAGGGTGCTGGGAAATGAAGTCCCACCAGTTCAGCTCTCCTTTCTACCGCGGCGGCACTCCGATGACAGGGAGTGCGGCGGCGGGAGGCTGGCTGCAGCGTCGGTCCTGCGAAGTCCTTTGGCAGTCTGGGTCCACTGGTGAGGGCGCGGCAACACCCCCGTGGTTTTTGACAATCTCCCCCGCTCTGCCGGGAGTAGCGCTGGTCTTTATGCGCCACCTGGCGCGAAATTGAGGTGTGCGGCTTCCGGCCGCTGTGGCTGCTGGGAAATGAAGTCCCACCAGTTCAGCTCTCCTCTCTACCGCGGCGGCACTCAGATGACAGGGAGTGCGGCGGCTGGAGGCTGGCTGCAGCGTCGGTCCTGCGAAGTCCTTTGGCAGTCTAGGTCCACTGGTGAGGGCGCGGCAACACCCCCGAGGTTTTTGACAATCTCCCCCCAAGAACAGTCATTTTACCACCACTTCCAGGTCGTAAAGAGAATAGGTATATCTCCATTGACAATGTCAAAATACACAGAGTGGCCGATTCTTCTTAGCATGACACCGGCAGTCTCATGTCCTTCGATGGTGAGAAACTCTGTTTTGGCCACTGCTTCGGATTGTGCACCGGAGGTGGTCCCCGAGAAGCCTGTAGTTTCCAGTCCTTTATTGAGTGCTTTGCCTGGTGCTCACCTTGATGATACAGATTACACCTGTCCATCTGACTTGTCGATGCCTGATTTGCAAACTCATTTAGCCACAGAATCCAGATTTTCATTTGACACTGTTTCACGTACATCAAAGAAGCCCACAAGGCTGAGAGCCTATGCGACTTTGTTTAAAAAACATTTTTTGATACCCCCTTGGACTTACATTTGGCTGGGGCTTTTTGCTCTCTATATTTTTATGTCAATTGGTTTTGTGTTTTATTTTTTCCGATTTGTCAATGGACATTACGTCAAGGAGAGAACATGCATTAAACATCTGAATGGAACTTTAGCTCCCCACTCCTCATCACATTCAGCACACAGATTGAAGAGAGACTTGGCCTTTGTTAACATTACTGAGTGGCCTGTCCTGGATGGAATAGTCTGGGATGCAGTTAAATTTCAAATCCATGGCCCGACTGAAGTTGTTAATGTTCCTACTGTACTTAGAGTTAATATGGGGGATGTGGTTCAACAAAATATATGTTCTGATGATTGGGAAGTTCGGGTCGTAGTGGCTTTGTTTGCTGATTTGAAATATTATGCTGCCTTTGATGCTGAAGATTTATATTTAGAATTGGCTAATTATGGTGATTTGTTTTGTTACCAACATTTTGGCAATCACTACTTGTACAAAACGAATTCTAGGAGGGGTACTGTGAATTATACCCAGTGGGAACATTGTCCAGCTCCTTTGAGAGGCAGCTACGACACATTTTTGAAAAAGTATACATATTTTACTGATTTTAATCAGTCCAATCCCGCGTCATTTTATTTTAAAATGACAGACAAATCCAATTCCAAAGTTAGACTTACCGATACTAAGTTACTGTATTCGAAGTCCTTTCTAGACCAACTGGCTGTTGGTGGCTACGAGTTGTGGAAGGAAACTATTGACCTTTAATCAGTTTGGGGTTCTAAAGGTTGGCAGGTACAAGGCACTGAGGCTTTGCACCGTGCATGTCTTATCCCAAATCTCATGTTGTTTTTGAATTCTACTATTTCACAGACAACATGCTTTGGATTGGCTACTTCAAAAAAATTAAATTCTCCTTCCTTCCCTGATTTGGAGGAATATTCAGGTTGGGAAAATTCGACTACATTTTCAATTAAGGAATTGGAAACCCATTTGCTGAATTCATCATTTAACATTTCCAGTTTGGATCCCAAGGGTTGGTTAATGTGGCACCGAAGTGCAGACTCGTGCCAGCATCGTTTTTTGGGCCTAGCTGAGGGTTTTACACAAGTCAGAGTAGACCCCCCATTCTGAGAGTGACCATTCTGTTATCACTTATTCTGTAGGCAAATTATATCAGAATTGGCTCAAGCACTCTACATTGGAGTCAGTTAAATTGCATGTATCTAAACTGACCGACAAGGTTGACTTGAATGATTTCATAAAGGGCTCGGCTAACGGTAGATCTAAAAGATGGATCTATGCCATTTATAATGAACTCTGGAAAACATCACAGATTGAAGCGGCTATTGACCAAGCTAATTTAGAAAAAGTGCTTGCAGTTGTGGACAACAGCATTAATACCCTTTCCTCCCGAATTTACACATTAGATAATACTGTTTCATCTGTTGTTGAAATTGTACATGATGAGGTGTATGTTTTGTACCATGGTCAAAATCAATTGCGTTCTGTTATGCAGTTTGCGTGGACCTAACAGACGCTGAAAAATGGTAAAGTGCCTTGGACCTGTGTTAATGTCACATCTCTGTTTGCACCTTTTAATTTGACTGAAAAACAACCTTTGCTTTCCATGAGAGATGCTTCTTTTTCAATGTTACACATTGAACGCTTGGAGTCTTTGCCCTTTTCAGTGGCAGAGGCCACGGCTGCAACGTGGCTAATCCATGGATTGATTACTTTACCTTTCGCGCTTTTCCAGTTTTCAAATTGCATGAAGTATTTTGTCATAGGCAGATATGAGCGGCTCGGTATGTCCTACTAACATGAAGCCTGGTCACTCCCTTTTACTTATAGATGCCTTAGGGATGGGAAAGAGGTATATCTGAATGGAGATGAACTGAGCGTTTTATTGAACTCTGCTTTCAACAATTGAGTCCCTTTTCTTATCTTATCTTATCTTATCTGATACGTGCTCGGATCAAGGAAGGGTGATATATGGATAGATGTAGCCTGATTACTGTGTTAAGTTAGCATGAGCTTTTTATGAGTTTAAACGCCATTTTTCTTTCTGCTGCTTTTTGCACACGACACACATCTGCTGCTTTAGCTTTGAGCCTAGTAAAATATTTTCGGTTCATACGAGAATAATATGTTGTTACACTGATATCAGCCTTGCTTGGAGAGCTGTGTCTGTACAGTGAGTGCTGAAACCTTCAAGGATATCTCAACACAGTAGTTGTTATGAGCACTGATCTTCACACGTCCTGTAACAAAACATACATGCAGCTGCAGCCAAGTTCTGGCTTTAGGCGCGTTTTATATTGCTTTGCACAAGAGCATACCAACACACTTGATGGTGCTTCGCATGCAGAGAGCTGGTTGCTTATGATGTGATCCCTTACCACTAGGATCTTGAGGTATGGGGCCGCTCTGCTAAAACCCACAAGAGACCTTCTTAGATATAATATAATATACTAGCTAGGGAGGGTGAGAATTAGGTTTTGTTAAACCCTATTCATTTTAGCATAATACTATGCTTGCACCGTTTTTGTTCTATGGACTAGTGACTATGCTGATTACTTTGTTTCTTATAATGTTTGCTTGTATTAGCTAAGATACTGCGCTTGAGAGCACTGCATTAGTGAATAAACATTTCAAATATGCACGTGTCCTCTTTTACTCCTTGTTCTGGACTGAAATGATTGTATAACGAAAGAGTATTTATGTGTTCCACGTTACCTGAGGTGTACTAAGTTCATGTTCTGGTTTGTCTAAGCATTGGGAGTTTATGATGACCAATGAGACACTGGTAGCTAGTCTGGTAGGGGATTTTTGGGTACTAAGGTGAGTTTTGGGACATCCTAATTCACTGAGGTTCCAAGCCTCTATGCACAGGTCTGTCTGAGCACGGAATCCCTGCGACACCCAGAAACCGGTCCTGTGATGCCTTTTTCCGGTTCAGGGAAGACCTGGCTTGTGAGTTCGGGCTGGACTGTTTTAATGAGGCACAGGGTCAAGACTAATTTGCATATAGCTGGGTCTGAACTGAGGTAGCCTAGGAAGACAATCCTCTGGTCCCAAAGCTATCCCTTTCTTTCACAGGCATGTCCTCACTTTAGATATTCTTCCGACTGACCTGCAACCTAGTCTTTGAAATCAAGAAAAGATCCCCGGACAGGGTATTTCGCCTTCTCTTGTTCCTCACAATACAGGGTAGCTGGCAATTTAGCAGTCCTAAGACTAGTCCTGGCCCTAAGGGTCGCATTAATAAATGGTCTAGTATTTTAGCAACAACTTGCTTGTTACAAGTGTAGAGAACAGCTAAATAGAATAAAATGCTTTGTGTTCTAGCACTCCTTGACATTCCAAGGATGTGGCATAACACAGAACCCCCAGCTATCCTAAAATGAGCTAGAGCATGGACACAAAAAAAAATATGTATAGGAGGAAAAGGGTTCCACAAAATCGAGGAAATCTGCTGTTTTGTGGGAAGTTCCTTATTTTCAACTGAAAAGCTAGTTTCCTGATAATATTGTGCATGGTTGTTTCACTCTAATAAACATGTGAAAACCGCGTCAATAAAGTTATGCTTGGTTAGATGAGGGCTGGATATCCAACCTTCATTGCCAATAGGGCTGCCAAGGAACTCTCCACCTGGGATTGTGTCACTGACACATGTACTCATTGTATGCACATAGAAAAATGTCAAAAAAATCATTAAAATGTGTTTCAAATGTGCTGTTTCTTAGACTTCGTAACTGCATATGCCACTGTGTTTCCAAAGTTGCTGAACTGGTTTGACCAACAGAACGCGTGGTTTTATCTTCTTTGTCTTTTCTGTGTGGGGTGAAGATACTTTAATCCCCCCTCTTACACATAGATACACTTTAGGGCGTGTAGACACATAGTCTGTTTCACACACCCACTAGTTTTAATTGCACACACCATTTTATCTGTCCTGAAGAAAGCCAGCATATCGATAAGGCACTGGCTGAAACATGTTGACACTCCAAAGGACGTGGGAGGTCGTAACTCGCCTCTAACGTCCCACAGCCTTATTTTTAACCGCTGACGGAGGCCCAGGTATTAAAGTATCTTCACCCTTCGGGTACTGGGACCCCCGCCAAGCCGTTTTAAATTCACAAACTTATCACCCTTCACCGCACACACAGTGACATACCTGCTCCGCTGTAACCAGGCGTCGTAGCACACCCGGGACACACTAGGTGTCACTGGGTGGGCCCGATGATGAAGCATGCCACCAACTAGGCTGGTGGGTGAGGGCTTTATAAGGACACCCATCAGGTGCCACCACCCCTTGACAAAACACGACTGAGTCACTTAGATCTTTATAAATATAAAAATCTTGTCAAACCCCCCCTATACCTAGCTAGTCTCTTTTTGATTAATTAACATATAAACCGGGGATCTGGACTAGCTATCTGGTCCTCTCTCTCCCTCTTGATACACAATCATATTGGCAGCGCGCAGCTGCGAGAGCATACCCAACCATGGCCGAAAACCATGGCTTAACCTTCACTGAGAGTGACTTGGCGGATATATTATCTGACCCGTCCTTTCAAGCGGATTTTAATATTTCCAGTACTATCGCACAGACCACTGATTGGGAGACCCTCACAGAGAAAAAGCGCAACAGGATACGCACTATCCTTCATGGGACAATCCTGGCCCAATACCTCAGAACCAATTCGGCCCCAAGGGGACTTCTAGTAACCAACGCACCCAGGATCTTCCTTGATGACCCCACGTTTAGGAAGGACTGGGCCCAGATCGCTTGGCACTGTACCAGGGACTGGATGATACTCATCCTAAAAACAGCCAAACGCCTGTCAGATACCATAATGATTGAAATCCAAGACACAGAGAGCCATTTTAAAGCTACCATCACTGCATATAAGAAAAAGTTAGATGACCAGAACAGAGAGATAAATGAATACAAGGACTATTTGACCCAGGCTAAATTCAAGAAATTTGAAAAAGATCTCAAGAAATTTAGCTATGCTAAAGTGTACCCGTACTCGGAGGAGAACTATACACCACCAACCAAGGAGACTAATATGTCCAACTCTTCAGGTGACGACAGCTCCGTCTCGAGTGATTCCAGCAGTGGTTCACAAAAACGGGGAGGAAGAGGACGAAGAGGACAACGTTGGCCTAACTCCTGGCAAAGAGGACAACCAAACCAATTCTATGGTTTCCCACCAAACCTAGGTCACATGCAGAACCCCTATTATGGTTTTCCCACCATGTACCCCCCGGGACCAATGCCGCTCTTTGCAGGCAACCAGGGCCAAAATTTTCCTTTTTTAGGACGGGGCCAAAGAGCACGGGGACGTCGAAGACCAACCCAGCACAACACCACACAGGTCCACTGGGCCGAAGAAGAGAATCCAGTCAGTTCCAACACACGCCAAAAGGCAAAGGAAGCAACACCAGGACCGAGCAAATAGTGAACCCCACCGCCCAACCATCACTGGTGTTCAACTTATCCAGTACCCCACTATCTAAAAAAGAACAGTCTGTCTTGGAAAAAGGATTGTCATTTGTGCCCACCACCAGACTTGACAAATTTAAATTACATGCTGAACTAGCACAATTTTTCAGAAAACTGAAATTGAAGTCATTCTTTGAAAAACCCATCCCCGACACTGAACAACCTTACGACAACCCGAACACCACGGGTCTCAGAGTCAAGTCCACCTTCGTCCCACCACCCTCCACCATTCCTGCCGAAATCACCACATTTGAACAGGCAGTATACCATGACATTGAGAACCTCAACCCAACCGACCACTTTAACAACCTGTCATGGGAGGACAGACAAACCATACAACGCCTTCAAAATAATCCCACGCTAATCATAAAACCAGCCGACAAAGGGGGAGGCATTGTGCTACTTGACAAAATAGACTACGACACTGAATGTCGCAGACTACTCAGCGACAACAGGAATTACCGCAGGCTAGAACAGGACCCAACAGATCAATTGCGAACCACCATTCACACACTGGTCAAAAGCGCAGCAGACGCTGAACACATCTCTAAGCAGGAAGCTGAATACCTGTGTCCTGAACATACCAGGACGCCATACTTCTATACGGTACCCAAAGTACATAAAGGCATAACCCCACCGCCTGGCAGACCAATTGTATCTGGCATTAATTCCCTACTAGAACCACTTTCTAGATATTGTGACTTTTTTCTGAACCCTCTGGTACAAAAGACACCCACTTACATAAAGGATACCAAACACCTCTTGCAGGTAATAAACAACATTGACTTTGACCCTGACACTCAACTACTGGTAGGGCTTGACGTGGAAAGCCTGTATACCAGTCTCCCACAAGATGCCACCCTGCAGGTTCTACATGACATCCTGGAAGGATCACCCTGGCCTTACCACACCCCGAGGAGTTTCGTACTAACATGTGCGACTCTGGCTCTCAAAGAAAATTATTTTGAGTATGAAGGCACCTTTTACCTACAAACAAACGGAACATCCATGGGCAGCGTTTTCGCGCCGAGCGTGGCAGGATTATATGTACATCACTTTGAAAGCACCAACATCTCTGTAGAAACTAACCCATTCAGTCATCATATCCTGAAATGGCACAGGTATATTGATGACATCCTGATCATCTGGCAGGGCTCACAGAGCGAGTTGGACAGGTTTCTGACCTGGCTCAACACCAGAGACCCATACCTGAACTTCACAAGCACAGCTAGCAACCACCAACTCCCCTTCCTAGATCTGGAAATCACAGCCAAGGATGGGACCCTCGTCACCACCACTTATTACAAACCTACAGCGAGGAACTCATTGCTCCATTACACGAGTTTCCACCCTCGCCCTCTTAAAGAAAACTTACCATTTGGCCAGTTTCCCCGCATAAGAAGAAACTGTACTAATGTAAGTGATTACAAATCACAATCAGCAGACCTAGCCACCAAACTGGAAAACCGCGGTTACCCGAAGGCCATCATTCGGAAAACACAGAAAAGGGCTAGAAACCAAAACCGTGAAGCTCTCCTTGAAAACATCGCTAAAGAGGACGAGGAGCAACCAATAACTTGCGTCACAACCTACAACACAGCCTCCAATGAGGTTGCAAAAATCATTAAAAAACATTGGAGAATCATCAATTCCGGACAGAGGAAATGGGAAACACCCAGGTTCGCATATAAAAGGTGCCACAATCTGAGAGACCAACTGGTAAGCACCCGACCGAAACTACCGCCAAAACCACCTGAAAACACAATACTCAATGCATGGGGCCTGCCAAAAATTACAGGACACTACCCCTGCAACGACTGCAGTGTATGCCATCTCACATCCCATACCAAAACTCTGAACCTCGAACCCAACAAAATCTGGTCTCAGCGGAACCACACCAACTGCAATTCACGGAACGTGATTTACTTGCTCACATGCATGTGTGGCCTCCGGTATGTGGGGATGACGACACGCAAAATCAGAACCAGAATAACCGAGCATCGTAGCACATCAGTAGGTTGACCAACCACTTTATCACCCACCACCATACACCCAATGACTTTAGCTGGACAGTCATTGAACAAATCCCTGAAAGCCCCACCAACAATGACAAGAAACTCCTTAGCAAAGAGCAGAGATGGATATATCGCCTTTCAACTGCCACACATGGCTTGAACGATGCCATCCCCTGGAATTCCCTGACAAGCTTGTAAATCCCAGGGGCTAACTTGTTGACCTACTCCCTAGAGACTGATAAATCCCCCTGTAAACAATGCCACCCCCTTGAGCCTTTCGGTTCTGTGTATTGGGACGCAATTCCCTCCTACACCCAAGTGTAATTTAAGTAATGTATTACCCAATGACAGGCTACTGACCAGCGCCACCTCACACACCCCCTGTGCCCATTATCCCACGGGCCCACATCCCCACGCAACCAATACAAGACAGCATGCGTAGTACTCGCACAATAACATACGCGCTAAACTTTTTAGCGCATGCGCACTCTGCCGATCCGATCTCCAGGCAGAACTCCCGAAATGCGCACGCGCGGCAGCTCTAACACCACCGCGCATGCGCCCCACAAGACTGTGACACCGCGCAAGCGCGGACACTGTCCACAACTCCGCGAGCATGCGCCCCACGAAACTGTGACACCGCGCATGCGCGGACACTGTCCACAACTCCGCAACATGCGCGCAGCAACCGGCACACACCTGGGCGCTATCGTGACTCGGCAGCCCGAGTCTTCCCACCATTCCTCTTTGTTACACAGGTGCCCTCGCTCAACCAATCAACCACAGTATATAACCCTGCAGCACAGGCCATTACTTACCGGTTCTGCGAAGGAGGCACAACAGGTCCAAAGCAGGCACTGGCCAGAAATCCTGTGAGTATGCTGAACAACCACCTCTACTATGGGTAAGCGCCACCACTCTTTTCTCCCTACAGGTCTCCTAACCCCAGTGGTCCTACCTTTCTCTTCCATATAGGACCAACCCCTTGCCACTTCAATAGCCTTGAAGAGAAAACAACTTAAAACTAGCGTAAGAAATTGTCCTTGCGCCTCATTCATTCTCACCTCTCTCACCACTGTTGTAAATACCGTTTTTTTAAACCACTTCACCTACGAAGTTCTAGTGCGATTTTTCACCTTAATGGTACCACCAGTATCATTACACTTTAGCCGCTTATAGCCTGTACGCTTACGCTATTAAGCCGGCTGTCATAAACAATGATACAATACCTTCCAGTGACTCTCTTTTCTCCTGTATGTCTTGTCTTTGTCCTTACATGTTACATGTACAGGTGTTCTTGAGAAGGGAATCCCCCCTCTCACACATAGATACACTTTAGGGCGTGTAGACACATAGTCTGTTTCACACACCCACTAGTTTTAATTGCACACACCATTTTATCTGTCCTGAAGAAAGCCAGCATATCGATAAGGCACTGGCTGAAACATGTTGACACTCCAAAGGACGTGGGAGGTCGTAACTCGCCTCTAACGTCCCACAGCCTTTTTTTTAACCGCTGACGGAGGCCCAGGTATTAAAGTATCTTCACCCTTCGGGTACTGGGACCCCCGCCAAGCCGTTTTAAATTCACAAACTTATCACCCTTCACCGCACACACAGTGACATACCTGCTCCGCTGTAACCAGGCGTCGTAGCACACCCGGGACACGCTAGGTGTCACTGGGTGGGCCCGATGATGAAGCATGCCACCAACTAGGTTGGTGGGTGAGGGCTTTATAAGGACACCCATCAGGTGCCACCACCCCTTGACAAAACAAGACTGAGTCACTTAGATCTTTATAAATATAAAAATCTTGTCAACCCCCCCCCTATACCTAGCTAGTCTCTTTTTGATTAATTAGCATAGAACAACTAGCCCGCTTCTGTGTGGCATGTATCAAAGACATGGGGAGGGACTGACGACTGTGGTGCATATTTGCCGTAATTACCCTACCAGGTGAAGTGGTTAAGAGGTACACCGAATGCAATGAAGAGGTAAGCGGTAATCCCAAGGGTTAGCGCAAGCAGACACCAACAGATCCCAACCAACACAGTTTTGTTCAGCTAAAGAAAACAATCTGGATAATCTGACACAGTCTAACACGGTCTCCCCTAAGAGTCCAAATGATCACTGAATGCTATTACGATCTGTCATCTATCATAAAAACCAATTGCACTGACAAACCGTCCACAGGATTATGTATAGGGAAAACATACTTTAAATGAAATTCAGGGAGCATTTTAATACACTAACAACATTTTACAAGATATGTTACCGTCTTCTTTGTTGTCCTTCTTTTGAAAATTGGCATAGCCTTAATAAATTACATATAAAATGTAGATCATGCTTTACAGGCACGTTTTTATATCACCAAAATTCACAGATTATTGATAAACAAAGTGCCACAGTGTATTATACAAATGAAGGAAAAACTTCACAGCCTATAAAACAAGCACAAGTGGAAAAGGGCCGTTTTTAATCGATGCCTTTCGGAGGCATTCTCTGCTTACATCAATTAAGCACAAGTTGACCTACCCTCCACATCTTCAGTTTTAGCTCGTGGTTTTATCTGACATGAGTCAATATACGCATCACCCTAAAGTGCGAGTCTAACAGGGGATGTCAATACAACAAGCAACCTTTTCGCTTGCGGTCTGCAATGCACGACTCAGATTGATACATAAGAAAAAGCATTTTTGCAGTTGCAATCTCTGCACGGAAAGAATGCTTAGTGTACCTGTCTCCTAAATGCGCTCAATTCATGCTCTTTGGAAAGGCAGGAGATAGTGGCTTGGCAGTGATTTGATCAGATCTCAGCAGATTTGAGTGCAATAGTGTAACTCACTGAGCCATCTTAACCTTTCCTGATAGCAGCGTTGGTAATATTTTCTTTACAGTAAGGTACCTCAAACTTTTAAAGAGGATGTATGCCACAGGTCTGAATTTGTAGTACTTTTGGCTGGTTTCCTGTTGGCTATTGCCATTGCATATGGCCTGGATCCATGATAAAGTGGATAGAGCCAGATTTTTTAAAAATTTTTTTAGAAAGAAGCAATAGCACCGGCTCGTGCTGTTTATACAAAGAATCTGTGCGCTAACTGTAGATACTTTCTAACATAATAAATACTATATCAATCAATTTAAGAAAATATTTTGTTTTATTAATCTTTGTGTTTTGTTTAGTATTAAAAATATATGCTCTATATACTCTCACTTTTCTATATATGCACATGAATACATAAACATTGTTGCATATGTTGCTTCAATAAGTTCAGCCACAAATTTGATTTAGATATCACAACTTGGATTGTGTAACAGATTTTTTCACATTTGATCTCATTTTATACAGTGGGTTTGAACATATTGTGATCATAGAAACAAAAAAAGGAGCCATATTAATGCAATGCTCAGGGTTACAAGGAGAAACGCAGACCTTATTGGTAAGGTTACAGGGTGGATGGAGGTGATACCTTTGTCTTATATCCAGGCCCTTGCACGTAGTAGGGCCCTCATGCTGGACATGTGCAGTTTGCTTGGTGGAGAGTAAGAAAGCTGCCATCTGTTGGCGTTTTAGGCAATGGTGGTTGTGAGGATGTGTGGTTTGGTCCATGATGGACTTTTGAGTCTGATACCTGTAGAACGTTTCAGTGCCCTATGTGTTTTTACATTCATGACTACTTTGCGGCAAGTAATTGGAGTGCTCTCTTGCTCAGAGATATACACAAAGCACTACTAACATAAACGGCGGGCCACAGCTTCTGTGCATTTACAGCTACAGCAAATATATCCCCACTGCAAGTCCGGTCCATAAATTCATTGTTACTTAAATAGTAAAATACACCGAAAACTGTAATACCCCCAGGCTACATTGTCTCAACATTGGAGAAAATGTATCTTTCGGCTCCACGTTACTCTCAATTACAAAGCCTAACATTAGTAATACTTTATTTTGGTATAAGGGTTCGCAAACAAAATTTGCTCAAATTATTTTTAAATTTCATTAGATCTTTTAAAGTGATGATATATAAATAAAATCAAAGTTAACATAATTTGAATTAATTAAATTAAGTTTAGGGGTTTCTCACCTCAAGCTATAGTAGATCCAAAAATATATTTCTATATTAAGACTGGTTAACTGAATTAACTTATTATTAAGTCGATTAGATAGTTCTTAATTTAAATTAGTTAGAATTGAAACACACAAGAAAACTTAGGCATAAGTTAAGGTATTAACATTGAAGTAACCCAATTACACACTCTTTGAGGGGAGGTCAATGTAATGACATTTAAACAATTCATTAAAATATTTTTAATAAGGATTAGGTTATTAAAATCATTCACAAATAGGTTAAAAACAAATCAAGGCTAAGGCAAGGTTTTTTAATTGTAATTCAATTATAAATGAAAAATATACATACACTTCAGGTTAATAGAAAATAGGGGGAAATTAATTATGTAAAAGAACGTTAGGATGTTTTATTAAATAATTCTAAATTATTTATTTGCATTTAAGTTCGGTTATGCACAATAAAAAAATAAATGTACAAAACCAAAGGGTTTACAATTACTATTACAACAGAGCAAGCAAAATACATAAATACTAAGTAGATGCGAAAATAAAAGAGCCTAAGCTCAGGATGGGGATCCTGGGGAGGGGGGTCGGAAGGAGTGAGGTAGTAGTTTAAATAAAGGTAAAGTCTGCCTGGCCGATGCAGTGGTTAAGTGATAGATGTGAGTCAATGTAACTGCGGGAGATACTGTGGCATACAACCACAATAGGCAGCGTCATTTGGACACTGACATGAGAAGAGCACACAAAAAGCCGATACTTTCTACTAAAACACACTCTTCTTCTCATGACTATGATTTTGTAGAGCAGGCTGTCAAAAAGCCTGCATTACGGCTAAAAGTAACACAAAAGTGCCCATTTCTGCAACCAAAATGTAATTTCTTGATGTGCAAATGAAAGGCAGGTAAAAGAGGCACCTAAATATACTTTTTATGATTAAAGTGCACTTTTCACTTTAAAAACAAGACTCCGGTACATTTCTAATGACATTCAAAACGTTTCTTTTTTACAACTGCACTTACTGTTTTGGGAAATGACTTGCTTTTTGCTTGCTTTTAGAAGAGAAGGGTGCCACTCAAGCTCGTCGTGAGTACAAAGGCAGTAAACAGTGTGCAAGAGGATTCTTATGTCTGCCAATGGTCAGACAAAGAGGCATACAGAGGGCATTCATTTAAGGTTTACAATAGTACAGAGCGGGCCAATCTATTTCAAATATTTGCCCCCTAGAAAACTGAAAGGGACATGTTTCATCTCTTCAATTTTGCATGTTTTATTTTGTAATAAGACATGAAAGCCTGCAATCCCAGTATAAACAAGCATTGGAATAGCCAATAAGTCTCGCCTTTGGGACCTTATAAGTGTTTAGTTATCCAGCACAACATCCTTGGTGCAACAACATCACCTGTTTCATGGCTAAACACTTATAAGGTCCCAAAGGCGAGAACTATTGGCTATGCCAATGCTTGTTTCAATTATAGGCCTGGTTCTGTGCGTCACACTGCTTGCTTCCTTGAATGACTGCAGCTGCGCAGTATGGTGGGCGGACGAAAAGTCGCGACCTTAATCTGCATTGGTCATTCCGACTCAGGAGGAAACACTTCCAATTCAAGGTCAAGGAGGGAGGACGAGCCCCGGGCTAACAATTCATCATAAAGCAGGAATGCAGCATTGATTGGTAACAGCCGTAAGGCGCTCATGCTACCATGATTTACTTATGCTGAGACGAGGCAAGGATGTCACATCATCTCACCAGCTGTTTCTGGTGCTCTATATGCGGGTAGAAGATCGTTTATTTATTTATGAAGCTTGTAAAGCGCGCGGCTACCCCCAACGGGGGTGTCCCGGCGCTAAGACTGTGAGCTAGAAAAGGGAGTTGTACCTATGCCGATGAAAATAGCCAAGTTTTGAGACGGCTACGAAAGAGTGCTTCAGAGGGAGCAAATCTGAGATCTAAGGGGAGGCTATTCCATAGTTTGGCCGTCATGACTGCAAAGGCTCTGCCGCCCATTCTGGAGCGACGGAACCGAGGGACAACAATGAGACGCAGATTGTTGGACCGCAAGGATCTGACTGAGTGGGATAGTACTAGTCTCTTTCGTAGGTAGTCCTCCAGTCCTGTCCCATTAAGGGCCCGAAAGGCAAGAGTTAGCATCTTGAACTTGATGCGGCTGGCGATTGGGAGCCAGTGAAGCTCTTTGCGATAAGATGCAACCGAATGCCGAAAAGGGATATTGCCAATCAGCCTCACCGCCGCGTTCTGAACGATCTGTAAGCGTTCAATTTGGTATTGGGGGGCCCCGGCGTAGAGGCTGTTGGCATAATCCAAATGTGATGTAATTAAGGCCTGCGTGACCGTTCTGCGAGCATCCAAAGGCAAAAAAGGAAAGATCTTTCTCATCATCCGCAGTTTCCCAAAACAGGCTGCAGTAACCTTATTTATTTGGGGACTACACGAGAGAGCATCGTCAAACTGAAAACCCAGATTGCGAGCCGTGTGAACAGGAATGGGGGGAGGATTAAGTACAGTCGGCCACCACAAGGTAGAGGGAATAGTACTTTTTTGATTAAAAAACAAGACCTCCGTCTTGTCAGTGTTGAGTGGAAGATGGTTAGAAGCCATCCAGGAGCATACTTCGCCCAGACAGTGGCGGAAACTGGCGAGGCTGGAGTCAGAGTGATCTCTAAAGGAAAACATTAGCTGTGTATCATCAGCATAAGAGATCACTCTGACCCCACACGACTCAACCACTTTCGCCAGAGAGGCCAGATAAACATTAAAAAACAATGGGCTCAAAGCGGAGCCCTGCGGAACTCCACAGACAAGGGGCTTACACTCAGATTGGAAAGGTCTAAGAAGAACCCTCTGCGTTCGTCCTTGAAGAAAGGAGCTAATCCACGACAGAGCGGAACCGCCCAGTCCAGTCTGCTCCAATCGATCTAAAAGTATCCTGTGGGACACCGTATCGAAAGTGGCGGATAGGTCGAGGAGGACCAACATGGCCTCCTCTCCCCTATCCACACACTCTCGAATGGTCTCAGAGACTTCCAAAAGCGCTGTTTCCGTACTAAAACCAGTGCAGAAACCTGATTGGGAATCATGAAGTAAAGAATTGGTCTCCAAATATTCCGCGAGCTGAAGTTGAACGGCCTTTTCTAAAACCTTCGCTGGTTTAGGAAGGAGGGAGATGGGGCGGTAATTACAAAATTGCGTAGGGTCCGCATCTGTCTTCTTCAAGATGGGAACTAACATGGCTTCCTTCCAGGCAATAGGAAATTGGCCCAGATGTAGTGAGGCGTTCCAGATAGAAATGAGTGGCTCTATCAAAAGGGGAGCTAGGTCACTCATAACCTTAGGGGGGGCCGGGTCTAAGGGAGAACCCGATTTGCACTGTATGAGCAGTTTAAGTGCAGAGTCTGTGGTAAGATCCTTAAAAGCTATCAGGGATGGTACGGTGTCATTCCTGTTTTTGATAGGGGAAGGGGATTGAGCAGGTGTAGGGACCGATGGAAAGGAGGAGGAGATTTTCTCAATTTTATCTTGAAAATAATCTGATAGGCCATTACATAAAGTCTGACTGGAGAGGTTATTGGGTGTCATGGCGGGAGGCTTGACAAAGTCTTTGACAATATTAAACAGAGTTTTTGCAGAGTTATCTGAGTTTTTGATTTGTGAGGCAAAAAATTCTCTCATTGCAGACTTTTTTAGTTTAATAAATTTCTTTAAAGCCATTCTGTAAATGCTTTTTGCCTCTAGATCATAAGATAGTCGCCAACTGCGCTCTAATTTTTTGCAGCGGCTTTTTTCCTCACGCAGGGCTGCAGAGAACTACGGGGCTGAGGGGCGGGATCTTGCGGACGAGACTGGTAGTGATGGGGCAGTAACATCGATGTCAGACAGTAAGGCTGTGTTAAACTTTGTAACGCAAGTATCAATGTCTCCCATATGAGGTTCCAAGGGGCACCGAAAGACAGGCTCTAAGGCAGTGCAAGTGACTTTATACCATTTTCTACTATGGTCCTTTCCCAGTTCCATCGGGTTCGGTGCAGGAGGCAACAGGATATCGAACGTGAGAAGGTAATGGTCGGACCAGGTGAGGGGAAGGGGAGGGTAAGTTGTAGTGCCCGGGAGATTTGACAAGATTAGGTCCAAGGTATGGCCCGCAGAATGCGTCGGGCCCTGGATCAATTGCGTCAAACTAAGGCTCTGTAGGGTGTATAAAAATCGAATAGCCTGGGAGCATGAAGGATCTTCGACATGCAGGTTGAAATCACCTAGTACTATGAAGTGCGGGTGCTTGAGTGATAAGTCCGCTATAAGATGGGCCAGCTGCGTTAATGAGGAAGCTGACGCCCTAGGTGGGTTATACACTAGAATGCCAGTCAAGAAGACCGCAGCTGAGTCTGAGATAGAAAAATACATGGTTTCAATCAGCCCAATATTTGTAAGTTTTTTAATAGTCAGTCGGAGGTGAGTTTTAAAAATAATGGCAAGGCCGCCCCCTGTTTTACCTTCTCGGTTGATACCCATGAAGCGATAATCAGGGGGGGTGGCTAAATAGATGTCCGGGTTCGAGGTATCTTTTATCCAAGATTCGGTGAGGAACAATATGTCCCAATCATGTGAGACAAGTGTGGACCAGATTTCGCTCGCATGACGGGAAAGTGATCGGCAGTTGACCAGTCCAGCCTTTAATATTAGTGGAGTGCGTAAGGAAATAGTAGGTGGTGAAGTACGTTCACTCCAGGGAGGGATAGTCAGATTGCAATGCGTACAATGAAAGGAGCGGCCATCTAAATTACTTGGCGGACAGCGGGCAGATAGTGCACAGGAACCAGACCTCAATTGTAGGAGCTGTTCTCTGGTCCAACTTATAAGGCCGGTGTTGATCAAATGGGCAGGGGGACTGGCCCTAGGCCCGGGCCAGGCGCGGACGGGCGCAGACGGGCTTGCCTTAGGCGCGCCTTTGGCGCGGACGGGGTATCCGTCTATCTTTATACATAACGAGGAGGGTGGGAATCGTCCAAGAGCTGGACCGCTACCCTGCCTTCCCCAATATGGCGGCGGCTATTCCGTGACTACCGGCGTCAGCACCTCAATTCGGCTGCGCCGGTAAGCTAATGTGATGAATAAGACCCTGGAGGCGATGTGACTCTCACCTTACGGGTCGCGTTACCAGGAACAATAAAATAGCGCTAAGTAAAATATTTACAATTTTTAAAAATAATGCCCTGTTACCATTCTTTTGCGCACAAAGTATTCAATTTTACCAAGTGAGGGAAAGAAAGATCGCCCCCGGCTTCCGCCTCAGGGGAAAGAAAGCTGTAGTCTGCAGGCAGGGCGAAAATCAGCCCTTAAGTAAAGCGGGAGGGCGGGAATCGTCCAAGAGCTGGACCGCTACCCTGCCTTCCCCAATATGGCGGCGGCTATTCCGTGACTACCGGCGTCAGCACCTCAATTCGGCTGCGCCGGTAAGCTAATGTGATGAATAAGACCCTGGAGGCGATGTGACTCTCACCTTGCGGGTCGCGTTACCAGGAACAATAAAATAGCGCCAAGTTAAATATTTACGATTTTTTTAAAATAATGCCCTGTTACAATTCTATTGCGCACAAAGTATTCAATTTTACCAAGTGAGGGAAAGAAAGATCGCCCCCGGCTTCCGCCTCAGGGGAAAGAAAGCTGTAATCGTTAACTCGCACTACTAATCATTTGTTGTCGCATGCACTGTAATAGGTAGACCGGGCTCTAAGAAATAAGTGCCGGTGCTAAGCACCGGAAAGAGCAGGCACAAATTAAGCACTGGCTGCCACCAGAGCTCTGGAATCATGCTGCAGTTCTAGAGTGGTACGAGGCGGTCAACAGCAAGTACATAAGAGTGCTGGGATGCACACAGTACAAGTTCATAACTGTGCTAAAATACAGGAAGAACGTGCCCAACACATAACACCAAGGTCCACACAGTAGATATAAGTTAGTACTTTAGGAGAAACAAAATAAGAATAATTCAACTAAATTAACAATAGTATTGGATTTATAAAGTTATGAGGAAAAATAAATCAGGTACTTTAACATGAGGCAATGCTTATGTTACTCAGCCTGTTTATAAAGCAGCCTAAGCTCCGACTGGTTACTGATACTTGTAGTTTAAGTTAGAACTCTGGGTTTTTGTTGTTTCTCTATGTCGAAAAAGGAATATCCAGCACAAGACGTTAAACTAAGTTTATTCTTGAAATTAAAAGGAGACCACAGGACAGCAGCCTCCCTCATAAGAGTCCAGCAGCAACTGCCACAAAGGAGCCGTTGCCTGACACACTTGAACAAAGGCAATTTCCAGAGTGCAGGTCATGGGCATCTTACAAATAATAACAAGAAGCAGATAAAATACACTGTAGGAAGGTGGATACCGGACTATGGTTACCCCAGATTTTTTTGCCTGGTGTTTAGCTGGTTTTCAACTTAGTTGGCCTGGGATCCTGCTAACCAGGGCCCCAGGCTATCTGCTCTCACTGTAAAATGGACTCCATGTACTTTAGGTACATCTCCAATTGGATATCGGGTCACCTTATGAGCCCCTGTACAGTGTACTATAGGTACCCATGGCACAGGTGCATCCAAGGCCTACCAGGGGCTGCAGCATGTATTATGCCACCCCTGGCTGGCCACTCACATTGACACAACTGGCTGATCACTCAGCTGGGGCAAGGTCGTGTAATCACCCCTTGCTTAGGTGTAGTATGCCTATACCTACCTTTACATATAGACACATATATACCTATAAGTCACTCCTATGGCAGGCCGTAACAATCCTGGAGGCAGAGTGCTTGGTTTTATGTGAGATGAGGCTCTAGCATGAGCTGAGCCTGTCTGCAGCTTTCGGAACCATGTCCTTATAGCGGTTCTATGATATAGCCATACCATATACTCTTAAATGCATTATAATCCTTGTGGTTGAATGTTAACTTTGGTTTGGCTTTATCAAACCATGTCGTGTAAGGTGTCATACGCTTTGGAATACTACACCCTCTCGAGTTCTGGCGACGGGGGTAGCATTCCACCCTTCTAGAGGGAGAAAACATGTTGTTTCCACTAAACCCGGTTAAAGTTAACCAGAGCCTCAGCATCACAAAATGGATGATGCTGTCACAGACACAAGTCTGACCTCTTGCTGCTGGGAGTCCTTCCAGCGAGGGAGGCTTGGACAAAAGGTTTCCTGTCTTGGGAGGTGCTAGCACCACCTCAGACAGGCCATAGTGTATTGGGGCAGGGAGGGCTGAATGAAATGAGACACTGCCTGGGGCACACAAGGTGTCCCATGCATAGCCCGCTTCAAACCAGTTGCTGGGGCACTCCAGCCCCAGCTCTGGCGCGAAACTGGACAAAGAGAAAGGGGTGTAACGACCCCCTTCCCTGGTCCCACCCATAGGAGGGACCTAGCCCCTTAGATTAGTATATAGGTAGGAGCTGAGACTAGAGACTTTAGATTTATCCTGACTGAAACTTGAAACGAAACTCTGGACCTTCGACGTTCTACTTGTAGGTAGAAGACTGAAGAATCTCCCTTGTGGTCAAGGAGTGACCACCTTGCACAAGCAGGCACCATCAAGCGATCAACGGTTTGCTTTGTTGTCGCTCCCGCCGGAGCCCGAACACAGAGCCTGACAAGACCCGGACTTCCAGACTTCCTTCAGCCTGATCCACAGCCACAGCAACACTGAGACCCGTGGAGGAGACGCGAGACGCGGGACCGGCCATCTTGGAAAGTCAGCGAATTGCTTTCCGTGCAACTTCTGAGGAACCCTTGAAGTTGTGCATTGGGGACTGAGAAGCCCCAGCCCCGAGCATCATCTGCACCAAAGACCAGCCCTCCACACTCCACGAGTGCCGCGTGGGACCCTTTTGCATTTTCCTGCTCGACACGTCTGTCCGGTCACTTGCCCGTTGGCTAGTGGCCTCTGTGACGACAAACCTACAAATTTCCACCACTGGCCTGGCCCTTGCTTTCCTGAAAAGGAGAAGCCCATCAGACCTTGCTGGTCTGATCCAGAAGCCATCTTCGATTACTGCGTGGGTTGCCTTAGCCAAGGCTTGTTGACTCCAAACCGGAAGCCGACACCGCCAACAGCGAGATCCTTCGTGGGACAGTCCGTTCCCAGCTCCTGGTCGTCATCAACGCCTCCTGGTCCACGTGGCTGCAGAGACAAGCTTCACGACATCACCTGATTGCTTCGCGACATCGCCTGGTTCCTTCCTGGTCACTGGCTAGTGACCCAGACTCTGTCCCCTCTGCTTTCAGGTACTCTTCATCCTCGATCTGCCCTTGGATCCAACTGGACACTTCTCTTCTGGTCGCCTGCAGCTTATTTCTTCAAAGCTCCATAGGATTCAGTGACGAAACCAGACACACTTTGACACTTATGCACCCGCTTCCTGTGGGTGAGGTAACGCGAGTACTCCGGTGCTCCTGTTGTTATTAACTATCCTAGTGTCCCAGTTTTCAGTAGCTTTCTCCTAGTCCATCCGGAAGTGACCTAAAATAACTAGTTTCCAATTCTTTCGTTCGCATTCTAACTCTATGGTAACTTGCGTGTGTGTAAAGACACTGCACACGCCTCCCGTGGGCCTCCTACTTCCTATCCTTTGGTAGTACAGTGTAGCCCCAGCGATTCCCTAGGCCCTAGACTATCCTTTGTTCGTGACGTGGTTCTTATACCACTATTTTAGTGTATGGTTTGACGTGCTCCTAGGGTGCTACTGTATATTGTGCAACTTATTGTATGATAATTAAGTATCTTGTTATGTGCTTGTGCCTCTGACCTCATAAAGAGTTCAGAGGGGTTGTGTTAGAAATAAATACATATATATTTTATATATAACCTGTGTGGTGTCCTTTCATTTGGTATTAAAGGGGTTATATATGGTAAAACAGCTGGCTTCACATGCCCTCTTGAGTTTAGCCTAAGACTGCTTTGCCCATGCTACCACTAGGTAGCTGGTCTATAAGGTTGACTTTACAACCATCACCATAAGGGTTGTTTGGACTGATACAGGGTGCACACTAGAATAGTGGACATCACATATCAGGCCAACTTCTCACACACACCATGAATACTTACAGTGAAGCACTACACAAAATAAATACACAAAATACTAACAATGGAGGCATAAAACTCAACTGAGACCGTGGTATTTTTTTTGCATGGTTGCTGCAGTGATAAATCAAAGAAAACAATGCATGACCTTAAAGCTCCAGTCCTGGCACAAAATCCAAAACTTTTTAGTTAAGCCCAAAGTAGTGATCAAGCTAAACCAAACAGCGAGCAGAAGATATTTCAGGTCCATTATTTTGTCCAATAACACCCATTGTGCTAGTCAATCTTAGGCTGCTACCTCCTTCGTCCAATAGGCAATCAATACAGACGATAACACGTAGGCTGTCTTCCGTAAACAGTGCAAACTAGGTCATGTAGCTTTGAGGAAAAGAGTTCAGTTCTGAGAACGAGGCTTGAGCCGCAGCTCTGAAGACCCATTTGCCTGTATCCCAGTGACGTCATCGTCCAACAACTTTGCACATGGCGCAGCCCATTGGTGGTAATGTCCTTCCTTCTCTAGTTTGGGAGATGGCATCACCAACACTTGCTACTTGACAGGAAATCCTCAAGGCAGCGAATACACGCTCTGAAAGGCGGGGACAGACACATTACATGTCCAATCAGCGGTAATGAGGACAGCAAAGCCCTGCCATCTACGCAGGGTGGGTGGGCTCGTCGTATATTCTCTTCTGAGTGTTCGAAGGTGCCGAATGTCAGCCGGCAACGGAGGAGATGGACGAGTCTATTGTCCAATATGATTCCGTGCTCACTCGAGGGGGCACCGCGGTGTTGTGGTGGAAGTTGGAGGGGCGGAATATAAATAATAAAAAAACAAAGCGTTGTGTGGCTATCAGGCCAAAGAAACAGGTGACGCTACCCCTGGGCAGAGGGGTGTGTACTGTCTTGAGTCGTTTCTACCCTTGCATTTAGTTTTATCCGTAGACTTGGTAATTGCTGCGACCGCTGAAGCCAGACTCCACAGTCTGCCCCCCACCTCCCCACCCCGCGTGAAGTAGCAGGCTCGGCTTTTGTCACTGGTCAGGTGCAAATCTTGGATGAGCGAGCCCACTGTCAAAACCGGGATCCTTTAACACTGAGGTAAAAAGTAGACCCCCCCCTTATTGCTTTTGGTTTGCTGTTTCCAAGGCAGTGTAAAGACTGGCGAGTGTATCCTGGTGATGGATGTTTCCCTTGCGGGAGCGAGCACGATAATTGCTAACAGATGGCGCCGCTGCTCGCTCCCGCAAGGGAAACGCCAAATGTGCACGCGTTGCAATACAAAGCAATGCAAAACGTGCATGTTTTGCCCAAAAAGCTGATCAATTCCAAAAAGGTCCCCTCCTATGCAGCGTATGCGGGCTGCCTAGGCAAGACCTAAATACGGTCTCGAATTTGCTTATTATAGAAAGCTCTTCAAATGAAATAGCTTGCTATGGTTAAGAAGAAGAAGAAGAAAGTGGATTTTTAGAGCGCGAATTGCTGCCCTGAGGCGTCCAAGCGCTAGATAATAGATGCTGCCAGCATCCAAGGTAAAAGGCAGGTGACGAAGTATCAGCATAACGCAGCGGTCAAAGTGGGCTGGATCTGAGGGGCACACATGCCCCTCCTTTTTTTATGTAAGAAAACAGCTTTCCTTTATTTTTGTGAAAAGACAAAAGCCCCAGGACAGTTAATTCAGAGAGTTGAAATGCTTCAGTAGTGAAACAGAGGGATGGTCAGAAAGCTAAATAAGTCTTCTTGCCAGGGTGGCTGTTGGCCTGAAAGAAACGTAAATGTGCACAACCAGTTAATCTGCAAATGTAAATGGTGCTTGAAAGCCAGTATTGGGTTTAATTGATGGAACCACTTGAAGCTTCCTGGTGACACAGATTTATTATTTTCGAGTGGTATTGCAAGGAAGTTACCAGGTGAGTTGTGAAGTATGTGCTTTTAAAGGACAGTTATAAAAAAAATGCACTATGCACAGTCTAGGAATTACTAAAATCTATATTTTGGAAGCACTTTATTTTATCTTAAATCTTTTAGCGCATCTTGTAGCAGACTATCTTATACTGTGTGTAATGCAAGTTTAAAACAATGACTTACATAGTCACAGTGCTTTATGTCAGAGACTGTGACCTTGTAGCACTAAACATACACAAGTCACTATTCTCCAATGCACCAACCAGGATTCAATTCTGTGGCTCTCTGATAACAGACACATACCTCTGCAGTGCATTACTAGTGGTTTCACACCGTACAATAGTGCATTTCCTACTGGTTAACTTAATTTTAATGTATTTTTTACTTAAGCTGTGCCTTATTTTATATGTCGGTACCTGACGGTAACACACCGAAAACAGTTACAGAATATTTCGTTTTTTAGCAACGCCATTGACGCCGCCCTCACGCTCACTCACTAACTGCTTTATGTTTCTTTTCATTTTGCAGTACAGATTCTGATTTTATTCTTCATGTCTAAAAACTATACCATCTCTTTCATATAAAAGCAGGACCCTATATATTTTAAAGCAATTTCTTGGATGGGGGACAGTGTGACCATGTAGTACAAGAAGTGAAATGCCCTCTGTCGTACATAAAGAGGATATTGCCATTCATCTCAGAGTTCCATAACCTTTTAAAAGGACTTGGCTTTTGGCCTCGTTCATCGACATTATCACCGAATTTCTCTGTGTTTTGCAATATTTTTTATAATGTACATCAGGGGGTATTTAATATCATATATAGTATATGGAAGTCTGCAATCCCAGCAAAAATAAAACAGTCTATAGTTTCCTTATTGAAGACTACTTGTGACATCTCTAGTCACCTGTAATAAGAAAATGGCGTAGCTGCTTAGCTGTAGTAACTTATTACAGATGAGATGTGCCATCATTATGACTGCCAGCAGCCAAGGGTAAAAGCAGGTCACGAAGTATCAGCACAACTGTAGTTGACATACTTTTTGTTCTTCGGTTCTGTTTTTATAAAACATGAACAGTGATTGGCACAAAAGAGAGATTTGTGGTAATCTGTACATTTTGTGCATGCCATAGTTCATTACTGGGAAGAAAGTACCTGAACATGTCCCTCTTTATTCTGAGCTACAGCCTTTTCAATTTGATTTAGATTAAACTGATTTGACTAATGTTTTTGCTACAAATTACTAGTTACTTTTTGATGTGGGCACTACAGATTCAGCTTTTATTCTTCATGTCTACATCCATTCTGTCTCCTTCATATGAAGAAACAAGGAACGAAGGATGTAAGCAATTTGTGGGATGGGTGAATGATGACGTGATCATGTATTACAAGGAATAAATTATGGTGTCCTGTATGGTAAAAGAATATTGCAAGTCCCTTGGCGTTCCATGGCCTTAAGTAAGAGTTCAGGTTTTCAACCTCGTTCAGGAGGTACGTTTTCCCATATTTATTTTTTGGTCTCGCAACAAACATTTTTAGTGGTCTGTTTTGTAAAAAAAAACTGTTATACAATACACGGTGAGGGCTTACTTCCGCCCCTTGCTCATGCTCGGTTACGTTTGTTATCCATTTCAATGTGTTGTTCCTTAACTCCCTTTTCTTATTTTTGTCCGGTCAATGAAACACTGCTTCTGATTGAATGATTTGTATCCTTCCATAACTGCCTAGAGAGGACTCTTTTTGGGTCTCGCCTATAGGTCTCTGTAATCTAAAACCTATTTTGAACAATATATTTATAGTGGGATTTGAGTCTTGCCATTCTGTACTATATATTGATACATTATGAACAAGTTACTTACCTTCGGTAACGCTTTTTCTGGTATATACAGTATCTGCCTGTGGATTCCTCACCTTGTGAATATCCCCTGCACAGCAGCCAATCAAAAACTTTTGTAGCTCTCCACGCCGGCGAGGTCATGGACGACGTCACAGAGGGTACGACTCCGCTCGCGACCACGCTAAAGTCACATGATCCATAATAGGGCCTCGTCGGCGTGATGACGTCAGTTCCGCCCTTTTTCCGTGCCCCCGAGGCACACAGACGGACCGACATAACAGTAATAGTATACATAGTACACAGTATTTAAAATAGCACACACAGTGTGAAACCGATGCATCTATTAAAATTTGTAAAACAAATATACACTTAGCAGGTATAGAAGTTTGGACAACGGGGAGGCGGGTGGGTCAGTGAGGAATCCACAGGCAGATACTGTATCTACCAGAAAAAGCGTTACCGAAGGTAAGTACCTTGTTCTTCTGATAGATACATCTGCCAGTGGATTCCTCACCTTGTGAATAGAATCCCACAACAGTCCCCACTCCCGGAGGAGGATGTCCACTCTGCTATACCAAGAAATCTTGGAGGACAGAGCGCGCAAAATAGCCATCCCTCTTCACCTCGGCATCCAAGCAGTAATGCTTCGCGAAAGTGTGGAGGGAGGCCCAAGCTGCGGCTCTGCAAATATCCTCAACAGGTACACCCCTAGATAAAGCAGACATTGATGACTTTGCTCTTGTAGGGTGAGCCCTTATACCCTCAGGAGGTTCCTTACCAGCAAGGGCGTAGCAGATCTTTATACACAGGATTATCCATCTCAACAGAGTGCGCTTCTGCACCGCTTTTCCTCTCTTACTGCCAGCAAATCCAACGAAAAGCTGGTCGTCCACACGATAGTCTTTAGTCCTATTGAGGTAGAAACTCACTGCCCTCTTAGGGTCAAGACAGTGAAGCCGCTCCTCCTCCTTGGAAGGGTGAGGGTGAGGATAAAAGGTAGGGAGGGTAATGGACTGCCCCAGATGGAAAGGAGTTACCACCTTAGGTAGAAAAGCAGCCTTGGTCCTAAGTACCATTCTCTCAGCATGAATGGTCAGGAATGGGGGTCTCGAACTTAGAGCTTGAAGCTCACTTACCCTCCTTGCCGAGGTAATTGCTAAGAAAAACAGTCCTGAAAGACAAACGTCTCATGGGACACTTGTTTAAAGGGTCAAAGGGTGAACCCATCAAGTAAGTCAAGACAAGATTCAAGTCCCGTTGAGGCACAATAAATGGAGCTGGAGGGAATTTGTTGGTAAGACCTTGGATAAAACGTAACACAATAGGTGACTTAAATAAAGACGGCTGATCCGGCAAATAAAGGAATGCCGACAAGGCCGACAAATAGCCTTTTACAGTTGCCACAGCAAAACCCTGCTTGGCCAAAGAAAGAGCAAATTGAAGAATGTTGGACAAACGAGCCCTCAAGGGGTCAATAGACTTCTCTCCACACCAGTAAACAAATTTGGACCATCTATAGGAATAGATCGACTTAGTGGAGTCACGCCTAGCCGATTATATGACATCCACCACATCGTGTGGGAGAGAAAAAGAATTCAGATTGCCCCGTTCAATCTCCAGGCATGAAGATGTAAGGTCTGGAGGTGGGGGTGTAGAAGCTGCCCCTCCATCCGAGAGAGGAGATCTGCCCTGAGAGGGAGACGGAGCGGAGGGCACGAGGAGAGGTGGAGAGGATCTGTGTACCACACCCTTCTTGGCCAATCAAGGGCGATCAATATGACTTGGCCCGGTCTTGGCGAATCTTCCTTAGAACCCGAGGAATCAAGGGTATGGGAGGAAACGCGTAAAGGAGTTGTGAGTCCCAACTCAACTGAAACGCGCCCCCCAAGGCTCCCTGCATCGGATACTGGAGGCTGCAGAACGATAGGCAGTGGGCGTTCTCGTGAGTGGCGAACAGGTCCACCCGAGGAGTTACCCACATCCGAAAGACATGACGAACCACCTCCGGATGGAGCCTGCACTCGTGGTCGGCTGAGAACTGCCGACTGAGACTGTCTGCACGCACGTTCAGAACTCTGGCCAGATGATTTGCCATCAGACAAATCTGGTGGTCCTGAACCCAGGACCAGAGACACAGAGCTTCTCTGCAGAGAAGATGTGACCCACTCCTCCCTGCTTGTTGATATACCACATCGCGGTCGTATTGTCCGTCAGGACTTGAACTGACAGACCGTGAAGGGAAGGGAGGAAGGCCTTGAGTGCCAAACGAATCGCTCTTAGTCCAGAAGGTTGATGTGAAGCAACCTTTCCTCCGGAGACCAAAGACCCTTGATCTCCAGATCCCCCAGATGAGCACCCCACCCTAGAGTGGATGCATCCGTTAGGGGAACAGCGTTTACAACTCAACTTTTACAACGAAGTACCTTTACGACGCAACCATTACAACGCAAGTCATTACAACGACTTGCGCTGGGGGGCGCTCTAGGATAGGGAATAGTTTTAATTTACTATCCAACACCTTCCCTACTATCCACGGGGACTGGAGTTGGAATAGTAAATTAAACTATTCACTATCCAGCGCCCCCAACGCAAGTCGTTGTAACGACTTGAGTTGTAAATGTTGCGTCGTAAAGGCATGCGTTGTAAAAGCATGCATTGTAACGACGTACATCCCATCCGTTATCACCGTGGCAAACAATGGAGACAGATGAAAGGGCTTTCCTTGAGACAGATTGCCCTCCACGCTCCACCAAGACAGATCCGCTGCAGTTTCTCTGCAGATCCTCACAGACTCCCTGAGATGCCCGTTGTGTTGATACCACTGCCTGCGGAGGCACCATTGGTGTGCCCTCATGTGCCAGCGTGCATGGTTGACCAGGTGAATACAGGAAGCAAACATACCGAGCAAGCGAAGCACCTTCAGGACTGGAACAACCGCTCCATTGTAAAATAAGGGAATCATTTCCTGTATGTCGTGAATTCTTTGAGGAGGAGGGAATGCACGACATACAGTTGTGTCCAGTACCGCACCTATGAACAGGTTGCACTGCGAGGGCACCAGGTGAGACCCAATCTGTACAACAACTGAGTTGTCTCCTGCAGATGATGTAGCACCTTCTCTGGAGACTCTGCTTTGATCAGCCAGTCGTCCAGATTGGGGAAAACCGGAATCCCCGACCTTCTGAGATGTGCTGCCACCACTGCCATCACCTTGGTAAATACTCGAGGTGCAGTAGTAATTCCAAACGGAAGGACTGCAAACTGGTAGTGCTGCGAACCCACCGTGAAGTGGAGATACTTCCTGTGAGACTCCAGGATCGGAATATGAAAATACGCGTCCTGCAAGTCGAGCGACACCATCCAGTCTTCTTCCAACAGCGCTTGAAGAACCTGCGCAAGGGTGAGCATCTTGAACTTTTCTTGTTTCAGATAAAGGTTCAAGATCCTGAGATCCAGGATTGGACGCAACCTGTCATCCTTCTTGGGTATCAGGAAATACCAGGAGTAGCATCCCTGACCCCTCTCTTGCTCTGGAACCACCTCTATCGCGCCTTTCTTTAACAAGGTCTGAACTTCCTCCTGTAGGAGACAGAGATGTTCTTCTGAGCAAGTCCCTTGGCAAGGAGGGTAATTTGGAGGAAATTCCCGATAGGAAAGAGCATACCCATTTGCCACAAGATTGAGAACCCATTGGTCTGTAGTGACCGATTCCCAATCCTGCAGAAAATGGGTAAGCCGACCCCCCACAGGACCAATATGATTGAGAATGGGGAATCTAGGGCTGCTTTGCTGCGGTGATTTGTTGTGAGGTAGAAGAAGAGGAGGAGGAGAGTTGACGACCTTGTGGACGACCTCTGCCTTTTCCCCTATAGGACTTGTACAGCGTGTTCTGTTGTTGCTGTCGAGGCTGTCCTTGCGGACGAAAGGACAACTTTCCAAATCCTCTATACCTTCTGAAAGATCCTCTAGATTGAGTTTGTAAGCCAGGTGATCTTGCTGTGGCCATACAATCTTTGAATCTCTCAAGAGCAGCATCCGCCTTCTTACCAAAGAGTCCTGTGCCATCGAATGGTAAGTCTAACAGACTAGCTTGCACATCGGAAGAAAAGTCTGAAGACTTCAACCAAGCCCCCCTTCTCGTAGCTACTGCAGAGCCCATAACCCTTGCCACTGAGTCAGCCGTATCTAGGCCGCTCTGGATAACTTGACGAGCAGCAGCCTGGGTGTCATCCAAAACTTCCTGAAAATGTTTTCTATCTTCATCATACAGTTTTGGCAGTAACTGCTTAGAAGAATCCATCAAGGCATGGATATATCTTCCCATCAAGCAGGTAGCATTTGTGGATGTTAGCGCCATGCTTGCAGATGAGAATACCTTTTTGGCAGACTGGTCAATGCGTTTTGAATCCCTGTCAGCCGGAACCTGAGGAAAAGCCCCTGAAGATTTCTTTGAACAAGCTACCTGCACTCCTAGGCTCTCAGGCGAAGGATGAGCCGACAAAAACTCTGGATCTTCAGGTGCCACCCTAAAACTCCGTGCCACAGTCCTGGAGAACACAGGAGCAGACAAAGGCTTCTTCCAAACTTCCAACACTGGTTCCAAAATTGCCCCATTAAATGGTAATAGAGGTTCAAACACAGATGAGGGAGAATGCAATACTTCAGTCAGAAGATTGGATTTAAACTCCGTAGAAGGCAGAGTAATGTCCAATAACTCTGCAGCTTTTCTCACCACTATATGATAGGGAGCTGCATCCTTAGAGGGAGCATCCGGGCCAGGAGAAAAATCCCACTCAGATGAGACATCAAGGCCACTTGTGTCCTTTAACTCCGCAAAATAGTCCTCTGATTCAGGAAGTTCACCTTCCTCCATCTCTTTCCGATAGCGTTCCTCCTCTACAGTCCTCTGGGCTTCCCTCCTGGAGCGGATCCTGGGGGCTGGAGTCGATGGCTCCACGACAGACTCCGTCGGCCTCGGGATTGGCGTCGAACGCGGATCCGACGGCGCCACAGACTCCAAACGAGGACGACCAGATTCTTGATACGGCGTCGGGGCTCTCGGCGCCGGAAAGTTCCAGGACGGCGTCGCTGGCATAAACGGAGCCTGGGTATAGGTTTGGGGGAACACACAAATGAAATGCAAAAGGACCCATGGGACCCGCAGGTGCACCAGATGGGTACATTGCCCTCGCAAAGACGCCATACATTGCGTTAAGGTAATGTGATGGGTCCTGACCTGGAGCCGGGAATGGAGGACAATTACACGGCGTCGTCCCTGGCGCCGGTGCTCCTGGAGTTGGGCCAGTCGGCGCCGATAAAGGAACCTCCTCAGGCTGCTCCTGATCCTCATGCTCTGGCTCAACCTCACCAAGATCCGGAGAGTGAACCAAATCCGAGGGAGCCGGCGTCGGAGATCGAGAGACCTCGACTTCGGGAGTCACAACCTTCACTGGTGAAGCTGGATTCGAAGGCAATGGATCGACGACATCTCTGCGACGCCGAGGAGAAGATGACTTCGGCGACGATTCTTTATCAGAGTGGCGCGTTGAAGAATGCTTCTTCTTCTTATGTCTCTTCGACTTTAAATGCCCCGAAGCCGACTTCAAACCCGACCTGAATTCGGATCGGGACCTCGACCTCGATTTTCTTTTACTCGCCTTCTTCTCTTTTTTCTTCATTGTGGCCATAAACAATTTCGCCTCCCTTTCCTTCAATGCCTTCGGGTTCATCTTCCTACAGCACGCACATTCTTCGACGTCGTGATCGGAAGATAAGCACCAAACACAGTCCTGATGCGGGTCAGTAAAAGACATTTGTTTCACGCACTCTCTAGAGGGCTTAAAACCGAACTTCCCGACATTTTAGAAAGCAGACGAGAACACTAGAAATTACAATGTAACTACGGAGAGTCCCAAAAAACCGTTGGCGTTGACTGCGCGGAAAAAAGGGAACTGGCGTCATCACGCCGACGAGGCCCTATTATGGATCCAGTGACGTCAGCGGGGTCGCACCCTCTGTGACGTCGTCAATGACCTCGCCGGCGTGGAGAGCTACAAAAGTTTCCGATTGGCTGCTGCGCAGGGGATATTCACAAGGTGAGCAATCCACTGGCAGATGTATCTATCAGAAATCAATGTACTAAAAGTGCCAAAGGCATTTTGTAATATTCCTGTTTATTTTATTACCAGGGACTGCAAACTAAGCAGTTAGCTTTTCATGCATAAGTAAAAATATCCGACTCTAGCAAGCGCACCTGTAGTCTTTATTCTCTGGTTATTCTTTCTATGGAGGCATAATATGGGTAAATACACAGCAGATCTGGTTTTAGTGACAGTTCTAGCCGTCAGCAAGTCATGTGTGGCGCTGGAAAATGGCAGCTTTTACACTGGTTGGTGATAGTTCAATGGAAGGCTCAAATCGTGGGAGTTTGGTATTAAAGTAGACATGAAACTTAGAATTATTTTTTATCACAAACTGTGCCAAAATCAACAACCATTGGTAAACCCAATATCGCTCTACCTACATTGAAAAGGGGACATAGGTGGCTTTGTCAAAGCTTGTTTGAATACGCTCCTACATAACAAGGTATTTATTTTCGGTAACGCATTATCTGGTACAGAATCTATCTAGTCACAGATTTTGTTAGCTTAGAATTATCCCCAGACGTCAGACTGGATCCGCAAATGTGGTCGTCCGTCCTGGAAGTAACAGGAGTGGTGCCTATATACGTGCCACCCCAGAACGCAGACTTTAGTTTCTTTTTGCGACTTTCCACACCAGGAGCGCAGAGCCATGAAGAACATGGACCATAGGTGTGGAAAACTAGGGACCTGAAAGGGAATCCCTGTCCCCAAAAATCAGTTCGCGGAGAGTATGAGTGGGTCAGTAACGAACATGTGAATAGATAGTCTCTTTATCAGATAAGACATTACCGAAGATAAGGAACTTGTCCATCGAATAGAGATTTCTAACCACAGATTCCTTACTTTAGAATAGATACGCAAAACAATCTCCCCGGAGGTGGGTCTGCAAAACAATTTCACACCCAATGTCCTGCAGGACCGGGCAGGCAAAGTGTCCAATCCGACGGACCAGACTGTCCAAGCAGTAGTGTTTTGTGAACGTATGCAGAGAGGCCCACGTTGCTGCCTGGCAGATGTCCAGGACCAGGACTCCATGTGCTAACATAGTGGTCGCAGCCCTAGCTCTGGTGGAATGAGCACACAAGCTCTGGGGAAGGGGGGGGTTAAAGGGGGGGGGGTTCTTGGCCAATGAGTAGCAGATTTTAATGCAGAGTAATCAGGAAATAATATACTACTGCGTGGCCTTTCCCTTCTTTGCTCCAACATACCCCACGAAGAGTTGGTTGTCAACCCGCCAAGAACTCTCTTGTGCGGTCAAGGTAGAACAACAGTGCTCTTTTGGGTTCCAGGCGGTGGAGTCACTCCTCTTCTTTAGAGGGGTGCAGCGGATCGTAAAAAGTAGACTGGCCTACATGACAACGACTACCACTTTTTGCAGAAAGGAAGCTCTAGAGCGAAGAACCGGCTAGTTTGGGAGATATTCAGATATAGACGCTTGGATGACAAAGACTGAAGTTCATCGATCTTTTAGGCAGATGTTATTGTGACCAAGAAGGCATCTTGATGGCAAGGAGCCTGATCGGTCAGTTGTGCAAGGGTTCAAAAGGAGCACACATCAAGAACGTCAAGTCTAAATTAAGGTCCTACTAAAACATGATGAAAGGGGAAGAAGGAAAAATATGTTGCAAAAATATGTTGCTAACCTTTCAAGAACCTATGTACAATAGGAGACTAGAAAATGGATGCAACTGCAAAAGGGCTAAGAAAGATAACCCTTTAAGGTGCCCTGAGCAGAACCCTGCTGTGCAAGGGAAAGGATAAAGAGAAGGACCTGAGAGAGGGGAACAGAAAGAGGAGGAACCTGTTTCCCTGCACACACTGCAACAAACTCGCCCCAAAGGCAGACGTTCATTGTTTTGGTGGAGGGACGCCCTGCTGCCAAGATAACATTGCAGACTTGAGGGAGAAGGTCAAAAGCTGTAAACTGCTGCTGCTCAGGTTTCGGTGGAGACCCCTTCCCTGCAGCTGCGATAGAAGATTCTCCCGAAGGGTCAGCCTGATCGAGGACTGTTGGCCATGCTCAACAGCTTGCGATACCAAACTCACTGAGCCCAGTCCGGAGTAACAAGAATAACTTGTGCCTGGTTGTTCCTGATCTTCTTGAGAACTCTGGGCAGGAGTGGTATGGGCAGAAAGGCATACAAGAGGCCTGAGCTCGACTCGAGATTAAATGCATCTCCAAGCAAGAGCTCCTTGGAAGCTCGAGTATGCGGAACTTCTGACATTGCGCGTGCTCGGCGGTGGCAAGCAGATGTAACCAAGGCTCTCCCCACTGCAGAAATAGACTTTGCACCACTTCCAGATTGAGACGCCATTTGTGATCCACTAGGCATATTCGGCTGAGTTTGTTCGCCCTGGTGTTCAGAGAGCCTACCAGGGATATGTCCTGCAGCTCCAGCCAATTCTAGAGACGCGAAGCCTCTTGACAAAGGGTCCACGACCACACCCGCCCTGCTTGTTGCACTACCAAATGGCAGTGGTTTTATACGTGAATGCTTGTACTAGCCTCCTCTTGATGAAGGGTATTAAAGGCTTTTAATGCCCACCGGAGCTCCAGCAGGTTGATGCGGAGTCCGGATTCTAGTGGAGACCAGAGTTCTCTGATCTCCACCTCTCCAAGATAGCCACCCTATCCTAGGAGTGATGCATCTGTCACCACTATGAGATATGGTATGGGAGAGGGGTATATTGCTGACCCAGTCGTGGTTCGTTAACGGCCACTGCAGATCTTTTGCAATTCCGTCTTAGATCAGGACCATGTCTGGGAGATTACCATGATGCTGCGCCCAATGGAACTTCAGGTCCCACTGCAGAGCCTGCATATACCAGCGGGCATGTATCACCACCAGGATGCACAAGACCATGAGTCCTAGCAGCTTCAGAGTCAGTCTGACCGAAATGCAGGACAGAGGCTGAAACATCGGTATCATAGCCTGAATTCATTAAATGGGAGAAGCAGTTCTGAGGAGGTCACTCCAGGCTGAATCATTTCTTTCAAGAGGTTCGTCTTGACTGCCACTGAGGGTAGGCTAAAGTCCAGAATCTCGCCATCCTCCTCTCCACATTGCAAAATACGCACCCTCCTCTGTAGCTGTGGTAGGTGGAGAAGCGTGCCAGTATCTGGAGAAGTGCCCAGTCCACTGTCCTCCGCCAAGTTCTCACACCAGTCCACATTAGTGTCGTAGGGCTAGTATTCTTCAGGGTCCAGCGACCCCTCCCACTCTTCCCCAAGTCCTAGCCACTAGGAATAGGGCTCAGGCTCTTGCCTGGTTTCAGTCGGCGCCGGAGTCAGACAGTGCCCCTCCAGCTCCGTGTCAGAGTCCGGGATCCGAATGGGGATGGCGTCGGCAGTGTCTAGAGCATTGGCATCAGGGCCAGGGAGGGTCAAGATGGTACAACCGGCACAATCCATAAGTAGATGCAAGGGCCCGACTGGTGTGAGGGGTAGAGCCGCCCCTCCTGAACCTGGGGCCCAAAGGTGCGCCACAAGGAAAGGAACACTCAAATATGAATTATATCATAAAACGTATGTAGTTGAGAGGGGGCTGCTCCAGCTCACGGAAAATCAGGAAGGCACAGAGCCAGCTCAGGTCCAGTCTCAACCACGGAACCTGGCCTCGAATGACGATACTCCCTACTTTCATCTGAAGATCGCGACGGACGGCACAAAGTCAACCTCTTCGACTTCTTGCTTTTCTTCTTTTGGTAGGACGTACCCGAGTGTCCCAACGACTTCAAATGCAAAGAGGATCTTGGACTCCACGACTGATCCCGGGACCTTTTTCTCCACCGGGATTGAGTCCATCGCGGCGTCTCATATCGGGCGGCAAAGAACTTAAAGGACCTATCCCTCAGGCTTTGGGGTGCATGGCGCGGCCATCAGTGCAGGTCTTTGTGTCATGGTCGCGCTCCAGCCACCACAGACAAATAAGATGAGGGTCCAGCACCACCACAGCGCTTGAAGTCTACCTTACTAGTGGACATCCGTGCCACACCAGAAGAACTCTTGAACACTTTGACAAAACGGTGAAACAGCACAGTCAAAAAGTGACTGACAGAGTAGCTTTCTATTGATCTACGCTGACTTGCGTGGAAAGAAAATAACTGACATCAGTGAGTTGGGATGGTGCCTATCTAGGCACCACGCACCTCGCTTCCTGAGTGAACACCACTGACATGCTGAGCCAAATTATGCCACCCACCGGTGTGTAGGGGAACTGCTCACAAAATATATTTCCAATCCAGTCTGACACTTGAGGATAATTTATAATGTAAGGAATCTGCTGCTAGAAGTCTCTATCAGATCACAATGAGGTAAAGAATACCAATAATGAAATCAAACATTGTAATAATATTCACTGACACAACTAACGTATTTAGCACAATGATTCACTTCCCAAACCAAGGGTGACAGAAGCTTAAAAGCACAAAGACAATACAAAACAAATTACACATCAATGTGTACTAACATTGTGTTGAAATGAAATGCAGATAGTCATCTTACAATGGTTTGCACAAGTATGATATCTAGCGTAGTGACAATTTAATTACCATTTGTCATCTAATCGTTCAGTGCTCACAATAAACAAAACAATCATCATTCCCTGTAGGCTAATTTGGTCCTTATACGGCTCTTCCATTAAAAACTGGATTTCCCCACTCATGATTTCATAATTTAATAATACACCACACTAGATCTGAAGAAGCTCCATAGGTTATTTTCTATGGGAACCAAACACGAGTTGGTAAAGGAGGTCTGTTAGCAATAAGTGTTTTAACCACTTAACTGTGTCGGCAATTCCGCTGCGGTGCGGCAGTTTAGCAGAGTGGGTGGGGCTGCGTCGGCCAACGGACGTGCGCAGCACTACAGAGGCAGTGCTCGCGACAGCCGTTGGCCGAGGAACGCATGGAAGGGGTGAATCCTTATATGAAAAAAAACTATTGGAAATAATAAGCTGGATCTATTTATGAAAGTCTGAGAGTGAACTAAGTGTGTGGGTGAATTATCATATTATACTGAAAATGTATATTGAGAGGAGAAACACTGGAGGATTACCAAACACCACTAAAGAAGCCATCAGTGTAGATGCCCATAAACTGGGAAAGAATAAACCACAAAAGACCTTTTAAAGAACTCTGTCACTGCTAAACTTGCACAACAAAATTCTGGTTAACATCCTTTTAAATCAACTGAAGCCTATGCTTTACATCTTGGTTTTCCCAACCAAGAATGGATTGGTACTGTGTCGAAATATCATTCCCAACTTCAGAAGATTTTCAAGTAATTACTGAAGCCCCATCTGGTTGGCCAATGGCACCAGTCACAGTATGTGATATCAAGAAAGCATTTGACTGACTGGGTTGGAAATACTTATATGCAGTAATTGAGAGAAGTGGGTGTGGACTGAGGATGGTGAGCTTGATAAGGCTTCTGTATTCAAATCCAACGGTTACTGTGTAGCCAGGACATATTTACCTCTCCAAATGGATAACAGAAATGGGCACAAGACAAGGTTGTTCCTCTCCCTATTCTATTTGTATTGACATTAAAGCTACTGGCATGCCACCTTAGAAAGAAACTCTAGAAATAGCAGGCTCAAATTGTTACAAATTAACAACTGTAATTGCTCGAACCTCAATCCTACTAGACTCTGTAGAATATTTGTTACTCCCTTGGGCAGTTGTTTGGATGTCACCCTCCTAACACAGATATTTTCAATATGTTAAGGAAGTGCTTAGTGTTGCATCCTCCCAAGCTCTGAAGCTTGCAAATGACCACATCACTCCCGAAACTCAGTAACGCCCATCTTTATTCTTTGGCGTGCAACTGTTAACTGAACGAACTATGTCATAACACTTATTGACCACACCCAGATACATCCCAACTGATTACGTAACTTTGTACGGAGTCTGCCGAGGACCACAAGGATCCTACTGCACATGATCACATGACACTACATCTCCCCCTGTGTTAAATAAAAAGTATGGGCAACTATTATATTTTAGAGCTTCTCAATACGTCGTCAAGGGGCTCACACCAATCTTCCAAATCAAGTTGCACGAGGTGACGGAGTCACACTATCATCTGGCATCGTAGATGTAGACTCTGATGCTTGACTTAGGCATTCATGTGCACTTCTCTACTTGTGATGTCTGGAGACGAGGAACAACGAGGCCGACGCTTGAAATGTGACAAGCCTCTCATAATGGACTTTCCAGGAAGGTGAATGGTAAGCATAAGTCCTTTACTCATCAAAACTCTCAATGGGGGTGTATTAAATGGAGCGTCAGTCCTGCGCTTCTGTTTTTTGTTTGACTAGGACCCAGTCTCCCTTTTCGAAAACCATGCCCTGAGTGCATCTGCGCTCATTTACGAGAAGTGTCCATGACACAAATCTCATTAATGTCTATCACTCTGCTCATGGTCCATTGTGGTACCTCTGTCCCAGTGGCTCTCCCAAACAGCAAAGTGGCTGGGCTTGCACCTGTTGTAGAATGCTTTTAACATTTCTGCTTTGCATAGACAATGGCTCTGTGTTACGTTGTGGCACAGTATCTCTTCTTTCGACCTTTGTGGCAGGCTTTTTGACTGTGCTCCTCTGAAGGCCCTTCACCTTCTTCGAGGGCCACATACACAAACTAACCATAGACTGCTTTTTGGGGCGCACGTGGCACACACACGCAGTTTGCTGGACCTCGGCAAACGCTCAAGGAGAGCAGCCTTGTTTCTTCGGGGCACATATCACCAACTCTGTTAGAATTGAAAATGTTGTTGCCCTATTGCTCATACTTCATTCTGTATTAAGTTTGCTATCATGGCACCATTTTGTTAGTAGCCGACATTTTGTTCTATGATCGAAGCTAAGTTCCTGTCTTATACTGTTTGCCTAAGCACAAAAATGACTCGATGCATCTTTAGTTTGTATTTCTCCAAGGCCAAGTTCCGCTGCACTAATGAATGTACTCTCTATTATGGCATACCTTTGCTGTTAGATAGGCTCGTTCACACCTTCTAGAATGGCGGGCATGAGCAGAGTAACCTTGAAGTAGAGATAGCATGTACCTGGTCCCAGGACTGTAGCTCATCCTTCTGTGCCTCCTTTGTTTGCTAGTGCCTGGACTGGAATTTTCCATCCTGGGCGTGTCTTGTGGGTATTGGAAATGTATATTATGTTTTACCAAGTGTTCTGAAGTCAGTCCCCTCTGTAGCATCTTAGGAGGCTAGTCAGACTGGACTCTGCTTGAGCGCAAAACTAATAAATAACTTGGTTTGTATTCTCTACTGTCTGACCAACTCTTCATTTGTCTAGAAGGCTGAGAGGTGGTTGTGAGTAACCCTGGTGGCCCTAATCGGGTCACCTCCTTTAACTCGTAGCCAGTTGTCGTGTCCTTCCCAGCTATGGAGCATGCAAATGGCCACGCCACACATGGAGATCTTTAATAAACATCTTTATTCTTCAGCATGCAACTGTTATCTGAACACACTATGTCATAAACGTTATTGACCACACCCAGATACCTCCCAACTGATTATTTAAGTTTGAAAGGAGTCTGCTGAGGACCATAAGGGTATACTGCACATGATCATAAAACACTACACCTAATAGTAACCTCAAAGTTGTCTAAGGCCCCTCCCCAAGTCAACTTTGCTATGAGTAGACCCTGGACAGTCATCCCAGAAGTGTGCCTGAGGTTATTTGCCCACACCATGCTTAAGAAATATGAGTGTAGATTCTACACATAGAAATTACAAGCCAAACAGCAAACTGCTATTGGATGGAAAGCGCCATATTCACCAACATTAACACTATAGACAGCTGATGTAGTTAGTTGGGCGTAAGCAAAGATGTCCTATCTGCATACAGTAATTACAATACTGAAGCGTGCTACCTTTGAAACAGCCCCCAATATTTTCACACAGAATTCAAATAAAATGCCCTGACAAATATTGCAGCTGAAATGTGTTTGGATGAGTAATACAACTTGTAGTAAGTACAATGCCACTAAAACGTAAAAAACACTTACAATACAAAATAGTCACACAAAAAATTGTAACCATGTCCTCACATAGCAATACTATACCAAATGCATTACTGCATTTTTCTATGCTGTCTACGTTTGTCTTATTCCACAGTTTTGACAACACACCCAAAACTACAGGATAAACAACTGGAGGAGAATCTGGTAGCGTGCAGACAGATCCATATCGAACTGCAAGGGGGTGAGACTGAAACTTATGACCAAATTGGGGATGCACAAAGAGAGGTAGAGTTGAAAGATATGTCTTCTGGGACACCTGGTATTGCAACCATGAACAAGAGCATAACTAATATGTTAAGATGTATACACGATGAGGGGCGTGGCTAACGCCCGGAGAAGATGGCGGCTTGTCCTAGACTCTCCCGAGACACGGGAGACGGAGGTGGATCCAGCGCGACTTCAGGCACTCTACCGCGATGTTGAAGGACGGGTAATGCCACAGGAGGATCCAAAGCGTTACCGGACGCCAAGTTGAGGATTTTCGGTCATTATTTCACTCATATATCGGCCGAGTGCGAGGAGCTGGAACAGGTTAGCTCCCGGCCGCCATTTTAAATTCCCGCTGGCGGATCTTGCTCCTACGCGGCTTTCTGCTCAGTTCGAACTTGTTCAGCATAATTTACAGCAGCCGCCTGCGATTTACCTCCGTGCCTTGCATTCATGTGCTATCTGCCATGTTACCTACTGACTGCTTGAGTTTTGCACTAGCCTACGCATTGCAGTTCTGGTTTTTGCCCACTGTGGAGAATACCTCACATCTTCTTCTGGAACTTTCCTGCATGAGGATCTTTTTCCATTTATAATGGGAGTCATGACCTTTTAATTCAACTTTAAAAGCTAACGATTACGCTCATGGTCATTTCCTCTCACCTTAAAGACTGTGAGACATTGCTTAACATAATTTTTTCGGGTGTTTCGCAAGGAAGGTGGCCTGCTATTGGATTTGCTCTTCTTTGAATGCTTGTCATAATTTCTATTTCATTCTCCACTTTGCTGGTGTTATTTCTCTCACGTACATTTGCCTTCTTAGTTTTCAAACATGTTTCTATGTGTCTAATGCACATGTCTCTAGCATTTCATTACGCATGTAGGATTTGCTCTGTTTTTGTTGAATAGCTCAACATTTCGGTTTATGAATTCACTGTGTAATGGTGGCACTTATGCTTTATTGTTTATAATGACTTAGGCTGTTTGGTCAACTATATGCCCATGCTTTCCTTTTATTTAGGCATGTGTATTTTATCACAGGTTCTGTGCATTATTATTTGAGTCATTGTGGGACTTCTTGTGTTTCTGGATATTCTATGGGTAGACTTTTAAAGATCCTCCATAAATCCACTACTCATACAAAGTCAATTTTACCTCGCACTGGTTCTAGATATCAGTGCCTATCAATGGAGGACACAATGGATACTCCTTCCTCAAAGGCTTCTTCTACCACATCTGCTTCATCAAAGTCGAGCACCACCCAGGGCTCTATCAAAAGACTTAAAAAGGACCCTCCTTCTCCCTCGAAGCAAGCATCTTCGACTACAATGGATCTTTTACTAGATGAAATAAGGGCCTTAAAACCCTTTATAGACGAGACAAAGTCCACTCTCCAAATGATTTCAGAAAAATGGTTAAGCGTGGATAATCGAGTCACTGCTCTGGAACAAAATGTTGCTTCACTTGAATCTTCTGTGTCCAAGGTTGATCCCATGTGTGCACAACTATCAGTCCTTCACAAGCAAATTGAAGATTTGGAAAACAGAAATAGAAGGAACAACCTTCGCATTTACGCTCGGCAGAAAATTCAAATGGGTCGGATCACATTGCGTTTTTCAAATCTTTTTTACCAAAATTACTTCATTTGCCAGACACCACCATTCTTAATATACAAAGAGCACATTGTCTAGGCCCACTGCCTGGAGGAGCAACTTCTTCGACTATAAAGAGACCGAGAGGCGTTATCTTGTACTTCCTTGAATATACCGACCTACTCATGATTTTATCCGCTGCTAGATCCATGAAACGTATCACTTGGTCAGGAAGCCCTCTTTATTTCTCTCAAGATTACGCCAAATCCATGGCAGATCGACATAAGGAATTTTTGTCACTTCGACCACAATTGCGCTCTATGGGAGCACGCTTCGGGCTTTTTCATCCCTGCCTTTTCAAGGTGACTCTTAACAATAAGACCACCACTTATGAAGAGCCGATAAAGTTGAAAAGCTTTTTGTATTCTCACAATGCTGATACGATGGAATGTAATTCCACGTCTACTTCTAAATAGCTTATTTAGTTTGTGTAATGTTTTTGCTCCTGAAGGTTCATGTTTACTGGTTATAGTACCCTTTTGTTAATCATTAGCATTTCGTCTTGATTTTTTCATGTTATTATTACTGTTTCTCCTCCCATGACTTATCTTTTTGCTCATTATACCCTCACAGATATCTTTCCTGTGCAACACCCCCATTTCCCGGTGTTTTTGGGTTGTGGGTTTCGTCCTCCCCTCCTGTTTTCTCCCCTGAGTTCTGGACCCGCCATTATTCTATGTGGCTTCCATCCTCCCACCTTATCCATGTTCTGGATGTTTTGTAAGTTATTTTCTTGGATTACTTCTTCACTTTTTTCTGTCTTCTTCTTGTTTTCTTTTTCTTTCTTGCCTTTTCCTCCTAATGACTTCTCATCTTTTTCTATTGCTACTTCTTGCTTTATTCCATTCTTTTGTTCCATTTTTCTCTTTTACTTTCCATGCTATTTTCTTTCAGTTCTATGGATGTACATACAGATATCTTCTAGCAAGATTTGTTTCATACTTCTCCATGTTCTTTAAATGCCTTTGAAAATTATTTCATGGAATTTTAAAGGTTTGCACTCACCGATAAAAAGACAGAGTTTTATCGCACCTTGCCAAACTTAATGCTGTATTTGCATGTTTACAGGAATCACACTTTTCTGCTGACGAATCTGCTAAACTGAGAAGGGGATGGGTGGGGTAGGTGTTCTTTTCCCCGGGGGATGGTAAACGTAATGGAGTCCTTATTTTATTTTGAAAATCTCTTCTTGTTAAGATACGGACCAACTGGGACGATGGGTTTTGGTTAATTTTTTATTGGATAATGTCCCAGTCTCACTGTTAAATATCTATGCTCCAACCTCTGGTGATGCCACGTTTTGGACCTCTCTAACTCCGCACATCACACAACATTATTACGCTTAGATTATTTTTTAATCTCACACCACCTCTCCCAATCCCTAATTGCTTCGGAAATTGGATCCATATTGATTTCTGACCATGCGCCAGTTACTATCTGCCTGGATATTTTACAAAAACCTGCTCTGACTCAAAAATGGCGGTTTAATAATTCCCTACTTCTTGACACTGACTTCGTCACCTCCTTCACTTCTTTTTTTCATGAATACTTTTTATTGAATCATTCCGATGAAATCTCCTTTACCGTTGTTTGGGAAGCTTTTAAGGCCGTGGCGAGGACCCATGTGGGACCACACTAGACGGTAAGCCGCGCCGCTAAACAACACTCTGACTCGGCGGCGCTGTTTACTCGTTCTAGGTGCCTTACACCCAGTTCTGGCCCCACCAGGTCAGCGCGAGGGATTTCCAACCCTGGGACTACGGGTAAGGCTTGCACTGTTACCGTTTTCTCATCGTGTTGGGTGTTTTCACGATAAGGCATTTCCATTCCACTACACTGGCGCCAGTCTGTGGTTGCCTTTTATTTATGAGCCTGTCAATAATATGTTTCTCTCCTTAACGTTGTCTCGGAGTAATTTTAATTTCACGTGTGCAAATATGCACACTCACAGTTGTTTGTATTACAAAGATACAAACGCAGGGCATGTTACGGCAAATGATACAGGTATAAACCACTGTGCATGCCATTTTCAGGGCACACATGTCGCATGCCAGCTCAATGAGCACTATTGACACATATAGAACGCGGTAATTCGTCGTTCACATTATTCTCTAACCTTCTCTCTCACTCGAATGTCTCTTCATGATGGGGTCCTCGCATACCCATCAACACCCCGAAATGCAGCACCAGCATGTCATTTTTGCATGTAAAGATGGCTGGGGTAACACAGACATATTTTTAACTATACTTTTCTTCTTCTCTTTCCTCCCTAGTTCTGGGGAGGGACTGTACGAAGGATTGTCCTACGACACACACCAGGTTGTATACTAGATTCCTCTTATCACTGAGGGATCTTCAGCAATTATATGAGCACTGTTTTGGTCCTGACGAATTGCCTTAGCGGCAAGAAACATGTTGACCATACGTTCACTAAGGGTTGAATGAGGCTCGATTACTTTAACTGTCCCGCCTCAATACCCCTTATCGTTCCTTTTAGTAAAGCAGTGAGCCATGCCATTAAAATTTTAACCTATGGACTCTACTGACTTTTTTTAGACTACACTCACGCTCACTATTGCACTTTTTTAGGCCCCTCACACCCACACACCCTTTGGCTATGGAATAAAAGATCCCCGCCAAAGTGCAGCATCCGTTGTTGCCCGACAGGCATTGCACCGCCAGTCTGTCGCAGGGGCAGGATACCGATGATGACGCTGGACGATCACCGGATGGGATGACAATAGTCGTCCAACCGATGACCTGTGTGAGGTATCCCTAAATTCCGTAAAGGGTTCACAACATTCACTTTTTCTGCTGAACCCAATGAGAGAGAGGTTAACGTTAGTCATTTAGTTGACTTTGCCCGGGGAACTCTGTATTTTTAGTTGTTGGTTAGTCTTTCTGGGACATATACATTGGACCCCGTTAAAAATTGTCCTAACTCCTTGCTTCCCCCTTGTTGATACTAAGCTTTTAAGGCCGCCGCCAGGGATTTCATCATTGGTTACGTCTCTCGTAAAAGGAAGAAAGCACAACAAATCACTTCAGAACTCCTTTCCACAATTAAGCGTTTAGAACATTCTTACTATACCTCTAAGTCGAAAGAATGTTTAAACGAACTCATCACCGTGAAACTTAAATTCAACAAAGATACCACAAACAGTGCTTCTAATTGTTTATTAAGTTCCAAGTGCTAAATTTTACGGTGGTCAGAACAAGGCTGGGAAATTATTGGCTAATTACCTAAAAGTAAAACAAAACAAGGTTAATATAGAATCCATTTTTGGTCAGGACAGTTTGTTGAAGCATAAAGACACGGATATCCTGCAAGAATTTCTCCAATTTTATAGAACGCTTTACTCCTCTGATTCTGATTCTTCAGATCAGGACATTTCCAAATTTTTCTCTAAGATTCAATCCTCTTCTGATAATCTTCCGGTCCTATCCCCTTTAGAAACGGACTTAACACAAAACAAACTTCTCATTGCACCAAAACTCTTAAAAAAGATAAGGCCCCAGGCCCAGATGGCCTTACAGTTGAATTTTTTTCACATTTTTCTCATCTACTTCTTCCTAAATTGCATATTCTCTTATCATCTTTTCTTGATTCTGGCGCCTCTTCGGGATCTTTTTCAGACGCTCTCATTTGTATTCTCCCTAAACCTGGTAAAGATCCACAGCACTGCAAAAATTATAGACCCATTCCCTTGGTAAACGTAGATTATAAAATTTTCTCAAAGGCTTTTGCCCTGCGTTTAGAATCTTATTTGCCTGATGTCTTGGGAAGGGAGCAATCTGGTTTCGTTAAGGGTAGATTATTGTCGGATAATACTAGGCTATTTTTTAACATTTTGTCCAAGTCTTCTCATTCTTCACATTCTCTCGCGGCCATAGCTCTGGACGCTGAGAAAGCTTTTGATAGAGTTGAGTGGAAATATCTTTTTCATACCTTGAAGTGGTTCGGATTTGGCCCCAAAATTTCAACTCTGATTTCTCTTCTTTACTCTCACCCATGAGCAGCTATAGCAGCTAACGGGGGCTTGTCTTCCTATTTCTCCCTTGGTAGGGGGGTCAGACAGGGTTGCCCCCTTTCTCCTTTTTTGTTTAATCTTGCCCTTGAGCCGTTTTTAATACGGATACGCCAAAACACTAACATTCATGGTTTTAACTTCCAGCATCCCACAATCAAAATGGCGGCCTATGCCGACGATGTTTTACTGTTCTGATCACAACCTGAGTCATCTCTCCCCGCTTTTCTGGATGAGGTACGTTCTTTCGCACATGTTTCTGGCTACAAATTAAATAAAGATAAATGCGAAATGTTGCCCCTTACGAAATGTACTCATAAGGCTGATTTCTCTGCTTCGGGCTTTACATGGTCCCCCAATTATATTAAATATTTGGGTCTTCATTTTACGTCATCTCTTCCTGGTACTGTCACTCATTGCATGGAGGACTGCATACAAAAAATCACTGCTCTTACCACAAAATGGCATCCCTTATATTTATCTTGGTGGGGTAGATTGGATACAATCAAAATGATGCTCTCTCCCATAATTCTCTTTACGATTTCTAACATTCCGTTTTGTATTCCCTTGAAATTTTTCAAGAAGATCACTTCCATCTTGTCTTCCTTCTTGTGGGGGCATAAGCGTTCTCGTATGTCTATCTCCAAATTAATTAGGCCAAAGTCAGAGGGTGGAGTGAATTTTCCAAATCTCCCTCTTTATCACAAATCCGTTTTATTAAATCAAGCATCAAAGTGGGTCTCTGATCCTTCTATGCCTTCGCCTTTGTGGTTCACTTTGGAACAATCTTTCAAACATCCTTTTACTTTTAAGGAATATGTTATGTTTTCCCGTAAGCCACAATCCATATCTACTTCTATCCTTAAACATACATCCAAGATTTTACCGCATCCTTCTTTTTCTTCCTTTTTCGAACAACCTATATGGCATAATACCTCCATTCTGATAAAAAATAAACCAATTTTTTGGAAATCTTGGAGACAGCGCGGCCTCATTTGGGTTCACCAGTTATTTCACCAGGGATGCATCATCCCTTTTTCTCAGGCTGCTCTTTTGTTTGGTTTTCCTTCCACTTTCCACGCTAAGTTTTTGTTACTAACACAGGCATTGCAATCTTCGTACGCTACTCATATGTCTTCGCCCCCTCCTCAATCCAACGAGCCCTCTGTCGTACTTGGTCTACGGACATTATTGACCAGTGGTGCAAAGGCTTCTAAGATATACGCACTCCTTCATGCTCCTGCATTACCCCGGACCAAAACCAAGACGGAAGTGGCATGGGAAGAGGATCTTGTTGTTTCTTGGTCTACTGAGTTTTGGGATAAAGTTTGGCTGAAACTACGCAAATCTTCTCGGGCTGCGAATACCATTCAGACCCTGTTCTTTATTTATAACAGACTCCTATTAACACCACTTGTTCTTAGTAAGCGTTACTCGGATACTACAGATCTATGTTGGACATGTTCCTCACCACACGCAGACTTATTTCACACACTCTTCAACTGTGCTCCAGTTAATACATTTTTGGAATAAGGTATAGTCCCAAATTAATGTTATTTTGTCCTCTAACCATCCTTTTTCTATTACTCACTTCTTTTTGGGAAGCATTTCTCCTATTTGGGCACATCATATATGCAATACTAAAATAATAGACCTATTGCTGGCGGTGGCCTTCCAGCAGATTACCAAACTTTGGAAGGATCATAATAGTCTTTCCTATCAGGCATTGTGGTATGCTGTCTGCTATAATCATAGATTAGACACAACATTTGTTTATCCATTGAGTTTAGCCCCAAAAAGAAAACAGCTATGGGACCCGGTTGTTTCATTCTTTGATAGGAGTGTTATACGATCTCTGTCTAAGACTCCTCTGCAACAAGAAGTTGCCAAACCTCCATGACTTCCTTTAGTTTGATTTTTTTCATCTGTTATATTATATGTCTTAAGTTATTTATATACTTTGTATTATATTTACTTGATTTGTGTTTCATATTAATTGCTCCTACTTGCATATTGTCTTGTTCTTATTACTTGCATCTCTATTGTCAGTTCTACATCCTAACTGTATATTTTCCTCATCACATATTGATATTGTAACTTGCATTTTTTATCTTATTTATATCAATAACCTTCTTTTGAACTGAAAAGATGTATACACGATGCATAGTAGGATTCTGTCATTGCCACATCTCCATCATTAATAGGAATAAACACCTCTATATGCAACTTAACTGGAGCTGTAAAGGGGTTTGAGGGAGTTGGGGAAATATTTCAACAAAGCTATTGATGACTCATCCGGATACTTCTTGTAAGACGTGTTGTGATAATGATGGCTGCAAAGTGCATTGAATAACCAATCAAACATATCTGAACACACCCAAACCCATTATCTAGAAGAAGTAAAAAACGAAATGAGTATATTGTTCAACTTATTACTTGAGATAAAACTTAATAAAATATATATTTTTAAACTAATAAAAACATAAAGTTAGACTTACTGTTACATACGGGCTCTGTGCCATTCTTAACCCTTGGTTATCCCTGCTACCTTCTGGCCAACCATAAACTGCTTCTAAAACTGTTAAATACACAGTATTGCCTGCTAGCACTATGATCAGCACAGCCATCCATATTCATGCACATGTGTGCTCTGGCCACATCCCTTTTTTCCACCCAATAGAGTAGATGAGCACCTGCCCCGTACTTAGAGATTTTCTTGAGTGAGACCTACCACTAAAACTTCAAGTCTGTTTAGGATTATTTTGGGTTTTTTCCTCAATCCACTTCTTTAAGCTTGTTGTCTTATGCTGCAAAGACCAGGCTTTAAAGGCTTGAGGTGCCAATGAGAGTTTGCTGCATCTGATCTCCATAATGTCTAAGTTTTGTGCTTGAGGAACAGTCAGCGGGTGAAAACATATGCTGGATGACTACGTAGGATTGCCACTGGGAAATGGTAGGCACAAGATCCCAACCTCTTTGGGTGATATCCCTTTGCCTGCCCATCCACAGCTCCAGGTCACTATCGACTCTTCATAGTATGGTTGGGTGCACACTGCTGGGAACTCTCCTTCAGTACCATGAGGGACACATCAAAGGAATCCAGCACACAATTATTTTGAGGATTAAAACACTCTTTTTGGCATTGAAAGCCATCCTACTTGTGATGCTCATCCCACACGTACACCTAATCTATATTAGGAAGCAATGGGCCAGCAACTCACTGCAGCTCTGTCAGCGTCTCTTTGGGAGTCTACATTGTAACATGGCTTGTTCCTACCAGACTCTCATATCACAGGGGTAGACAACATCGGAGCTGACAGCTTTACCTGCTAAATGATGAGGCCTTCCTGCCACAGGGTCAAGCCCTTTTGATGTTTTGGACAGTTCTTGCTTAAGCCTTCATAATATTTCAACGAAAGATATTCAGACCAAATTACCATCCTTTAATAAAGGGGCCAAGGTTTGCAAAACCAAGAAAATACTCATAAGGTGGCAATATTTGTTATTGTAATTCGAGATTTGTGGAGCTTAAGTTAAATCTTAAGAGCATATTGCAGTTCAACCTCATCCATAAACATTTAGCGTTAACAATTAGCTTGTCAATCTATCCCCACAGTCAAATGCTCAGCACTGCATCCAAAGCTCATATTATATCACAATCTGTCCTAGCTCTCTGAATGCTACGGCATGCATAAACCCCTATTCCTTCCTAGCCTGCTCTTTGCTCATGCCCTAAGTGACTTCCCATTGGATCAGAAATCTCCATCAGTAACTCTGTCGACATTGGGAGGACATACCCACGGTCACATCATCTTTTTTGGTCACCTTCCTTTGTATGCCTCTTGAAGTGCCCAAGTGCCTCCAAGGCATCTGGTGAGGAATGTGCTTGGATGTCATAGTTGGTAATACCACCCATGTGTCCTTTCATCTACAGTGCTTCTCTATGTCACAGGAGCTAACTGTCTCCCCAAAGTCTAAAGCACAGGGATGTTTGACTCTCCACCCCAACTGCCACCTGCTGAAGGTATAAGCTGACCATGTGAGCCAAAGAATGGGTTCACCCAAACTCTCAGAGGGAGTTCTATGCCAAGCCAGAAAAGGGTTGTTCTAAAGACAGGAAGGTTGGCTGTTGTCCCCCATAAGCCAGAACCAGACTCCAAAGACTTCAAAGAAAATGTTGCTACTGAGAACAGAAGGAGAGAAGTAGGTCGGCTGCCTGTGCCTAACCGGCTCAATGAGCAATAGCCCACCTGGTATTGTGCTGACAGGAGGATTACAGCCTAAAGCAGAGGGCTGGAGAGACAAAACACTGTGGCACTGCCCAGTGCCACAGCGGACGTGAAGATAACCACTACAAGAAGACCACTGTTGAGATCTTAGTTCTAAATATCATCTGTGAAAGTACAAAATTAAAGACCTCCTACTCCTCGGAGATCAAGAAACTTATCAGTCCAAATTGAGTTGGAGGCTGATTTGCAAAGAGGAAGGAGTCCTTGTGAGAATCTTGAATGGTGACCTTGGGGAGTGGATATTGGTCATGGGGACCATTCACAGATGTCTTGCCAGAAGGTCGTTTTTTCAGCAGCAGGACCTGTCCCTTTAAGGGACACAGACTGCTTTTGAAAAGAAAATGGGAATGAGAATCTGGTGTACCTCTCAGGCCTCTATCCCTGCATTTCCAGCCATTAGTAAAGAGTCACAATGCAATATGTCTCATTAATATTCATAAGTCAAGTTTTGCAACCCTAAACGAATACACATTTTGCAAGGGGTCTGATTACATCAGTTACATTGCAAAACGCTGAGCAGGTCACCACGAAGAGTCAGTGAACAATTTACACCCACTATACGCTACATGCCCAATGATATATCATGACCATTATTTCATTAACTTCTAATGTAAAATGCCTATAAACTTTACATAGAGCCTAAGAAGACGCATAAAATGTAGGATATGTAAAGGTCCTCTGCGTTTAACTATTAGCAACATCATCCAGAGTTTCGAACGTATTTTACAGAGACAGTGTCATTTCCATATTAAGAGTAAAATGCTTACCCATGACCTTAACAAAATATGCATCTGCTTCGAAGTTATTTTTGAAAGCATTGATAGTAAAGTCTTGACTTTGAGGCCCTTTGCTGAGTACGATAATATCCAGGATACCCTAAAAGAGAGATGAAATAAAACAAATAAGGTCAACCACAAAATCCACTTAGATTCAAAACACTCATTTGGTAACTCCAAGAACTGATCTGGGTGCACAGTGATTTTTCATTGAATAAATTACAATTACGTGAAAAAGAACCACGTTTCCAAAATGTCAGAATGTTAGGTTAGGGCCAGCAAGCACCCAGGAGGCCCGAGTCGCAGAGGTTTTTCAATATGCAAATCATACATACACATGGATAGCTGCTGCAAACACTTCAAGAAACAAGCATTTGCAAAGCCAATGGGTCTGGCATGCATTTTTATTCCAGCTAAAAAATTACGGGGAGGAGCCTAGCATCATGGTTGACTGGACCAGTTGAGCTCCCAATGCAATCTTCCAGAGTCCTTGAGCATCCTGTTTGCCTATGTAGGACATGAATCTCCTCTGCCTGCCTTTCACACCAGGGACCTGGTACTAAAGCATGTGAGTGATTTGAGCAAGAGGAGTCCGACATTCTTGACCCTGGCTTAAATAGCTTTGTGGAATATGGTGTCTGCAGATGCCTGGGGGGGCCAGGGGCACTGAAGAGGCGCCAGAAGCTGCACCAGATAAAATGCATTGAGGCGCCAGGTTGGAATACAGACCACCCTTGCCACTGATTGCCTCCGCCTGAACAAGCCCTGTCATGGACGGAGAGCCTGGGTTCTTGTTTTAGTGGCTGTAGGGGCGTGAGGCTGGACGCTCTTCTGGTGACCAGTCTGTCTAGGTTGCGCAAGTGCCCTTGTATTGCAGCTCTCCAGACTTATGATGACGATGCAGAAAGCTTGGCACTGAGGAAGCTAAGGCCCTGAGGAGGGGGATGCTCTGCGGTTGTGCGGGCTTGGTGCATCGGGTGCAGGGCCAATGGGAGTATGGAGGTCAAATGAACTCCTCAGAAGCCGGGCTTTAGGAACCGTCAGGACTGCTAGGTGCACTCTGACTACCTCCTTCATCTGTCTCTGGCGTTATGGGGCAGGCTGTGAACTAGCTGTCAGGGGCTGGCCCTCCTGCACCCCCAGGCCATCTAACTTTGAGTGGAGCACTGCACCACCTGCTGACATGGACTTGATTCTTCACGATAGACCCACCAGTCATACAGGTTTTCCGACTTGGCTCCACACATGGGCTATGGCCCAATTGGCACAGCAGTAGTTCTTCACAGCGACCCCACCTGGCATGCAGGGTTGCAGGGTTGCCAACTCACAACCTTAACACAGGCAATGACTAAAGCGGTGCAGCAGCCGCCTCTTCACAACTCACCACATTCATCCAATTGAAAAGATTCCCCACAGGACCTCGCTCCCTGCAGGCCTCCTTTTCTCCACAGGGCACACCGGTCTTGGCAAGCAGGCAGGAACTGCTGCTCTAGGCAGGTGGTCTTGAAGCACCTGGGTGATGTCCTCTCATCCAGCTGGGAGAAGGGTAGGCATTGGCCCCCAGTCCTGGTCACAGACAGACGTCTTGCAGAGCTTCTCCTCCTCGCACAGGCCGTCTGGCTGATTGACAGTTGACTATTTTTTGGGGGGCCACATAGTTTGCATGAGGAAACTTGTAAATAGTGCCCAGTAAAGGGCTTTTATAGCTCTTATTTTATCTATTCACGTAAAAAAAAAACCTAGAAGGTTAGAAAAACTATTCCTCTAGAAGGTAGGTAAATCTTATTCGAGAGGAGCGTTGTTCTCAACACACAAGTAATTGGAATATTGTGAAATAATTAGGGTTTAGTAATGGCAAGCCTTGTGAGGATTTTTTATAATAGGCAGTTTGTAACTTGTAGTTTAATGTTTCTCGGCCCGCTTTGTAACTTTAGGAGCCAAAAATAAATCAACTAGGACCCCTTGTAAGCCACACATTAGGAAAGGTTAGATCAACTCAAAGTGTGCAGCAAGATAGTAATGAATAGATTAAACAGGGTACTCTAGATAAGAGGAAACATTAGGTGTACTGCGTTATTAGTAAACGCACTTTATGTTTAGGTTTTTACATGTTGAATTAAGTGCTCTTATTGCGGGACTAGCCCTTATTTTAACACTTTTTTTAATGGTTTAATAACGGTAATATGTATGTAATGTGTATAAACGTGGCGCACTGTAAGTTTTTATTAACTGAACAATAAATATTTTCCACTCACTCCTTCATGTATTGTACCATTAATGTAATGTATGTGGTCTTGTAAAGCGCACTGCTGCCCTGAGGCGTCGTGGCGCTGTAGACAGCTGGGGAACCCGTCCTGGCTATCCCTGTGAGATGGTCCCTACTGGGTATCTCCAAGGTGAAACCAGGCATCCCCGGCGAATGTGGGGGGCCGTAGTAGAGATGAGGCAAGCTAATGCCCAGAGTTGCCGAGTGTGATCCCTAGTTAGAGTAGGCACCGAGGCGAGAATTATCGAGTCCGCTGACCCTGGTCTACGACCCTGCCGCGTCGGGAATTGAACCCTGGTCCCGGGCTGTTCTCTGCTTCCGGGTCTGCCGCCTCTAACCAGTGAGCCACACCACTCCATTAACAGTCATACAAACCCAAGCACATGTATAACACATATGGACTGTACAGTACTACATAAGTTCAAGTTCAAGAATTTGTATAGCGCTCTACTCACCCAGAGGGTCTCAAGGCGCTTGGGGAGGGGGTTCATTATTTATCGAATATCCAGGTTTTAAGTTCTTTTTTGAAGGAGATGTGGTTCTGTGAAAGGCGGAGGTGAGTGGGGAGTGAGTTCCAGGTCTTGGCCGCCAAGTAGGAGAAGGATCTACCTCCCATGGTGGATCTTTGGATACGCAGAACTGCGGCGAGGCCTTGATTGGAGGATCTTAGATGGCGGGTGGGTGTGTAGAAGGATAATCGAGTGTTGAGGCATTCGGGCCCTAGTTTGTAGAGGGCCTTGTGTGCGTGGGTGAGGAGACGGAATGTTATTCTTTTGTCGACGGGAAGCCAGTGGAGGTCTTTCAGGTGGCCGGTAATGTGATCTTGGTGAGGGATGTCCAAAATGAGTCTCGCTGATGCGTTTTGGATGCGTTGGAGTTTTTTCTGTAATTTGGCTGTAATTCCGGCGTAGAGGGTGTTTCCGTAGTCTAGTCGACTCGTAACCAGTGCGTGGGTGACAGTCTTTCTTGTCTCGGCGGGGATCCAGTGGAAGATTTTTTTGAGCATACAAAGTACGTTGAAGCAGGAGGATGAGACGGCGTTGACTTGTTTGGTCATCGAGAGTGAGGAGTCTAGTATGAAGCCAAGGTTACGTGCGTGGTCTGTGGGTATGGGTGCAGAGCCCAGATCTGAAGGCCACCATGAGTCGTCCCAGGCAGAGGGGGATGATCCTAGGATGAGCACTTCCGTTTTGTATGAGTTAAGTTTTAGGTGGCTGTGTTTCATCCATTCGGCTACTTCTTTCATGCTTTCGTGAAGATTGGTTTTGGCGGTGTTGGGGTCTTTGGTGAGGGAAAGGATCAGCTGGGTGTCGTCAGCGTAGGAGATGATGTTAAGGTTGTGTTGACGCGCGATGGAAGCGAGTGGGCTCATGTAGACGTTGAAGAGGGTGGGACTGAGTGATGATCCTTGTGGTACACCGCAGATGACTTCGGTGGCCTCTGATTTGAATGGGGGAAGTCGGACTCTCTGAGTTCTCCCAGCTAGGAACGAGACGATCCAGTCCAAGGCTTTTCCTTTTATGCCGATGTTGCTGAGGCGTTGTGTGAGGGTGCTGTGACAGACAGTGTCGAAGGCGGCGGAGAGGTCGAGTAGAATGAGGGCCACTGTTTCTCCGTTGTCCAGTAGTGTTCGAATGTCGTCTGTTGCTGCGATGAGGGCGGTTTCGGTGCTGTGTTTGGCTCGAAAGCCGGACTGTGAGGGATCCAGGGAGTTGTTGGATTCGAGGAAGGCAGCAAGTTGGCTATTGACGGCTTTCTCGATGACTTTGGCCGGGAATGGGAGGAGGGATATGGGGCGGTAGTTTTTAAGTTCAGAGGGGTCTGCTGTGGGTTTCTTCAGGAGGGCGCTGACTTCGGCATGTTTCCAGCTTTCTGGGAAGATAGCAGAGTTGAAGGAGCAGTTGATGACATCACGGAGATGGGGTGCGATGATGGAGTCTGCTTTGTTGAAGATGTGGTGGGGACATGGGTCGGTTGGCGAGCCAGAGTGGATGGAATTCATTAGGCGGATGGTGTCTTCAGTGGTGATTGGGTTCCAGGCGCTGAGGTTGTTCGAGGGCGGTTTAGGTTCTGAGGGGGGTGGAGAGGATTGTTTGTTGGAACGTTTTCGAAGCTGTTATGCATGTCGGCAATTTTGTTGTAGAAGAAGGAGGATAACGAATCGCAGAGGTCTTGGGAGGGAGTGATGTGGTTCTGAGGGGGGTGGAGAGGATTGTTTGTTGGAACTGTTTTCGAAGCTGTTATGCATGTCGGCAATTTTGTTGTAGAAGAAGGAGGATAACGAATCGCAGAGGTCTTGGGAGGGAGTGATGTCGTTTGAGGCTGCGGTGGGGTTGGTGAATTCTTTGACTATGTTGAATAGTTCCTTGCTGTTATGGGCGTTGTTGTCGAGTCGATTCTTGAATGCTGATTTCTTGGTGGATCGAATCAGCTGGTGGTGTTTGCGGGTGGCTGCCTTGAAGGTGGTCATGTTGTCGGAGGTTGGGTTTTTCCTCCATGTTTTCTCGAGAGTACGGCATAGTTTCTTGGATTTCTTAAGGTCATTGTTGAACCAGGGGGCCTTTTTGCTGTCTTGTTTGGTGTGATGGTTTTTCAAGGGTGCTAATTCGTCAGCGCTGTGAGTGATCCATTGTTTGAGTTTGATGGCAGCTTGGTTTGGGTCCGATGAGGGGGCGGGTGGGTTTTGGTTGAGCGATGTGAGGAGTTGGTCGGTGGTGATTTTGTTCCAATTTCTTCGGGGAATAGGTTGTGGGGGGTTGTGGGTCGAGGTGGTTTTGTAGCTGAAGTGAACACAACTGTGGTCCGTCCAATGGAGAGCTGTGGTGCGATCGAAGGAGATGTGTTTGCTGGAGGTGAAGATTGGGTCGAGCGTATGTCCGGCTACATGGGTGGGGGTGTCAACAAGTTGTTTGAGACCGAGATTGGCCAGGTTGTCAAGAAGGGTGGTGGTGTTGCTGTCGTTTTTCTTTTCCAGGTGGAAGTTGAGGTCTCCTAGTAGAATGTAGTTCTCGGAGGCGAGGGCATGTGGACTGATGAAGTCAGTGATGTCTTCGCTGAATTGTTGACGGGTTCCTGGAGGCCTGTAGATGAGGGTGCCTCTGAGTGTGGTCCTAGGGTCGGTGTGGATCTGGAAGTGGAGGTGTTCGGCGGTTGTAAGGTTATCGTCGGAGCAGTTCGTGATTTTGATGTTGTTCTTGTGGACGATGGCGATGCCTCCTCCTGTTTGGGCAGTGCAGTCTTTACGGATGATCTTGTAGTTGTCCGGGATGGCAATGGCGATGTCGGGTGTTGATGATGCGTTCATCCAGGTTTCAGTAAGGAAGGCGACGTCCGGTGATGTAGTGTCAAGTAGATCCCAGAGTTCAGTGGCGTGTCTGTAGACCGAGCGGGTGTTCAGCAGGATGCACTTCAGGTGGTTAGAATCGGAGCTGTGTTTGGGGTTAGTGGATGTGGTATGGGTCTTGATGCTGGTATATTTTCAGGAGTGGCAAGCAAAGGGACCGTGGGTACGCCCCGGGGCAGCTTCGTAGCATTGTGGTGTGCGTCCGGGGTTAAGGGATAGGAGGGTGGCGGCGTCAAACGTTATGCGGGAGGAGTGCGGTTTACGGGGGACAGGGGGTCTGGCGCTGGGCGCGGTCCAGGCGTGGACGGGCGTAGACGGGCTTACCTTTGGCGCACCTTCGGCACGACTGGGGCGCAACCGCTGCGCGTGAACGCTGCACACAAAAGCATCTGTCATAAGTGGATAGTGGAGGGGAGGGGCGAGGGAGGAGCAGCTCGGGGGGCGGGGCGTAGGTCCGGGCAGGGAGGGACAACAACAAAGCACAAAATGGCTGCAGGCCAAAAACGAAACTGTGTTGGAGGCACAACCTGATATGGACGATTGCACTATTTAAACAGAGTAATCACAAGTGGACAGGCACAATACAATACTGCAAGATGCGCGTTTACAGAGTGTAGCGCGACAAAACTTATTTAGCTACCTCAAGTGCTACGAGCAGTGATTTGAAACAGACGGCCAGCTGCAACTCTCAAACAATCGTAGAAACGCTGCGATCTCCTAACAGCAATAGCGTGCTGCAATTCCACAAAAGCTCAAGCGATCTAGTATATTAAATTGTAGCGGACATGCAGGCACAGTTCAAAAATGATGAGGGAGCAATGCGGGTGGGCGCGAGCAGACAGGCAGGCACAGATCAAAATAATGAGGGAGCAATGCGGGTGGGCGCGAGCAGACAGGCAGGCACAGTTCAAAATAATGAGGGGGCAATGCGGGTGAGCGCTACGATACCACGGCAGATAGTGCGGGGAGCTGCGTGGGGAGCGACCGTAGCTGAAGGCTTCAGAGTGGTCACAGCGTGTGTGCTGGATGGGAAAGTCTGTAGTATCCGTGGGAGGGAGGAGCAGCTCGGGAGGCGGGGGCGGGGCGTAGGCCCGGGCAGGGAGGGACAACAACAAAGCACAAAATGGCTGCAGGCCAAAAACGAAACTGTGTTGGAGGCACAACCTGATATGGACGATTGCACTATTTAAACAGAGTAATCACAAGTGGCCAGACACAATACAATACTGCAGGCTGCGCGTTTACAGAGTGTAGCGCGACAAAACTTATTTAGCTACCTCAAGTGCTACGAGCAGTGATTTGAAACAGACGGCCAGCTGCAACTCTCAAACAATCGTAGAAACGCTGCGATCTATAACAGCAATAGCGCGCTGCAATTCCACAAAAGCTCAAGCGATCTAGTATATTAAATTGTAGCGGACATGCAGGCACAGTTCAAAAATGATGAGGGAGCAATGCGGGTGGGCGCGAGCAGACAGGCAGGCACAGATCAAAATAATGAGGGAGCAATGCGGGTGGGCGCGAGCAGACAGGCAGGCACAGTTCAAAATAATGAGGGGGCAATGCGGGTGAGCGCTACGATACCACGGCAGATAGTGCGGGGAGCTGCGTGAAGGCCAAGGGTGTGTTAAGCACACAGCAGCGGAACGTTAAATGAGTGAGCCTATGAGCATCACTACAGCGGCACAGGTAAAACGATCTGTTCACTTCTACTGATCACTATACAGTTTGCTGCCACCACCGAGGTCATACTGCTCAACTCCTGGTAAAGGCAGTAGCTTTTCATCACTTTGAGGGTAGCACTCTGGTTGCCAATCCAGGTCCAGAGGAAACCACAATCTGTGAGACAGGCCTATGTCCTTACGCACACACCTGATCTGTTTACCCAGCACAATGAAAAAATAAACATCAGGGATCCAGACATCATTACAGTTGGGGTATTCAGGGCAAGGGTGCACATGTATCACCAAGGGAGGGACTTTGCTGTCTAAACAGCACTGTTCAATATTGTGTTCCCGAACTACTGGCTCCTCTCCTGCCTGAGCACTAGGTACATTTTAGCTGTCTACTCTGTATTTATCTCAAAAGGCCCCCTACATGGTATCATTGTAGCAACAAACAAAGGGGAAAGGGGGGGGGGGGTTTACTTGTGGTGGGTGCGACAAAGTCAATCTTTGCCAGGAACATCCATCATATCACTGGAAGTCAATGTGCTACATACAGACTTTCACAAATTCAGTGACAGAACCCTGGTATCTGAAAAGTCAGTTGAAGAACTAAAACTGGTAGTCTCAGACCTGAAACCAAAGGTGGGCTCCTTGTTGGATTTGGGCCACAGACCCGATTTTAGAGTGGAGGAAACAGAGGGAAGATTCCAGTGAAACAATCTCTGTTATTGTGGGATTCCAGTAAGGGGCACTGTCAAGGAGCCCCAAAGGTTTCCTGAAATGATGGATCAGAGACCACCTCACATTGGAGGGCTCAACTTCCTGATTCAAAACAGATAATGCCCACAGAGCTCTGGTGACTCCCCCTCGGGCTATCCCTTGAGAAATCGTCGCAAACATTCCTAAATAGACGGATACAGATGTTATCCTTCTGCAAGCTAAGAGACTTGAAGATCTAGTTTGAAGATAAGATAATAAGAGTATTCCTTGACTATACTCAAAAAGTCCAAAAGCTCAGCTTACTTTGAGACAGTGAAACCTACTGCGAGCCATGAACATTAAATACATGTTTGTGTTTCTGGCGTAGCTTCGCATTATAGATGATAAGAGTTCACACTTTTTCACTTCCCCAGATGAGGTCTAGGATTGGCTGGAACTAACAGGCCAGAGAGGAGTCCTCATACAGAACAGAGAGGGGCACTTAATTTGTAGTGTTAGGCATACTGGCCACACAGATAAAACTGCCCATAGGCAACAGTGATGTCAGTACATAATGAGCACATGCATCGTTTGGCGCACAGGGAAGGTGGAGTTGATACTAAGCATACTGTATTCATTATGAGCACACATGGGTGGCCAAAGTGTAAATTCTTTAGAGAATAATGGCCCACACTATTCAGTATCCTACGTGGAATGTCCCCGGACTGAATAATTTTGTTAAGCAATATAGATCCCACACATATCTTTGATGATATTCCATAGGTATAGGATTTGTCTACAAGAGGAAACTCATGGATGCAGAGAAGAAACTCAAGAAAAAGAGGAGAGAACAAATGTTTTCATCTATCTATTCGACCGATGCAAAGGGGGTTTCAATAAGTGAGGCCCAAGGAGTACCTTTACAGCACAACTATTCTGATGATGATCCAGAGGGGAGATACGTATTGGCATATGGGCTACTGGATGGTAAGGAGATATGACAAATAAACATTTCAATAATAGCAAAACCGTATGTGTTTTTTGACCAATCTATATAAGCGCTCGGTTACAGGACGAACACCTGTTGACTCAAGAATTTTTTGGTTATCTCCCTCCCACAGCTTGGGAAAGAACAGTGAAATGATTTCTATCAAAGGGATAGCAGAAGGGATGTCTACTAGAGGGTGGCTGGGGTGGCAATAGCCTCACTTCAGGTTGGTATAAGACGTACACGCTTGAGTCCCTTAATAGATTATTGAAAATGTACAAGAAAGATAAATAGAGTGGTAGGCTACCTTCATCCACGAGAGAGACAATCATAATCAGGGTTCTGAAACCGGATAGGAACCCCTATGAACCAACCTCATATAGACCCCCTTTTCATGATGTATGCTAATCTTAAAATCCTTTTAAACTACAGGGAACAGTGGTGAATCCAGGTTTATATTGGGATTTAGCACCCTATGAGCAATACAAAGACTCAATCATGTGCTGCATGACACCAAGCCAGTTCCAGCATATAACAAAATGACACTCACCAGAGGATAGCTGGGAAAGAAGGCTGTTACAGGGTTATGTTGATGTTTAGTACCTCCCTATACTGCTTATGAGAGGGAGGCAAACCCACATTGGGACCTATACTTAACTAGATGGGTGGGAGGGGCTTGGTACACAGCAGTGAAGAAAGTTCTATGATGGCTACCTTTTTCAAAGTAATTGTATATCTAATGGCGACAGATCTTTAAACAAATATCCCATGACACAACAGTGATGCAGAGGAGTGAGGGAGACTGTACCACCTATGGGGATCTATAACTTTGGGGATACTTTTCTAGCTTTCTGGGCTAAAGTCCAGGAACCCTGTGCAGTGTGACTAACTCAGTTCCCGCCAGTATTCTAAGATAGCAGGAATTGAAAGACAAATCCAAACAGACTTCCCACAACCTCCTAACCCCTCCCAAATGCTTGAGACCATACTGACAATATGAAAGGGTCGTAGGCAGGTTTCCCTAATTCAAAAGGCAGATACAAATTATGTACACCATTAAGAATGAATCAATACTAGCAAAGAGATATATATACAAGCCCCACGTATGGATGCAGAGTAGGTCAAGGTCTGCTCTCTGATGAGGGACATCTTGAGTAATGCTTGATTTAAATTTTTCCATTTAAATATGCTTCTTCAAACGTTTCTTGTCCAGTGAGGTGAGGTGTGGTATCATGGAAGCATCAATTTTTCCCATGACATGGTCTTGTGGTGAATTAATTAGCAATTGAGACTGAATCATGACAAGGTTGTGTTAGGTAACAGCTTTGACTCTAGATTGTATACATAAACAATGCTTGCTAAGCGTAATTCCCAAACCAGAAAAAAGTGATTAATCATAAATTTGCAAAACTGTGTCTGGTGTTGACAAAATGCCATATCACCATGCACTGGCGAGAGTGTGGAACACCTCTGGATAGGGTATGGGAATAAAACATGGAGCAGCAGACAATGGTGGAAAAAATCCTGATAATGGTCAGAAGAAATCCAAAAGCTAGAGGGAAAAGTTAGTTGGGCGTGTACGGGGAATGACTGTAGAAAGGTGCAGTATTAGGCGGTGCTGCTGGTTCGGCTTCACCGTGCAATACTCTCCAAATATCCCTAAGTGGGTTTGGGGATTCACAATATTAAATCCTTGGTTCAGTCCTGGCAGAGTGGCAAAGAGCAAGCAGGCATTACTAATGGAACGTGTGTGAACTATTTCAGAGTACAAACATGGCCAGTAAGTAATTGCCACAACTCGAAAGAAAACCAACACTAATTTAGAAAAATAAAACGGATTTTATATAAATTTAGATACCTGAATCAAGTCAATTGGATAAGTATAACCAAAGTTATGGATTTTAGAGGCAATATTAAATCAGTGCAAAACAGAACTGCAAAACATCATCATTGCGGTCAATAAAAAAAAGTACTAGGGGGGTGGCGTGGCTTCGGCGGCAATGGAGTAGGTTGTGCCTCCGACGAGCTCCGGTGCCCCGCTGCCTATTTAAGCTATCTTTAGCGGAGTTTGGGGGCTGCTTACCGTCTCCGAGGCTTGAAGAGACCCCTGGCAGACTGGGGTGCTGCGAGGGCGACGGAGAGATCCCGGGCGCTGTTTGGAGAGCTGTACAGTGACGGCGGAGTCCTGGCGAGCAGTCGCGCCCGCCATTTTGGTTGTGCGGCTGGCGGCGGACTTTCACCCCCCCGGGCCCGGCCGGCTCCCGAGCAGTAGCTGGTGGACATCTAAAGGCGGCCTGGTGCGAGCTCTGCTGTTGGCCTGCGACACCGGAGCCTGGTGTGCTCTGCAGCGGTCCAGACCGGTGACGACCTCGGCACCCCGAGGTCGGACCGACCATCGGTCCTTGTGGCGAGCATAGACTCCGGAGACGGGCTCCCCTGTGAGAGGTGGGGAGGCCCGGGAGAGCAGGGACCCTTGGTGCTGGCCTGCCTGGGGGTCGCGGCACTGGGAGAGCAGGACGGGCTTGACGCGCCACACCAGCCGCCATCATGGACACCCATCCGGCGCGGAGGACGCGAGTGGTGGCAGCGCTGCCTAGACACGGAGCCCTGAGTGAACGGCGCGGAGGCAGAGGTGAGCTGTACCTGCTGGAGGCTGCGGCGGATAGAGCTGGGCCCGGGCGGCTCAGTTTTGGCGGGCTGCGGCCTGTACTCCTGCGCCCCTCCCCCCCTATGTGCTTGAGCCTGGCCTACAAGCAGCGATCGGCGTGGGAGTGCTGGGACCCGGCGACCCTCCGGAGCCGAGAACACGGTGTGGAGCTACATCTTCGGCTGCCCGCTGGCCGCCCCCCTTATGTGCCTTGGCGGCGCGAAACCCCGGCGAACTGCCCCGAGATTTGCCATGCAAGGTGAGGAGCGGTGGGGTACTGTAAGCCCCCCTCGGGGGACGGGCGACTCAGACTGGGGCCCCTGGGACATGTGATGGTCCCTGCCTGACGGGCCTTACCCTGCTGTAAGCTACAGCGCACCATCAAGCTCGACTGGGCCTTGCCTGACTGTACCCTGACCTCCTGGCTGACAGCATGAAATTGGCAGGGGGGTGCTGAGACCCTGCTGACTTTTGGACCTGTCGCTGGGGGCTGATTGCGGGTGGACGGAGGTGCTGTCTGCCGTTGGGAGCTGCCCTACACACTGCAACTTGGGGACCCTGCACTCTGAGTGGTGGCACGGGCCTTGGCTTGTCTGGGCGGCAGAGCTGGCCGGGGGGGACTTAAGACGCTGCCAGACCTGGGCCCTTGTGGTGGAGGTGGCCCACACCTGGCCTGCTCGAGCGGTCCACGGTGTGTTGCCGAGGTGTTGGAGGCGTTGCTTCCCCGGGGATTTGTCTCTACACACTGTGTGCGTTCTACCTGTTGCCTCTCTGCCCCTGACCACTGTGGCTTAACCATCCCTTTACGCTGCCGGGCCCTGTCCTCTGCCTGTACTGTTCGTGCGCGTCCCCGGCGTGCCCTCCACCATGGTCCGGTGGTGAACGGGGGGTCCGGGCCGCTGGTCCCTGGGCTGCTGCCGCCTGGGGGGTCTGGGCCCTTGCTGTATCGATAGGGGGGTGAAGAGACTTGCGGTGACGAACCCCCTCCCACTACATACCCCCCTGAGCCCGCTGGACTGCGCCCTGCTTACACCTAGTGGCACGTGCTGCTAGCTGCCACCTACCGATCTGGCGATGACGAGATCCAAGGGAGGCAAGCCGGACTCGGCGGCGGCGGCTAAGGACACGTCGGGGATGGCTATGTGGGGCAAGACTGGAGCGGCGGCGTCGGCTGACGGCCCCACACAGACGGCTACAGACTCGCCGCCAGTGACCCAGGCCTTTATGGCCTCCTTCATGTCTGAGCTTAAGACAGAGATAGGCTCCTTACGCTCGGAAGTGCAATCATGCGTCAAGGAGCTGCGCAAGGAGGTCACCGAGCTGGGAGACAGAGTGGATGGCTTGGAGAAGCTTGCGGACGCGCGCACAGAAGACCAAGAGCAGCTGTGGCAGAGGGTGGAGGCCCTCGAGGTCCAGAACATTGAACTGCAGGTTAAGTAGAAGGACCTCGAGAACAGAAGCCGCTGCAATAACCTCCGAATCCGAGGTGTTCTGCATGATGAGGAGGGGAAGGACATCCTGACCTACGTGGCGCATCTCCTACATGAGGTATGGGGGGATGAGGACGCCTCCCCCCCGACTTTGGATCGTGCCCACCGAGTGTACGGGCCGGCGGGCAGAGCGGGCCTCCTCCCGGACATCTTAACGCGGGTGCACTACTTAAAGGAAAAAGAAGCCATCCTGAAAGCGGCACCGGACTACCCCCAATCTCACCTACGGGGGCCACAAAATAAAAAATTTCCAGGATCTGGCGCCTAACACCCTGCGTCGGCGGAGGGCTTTCCGGCCGGTGACGGAGAAGTTGAGGGCTCTCAACAATGCCTATCAGTGGGGCCACCCCTTCGCACTCATCTTTCACTGGGAGGACAAACGCAGGGTCATCCGATCCTACCAAGAGGCGGCCCAACTCCTCAAGATGCCGGAGTCGCCGGCTCACAGCCCTTCCAGATCGCGACAACAGGAGAGGGTCCCTGCTCGCCCGGACTGGACCAAGGTTCGACGACATCGCCGCTCCCCTCTGGTGGACGAGAAATCCTCATCGCAGGCCAAGCAGGACATCATAGTGCACATCCGTTCCCTCGAGTGCGACAGGGAGGGCCTGTCCTCACATCCGTCTATCCCGTGACCTGGAACTCGACCTGACATGCTCTTCTGTGACTCTTGCCGCTGATGTGGGGCGTCTTCATGTTCACTGACCTGCGACGCTGTACTGGCCCGTTGGCTGCACTGGCGCCACTCGCGGGGCCGGGACTCCTACCCTCAGCTGCTGTCGCCGAGAGAGGCGCTGATCTCCCTGTAGCACGGATGACCTGCATTCCCGGGACGTCTTGGCTTACTCTGTGCTTGGGGTTGCACTGCCACCGGCTTCCGCAGACGGCCCCCTACTGGCGTCATTCATGTGGTGGGCCTGAAACTCTAGGGGACCCGCCTGGATTGTAGTGCCTGGTTTGCATTGGGGGCTGAGCGCTGGCCGTTGACATGCCTGACTGCTCCGTCCAGCTGCATGGTGCCCCTGACTCCGGTTCGAGCAGTGGGGCCAGTGGAGTCGAGGCCTTCTACACTACACGTGGGTACCCCCTGTACTGCCCCATAGGGAGTGACATTCCTGAGTGCGTCCAAACCCTTGGGTAGAGGATGCCCAGTGACTGGAGTAGTCCGAAATGGCCCAGTTGACCTTTGTTGTCCTTGGTAACTACGAGACGTGGTTGGTCTCTTATTGGTCCCTTTCTCCCTCTTTTCCTCTCCTCCTCCTCCTTCTCGCTTTTCTTCCTTCGGAACTCTTCTCTTTCCTTTCCTCTGGTTCGGTGGGTGGTGGGACAGGGATGGGGTGGCAGCTGTCGCCTGGGGGGGGGGGGGGGGGGGGGGGCTCTCCTGGTCACCTCTCCCTGCACTGGTGGGATCGGGGAACGTGGGCGGATCCTACTCGGTACATGCCATGGCTGCGCCTGTACCTAGGACCCTGAAGGTTTTGACACTCAACGTTAAGGGCCTGAACTCCCCTAACAAGCGCAAGCAGGTTTGGCGCTATCTCCTCCAACAGCAACCTGACATCATTTTTCTCCAGGAAACCCACCTACTACAGGGGGACACACACCGCATGGCCCGCCCCAAGTACCCCCTCCAGTTCTGGGCAGCTGCGGACACTAAAACTGCGGGGGTGGCCATACTATGCAGAGCTGGCTTCAGGCAGGGAGATTTCGGACCCTATAAGAGTCGGAATCGGCGCTTCCTCAAAGTCACAGTATATGCGGGGCGGCGCAGATTCACTTTGTGCAACGTGTATGCACCATATCAGTTGCAGGACCGATATCTTCAGTCACTCCTGAGGGATCAGATTCCATGTGGAGACCCGCACGTAATACTGGGAGGGGACTTTAACTTAGTGTGGGACCCTGACATAGATCGCTGTGGCGTTGCTTCCAACGCCTCTGGGGTGATGTCCTCAGCGCTGCGCAAACAGATTGCAGACTTAGGACTATTAGATGCATGGCGCTATCACAACTCGGATCTTAGAGATTATTCATTCTATTCACACGCCCATAGATCCTACTCCCGTATCGATTTCCTTTTTGCGTCGCTGGAGCTGCTTCGAGACGCAATGGGAGCCTCCGTCTCAGACATTTCTCTGTCCGATCATGCCCATGTGGAAATGCTCCTCCAGGACCTGGCAGTGCGTTGGTCTTTCCTGCCGAGCATCCTTCGAGATGCTGATGATGTGGATAGCATCCGGGAGGCCATAGACGCCTATTTTGCTACTAATGATACCCCGGAAATGCCTTTCCCAGTGATTTGGGACGGCTTCAAAGCCACGATCCGGGGACACGTCACCTCTCTGGCGATTGCACGGAGGCGCGCTGCCTGCAAGCTGGAGGCTGATCTGGCTGCGGACATTAAGAGGGCCGAGGTGCAAGATCGGGAGCGGTCGTCGCGAGACACTAGAAGGAGATTGGCCAATCTCAGAGGGCAACTTCGGCTCCTACGCACCAACAAGGCGGAATGTTCCCTACTGGCCTTGAAGCAAAGGTACTTTGAAGGCGGCGACAAGGTAGGCCGACTGCTGGCGGGAAGGCTGCGAGTGCGCACCGCCAAGGCTCACATCACTAGCATTAGACTGCAGGATGGGTCGAAAGTAGTCTCAGAGAAATCCAAGCAGGCTGCATTTGTGGACTACTATACCTCTCTGTACGGGAGGGAACCTGTCTCGGTGGACGCAATGGCGGCTGTCCTGGATGGATATGAGGGGCCGACACTATCTGCTGGAAGCACGGAGGAGCTGGAAGGCTCCATTACAGAGGAAGAGATCACGGCGGCGATTAACGACCTCCCTTTGGGGAAAACGCCGGGCCCGGATGGCCTGCCATTATCTTTCTATCGCACATTTCAGACCCAGCTTAGGCCTTACCTCCTTCGACTGTTCAACTCTTTCTCCGAGGATGTGGGACCATCCCCTGACATGGGCATGGCAGAGATAGCGCTAATACCGAAGCCTGGGAAAGACCCCCACATTGTGTGCGTCCTACTGCCCTATCGCCTTGCTCAATACGGATCTCAAAATATACACCAAGCTCCTCGCCAAACGCTTAGACCCGTTTATGCAATGGCTTGTGGACCCTGACCAGGTCAGAGTTATTCGTGATCGTCAGGGGGCAGATAATGTTCGCAAACTTGCACACCTTGTGGGGAAAGTACATCATTGGCAAACCCCGGCCTGCCTTCTCTCCCTGGACGCGGAGATGGCATTTGATCGGGTGGATTGGACCTTCCTTAGAGCGGTGCTTCGTAAAATTGGGCTGGGTCCGAAGATGATTGCTAGGGTTATGGCTACATATATAGGGCCCCAGGCTAGAATTCGGGTCAACGGTGACTTAACGCTGCCACTAACAATACATAGGGGCACTCGACAGGGGTGCCCCCTCTCGCCCCTTCTATTTGCCCTCGCAGTAGAACCTCTCGCAGAACTGATACGGCGTGACTCGGACATCCACGGGATAACGCACGGTGGCCGGGACAACAAGGTGGCACTGTTCGCAGATGATCTGATACTTACTCTCACGCACCCACGGGACTCTTTACCGGCTGTTCATAGGGTGCTCTGCCTTTTCGAGAGAGCCTCTGGCCTCAAGATTAACCATGATAAGTCCTGGGCTCTTAATCTCACTATCCCAACAGAGGATCTTTCCACTTTGAAAGGGATTGTGCCCTACCAGTGGGCTGAGCGCCATATCAAATATCTGGGTCTCACCTTGACTCCCTCCCTGGATGACTGGACGTCTGTCAATTGGCGTGACTGCCGAAAGGAGGTCTTGGAAGATCTGCGGCGGTGGGAACCCCTGATGCTGTCATGGTTAGGCCGCCTCAATGCTGCCAAAATGTCGATCCTCCCCAAAATCCTTTACGTGTTCCAATGCCTCCCTACTCGGATGCCGCTCCACTGCATCCGAAGCTTACTACGCGAACTTACATCCTTTGTCTGGGGCAGTAAGCGATCACGTTTTTCCCAAAAAATTCTTATGGCTCCGCGAGACAGAAGAGGCCTGGCTTGCCCTAACTTGGTCCACTACTACTGGGCTGCGCACCTCCGATTTGTGATAGAGTGAGGGGTGAGAGAGAGTAAAAAAGAATGGCTGCATATGGACAGGGCGGTGACGGGACATACCATTTGGGACCTACCGTGGATCCAGCGGACGGCCCGTTCCAGAAGTGCATACCTTGCAGTACCCACAAAAACAGTGCTGGACATCTGGGATGCCACTGCTGTATCCAGGGAGCTCACTACGTTTCCGTCTCCCCATACTCCCATAGCGGCGAACCCTCACTTCCCGCCGGCCTATCAAACTCAGGAGTTTGAGACCTGGGTACAGGGGGACTGCAGGGTGATTTGCGACCTTTTTGATGGGGGCTCATTTAAATCGTTCGACCAATGTCGCGAGGAGTTCCGTGTGCAACCTGCGGCGCGGCTGCAATATGCCCAACTACGACACTGGGTCTCTGATGGGGACATGTATCAGGCTGCCACGCGTGCCTTCACCCCTTTTCGAAAGACTGGCACGCTCCCTGGGGGGCTCCAAGCGGTTGGTCTCCCAGATTTATCACATTCTGCAGAACTCATCACTTATACCCAACCACCCATATCAGCGCCAATGGCAGACAGCGGTCAATGCGGACATTGAACCTTCGCAGTGGGACACAGTGTGGAGAGACATCCCCAAGGTGTACCGGAGTATCCCACAGAGAAAAAAACGCTTATAAGCTTCTAACTCGATGGTACTACACTCCCGTGCGGCTCCATAAGATGTTACCCAATGTTTCGCTGCTGTGCTGGAGGTGTCGGGCTGCAACGGGGGATTTTGTGCACATATGGCGGGCGTGCCCGCTCCTAACTGTCTTCTGGAAGGAGGTCCTTAGCCACATTAGGGGGGTGTTGGGGTTCCCCTTGCCTGAAGCCATAGCCACGATCCTGCCTCTAGGCCTCAAGGCCCTCACCCGTAACGACTGGATTGTAACACTGCAAATGCTAGGTGCGGCCAAGCAGCTCATAGCCTTGTATTGGAAGAAGACTGAAGCACCTCCCATTGCCTCCTGGTTTGTGCGGCTGTGGCACGTCTTGGCAATGGAGCTTCTCACTGCGCGGCTCCAGCTGCGTAATACCCGCTTTGACACAGTCTGGAAGCCTTTAGTGCGCTACCTTTGCTCAATGGAACATGCACGATACATGCCCACTAGGCTCCGGAACCTACGTCTCTTTGAGGATGCTGTTGTCCCTGCAGACCGCGCTAGACTGCTCCCATAGACCTCTTTCATGACATGTGAGTTCTAGAGCCTGCCCTTTGCTGCCTGATAATCAATCAATCAATCAATCAATGCATTTATATAGCGCACTACTCACCCGGAGGGTCTCAAGGCGCTGGGGGGAGGGGGTCCGCTACTGCTCGAACAGCCAGGTCTTGAGCTGCTTCCTGAAGGCGAGGTGGTCTTGGGTCAGGCGGAGGTGGGTCGGAAGGGAGTTCCAAGTCTTGGCGGCCAGGTAGGAGAAGGACCTTCCTCCTGTGGTGGCTCTTCAGATGCGGGGGACGGCGGCGAGGGCGTGGCTGGTCGATCGGAGCTGGCGTTTGGGAGCGTAGAAGTTGAGGCGGATGTTGAGGCATCCTGGGCCTTGGTTGTGTACCGCCCCTCGCCCACGGACCAACACATCCACCCTGCCAGCGCGCTATCCCTCTTATCTCTTGTCTCCGACTTCTTTCTCTCTTTCTCTTTCCCTTTCTTCCTTTTTTCCATAGCTCTCTCCTGTGTTTTCTGGCCTCTGTTGGGTCGCTTCTAAGTGTTGGGCTTGTTGCCTGCCCACCTACTCTCACTGACCTGGCATTGGGGCTCTATAAGTGCTGAATAACTCTACCAGCTTCTCCCAAGCTACGCGACCGGCCCCCTTGGGGTTGTAGGCAAGGCGCTGTGTTAACTAGTTTGTCTATGCACAATATATGGCCTTATTGCATATCCTCCGCAGCCGGCCTCAGATAGAGGTTGTAGGCTTAACGCTGTGTCTATGTGCCCCGGTCGGGGGTTTTTGTTCCAAAATAAAACAGACTTGTAACAAAAAGTACTAGGGACAATTGGTCACTTGCAGGTCCAGTTGCATGGAACCCAAGGAGAGTAAGGTGATGCGGGTCTGGGACCAAGCCACAACAGTCAGTTTGATTTTACCTGGCTCTGGAAGCCCAGGTGCAGAGTTGTCCTGGCTGTCCTTGGTGCTGAAGTGGGAGCCGCAGGGAAGTTGGTTTTGCTGCTTACACTGTGCTGGTGGGTAATATTTTAAAGAAGTGACGACAATAAGCCACTCAAACACCCCTGCTGTTAAGCCAGACCTAAAATTGATGCAATGACTGCTGATGCTTCGGTATTCAAAAGTGGCACCTACAACAGTTGTTGTAGAACGTCAAACAGCTGTCAGGAAAATTCAAAGCAAATGAGGTGAACACCCACGCAGGGGATTATAAGTGAATGCTCACCTCCGCTTGTAATGTCTTTCTCCACTAACAAACGCACACCAGAATAACACGAAAGTGCTGCGGAAAATCAGAAAAGGTGGATGCAATTGCCTGATGCAATCATGTTTGAAATAAAATGAAAAAGTTAGAAATTTCGCTCATTTTCCAGACTCGACACTACAGTGGAGAAAAGTCTATATATGTCTATATATAAGTCTCTCTCTCTCTGTGTATATATATATATAATATAGTGCACAATGGTGTTTTAATAAATTAAATTTGAAACCTATCCTGCTGTGGTGCCGTGACTTTCGCTGGAGAACGAAGGAGGCGAGGGAATCCAAGAAAAAAAAAAATAAAATATATATATATATATATATATATATATATATATATATATATATATATATATATATATATATATATATATATATATATATATATATATATATATATATATATATATATATATATATATATATATATATATATATATATATATATATATATATATATATATATATATATATATATATATATATATATATATATATATATATATATATATATATATATATATATTTTTTTTTTTATATTGAAAACAAAGTGCCCTTTAGCATCGAGTGGTCACTCAACGTTGTGCTCCTCAGTGTAACCTCGCAGCTGTTCACCTCACTGCCCCCATTAATCATATTCCATGCCGACGCGTTTCGAGGTCTTTGCTCCTCTTCTTCATGGGCTGACAAGTATGCACTTCAAAGCTCACCACTTGTTTTCAATTTATTTACTGGCATCATGCGCGGTGCTTCTTTGCCACACTGGGATGCTGGGACATGTAGTCCTTAGTGGTGAGTATACCTTTATATCCTTGGAAGGTGCAGCGTAGAATTGTCACAATTACAGTTCATTTAAACTCCTATAGTAGGATGGGAGACGGGGCAAGGTGAGTTCATTTCAAAATATATATAGCTACGGCTAAGAAATACAGGAGTACATTAAGACAGCCTATGAAAAAAATTGATTTCTAAGCAGAAATTACGAACTCAGAACCAATACATTCTGGAGTTTATGAATCAGGTTTGGGCTCAACCTAAGATAATGATAAAGAGATGCGCAAGGCAGTACTACTTGGAATAAAGGGGCAGATGTACAACCGTTTTAGGGGTCACAAATGGCAAATCAGGCCATTTGAGACTGTTAAAAAGGGTTCTAGTATGTACAAACCCTATTTTACGAGTCAGTAACCTATTAGTGACTCGCAAAATAAGGTTTGCGAGTCGCTATTAGGAAGGGGCATGCCAAGAGTGTCCCTTCCTAAAAGAGAGTTGCACTTGTATGTACAATTGTTTTGCAAATGCAAATGCGGTCACAAACAATCGCAGTTACCACTTACTTCAAGTAGGTGGTAAGCCAGCCGCAAACAGGAAGGAGACCCAAGGGAATGCCTTACCCTTTGTGGTTAGAAAGCAAAAGACATACAATTGATGGACGGAATGCAGAACAAATCAAAATATTCACCCCCGGACACAAGATCTGGGTTGGATCCATCATTCTTTTACTCAACATGCCACCCCAGTTTAGACCTAGCCATATGCAAATCAGTCTTGACCCTTTGCCTCATGGGAACAATCCAGCTCGAACTGCCAAGCTGGTCCTCCCTGGACCAGAAACAAGCATCCTAGGACCGGTTTCAGGGTTTCACCCCTCTTTAGCCAGGACAGCTTGATTCCAGTGGCCCAGAAAGCCCGGGACCCACGTCTGGGCATACACAGCGCACTTAGGGTGGGAAAACAAAAGTCACACAATTGATGGACGGAATGCAGAACAAATCAAGACAGCTGGGTTGGATCCATCATACCACTGTTAGGGGAGGACGTGGCTATTGTCTTTGGAATATGAAGAGCCAGGTTTAAATCCTGGCCTCGGCTAAACATCTTGTTATTCGGGGCGAAACAGTTACTCTCCCAACTCCTTGTGCATAAAAAAACAAAAAGAAAAAAACTTTTTTTCCCCCAAACACAGCCTGTTTTCCTTAAAGAAAAACAGGATAGGTTTAAAAGAAAAAATAAAATATTTTCTTTTCATTTTTTAAGGGCAGGCAGTGGTCCCTGGGAACACTGCCCGCTCTTAAAAAATATTTTCGCTGCCAACCACAAAGGGTAAATTCAAAAAGAACAATTGATTGACAGAATGCAGAACAATGTCATACATTCACCCCAGTACAGAGATCTGTGCCTAAATCCATCTTTTGTTGCTCACCATGCCATTCCAGTTTGGACCCAGCCATATGCAAATCAGTCCTGACCCTGCGCCCAATGGGAACAGTCCAGCCCGAACTGCAGGCCAGGTCCTCCCTGGACTGGAAACAAGCATCCTAGGACCTGTTTCAGGCTTTCAGCCCTCATCAGCCAGGATAGCTTGACTCCAGTGGAATGGAGAGCATGGGTCCCAATTCTGGGCATACCCGTCCCACTCCGGGTGAAACCTGCAAAAAGAACAATTGATGGACAGAATGCAGAACAATGTGATACATTCACCCCAGTACAGAGATCTGGGCCTAAATCCATCGTTTTTTTGCTCACCATGCCATTCAAGTTTGGACCCAGCTATATGTAAATCAGTCCTGACCCTGCGACCAATGGGAACAGTCCGGTCCTTACTGCCACGCCAAGTCCTCCCTGGACTGGAAACAAGCATCCTAGGACCTGTTTCTGGCTGTCAGCCCTCATCAGCCAGGATAGCTTGACTCTAGTGGCATGGAGAGCACAGGGCCCACCTCTGGGCATACCCGTCCCACTCGGGGTGAAACCTGCAAAAAGAACAATTGATGGACAGAATGCAGAACAGTGTCATACATTCACCTCAGTACAGAGATCGGGCCTAAATCCATCGTTTCTTTGCTCACCATGCCATTCCAGTTTGACATATATATCACATCCTAAATATAGTTTACAAAAATTCTGTCTGACTTGGTAAAGTCTTCTGATACTAACTCCAATAGGTCGATATTTTTGTAGTTTGTATTTAGGACACAATATGTATGTTTGATATTCTGACAACGATATTCTGGGTGGATCTTTCCATTGTTCACCCGGAGCATGGAGCATGGAGCATCTGAGACTCATCCAAAAGCTTAACGCTGGGTGCCATCACAGCTACAAAACCAGCCAAACAGTATTCCATGCACTGAAACCGGATTCTAAGAGCTGTAAGGACTAGGGCCAGTCAGACATCAGGACATGTTGAACGGATAGAACCTCAGACACAGCATCATGGGTTGCTTTTTTAGGTTTCGACCTAAGCGAAGAGCTGCGCACTTGTGCGCAGCTCTTCTGCGCAGGAGAAATCTACTGAGTATAAGTAGTGGCTTTGAATCCGCCCCTGTCTTCCATTGGCTAGCTCCATAAATGGAGGCTAGCCATTGGAAGACAGATCTGTCCGTCATGGCCAGACCAGATTCGTGGGCGTTCCCGTGAATTTTTCTCTTTTGGCCCACGTCATGTGGCGGTGGGCGGGGCTTTTTTGTGCACGTCTCTCCCCCTGCCTGTCGGTCGCTCTGCCACAGTCCGCATGGAGCCAAGAAACGTAAGCTATTCCCGTTGATGTGATTGGTACATCTTTGCACATGGGCAACTTTAAGTACAGGCACTGCTATCCCGATTCCAGAGGAGCAATACACTGCTCATCATGTGCAACACCAGAAGTCTGTCAGCATAGTATACCCCCACGGACTAGCGCCAAGGTGACCGTTTCTTTTAAAACACAGTGCCCGGGGGGCGTGGCCAAGATGGCCGGGTGAGCGGACGCTTCTTCCCGCAGCTCTTCCGGCCCGACTAGGCCCGAGCCCTTTTTCGTTAGCTTCTCTCCCCCCGCTGAAGCTCAGCGGCTGAGAGACGGGCGGCGGAGACCTTGGGACACACATTGATGCTACTTTGGCCCCGATCGCTCCGGCGGAAGCACGCTAAAAGACCGATTGCAGGACGGAGGTGCGCCTAGGAGGCAGAGCAGAGCGGGGCGCTGTCCGGATGCCTCGGCTGGGGCCTGTTGCTGATATCTAACGATCTGGAGTGAAGCTCGCCCTGGTGCTCGACGGGGATTGTCAGAGGGACAACGGCTGTGTGACTCCGCTGCGCAAGGACTCTGCCGTGTGATCGTGGTGGTGCTTGGACTTGCGGTGGTGGCCTCTCATGTGGTGCGGACCCCGGCCCCGAGGCCAGTTGGCGACAATGCTCCAAATCGGAGCCAGGTCTACTGCCTCTCCTCTCTAGTTGGACGGCCCTGGATAGAACTTTCCTCTGTATACCTGGCTCTTAGAATGGCCCTGGTGGCATCGCCGGGCCTGGACGATCTACCCGGCCCCGCCCAACCGCCATCTTGTCTTCACGGCGACGGTGACGCAGCTCTCCTTTGGTGTCGCTTGAGGTTGTCTCCTACACCTCTGCTTTTGCACGGCTCTCCCTTCCTGCGGGACGCGCCAGCCGGGGGTCCCCTAGCGGAGGTCCCTGTTGAAATCTTGGCTGGGCACCGATCGGCTCTCTGTGACTAGACTGGCCCGCCATTTTGTCATCTGTGGCGCAGGTCCCCTATCTGGCCGGGAATTCCTTCCTGAGGGACTCTACCGAACGTTGGATACTCATCGAGGGCCGAGCCTACTGTAGGTAGACGAAGCCAGTGTTCCTGCTTTGGCTGAGTGCGACAGCGTACGGGACACGAATGTCCGGTAAAGGAGGATCGAGGAAGGGGGACCGCACCCTGCCGGACATGCTTAGCAGGGCCCAGCAACAGCGGGACAGGGCGCAACCGTCCCCGGGCTCTTCCCGAGCCGCTGCGGACCCGACCGGAGGTGAGCCCCTGTCACGAGGTCCTTCATGGAGGAACTGTTCAGCTCGCTTAAAGCGGACTTCCAGACGCTGAAGCAGGAGGTGGCCAGTGAAGTACGCGAGGTCCGTAGGGAAGTGGAAGGCCTTGGTGAGCGGATGGAGACGGTGGAGGCGGCGGCCCAACGTCGGGACGACGAAATTGTCCATTTGCAACAGGACGTTCTCCGTCTCAGGGAGCAACATGTTGAACTCCAAGCCCATAACGAAGACCTGGAGAACAGGTCGAGGAGGAATAACATACGGGTACGGGGTGTACCGTCTGCAGACGAGGGGACAGACCTGGTGGGCTACTTGCAGGACTTGTTCCGGGAGATTCTGGGAGAGGCCGCGGACTTCCCGATCCGCATCGACAGGGCCCACAGAGTCGGCCGACAGCGACAGTCGGCGGCACCTCCGCCGGACATCTTGGCCTACCTCCCTGACTTTCCGGTGAAGGAGCGCATCATGTCCGAGGCCCGCAGGAAACAACCATTGACGTTCCGAGAGCGACCTGTGGCGCTGTATCAGGACCTGCCTGCCATCACGTTGCAGAAGCGCAGGTCCTTCAAAATTGCAACCGATTTCCTGCGTAAGCATGAGACACCATACTCCTGGGGACATCCCTTTCGTTTGATATTTCGTTGGAACGGGGTACTGCACCAGCTGCGCTCCTTGCAGGATGTTTGCGGCGTCTTGGGGCTCACGGCTGCTGAGGAGGATGGAGCAACACCGACCTGGAGGCGCTCGGATAGAGGGGGACGACGGCGGTCGGCGAGAAGGAGATCGGCGGCGAGTGCCGGGCGGCCTGACTCGCCCACCATCAGAGCGGACATGGCCAGCGCCCTGAGAGAAGCGGCCAGGGACTCTGCCGCCTTGAACGGTGTGGCCTTGACGGCCTAGACTCACTCCGGGGGGAGATGGACATAGCTTCTTCGGTGCCAGGTTTGGTGGTCGGGGGGAGGGCCGGGGGGAGCGGGGGAAGCGAGTGGCTGGACGTCCACTTTTGGTACTTTCTGCAGACTTGTCCGTTTTGGGACTTGACTGGGACAATGGGTTGTTTGTGTTTGAGTTGGAATTTGGCTAGTTGCCATTGGTTCGTTTGGGGTGGGGTCGGGAGTTTTTGTGGGGTTGGGGAAGAACCGTCCGATATTTTCTGTGTTAGCGCTTGGTCCTATTTGGCCTGTCCTGCGCTGCTGCCCTGCGCCCCTCCCCCTCCGGCTGCCTGCCCGAGACATAGCGTCTCCGGACTCCTGGAGATATGTCGTCCCTGAAGGTGGTGACCCTTAATGTCAAGGGTCTGAATAACCCTGTAAAGCGTATGGCGATTTTGTCTCTGCTGGAGGGGACACAAGCTGATATATGCCTCCTGCAAGAAACCCACTTGTTGTCCCGTGACTGTCACAGAATGCGCTCCGCCAGGTTTCCCACCCAGTTTTTCTCCTCTGCTGCGTCCAAGACTGCGGGGGTAGCTATTCTGCTGGCGAGCTCCTTCAAGGGGGAAGTGTTGTATAAATTTGCTGAACAGAATGGGAGGCATTTGGCATACCGCCTCTGCCTGGGGGGCACGTCGTTTACTATTGGCTCCTTATATAGCCCGAATGACCATCAAGAACGCTTTTTGGATTCGGTACTGGTGGATGTAACTGCTTCCCCCGATCGTCATGTTATCCTGGGGGGTGACTTAAACATAGTCTTCGATTCTGCATTAGATAGGTCAGCGCAGCGATTCCCGCAGACTGGGGAACTTTCCCAAGCCGGGAAGGCCCGAATCGCTTACATGGACCTACATGACCTTTGGCGCACCCTCCACCCTACAGATAGGGATTATACCTATTACTCGCATGCGCACCGGACCTACGCACGGTTGGACTACTTTTTGGTTAGTGGACCGATGCGTGCCGCTGCTACGGCGGCGGACATTGGGGTCCTGACACTGTCTGATCATGCACCGGTCGTGGGCACGTTCACGTGGCCGGCGACCTCCCCCTCTCGGGGGGGTGTGGCGCCTTAGGGACACCCTTTTGCACAAAAAAAACAGTTGTAAAACATATTGAGGAGGCAATACGGGAATACCAGGCACACAACAGTAACTCGGACACCTCATTGGCGACACAGTGGACGGCGCTGAAGGCGGTCCTCAGGGGGGAATCCATCTCCATCTCCTCGGCAGAGAACAGGGAGCGGCAGCGGAAGAGGGAGGAGCTGACTTCCCAAGTCCGGGAGCTAGAACAGGTCCACCGCCGTACGGGTGCTCCAAGGGTTTGGAGGCAGTTGAAGGCTGCCAGGAAGCTCCTGTCGGCGCTGGACATGGACAGGGCGGAATACGCGGCGTTACGTCTGAAACATGCATTCTACACAGGGGGGGATAGGTGTGGCAAACTCTTAGCACACAGGCTCCGTGTCGCGCAACAGCGTAATGTGGTGAAGGAACTCTTGGGTACGGACGGGGTGGCTGTTTCCGGTGATGCGACGGTGGCGGAAACCTTTTGTAGTTTCTATGAGGCGCTGTACACCGGGGAGCCCCCCTCGTCGCGGGAAGCTGTGGAATATCTTGAGTCTGTGACCATTCCGGCACTGGACCCCGCTCAGGTGGAATATCTTGAGCGCGATATCCACGTTGAGGAGGTGATTTCCGCGATAGCTAGACTTAAGCACGGGAAAGCCCTAGGCCCGGACGGCTACACGTCCCTGTTTTACAAAACCTTTTGCCCGGTTGTGGCCCCTATCCTCGCCCGGCTGTTTAACTCTTTCTCCGAATCAGGAGCTATCCCACCGGATCTCCTGAGGGCGACGGTCTCAGTGATCCCGAAGCCTGGGAAGGATCGGGCCTTATGTGGCTCATATAGGCCCATCTCGCTCCTGAATGTCGACCTCAAGTTGTACACGGGGATTTTGGCATCCAGGCTGGCCCTGCACCTCCCAGGTCTGGTTGAGGCCGACCAGGCTGGCTTTGTGCCCGGCAGACAAACTGTCGACAATACTAAGCGAGTGACGCACATTCCGGAGAAGGCTTCGCGGATCCCAGGCGAGCGGATGCTGCTGGCGGTGGATGCCGAGAAAGCCTTTAATAGGGTTCATTGGCCTTACCTCGAGCAGGTGCTCAAGAAACTGGGCATCGGTGATAAATTCTGCTCGATGGTTTTCAACTGTTATAGGTACCCTTCAGCGACGGTGAGGGTCAATGGGTGCAGCTCCCGCAGTTTTGCAATCGAGCGCGGCACTAGGCAGGGGTGCCCGCTTTCCCCACTCCTCTTTGCTCTTTACATGGAACCATTTGCCCAGAGGATCCGCCAAAACCCGGATGCAATCGGGATCAAGATGGGGCAGTATGTTCACACGGTCAGTCTTTATGCGGATGATGTCCTGCTGACCCTGGACGATCCCAGGAGGTCCCTTCCCGCCTGTGTCCGCGAGTTGGACGCTTTTTCACGAGTGGCCGGTTTCAAAATGAATATGGGCAAATCAGTAGCTCTAGATGTGTCTCTGGCTGCGGATACTAGACGGGACCTCCAGCGGCTCTTTCCCATGCAGTGGTCATCATCCCTGGTCCCATACCTGGGGATTCTGCTGGCGCCGACGTTACCAGAGATGGTGACGGCTAATTACACCTCTCTTAGTAAGAAGATCAAGGAGGAGCTTGGCCGCTGGAGCAAGGGCCTGCTGTCTTGGCTTGGCAGGATTGCTGCGGTCAAGATGCCGGTTCTGCCCCAGATCCTATACCTTTTCCGAGCCTTTCCGCTCCAGCCTCCAGTGGGTTGGATCTGGCAGACGCAAGCTGACATCCCACGCTTTGTCTGGCAAGGCCGCAAGCCGCAGATGAAGAGGGTTCTCTCCACGCTGGCCTCGGAGGCGGGGGGCCTTGGTATTCCGGACCTCCGGAAATATTTTCAGGCGGCGCAGCTGCGTTACCTTGTGGAGTGGAGCAGATGAGAATCCGATAAGCACTGGCTTTTTCAGGACCAAGCGGTGGCAGGGCGTACCCTCCAGGAAATTCCATTCTTGCGCCGAGTTCAGCGCCCCCCTAACCTCTATGCTTCCTACGTCACGCGGGTTCCCCTGAGGGTGTGGGACACAGTTTGCGAGGTTCGGGAACTCACCACGTTCCCCTCGCCGTTTACGCCCATAGTGGGTAATCCGGATTTCTCCCCAGGGATGGAGCCGGGTGCTTTCTCCCATTGGAGGGCGGCGGGCTGCCGAGCGCTCTTTCAGATTTATGGGTCGGAGGGTGTGGTCCCCTTTCAGCACCTTCAACAGGAGTTCCACTTGCCGGAGTCGGATAGACTGCGATATATGCAGGTCCGGCACTGGGCGCTTCAACCCCAGGTGCAGGACACCGCTGATCGTCAGATAACACCATATGAGCGGTGGTTGGTGACCCGCTTCTCCGATGCTAAACTGATCACTGATCTCTACAAGTTCTTACAGCCCCCTCCGTTTCACTACTATAACCCGGGCAGGGAATTGGGTAGGACACTTAGCCATAGGGAGTGGGACCAGATTGCACACCGTGCGAGACACTCAGCATATCACACTGGCCTCACTGAGACGTTCACCAAGGTGTCCACATACTGGTATTACACCCCAGAGAGACTGCACGAGATGAACAGGCATATCGAGAAGGAGTGCTGGAGAGGTTGTGGTCAGGTGGGGACCCTCTCACATATTCTTTGGGATTGTCCCTTGTTGGCCGCTTATTGGAAGGAGGTCCTTGATGAGGTTGATGTGCATTTTGAAATTGAATTACCGCGCTTTCCGGCGTATGAATTGCTGGGCCTTCCTAATGGCCTGATGTATCCGCTGAAGTCCCGCAGGGGCAGGCAAATCGCGATAGCGCTGGGCTCAGCAGTTCAGAACATCCTACTCCACTGGCGCACCACCACGGTCCCCTCCATCACTGGCTGGTTGCACAGGCTCTGGCATGTGCTGGGCATGGAAAAATTGTCACTCACGGTGGCGGAGGAGATAGACCAATTTGATGAGCTGTGGCAACCCTTTCGTGCGCTTTTAACTACGGAATTTAGGGAACTCACCTGTCCGAGGTACCTCAGGCTCCTAAGGTTGACGCCACCGGTGATTCCAGCAGACTAGGAGGGGTGGCGAGGCTGGGTTCATGGAGGGGGGGGTGCGGTGGGGAGGCAGGGAATGTTATTAGCGGTACATTGGACGGGGGTTGGGGGGTAGTTGGGGGGAGTTGGGGTGTTCGGGGTGGGTTCTAGGGGATGGTGGGTTGGGCCTCTTTGTGTTATTGCTTACTACTCTCTGCTCAGACTGATGGTGTTGACCATGCTCAGATTGGAGGTATTGCTTACATTTAGCTGTTTTCATTTGCTGTTGCTTCTTCTTCCACAGCGGACTGGTCCACCGTCGCACTCATAGTGTCATGCTCATTTCTCTCGCTCAATGTATGTAACCCTAACCTCCTGTTCCCTCTCCCTATGTTTTTGTCTTAATAAAATGCTTTAAACCTAAAACACAGTGCCCGTAAAGATTGGCATCAGCGTTTTAAAACACTGCAAGCTGAAAATGGCCATATGGTGACGACTAATTTTGCTTGCAGGGTGTATTACCGAGAGGACAAGGCAAGGTGAAGACTTCGCTATTCCTGGAGCCTGGCGGGTAGTAGGGCAGAGAGGTAAGGCAGTTGTTACTCAGTGTGAGCCTCTGCACATTCTCCCGACAGCTTATCTCGTTCCAAATGACGAAAACAACCACAAAAAAAAATGTGTGGCATAAAACTTTTTGTCAAGTTGTTTTACTATTTCAAACCCGGTTTAACGCTCGGGGTGGACACCGCCTGTTTCACGAGTTGCTTCTGCTGTTCTCGTTTTATGGAAGCCTGCAGGTGCTGTCAGCTAGGGGGCTGGCGACCTGTGCTTCTGTGAATGCATTTATGGCGAACTTTTGTGTCACTGTGTGCGTAATAGCTAGATCGATGTGTAAACTGTGTGAAGTGGAGCTGAGGCTGGTAAATATGACGAGAATATGCCTTCTGCCCTGGACGTGATGTACCCGGGCTCGTGGAGAAACCAGCGGACATTTTAAGTGTACTGCAGTGCACTGGTATTGCCTTGGGGTATTTTACCAGATAAACTGTTTGTATGATTTGACGTTTCTCTTTTCAAATGGGATCGGAGTTCACATCTCATAGTGTTGAAAGCCTTTATCATAGTAGCCCAGGTTTTAGGTTGAGGTAAATAGAGGAATATAGGTTTAAATACCAGCAGGGCTGGTTCAGCATTTTGTCTGGTAAAACTGGTGCAATCAAATGTCCTGAACCGAACCATATAGAAACATTCACTGCGCATTTTATCTCATTGCTTGGTAAAATTTGTTTTATATATTGCACTTTTGCCATCTCCCGAGTGTGTGAGGGCTTTGTCTCCTCAGTGCGCCTAGGGCTGTCACAGTGGCCCCTTTTGTTAGTGTGCATGGGGTCAGTGACTGTCCTTACTGTATGTGTTGCTGTAGACGGACGATTAAGGCTGGAGGCTACGGACTGAGAGGTATGCGTATGTGAATGTGTGTTTATGAATAGGTGTGAGTTATGTATGAGTGAGTGTGTTTATGTATAGGTGTGAGTTAGCTTGGTCGGGTGTGTGCATGTGACTTTTATTAATTGGTTGTGTGTAAGCATGTGCATGAATGTTTTATGACTCAGAGGGTATGTGGAACTGGTAGGAGTTTATCAGCAAGACAGTGAAACCTTCTTAAAGCTATCTGTGGGAGAATACACATATGTGCAAGTTGTCTAATTAGGTTCGAGGGTGTTTACAGGTGCTTTGTGACAAGTGAAGGGACCATGGCTATCAGTGGAAGCAATGCCTGCAAGTAGAGAATTGGGTGATGTTTAGTCATGTTATGCATGAGGCAGGCCCTGAATTTGATAACTGCTAATGGAGGCCTGGGTAACTCAAATGTGTTGTAAAATGCACCAACTGGCACTTATTTTGAAGTTAGTGTTTCCTCAAAGGCAAAAACACTCCTGGATCCTCTGAAAGTAAGGTGACTTGCACTTTTGCTCGGTCTAATTTGAGGAAGAAAATTACGCCCCACCTCTTTCAAAGTTCAGCAGCCGCCACTGATGTAGCCTTGTGAAGCACACTCTCGCTGAAGGTGACACAGAGGACGCAGCAGCTCTAGACAGGGCACATCACTCAGGGCAGCTCAGTAGGTTGACAGCCTGACGCAGAGCTCCGCCTAGTGCCTAAAGGTCCAATTGTCACGTACTCGCCAGCCCTTGCAGTCCCTGTTTACAGTACTAAGAGGAACTTATGTGGAACTTCATGCCAATCTGATTCCGTTTGCCCCAGCTCCCACCCATTACTACGGAGGACTTGATGCATGTCCGTGAAAGGGGAAAAGGAGTCCCATTTCCAGAGAAGCAGTTCACCCTTGGGACCCACATATCTGTCAACAACAGAGCCCTGGGATGAGAAGCTTTTCTTCATTTATCCACGGCCCAGATATGAAGAACCCCGACCCTGCTCCGAGCAGTGCGCCCCGGTATCACTGGCATCACGAGGAGCAGATTCTGATGGGGAGTACAAAAGTACACAGCAACAGGGAGGATACTATCTGCCGCCTTAAGACACCGACATTTACCCAAAACGCATTAATATCCAGGGTTTTGTCTCTCCCCTTCAGATGCTCGTAGCTTCTGTGTTGTGACACTTGTTTAGTGTAGTCATTTTCAGTTTTAGTACACATACGCCCTTAGCTAGTCCAGCCTATGTAGCCAAAGTAGTTTGCATTGCAGATCCTGTAGTTCTCCTTTCCTACATGTCCCAGCATGCAGTGTGTTGACTTGAAAGGCAGGAAGGAATGTGACCACATCACATTATTTCACCTTTAAATTGCCGACAATCCCATACGTATCGTGGTTCATTTCAAAACACACTCATCCCTTTAACTTTATTTTGTGTCCGCCAGTTTACCAGGGCCAGATATTTCCCACAGCCGCTTTCCCCGAATGTTTGTAAAAGAGAACACCATTGTTTACAAACAAGACGAGAAACGGATTATGCAGCAGATAATGTGTGAGTATGTAAACCAGCGTGTCGCAGAGTAACTTCTATGAAGCATAAAACAACCGATCGGCATGCGCAGCGGCAACAAACAACCAGAACCCGGGGACTTTGAGATGGCTTCTTGGATTTACGCCACTGGTTTTATACCAGCATCACAAGTCCTGTGTTCAGGACCGAAGCTATTAATGTGCGGCAGGTCCAGTGGCACCGGGGCCGAGACTGTCCTTTTTTTGCACCAGGGTCCCACTAGTTTGTGTTTTTACCCACGCCTTTGACCCTGCACCCACTCCCCCCCCACACTACCCATACTTTTTAATGCACTTCGACCTTTGATGACATGGTAGGCGCATCCTTCGTCACATGGCTTCTCAGCGCTAGCACATCCCGCTGGCCTGCTCTCCCACGAAGCAGGCACATCCCTGCATGTTTATCAATCCCCGGAGGCAGTGCCTGTGAGAGCCGGGATGAGCTGGAAACAACCCACACCTGCAGTGTGAGAGACAGTGTGTATGAGAGACAGCAGTGTGTGTAAGAAAGACAGCAGTGTGTGAGAAACAGCAGTGTGTGTGAGAGAGAGACAGCAGTGGGTGTGTTCAAGGCAGAGTCAGCAGTGTAAGAGAGACAGCAGTGTGAGACCTTTTATTTATGTTTTGGTTTTTGAAACATAAATAAAACAAAATATTTGCAATGTCAATAGCACAAACTTGCGTAAATACGTGACCTATTGCATTGAAAATGGTGCTGGTGCTGGTGTCCGTCCCCCCACCCCGCTCTTCCTGGTTGTGCTGGTGTCCGTCCCCCCCACCCCCGCTCTTCTTCGTTGTGCAGGTGTCCGTCCCTCCCACCCCGCTCTTCCTAGTTGTGCTCGTGTCCGTCCCCCCCACCCCCGCTCTTCCTGGTTATGCTGGTGTCCGTCACCCCCCACCGCCGCTCTTCCTGGTTATGCTGGTGTCCGTCAACCCCCCACCGCCGCTCTTCCTAGTTGTGCTAGTGTCCGCCCCCCCTTACCCGCTCTTCCTGGTTGTGCTGCTGTCCGTCCCCCCCCACCCCCGCTCTTCCTGGTTGTGCTGCTGTCCGTCCCCCCCCACCCCCGCTCTTCCTGGTTGTGCTGCTGCCCGTCCCCTCCCACCCGCGCTCTTCCTGGTTGTGATGCTGTCCGTCCCCCTCCCCCCCCCCCCCGCTCTTCCTGGTTGTGCTGCTGTCCGTCCCCCCCCCCACCCCCACTCTTCTTGGTTGTGCTGGTGTCAGTCTCCCCCACCCGCTCTTCTTCGTTGTGCAGGTGTCCATCCCCCCCACTCTGTCTGTGTGAGAGTGGCTATGTCTGTGTGAGGGTGGCTCTGTGTAGGTGGCTCTGTGTGTGTGAGGGTGGCTCTGTGTAGGTGGCGCTGTGTGTGTGGGTGGCTCTATGTGAATGACTCTGTGGGTGGCTCTGTGTGTCTGTGTGGGTGTGTCTGTGTGGCTCTGTCTGTGTGGCTCTGTCTGTGTGTGTGTGGCTCTGTGTGTGTGTTTGTGCTCTGTGTGTGTGTGCAAATGCAATAGGTCTCGCATTTGTGAGAGATTAAGCTATTGGCATTGTGAAGGACAATGCCATTTATTTATCTGTTTTCAAAACCAACACATAAATACAAAATTTGTCATTTACAATGCCAATAGCTCTAACTTTTACAAAGGCGAAACCGTTGCATTGTAAATGCTTGTCTTGTGTATGTGAAAATGTACGAAGAACCTAAAGTGGAAACAGCATTGAGTGGAGCTTGTCAGTTAATGAGTCGTATATTACAATTACAGCTGATATCTGATGAGGGATTTTCAATGCCAGGGACTGTATTTTGCGCAAACTTGAACCATGTGCCTGATTGCAATGAATTCGCTGCTCCAGGAAAAGCTGCAAACCTGAGGCAGCACATTCACTGAAATACGGAGTGGTTAATTTAATAAGCCGTTCCATGTTTCACAGTGCCGGCAGCACCCGACCACACTTCAGTGAGGGGAGAGAGATCCCCCAGAAGGCAGGTGCAGTAAGTGACTGCACCCGCCTGCAGGGGGTTGCCTTGGGGGTTTCATGGGATACCCTTTGTCCCCTCCAGAGGGCTACCCTCTGTGGCACAGTGACAGTGCGCTTTCTGACTGCTTCTTTGCCTTTGTGCACACGTCCATAATACGGCGTGGGCACAGAGGCAAAGGGATTCCCTCATTTGCATGGTGCCACTCCCCCCATTTAAATTGGGTTATGTCCTCTTGAGATCGCACTGGTGCTGCAGGTGCGCCAGCTCTATAAGTATTACAGAAGGACCGCACAAGTGTTTGAGGCACCTTCTGTGATACCAAAGTGTTCTGGGGGCGCACACGCCCATTGCGCCCCCATTTTTTTGTGTGTAATACGGCCCTAGGAGTGTGGAGTGATCACAGGTTGGAATTTTAATGACCCATTGAACATGAACAGATTTACCTAGAACAGAGCAGCTTTTAGATTTCGAGGACAATTGTGTTGCCATAGAGTCGAAAAAGGGTATTAGAATATTGTTATGGAAAACACATTAAGTCAACACCATGAGGGAGTGAGGTTATTTCAAACGAGGCCTTAAAAATGAAAACCTCAGGAGCCAAGTCTCAGCAATGTCGCTGAAAGGCTTACTCATCCAAGTATTATCCATAAATTAACCACTTCTCCAAATCTTTTATGCAAAGCAAAATGTCAAAAAATATAATTCACTTTTGATAAGAGCTTAAATGCTCAGAGAATACGGAGACTTTCAAATGCCACAATCTATGACACTGAAATCTCTCCACAGAACTCCCTTCAGTTAGTGCATCAGTCAGGAAATGGCTTCATAAACCTCCCCAGCTCACCCACCCTTCAAATTTAAGCGCCTTTCTCTAATTAACTTGTTTGCTTTCATTATCAATCCAGGATTTCCAGGTCTAGCACGGCTGAGATGCTCAGACTTAAAAAAAAAAAGAAAAAATCAAATGAGACAGGACAGATGGCAATTAAAAAAGAAACACAGCAAAGAGCTTTGAACTCACATCTTCATAAATGTCAAAGAAGGTTGCCACCACAGCATCTTTGATTTGATTTAGCTCTGAGGGCTCCCAGTACACGTTAAACACACGCCCCACACTCTTGCAGCTTGCATTGGTACATGGCACGTTCTCCAGTAGAAAAGCTTGCCTGTTGCTGGGAAAGAGAAAAAAACAATTTTACAAAATGTGGTACAAAGCGAAATATCGCAAACATATAATGAAAGGACATGAATGAACGCGGTTCTATTTATCGCACAATACAGGGTACACCACGCTACAAATTGTTTCACTTTTAGAAAGGAAGAATGTAACCAGAAATTGCTTTGTGAAAGCAGGTATATCTATTTACTGGCCCGGCAATCTCTACAATGCTTAGGCCGTGAGAAGCCTCTCCACGAGCAAGCTTTTTGAAGATGAAATCAGGGAAACCTGTATGGGGTAGACCACGTAGCTCATATGTCTCTTTAAAGGTGCATTTCCAGGGCTAGACTTGGGAAGCAAAACCAGCCCTGGCACAAATGCTCAAACCAGACCGCTGCCTCTGTCTTCTTGCGCTCTCTATTTTCTCTATCTTCTCCTTTCTGATCGCATTCGCACTACCTTCCACCTCCTTCCCTCTCTTTCTCGGTCTCTTGAAGCCTCCACATGGCTGCTGCAATGAGTCTCGTAAGGCTGGGGAAAGTCACTGAGACACCAGGAGAGTCCCTGGGATGGGACATAGGGGGGACCGAGCACGTCCTATCAGGTTTTCAGCACTGCTCGAATAAAAGAGAGACTATGTATGTATGTGTTAGTTACATAATGTGACACTAGCCAAAAGGCAGCTGAGTGCAGCATCAAAGACAAGGATACAGTCAACGAGGAATGGGGGGAAAGGTTGTTTATGGCAACAGAAGGGTAATTTTACTGCATGGTGATATAATGTTCTTTCATGAGGTGCGTCTTGAACTCTTTTCTAAATTGTAGCAGGACTGGGACAGTCCTGATGGTTACAGGGAGGTTCCAAATCCATAGTACATTAACGTAAAATGCCTGTGGCCTTGCTTTTTTCTTCTTACAATTCTTTTCCACATGCCTGCTGGTGACTTGGTTGTGGGTGTGCCGAGAGTCATAGAGATGGTAAGCAAGCTTGTCATTCTGGCAGGCGGGGTGCTAGTTGTGATGGCTTTATAAATGATGCAGCAGGTTTTGAAAATGGTGAAGGCCGGTAAAGGTTGCCAGGTGGATAGGGGTGATGTGATCATATTTTCTCATGGAGTTCAATGGAGAATACCATCAAATGGGTTGAGGGCAGTGTGGAATGTGGGCAGCCATAGTGATGAGATACTACTTTCTCTCATTTATCAACAAGCCAGGCTATAACAGCGACAGGACCCTCTTGAGAGTTAAAGACCGCTTACAGGAAGGATCTCTTACATAGAAGCAGTTTAAGTAGGACAAACTGTACATCATTTTCTGATGAAATGGAGACGACCACCACAAAAATCATTTAGTGAAACCACAACAATCACTTAGTGAAAAAACAAAGGGCTTTCTATATACTCGTTAGGGGTTGTCCCTGTTAGAGATGCTTGGATCTACCTGTAGTTGGAAAACAATGACATAGAAATAAGAGCCCTTTGGGTTGTTTGAACCAAGTCAGTCATCCATGTGTGGTGGCAAGAGCATTGGGGTTCAATTCCCCAATATTACAGATTTGTCAGGCTGAAGGAGGCTGTATCAGAGCAAATCCGGGTTAAACTAAACCCAGCCTTGAGCATATGTTCTACTGGAAAAAGCAAGGGGCAACCCCCCAAAATGATCTTCTGCCGTGCAAAACTGTTTACCTACACAACAGAAGCTGGATAATGGCTCTCTAAGTCAGGAAACGGAGATAAAGTCGGTCAATCTGGAGTGTCATACATGATGGCCTCCAAGAGTGAGCCATCACTGCCTGTTTCTGCTCCTATATTGCTTCCAACACTTAGCACTGGCAGAAGGGAGTGATGGTCCCCTTGGTTAATACAGGTGGGGCAGTCCTGGAATATGCTCATACAAAGAAGCAGGCCGACTTAGAAAAGCATTAGAAGCTGGCTGGAAGGAGATAATTAGTACATACTCAATTAGGAAAGCCGAGCTTATGCACTCTGTAAATTGATCATTGGTGGACATAGTATAGAGTTTATCACCATCAAGGCAAAGGTCAAAAGTTGATACCAGTCAGGGCATTGTGTGGCGAGTAAGATGACTTAAACCACACATGGCCTTGCCCATCTGTTTCCAGATTACTACCCTGGGAAAAAGTGCAACAGCCCTAATGCGGAATCAATGTGATTACTCACGTTAAAGACTATTTGAAAGAAAACCTTCAGAGAGGGCAGGCAAAAGGTCTAGCCAGCCTTATTGTGGAGTCAGTTAGAACAGAGTCATGTGTGGGAGGAATAATGTTAAAATGTCTTGGAATGGGTGCTCGCTAAAGACGGCCAGAGAAATGTTATGAATCAGCAAGTTATATGGGGATGGCGGCACTCCTCATCAAACTGTTAACCAACGCAACCTGTGATTCTAAGAACGTTGTTTACCTACTAAAATGTCCTTGCGGATTACCCTACGTAGGGAAAACTGAAAGAAAAATCAAAGTCCGTTTGACGGAACACAAGAGTACCATCAGAAACAAGACCAAAAAAGCACCACTTGCGGCTCACTTTACCTCACATCACCATAACGTGAGTCAATTGCGGTTCCTTGTTTTAGAGATTGTACCGCTGAGACCAGGCATGGACAATAAAAAAAGACTCCTTCAAAGAGAAACTGTTTGGATAAAGAGACTTGACGCTTGCCAGCCTAGAGGTCTTAATGATAGGATTGAATATAGTTGTTTTCTCTAATTAACATGTTGTCTTACTTGCTGTAAGCTTTTTCTTGATTCTTCTGATTCCCTGTTCCACTATCTTCTCCTCCTATCACTACTTTTCCGTCCTGATCCCTCTTCCAGTTTACTTTCTTAGATGTCCATTTGGGTTGCCTAACACCTCCCACACTCTCTTTTTTGATCCCCAATACAGTATATTATGGTTTTTGTTGTATTTGCCCTCTCAGGACCTTTTTGCCTACTCCTTAACCTCTGTTTCTGTGCACCTGTTGAGATTTTCCACTTTGCCTTTACCCTCCCTAATCCGTGGATATTTTCTTTCCGTTTAGTATATTCTTTGTTTCTTTACATTCTCTCATTTTCCATAATCCTTTGGTAATTTGCTCTATTTTCACCTTTCAGAATGACTTAACACCGTTTTTTATCCCAATGGTATTTACGTCTTGTTCAATGTATAATTACAGTCTACCTTAGTGTACTTTGTTGTAAATCACACTGGTTTGTGTAATTGTTTTCACCCCCTTGCTAGTATATTTTCTCACTTTTCTATGATTTTCCTCTTTCGTTATTATAATAATGCAGATTGAGTTCTTGTGTTGATTGACTCTTCCAAGATGGCCGCCGTCATGTGCTTGTACACCGTGTTTACCATTTTCCGAATTCGTTTGTGATTTAGTCTAGTAACTGTTGTCTACACTTTATTTTACACACTTTCTCCATTCTTTTCCTGGGGCTTCGTCTTAATACACTTTTGGTTTACCACTTCATGTTTCCATCATCGGTGTGTTTACCCCTCCTCGATATGGTCCGTCTTCAATTTCCCTTAACTTTATTTTCTTCCGTGTTCATTCACGTAACGCTGACCTACGAGTTAGACTGGTTATGCGTTCTTTCACGCACAACATCTGGTAAGCCCTGAGCATGGGATATCTTTTTTCTGTTTTCCGTTTAATTACACGGGCGTGCTATTTGTAACGCGACCTGCCTCAGCCACTCGTTATTTTAATTTGTGTTTATACTACAGTCTTTCACGTTCACGGGTGATGTGCTCACGATCCTCGTGCTGCATACATCGTTTAGACTTCATGGGTTCTACAGCTTCACAGCCTTTTTAGGTTTTGACTGGCCATGCGCTTGGCGCATGTGCCAAAAAACCTCTTGAGTTGTGTGTGTGAGTCGGGATACGCCCCCTCCTCCGATTGGCTAGCTCCATAAATGGAGGCTAGCCATTGGGAGAGGGCTCCGTCCGTCAATCTCGGACCAGATTCGAGGGCGTTCCCGAGAATCTTTGGCTTTTGGCGACGTCAGCCGAAAGCCAGTTCTCGGGAACGCCCCCGAGTCTGTTCCGGCATTGACGGCACCCACCCCCCGTCCCTTGCCGATTTTTTTTGAGCCCCCTGGCAGGTGCCCACCCTGCCAGGGACATTGCCGCCTTTGAGCGAGTGCCACCTCGCTTTATATTTTAATTTAATTGAAGCCGGTGCCCACCCGGCATTGCCCCGTGTTTACACCGCCGCCGGCCCGGTGGGAGATTAGGAGGCGCTGTCCGGCCTCCCGACCCCAGGGCCGCGCTGCAATTGGCCGCGACCCGGAAGTCAGGCAGGCCGGGGGCGGGACAAGCGGAAGTGCCGGCCTGTGTTGCGTAGGTGCGTCACCAACTTTGAGGGGGCCAAGCCAGGCTCGTCTGAGCTGCCGCAGTAAGGTAAAGGTAAGCTCGGGGGTGGGGTGGGGGTGTTCTGCAACCCTGGCGACATGCTCACCTGCTGCCCCTGTCGCCGTGGGCCTCTGTAGCGAGCTGGCCGCACCCACATCTCCCGAGAACAGAGGGCCGGACTGTGCCCTCCTCGTCGGCATTTACTCATCTCACGGTATTCATTCATGCATCTCACGGTATTCATTTCTTTATCACACGGTATTATTTACGTATCTCACGATAATTCTGTATTTTTATTTTCCCCCATTATGTCCGTATCTCCGCGCTGCCCGCAGCGCGCCCGCTCTGGCGCAGATTAAAGCGCCCTCCCTGGCTCGTTAGTGCGGATTAAAATCAGACACACATGAGCGGCGGCGCAGCCCTTGCCTCCCCGTGTGACACTGATGCTGCACCGCCCTCCTCCCCGGGTGACACTGTTGCTGCGCCCCCTCCTCCCGGTGCGACACTGGTGCTGCGCCCCCTCCTCCCCGTTCCCGCCCCCCTACCTCGCTCTCCGTGTCTAGTTGCTAATTAAGCCGCTCTGTTCCCATAGACCGTGATAATATCTGACTTTTCCAGCTGCGCTCGCAGACACCTGCTGCACGCGCCTCACTTCCTTACAGTGCCTTCACTTAACTATAATATCCTGACCAGTCCGCAGCCTTTTTTTTAGCCGGATCAACCCCCCCCCCCCCCACCCACCCACCTCACTCCGGAACGCTCTAAACCCCTGCGCTCACCCTTCTAACCCCGGAATGCCTAAATCCCCTCTCTTACATATACCAGTCCAGCTGCACCCGCTCACTCTCGCTACTGTAGCGCCCAGTAGCCTCTTGATTTCTTGAACCGTTTAATTCCACTTGATCACCCTCCAGCCGCAAAGCCTCATGCTCCTCTAACTTGCACCAGTCCAGTCTCAACTGCTTACCATCAACCGGCAGCGCCTGGAAGCCCCTCGCTTCGCTTACCTGGACCAGTCCACCTCCTACGTGTTCACAGTCCTGTCCATCCCCAGCGGCTCGATCTCCTACCCGCACCAGTCCCGTTCCTCTCCCGCTCACCCACCACCTGTAGTACATGTAAGACACTCACCCGCGCCCCTACCCCAGCCGCAGCGCCTAGAAGCCCCTCGCTTCGCTTACCTGTCCCAGTCTAGTCCCGCTTGCTGACAGTCCATCCCCAATGCCTCGAGCTCATCTTACCCGCACAAATCCCGTTCCTCTCCCGCTCACCCATCCGCTGCAGTCCCTGGAAGACATTCTCCAGCGTCGCATCCCATCCACAGCGCCTAGAAGTCCCTCGCTTCTCTTACCTGTCCCAGTCCAGTCCCACTTGCTCACAGTCATCCCCAACGCCTCGAGCTCCTCTAACCCGCACCATCCCGTTCCTCCCCCGCTCACCCACCCCACCACCTGCAGTCCCTGGAAGATCTGTCCACACTCTGAGATCAGCTCTGTCCTCACTCCTCCACCTTGCTGAGCTCTGTCCACTGCTGAAAGCGGGGCGCGCGTTGTCCACCCTTCGCCAGTGGATCTGTCCTGTGCACTCCTCTGGGATCCAGTGGTACAGTCCTCCGCCCCTCCGTGTAAAGTTGGATGTGTCTTTGCTCTCGGTCGCAGATCTTCTGGCCACGCCCCTTTCCCACGTGCTCCGCGGATGCCTCACTGGTGTCTGTTCGGATCTGGTCATGATTGGGTCTCGCTGTGATCTGGGACCAGTTGTTTCTTTCTTTCTACGCCGTGATCCGTCGCTCCCGCTGTCCTGCTCGCTGTCCTTTCGATGCTATCCTATTGGGATCCGGCTCCCGTCAGCATTTTCATTTGGATCAATTATCCTACTCCGCTGGGATCTGTTCCTCCACCCTTGTTCAGTTCAGATATATTTCTCTTTTTCCTATAAGATCTATTCCTCTTACTCCGCTGGGGTCTGTTTCTCTTATTCCGCTGGGATATATATAATATATAATATATATATACATATATATTTATGAGCTTATTTTGCTGGGGTCTGTCCCTCTTCTTCCCCCGTGGGATCTGTTGCTCTCACACCGCAGGGATCAGCCCCGCCCCCTCTTCTTCCAGTGGGATCTGTCAGGGTGCTCCTTGCTTCGCCCGTTACTTCTTCGGACCTGTGGGTGTCTGTGCTGCCAGGGTCTGTGTAAGTCACGCCAAGGGTCCTCCTGTCGCCTAGAAGCCCCCGCAAGGTTTGCAGCGCTCAGGGAGCCGTTTCCTTCCCTCCTTTTGAAGTTGCCGTTCGCATTGAATCCAGGCTGCACTCTCTGCGCTCCGGTGGCAGGGAAGTTAGTGAGAGGCTGGATCGGACCCAGAGTGTGAGCCGGGATGCGGGGACAGCAGCGCACGTGCCGGCAGCACTCAGAAGTGACATCCACAGGACTTATACTCAAAATACTGACGAGCACTGGCTGAGCAGTGGACCCCCGAGGCAGGTGTGTCTCAAAAGCCCGTGCCTCCTTCTTTGTCTTGTGCGCACCACACTGACACTGCAGGGTGTGTCCTTGCTAAGGTGCAGTGCAGCTAAGCTGTGAGGAGCCTGCTGCCACTCTCACCTCTGCAGCAGAGCCTCGGCTTGCAGTGTGTGTGTGAGGACAGTGTGGGAGCTCAAAGTATGTGCGGATGGACCTCACACCCCGCAGCAAGTGTTGGCAGTGTGCGTCATTGTGGAGAGAAGGGAATTGCACTGGAGCTGGTGGTGTTCGTATGGGGCGTACCCCTACTGCCCGAGTGTGTGAAAGGGAGAGTGTGAGGGCGGACAGTGTGTGATGAGACCGCACAGCTGCAGGCGCTGGACGTCTATGTGTGGATGTGCGTGGAGTACAGTGTGTGGTGGCAGGCAGGGCACGTGCTGAGACACTTCTGTAGGAGGTGCGGTTTCTGGTGGGGGTGGTAGCGGTGCGGGGATGGTGGAGTACGGGGAAGGCAGTGTGTGCGTGCAGAAGGAACAGCAGGGGCTAAAGATACGTTTGGGTTGAAGGATGGCAGCTGGTGTATGGCTTGCTGCAGGAGGTGGCGGTGTGTGACTGTGTAGGGGGAGGGTGGTGGGGGCTGGCAGTGGGTATGACGGTGCTGGAGGTAGAGGTGCGTGACTGTGCAGGGGGAGGGGAGGGCTGCCAGTGTGCGTGACGTTGCGCGGGAGGTGCGTGACAGAGTGGTGAGAGCGGGCAGGGTGCGTGCTGACTGTCCAGCGGACACCTCCTCAGTCTCCACAGACACCCCCTCAGATTCTGCAGACACCTCCTCAGTCTTTGCAGAGCCTCCTTAGTGACATTTCTGGTAACAAACTAGGAAAAAACAGTTTGACAGAAATGCATCTTCTCCGTTAGGGATTCCAGGACCAACACTTGGGTGTCTGTGGGTGATGCCCCGTGTTGCCATTCTCTTGCTAAGCGTGGTGGTTGTGTACTGCTTTAAGCTTGGCGCATGCAGGAAGTAAGGCACTTTGTGGTGTGTATGTAGTTTGAGGGCAGAGAGTTGTAATATACCTTGCGTGCAGCATCTAACTGGCTCCAGAATGCTCTCTCCCCTGACCTTCGGTGTACCGTGAAGGGCCGGCGCGAACTGGACCTCTAAGTTCCCCTCTAGTCACGCTCCCGCCATTGCTTGTTTCGACCTTTTAAAATGTGGCATCGATGATGCACTTAGCACGATCGCCGTGAGCGGCAGCGCCTGGGGCCTTAGTCCTTATGACGTTTATTTGTCGAGGTGAATATAAAAATATTGTCATTGGAGTTTTTTGCTTTCGGCGCGAGTTACCTCCATCAGTCAGGCGGTACATGAAAGACCCAGGCATATTTGCCATGGTGTGGACAGGGTTGCCCAAAAGCTTAGCGATGCTGGACGCCCCTCCCCTTTCCGATTTCCCGGCTTGGAGTTAAAACCTTGTTGGCGGCGGACCCTCCCCCACTTAATGCTGGACATGCCATGCGTTCTGGCCAGATCCCTTCACTGTTGCTCCTTTTTACTTCAAAAACATATGCATCCCAATCCCCTTAAACAGCCTTTTTTGCATTTTCGCATTTTTGTCTAGGAGTAGGCCCCACCCCACCGTGACTTGCTACCACCTCTGCGTGCTCCCGACCCCCCCACCCCCCTCCACCCCTGTATTCCTTCACTTTCCTTGCACCCCCGCAGTCCGGGACACCCTCACCCCACCGGCGCCCACCCTGCCCCCATCCCCCCACGTCCTTCAGACATCTGAGCCCCCAGCTCCAAGCATAGCCCCCCGTCTTGTCACGCCACATCCTCTGCTCCTGAGCCCCAGCCCCGTCTCCGCAACCCTCAACGAGCCTCTAACCATTCGCCAGCGCCACCCCTTTTCCGACCACCCGTTGTTAATGTCAGCAACAGAAAACCTGTAAATTGGACTGCAGTCTAGATTAGAAGTGGATGCTACAAACTGGCCGAATACAATATACCAACTGAGAATGTGTGGCATGCTAGTGAAAATCAAATAATAAAGAAAACATAACACAGCGTGCTAACCGAAATGCACTATTCTGTAGTTTTGTCAAAAAACAAGTGTTGCGAGTAGCCAACTCAAAGGTATGCTTTCTTTGAAATCTAAAGGAACTAAGGAAAAATGCCCTCAGTTTTGTAAAGCGCCGACTTTCATCTTGCAATCACGTAGTAAATAAAGTCAGTTACTAACGGCAGCCCGCGTTGAACACCATCTGACATGTGAAGGGTATAGAGTGAACGGTCCTAGGTAGTTTACTAATTCGGAAGCAGTTTTGTTCAACTTGCAGAAAGTCGCGTTGTATTTCACCAGCACATCCAGGTTACACATAGGGTGCACACGCCCTCCGTACATGCCTTTCTTACATTGCTAACTCTGAAGTGATCCTTTGGACTTCACACAATCTGATCTGTCATGTGCACTTTCGTTGTACTATATATAAAGTATTCTGGTACCCAATCTTTTCCTTAACTGAGAACGTAATTTGTGCACTCCTCTACCCATCTCCTGCCATCCTGTCTCCCTCCGTTCCCAGCATGCCCACCCCGAAATGCAAACGTACTCCTCCGCATTACTCTTGCCACTGCCATAACCACCGCCAATACACCCTTCCTGAAAACCATTCTTCGGACTTTAATTTGTTGTTCATTGCGCTCTCACTGCCGGGAGGAGGAGTGGGATCTTGGGTGGTAAATAAAAAAAAATATTGCACCAATTTATCCGGAAGCATTGTTTGGAGGGTACGTGTAAAAATACTGTAAAACGTAAGATTAAAGTCGGATGCGGTTTCCGATAGTAATGACTCATTGTAGCAAGCAGACTAGCAATCGTGATGGGCATGTGAGGCCATTGAAAAGGAGCGCTGCATTTACTTCCGCCTTAGTAACGCGTTGGACGGTGACGTCTTCTTAAAGCCCCAGCCATGTACTGGTGTCCATCCCCGTTGTATTGAAAAACGTGTTGCTATAGCTCGTCAAGTTTACTGTGTATGAAGTGGCATGTTTTCGATGTGTTATGTCTTAAATCACTTTTAAATGCCCGAACTCCGTCCAGATCGTGGGTTCTGGTAGCAAGGTGAATGTAATGCATTTTGGTCCAGTAGCCCCAGCACCATTTTGGTCACTTTGTATCACATCTTAATGCCAAACAATACCAGGCGCACGCACGGAGCATGCGTAATAACACATTATAATCTTACACATGACGTGTCATTTTGACAAAATTACTCATTTTAAGTACCTTATACTTGGGGGGGCTTTGTGTGGCTGTGTGTGTGGGGGGGCTTTGTGTGGCTGTGTGTGTGGGGGGGGCTTTGTGTGGCTGTGTGTGTGTGGGGGGGGCTTTATGTGGCTGTGTGTGTGTGGGGGGCTTTGTGTGGCTGTGTGTGTGGGGGGCTTTGTGTGGCTGTGTGTGTGGGGGGCTCTGTGTGGCTGTGTGTGTGGGGGGCTCTGTGTGGCTGTGTGTGTGGGGGGCTCTGTGTGGGTGTGGGTGTGTGTGTGGGGGGCTCTGTGTGGCTGTGTGTGTGGGGGGCTCTCTGTGGGTGTTTGTGTGTGTCATTTGCGAGATAAAGCTAGTGGCATTGTAAATGACAATGCCATTTATTTATGTTAAAAAAAACATAAATAAAAATGTCAAGAGCAATGCCAATAGCTCTAACTTTAACAAAGGCAAAACCATTGCATTGTAAATGCTTGTTCTAATTTTGTTTCTTTCTGCATAAGATTGACTAGACCCTTTTTATATCCATTTCATCACGTGGTTTTCATATTAACTCACATGGACTTTGGCATACTCTCACATTTAGACTTCTGTTTTTTCTAAGTGCTTGATAAGTCACTTTGTTGGTTTTATTATGTGTCTGCCTCACTTACACACCAATTTGAGTATTAACCCACTGGTTTGGACATCTATTTAGTTGTCTCTTTGATCATTCATTTCTTAGTGAAGTGTACATATTGTGGTAGCTAGCTCCCCTTCCTGATACCAAGTTTTTCATTTTCAGATTGTTAATTGTCCCCTGATGAAGGGCCACGTCCCGAAATGCATAGGGATACTACCGATACAATTGGATGTTCCTGAACTATAAATTGCATTCACCGTTCTGCTATAGAGTCACTATGATGTAATATGTGACCTACAAAATAAACTCATCCAAAAATGGATTACCAATGAAAAAGATATTGTTGTGTTCCTGTACCTTGATTACTATCATTGGAATGTACTAAAAGGAGCCCTTGTCTCCTACAGGTGTGCCTTAGGAAGTAGTGTAGGTGTTTCCTGCACTCCCTTTATTCTTGAGGAATAATGTTAAGACACCATCTTTCCTACCGAATTAAGGAACCCGACACCCTCCTTCTGCAAGTAGGCAGAAGCCAAGGACACAGGGCTCTTACACTTTAGATAAGAGTTGCAGCAACCACACAAATGTTCAGCTTTGTTGTCACATTCCTTTTATGTTACTGCTGGTCTAAGTAAAATTCGGTATTTATTGTCTAACTACACAATGATGAGTTAATTGTGTAATAACTGCCTGCCTGAGCTGGTTAATTGACTTTTTACACATACTCTTCTATTTTATAAAGTAACACAATTTTTCATCGGTTTGTCCCTTCATGGCCTCTTCTGCACTAAAACATACATTTATAAAGGTATTTGAATTCTGAAAAACCTTTTATTTTTCCAGAATACAGGTTTTAAGACAGTATTCGCTTTTTTAAACTAAGTTCATGTTTGTCCTGACAACCATTTTCTCAAATTCAGATCTAACAGCCTGCAACAAAACTGTAAGTCGTAGCATCTAGGGCTGATGTATTCACTTTTCTTTCATTTTTATCTTTACTTATGGCAAACATTGATTCTCCAACTTCTTCCAAAATGAAAAAATAATTAAAACAAGGGTTTATTAATAAATTAGGAATGCGCTGAACTGGGGTACCCCGAAATTAATATTTGAAACGTGTGATTAAAGCTCGTCGGAATATTTTAATGACGGAAAGAAAATGGTAACATTACAAATACAGTCCATAGGTGGGGAATTTATTTAACTGCTAGGTAACATAGAAACGTTTTCTAGTGAAAACATGGCCCACACATTTGGGCTCCTCTCATACCAAACTTCGACTGTAGTCACTCTTCTTAATAAACGCAATTGGGACTGAACTGAGATTTGGTCGTATTTCCTTATTTGCCCTCCGTACATTAGATTGAAATGGTATTGCATGCTGCTCTAAAGAACAGTCAAATCCTCCAAATCCCATGGCCAAATTGACCTTTGAAATTTCCTCGTCTCTTCCTCTCATGAGGATGAGGATCTAGGTCCATCTGAAGAGGCTGATGGAGATTGTGTAGATGCATAAGGAAGGAAAATCCTAGGGCCTCAGCGCCCAGTAGAACGTCTGGAGCAAGCTGCAGTGTTGATATTACAGATTGTGCTTCCATAGTCTGAGGCAAGTGGCAGCAACATCAGTAAAGATGATAGGGTCTTAAATTGGTCCCACCACCAGTTCTAAAACCATGACGTTGGTCCTGCCCATTGACAGTCAACCAAAACTCCAGCGGGGACCAGGTCATCTGAGGGGAGAAATTGTAAGTACGCCAAGAACAAAACATCTGGGTCATTAAATCCATGACCCAAAAGAAGTTTTCCATATTTTTAAAGCATTGTGCTGCTGGGCGTCTAATTTTCCAGTTATTCTTTTCTAAGACTGTCTATATTTAACACATTGAAGCCCTAAATAACTTCAATCCAATAGAAGCCAAGGTGTTCATCTAGGGGACTACAAAATATCTAAAATATGTCAGTCCCTTGTAACTAATAGTTCCACCACAATGGATGCGCTAAGAGAAGGGTGGGCATCAGATCTAGGTCAGATTAACGAAGATGACGGGACGTTGGCATGGGCGTCCCCACACAGCGTTGCTATTGCCTCGTGACTACGAGGTATCCCGTTTAAGTACCTGCACCGGGTATACCACATTAGGCAGAGGCTGTGGAGGGCGTGATAGTGGCCTCAGCTGTGTGTCTGTGCCGTGGACATGCAGATGGCACCCTTTTACATACAATATGGCATTGTACGACATTTACTCAATTCTGAACGGGGGTCACGCCTTGCTTTTCTGAGGTGTTGGGGTGGGACATTCCTATGTCACCACTCTTGTAAATATTATACATCACAGAAGGGAGTGGAGGAAATAGTGACAAGCACAATTTTTTGTTCTTTGGCCTCACCTTGGCAAAAAGGGATATCGCAAGGTTGTGGAATGTGTGGATTGACCACTGCTTGGGTATGAAGCTGCTGGTGTTTAAGGCCAGGGGATGTCCGCAGAAGCACCCCAAAATCTGACACAGATGGGCGGAATACTGGGGCCTCTATATATAAGCCATCAACCCGATAATAATAGATACATAATCACTGGGACAATAGGAAGACGGACCGTGGTGGAGATATGTGACTCATTAATACCCAAGACACTGAGGCTATGGGATACAAACACGGGAGATAATGAAACAGATGCAGCACATTTGGTTATGTTTCGAAATGTTTATGATGAACTTTACCATGTAATTTTGCTATATTGGGTAGATAAATTAGATGTCAACAATAAGGATGTATGGCACAATGTATTGGGATCGCCCCACAAGTACTGAATTGTATCTGGCTGTTGGCACAATAAATTTGTTCTTAAAATAAAAAGGGGCTTTTAGCCCGACAATTACTTACCATTCATCAGCACCATTATTACTCTTATATGCTGCTTCCTAATTCGGCAGCACATACAAAGGCGTCCCTTCATGCTCTGTGTGGGGAGTATACACCAAGTACAAATTGATTTACCTTAACTAGTGTCCCTCAGCTGTTATTGATGCACTACTTTATCTTTTTTTGTTGCATTTTTGGGGCGCTTCACATGAGCACCAGTAACATTACACATGATCAAATTAATTTTTTTAAGGTGCGGGGAGATTCATTGATTTGCCCAGAATCACAGGATATCGAGGCGATGCCAAGACTGGAACCTGGTTCCTCAGTTTGGACATCAGCATCTTTGCCTGTAGCGCCACACCCTTCCTTCACCCTCTCATCCACTCCCCCATTCAGGGTTTGTGTGGTAATGGATAGGTCTGGATTCTGCAGAATTAATAATTGGTCACCACTACGGCATGCTCTGCTATTGTGAGGCACGTCATGCGCACTGTACCAGTCCTGCTGCAAACAATGTGTACACATGTATATAGCGCCTACTTGGCACCACAGTAGCCTCAGTGTGCTGGAGCGCTTGTACATAACTAAGGCTCCCTGATTTTTTCCGATAAATACAGACTAAAAACTATTTATTTTCCTGTCTGTATTTATTTTTAAATGTGGATAAAAACGGAAAATTAGTTGTTTTTCAGTGATTCTAAATGCTGTCAATCAAGACTGCCAGGCAATAGCTGTGCGGATTGTCAGCCATCGGGAATTAAAAAAATATAGGTATTTTAGCAAAGTGCCTTAAACAGCAGTAGATTTCCACAACCTTGATACTAACATTTTTTTTTTTACAAGTGCCCATTTTACCACCTGAGTGTGTATATATCGCTGAAACCTGTCAGGAGTTCAGGCATGAGTGCACATTAACCATTTAAATAAATTCAGAAATATACACATTTCAGTTTCATTTTATCACAAAACCTAAAATAAATCTTGATAAATACAAGTAAAATTTTCAAAAAAGAAATATGGATAAATACAGACGGAAACAACAAAAATATAAATACCATAAAACTGGGAGCCCTATACATAACCTACCCTCTTGGTGCCTTATCATGGGAACAGCCATGTTTTACAAACTAGGCGTTCTTCAAAAACACAATGATTTTGTGCACAATGTTAGTGAATGAGAAGAAACCCCTCCTTGCTTCGCTTGGTGATGCCCCTCCCCCGTCCGTGAGAGAATCTAGCAGGCCGTAGCTCCCTCGGGCCCCTTAGATCCATGGCTGTACAGCCATCCCTGATTAGCAGCCCTGATAGCGCCCACATATTCCATTAATGCAGCACTCAGAGCCGGGCTGGGGTGGTGATCCCGCAGCCCTGGGTCCCATTCATTCCATGAAACCGAGCCTCTAGCGGAGGTAGGAGTCTTGAAAACTCAAACACTCAATAACACATCTCACCCACGTCTCTCACAGCTGCCCGATGCTATTCCACCTCCCGCGAGATATTACTTCTTTATTTACTTTTTCATACGGGGCCCAGGTCCACATCCAGGAGTGGTATGGGCCTCTTAAACAATAATGACCAATTTAATGGTGCTTGCCGCTTTGGTGCGCGGTTAAAGACAATGTGCCGTTATGAAAGCAACACTTCAGAAAGATGGGAGGCTGAGCGGCAACCTGTCGAGAAGGGGTAACAAACCTCTGTTGCAGGTGCCCAAGTCCATACATCTATCTCCGTCGTACTCATAGTACGGCCCGCAGGCCGCCCGCGGCCCGGCAGGCCTCCATTGGCAGCCCACGGACCTGGCCTTGCTGTTTCCACGGCCGGCAGTAAACACAAAAGATGACCGCAGGTGCATGCGTTGTGAATACGTGTTAAATAGGTATTCACTCCCTCAGGTCCTGCGGCCTTCTTCTGTGTTTACTGCCGACCTCTGTGACATAAGGGCACCTTCAGGAAGCTTCCCAAAAGGCCCTTTAAAAGTCAGCGGTGGGGGGGGGGCGTGGTCTTACCAGCGATGGTGTGAGACGTGTCTTTGGGGAGCTCCGGCTGACCGCTACCAACATAAGCTATTAATGCAGAGCTGGGGAGCTACAGCTGACACCTATGGGGTGGACATTGCCAGCTGGGGCTGAAGTTACCTGTTTTTTGTCTGGTAGCGGTCCAGGGCACGGAGGGCGAAGGAGACTCAGAGGCCCGGTGGAGCTGACCACCATCTTGCGGGGTTCTTGACGAAGCCCACACTGTTCTCTGGTGACTTCTTGGGGTCCCTGCGAGTCCGGGGCCTAACAGAGTAGCGACGGTGAGGGATAGCGGAGCAGCTGCCCCTGATCGGAGAGCGGAGGCTGAAGCGTGAAGGTTGCGCCGGAGGGGCTGTTCCGGCGGTTGGCAGAGGCGGGAGGCGTCTGTGTGGCCTAGCGAGGCCTGCCCTGTAAAGTGCTCCTGGAAGCTGTGGCTGTAACCCTTGGGGTGGACCTTGAACGCTGGGGCTGAGAGGCCCTGTCGAAGAGCTGCACACTGATCGGCAGCAGTCCGCGACGAGAGGGGTGGCTAGGACTCAGCGGACCAGCAGAGCGGACCGCCATTTTGAGAGGTTGCTGGCGGGGCCCTCGCGGAGACCTGGCAATTCCCTATGGTCCCTGCAAGTCGGGGACTGACCGCAGAGGCGGCAGGAATGGAACGCGGTGTCAGCTCCTGAACGACAGGTGGCGGCTGCAACTCCTGAAGGTTGCATCGGCGGAATCTGCCCCGGACTGGAAGAGGCGGGAGACGTCTGTCTGGCCAGGCGGGGTCTGCCCTACGGCGCACACCTGGAGGACTCCAACGGTGCGGATCCTGACCTACAGTGATACCGGAGAGCACAGCAGGTACAGCTCCGCCGAGACTGGGGGCTGCAGGCAAGGAATTCAGGGAGCGCAAGCCTCCCCGCCATTTTGGGACTCCTTCGTCTGGCGGCCTTGGGACATTAGGCTGTGCATCACTGCACCCGTGGGGCCTAAACCCCGCACGACGCCGGCTGGAGGGGTATAGAACGGCGGCTGAGTGACAGAGGGGGGGACGCCTGGCCCGGAGTGGACATTCCGCCATTTTGGGATTTTAGAGCGGGTAGGCCTGGAGGTGCCAGTCAGCCTGGCTTGCCACTCTTAAGGCCCGGGAGTTGCAACGCGCTGGTTAGTAGTGCATAGGTGGAGCCGGGACACTTGCGCCACAGCACATAGGAGACTCGGGGGCTCGGCAGAGAGGTCCAGCGGGCAGTGAAAACCCTTCCATCCTGTTTCACCGGTGTGGGGCGGACTGGAAGCACTGGATCGCCTGCCATTGGGCCTGTGACACCTGCACTAAACCCTGGGCTGGCTGTGGGAGAGCAGGGTGCCTGAAGACGACGCACTGTTGGCCCGGAGTGGTGTGTGGAGGCCCATGGTGGTTATTGGGGTGTTGTCTCCCGCATGAAGACGGTGTTATTCCCATTGTGCATATGAATTGCCCGGTGCCAGAAGCGGTGCACTGGTCTTGGGAAAGGGCGCTAGTTACCCTCCAGCTGCTCAGACTGGGTAGCTGACCCCGAAGGGCTTAACATCGGCCTGACCTAGGAGGAGTGTGCAGTGTGTGTGGACTTCCCTAGGATAGCAGAGACCTTGGAAGAGGAAGAGCGAAATCCCCAGACCGAGTGGCGGCCATCTTAGCGCCTGCAGTGAACTGCCTGTTGAAGCTGCTGTGGGGAGGGTTGAGAGGCGATAGACTCCGGCGAGATATGAATCGTGTCTTCGGGGACTAGAGTCAGTGTTGAGGATCCTGTGCATTGGAATCACCCTGCCGCAGTCTTGGATACTGTAAGGCAGGGAGGATTGTGGTTCTGCTTGGGAGGTGGGCCTTTCAGTGTGCATCACAACGAACCCGCAAGGATCACGCTATCCAGATACCTACGGGGCACCTGTTGTCTGACGAGGACACGTTCCAGAGGGGGCAAGGAGGTTTCGGCAGCGGCCCCCAAAGACAATCCAGTGGCGGCTATGTGGGGCAAGGTGGGGTCGTCTGCTCCCCCAGAGGTGACGCAGCAGGCGGCAGGGAGACTCAACGCCGGTGACCCAGGCATTTATGGCCTCCTTTATGTCCAAACTCAAGATGGAAATTGGATCCCTGCGCACGGAGGTTCATTCGTGCATAGGGGAACTTAGAAGAGAGGTTGCGGACTTGGGGGAACGGGTGGATGGATTGGAGAAGACGGTAGATGCCCCTTCGGAGGACCAGGAGCAACTATGGCAACCCCTGGCTACACTGGAGGAAAGCGGTACAAAAGGGGGTGGTGATGGACTGAGCATCTGAACCAATCAAACACTCACACCCAGTCAACAGACCTGGGTTAAATCCATCACCGTTCTTTAGCCCACTCTGCCACCCCAGTTCAGACATGGCCATATGCAAAACAGTCTGACCCTATGCCTCATGGGAACAGTCCAGCCCGAACTGCCAAGCCATGCCTTCTCTGGACCGGACTCAAGCATCCTAGGACCGGTTTCTGGCATTCCAGCCATCTTCAGCCAGGATAGCTTGAATCCAGTGGTAAAGTGAGCAAGGGACTCGCATCTGAGCATACCCTGCCAACTTATGGCCAACAAAGCGGTACAAAAGGGGTGATGATGGACTGAGCATCTGAACCCATCAAACACTCACACCCAGTTAACAAATCTGGGTTTAATCCATCACCGTTCTTTAGCCCACTCTGCCACCCCAGTTCAGACATGGCAATATGCAAATCAGTCTGACCCTGTGCCTCATGGGAACAGTCGAGCCCGAAATGCCAAGCCATGCCTTCCCTGGACCGGACTCAAGCTTCCTAGAACTGGTTTCTGGCATTCCAGCCATCTTCAGCCAGGCTTGCTTGAATCCAGTGGCAAAGTGAGCAAGGGACTCATGTCTGAGTATACCCTGCCAACTTACACTGGAGGAAAAGCACATAGAGCTACAAGTGAAGAAGGGGGATTTGGAGAATCGGAGTCGCCGGAACAACCTCCGCATCCAGGGGGTTCCACTCGGAGCGGAGGGGAAAGACATTATGACCTACGTGGCGCACCTCCTTCACGAGGTCGGGGGGGGATGCTGACGCCTCTCCGCCAGCTTTGGATCGGGCCCATCGGGTATCCGGGCCCGCGGGGAGGCCGGGTCTCCTCCCAGAAAATTTAACCAGGGTCCATTTCTTTACGGAGAAAGAGGCTATTCTCAGGGCTGAACGTGCCAAGCCAGATCTCAGCTACAATGGGCACAAGATTCAGATTTTCCAAGATTTGGCACCTAACACCCTACGAAGACGACGGGCTTTTAAACCTGTAACTGAGAAGCTGCGGAGTATGGACATTTCGTATCAGTGGGGGCATCCCTTTGCCCTCATCTTTCAATGGGAATCCAAGGACAGAGTAGTGCAGTCATACACAGAGGCAGCGTAGTTGCTTAGGCTGCCGTCATCGCCACCGGCCAGTCCTTCTCATCCCCAGCATCCGGAGCGGATGCCTGCTAGGCCTTCTTGGTCTACTGTTCGTCGACATCGCCGCTCGCCGCCCATGGAGGAGCAATCAGCCTTACAGGCCAAACAGGACATCATTGCGCATATACGGTCCCTTGAAGGGGATAAGGAGGAGTCTGCCTCTCACCCATCGACACCATGATAGAATGTGCGTGTACCCGTGTCGTCGTACGAGACAAGATCTCGTTGCAATGCCCTCTCTTCACTAGGTTTGCAGATTACTACCTTGCCTTGACCAATTCCCCAGTACCTCATGTATAGGGTGGGGGAAGATGCGGCTTTCCCACTGGACGACCTTGAGAGAGGCTGCAAACCTACCCCCAATTGTTCCTGAGGGAGTGACATCTCTGGGTTCATCTAAACCGCTTGGTGCAGGATGCCCTGCGAAGGGAACAAAATATTATGGCCCTGTTGGCCATTGTTCGTATACCATTCTTCACTATTGTGTTCTTTTGCTTTTCAGTCCCTCTTTTTCTTACTTCTCTACCTTCCAAAGTGTGGCGGGAGGGTACTTCCGTGGCGGTGGCGTGGGCCCCCTGATAAGCCAGAAATGACATTGCGCGCCCATTTCCTCCATCAGCGCTGCTCTCTATGGTGGCTCATAGGATTAACTTGGGGTAAGCAACGACCATGGCCCTTACTAGCCCTTTAAAGGTCATCTCTCTTAATGTCAAGGGGCTCAACTCTCCGAACAAGTGGCGACAGGTATGGCGCTAACTCCTCCAGCACAACCCTGACATTATATTTCTCCAAGAAACTCACCTTTAAAAGGAGATGTTCAGCGCATGGCGCATCCTAAATACCCTCTCCAATTCTGGGCCACGACGCTCACTAAAACGGATGGGGTGGCAATTCTGTGTAGGAATTGTGTCAGGCAGGGGGGAATCAAAGCTTTCCGAAGCCCAGATGGACGCTTTATTAAGGTGGGTGTTGAAATTGGGAGGCGCAAATTCACGCTGTGCAATGTTTATGCACCTAACCAGATGCAGGACTCCTACCTCCGAGCACTCTTGAGGGACCATGTCCCACAGGGCGTCCCTTCACTAATCTTGGGGGCGACCTTAATCTTGTATGGGACCCTGGGGTGGACCGCAATGGCACATCTTCGAATGGGGTGGAGCTATGTCTTCAGCGCTTCGTGCACAAATAACGGACCTAGGCTTGTTGGATGCATGGCGATACCATTCGCCGGAGGCGCGGGACTTCTCATACTACTCCCATGTGCATCACTCGTACTCGCGCATCGACCCATGTGCATCACTCGTACTCGCGCATCGATTAACTATTTATCTCACATGCCATGGTGTGAGATTTGCTGGCGACATATATGTCTGCAATATCACTCTCTGATCACGCTCACGTCGCGCTTCTCCTGCATGGCCCGGCCGCTTGCCCCCTCCACGCTCCGTGATGGTGCCTGCTGAGTGTCCTGCGGGACCCGGCAGATGTGGAGAGCATACGGGTTTGCCATTGACTCGTAACTCGCGAACAATGATATCCCTGAGACGTCTTTCCATATGGCGTGGGATGCCTTCAAGGCCACGATTCGAGGTCATATCACCTCGCTCTCGATTGCGCGGGCGCGCGAGGCCCGACTTCCGGAGGATAGCCTCTCTGCAGACATTAAGGCAGCAGAACAATAAGACCAGGCTCACGCCTCTCTCGCATCTCGACGGCGGCTTGCAAACCTGCTGGGGCAACTTTGCGTTTTGCGTGTTAATAAAGCGGAAAGATCCTGGTTAGCCCTGAAGCAGTGGTATTATGAAGGGGGGGATAAGATAGGCAGGCTATTCACGAGGTATGGGTAGCGAAGGCGTACATAGCTAATATTCAACTCCCAGACGGTGCTCGGGTCACCTCGGAGAGGGCCAAGTGCGAGGCATTCCGGGCCTACTATGCAGCGCTTAATGAGGCAGAGCTGCCTCCCCAGAGCCCATCGAGAATGCGTTAAATCAGCGTACTTGGACCCCGTTACAGCCTCACCATGCTCAGGCACTGGAGAGGCATCTAACTGCGGAGGAGATGGTGGCTGCGTTGAAGGACCTCAAACTTGGAAGGACACCGGGTCCGGACTGCCTGCCATTGGCCTTCTACCGCATATTCCAGGCTCAGCTTGTGCCCCACCTCTTGCGATTGTACAATTCTTTCCCGGACACAGACGGTCCGACACCTTGCATGGGAGAAATAGCACTTATACCCAAACCTGGGAAGGATCCCGCGTTATGCGCCTCCTATCGTCCTATAGCACTTCTGAACACCGACCTTAAAATTCATACCAAAATTCTTGCCAAACGTCTGGTTTCCCACATGCCAGGTTTGGTGGAGCCGGACCAAGTCGGCTTCATCCGTAATCGTCAAGGGGCGGATAATGTCCGAAGGCTCGCACACTTGGTGGGGAAAGCACACGCCTGGAACATACCAGCTTATCTTCTATCGCTTGATGCAGAGAAGGCGTTTGACCGGGTAAATTGGACTTTCTTTCTGGCGGTGTTGCAGAGAATCGGGCTAGGTCGGAACATGATCTCTAGGATCATGGCGCTATATCTGTCCCCACAGGCAAGGGTTCAGGTCAATGGGCAACTCACTGAGTTTTACCCCATTCGCAGGGATACCCCAGCAGGGATGCCCTCTATCACCTCTGCTATTTGCCCTAGTTGTGGAGCCCCTGGTGGAGATGATTAGGCAAAGGGCAGACATACATGGCATCCCTATGGGGGGCAGACAGAACAAGGTGGCGCTTTTTGAGGACGAACTCATCCTCACACTCACACGCCCGCATATATCTCTCCCGACCTTACACACCCTACTACAAACCTTCGAACGGGCTTCGGGCCTTAAAATCAATCATGGCAAATCTTGGGTCTTGAATCTGACAATCCCTAAGGAGGAGGTACCCACTTTGGAGGGGCTCGCGCCGTACCGGTGGGCCGCCGACCATATCCAATGCCTGGGCCTCAAGCTTTCACAAATCAACTGGCGGGAGTGTAGGCGGGCCGCGTTGGAAGACTTACGAAGGTGGAAACCCCTGACAATGTCACGGCTGGGCAGACTTAACGCCATAAAAATGTCGGTCCTCCCTAAAATATTGTACTTATTTCAATGCCTACCCACCCGATCGCGCAGCATCAGATCCAGGGCCTTCTGCGTGACCTTACTATGTTCATTTGGGGTGGGAGTAGACCGAGATTTTCACAGAAAATTCTTAAGTTGTCGCGCAATAGAGGAGGGCTAGCATGTCCCAACCTTTTGGACTATTATTGGGCCTCCCATCTCCGCTTCATATCAGAATGGACAACCACTGAAAGTGATAAGATCTGGATCCATATGGACAGGATGGTCACTGAGCGTACCATCTGGGACCTCACGTGGCTCTACCATACAGCTCGCTCTAGAAGCGCCTATATGGCGGTTCCCACTAAAATGGTATTGGACATCTGGGACAGGTTGGCGGTGCCCAGGGGCCTTACAACCTTCCCCTCTCCCCACATTCCCATCACGGGCAACCCGTTATTTCCCACGGCCTACAGCTCCCAGACTTTCGATAGGTGGGTACCGAGGGGAGGCAGAGTGGTGTTTGACCTCTACGAGGGGGGAGTGCTTAAAAGTTTTGCGCAGTGCAGAGAAGAATTTAACCTCCCACTGGGTACAACTGCAATATGCGCAGCTACAGCATTGGGTTACCTCAGAGGAGATGCAACAGGCAGCAACTCGACCATTCACCCCCTTTGAGCGGCTGGTCCGCTCTTTTGACAAGTCGAAGGGTCTCATCTCTCGCACGTATCAGAATTTACAGCACCCCCCTGCGATACCTACTCACATTTACCAGCGTAGGTGGCAGCGGATGCCGACACAGAAATTACACCCGCACAGTGGGGTCGTTTATTGCGCGACATACCCAAGGTCTATTGCAGTATCCCAGTATTCCCACAAAGGGAAAATGCATACAAAATCATGACCCAATGGGCGTTTGCACAAAATGTTCCCTGCCTCTTCTCCCATGTGCTGAAGGTATTTGGCTGCATCTGGTGATTTCATACACATCTGGTGGGCCTGCCCATTACTGACCTTGTTCTGGAAAGAGGTCCTTAGTCATATCAAATGAGTACTTGGTTTCCCCCTGCCTGAATCTACAAACACTATCCTATTGGGCATCAAACCGGCTAACTTAAAGGCTATCACCCGAAGCAATTGGATTATAGCATTGCACATGCTTGGAGCAGCCAACAACTTATAGCGCTATAGTGGAAGAGGATGGAGACACCTCCTATCGCCGCTTGGTACGTGCGCTTATGGCATATCATAACCATGGAACTCTTTACAGCATGTCTCCAAGCACATGATACCCGCTTCACCGGAGTTTGGCAACCCCTAGTTACTTATCTATGTAAGCTAGAACATGCGCAGTACCCGCCAAGCTTAGAGCGCTGCCCCTTTTTGAAGATGCTGTCCTTCTGACAGACCCCGATAGATTACTCCTACAGCCGGACCAGCCATGCGCGTGACACCCTCCTGTGAGTAATACAATACTTACTGGCTTAGAACATCGGCCCCGTCCTCTCCCTGTCTTTCCGCCCACACAAACTTTTCCTCTACTAGTACCTAAATGCTACCATTCACTCTTTATCACTCTTGGTTCTTTCTCCTCTGGGCCTCTTGCCCATGTTTTAGTTCAGATGTTTTTTGGGGGGCCTTGTGAAACACCGCAACAAATCAATATTGCCTTCTATGCCATGCGGCCGGCCCAACACGGGTTGTAGGCGTCATGCTGTGTTTACCTTACCATACTGCTTTCTCTTCTCTACTCTATCTTATACGGCCGGCCCTGAATGGGGTTGTGGGCATGATGCTGTGTATACCTGGCCCGGTGTTATGTCCTTATTTTGAAAAAAAACAGATTTGAAAAGAAAAGTCAGCAGTAAGCACTTTCACAGCTGACTTTTAAAAGGGCCTTTTGGGAAGCTTCCTAGTTTGGACAAAGAGAGATAGAGGCGCAGAGACAGATAGAGGTGAGGAGACAGATAGAGACAGACAGAGATAGAGACAGGGACAGGGACAGAGATAGAGACAGGTACAGAGATAGAGACAGGTACAGGGACAGACAGACAGATCGAGACAGGGAGAAACGGAGACAGGGACAGACAGAAACAGGGGCAAACAGTGACAGGGACAAACCAGTAGAGGCAGACACAGGGACAGACTGGGACAGACAGATAGAGACAGGGACAGACAGAGACAGGGACAGACAGACAGGGACAGGCAGATAGAGACAGGGACAGACAGACAGGTACAGACAGGGACAGACAGATAGAGACGGAGACAGATAGAGAGAGACAGAGACAGAGACATAAATAGAGACATAGATAGACAGATAGAGACATAGAAGATAGAGAGACATAGAAGATAGAGACATAGAGATCGAGACAGATAGAGAGAGAGAAATAGCTAGAGAGAGATAGAGGGATAGAGATAGCTAGAAACAGTTTTTTTTCTTGCTCTAGCCCCCGCCCCTACCCAAGTGACCCCACCCCCACCGGTGCGGCCCTCCGCCACAAACCACACTGTAAATTTGGCCCCCAGAGAAAGTTTCTAATACACTGCTAGAACTGGGGAAAGTTGGCTTTTGAGGTATGAAAGGCGTCATGTGGAGCAGTATTGTTTTGTTTGTTGTTTTTGATCCGGAAGGAGGCTGAGGCATTAAGTAAGTAAGCCTTGCATGGAATGACGTGGGGTGTCACCCATGTCAGTGACTGGGAGCCCTGCGCCAGCGGATGCAGTGTGAATATAGCCGGTGCTCGCACACGGCACAAGTCTGAGAGCAGCAATGCGGTGCACGCAAGAATGGGAGGTACCAGTTCCAGGACTGTCATCTTGCAGGCACTGCCCACCTTCACCCTGAAAAGGGTTACATGGAGTACATCTTATCACATAATATTTGCTGTCTCCAATGATGCTGATTCTAGCTCTCTATATATTAGTTACCAAACATTGACAAAGCCAAAAGGTCTCACCTATTTGAACTTTTGGCTTTGTTGATGTTCTTTTAGCCATGTTCTATAGAAGAAGCCCACATCGAATGCACCATGGCTGAAAGTAAAAAAAAAAGTGCTACAAAGCAGCCAAGACTAGCCACGCCACAGCATTTTTTTTTTTTACTTTCAACCATGCTGCACAGCCATGCAGCTGTACAACATTATCTTTGCTATGTTGTACAGCTGTGTGGCTGCTGTGCAGCATAGCTGAAAGTAAAAAAAAAAAACTCTATAAAGCGGTGTTGACCGCGCTAAAACACTTTTTATTTACTCATAAGCCAATAGATCTCGCAAAGTGAGACCTAATAGCTTTGCCAATGCTTGTTTGTGCTTCTAGGCATGTTCTCACACTTCTCTGTGTACACTCATGCGTCAGTGCAGACTAGCGATTTTCAAGATGACAGGAAAAACCAGCATTGGTAAATGCATAGATTTTGCCTATGTGAATAAATAATAAGCAGTTTTTTGTTATAAGTTGTAAATTGACGAGTAGCTGTACAATATAAGTTACAGAAAGTCTGTTAAAGAGTTATGACTTGTTTATGTACAAACAGGCAACATATTGTGCTGTTACTAGGAATTTATACAGCTATCCCGTAGTCTTTTTCCCCACAGGGAATCACAACGCGGCCGTTATAACAACCGCGTTGTGATTCCGCATACCATTACTCCGCAAGTCGGAACAATTACTTGCGGAGGGGGGTGCTGGATGTTGGAATAGTATAATTTACTATTCCAACTCCAGTCTGTGCGGACACTAGGGAAGGTGTTCGTTGTTCTGACTTGCGGAGTTATGGTATGCGGAATCACAACGCGGTCATTGTAACGACCGCGTTGTGATTCCCTGCAGGGAAAAAGTTTTGTGGTAAACATAGTTTACCGTTACTATTGGTATAGTGCAGGTAAGTAATAGCAAAATTATGAAAAATGAAATAAAAGAGGGAAAGAAGAGAATTAATTGATGTAATAGCAATAGTATGTGTTTAAAGGAATTCTGACACTTTTGGCACTGGTGCCACTGCACCTGCTGCACCATTCAAATAATGACCCTATTGGTAAAGATAACTGCACTTGTAACTGCATGTTTAGTAGCAAAATATTGCAATATTAGGTGTTTAGAGTGGTTTCTAGAGCTTTGGGCCACAGTGTCACAGAAACCTGCTGCACCACTAAAATCATGACTCTTGTGCCTGCAAGGCAATACACATGAGACTGCTTATTTAGTAGTTAATATAGCAATATGTGGTGTTTAGAGGAGTTCTCACAACTTTTACCTCCGGTACCCGTGCCCCTGCACCCCTATTGAAATCATGGCCCTAGTGCCTGCTCGAAAACTGCACTTGTGACTGCCTTTTTAAAAGTAAAGCGTAGAAATATTCTGTGTTTAGTGGTGTCCCTAAAGCTTTTGGCCCCAGTGCCACTGCACCTTCTGCACAATTCAAATCATGATTGTATTGCCTGCTAGATAAATGCACTTGCAACTGTCTTGTTTAGTAGTAACATTTTGCAATAATCTGGATTTGGTGGGGTCCCTAGAGCTGTTGGCCCCTTTGCTGCTGCACCATTCAAATCAAGTTCCTTTTAACTGCAATTGTGACTGCCTGTATGGTAGTCAAATATAGCAATACTATGTGTTTAGAGGAGTTGTGACAACTTTTGGGCCCGGTGCTACTGCACCTGCTGCACCATTCCAATTATGACCCTGTTGACTGCAAAGTAACTGCATATGTGGTTGCGTATTTAGGAATAAAATATAGCAATATTAGGTATTTAGTGGGGTGCCTGGCGCTTTTGGCCCTGGTGCCACTGCACCTGCTGCACTATTGAAATCATGACCCTAGCGCTTGCTAGATAACTGCATTTGTGACCGCCTGTTTAGTTGTAAACTATGGTAATATTAGGTGTTTAGAGGAGTTATGATAACTTTTGGGGTCAGTGCCACTGCACCTGCTGCACAATTCAAATAATGAACCTGTTGCCTGTAAGATAACTGCACTTGTGACTGTCTGTTTAGTAGTAAAATACAGCAATATTTGGTGTTTAGTGGAGTTAGGATAACTTTTGGCCCTGGTGCCACTGCACCTGCTGAGCCATTTAAATCATGACCCTCTTGTCTGCAAGGTAACTGCACGTCTGACTGCCTGTTTCGTTTTACATTTTAGAAATAATCTGAGTTTAGTGGAGTCCCTGGAGCGTTTGGCCCTGGTGCCACGGCACCCACTGCAGCATTCAAATCACTTTCCTTTTTACTGCAAGGTAACTGCAATTGTGACTGCCTGTTTAGTAGTCGAACATACCAATATTATGTGTTTAGATGAGTTCTGACAGCTTTTGGGCACGGGGCTACTGCACCATTCATATAATGACCCTATTGCCTGCAAGGTAACTGTACTTGTGGCTGCCTGTTTAGTAGTAAAATATAGCATAGCTTTTGTATATTAACTTTATTTTTAACGTGCAATGTTTATTATAACATTTACAATTTGATCATAAGGACCAAATAGATTCACTTGAAAAGAATCAATCCGATAATGCCTACAAAGTTCGAAGGAAGGTACTGAGGCATGAATAGGAAATTTGATAATCAAGGAGGTAGGGAGGAGGAATAAATGTCCATTTACTTCCCCAGGGTAAGTATGTAGGTTATCAGGTGCGGAAATGGACACTTGTTACATTTCTAAACCTTTGGATAGAAAACTCAATAGCACCCTCAAAAACTCAATGTATCTCGGTATTGCGGTATATGTCTTTCATCCGCCCCACATTGTAGTTGTGGCATTTATCATAGGGTGCTATAGTACGTGCTTGATGCCCGCCTCATCCAGAGGCTCCTCTGGTCTAGATTGCAGTGTCCAGAGATTTGTAAGATGCCCCCACTAAGTAAGGGTGAGTGAAAATGTAAGTTAAAAAATAGAATAACACCTAGAAGTATTTAATAAATGGTGTGAGTCTATTGAAGTAAAACGTAAGCGGTACTTGTAATAGATCGAGTTACTAGATCTATAAGTGTATTATTAAAGGTTTTGTCGACATGTTTCAGCCCCCCTTGGCTCGGCTGAGTCTATGGGGCTTTCGTCTGGACTAACAAACAAACAAACATCAAAGTGTATCTTTACTTACACAACTTGTATAGTATATTTATGTTGCCTATTTTTAGGCATTCACTGACCAATCACACTCTTTTAACCTGTAAAAAGAGAGGGAAAGACAAACAGACATAGAACACACAATTATAAGGTATTATAAGGTATTACGTACTGTTTAAGGGGGGGGGCGAAAGATAGCTACTGTCTCATCTTCCTAATATCTATTCTAAGATTTTGCCTGGCATTGGGTGGAGGAAGGGCTAATTTAGGTAGAGGACTGAGAGAGGATAGAAAGCGACAGTTATCATGATTGAACTTGATTAAACGCTGGTTTCATAGATCCAGAAGTTGTTATAGGGGGTCTGCAGTTGCAAACTTACATTGCATTAACATTGTGGGATGGATGTGGTCACAGGGTATCGTTATGCCAATCAGCTAATTTTACAGAGCTTATTCACAAGTACCCATTGTTTGCAGAAGATGTAAATACTCCTGGGTGATACAAGGTGAGTGTATCCAATTTTATGAGGTTGGGCTGTAAAACTCGGAAGTAGAGCTTAAAAACACCTCTTATTTGCGCGCAATGACAGGATATCGTAAGCTATGGGAACTCATCGTTATAGGATATTCGTACGATATTACGCTCTTAATACGTGCATATGATGAGTTAGTGCTGTGCACGTGTGTTACGCTTCATTTAAGTCACAAAAATTGGAAAGGTGTCGGCTTTCTAATGGGAGTGGTCTATTAGCCGGCGAATTTCTTTAAATGTATCATGTAATATTGTTCGCACTAAGGTGACGGCAGTACTCTCATGGAGCTAGGCGCTTCACAATAAATGCAGCTACATGTGAAATATTTTACAAATTTACGCCGCTTGCAAACAGTAGCGCGTTTAAGGATACTTAGTGAAAGCGCCCTCTTACCTAATGGCAATCGGTTTTTGGCCTCGTCAGGGGGTTCACGCTTCCTTGTAGCTCAGAGCTAAAGGAAAGCGGAACGCTGTTATTAAGTGCACGCATTCAACCTTACCGCAGTTTGGAAAGAAGAACAGCAAACGCTAAGCCGCCATTACCCGCATGGCCAAGGATTCTGCCGCTTGTGCTGACTCTGCCCCTGGACAGGGAAACGACGTCAGGAGCGCGTATTAAAGGGCTCATGTGTTGTTTTTTGGCAGTTGATTAACTTTATTGGTTCCGATGTTAGTGCACACTCTTGGGTGATATTCTAACTTTGGCGGAATGTTATTCATATTTAATCGCACATCATTGTCTGTATACGAGCACGTTTGTGTGGGCTCCTGTACCGTTTTCTAGCGCTTGATTAATTTTGATGTTTTCAATGGTTGTGCACACTTGAGTCTTTCAGATATCTCATATTTGGGGCACACTTTCAAGAAATTTCACGAACTCCAGGATATGTTCATAAGGGGAAAGATACTATGTCTATTCTCCTTTGGAGTTCTTACTGACCCCATGTGATTGTAGATCGGGTTTCTTTTTTTCTTGTTATGACCACATGTGGATTTCTGAGTTTTTTCTTTTAATAGCGCACTTCTTAGACAAATGGGGTTGTTATGTAGCGAATTGGTGCCAAGGGATATTATCGTTGAGCCCCCAGATATGGGTTTAAAGGCGATTCACCCATCTTTGTTCTTTTTCGTAAAGCTTTTTTTCAGCATTTTGGGTTTTGTCAACGAGCATTTCTAACACTGTCCAACGCAGGTCTTCACTGGAGTGCTTTGTCTCTACGAAGTGTGCACATAATTTAGTAGTTGTTTTTTTAAGTCTTATGTTGCTTCTGTGTTCTCCTATTCTTGTATTGACTTTTCTACAGGTCATCCCTATGTATTTCTTTTGGCAGGGACAGCTCGCCATGTATATGACATGGGTAGAGTTGCAGTTTGTGTGCTGCCTCTGGGTCCATAGGAGAGTCTCGATTTGTTGTAACTGTTTTGAGGTCGTCGTGGATTTACAAGCTATGCAATTACCGCAGGGGTGATGGCCTGTTATTGGTGTCATCGTTATGTCCCTGTTAGTACAGACTGTTGTTTACTTCTCGGACGAGTGTGAACCAAAGCATCTCTTAAATTTCTGGTTTGTTTCAAAATGCTGAAAAAAAGCTTTACGAAAAAGAACAAAGATGGGTGAATCGCCTTAAAACCCATATCTGGGGCTCAGCGATAATATCCCTTGGCACCAATTCGCTACATAACAACCCCATTTGTCTATAGAGTGCGCTATTAAAAGAAAAAACTCAGAAATCCGCATGTGGTCATAACAAGAAAAAAGAAACCCGATCTACGATCACATGGGGTCAGTAAGAACTCCAAAGGAGAATAGACATAGTATCTTTCCCCTTATGAACATATCCTGGAGTTCGTGAAATTTCTTAAAAGTGTGCCCCAAATATGAGATATCTGAAAGACTCAAGTGTGCACAACCATTGAAAACATCAAAATTAATCAAGCGCTAGAAAACGGTACAGGAGCCCACACGAACGTGCTCGTATACAGACAATGATGTGCGATTAAATATGAATAACATTCCGCCAAAGTTAGAATATCACCCAAGAGTGTGCACTAACATCGGAACCAATAAAGTTAATCAACTGCCAAAAAACAACACATGAGCCCTTTAAAACGCGCTCCTGACGTCCTTTCCCTGTCCAGGGGCAGAGTCAGTACAAGCGGCAGAATCCTTGGCCATGCGGGTAATGGCGGCTTAGCGTTTGCTGTTCTTCTTCTTTCCAAACTGCGGTAAGGTTGAATGCGTGCACTTAATAACAGCGTTCCGCTTTCCTTTAGCTCTGAGCTACAAGGAAGCGTGAACCCCCTGACGAGGCCAAAAACCGATTGCCATTAGGTAAGAGGGCGCTTTCACTAAGTATCCTTAAACGCGCTACTGTTTGCAAGCGGCGTAAATTATCTTCTGCAAACAATGGGTACTTGTGAATAAGCTCTGTAAAATTAGCTGATTGGCATAACGATACCCTGTGACCACATCCATGCCACAATGTTAATGCAATGTAAGTTTGCAACTGCAGACCCCCTATAACAACTTTTGGGTCTATGAAACCAGCGTTTAATCAAGTTCAATCATGATAACTGTCGCTTTCTATCCTCTCTCAGTCCTCTACCTAAAGTAGCCCTTCCTCCACCCAATGCCAGGCAAAATCTTAGAATAGATATTAGAAAGATGAGACAGTAGCTATCTTTCGCCCCCCCTTAAACAGTACATAATACCTTATAATACCTTATAATTGTGTATTCTATGTCTGTTTGTCTTTCCCTCTCTTTTTACAGGTTAAAAGAGTGTGATTGGTCAGTGAATGCCTAAAAATAGGCAACCTAAATATACTACACAAGTTGTGTAAGTAAAGATACACTTTGATGCTTGTTTGTTTGTTAGTCCTGACGAAAGCCCCATAGACTCAGCCGAGCCAAGGTGGGCTGAAACATGTCGACAAAACCTTTAATAATACACTTATAGATCTAGTAACTCGATCTATTACAAGTACCGCTTACGTTTTACTTCAATAGACTCACACCATTTATTAAAAACTTCTAGGTGTTATTCTATTTTTTGACTTACATTTTCACTCACCCTTACTTAGTGGGGGCATCTTACAAATCTCTGGACACTGCAATCTAGACTAGAGGAGCCTCTGGATGAGGCGGGCATCAAGCACGTACTATAGCACCCTATGATAAATGCCACAACTACAATGTGGGGCGGATGAAAGACATATACCGCAATACCGAGATACATTGAGTTTTTGAGAGTGCTATAGAGTTTTCTATCCAAAGGTTTAGAATTGTAACAAGTGTCCATTTCCGCACCTGATAACCTACATGAATAGGAAATGCCACAAACGTTCTAAGGCTAAAGCATCTGCTTTACACAACTAAATAATAAAAAGCAAACATTCCAGCATACTGTTAAACGTTGTCTGCCTTTTGGAAGACATCTTATCATGACAGTGAATGGGGCTTAAACCAACCCTGGGCGTAGTTATCGTAGTAGCGCTACGAGTAGCTACGCGAAGTGCACTTCGCACTATGCGAGCTATGCGAACTGCGTAGTGCAAAATGCTGTTCGCATTGATTGCACAGTGCTGGATGCTTGTCCGCACTGTGCAATCAGTGCAAACCGCATCTTGCACAGTGCAAGCGGTCGTTTTCTGCCGCTCGACTAGATTTGTACTCTAGCTGCAGCTTTCTCAATGCGGACTGGTAGTTTCTGATCGCGGTCGCGAGCATACACGACCACACGCAGTGAGAAACCTGACCTCCCCGCGTTGAGAATCTCGCAGGGAAGTTTATTTTCCACGCTCTTGATCGGCAATTTGATGTTGCTGATCGAGAACGAGGAAAAAGTCTCACCGGGATGTTATTTTGCCCGCTTGCGGTTGCCAACTTAACGTTGAGGACCGCGAGCAAGCAAAAAATGCCCGCTACGCTATGCATTTTTGCACTGTGCTACATGCAATTCACGTAGCGCATAGTTGCGCAGACTTTGCAAACTACGCGAGCGTAGCATAGTCCTACGCCCAGGCCTAGCTTAAACAATGTGAACCGCTTTAGTAAAAGTATTGTAAATGCGTGCATTCAGGGAAAGTAAACAAAAAAAAAGTTTCATACAAGAGCGAATTAACACAGTAATTCGGCTATGGGAACTGATAAGAGCACCCTTTTAAGAAATATTAAATACAAGAGATTTCACAAGCACAGCGCGAGCGATGTGCAGGCAAAAACCTAAAAATAGAGTCCTTGTCCAGCCAATCACATTTGTATAAAGATTCAAAATGTAATTGAGAGGAGTTGGAAGTCACGACTTACGATTAATTAACACTTTAAAGCTCTCTAGGAGACCTTATCAAACGCTAACACTTAAAAACCTACTGAATGGATTTATAAAAACCCAATTAAAGCACACCTTGATGATTGATATTAGAGAAACTAGTTCAGCGATTCCAAGCAAAGGAAAATGCAAAGGGAGCTAGTTTCAGCACAGTAGAGCCAAGAAGCATTCAATAGCCATGAACGTTTGTCCAAGTGGATGATTTTGTTTTTCACAATTTGGAAACATCCTGCTCTCTATAAGAGTACCAGGGAAGGCCATCATAAATAAATGGCCTAAAGAACCAGCAACAATGGCAAACTTCCTAGCGCTACAAGTGTCAAAAACTAAAGAGAGCCTAGCTGGTCTAATGCTATGTCCAGCACTGTGAGAATCTGGCCTGGTATATGATGTCCACTTATGTAATTGGGCACCTGGCACCAGTCCTGACAACCATTATGGTGATTTATGAGGGCTCAGACAACCGTAGAAAGCTCTCTAAGTGGTAGCTGTGGAGAGCAGCCTTCAGGCTTAGTCTAGAATGAGTGTAAAGCAGTTTGTTTTACCAGAATGCAATCTTATATATAGTATAGATTAAGTGAAAAGAACCACAGCAAGTATTTATAAAAAGATGTATTTATTATATAATACTCTCTAGTACACGGGTACTCATAGTACGGCCCGCGGGCCGGTGGCGGCCTGGCAAGCCTTCCCTGGCGGCCCGCGGACCAAGCAGACTGTGACATCGTACCCGTGATTCAAAGAAAGCATTTTTAAAGCGTGTGTGTAACCGGAGTGAGACTCAAAGGGGGCCGAGGTGAAAAGGGAGGACGTGGCGGCAAAGGTTTAAAGGGGGAAAAAGGTCACAGGGGCATTGATGGACTGAAGGTAATTTGCGTAACCAAATCTTAAAATTAAAAGCGAATATTATAAAAAACATTGTTAGTTTACTTTGCCACAGGGTGCCCCGTGAAAGCTGTAAAACCCTTCTGCGCATGGCTTCGTTCACGTAGTAAAGGCAGCGAGGGAGAGGGAGCTTGAGGGATTATTAGGTGGGGTTTGGGCGTGCAGGTGAATGGCAGTGGGAGGGGTGTTTGTGAGGGAGAGCGCAAGGCTGAGCAAGGGAAAGAGAGCGGGTGTGAGGGGAACATGCGTAGGGGTGCTTGAGAGAGTGCGAGGGTGTCTGTGGTGGAAGTGAGCAGCGGGTGAGGCTTGGAGAGTGAAAGAGTGAGGGTAAGCTTGAGGGATGAGGGGGTTGGGCATGAGGGGAGAGCAGGTGTGGATGTATGATGTGGGGAGGGTGTGGCACATGTAGATTGGTGGTTGTGGGCGAGGGTGTGTATGTGGTGAAAGTGAAAGGTGAATGGATGTGAAACTGGCTGAAGGAGAGAGGAAGGGTGAGCTTGAGGGACGAGGTGGGGTTTCAGTGTGAGGGTTGAGCACACATAAATTGGTGAGTGGGTGTGTGATGCATGTGGTGGAAGCGAGAGGTGGATGAGGTAGTTTGTGCGGTGCCGTTTTGCAGTTTCGTGTTAGGGCCGAGGATGGAGGTAGGTTGTTTATGAGAGAACACAGCATGAAAGCCTGGGGGACACAGCAATTGGCAGTACTTAATGCCGGTGGGGGCCAGCTGCACTCATTTTTGGGAACAAGTACTTGTTTTTATGTAGTGTTTGCTATCAGGTCACCATGTCACCCAATGTAACTGTACTCAATTTCTCAGCCTGGGAAGGCTGAATACCTGAGTCACCCTGCCAAAAAAACGCCTGTGTGACCTGTAACACACTACCTAATGTGTAGGCCCTGTCTATATAGCATGGGTGATCATCATCTCTGTCTCTCAACAAATCGTTTGCTCGGCAACCACTCCTGCAATACATTCTCTGTTCACATCCATACATGCCGTTTCTTGGCCGCAGCTTCCCCCTGCCCATAAGAAGAGAGTGTGATTCACACGGAAGTCAGCAGTGGAGACTGCGAGCCTCAGCGCCTACCCTATACTCCCCGGTGCCCCCCTCCCTCCCCTCCTTCCATCACCTCACAGTCCACGCAGGCCCTGCCAAAATAACATCTCAGAAGTAATGTGGGCACTGGGCAGACATTAAATGTCGCTTACAGCAGTTGCCACATTACAGTTTGACAAGAAATCGGTCACGAGCTGTTGGACAGATCTGATAACGGTTTACTATACCACATATGATATCAAACAAAAACAAAACAACGAGTGAAAGGGGCGTCTCGTTCATTTTGCAGACGCAACAATGTGTTCTCTCATTCTGCAGAATGAGGGAAGGGGAGTGAGGGTGAGGGAAGGGGAGTGAGGGTGAGGGTGAGGGAAGGGGAGTGAGGGAGAGGGAAGGGGAGTGAGGGAAGGGGAGTGATGCAGAGGGAAGGGGAAGGGGAGTGACGGTGGGAGTGAGGGAAGGGGAGTGCGGGAAGGGGAAGGAGGGAGAGTGGGAGGGAGTGAGGGAAGGGGAGTGAGGGAGGGAGTGAGGGAAGGGGAGGGAAAGAGAGTGGGAGGGAGTGATGGAAGGGGAGTGAGGGAGGGAGTGAGGGAAGGGGAGTGAGGGAAGGGGAGTTAGGGAAGGTGAGTGAGGGAAGGGGAGTGAGGGAGGGAGTGAGGGAAGGTGAGTGAGGGAAGGGGAGTGAGGGACTGAGGGAAGGGGAGTGAGGGACTGAGGGAAGGGGAGTGAGGGACTGAGGGAAGGGGAGTGAGGGAAGAGAAGTGAGGGAAGGGGGTGAGGGTAAGAGAGGGTGAGGGAAGGGGAGTGAGGGAGAGGGAAGGGGAGTGAGGGAGAGGGAGGAAAGGAGGGAAGGGGAGTGAGGGAGAGGGAAGGGGAGTGAGGGAGAGGGAGGGAAGGAGAGAGAAGGAGAGGGAGGGGGAGGGAAGGAGAGGGTGAGGGAGGGAAGGAAAGGGAGAGATAGGGAAGGAGAGGGAGAGGGATGGAAGGAGAGGGAGAGGGACGGAAGGAGAGGGAAGGAGAGAGGGAGTGAGACAGTCAGAGTGAGGGAGAGTGAGAGGGAGTGAGGCAGAGTGAGTGAGGGAGAGTGAGAGGGAGTGAGGCAGAGTGAGTGAGGGAGAGTGAGAGGGAGTGAGGCAGAGTGAGTGAGACAGAGAGAGAGAGGGAGAGAGAGGGATGTAGGGAGACAGTGGGAGAGATAGATAGAGGGAGGGAGAGAGGGATGGAGGGAGATAGAGGGAGGGAGAGAGAGGGATGGAGGGAGAGATAGAGGGAGGGAGACAGAGAGAGAGAGAGAGAGAGGGATGAAGGAAGGGTGACAGAGAGAGAAAGAGAGATGTGCGTATGCGGGGTCTGGTGGCTCAGTGGATGAAGGCGTCCGCTGCAGGGACCTCTGTTCAACCTCATGGTCACAGTCTTTTTTGTTACTCTAACCCCGCCCCCTCCTCCACTGACCCCGCCCCCACCGGTGCGGCCCTCGGACACAAACCACACTATAAATTTGGCCCCCGAGAGAAAGTTTGTGAGTACCCATGCTCTAGTACGTTCCAACATCTCCAACATGGAGATAAACACAACACACATAATTCTTTAGCAAAGAAACACAGTAAATAGCACAAAAAATACAGTTGACCCCAGGGGGGACCAAACCATATACTAAGAAAGTGGTATAAGAACCACGACTCGGATCAAGACAAGGTAGAGATCACGTAGAAGTGCTGGGAACCCAAGGAATCACCCAAGGTGAAGGTGGATTCTAGATGAGAGGTACCTTCAAGCAGAGGGGACAGAGTCTATGTCACTCAAGAGTGACCAGGAGGCTTGGAAGACGACAGCCCTCCGATGTCGGATGTTGCAGAATGGATGACAATGACCTTGACTCTGCAGCTGTGAGGACCAGGTGACGCTGAGTAAGACCTGGAGCCATGCACGAAGGATGCCAACTGCTGAGGGGTCTGTGTCCGTTGGCAGTGCCAACAAGGTTTTCAAATGCAACCAACGCAGGATTTGAAGAAGGAGCAATGTTGGGACCAGCAAGAACCAAAAGCAGGGGAGTCAGGGCAGGCCCAGAGCAATCAGGGGGGCTGAAAAGAAACAACAGTGACCCTCAACTGAACCCACAGGCCATCTGCACTGGAGTCGTGAGAGGACCTCAAGCAGCTCACCAACAGAGGCAGGCCATGATGCACACAATGCGGTGTGGCTGAAGATTCTGGTCACTGGAGGATGCTCGACGTTGGGGTTACTTGGAGCCTGAAGGTCTTCTTGGTAAGAATTTAACAAGCCTTTGCAACTGCAAGTTGACGCTGTGCACAGGGGCTGGGTTATTGCAACGCCCACAAGGTATTCTGGCCTCAAACTTGGTGAGAGGGTAGGGCAGCCCTCGGGAGCTGTGGAAAACCACCTGTGTTGCAGAGCCTTTGGAGCCCGGAGGAGCTCAAGACCAGCAGACCGGTCGACTTAGTTGCTGTGCCAGCGAATGCAGGGGAGTGACAGCTTAACTCCAAGGGAGATTCCTTCAAGTGTCTTGGATGCTTCACAGGAGTTAGAAGGTTCCTGTATGATGCACAGATGATGCAGCAGACTAAAAGGGAGATTAAGTCAGGCCAAAACGAAGTCCAGCAAAGTCCATGGTGCCCAGACGGTAGAAGAGTAAGGGTGTCTGATCTGAATCTTATCCCACAACGCATCTAGGGACCTACATCCAGGTAAGACCTTAAGTACCCTAGGGAAAGGGTTGGGAAGATTCAGGGTACTCTCTCAGGGGATAGTCTGGACAGGAGGGAGTTTACTCTCATGTCCTTTGTCCAGTTTCACACCAGAGAGGGAGCCAACAGCTCCCAGGACTGGTTTGAACTGGACTATGCACAGGAACACCAAATGTGCCCCTCCTGCAGACTCAGTGGCGCTGGCAAGCGCACACACCCCATCCCAATACACTAAATCCTGTCTGGGAAGTGGTCTCACCTCCCTGCGACAGGATGCCTATTGTTCTGCCTTCCCCTCCTTGAGCCTGGTTCAGCAGTAGGAGGGCAGAATTGTGTCTCTGGACGGCAGCAACTATTTTGTGCTGTCCGGGTCAAGAACGATTCACAAAAGGGGGTGGTGATGAACAGAGTGTCTGAAATAAGCAGACCACTCTTACCCAGTCCAAAGATCAGGGCTTGATCCATCACCGTTATTTATCTCACTGCACCATCCCAGCTCAGAACCTGGCTATATGCAAATCAGTCTGACCCTGGCCCAGTGCATCATGGGAACAGGGCAGACTAAACTACCAAGCCAATTCTTCACCAGAAAGGAGACAAGCTACCGGGGACCGGTTTCTGGCATTTCAGCCGTCTTCGGCCCGGCTTGCTTGAATCCTGATGGTGCAGTGAGAAAGGGACTCATGTCTGAGTATACCCTGCCACACCTATAGTGGCCAAAAACGATTTAGAAAAGGGGGTGGTGATGAACAGAGTGTCTGAGTTAAACAGACCACTCTTACCCAGTCCAAAGATCAGGGCTTGATCCATCACCGTTATTTGTCTCACTGCCCCATCCCAGCTCAGAACCTGGCTATATGCAAATCAGTCTGTCCCTGGCCCAGTGCATCATGGGAACAGGGCAGACTAAACTACCAAGCCAATTCTTCACCAGAAAGGAGACAAGCTACCGGGGACCGGTTTCTGGCATTTCAGCCTTCTTCGGCCCGGCTTGCTTGAATCCTGATGGAGCAGTGAGAAAGGGACTCATGTCCGAGTATACCCTGCCACACCTATAGTGGCCAAAAACGATTTAGAAAAGGGGGTGGTGATGAACAGAGTGTCTGAGTTAAACAGACCACTCTTACCCAGTCCAAAGATCAGGGCTTGATCCATCACCGTTATTTGTCTCACTGCCCCATCCCAGCTCAGAACCTGGCTATATGCAAATCAGTCTGTCCCTGGCCCAGTGCATCATGGGAACAGGGCAGACTAAACTACCAAGCCAATTCTTCACCAGAAAGGAGACAAGCTACCGGGGACCGGTTTCTGGCATTTCAGCCTTCTTCGGCCCGGCTTGCTTGAATCCTGATGGAGCAGTGAGAAAGGGACTCATGTCCGAGTATACCCTGCCACACCTATAGTGGCCAAAAACGATTTAGAAAAGGGGGTGGTGATGAACAGAGTGTCTGAGTTAAACAGACCACTCTTACCCAGTCCAAAGATCAGGGCTTGATCCATCACCGTTATTTGTCTCACTGCCCCATCCCAGCTCAGAACCTGGCTATATGCAAATCAGTCTGTCCCTGGCCCAGTGCATCATGGGAACAGGGCAGACTAAACTACCAAGCCAATTCTTCACCAGAAAGGAGACAAGCTACCGGGGACCGGTTTCTGGCATTTCAGCCTTCTTCGGCCCGGCTTGCTTGAATCCTGATGGAGCAGTGAGAAAGGGACTCATGTCCGAGTATACCCTGCCACACCTATAGTGGCCAAAAACGATTTAGAAAAGGGGGGGGCCGAAGAGGCTTAAATGCCAGAAACCGGTCCCCGGTAGCTTGTTTCCTTCCCAGTGTAAGAATTGGCTTATGTAGTTTGGTTTGCCCTGTTCCCATCATGCACTGGGACAGGAACAGACTAATTTGCATACAGCCAGGTTCTGAAACTGGGATGGTGCAGTGAGCTAAAAAACGGTGTTGGATCTAGCCCTGATCTCTTGACTGGGTGAGAGTATTCTGTTTAATTCAGAGACTCTGTCCCTCACCACCCCTTGTTGTAAATATTTTTGTCCACCCTAAGCGTGGAAGGGTATACTCAGATGTGAGTCCCTTGCTCATTGCACCATCAGGATTCAAGCAAGCCGGGCCGAAGAGGCTGAAATGCCAGAAACCGGTCCCCGGTAGTTTGTTTCCTTCCCAGTGTAAGAATTGGCTTATGTAGTTTGGTTTGCCCTGTTCCCATCATGCACTGGGACAGGAACAGACTAATTTGCATACAGCCAGGTTCTGAAACTGGGATGGTGCAGTGAGCTAAAAAACGGTGTTGGATCTAGCCCTGATCTCTTGACTGGGTGAGAGTATTCTGTTTAATTCAGAGACTCTGTCCCTCACCACCCCTTGTTGTAAATATTTTTGTCCACCCTAAGCGTGGAAGGGTATACTCAGATGTGAGTCCCTTGCTCATTGCACCATCAGGATTCAAGCAAGCCGGGCCGAAGAGGCTGAAATGCCAGAAACCGGTCCCCGGTAGCTTGTTTCCTTCCCAGTGTAAGAATTGGCTTATGTAGTTTGGTTTGCCCTGTTCCCATCATGCACTGGGACAGGAACAGACTAATTTGCATACAGCCAGGTTCTGAAACTGGGATGGTGCAGTGAGCTAAAAAACGGTGTTGGATCTAGCCCTGATCTCTTGACTGGGTGAGAGTATTCTGTTTAATTCAGAGACTCTGTCCCTCACCACCCCTTGTTGTAAATACCCTACATAGTATACGGCTGCTTCACCGACAACCCTGGAGAATGGGCTCCATCGGCTGTAGGGGTGTCCTGCACATGCAGGGGCACCCTCTCACTTAGAACCAAGCACCCTGCCTTCAGGATTGCAAAGGCCTGCTATAGGGGGGACTTGTAGGTTTTTTTTTTTTTTGGTCAACCTTTATTCGTCTTGCAATCAAATACAGGTACGGGCCTACAACCTTCTCGGCCGGCCGCGAAACAAGGTAAAAATGTAGCAATCAATACGAAGAATCAGAGCAGTGCAAAAGCCGGAACGACATGTACACAGGAAACAACACGTGAGCATACGGTCAGGTCCGAAATCAGGATTACAGAGGGTCATTTTTAATATAAGGAACTGAAGAAGTGCCATACAATCACACGTGGTCCTACAACTCAGCACGCAAATCAGGATATACACAGGGAATATAAATACCGACGTAGTAGTGAGGTTACGGCACATAAATCAGGAGAGACATTGGCACAAATCCAATGAAGAGCAATCCCCAACCCCACCCCTCGAAGCAGTACACGTTACAGGAACCACGAATGAAGACGACACTATAGAAAAAGACGAAGACTAAAGGGCCATGGAAACAAAAAACGGACAAACCCCACCCCCCTTCCCCCACCCTGCACACCCGCGGAAGGCCATGGCCTACCCCCCCAGCCGCGTGCCTGTCGCCCTAATGGAACTCGAAATTTAGAAAAGAGAAAGAGAAAAGACAAAGAGCATAGATGGAGGAGGGCCCTCAAAGTCGCCACCCGGCCCCGCCCATCACCCCTGTACGTGGAGGAAGTCCAAAAGCAAAATGGAGTATCGCAGAGAGCGTCAAGTACCAAGCACATCAAAAATACAACCCCAGTACAAACACACCCAGAGCACTGTCAGTTAACGTGAGGGCCACCGAAACCTAAAATGCATCACCCCTGGCCCCGTCTAGCAACGGAACCACCCAATGACCCCTTGTCAATCGAGTAACAGTACTTTTTGGAGGATCTGAAGGATCCAAGGGAATCAGCCCCGAGTAATACCAAAAAAGGGTTCAGCAGCTCGAGTCCATCCAGTCGTGTGCAGCCGAAGCCCAAGGGCGGCAATATCACGCCCGCGGGTGCCACAAAGTCCAAGCACAGTAATACCATCCATGAAGTGGAAATAACACTGTCCGGCGAATGCCTCTGTGTTGTTGAGGCGGCCCGAAAAGAAGAGCAGCAGCGCGTCCCTAGGATCAGGATAGGCATGTGCCCCAAAGAGGCACTCACGTGTGCATCCGCGCTGTCCAGGGAGGACAAAGCAACCAGGTCTCTCAGTAGTTTCCGGAATCCAGGCGAGTCCAGAGTCCTCCCCAAGGAAGAAGATACGGGCTCAGAGGCACTCCACTGAAATCGAACTACGTCCGCACTGGGCGGTGAAACAAACAACAATGGCGGCCATTTTTCGATCCAGGTCCCAAACATTGCAAATCAGGGACTCGCGCAGATCCGTTAGGGCGGCCAGGACATCTTTGGGTGTGGGCTCCATTGCGCGCCGCAGGCATCCCACGTCCGTGACTACGGCAGCCATCCGATCGGGACATGGTCCGTGATGAGGGGTGTCAGCCGCCATCTTCGTTAGTTCGGCCCCGTCCCCCTGCACCTCACTGTGGGGACCGGCCCCAGCACAGGGCGCCACAAAGTTATGAGGCGGGTTCCCCAGGGAGAGCCACCAAAAGGCTAAACAAAAGACCCTGCCACTCCCTGGGGGCTGCCCGCCTGTCTCGGGGGGCGATCCTTGGTCACGTCCGGGCACGGAATCCGAAGAGGGGGGCCAGGAGCCACGCACCCCCCTCAATTCCAGTAAGCCTCTCGGCCCCCAAGGCTCTTCGACAAGGGACCTGGCTGATGCTGCCTTCAGCGGCACTCCAAGACAACGGCACCCTCCGACCGACTCCACACCACCAGAGGCGGCCGCTGTGGTTGCAGTCGCCGCCGGCCACCCGTTGCAATCGACACCCCGGCTTCGTCACTGCACAGGCCGCTGAGCGATGGGTGGGGAATTCTCCGGCTTCACATCACGCAGGAATCTCAGGAGCAGGTGGTAAGTGGACGCTCCCCTTCTTTTATCCAACTATACATTTGTAGTTCAGAACGAACAACAGGATGGGCATGCAGGGAGAGAGGGCTCACGGAGCCGAGCGGCTATGCGGCCATTTCGGTTGCTGGCTTGGCTCCTCCCCGATTTGTAGGTTTTAAGTGCGGTGACCCTAAATATAGGAAACCTATATCTTTAGTAAGTGGTGCTAGCACCAGCTTACACAAGCCGCAATGGCAGGCCAGTATTTCCATTTTGAAGAGTCTCCCATGGGTAACATAATGCATGCTTCAGCCCATGGGGGACCTATGGCTTGGGTACCTTAATACCATATACTAGGGACTTATAAGGTTACCCCAGTATCCAATCTGGGATGTACCCAAGTACTGATCAAAACAATTTAAGGGAGAAAGCAGATAGACTGGGGTCCTGATTAGCAGGATCCCAGTTAGACTAGTCAAAAACCAGCATACCACCCGGCAAAAAGTGGGGTAACCATGCAGATGGTTCTTACCTTCCTACAAGCATCATTACAGTCTGATACTGAAATAATTCTGGTGCCTCAAATGAGCACATCAAACACAACTAAGAGCACATAATAGCACTGCCCTGCCCATGTATGTCTTCTTGTAAAACAGCAAAAGGGTAAGAAAATCACAAAGCTGTGATGACAGGCTGGCAGAATGCCGGAAAGAAGCCTTTATTCCATCTCTAATTAGCTGACCTCAAGACATTTACTTATGGCATGATGTTGGAACACCCACGTGCAGAGTCCACTGAACCAAAGCACATCTTAAACGCGCCATCACATAGTAACCCGCCTGATCATACGTGACTGGGGTCTTCAATTATGAGCAGGCGAGCACTGAGTCAGAGGGGTGTGGGCGGGCACTGGGCTTCAAGCTTCACTTAGAAAGGCTATAATGAGAACAGCCTTTCGTTTGACTACTTTAAGCAGGCAACCGCAAACAATGTGGGTTGCCTGTCACACATCATTATTCTATAATTATGCAAATAATGCGTACCCTCATTTTAACCGTGATATGTCAGATTTCATCTAAGCTCTTGCAGAAACAGGTTTCCATTACAATACAAAAAGACAAACCTTTTGACTCCTGAAGGAAGTGAAAGGAGAGGTATGTGAGAAAACAATCAGACCCAATTCAATATGGAGGGGGATAGAGAGTGGGTTTGTAAAAAGAGCCCGCTGCACACCCCACCATCTGTAATAAGGAGTTACATTAAGGTGCTATTACCTCTTGTGTTCAAACAGGGGTAAGGGCAAAAAGGTATCAAGGTAGCAAGAAGTTCCTAATTGTGGTTCATGACTGCAAAGTGTCTGAGAAGGGACCTCAAACGATGAACATTGTGCATTTTGCTTCATCGGTACGGTTGCTCCTGTGTGGTAAAACTCCTGGCTAAAAGTGACATATTGTACTAATGGTAAGGGTACAACCCTGCTACCCATTTCTGCTGATGCCTATCTCTATTTGTGTCTCACTCAGTGTGCTTCTAGACATGTGGTCCTTAAACAGTAGTCCCCGAAACCCTAGGGGTCAGCGACGTCCATTTTGGGGTCCACAACGGATTAGAAACTAAATAATATCAGCAGATTAATAAAGTTTATATACATGAAAAGGCAAAATACACAACTGAAAATTATAAAACACTTTGTACATGTGAAGAAATTGTAAGTGAAAAATTATATTGGTATCCTCAGCTTGACTCTTGAGAACAGCATAAGTACAGCACAAGAATCTATCAAGGTTGACTGGTGGCATGCACTGGTATCTGCAGACAAAAAGACAGCATGCATTAGAAGTAAAAAAAGAGTGATATGCTAGAGTAGCATATCGTTTCATCTTTTAGAACAAAAACTACATTTCGAAAACCTCAAATCTTTTTACTAAAATTTATATTTTTTCTATAAATTTCCTTATGAATTAAATCAAATGTTTAATCATTTGTGTATTTGTTGGATATATGCTTCTTTCTGCATTTTTGAGTATTTTTTATAGTTTCAAATAGTACAATTTGCTTAAGCAGGACTCCCCAAACACACGCTGAACATGTTGTTCCTTCCCAACTGCTGGTTTCTTACATAGTGCCTGGGACAATCCAGCAATTCCCGATTATTGGAATTACATTTTTACTATGAATGCTGATATTCTGGGGCATCCCCTTGAGCGCTCTCCTCATGTTGCGTGGTTGGGATATGTACAGAAAGTGTCGCTCGAGAGACACAACCTGGCAGCATTCCTCCTTCTGCTCGCCAAGAGCAGGGTTGAGATGCAATGGGGTGGTGTGCTCTTCCGCTTGCTACTGACTGGCTTAAGGATGCTGCCTATTGCCAGAAACAGCTTACTGCTTTCTGGGAACTCATGCCTACATGCTCCCTTCCTAAAGACATATGGCTCCCCCCGAAGGAGTTCCTGTGTGCCCATGTGGTTTCAGCCAAGACCAGAGAAGCTGGACCATCGGGCCAACTAGCGGATGAGTGAATAAAACTTTCCTTGAAACAGTTGAACATACTTAGGCCTGCAGGATGTGGACATTATTCAACACTGCTACCTTTATTGTCACTGCTGATGTGTGACATGCTGAGTGGATGTCTTTTCTTGTTTGTTCCCCGTTTCCCCTCCAGGTGTTCTTTCTATGCAGTGGACTGCTGCGGTTAATATATCTTTTACTGTAATGCAAAATCTTACTGCTGTCATTTTTGTACTTGATGATCACAGTCTGCAGTGCCTTCTATATTCTTTGGAAATTCAATATAAAGCTGGGATCCAGTTGGGGCCACAAAAGTCAAAAAGTTAAGAACCGCTGCTCTAGACAGTCAGCTGCACTAAAAACACAATGCACAAGAAAACCCTATGAAAATAGTGCAAGGGTTAGGAATGGACCTTTATTGTGATTGACGCTTTCACAAGACTAAAATGAAGAGGTACTTAAAATGGACAGTACATGTTGTATTGAGTCAACATGTTTATGCTAATCACAAGGGCAGTCAAACTCATCCATCTGGACAGTACATGTAAAGGCCATTGAATGCCTTCAAAGTCAAGTAAAGAGTCAGTGAAATTGTTTAAAAAGGGATGTACCTGGTTATCTTGTCTCCAGTGCTTTTGAATGTATAGTTAGAGTCCCTCCCCACCTCGCCTCACCAAATCCTGCCCCAGTCACTGCATTTCTCAGGCTGCTGAAAAGTCACTGCTTAACCCTACATGTATTAGTATCCCATGAGGAACAAGGTGGAGGAAGGCATCAGAATCCGTCCTGACCTTAAACCTCAGGACACAATAAAAGTTGGGATTTCAGCAATCTACTCAAAATCCTATTTTGGTCTCTCAAAGAGGGCTCAGTTCATTTTACAATACCAGGCTTAGGTGTTTCAAAGGTTTTACACCATACAGAGAGGGTCTTAGTCATCACCCAGACCCTGGAATACTTCCCTAACAATGAAAATGTTTCAGCATTTTGGTTGTAGTCTTCAGGGATTACTGGTAACCTGCTTACAGGAAGTTCCCCATGCCAAGCTCCACAAGAGTTCCTTGCAGTTCTACCTGGAAGATTACTGGGATCAGTTCATTAACAGCTACTGCATGTCAATCCCAATTCATCCATTCCTGTTCCGAACTTGAAAAAGTGGCATATACCATCAACCTTATGTTGAAATACCCTTACATCTTGCAGTCATAACCAACTTTTAAGAGTATGGGTGAGAAGCTCTTAGTGATGAACCCGAAAGCAACTGAGTTCTGAGGATATGTGCTGCAATCACTGGCTAAGTCGCAAATGGGCCCTGAACTTGTGGTTGTGCTGCAGAGTCCATTGCAAGGTCCTACACCTCCTTGATCCACAGTGACAGGAAAGACAGTGAGATTAAATATTCTGTGGACTGGTGTACATCTGGGCCAGACAAAATTACTGCTGGTAGCTCACTGGAAATGCAGACCAGATCAGGACATGATGGATCAGTGCCTTTGCTTCTTTCGCTGCCCCTTATATTTCCTCTCTGATAAAGACTCTGAGCTGGAAGGTAAGGTCAAATGACCTGAATATTATTATTTTTTTTTAATTCAAATCTTTTTTATTGAAGAATAAGGATGAAAATAAAGACAACGTTTGAAACGGTGAAAGCAACGTTGGTCACCTTGCAGACACAAAAAGAGACTACAATCTCTTTGTAAAGACTTGACTTAGAAAAAGGCTCAAGGAAGGGCATCATCCGAGCCTGGGGACTGAAGTCGAGAGTGAAAGGAGCAAACTTTGAGATACTCCTAATAGATGTGCTATTCACATTGCTGGGGGAACACTAATCAGAAATCTCTATAGAAAGGACCCACCAAGTTGAACAGCAGCAACTGGGGACACATCCCAGCCACATTTCATTGCCACATAGAGAAGAATAAACTGCTCTGAGTGGCTACTGGAAGGGACTCTATATCCTTTAAAAATTTATAGTGAACACTATATAAGACATAGCATCCTCTTTGATTCAGAGATGTCAGGATTTCCACCAGATTACAGAAAAAATGCAAAATGATCACATTGGCTGTCAAATTGACAAACCGTTTTGGCATCTCCTTTGAACTCCCCAAAAAAATGAGATAGAAACAACGCTGTACAAAAATTCAAGTGAGAGATGATGAACGAGAACATCGGAACTAGTCCAGTGGGCCTAGAGACATAACTTATGAGTCCCAAAAATATAAATGGACCAAACACAGTGCCGAAGAGCTGCAATACGCAAAACAAGATTAAGCTGAGACACCAGCTAAAAGTACTGAGCCTGTGAAACAAACAAGACACCTGTTGAGCGGACTGTAGTTATGCCTGCTGTATTTGAGGAACAATGATAAGGAGCCTAGGGTGAAGTGGGGATGCCCGCCAGGAGCTGCTGCCCCACGACAGAACTGGGCAAATAACCGCTGAACAATATTTTCCCCTTTTCCCCATTGCTTCTATTTCTTCTTTCTATCAATATACCTTCGCTCTTTTCCCTCTTTAAGTTGTGAATTTAAGTAATTGTCCAGAGATGGTACTCGGAGTCCCTGATAGTACAAAGACAGTTCTTGTGTGGAAAAATGGCCCATATAACTCATGCCCGCTTTTTGTAGGTGAGTTGGCCAATTCCATGCATCAGCTCAAGTTGCTAATTTCCATGGTTACTATTGTCTAATTTAAAGTTACAATGTTTGGGGTGGGTTGTCAGGGGAGAGGACAGCTATAAACCTCACCAGCCGAGCTTGTATGGACCTACATCTGCAGCATTCCACATCCAGTAGGGAAATAGAAGACAAAGGGTTAGGCAATGCTTCATCTCACAGTTATAGGTGGAAACATCAGGGCAAGGCATATAGTTAAAATTGTTACCGAACATAAAGGGGCTGAACTAACACAAACAAAAAAAAGAAAGTTCGGGCTGGACTGTTCCCATTGGGTGCAGGGTCAAGACTGATTTGCATATGGCTGGGTCCAAACCGGAATGGCATGATGAGCAAAAAAACGATGGATTTAGGCCCAGATCTCTGTACTGGGATGAATGGATGACATTTTTCTGCATTCTGTCCATCAATTGTTCTTTTTGCATTTGTCACCCCGAGTGGGATGGGTATGCCCAAAAGTGGGTCCCATGCTCTCCATGCCACTGGAGTCAAGCTATCCTGGCTGATGAGGGCTGAAAGCCCGAAACTGGTCCTAGGATGCTTGTTTCCAGTGCAGGGAGGACCTGGCCTGGCAGATCGGGCTGGACTGTTCCCATTGGGTGCAGGGTCAAGACTGATTTGCATATAGCTTGGTCCAAACTGGAATGGCATGGTGAGCAAAAAAACGAAGGATTTCGGCCCAGAACTGTGTACTGGGGTGAATGTAAGACATTGTTCTGCATTCTGTCCATCTATTGTTCTTTTTGCACTTATAGAAAGTTGGCATTTTCTTGCTTTAGCCACTTTGTGCCTGCAGTCTGTCTCTGGTCACATGACTGGGTGTGGGTGACATTTTTGCTTTGTGTATACCTCCTAAACAGTCAGGCAAAATGGGAGCTTAGGTGTGACTGGATGGGCCATCACTGGCAGGATGGAAAGGAGCAGCTGGGCACAGCCAAAATTGAATAGGCTGTGTCTTGCCTACACACAAAGGGTTGCATAACCCCTGTAGTTAGTCTGCACCCAGGACCAGGAAGACAGGGCATTTGTGCACTTCAAAAGCCTGCTTCTAGAAGTTTCTCCCCACTTCAAAGGTACAACAGAGTATAAATACTGGACCTCAGACACCACCACTTCAGTACACTTCTGGACCTGTGGATACTCTGCCAGGAAGGAGGACTGCCATGCTGCTACAAGGACTGCCACTCTGCTGGACTTCTGCTCTAAAGGAACTGCTGCCCTGCTGTGCTGACCTGCTACCTGCTGCCCTCTTGCCTGGGGAAGAACTGGACCTGCAACTTCATCTTGAACCCAGGACCCCAGAGTGACGCCAATGGCTAGTCTGCTGGCCTCCTGATCTGAGCCTCAGAGACATAAATGGCACCCCAACTAGACACGAGTTCCTGACACCCTAAGGGGTGCCTCTCATATCCTGAACCCTTGGTGTGGCTCACCTGCTCTTTAAATCAAGCTTTTGGGCTCTCTGACCGCAAACAAACCAGTTCACCCCAAGACTGCGCCACTCGCACCGAAAATCCGTGCAAGCCACTGCTAGCCCGTCTCTTCAAAGAGCAGCATCAATCACTCTCAAGGGACTGCCAATGAGAAACACCAACTCCCTCTCCGCGATGCCCGGCCTGTTCTTTGCACCATGCGGACAACCACCAAAGACACCATCCAAGCGAACGGGACTCTTGGCACAAAACTTGAGAAGGTAAAACTTCAGGGGGACTAAATCAGACACAAGCTCCATTGCGATTGTCCTGAACCTTTCACTTTGACTGAGTCCAGCACGACCAGATAGCCACAGTTGAAGCTTTCTGCTTTTAGTGGCTATTTTACAGTTTATTCTTCAAACATTCATAACTCTGGACCTTCAGATTGGATTGATGTCATTTTGGTCTTTATATTTATTACATTTTGCTTTATTTTTCTAACATGCTGTGGGATCCATTTTGTGTGGAGTTTCCACTGTTTTACTGTTGGAAGTGTTGCACAAATACTTTACATATTAGCTCTAAATTAAGCCTGACTGCCCTGTGCCAAGCTACCAGGGGGTTGTTAATTTGGGGTTTACTTGTGCCTTACCTTGACAAGGATTGTGGTTGCTGCTTGACCAGGGCTCACACCCCAGTCTACCAGCACCCCAGTTTCTTACAGTCTTAATTTCTGTTTCCACAGTTCACCTCCAGGTGTTCCTTGACCTACCTATCCTCCATTTGCCTTCTGGGTTCCAGTGAGGGGCTCTTCTTGTGATGGAGTCTTGTTCTCTTCTGATGGCAGGCCCTAATCATCTCCATCTTTTTCTCATAACAATGGTGTCATATACCCGATTACAACTATCTCCCACAGAGGAAAACTACAAGGCTTCATATTGGTTGACTTAGTTTTTGAAGTGGGTGCGAAGACAATCCCTGTTTTCAGAAACTGAATCTCTTTTTTTTAAAACAATTTATATTACTATATCATATACAGTTGGTTAAATTTCAAACCTAATTTAGGGGACTTTACCCAAATTAGTATATGTTAAATATGAATTTGCAACCTGAGTTTATCATGTGATTGGCCCAACGTGCGATTAGCAAATCTAAGATCACATTTCAGTGAACGCCTGCATGTTTTCTCTTTCTGCTGGTGCATCAGAGATGTGTACACTTACATGTGTCAGGACCGCTGATTATTACATATCAAAATATAAAAGAGTTATAAACCCCTCAAATTTGACTGGGCATGAGCCATTTTTCAAGTATGTGGTGCTAACTTTCAATAGGATACTGCGGTCACCGGTGCTTGAACGGTAGGGGGCAAGGCAGTAAGCAAGGGTATCAGGGCTCTAAGCAGGCCTCACTAGTGGATCTGCATGGTCCTATCCATTGTTAGGAACACAAATAAGAGGCAATGAGGTATTGCATGGACACTTAACAGATGTGCATGTTTGCTTGGCTAGTGGTTTTAGGTTTTCGCTGCGTAGTCCCGCTAAGGAAGTTTGTCCTCATTCTTAACTCCCTAGAAAAAAAGGCCATTAGTTCACCCCCGGCACTAGGAATCAGAAATTTCCTGAGGGCCCTAAGCCTCTTCTGTATGCAAAGCCATGCTCTCGCAAGCTACAAATCTTGGCACTGGAGTGTACTACTATTTCATGGGAGTACCTTAGATGGGCTTCTGATGCCCTAGCAATAGCATGCTTGGCCAGTGCCAGCAGCAGGTCACCAAATTTCATCTTAGTCTTTGGGAAAGAGGCTAAGCTCAATATATAGGCTTCCACATGCCCTGCCAGAAATGTTTCACCACTGTGCCTTACCACATTATATGGATGAACCCAGCCTGCTCCATGCGGAAACAGGGGAAGGTCAACATCCACTATGATACATTTTGCTGATAGTGTGGGGGTAAAATAGGCCCTGTGCAATTGGCTGTACTGAATATAGTGCAGTCTGGTGTCTGCAGATACGTTTCCTGGGATATTTTAACACTCCTTTCATGAAAAAGCCTACCAATGTCAGCTTCCCACTTATACTTTACCTTGTTCAAGCATACTCCTCCAAGTCAAACAGGGCTACGCATATCCAGGTAACCAGTCTATGATCACAGTGAATTATGAACAAGGCATGTATGTATTCATCAGTCTACAGATCAGAGTCTGTAATACCCCATAGTTTGCGCAGACCTGCTGCCATTGCCGTTTAGCATTGAAATTGACCTGGAGGAAGGTAAGTTGTTTCCAATAATGAGTCAAAATGTGCTAGGCCCTATTTCATCCCTCTATATATATATATCCACAATTGTCTCCAAGTTCTTCAGTTCGTTGCTGCTTTGGAGAGCTAAATAGGACAGCATTATATCCAACAGGACTTGCAGTGCTCAGGGCACAAGGACATGGGTTTGCTGCAGTGCAAGGTTTTGGCAGTGTTGAGCAAACAACTTTAGACATGGCAAGGAACTCTGTGGTTTGTCAATGCAAAGTAGCAGTTTTAGGAGTCCTCAGTTTGTCTGTAGTTTATCACACAGTTCTTGGGGATTACTCCTTGTCAGCCATCTAGCAATCTACTGGGTCTGAGCCTCAATACTGTACAGCTCAAAGTCTGGGACACCCGTGCACCTGTGACCGACCTGCTGATTCAATGTCCCCAGTGCAATTCTGTGCCTTCATGAATCGCATATTAAGTCTGGAGCAAGCTGTTGAGGTCTTTAAAGACCCATCTGGGAAGAACAAGTGGCAGGTGTGCAAATTAATATGAGAGGCGTGGAAGCATCAGCATTTTCTTTAAGTCAATCTTTCCCACAACAGTGAGTGGCAGGTTCCTGCAGAAGGTAACCTGGGTCCTTATGGCCCTAATGGTGCGCCCAGTGTCACCTTCCATGAGATTGCTTCAATGCAATATATATTTACCCCTAGATATCTAAAGGTGGTGTTCTCTCACCTTACAGTCTCTCTTCTGGCTGGAACCCATCTGATCTGGTGTAGACGCAGGGCACAGTGGGTAATAACTGGACTTATCCTAGTTAATTTCTGGCCTGAGAGTTGCCCAAAGTGGACAAGAGCTTGGTGATGGGTAGGAGGCCAGCCTCTACATCCTGAATGTATAACTGAAGGTCATCCGCAATACGGAGAGATATACGAGTTCTTTCGCATTTGGAATCCCCTACCTCTCTCAATCAATTCTAAGCAATGCTACTAAGGGTACTATTGCCATTGCAAAGAGAAGAGGGAAGATGGGGCAGCCCTGCCTTGCCTCTTGCTAATGTGATATTGAGTCTATTTCACCTCTTTGGTGTATACTCTGACCAGTGGGGATGTTTACAACACTGATATCCAGTAGCCGAAACTGAACTCAAGCCTGAATCTCCTAAGCATTCTGTGTAGGAATTGCCAGCTCAGAGACAAAAGCTTTTTCCATATCGATTGTTAGTAGGGCAGCATAAGGCCCTTACTTGGGAGCTGCCTCTATGATTTTAAATAACCTCCAAATGTTCTGTGACATGCTGACTCCTGGTATGAAGCAGTTTTGGTTGCCGTATTTGAGTGTTGGCAAATGTGGAATCAGTCTACGGGCCAAGATTTTACCAAATATTTTATAGTGCACATTGGGACACATGCATCAATGTAAGCAACTGCAATTCATTAATAGGGGTTTTTAAGAAATCGCTTTTAAGGACTCGCATTTCCCTATGCAGGTAGGAATCGCTAAATAAATTGTGATTCCAACACATTCCCTATTAGTGAATCTCAAATTGCAAGTCACTAATAGGGAATACCTTCCCATTCATTCCTATGAGCCAAGACGCCTATAGGAATGAATGGGAAACCACTCGCAATTTGTGATTACCAAAAAGGTAATCGCAAAATGCGCATGCAATTTCAAGGGTCATATGGCGCCAAAAAGCCAGCCTCATGCACCCCCAAAAATGGCATAAGTGCACATGTGGTGCATGTGTGTGCGCCACATGGCACATAGAAAAATGCCATTTTGAAATTTTTTCCAAAGAATTGCAAATTACCATCAACTTGAAGCTGATGGAAATTTGCGATTCCTTAATGCAAAGTCGCATTCTCAGAATTCTTCATGCATTGCATTTAGAGAATCGCAAATTGCGATTCCCTAACTGCATTCGCAAAATAGGTAATCGCAAAAATTGCAATTACCTATTTTATCTCCATGTTAATTTGTAAATGAGCATTACTAAAACCTTGAGAACCAAGCATTGGGGAGCCATATTAAAATTTTGGCGCCTGTCGTTGAAGATAATAAACAATGAGTGAGGAATCATGAACATAACCTTCACACGTTCAGCTAACGAGATGCAGGTGAGAAATCGAAAAAGCAGGCTAACTTAACTAAAATAGAGTCTGTCAGGGTTTTCAGGACACTGTTCTGGCTAGCCATGATTCGATAAACTCAATAAGGTTGCCCCCTGCCTCTGCTTTGGTATCCCTATGACCCGCAGGTTATTGTGACTGCCTGTGTCTTCTACATTCTCCGTCCTCCATTCCAAACAGCAGATTGTGGCTGTCAATTCCTTCATCTACAGGTTTTTGGCTTGGCGTTGTAGCTCCTGGACCACAGTTTCTGTGTGCAGAGCCTATAGGATACCTTATGCTGATCTTAAGGTATGGGCCAAAGGTCTACAGCCGTAACATCACTTTTCCTTTCAATGTGGACTTCACAGATGTCAATTCAGCAAAATACCAGAGGTAGCGAAAGTGTCATCACATGCCCTTTCACCCCAATGAAGTCACAGGATGTGACATCACACAACTTTTCAGGTGATTACATCACCCAAACTGTGTCCCTGATGGTATCACAGAAGTGACATCCCTGACGGAAACCTACAATAATGCAAGATCATTTGAATATTAAATAACAAAGAAATGAAAAAATCATACAAAAGAGTTGTTTAGTTGCTGCTCAAACAATACAAACAGAGCTGCGATGATATACTCGGAGTATATTAATAACCTCTCCAGGTCCATATGTAAAATTCTAGATAGTGATCATATGCTCAAACAGAAGCATAAGTGCCTGATTAGAACCTGACAAGTCCAGATGTCTGGGATTAACCATCATATGTCCAACCACAGCCTAAAACCTGCATGCATGGCCAACTAAGATCTGCAAATACCAGACAATCACAAAAATACCAAGAAATGCATAAAATGACCGGGCATCATTATCGTTTGCTGAGACATAATCATCTCACTTGGCCTTAGATGCTGAAATGCATTCACATTATTGAGACATTTAGAGAACTGTTACAATGCACAGCAATTTCGTCCTATCCAAAAATTAAGCGTTCTGGTAAAGCTCCTCAATCCTGACCTACATGCTGCATAAGTTCACCAGTGCAATACATCTACAAAACTATTGCAATTTCCCAGCTAATGATTTCTCACACCTCTGCTATGGCCACAGTATACACATGTTAAAGTAATTAGATTTCATTCGAGTTTACCTTGCACTTTGATTAGCAGTGCATCCTGGAATCACAGTACCAAAACACACAGAGCAACTCAATATTGATTTGCTTCATGCACTAATATATCAGTCCAAAAGGGTCGTATTAGACTCATGCCCTCCCCAATTTAGTTTCTAGCTTGCTTTTACACCACATCTTTGCTTCATCTCCTGCCTTTTCGGTTTCTTTGCCTTTCTCCTAGTTCGTCCCCTGCCTTTCATTCTCTCACTCTACTATTCTTGTTCTTCCACTTTCTTGCATGTTTTCTTTTCACTCTCACCTTGTCCCCCTCTTCTTTGTATGTTCCTTATTTTCTATTGTTCCTTGATCTTTCCTCTTCTTTCTTCCTTTGCCTCATCACTTTTCTCATTTTGTCATGTGCCGTTCACTGCCCTCTTGGTGTGCCCTCTTCTGACATCAAGTCCCTGGAACCTCAGGCCTGAAGGTTCAGTCCCTCTTCCACATTATGTATGATACTAAACCTGAGAGCAGATAGAACTGTTGACGCTATGTATCTTGAATGCTCTCTAGGCAGATTTCCTTTGTAGTCAGAATGTGGTAAATGCGGGGGGATTTCAACTCATGCTTTGAACCTCAACCCCCGTCCTAGATTTGACTGAGAGCGAGGATCAATGTTGAGGGATCCCCTCCTTTTCCGCCCCTAGGAACCCACCAAGAATGAGTGTTACAGCTCTCCAGATTTTTGATATAATGATCGCATATTGTTTGAGACTGTGCAATGGTGATTTTCCTTCGAATACTGATGCTAAGCCAATGTTCGAGAGGGGTAATTGGAAAAGTCATACTAACTTTGTCTTTTAGGATGTACAGATCTAGGATGAAATGGAAGACATGGCGGTAATAGTCCGCCATGCTAGTGATTATTTCCCTATTGTTTTAGACTGGGAAAGGGCACGGATAAGGGACACGGATTAAACTTACCCATCTCTTTTAACCAGCTCTGTTGTGTTAATAAATAACAAATTAAATGTGAGAATTGAGGTTCTACCCAAAGCTACAGAGGCTATACAAGAGGTTCATAAAATGATATGTGCCGACTTGGAAATCTTTGAGCTACAAATTCTGACCCCTTCTCAGATCACGATCTTGCATGAAAGTTTTCTCTCTAAGATCTGGAATATGTTTGTGGAAGACTGCAAAAAAGGTGGGAAGTGTCCTCGACAAACAAGAGTAAATTAAAGGTATAATGGTTCTTGTAAAACCGCAAAAAGGATCTGTAAATGCTCTTAAAAGCAAACGCAGAATAGTGATGGTTGAAGCAAGTGGAATTATTTAAGGGCTATTAAGATTAGGAAAGCCCACTGGGAGGCCAGCATCTGGGATGATCTGCTGGACACGTCTAAACATAGGGACAACAACAGATTCTGGCATCTGTTGGCACGTAATGGGTGCAGCGATTGAGCCCGCCCTGATTGCTATATTCCCTGGGGGATTAGGTTAAACATTTCTCAACACTCTATGCAGATAGAAATTCCTGTGAAGGCATCATAGATACTTTACCATTGATTTCTCGAGGGAAGAGGCTAGGCTATTTACAATTGAGGAAACCAATGCTGCAATCCAGGTTCAGAAACCTGGAAATGCCCCTGGTATCGATAGAATTCCAGCAGATTTATTTAATTCCAAACTTCTGATTTGTGTCCCTTACATAAATTCTCTATTGACAAAACTGAAGAGGGTAGTGATGTTTTTTTCGATCGCACCACTATTGGCATGTGCCAGTATATTTTAAGATAAATAAAAAAAGAATAGTCTTTTTTTGGTGCTTGGTGGTACAGATGCATCATACTACGCAATATGCATCCAATGCATTGGCAAGACACCTCTGTTTATATGAGAAATTAACGTACCAAAGCACTCACCATATAGTAAATAAATGGTGTTGTCACCATATACAGTGTTGTCCAAAAAAACACAATCAGAGAACAGGAGTCAAAAATGTTTCAATGAAGCTTGTATCATCACAAGCGACTTCTTCAAGGCTAAGTTGATTGGTTCATTGAAACATTTTTGACTCCTATTCTCTGATTATGTTTTTTGGAAAACACTGTATATGGTGACAACACCATTTGTTTACTATATGATGAGGGCATGGGTACATTAATGTCTCATAAATAGTCTATTGAATGCCTTAATGGCAGAAGCCCCTACATCAACATCTTGGAAAGGGGCAGAAATAATCACCATTTTCAAAAAGGGAGACTAATCTGCCCCGGGAAATTACAGACCCATAAATCTGATTGATAATGTACAAAAGTCTACAGTAGGCAAATTCTATCCAAACTATCGATTGGATTTCCTCTGATTAAGTGTTATCACACTTACAGGTGGGATTCAAACCCAACATTAGTACAGTCGACAAAATTGTGCGCTTTTTGTCTATTAAATGGAAAACTATAGACATTGGCCAGGGGTCGCTAATTGTCACATTTGTGGACCTCATTGCCGCGCTCGACCTGGTCCAGAGGACAAAACTATGGGAGGTTTTGAATAGGGTTGGGTTCCCTAAGGGTCTATAGTCCCTAATACAAGCCTTGTGCTCAGCTAATTTTGCAAACGTTAGGTGGAGTCTAGCAGGAGAACTAACGGAGGATATTGCTTTGAGAAGAGGGGTGAGACAAGAGCGAGTTTTGGCCCCTACACTCTTCCTTTTAAATATAACCAAGTGCATCCTCTATCTCTTTGACTTCGAAAACAACTCACCCAAAATGGTGGGACATAAAATACCGGGATTCCTTTTTGCAGATGATACCCTGTTGCTTTCTAAAGCTGTGTGGGGTGTATCTATCCTTTTAGAGAAATGTAGTCTTTTCGGAAAAGAGTATTTTTAGGAATTAATTGCAATAAAACCAAATATAGGATATTTGGTGCCGGCAAAAATGTAGAGTATTATTAGAGGGTGAGTCCCTAAACAGTGTTTATGAATTTGACTGTTTGGGCGCAAGATTAAATGATTTCCAAGGATGGTTGCCCCAGATAGAGAAAAGCGTTTAGATACTAAACCAAAGAGCAGGGTCCATTATAAGATTTGCCAATAGGGCATATGCCTTTGCTATCTCACCCCCGATTGAGATATATATAAGATCCAAGCCTGTGGGGCAGCTTTTTATGGGCAGGACCTGTGGTGACATTGCGATCTTGGCGCTCTTGACAAGGCTAAAAATACATTTTTAAAGACCCTTTTGAAACTCTCCCACCAGTACCCCATCTCTTCCAATTTGACTTGAATCTTAGATCAATTGCTGAGATTGCAGTATTGAGACCCATCCTATAATGGATTAGGCTTTGGTCAATTGAGAATCTGGGCCCCTCTAGGGATTGTGTCAGGGTAATTGTAGATGGCCTAACAGTTGGCAAAATTCCCTGGCTACTACATATAAAATAGTGGCTATTTAAGTTGGGTTTGAAAGACTTTTGGTTGCACCCTACTGCACTACCTCCAGATGCAAGTGACAAACTAAGAACTTGTTATTGGAATTTTGTCCAAGGGGCAAGAACATCTGCTGCTTCTTTAGGCAGTCTTCCAGACTCCTATTTGCAGGCCAAATGTGTACCAAAGTTTGAGCCTTTAATGAATTGTATCACTAATCCAGCTGCAAATGCACTTTATTTAAAATTCAGACTAGGGGTCCTACCTCTGGTCTCTTTCCTTTGTTCCTGGCCTAAAAGGAGAACATAGTCAACACATGGCCAATAGGCTGCCAAGCAGTTGAGAATATCAAACATGCGCTTTTCTTTTGTAAGGCTTATGCAAAACAATGCTCACATTAGATTATTTCACTTTGCCGTCTACTTTGTTTCGGTGATCGCCTTACTGCTTTTAGGGTATGTAAAACTAACACTAGAGAGTGTATTTTTTTCAATTTCGAGGTTTCTGTCTTCAATTTGGTATATTAGGATGAGTGCATTAAGCAAATAGCAAGGCCTACTCCCTTTGGATTCGTTTTTTTACTGCAGATTATCTTATTTATTGCATGGGATTTTATTTAGATTTCTAGAAAGTTTCTAATCGAATTTGTACTTTAGCAAAGAAATGTATTGCTGAATTTTGTTCTGGACCAACACTGTATTTTATTGAAAAATTTATTTTTCTTTTTGAAACTATGTGCTTACTTTTATTACACTTTCAGTATATAATTTTAAAGAACGTATTATTTTGTACCTTTTATGTTCACTTGAACTGAAATAGAAGGTTAAAGATGATGAACTGTTGAAGGGGGCCCATAAAAATACTTGGTCATTTAAAACAATCAAAAGGTAAAGGTAACAGGAGGTTTCACAGGTACTGCACAATTCGTGATCCAAGTTTTATATATACAGAACATAGACAGGTCTGTAGGATTGTCTGTAGGATTGTCTCAGACAATATACAGGTCACGCGCGTGCATCAATGATCCCCTTAGGCATCCCCTTAGGCACAGTGCAGGTACAGTACTGGCCAGCAAAGGGGGGGGCAGCACGAGTTATGGGGGCGGAGGCCACCCCCCCCCCCCCTTACCTGCAGCCGTGTTGGGCGGCAAACGCATGATTTGTTCGCTAGCACCCCCTGCTGCTCTCACGGCAAAGGCTGGCACCCCAAAAGTTCACCATACAGAGCAGATTCAGTGGTAGCATTGCGGGTTTCCATCGCACCAAACACAAAGCAGCACTGCAAGATTTACAAACACAAGAAGGTGTTGTACAAGCAGTGCCTGAGCAGCCTTCCTTCACAAAATGAAAATGTACTCCGAAAGCACAAGTGAGCTTTCTTGGTGCGGAAAGAAAGATACAGCGTGGGCAGCATTTGTGAAAGACATTTTTACATAAAACTAGTGTAGCTGAGGAAGCATCAGTGCCTGCCTCTCTCTCACAATACAGGACCCTTCTTCTGTAAACAGTCTTTATTGGTTTTTATCAAGCACAAAAAAGATACAGCAGAGGAAACCCACACAGTAAATAAACCACAGCAGAGGAGTACAAGAAAAAAAAAATGATCACATACATAGGAAATAATAGCAATCCTACAATCTAAAGGGACGGTCTCATCCCAGTCTTCTACTCCCAAATAACAGTGCTTGTGGTGGCTATTATGCAGTGTGATACCTAAAACAGAAATTAAAGTACAGAAAAGAAAATACAAAAGCAATATCAGTAGCAACACTACACATCCCCTCCACCAGTCAAATTGAATCCGACTGACCACTAGCTTGACGTGGCATCCAGGAAACCAGATATCCCACCAACCCACACCTTTGAGGCCAGCATTGCCCCAACCACCAGAAATTCCAACAGGAGTAGCCAGGAATCTACAGTCCCCTACTGATGATGTGTTTGAATCCTGGGTAATACTGTGAGGTCAGGGTAGAGTACAAAAGCCTCACCCCGAAAAAGTGCCCTCGTCCACGAGTGCATGCTAAACAGTACGGCACTAGGAGAAGTGACGTCCCCCAAGTGCCCTTCTGTAAAGAACCTCTCTCCCGTAGAGCATATAGAGCACCTCTGTCATCAGAACCATCTATTTCATGTAAAGAATCCATCTTCTCTTAAGCACCCCCCTCTTCTGCAGCTCCTCACTCTCCTGAAGCACCCCTCTCTCTAAAGCACCCCTCTTGTCTAAAGCACCTTTTCCAATACAGCTCCTTTCCTCTAAAGCCCAACAAACCTGTATGGCCTCTCACTCCTGTAAAGTACACTAGCTGAAAAGAAGACATAATGTGAAGCATCTTTTCTGTAAACAACTGCTGTTATGTAAAGCGCACCTCTATTAAAAAAATCTCTCTTTGGTAAAGCACCTTTGTTTTATGCAGCAATATTATCCGGAAAAGAACACTTTCCTGTAGAGCACCCCTCTCCGCTAAATATAAAATACCCCTTAACTTCAAAGCACCTATTTCCTGCAAAGCCAAGTAAATCACATTTCTCGTAAAATACTTCTCCCTATTAAGTTCATCTTTACGAAAGAGCCTGCATCCGTCTTCCAGTGAAGCGTGTCTTCTGCACAGTGGCGGCTGCTTCCCAATGGCCATAGTGAAGCGCTTCCATGCCGGCTGGGTCTCTTCTCGGTCATCTGTGTCCTCGCTTCCCTCCTTAACAGGAGGTAGGATCAGGAAGCACCCACCCAGACTCCCTTGACCAATCACAAAGCTGCAATGCAGCATTGTGATTGGTCTGAGCGCCGCTCTTCGGCATTCAGCGATGGAATGGGAGACTGGGACATGTTCTCCGCCCAGAAAAAGTGGGCATGAGTGTGTGTCCGGCCCAAGAGGGCTGGCCAAACATTCATGCTCACTTGGAGTGTGTAAACAACTCCTCCCCTGCCCTGTGAACAGGTCAGCCCTGTCAACATCTATCTGACCACGGGAAAATAAAATTATAATAACGTTGCGTTATTATATTTTTTGTGGCAGTGGGGCGAAGCTCCTCCGCCTTAGAGGAGGAGCCATCACTGCTCCTGCAATGTACTTCTCTCCTGTAATTTACACCCTACCGTGAAGCACAATTTTCTATGGTGTGCCTCCCTGCCCTAAAAAAAAAACTCAAAAGTAATGCTGTAAGGCACATTTGTCCTCTAAAGGACGTCTTATAGTTTTATTTCACTCACACCTGTGATTCCCACTGGATCTGTAGGATGGGATTCAATTAAATATGTTAGACGGAGAGCCGTCTCCAACGACTGTACAGATAAGTAACTTCCCCCCCACAGACGGACACCACACAAGGTTGAAGGTTAACGAGACTTTATATGCAATTCTTAGGTTACGATGATGGATACAAGGAGGTCTGGACTCAGGGGTCCCCTCGGTTCTAGTCTCTGGTTTAGGAAAGGGGTAGCGGGACAGTCTTTGTTACCAATGAGTGGAAAATAGCTCTCAATCCTCGAGCTCGGCGTTCTAGATGATCGGGCCGCGGCGGAGCCAGGCAGGTCCCGAGATGGACGAAGGAAAACGACGGTCCGCGGCGGAGCCTGCAGGTCCCGGTGAAGATGGCGGTTACAACGGTCCGCGGCCACGCCAGCAGGTCCCGACGACGATGAAGGTGATGAAGATTACGACGGCTGTGGCAGCGCCAACAGGCAGGACGATGGTGCACAAGACAGAGCTACGGCAGCGCCAGTAGTCCGTCCAGGATGAGTTCCTCTTTACGTCTCTCGACTCCAAGATACAACTGCCTTCCTGCTCTGGAGCTGCCCCAGTTATAGGGCTGGCGTGCTTTGATGTCCGGACCCTCGCACTGGGAGGTCGGGAGGTCCGGGATGAGGGAGTCCAGACACCCAGCAGGGGGGTGGAGCCAGCGCCCGGGGAGGCGATGGGCGAGCGGCACTTGGTGGGGGAGAGCCATCGGCACCTCTTTCTCCCATTGACTTGCCAAGTAGCCCGCTCACCTCCTGGGTGGAGGGTGGTGCCGGAATGTCTGAGGCCGGGCCAGGCCCAGGGTTGAGGTCGATCGGGGGCCAGGCGGCCTCGTGGTGGAGTGTCCAAGATGGCGCCCCAGGCTGGGCGCGTGGGCCGGCAGTGGACCGGACCCACGAGGTCAACATGCTCGAGGGCAGGGGTCCCTGAGGGGACGGAGGACGTGCAATGGTGGTGTGTGGTACTTGCGGGACTGGACTCAGGCCTGGTTGGGCCGGGGGAGAGCGGCCCTTCATGTGGCCTGTCCAACATGCGTCCCCCCCAGCTGAAGGCGGGGAGAGTTACCCATCCTCTTGGGGACTCTCCTCGTCGAGGCGGAAAAACCGGGACAGGCCATCCGCGTTGGCGTGATCTGGCCCAGGCCGGTGTTCGACTGTGAAGTCCATACCTTGCAAGGAGATGGACCAGCGTAGCAACTTTGGGTTCTCCCCCCGCATATGCATCAGCCACTGCAGGGGTCGGTGGTCGGTCTGCACCCGAAAGTGGGTGCCAAAAAGGTAGGGCCGGAGCTTCTTGAGGGCCCATACCACAGCGAAGGCTTCCCTCTCTATGGTGCTCCAGCGTTGCTCCCGTGGTAGGAGTCTCCGGCTGATGAAGGCCGCCGGTTGATCAAGGCCTTCGGTGTTCACTTGAGACAGGACTGCCCCAATGCCCTGGTCGGAGGCGTCCGTCTGGACGACGAACTCCCGGCTGTAGTCTGGGGCCTGGAGCACAGGGGCGGAACACATGGCGGCCTTCAACTGTTCAAATGCAGTTTGACACTCTGGGGTCCAGTTGACTTTCTTGGGCTGGTTCTTTGACGTGAGTTCTGTGAGGGGCCCCACTATGGTACCATAGTCTTTCACGAACCTTCGGTAATAGCCCGTGAGGCCCAGGAAGGCTCGTACCTCGGTTTGGGTGATGGGGGGCTGCCAGGCCTGGATGGCGGCAATTTTCAGCTGTAGAGGGGCCACTAGGCCGCTTCCCACCTGGTGTCCGAGGTAGGTTACAGACCCTTGCCCAATTTGACACTTGCTGGCCTTGATCGTGAGGCCAGCTCGCTGAAGGGCTTGCAGCACTGCTCGGAGGTGGTGGAGGTGCTCGGTCCAATGGTGGCTGTATACAGCGATGTCGTCTAGGTAGGCGGCGCTGAATCCTTCGAGCCCCGCCAGGACCTGATTGACGAGCCGTTGGAATGTTGCTGGGGCATTCTTCATGCCGAAGGGCATGACCGTGAAATGGTAATGGCCATCGGGGGTGGAGAAGGCAGAACGTTCTTGCGCCCGGGGTGTGAGGCCGATCTGCCAATAGCCTGCTGTCAGGTCGAAGATGCTGAGGTAGCGGGCAGCTCCCATTCGGTCGACTAGTTCATCTGCCCGGGGGATGGGGTGCGCGTCTGTTCTGGTGACCGCATTCAAGCCCCGGTAGTCGACGCAGAACCGGAGTTCTGGTGTGGTGCCGGGGGCAGCTGCTTTGGGGACCAGTACGACAGGGCTGGCCCAGGGACTGTCTGAGGGCTCGATGACCCCGAGCGTGAGCATCTTGGCTATTTCTTCCTGGATGCAGGCCCGTACCCGGTCTGGCACGCGGTAGGCCCGGTGGCGGATAGGGGGGCTGTCCCCGGTGTCCACATCGTGCACACACCAGGAAGTGACACCTGGGGTGAGGGAGAACAGGCTGGCGAACTGTGATAGGAGGGCTTGATACTCTTGGCGTTGTTCTCTGGTGAGGGCCTCCGAGAGCCGGACCCCATCCACGGAGCCGTCTTGCTCTTGAGTCCGTAGGAGGTCAGGGAGAGGCTCGGAGTCTTCTTCAACCCCAGTGTCTGTGGCCATCAGGAGGCTGAGCTCTGTTCGCACAAAGTGGGGCTTTAGTCTGTTAGCGTGGAGGACCCGGAGAGGGTTCCGGGAGGATTCCATGTCGATGAGATAGGTGGCAGGACCCTTGCGCTCTATTACTTTGAAGGGCCCCGTCCATCTGTCTTGTAGGGCGCATGGCTCAGTGGGGGACATCACCCATACCCGTTGGCCAGGTTCGAATTCAATGGATGAGGCATTCTGGTCATACCATTTTTTCATGTCCTCTTGACTGGCCTCTAGGTTGGCCTTCGCTAGTTCTCTGAACCGCCGGGTCTGGTTGCGGAGGGTGAGGAGGTACCGGAAGACATCTGGAGGGTTCTTTAACGGAGGCATCTCCCAGCCTTCTTTGACGAGACTGAGCGGCCCTCGCACTGGGTGTCCATATAGCAGTTCAAATGGGCTGAAGCCCAGGGATTTCTGGGGGACCTCTCGATACGCGAAGAGGAGGCACGGCAGCAGCACATCCCACTGGCGACGGAGGGGCTCTTCCAACCCCCCGATCATTCCCTTTAGCGTGCGGTTGAACCGCTCAACGAGTCCGTTCCCTTGAGGGTGATAGGGGGTTGTGAATCGGTAGGTGACCCCGCACTGTTGCCAGAGGGACTTCATGTATTTGGAAATAAAGTTCGTGCCTCTGTCGCTGACGACTTCTCGGGGGAAGCCCACACGGGAGAAGATCCCCATCAGGGCCCGGCCGACTACCGGGGCTGTCACAGTTCGCAGAGGAACAGCCTCAGGGTAGCGGGTGGCGTGGTCCACTAGCACCAAGATGAATCGATGGCCTTGTCTTGTGCGTGGGTCCAAGGGCCCCACAATGTCTATTCCGACTCTCTCAAACGGGGTAGTGACCACAGGAAAAGGTTGCAGGGGGGCCTTTAGTTTGCGGCCGCTCTTTCCACTGGCTTGGCACGTGGGGCAAGATCGGCAATGCTGGTGCACATCGTTCCTCATTTTGGGCCAGAAGAAGTGGGTCACTAGGCGACTGTAGGTTTTATCTTGTCCCAGATGTCCTGCCAGGGGGACATCGTGGGCCAGGTTTAACAGGAAGTCTCTGAAACGGAGGGGTACCACTAGTACTCGGTTGCTCCCCAGCTCGGCGATTCTTTGCTCGCTGTACAGCAGATCATTGTCCCAGTAGACCCAATGAGTTCCGGAGGTATCCCCTGCGCTTTGGGCGAGCGCTTGCTGGCGGAGTCCCTCGAGGGAGGGACAGGTCTTCTGTTCTTGGCGAAATTGTTCTTGCGTGGGCCCCCCTTCTTGAGGCCACTGGTCGAGGTTAGCGAGGTCGGTAGGTTGAGCTGGTTCGGAGGGAATGTTACGGTCGGTGTTTTCGGCTGGGGCGACCGGAGGCGGTGGCGCCGGCCATTCGGGTTCTTCTGGGCGGTGGTTGGCACGGGCGGCCATGGAACGGGTGGTGACGCACGCCCAGTCCGGGACGCCCAACATCCCCAGGTGTTCCCTTCGCTCCACGGCGGCCCACGGAGAGCTTTCCAGGTCATTGCCCAGGAGGCAGTCTACGGGGGCATCGTCTCGGACCGTTACTTTCAACATGCCGGAGACCCCCCCCCATTCGAAGGGGACGCAGGCCATCCGACACAGGCTTTCCGAGTTATCGGCTGATCGTACAGGGCAGAGAATGTTCGGTAGATACTGTTCTGGGGCCACCAGGTGACAGCGGACGGCTGTTACACTGGCCCCGGTGTCACGAAGGGCTTCGGCCTGGCGTCTATTGATGCTCACCCATTGGCTGTACTTCTGGGTGTTAGCGGGTAGGGGGACCCGCGGGACCATGTCTTTCCCCCCTAAGCAGGCTAGAGCCATGGCGGCTGGCTCCCACTCTTGATGCTCTTGTTCGTATTCTTCCTGCTCCTCGGAGATCTGTTCTTCCCCTAGGGCTGCAGCGGCCACTTGGCGGGGTCTTGGGCTCTGGTACTGCGGGCAGTTTGGGTCGTTCGCATAGTGGCCGACTCGTTGACACCGGTGACACGTGACATTGGCTCTGTACCCCGGTCGCGCTGGGGTGCTGCCCCGGTTGGCCGGGGGGGTGGTGTTGGTAGCGGGGGCGACCGGGGCGTTGTCTCTTCCTCGCCCTTGGCCCCCTCCTCCTCCTCTGGGTCGGTGCTGACCATTGTTGTTCCGGTTCTGTTCGTAGGACCCATTCCGGCCCACTCTGGTGATCTCCCACCGGTCAGCTTCGGCTGCGAGCTGCCGGGGATCCGTTAACTTGCTGTCGAGGAGGTGCTGGCGGAGTTCAATGAAGCAATTGTTCGACAGATGCTCCCATACCATCAGATTAAATAGTTGCTCGTAGGTCGTGACGTTGCTTCCTCGGATCCAGCCCTCGAAGGCTCGGCTAAAGTATGTTACATAGTCCACCCAAGTTGTACCCGGGATGCGGGTGCAGTCTCGGAACCTCTGACGGTACATCTCGGGTGTGAGACCATAGCGGGTGAGGAGTGCCGCTTTCATATGGTCGTAGGAGGTCATCTGGTGGTCCGGGAGCTGTAGCAGGGTGTCGCGGCCCTCATTGAGGAATCTTCCCCAGAGACCGGCTCCCCAGTCGCTTCTATCGATCCGGTGTGCAGTCATAGCGATTTCATAGGCCTTAAACCATTGCTGGATGTCGTCCTCTCTGAAATATTCTCGGACAACATCCTTGGGGATGTGTACCTTTTTGTCTGTGGCCCCTGAGGTGGGGGGTCGCTCGGGCACCCCTGCTTCTTTATTCTGCTTGCGTAGGTTGATCTGGGCTAGGTTCCGTTCGTGTTCGTACGCTAGTTTCTTTTCCTCGAGCTCCCTTTGTCTCTGTTTCTCCTCTCTTTCTTCTCGGAGACGCAGGTGCTCTAAGTTGATTTTTTGTTCGGCCAATTTAAGTTCAACGTCCATTTTGAGTCGGGCCATTTCTAGTTCGTGTAGTCGGGTTCTTTCTCTTTCCTGGATCTCGTCTTGCGAGAGACCCGTTCTTTGTCCTTCAGGGGCCGGGGTCGTTTTTTCTGCGGTGCTTTGATCAGGGGTTCCGGCAGCCCCGGTCTCTGCCCAAGATTCTAGGGCATGCTTAAAATCGTCCTTGGTACTCAGTCCGGTGGTAGCGATACCCAGTTCGATGCAGAATTGTTTTAGTTCACGATGGTTGTACTCCTCCAATTTCTCCATTTGGAATTTCTCGGTTGATCCGCTCTCTTTCGTGGTCATTGTGACTTCGTCGTGGGGTGAGCTACTCTCTGTACGTTTATGCGGTGATTCGGATCGCGCCGCTGGCCACCAATGTTAGACGGACCGGGAGGGTCGGCCGAGGTTACGGGGAGAGGTCTCCAGGGAGAGCCGTCTCCAACGACTGTACAGATAAGTAACTTCCCCCCCACAGACGGACACCACACAAGGTTGAAGGTTAACGAGACTTTATATGCAATTCTTAGGTTACGATGATGGATACAAGGAGGTCTGGACTCAGGGGTCCCCTCGGTTCTAGTCTCTGGTTTAGGAAAGGGGTAGCGGGACAGTCTTTGTTACCAATGAGTGGAAAATAGCTCTCAATCCTCGAGCTCGGCGTTCTAGATGATCGGGCCGCGGCGGAGCCAGGCAGGTCCCGAGATGGACGAAGGAAAACGACGGTCCGCGGCGGAGCCTGCAGGTCCCGGTGAAGATGGCGGTTACAACGGTCCGCGGCCACGCCAGCAGGTCCCGACGACGATGAAGGTGATGAAGATTACGACGGCTGTGGCAGCGCCAACAGGCAGGACGATGGTGCACAAGACAGAGCTACGGCAGCGCCAGTAGTCCGTCCAGGATGAGTTCCTCTTTACGTCTCTCGACTCCAAGATACAACTGCCTTCCTGCTCTGGAGCTGCCCCAGTTATAGGGCTGGCGTGCTTTGATGTCCGGACCCTCGCACTGGGAGGTCGGGAGGTCCGGGATGAGGGAGTCCAGACACCCAGCAGGGGGGTGGAGCCAGCGCCCGGGGAGGCGATGGGCGAGCGGCACTTGGTGGGGGAGAGCCATCGGCACCTCTTTCTCCCATTGACTTGCCAAGTAGCCCGCTCACCTCCTGGGTGGAGGGTGGTGCCGGAATGTCTGAGGCCGGGCCAGGCCCAGGGTTGAGGTCGATCGGGGGCCAGGCGGCCTCGTGGTGGAGTGTCCAAGATGGCGCCCCAGGCTGGGCGCGTGGGCCGGCAGTGGACCGGACCCACGAGGTCAACATGCTCGAGGGCAGGGGTCCCTGAGGGGACGGAGGACGTGCAATGGTGGTGTGTGGTACTTGCGGGACTGGACTCAGGCCTGGTTGGGCCGGGGGAGAGCGGCCCTTCATGTGGCCTGTCCAACAAAATACAATAATAAAAACCACCAATCCAAGTGTCTGGTGTGGGTAAAATTTGTTATAGAGCTTATAAAGCTCAAGAAAGATACTAGTGCAGTCACTCTCTCGGTCTTGCACCAGGTGTGAAGCCATGTTCAGAGCACACACTTTACACCAGAATGATTCTAAACCACACAAGGGTGCTAGGTCTGAGACTGCCCCCTTCCAATACCCCCCTTTATTTACCTCTCGGTTCTAATCCATAATGGTGATCACTCTCACAAGATGTTAGCTAAAATATAGCTCAGCAGACTCATTCCCCCCACCACCAACCTTCGTCCGCGTCGGTATCCCCACCCCTTCCAAGCAGGAGTGAATCTGCAAACTGCAATGTGTAGCAAAGGTGCAGGAGGGGGTTTGCTTCACGGTACTCCCAGCAGCAGAGGCCAGTTCCTTCCAAAGGTGAAGCTGAATAGGGCTCCAGGCCCCGTTTGCCTTCTGAATGTAATAATGCGCTGCACCTCTGCTTCCTCGAGGGCCAGAGGTCGCAAGGGAAGTGCCAGGGGTCGCACCTGCAACTCCTGACTACCCCTGAATGACGTCCATGGTTGACTTGGTCTGGACTATGGTCTCCAAAGGTTTGTCCTGTTTAGCTTGGGCTAGCACCTCCGAGTCCGCTGCAGGTCTGGTCCCTCGCTTACATGATGTCCCTCTCTTGTTCCTTTAATGTTATGGTTCCTGCAGAGCTTGAGTTCCTGCTGGATCTGGAGCCTCAAGGTTCTCCCCCAATCGCCCTGCTGTAAGCTCCGTGGCAGCTTAAGTTGCTTAAAGCCTTTAAGGGAGCGAGTGATGCCAGCCCGCCACGCCCAACAGTTACCCTGCACCAGCCTCCGGTGGCATCGCTCGTGAGGGCAATGGGGGCATAAGAGCAGATGGCCGTGATCACAGTCAGTATGAAAAGGCAGAGGTGGGGGCACCAAGCCACACCCTCGTATGTGCCTGTCCTTCAGACACCACCAGGGGGAGTACCCGTTTACCACTCCCCCGCGGTAAGGGTAGGAGGAATTTCTGTGTTCAGATTCATCTGTTCGCCTCCATCAGCACCCCCACGCCCCTGGCAATTTCCAAGAAACTGTAGCTCTCTTAATGACGAGACAGATAAGACCATTGTTTGATGGTTTATTTGTACTGCCTTTTATAACAAATAATGCAATAAAAGGGTTTATTTAAAAAATCTCAAATGGATAGTTTGCAAAATAAATATATTCTCTGGAGGAGCACGAGTATAAACAACCCTCTAGCACTTAGCTTAGAGTTTTGTATTGTGTTTGGGGTTTAAAATGAAACTTCTTAAATCTTTAGGAATGAGGAATAAGGGAGCAGGAGAAGGAACTTTCATCGTTGACTATCATTTTCCTGGTATTTGACAGTCAGTGTTCTCTTCCGTGTGTCCAGCAAAAGAGTTAACAATTCCTTTTGCTTCGGCTGAGTCGTCTGAGCCATTTTCCTATTTGTTTCCCCCAGAGGCCTCTATAAAGAACATATTCATTGAGAAAAATAGAATATTAGAAACGCAATGGCCTCAAACTAGCTCATGCATTTGACACAACCACGCATTAGCTTTAATTCATTCAGCTTCAGTTAGGTACTGCAAGCCCACACTTTGTCACATTAAACACACCAGGCTTCCGGTAGGGCACTGCACTTTTAAAAAGACCCCCTCAGATGAGTTTGCTTCACATCAAACCCTTGATTAAAACCTAAACAATCCAATCCACTGAATAGGAAATCTATTCCCATCCAACTCCACATATCAAACCTGCAGGCAATTGTGAAGCTGTCCAGCTCAATGGCTTTCTTGACATCACACTAAGCTCTCATTACAGCACATTCACTCTGTTGCTAAGCTGTACAGTTTCCAAGTCAGTAACAAAAGGCAGCTGTGGCCCAACATGAACCTCCAGCCATCAAGATGCTTCATGACAAGCTGTTCAGCAAAGTGGGTGCCCAGACTCTTGTGTATTAACAATCAGAGTACACAAAATGTCTGCTTTGTGAGGTGTGTCTAGAAACGACAGCCCGCCCAGAACAAATCATCCTCTCAAACCTCAGACACACTTATGTTTTCATCTGTATCATAAAGCTCGATGGAGCAGAATGCAACCGTTCGCCGGCATCGCCAACACACACCCACAATTAGGGATTTCACTCCAAAATGAAGGTAACAATACAATGTGTTTTCAGGCACACTTTCACCGAGGCTCAAGGAGGTGGTGTGTAAATGATTTCAAGCAAACCCACCTATCCACCAGAAAATTTGATAACTAAAGGCAGCTCAGGTGCCAGTTTATGACACATCTGTCAAGGACATTCTATAATCATGGTTGGTTGATTGCTTTATTTAGATATGCAAGTATCATAAAAGCATTACAAAAGTATATAAAACAGCACATCGTGAAAGACTGTACATTTTAAAAGCGAAGCAGATATGAAGTAGCAATTAGATCAGAAATAAATTAGTTTAAAAAAGAATTAAATTGATAAGGACAGTCTTTTCAAACGGATCAACCATGCCCATTTAAAAAATTTAGATACAGCACAAACAATGGGAGAGGATGTATCAGTTAATAAAATCTGTAGAGCCACCAAGTGCTGGCGAGTACCCAATTGCCTGCAAAGTGGTTTGAGCCAGTGGGATCTTGGGCGGGCGTAGTCAGGACATTCAAAGAGGAAGTGGGCCACAGTTTCGGGCCTATTAATGCATAGGGCGCAGTGGCATGATGACAGCGCAGGCATATTCCATCTAGAGAGGAGGTCAGCTAGAGGTAAAGTGCCTAGTCTAAATTTGATAAAAAGTGCCCGGTCCACAGATATTGTGATTATGTCCAGATAAGGCTCAAAGGCAACAACGTCTTTTATTTTCAGGTAAGCTGCGGTGGAATTGCAGTGACGCTGGTTGCTGATGAGCTTGGCAGAGACCCATTCCCAGTATAGTTTTTTTAGGGTCGCCTTCGGGGGGGCAGAGTGGGTGGTCCAACACGACCCCAATCCTATGTCCCCTAGGAAATTTTTAATGTCCCTAAGCCATTTAATCTTGTGCCAGCCGTCCGATCCCATCACCTCTGACAGCCCGTCTACATATGATTTTAACTCCGGAACCCTCCACAGGCGTGCCCAGAGGAGAAGAGGCCGTAGGCGGGCCTGGTCCTTGATTGCTTTACAGCCCGTATCCAGAAGCACCGGAACTGTCGGGGTGCTCAACGGGATGGCCAAGAGGTCCTTTAGAAATTTGTTCTCTGCCTTTGTCAAAGCATCCATGTTACCTAGGCCCCAAAGATCAGCCCCGTAGAGTGATGCGGTTACAGCTCGGGCTTTGTAGATGTCAATTATTGGAGCTACACATTGTCTAGATGAGTTATAATACTTCTTCAACAGAGCTCCCCCCACCCTTGTGTGGCTGATGGTCATTTTGTTAATATAGGGAGTCCAACTCATGACATCGCTCATTCGAATTCCCAAATAATCAAACTCTGACACTCTTTCAAGGGGAATAGAGTTCAGAATAGGGGGGCGGCCAAGCTTACGAGGTGGGTGCATGATTAGATATTTAGTTTTGTCCACATTGATGACAAGTCCTCTTTTTGCACAAAAGTCCTGGAAGCGGTTCAAAAGCTTCTGGAGGCCCTGGGGGGTTTTGGAAATGAGGAGGGTGTCGTTGGCAAACAGCAGGGTTGGAATCTTGACGCCCCCCAAAGAGGGGGCATCTGCTGGTTCACCAAGCAGGTGCTCTACCACCCCGTTCACGTACAGGGAAAATAAGGTGGGAGCTAATACACAGCCCTGCCGGACGCCCCTAAAAACCGGGATCCTATCGGTCTTTTCCCCGTTCACTCCCCATCGCACCTGAGCATAGTTGGCATTATGCAGTTTGATGAGGAGCATTAAGATGTAAGGGGGCATCCCGAGACCATACAACACCCTCCAGAGTTCCTCCCTGGGAACCAGGTCAAAGGCAGTCTTCAGGTCTATAAAGGCCAAGTAAAGACTGCCTTTGCCCAGCTCCATCACCTTCCAGTAAAGTAACAGGAGTCTAAAGACTTGCTCGATAGTTCCTGTACCTGAGCGAAAACCAGCGTGCATGTCGGACAATATGTGGTTATCATCCACCCACTGGAGAATCCTCCTTAAAATAACTTTTTCCGCCACCTTCTGGGTTGAGTCAATGAGGCTTATTGGCCTATAATTCCCCGGTAGATCCCGACAACCCTTTTTAAAAATTGGGACTACCTCTGCCCCTTTCCATATAATCACATATTACAACCTCTTTGGGTTTCAGTGTTATGCTGATCATATGCTTCGAAGTGTGAATGGCCAAGGGATATTGCCCAATAATGGTCAGAATGGTCTGTTGTTTTCTTAGGAGATTATTCTGAACTTCAAACATCTATTTGCTGGCTTCTGTATAAGCAATGTGCCAGTGGTGAGACTAAAGCACAGGCAAACGAGTTATGTACAAGGATTCGAGGATCATCCACCCAAAATTATTTTGATGACTACTCCGGTGCAAAGGAATGCCCATATTTCATTATTGCTGCTAAACTGTGGCCTTTAGTCAGCTCACCCGAGTATTATTTACTTCTGGACCCACCTCTTATCCAGCTGTCCTCCAACTGAGAAGGAGAGCTTGGCTTGGTGATGCAGTTTGCGGTCTTTGGGAAGTTTGGCTTGCTGATGCACAGTCTGCGGTCTTTGGAGAGCTTGGCTTGTGGATGCACAGTTTGCTGTCTTTGGATAGCTTGGCTTGCTGATGCACCGTTTGCGGTCTTTGGATAGCTTGGATTGCTGATGCACAGTCTGCGGTCTTTGGAGAGCTTGGCTTGCTGATGCACAGTTTGCGATCTTTGGAGAGCTTGGCTTGCTGATGCACAGTTTGCGGTTTTTGGAAAGCTTGGCTTCCTGATACAGTTTGCGGTCTTTGGAGTGCTTGGCTAGCTGATGCACAGTTTGCAGTCTTTGAAGAGCTTGGCTTGCTGATGCACAGTTTGCGGTCTTTGGAGAGCTTGGCTAGCTGATGAACAGTTTGCGGACTTTACAAACCTGGAACCTATCTAATGGATAACAGATGTTCCTGATAGGGGGAGATTTGAAAGTGGACCTAATCCAGATCTCCATCATGCTTTTGAACCAGAGATTTCACCTTTGCTAACCACAAGGTGACTTGAGCCTTGTTCAACTTCGAATCCACTAAATCTGCAATCTAAAACGATGAAAAGATTCCCTCATTTTTATTCCATATAGTAATCTATACCTTGATCTCATAACTCTCAAACTGGCCAGGAAACTTTTAAATTGGATAATAACATAACAGCTGACAGGCCAAGATGGTGGACGTTCTTTCCTGAGCTCCCGACTGCCGACTTCAATCTTCCAGCATTCTCGGTGCTGGCGCAGACTGCATACAACTCCGTCGCCCCCACTCCTGTGGGATCGGGATGAGGGCGACTGCAGCCTACTCCTGCGCATTTCAATGGCTTTGGTCGGTGGTGGACCCTGATTTGAAGCCTTGCACTGCATGCTGACGGGTAAGTCTAGGGGAACGGTCGATGCCCTTGGAGACATTCCGCTGACTGGCCCGCCACCTGGGGGATGGCAACGGGCTACGGCTGTGAGGACAGCTGTTGGTGCTGTTAGAGGGGCTGCAGACTGAGAGCCTGTGCCAATCTGAAGAGTCAGCCCGATCGAACCCATGCACTGCTGGGGAAGTGGGAGACCACCCCCCCACCCCCGGGCTCCGGACAGGCCTCTGCTTCATGAACGGTTTTGGGGGGCGGGGTCCCAAGGGGGGGGGGGGGGGGGGTAGGTGCGGAAACCATAGTCCAATGGGACCCTTAGTGTGGTACTTCAAAGGGTCTCTCACCCCGCCACCTCCACCTCCATACTGTCTGTTCGGGCTGTCCACGCTTAGCCATACTGTGGGGCAAGCAGTCCAGGGATGGAGCCCCCCCCTCCCAGACCTCCCTAAATTAATGGTATTCATCATTTTATCATCAAGGAACAAAAAGAACTAACCAACACCTTGAGGCAAGCAAGTAAGTCACGCACACAATTCAATATAGAACATGTGAAACAAATAAGAAAAAATTATAAAAAGACGGATAGCTGGAGGCGGGCGAAAAGACAAAAACCAAAAGATAAAATAAAGCCAACTTCTTTATGAGGCAACTCTGGCAAGACCATAAAAGTAATTTTGGACCCTTGTAGACAACTGTGAGGAGAGCCTGCTGCAAATATGGAGCAATAATATCACTACAAGCACATGGATGCAATACAGGAGCACACTGCACAATCCAGGACAACCAACTCCATCTCAGACCCAAGGTCATCACTGATCTCTTCCTCCCCCCTCAGGCCTTTCAGCAGAGGGTAGCTGAGTAAACGGGCTACTGCCTACTATCCAGGAAGTGTTAACAGCTTTGATCAACATTGATCGAGACAAAACCGCCACCTCTCAGTCGCAGGTTCAGATAGACTAATACAGTGCCCCTACATCAGTCGACTGGGGAGTGCCTGAAACATAAAATCAGCCTCTAATAGGCCCAAACCCAGACAAAACAGATGCCATTCAACAGGCCATCCAAGCTCTCGTACTGTGCTCTAAAACAAATTTGGCGAGGGGGAGGTGCCCATCCTGCTACAAGATCTGCGTGGGTGACCAACAGAGTACCTGAGATGGAGAGTCAAGTATCTGAACTTAAGAACACAGTGAAAGAACTCAAAACAACAATCCTATGACTCTAAAATACATCCAGAGCACTGTAGGCATGTGTTGATGATGCAGAGGGCCAGGCACGGAGATGTAACCTGAGAATTGTCGGCTTTTCCGAAGGGGTGGAAGGCCAGACACCCTAGCAATTTGCGGAGTCCTGGATAGCTGCTTGAGTGCTAGCTTCTTCATTGTAGACCTGCTTTGTGGCAGAGATGACACAACATTAGCTTGCACAGATACCTCCTCCAGGAGCTCCACAGTGCCATATCATTGCAAAAACGTTTGAACTACTGGGACAGAGGCACGATACTTAGGGAGGCACCCAGTGTGGGGGACTTATGGTTCCAAGTCAGATGTATTGTGATCTTTGCAGATTATTCACACTCGGTACAACAATGGCGCAGGACCAACGGTAAGCTCAAGCAACATCTTAAGACCGGGGGAATCTGCTATATGCTTCTCTTCCTGGTCAGCCTCTAAGTACTTCATAATCCTAAATCCTGTTTTTTCGAGACACCTGAGGCAGCTGGGACCTTGGGCAATAGAACAGCTACCCCTTATGAATAACCTGCTGCCTCAGTGGGGACCCAACGGCGAACGAGAGGAGAGGGAGATGAAGTCCCAGCAAAGAGGACGCATGAGGTCAATGAGACAGAAATACAGAGGACCCGCCCCATTATCACTATCAGGCCCTGAAGAGGACAGGCGCACTGGCGCTCCCTCTTACTCTTTGAAGCCGCCGCGGAACAGGTCATCTTCTTCATTTTGTGGTCCCCCGGTGGGCTGGGTTCTTCTGGCTGCTGATTAACTAAGTGCCACAACTACTTATATATAGTTCTAAGGCCAGCACCAATATATATTCTTTACTGATCCGGCTCAGTTAGATTTGGGAACCAGTTATTGACTTATCTACCGAGTTCTTAGTTAGGGGAGGGTTACAGTTGATGCTGGGGTGGAATTGTAGGGTGGCGGGGGTTATTCATTTGTAACCAGGATTGTTTTACTGTTTAAGTTGTTCAATATGTTAATTTTCTATTTATGTTATTTGCTGCATCCCTTTCCTGCCACCCTTGCATATCCATTAAGTTTTAAATCCCTGTGATGGAATTGGCAGATCTGCTCCCAGCACTCTCAAGGAACGTTAATGGTTGTATTAATAAAATTAAGTGGGATGCAGTGTTCCAATACCTTGAGCGGCAGACTGTAGACTGGCCCACTGTACTTTGGGAGGCCATGAAAGGTGTTCCTGAGGAGGCAAATAGTGTCCTACCAGGCCGCTGCCCGAGCTCTAGGCATAGAGAGATAGCTACATTAGAACATGATCTACACTAGGCAAAAGAGGACCTAGCAGTCAACCCTAATGACTAAGCAAGGCACGATTTATAATTGAGGAGGCTAACCCTGAGGCAGAAATTACTTGACACAGCGTCACTAGCACACTTCAACATGCAAAGCATGGTGAGAGGAAAAGGCAGGCAAACTCCAACATTGACTGGCAGAAAGGGACTTAGCCCGCTGCCTGATACCTAATTTAACTACAGACACTGGACAAACAGTAACAGCCACACATCTTATAGCTCACAAACTTGTGCAATAATGTACATGTCTCTTTGCCCGTCCCAGGACTCTCAAGACACATATAGACGGGACCTTGAGGGGCCAGTTACCGCCATGGACATTCAGGAGGCTATCTAGACACTCCCTACATGGAAAATACCAGGGCTGAATGGTTTCTCACTAGAAATATACAAGAAGTACACATCATTAGGGATCCTGCCATCACTAGCGCTGTATGAAGACAAGCTGAGTTCAGGTGAGCTCCCATACGATCTATGGTGGTCTAAGAGCTCTGTAATCCTGTAGCCACAGAAGTCTCCAGAGGCATGTGACTCTTATAGACCTATCTCCTTACTTAAGATGGAGAACAAGATCCTGGCCAAAGGATTGGCAACCCGGCTGGTGAAGACAATCACATCCCTGATACACCCTGCCAAGAACGGGTTCATGCCGGGTTGCAGCACTCGCCACTGTATTTGACGACTGAAAAATGTGATAGCCTTAAATTGTGATGGCACAGAATGTACAGCCCTAATATCAAATAATTACAAGAAGGCTTTTGTTTCGGTCAATTGGCATTTTATGTTCCGCTTTCTAGAACGTATGCACTTTGGCCCTGTCTTCTGTTACTGAGTCTGAACGCTCTAATCACAGCCTTGGGCGAAAGTCCGTGTTAACGGAGAAAACTCCCAGTTTATTCACATTGAACGGGGAACGAGGCAGGGCTGCCCCCTAACGCCTCTCCAGTTTGCGCTCAATATTGAACCATTGATGGAAGGAATTAAGCAAGATGCACACCTTAGTTGGTTCCGGTGGTGCAGGGATAGGAGGATAGCGTACTGTTACATGCAGATGATCATTTGATCTATGTCCGTGACCCTGTAACATCTGTAGCTCGACTCTTTTCTATGCTACAGGTATATGCTTAGGCGTCTGGTCTCAGAATGAACTGGCCCAAATCCGCCTACATACCTCTATCAGACGGTCAAGTGGATATCAAAGCTACATACCCCGTTCACTGGACAACCCAACACTTCACATATCTGGGAATGCATATTACTTTCACCCAACAACGGGCATGGAAACTCAATATAGCACCCCTGGTTGCCCGGACATGAAGAGACATGATCCAGGGACCAACAATTTCACTCAAAATATAGCTGGCAAAATAGCACTGTTTAGGATGGTTGTGTTGTCTCGGTTCCTCTTCACACTGTAGAATTATCCATACCCTATCCCACCTGCCTTCTTCGCACTCTGCAATCAGATGTGGTGAGATTCAAATGTGTACTCTAACCCTACGACGGAGGACCGGGGTTATCAGACTTGAAATTATACTACTGGACCAGTCACCTCCTCCCGATTAATGACTGATTTTTTGCAGGAAGAGATGAGCTCTCTATAGTGGTAGAACTCTGCACTCTCGAACACCACGGCATACTCAATCTCCACTATGGTTCCAACACACCTACAACCCTCCCACTTGCATCTCAACAGCCCCTGCTCAGCTGGTGCCAGGCATTGCGATAGATTGGATGGCAAGAATTATGACTGCAGATATGACACTCTGGGCCCCGACCTGGCTCCGACACACATGCACACTAGGATTCCTAGCATGGGTTATCATTGGTATATCAAAATTAGGGAATGTCTGGGCAGGCGCCTCCATGTGCACATTTCAACACCTCATAGACACCTACACCATGCAAAAGTCACAGTTCTACTGATATCTACAACTGCATCATGCAGTGGTGGCCTATGTCAACTCCACGCAGGTACTCCCACCTCACAGCACCACAGACGTACATGTCATGGAATCACAGCTGGAATGGAAGGGTATTTCCACCCTTTACCGATCCCTGGTGAATAACACCCCAAACCCAATGACGATGCTGAGGGAAAAAAGGGCAGGTGATGTGGGCTCCATGGATGAGGAAGGCTGGGCAGAGGCCAGAATGGCCCCCAGGGTACTGGTGATCTCCATGAAATTATGCCTCATTTAACTTAAATACTTGAACCACATTTATTATAGCCATACACGGTTACACAGGACGAAGGCAGACATAAACCCACGATATTGGCACTCCTAAGGTACCTTCTTCCAGATAGTTTGGACTGCCTGTCATACCCAGCTACTGGAGGAATATATGCAGCACTCTTTTTCAAGTGGTGGCAGATGCCATACTAGACGGCTCCTTGGAATGGGATTTATTATCGCAAATGGAGACACAGCAGCACTGGTGTTCTAACCTGGCTCCACCGGTGTCGACTGAACTGGCAGGATGGACTGCACTGCTGTAGCTAAGAAATCTGTGTATAAATCCTGTGGCTGCTCAGAGAAACATCATAAGTTCTGGGGGGGAGTGGATACCCAAACCCCAAGGGGTTAATTCTCACATGGCTAATTTTTGTTAACTTTCTATGATGGGTTCGACAGTACTGCAGCAGTGTTTATACATTTGTTGTTGAATTGATTGCACAAGTACAAAAAACAATACAAAAGTGTTGTAAACGGAGCCCCAACATGATCGGCAAAATTATGGCCTCCTAAACAGTATCGTTCCAGTAAATGGCCAGGCTACCCAATGCTGCCCACTCCACCGGGGCACCCGTCAGGGTTGTTCCCTATCTCCCTTGCTCTTCGCACTTCCGGTGGAGCCCTTGGCTATCTGTCTGAAGCATGCCCGGACCATCTCTGGAATTCCCTTTGGAGGGCAAGAGATCATAAAGCCCTACTCTTTGCTGATGACCTACTGCTTGCTTTGATGGAGCCAGAGTCCTCCCTTCCTGCATACAGTTCAAAGCTTGAAAGCATTTGAAGCAGTGTCTGGATACAAGTTCAGCATGGCAAAATCACAAGCACTTAACCTAAGCATCATGCAACAACAGCTCCAGCAACTGCAGGGCCTAGCCCCCTTCCATTCGGCAACTCATTCAATCCAATATTTTGGCCTTACCGTCAAGAGCTCCCTACAGACATGGACTTAGGACACCTGGCCACGCTACCGCAGAGTCATTCTGGAAGATCTCAAGCATTGGAGGCCCCTACAAGTTTCCTGGCTTGGTCGCATAAACGTTGTAAAAATGAACATCCTCCCCAGACTGCTTTACCTCTTTCAGTCACTTCCCACACCCATACCTGCAGATAACATTAGGTATATGCAAAGAGATCTCCGAACTTTTATCCAGAAAGGGAAGCAACTCCGCATTTCTAGAGCCATAATCAAACTTCTTAAGAACCGAGGGGGTCTTGCCTGCCTAAACCTTATAGATTACTACCAGGGGCGACTAGTATTCATGGGCAAAAGGGACGTTACCCTGCCACCCTCGGGGGAGAAGCAAGAATAGGGAAAATATACACAGAGCAGCTGAAAAAAAATTACTGCTGAGGTGGTGTGCTGATTCTCATGGGTGAACTCCAGTGAAATTTGCAGATGTCTTACTGCACAAGCGCCTGCCAGGTAAGGTTTTCTTGGACCTGCAGGCACAAGCTTCAGCAGTGACATCACATGAGAGGGAGTGCTGAATTAGAGTGCCATGGATCCTGTAAGCTTTTGGGTGCATGAACAGTGGCCCTGAGAGGAGTTACAAAACTCTATGTACTTCAATGGCTGGGGGTATAGCAGGCCAATGAGGAAAAGGAGGGAGTTAATGTGTTTAGTACTGCATTTGGTTTAACTTTGGAAAAAACTTTATGGAGCTGAGCACACAGAGTGCTCCTTATCTCGACTGTAGAGGCCCAAGAGAAAGAAGGAATCAGCTGCAGACAACAGTTGCACTAGTGGACCAAGAGTAAAGTGTGCAGTTAAACCTCTGCATCAGGGGCTTTGCCACCCCTACCACCCCACCTCATACCCCTCTCCCTGCTTTAGCAGCTTCAGAGGGAGTAGGGTTCGTGATGGGCCTTTTGTGTCTGCAGCTTGGCACAAAAAAGGCTCATAATAAACTTGGGAGGGTGAGTGAGACGTAAAAGGAAGATGGATGGATGGATGCATGCATGAATGAAAGAATGAAAGGATGGATGTAAGAATGGAAGAGTGAAAGGTAGAGATGGTGTATGAGTGAAAGGGAGAGAGGGTGTTTGGCTTGATGGATGGATGGATGGAGGAGTGAAAGGATGGATTGATGAATGATGAGAGAAAGGACGGATGGATGAATGAACGAAAGGATGGATGGATGAGTAGAAGTGCTAAAGGATGAATGAGTGGATGGATGGAAAGAGTGGTAAGTGAGTGAAAGGATGAATGGCTGAGTGAAAGGGTAAATGGAGGGATGGATGAATGGGATGACTGATGGATGGATGGGAGGGTGGTTGTAAGGATGGATAGATGGATGAGCCAAAGGGAGGATGATGGATAGATGGAGTGAAAAGATGGATAGATGGCGCAAATGGATGGATGAAAGGGGTGTGGATAAGTGAAATGATGGATGATTGAGTGGATGCATTGTTTTGATGGATGTGTGTCCCAGGATCAGTGGTGGCTCTCCTTTATGGGCTCCACAGCTACACTACGCCCTCCCTGTTTTGTGGGCCATTTTTATTGTATCAAGAGTACATAATTATTCACTTGGTACAATAAAAAAAAATGCAGATCCACTTTGGGTCCAGCAACAAACTGTGGCAGCTAGTGACATTGTTCGATTACGGACACAGGTGCATGAAGGTGCCTGCGTCATTCCAGCACTGTGAGGATGTCTGTGGGACTATGTGTGTGAGCTAAAGTGAGAAAGAGTCAGTGAAGCAGTTGGTCAGAGTGCGAATGAGTGGTAGTAAGGATGAGTATTAGTGAAAATGAATGTGAGTGAGGGAGAATGACTGAGTGTAATTGAGTGTTACTGTGTGTGAGGCACAGTAAGACGAAGAAATTCAGAATGAGAGACTGAGTGACACAGAGTGGGTCAGAGAAGAATTAGTGAGACTGCTTGAATTAGTGGCACAGGCCTCTAAATCATATCTATGAGACGAGGTAAAGCCACCCTGCGCGGCTTTGCATGGCCTTACAGATATGGAGAACGGGTTCACGAGAATTACTTGCTCAGTCTTTTCTTAGGTCTGTTTGCATACACAATTAACCCTCCCTCCCACCCCAGACAATGCCCATGAAAACTACAAATCCCAAGTTCTGGGAGTTCAAAATTGCAAGTTGCAAGCTCGGATAAAGAAGAACTACAACTCCCAGTAAAATGCAGTTCTTCTGCTATCCCACACGCAAGGCTCGCAAGAGAAGGACAGGGCCTCTTTGACCTGGCGCCCCCAAGCATTGCCCTCTGTGAGTTGCTCCCTTCCTGACACCAAGAGACACAGGTATGTGGGGGCCAGGGGGGACCATCACCACGCAGGTTGATTGACACGGAGACGCACATCCCTCCTCTGTGATATTTGAATCCCGGGGCTTTATCGAGTGCAAGTACCTGCACAGTGCCACTCTCTCACCTTCCTTTTGAATGACCCTTCATGGTGATACCGCACTTGAGTCTACTGCCCCCCATAAAGCGGTCTCTGCTTAAATTGCTCCATGAGCAGATTGTATTTAATGTTCATAATTTTCAGATTATATGTACAGATTGTGTTTTGGAAACACCACGTTAGTTAAATAAAGGCTATGCCGCTGTAACGACATTATGTTATGACTGCATCGGTGCACACAAACGTGTTGTTATGCTTACATACACATCGCTGCTCTTTCACAACAGCTGGTACTCTGCCACTGGCACTGCTCATCTATCTCTGGTACCAGTGTTAACAAGCAACCAACGGGGCTACTAATATCCCAAAGCACTTTTCCCATTTTACTTTTAGAATTCATCTTTAATGTAAAACGAAACAAATGACAGGTGTTTTGCAATGAGTCTTTTGTCTCTCCAGTGAATTTGTTCTCTCCTTTTTGAAATTACAGGACTTGGGGCCAGATGTAGGTCGGTCGGTAACGGCCGAAAATCGGTATTTTCGGCCGTTACCGACCGGTATACATGATTTGGCATGTAGGGGCACAATTTTACAGAATCGGTAACTTTACCGATTCGGTAAAGTTACTGATTCTGTAAAATACCGAATCGGTATTTTTACCGATTCGGTAAAAGTCAGATGTAGGTGGGACTCTTCTGAGTCCCAAAGGCCCTACAAAATCGGTATTTTACCACACAATCCTATTGTGTGGTAAAATACCGATTTCAGGTGTGCATGCACATGTGTGCATGCACACCTAGCCATGTGACAGACAGACATGCCCTTAGGGCATGTCTGTGTGCCACATGGCGCACATGCCTATTTGTGGGGTGCCAGAGGGTGTCAAAGTGACACCCCCTTGCACCCTTGCAAAATTCGGTATTTACCGATTCTGTAAATACAGAATCGGTATTTCCCATTGATTCCTATGGGCTTTGAAGCCCATAGGAATCAATGGTAAATACCGATTCTGTATTTACAGAATCGGTAAATACCGAATGTGACAGATTCGGTATTTGCACATCTGGAAATACCTACATGTCCACCACATTGATTTACCGATTTTCAATTACCGAATCGGTAAAATTCGGTAATTGAAAATCGGTAAATCAATTTTACCTACATCGGGCCCCAGGTGCTTCCTTGAGCTTTGCACCAAGATTAAGGTGGGGATAGTTGCCCGACTGTCGCAGGTAAGCTACTACATCAAAATATATTATATTATCCTTGCCTTGATGTATTAGTAATGTTAGTTGTTGATGGGTTCCAGGATTTTCTGTATATTAGAACCCTGAATTGGATTGATTGCTGTGTTGCAATCTGCATATTACATGCTTGCTATTTAAAACATGCTATCTTTTTTCATACAATTCCAACCAGCGGATACCTGACTGAGTGGCATACTAGTCCACCACTGGTTTTGTATATGTTCTTTGTTATACTTGATTACCTACACTTGCAGTAACACTCACGTGGTCCTGATGAAGGCCACTACACCTCTTTTGAGGGCACTAGGCTGAAACATGTCGACCACTATTGCACTTTATGAAAGATCGAATTCTACACTCTCATAGCTTGATTTTAATCCTGGTCAGGGGATGCTTGAATACAACTAATTGCGTACATTAGAAGTGGTTTTAACCCACATTTTTCGATCACATTTCACTTCCTTCACCATGCCTATTTCACGTAAGATAATTAGTATAGCTCTTCAAATAAACAAAATATCTCTGAGCTCCTCCCTTTCAGAGAGGGGGTTGTAGCCCGCACCATGATTAGGTTCATGAAAGAAGGAAATTACCCTATGAGGAAGCATGCCACTTTCGGGTGGGTGAGAGAAACCTTCCTATAAAATGGACACTTCCCTCTTTTGCACTAGCATTCTTCCTGTTTTATAGACCCAGGATTCTCTTAAATGTTTTTTTGTTTATGGTTAACTGCCACGTGCAAAAATAATTTTTTTAGAAAAACTCTTTAGCATCATCAACAAGAACTTACGCTGTGCTGTCTGACATGAATTTTGATCTTCTCATCTCTTTCCTATGCATGTGCCTAAAAAATCACCACACATATAATAGTGGTGGTATAACTCATTCTTGCGGAATGCACACAACACATGACCAGATCAGAAATTTCTTCTGTTTCAAAGGAAATATACCACCATGTTCTTCTGCATCACACCTTGCAGATCTGACTATTTCCCAATGGCATAGGCAGAGAGGCAATGTGCCCAGGGGTAAAACGATCAAAAGAAATTTGCTCAATTTGCAAAATGTGCAAATTGAAAAATGTACACTTCTCTGGGAAGTGTTACATTTCTACTTGTAATGTATGTTTTAGGCTGACCTTATCTTCGCAGAATGGCACTTACACAAGGTGTAACATTAGCAGCGTTTGAGTACGAGTACAAACATTACATGATAACAGTTAACAAGAATTCGAATTGTCTCTGATTTACAGAAGGGTTTCCTTTCAAGGTTAGAAAAGCTCTTATAACATAGTGAAGCTAATTTAGAAGGTGTATTAAAGCCGAGGGAAGAAGATTTAAATAGCTATATCCAGTAGATGTATTCTTAGTTTCTACAAAAGGGAGCATCACCCTTTCCTCAAGAGCTTGGCATTTAAGCCCTAGCACATCCTCCTAACTAGCTCCCGTTTTGGATATCCTTGAAAAGATTAAAAACTTCAAAGTACTCGAATATTAGCACACCAATACAGTAATCTCCTTTGGAAAACAGAAATTAAATGCAGGTGGTGGCGTCAACTCTCAATTCAGTAACAGCTACAGGCCTGAAAGTCAACCAGACATTAAAATGGACTTCTGAATTATTCTCAGAATAGAACTAACAATGTAGACTTTACACTAACACACCTCTCATTCAGAAATGAGCTCTTCAGTCTCCAATTGCCTGGGTTCAAAGATTGGTCTTCTAGAAACACAAATGGTGCAATATGGCATTGCTACTGCTTTACACGATCAGAGTGGTCCACGTGTGGTATGTGAAGAAGCTTTAGTAAGTGCAGCCAGCCCTTTTAAAACATATGGTGGACATCAGTCATTACGACATGTCTAACTATATAGAGACTGCACCAAACCCGGTCATGTTTGGAATACAACATATTGGAATCATACCCCAACACCAATTCCAGTGTTGGAATATGATCCCATGTATTGGGGGCTCCATCTGGGTACGCCCATGTACTACTGGTAAAAGCCTTTCCGGGTATTACAGCAAGCTAGTGCTGCTGCCGACCACAGACACAATTCTGCCCTCCTGCAGCTAAGCCAAGCTCAAGCAGGGTATGGTAGAACAATAGGTTTCCTGTCACAGGGAGGTGTGACCACCTCCTAGACAAGACTTAGTGTATTGGGCTGGGCGGGGCACCTGTCAGCACCACTAGACTGCTTTGAAGGGCACATTTGGTGCCCTCCTTGCATACTCCAGTTTGAGCCAGTTCTGGGAACCTTGGCTCTTGCTCTTGTGCGAAACTGGACAAAGTACTTGAGAGTATCCTCCCCTCTGTCCAGCTCTTCCCCTGGGAGGGACTCCAGAGTCATTTCAAGCCTTTCCCTAGGGTACTTAAGGGCTCACCTGTGGGTGGTCCCTTAAATTCATAGTGGGACAAGACTCAAGCCTGAAGCCATGTCACTCTTCGACCGTCTGGACACTTGGACTTCGCCTGGAACCGAGACTGCATCAAGGAAAACTCCTGCTACTCCTAGTCTCGCTGTTCTGCAAGTCTTCTTTGTCTGTGTCGGTGCTCCTTCCAGGATCTGCACCAGACCTTTGGGCATCAAGGACACCCGAAGTAATCTCCCTTGAAGTGAAGGAGTCACTCCCCTGCATCTGCAAGCACTGCAACGAAACTGACCGGTCTGCTGCTTCTGACGTCCCATGCACTTTGAAAGGCTCAGCAACACAGGGGGTGGCTCAGCAACTCCCTAAAGGTCTGACCTGTTCTCTCTGCAATTTTGAGGCTATTTTCTCTTGTCCGAAACACTAGGACCTAACCCCCGTGCAGTGCGTTGACTTGCCGTTGCCAAGGCTTTTTGGCTCTGCACTCCAGAGATCTTCGGGCTACAAGAAGCTCCAGACTGCAGTATCTCTTCCTGCCAAGTATAGCAACCTTACCACATCCTCTGCACTGCGATCCTTCCTTCTTGGGGAGCTGCTAGAGTTCCTCTTGCGACTCCTGTGCCTTTGGCCTTTGGTTTCTCCTGAAGATCGTCTTTTGCTGCAGTGGGCTTCCCTGCTTGCTCAGGCCTGCTCTGACTCTCCGGTTTGTGGTGAGTCCCTTGGACCTTGCAGGTCCCAACGTGGCTCCTTATTCGCTCTCCCGCCAGTTGCAGCTACCAATGCTTATTGGTGCTCCCACCGGACACCGGCCCCTGGTCCTCAATAGCTTGTGCAAGGCTCCTGGTCTTCCTCAGCGTTGCCTGGCCCTCACAGCTGCAGCAACAAGGTCACCGCCAACACTTTTGAACCTTCCAACCTCACTGGGCATTGTTCTTCCGTGCCTCCTCTTCACCTCTGAGTGGCACTGACTCTGTCCCCTCTGCTTGCAGGATCTCCTTTTCAAGAATCCATCCTTAGATTCCACCGTACTCTTGCACAGTTTTCTCCAACAGCATTTTCTTTGAAGTCCTCCATGGTGATTGATGGCGGTTTCCAAAGCCACTTCCCACCTATGCACCAGGCTTCCCTGGTGTAGGTATCCTAGTTCCTGGGGTATTCACAAGTGGGGTGACTCTCCGATCTTCTGTCTTCTATGGGGTTTCTTCAGAGTCCACCGGGAAGGGTCTTTCTTCTTAAAAACTGCAACTGTGACTTTCCTGTTTACTTTTTATTGGGAACGCTGCTGTGTTCACACTCTGCACACAGTCTCCGTGGGGCTCCTGGGCACTCACCTTGGGTGGTTCCCAGCACCTCAGAGAAAAACCTGAAGCATAGGGGTGACCACTTTGCATATGTACACAACTCGGATGAGACCATAGTGATTTCATTTTCTTATGGGGTTTTATATAGCGCAACTACCACTCCAGAAGGGGCATCTTGAGAGTAGTATCTCTCACAGGCAGCAAAGCATGTAAGTGTTACTGCTTAAACAGTCAGGCTGTAAGCACTCAAACATTATGAGCTGTAGGATAGAGCAGATCTCAAGAGGGCTAGAGTTCTACAGCTCAGCGCCCGGGACGCTGAAACATCCTACACTCCAGCTGGCAAGTTTGAAAGGAGGCACTACCAGCATATATATAATGCTGTAGCTTAGTATTAAGTTAGGTCGATATTTCTGAAAATGACATAAGATCTAGAGGTGAGCCTAGCAAGCAAAGACTTTGAGCAGAATACAGGCAGCTTTAAATAGAATTTTTTTGAGCACTGGCAACCAATGGAATTATTAAAGATGGACTGAAGGAGAATCACTTTCTAATCTGGAAAATGAATCTTTCTAGAGCATTTTGAATTTTTGGGGATTGTGAAATGGACGATTTCGAAACCGGACTGGAAACAGCAACCAGCCCTGGCATGTTGCATCTCTACCGGCCCTGGGAACGGGAGGGGAGGGGGTTGTTAGCCGCTAACCGGGGGCGTAACACAGGCCCCCGCAGCCAACGCGGTGCAGGAGGGCCCCTAGCTCCAAGGGGCCTCCTCGGCACTGAACTCTGGCCGGGAGAGCTCCTGATTGAGCCCAGACGGGGCCCCCCTAAGTACCGTGAGGGGGAGGCCCCCTCACTTTTTGTTACGCCAGTGCCGCTAACCACTGCTCCCACCTTTCTAACAGAGGGCCATTTTTGCAGCACTGCTGCAAAACCGGCACTCTGTAAGAAAAGCGTCCCCCTGCAGACACAAAACCGGCCCCACCCCTTCGGCCCACCGGGGAAATGCCCGGTGCCCACTACGGCCAGTCCGGCCCTGTTTCGTAATATAAAGCATTTATGTAGTCAAGTGTGGCATGGAAAATTAAACCTGCTACTATTACTTAATGAGGGAAGGGAAAAGGGGCATAATTCCCCTTAACAATCTTATTTGGTGTAAACAGACTTTGGTTCCCAGGTTTCGTGCCTACAGAATAGGCATGGGACAGGCGCCCAAACTTGAGGGCAACAGAGTTGTCTGAGAGACTCTATTTATGAAAAACAGGCAAGAATTTTGAAGTGGGTGGTTTGATCATGAGGTGATTTTGTGCCATCCACTTAACTATGAAGTTCGTGTTAGCTTGAACTATAAACAAATGATAAGCTGGGAACGGATACCCTGCGTGCCCGACACCCCCCTCCTAACCTGTGCCTACTTGCACGACGCGACATGCATGTCTAACTGGCGACAGAGCCGGAAGAAAATGCCAAGCAAAATGAACAGGAGCCCAGTGCACATAGGCGTAGACGCTTCCCAGAAGCATGAAATCGGCTACACTGTCTCTCCCAGATATAGCATACAGAGGCAACTAGATACACCCGGAAGGAACGTCACACTGAGAAACACAACCAGACCCACTCCTCAGCTCAATATTACAATATTACACCCCTCGCTCTGCTGCACCCGGGCGCAGATGTCGACCCATGCACACAAAGACAAGAGACAGGCCGCATGCGGCCTCATTAGACTCTCTACATCGTCTAAGCGACACACACTTAAACATCCGAAAGTTAAGAGCAACTCGTCGCTAGATGGGACACTCACGAACACGGTATGAAGTGGTAATGACTGATGTATAATTTACTTATTGATGTTTCTCAACTGCTTTTTATCACTCTGTGTACTGATTATAAATGTCATTGCTTAAGAAATGCCAATAAAAATATTCAAACAAAAAACAAATGATAAGCTGTGTATAATCAGCATAAAGATGGCAAGTAGCTTTTGAATATTTGATAGATCTGCATGAGTGTCTTATAGAGGTTAAACAGGAGAGCTGATAGGGATCACTCCCATGGGACTTGCGGGGGTAAAAGAATAGGACAAAGAGCTGTGTAGAACCACATTTAACTTCCAATCAAGAACAAGGTGATCCATTTCAGGACCTGTGAAAGAGACAACATTGGTTTCTGTGACAATCAGAGCGAGTTCCATTCAATGAGTCTTTAAAAGTGCTGCAGGACATACAGCTGGGTGAAGCGAAAGGTTTAGTGACCTCAAGGAGCCTGACATAGGACTCGACACCGAGGGCACTAAAAGACAAGGTAGAATCTTAGCCATAATAGGGCTGTCAATAACTTGTAAGGGTTGGGCCAAAGGGAGGTTGACGTTTCCTTTCAAATCAGGATAGGAGAGATTATTTCAGATTTTCTGTATTTTGTCCCGCAAAGAACAAAAAAAGGTAATCTACCTCTTGTTGACAAGGCACTAAGGGCCTTATTAGTCGTTTGGTGGTCCATAGGACCACCGCCACACTGCAGGACTGTCCACAGTATTACGACTGCGGTGGTTGGACCACCATGAGACCGCAAGCACTGCCGGGATCAAGGATCCCGCTGGGCCAGCGGTCTTTCACTGGCAGGAATATGCTGGTGGTGCCACAGCCGGCACTATTGAGCATATTACGAATTGCCCTTTCACCGTCCTTTAAATGGTGGTAATCCTGCCATAAAAAGAGTTATGAAATGACAACAAAGGGGGACCCAACAGGGCCTGCTGCCAGATTTGGGACTGGGAATGGCACATATATGCCACACCGTGCAGGAAGATGCAGTTGATGCTCTGATTGTGGCGTTCTGCATGATAGGCTCTACTATAAGCCTACCAGACCACTGCCTTCAGACTGCCGCAGAACCGCACGCCAGAATAGGATTTAAGTCCTAATCTGGCGGGCAGTCACACAATGGCTTTGGCGGTCCTACAGCTGTAGGGCTGCCAAAGTCGTAGTAAGGGCCTAAGTCCTTTGTAATGACTAAGGGATTATATAGAGACTCTACGGTTTTAAACAGCACATTGCTGTTACTGAGAACCAAAGTACATTTATTGACAGTAACAAGCTCTTTTTTCTTTTCGAATCAGATGGTTACATTTTCTTATCTGCTCGCAGTACTTGGATGTAGCCTGTATACTGTATGTTCTCCTCCAGATTTTTTCAAGTTTGCAGAGAGCCTCTTTCTCAGCTTTGAGATGCTCTGAGAACAAAGGGCAGGTGCGGAATTTAGGCTTAAAGGACTTGACCTGAACAGGAGCTAAAATGTCCACAGTATATCTAATGGCATTTTGCATACATATCAACAAGTGCTAACAACTAGGGTTGTCCTTAGCAATATAGGAAATTTGGGCCAGGGTTAAGACAGCAAAGATATTCTTTAAATTTTTGCTAGTGACAGTTTAGTACCTGAACATTTGATAATATCTTTAGAAATATTATCTTCAGGCTTGATAATGAAATGAATAAGGCAATGATCCGACCACTGCAAAGGGGAAATGAAAGAAACATCGGTGTTTGAAAAATTAAAAGGTCCAACATATGACCAGCTTTGTGAGCGAGAAACTTGACTAATTGCCTGAAACCTAGAGAGCACAGACAACTAAGAATTTTTAGATTAACTCCTGAACAGTGTGACTGGCTATTATGCTCTATAGCCCAGTGATCAAAATCGCCTAAGACCATAATATCAGAGTATTATGTGTCGGGATAGATAATGTGATATTCCAGCAAGCAGACATCTTTCAAATTTGGGGTGGGCGATAGCTCACGATAATGTCCAAATGAATGATAAGGGTTAGATTTAAGGTTAAGAATGTTTCTGTAGCTGGGAATTGAGAGCCTGCTAACAATGTCATATTTTTACTGGATGCCAAAAGGGCCTTTGACTGTCGAAAAAACTTTTAGGATGGCAACTTCATGAAGAATGGGTATTGGTAACTCCTACTTCTCTTCTGCTGAGTTTAGTTATGAACACTTGGCAACAGCAAAGGTTAATGGAGTCTTATCATCAAGTTTTCCCTTTGGTAGGGATACGAGGCAGATACACCCTCTTGACCAGCCTTCTTTTTACAGTGGCTCTGGATCTGCATGCTTGCTCGGTAATGCGAGATACATTAAGGGGTTTAAGGTGGAACCAAGATTGGGAAGATAGGATACCTTTAAGTGAAGACGACCTTCTCTTAATTGTGTGGACCTGGCTTCATTTATATGTATAAGGCCTGCAGGTGATACACATATTTAGCATTTAGGATCAGTTTGCACACGTGGATATTCTTTCTCCCAATTGAATGATTTCCCCCTCAGGGTATAATTAGCCACTGGCAGATCTCTCGCAAAGAATTTTCACATCTATCTTTCTTACATTAAACAAGACCAAAAAATACCTATTATTTGTAAGAAACTTCATCCCTGAAAAAAGCTTTATCAACATCCAAATCCTATGACTCTCCTTCAACTAACACATTCGGAAGAAATCCCACATGGTCTGTGAGAAGCAAATCTTCTTCCTCCAAATCCAAACCTTTTGTTCTGTGGTGTATTGTACTTTCACACACCGACAATGACAAGTGTTTACTGGCCTCCCACAATCCATCCTCACAGCCTGAAAACCCTTCAACATGTGCACCTTGTCATCAGCCAATGCAAGTATGGTCACATCACTTCAATGTTCAAAGATCTCCCTTGGTGCTTTATACCAGCATACCTCAGGTTCAAATTATTACATCATCAACAAAGGCTTCCACACCAACAAACCGGACCACAAACATGGAGGACATTCCCTTTATGGCTAAACGTGTTTCACCCAAATCACAAGCCTAATGAAGCTGGAGAACCTAGATGCAATAAAACAGCAAACAGGATGGTGTGCCTTTTTCTACGAACTTGATACACTGACCCATTATTTAAGGCGGAACACACTGACACTTTATCAAAGGTTGGTCTCCACACTGTTGACCATCAGGTAAGAACTCAATATTTTTGGGCTACAAATGTTTTTATGGTTGGTCTATGTTAGACAGTCTCAAAAATAAGACCAAATCAGAGACAATATTACACTCAGAAAGATGAACAAGCATTTCTTTTAGCTGTGCACGGTTTGATATTTTCACAATTCTCTCAAATTCAATGTGATGTATAATTTGAACCAAACTCAAGGCAGTCAACACGTTTTGCATCCTGGAGGGCAGTTTTTCAGTCTTGTCCATACATTATTACGGCGAATATTTCATTAAACATTAGTTCATGTTTTTGTAACCAGTTGGCAAGATGTCATCTATTGTAAAGCTCTCAGATGGCTATTGAAGCTGGGACTGAAATATTTAAATACCTCCAATAAAAATATAGGGAATGTCGGCTTGGGAAGGGGCTTGAGGACAAACGATTATTGCATATCATTAAATGTAGAGGGATGCATGTAAAGGAAAACATGGGGAAGAGGAGAAAGAACTGTACTTTGGGTGGAAGAAATACAAAAACTGTTAAACTAGAGGATAAAGAGGAAAACAGGACAAAATAAATGTGTCTCCAATGAGGAGAAGGACCTAACAGGCACATCCCTTTTTGTCAATATATATCTAAAGAACAACCAGATGGGTTCCTTGTCCACTGAGGCTTCGAGAAGACACAATGACACAAGAAAGACATGTCTCACCCCTTTATTTTCCACATACATTTAGTGTTCACTACAAGTGCTATTATCTAGCAATGGGAGTGTACGTATACACAACAATTCTGAGAGTATGAGTGAGTACCTGCTTACTTAATTCATTGAAAAAGGTAATTCCTATGGGGTGACCCAGTATCCCCAAGAACCTGGGCAGTACAATGAAAATTACAACAATGGTTCTTTCGGGTAGATAGAAAAATTGCTTTAAATCATTTCAAAAACTTCATTACTTGTTACGCTACTTAAATAAACATTATTGTACAAAAACCAAACCAGGAAGAGGGTCAGGAATATTTTAATTATTCAATTATTTTTCATTTTTTCATTCCTTTTCAGACTGACACCTCAGACTTATGCATTAAAAAACATATTCAAAAATACAAGATACGGCGCAATAGTGCAAATCACTGTGAAGGTGACATAGTGTGACAATATCGTGACAATGTGATAAACAAGTGATATTCTATATACATGTGAATGAGACAGGTACTACAGAAAAAGGGAATTTTCAAAGGCCAATTCCTATTTGGTTGATACTCAGAACACCATATGCTATATTAGCTAATTATTGTTGGGCATGGTAGGCTGGTCCTTCCAATAAGAAACGTCGACAAACTTATTGGAAGGACCAGCCTACCATGCCCAACAATAATTAGCTAATATAGCATATGGTGTTCTGAGTATCAACCAAATAGGAATTGGCCTTTGAAAATTCCCTTTTTCTGTAGTACCTGTCTCATTCACATGTATATAGAATATCACTTGTTTATCACATTGTCACGATATTGTCACACTATGTCACCTTCACAGTGATTTGCACTATTGCGCCGTATCTTGTATTTTTGAATATGTTTTTTAATGCATAAGTCTGAGGTGTCAGTCTGAAAAGGAATGAAAAAATGAAAAATAATTGAATAATTAAAATATTCCTGACCCTCTTCCTGGTTTGGTTTTTGCACAATAATGTTTATTTAAGTACCGTAACTACTTAATTCATTGGTTACATTTCAGATGTGGGAAAAAGCTGTTCATGTTCACTCTTACAACATAACCAATTTTACAGTTTTTCTATGTCCAGCTTTTACATTACATATCTCTCTGGTTCTCATCTTAAACCACTGCTATGGTACATCTTTGGACATAATTAAGATCCCTCTCTCCCCACATGGTGCAAGGGTGGGCTGAGCTGTGCCTCTGTCTGCAGGCAGCCACTGCCCCTCCGCAGCCTTGGTTTTACCATGTACACATACACACATGGTAAACCTGTGCCTGATCCTTTCAGACACAGTTGTTTTGGGTACAGAAACACTGGTCCAGAATGACATAGTATGGGAGTGCGGTATCCCCTAGGACAGCGTTTCCCAAACTGTGGTCCGCGGACCCCCAGGGGTCCGTGAGACATTCCCAGGGGGTCTGCAGGACTGAAGTGCCTGTCGTGGTAGTGAAAAATGAAACGCCCATGCGTCCTCACAGCACACAAGAGCTGTGAATGTTGGCGCCGGGGCTGCAAAACCACAACAATACAATCGGGAGGCGGGGGCAGCAAATGGGCAGTCAGGGGGGCGGGCCGCAGGGGGCACAGCGGCTGGGGAAACGAGTGGAACGGAAGGCAAAAGGGGCACAAAAACAAGGAAAGAACGAGTGGCACAGAAGGCAGAAGGGCACAAAAAACGAGTGGAACAGATGGCAGAAGGGCCTAAAAACGAGGGAAAAACGAGTGGAGCAGAGGGCAGAAAGGCACAAAAAACGAGAGGGAAACAAGTGGCACAGAGGGCAGAAAGGCACAAAAAACTAGTGGAACAGAGGGCAAAAAGGCACAAAAAACGAGGAAAAAACAAGTAGAAAGGTGTGCAGAAAGGCACAAAAATCGAGGGAAAAACGAGTGAAACAGAGGGCAGAAGGGCACAAAAAACGATGGACAAACGAGTGGAACAGAGGGCAGAAAGGCACAAAAAACGATGGAAAAGTGAGTGGCACAGAGGGCAGAAAGGCACAAAAACGAGTGGAGCAGAGGGCAGAAAGGCAGAAAAAACGAGGGAAAAACGAGTGGAATTGAGGGCAGAAAGGCACAAAAAACGAGGGATAAACAAGTGGAACCGAGTGCAGATAGGCACAAAAAACGAGGGAAGAGCACAAAATCGACTGGAACAGCGGGCAGAAAAGGCACAAAGCACGAGGGAAAAACGAGTGGAATAGAAGGCAGAAGGGCACAAAAAACGAGTGGAACAGAAGGCAAAAGGGGCACAAAAACGAGGGAAAAACAAGTGCCACTGAGAGCAGATGGGTACAAAAAACGAGTGTCACAAAGGCAAAATTCAGAATACAGAAATACAGGGGCAGCTAAGAACAGAAGGCAGAACGGGCAGAGAGGCACGGGGCAGCGTGGGGAATAGAAGGGAAAACTGGGCAGAGACACAGGGCAGCGAGAGGAACAGAGGGAAGAAAATGGGGCATGGGCCACGTACAGGCAGCGGGGGAAGACGGACAACAGCAGTCACAGACAGAACAATGAAAATACAGGCAATACAATAAAAGCAGTAAAGCGTTGAAAGGCACATGTGTATAGGTTACTGTTACTTGGCAGGCAGTTAAAATTGATGCAGCCAGGATCACCAGTAGGATTTTTGTGCTGCTGTCTGATTGCTCACTTTCCACAAGCCCTTGGGTGAATTATGTGTGCTGTCAAGCTTTCATATATCAGACATATCAAGCTTTTATTCTTTGTAGCCTTTGCAGTTTGTTGTTGGTAAGGGACGGGGCAGTGGGCATCCCAACAGGAGAGGGTCATGTCAGGTGCCACGCGAGGCCTCTCTGAAATATGCTTTAACTGCACTGCTCACCCCTTGGTGGTAAAATGTTGTTCTGCTGTCTGTGACTAAAGGTTATGTCTAACGGGGGGTTATGGTAATTGGCATAGCATTGTTCAAGGATCTCACTGAAACAATATGCCTCCAGTGCAGATACCTTCCTGCCATCTCTTGCACTTCCATGATGAACTCCTAATATGGACCTTGAATTTGCTCTGTACACTGGACTCATCGCTTTGTGCACTATCTTGTTAGAATTTTCACAATATTCCTTGTTCCTTGGGGCATGTCTTTATTATAAAATGCTTCATAATTGTAAAATATTTTAGACCTTCTTAAACTGTGAATAGGTAAAAATGCTAATAATTCACAATCATTCAACCTGTTGCTGTAAGAAAGGGTCACCACTCCAAGGCTCTGGAATGAGAATGTAGAGGTGCTGCTATGACTGAGAGCAGGAGACTTGTACCACTAAATAATATACTGCTGTATGCATACATGTCCATGCCAATAGACCCAATTCAGGTTGTCTCCCTCTTGAAATTGCCTCTGCTTCAATATGCATTTTTAAAAAGAAATTTAAATTGTACAAATTGCTTGGGGGTCCCCGGCTTCCAGTAGTGATTCAGTGGGGGTCCTCATGAGTCAAAAGTATGGGAACCACTGCCCTAGGACATCATGCAGCCATCCTCATAAAGGGTGCCTCTTTACATGAACATAACTAAATTTTGTTCATTTCTTCCTATCAAATTCAGTTTTTAAAAAAAAATGTATTATACTCTTTTTTGCCTACGTTTTTGCTAGACTGGATTTTAATGTCAAACTTATATTTTTCTTCTACTTGGAAACATGTAATTAAAGTATTGCCATGTCACTTCCGGTTCATAAAAATACTATAACATACATTTTTGTGGAAGAAAAGATCCAAGCAGATTTTTTCGATACCATGGGAACAGGTACCTGATGCAGATCAGATTATGTATTTCTTTGTCTATTCCTAGGGTATGTTAATAAGTATTTACTTTTTAAATGAATAATGCATCCCTTTCTAAGTGATCTTAGATTTCCATTACCGCACTATATTTACATTCATTTCATATATTCTCTCTGTGTCGCGAGGCAGAAAAGGACACAAAAAGGCAAAGTTCAAAGAAAATCTACAGATTAATGCTACACATTAGAGTTGGCGACGCATTAATTCATCAAGCATCTGAGCGAGCCAAAGACAAAACAACAACTTGAAACTTAAAAGCATGATTTCACATTCTACCCCACACACCAATCCAGATTTCCGGGCACAGACTTTAAACCAAATTCAAAGCAGAAAACGCAAGCCCGCAGCGACCAAAGACAAACAAACACTCATGAAGATTCAATCATCGTAAGTGGGGAGCAGAAGACACAAGCATTTGTAACGCAATCGGTCTCGCATTTATGAAAGTTAGAGCTATTGGCGTAGTACATGACAATGTTTTGTAATTATGTTTTTTTGTCTGCAGTCTGGAGTTATTATTTAGAAACGGCAGTTAGAGCTATTGGCGTTGTAAATGTAAATATTTTTTACTTATGTGTTGTGGAGTGGATGTATGTGGTGTGCAGTGGAATTATGTGGATAGTAATTATGTGGTATTTAGTGTATTGGAATTATGTGGAGTAGGATTGTGTCTTTTATAGAGTAATTTTTTGGTATGGTATTTTATGTTGCAGATTGTTATGTAGTGAAGTTTAATTATGTTGCGTGCTATTGATTTTTGTGGTGGGATGTTGAATTATGTGGTGTGGATTGTATGTAGGTGGAGTGTTATGTAATTGTGTTGACTGTATTATGTGGTTTCTTGTTGAATTATGTGGTGTGGAATGGAAACGTGTTGAGTTGATTTGTGTGTAACTGTGTGGCGTGGAGTGAAATTAGGCTGATTGGAATTAAGTGTAGTGTGTAAATGGATTGTTGATTTGTGGTATAGATTGGTTTTATATGGGGTGTATTTATGTGGTAGTGATTAGAGAGTTATTGTGCGGAGTTGAATGATGTTGTTCTGAGTGGTATTAAGTCTAGTGTAATTATGCTGGGTGGTTTTGAATTCTGTGCTGGTGAATTGTGTGGTGTTGTGAGTGACAGTAAGCATCAAGTTATAATGAAGGAAGGGTGGGTTTAAAAGAAGGATTTGGGAGGGAGGGTAGAAGAGATGTCAGAAGAGAGAGTAAAAGAAGGTATGAGGTTAGGGTGAGTTAGAGGGAAGGAAGTAGGGAGGATGAGAGAGTGGAAGAGAAAAAGGGAGGAAGGAAGAGAGGAGGTTTAACGAAGAAAGAAAATGAAAGGACTTTGTGAGAGAAAAGAAGGAATTAGTGAACGAGAAATAGAGGGAGCATTAGAGGAAAAGAGGGGGTTAGAGGTCATGTAAGTAATGAAGAGAATGTACGGAGGTAAGGAAAAGAGAAGGGAGTGAAGGAAGGGAATGAGGGATGAAGGAAGCGATTGTAAGGAAGTAGTACCTGATGGATGGAAGGACATAAGGCGGCAGAGAGTGGATATAGTGGAGAAGAAGGACAGCGAAAAGAAGTCTAGAGGATTGAATCAAAGAAAGGCAGGAAGGGAGTGGAGGCTGTTTCGGCGTCCCTGAAAAAAAACAATAGTGAGTATGGATTGCTACAGCAGAATGCCCCATCCCAAGCAGCTAACATGCCTCAATACATTTGTGACTACAAAGTTGTAACCATTAGGAAGGGTCTACTCCGCCTTTCATCTTTCTAAGCTCTGTACGATAAATACCATTGAGTTCAGTAATAACACACATCGTTTGCAGTGCTGTGCAACTACTGTGTGGTGATAAATGGGCTGTGTTTTGTTTGACCCTTGTTATCTTTTCAAGTGTAATCTCAGAAAACTCAGGGCTATAAATAAAGGATAGTAGTTGCCAGAACTATTGGTGTGTGCTTGCCCAGTTATGAATGTTCATGCTATTTTGAATAAAACATTTTTATTATAATTTCAAAACATCATGCAATGGGAATTTTGGGGCGCCGCTAAGAGATATTGTGGAAGCTACTTTCTCTGCGTAACGCTGCCTGACTGTAGGATGTGACTAGTAGCTTGGAATCTGTATACTCAGCCAGGCTTAGGTAAAGGGTCTGACTGTCAGCTGCTATCCCTGATGATGGTGGATAAAAAGAGTATTATTGAGGGAAGTTCGCTGGATATCCTATGGTCATGCACGTAAAAGGTGCATTGCTATGGCTATATCACATAACACGTCATTGGGATGGACAGAAAAAGGATGGAATAAAAAGGGAACTGCTAAAGTTAAGTGTTCCAATACTTCCGAGTTTAATTGGCGCTATAGCGCTTTACATGTGCACCAGTTAAATTACACAGACACCTTCATTTTTGGTAGCTCGGGACATTAAATGATTTGCCCAGAATCACAGGATATGGATCCAACGCCAAGACTTAAACCTGGTTCCCCAGTTCCAAATGCGTCAGCTTTGGTCGTTATGCCACATTCTCTCCCCAATGTTTAGTTAGATATGCTACAATCTGAGGGTCGCTCTCCTGTAGGTAAATGTAGTATTGTTGTGTAAGTAGCATACATAGAGTATGTGCGTTATCAATAGCGGTGTAAAAACAAGTTGGTGAAGCAGACCTTTGCGAACTCTGCGTAGTATTCTTTACAATTACATGTTTGTGAGAAATTCTTTGTAGAATTGCATGCCTCAAGATAGGGCCACCCAAAATGTAGATAGGAGACACGTAGAGCACTATTCCCTTTAACTATTAAAAGCAAAACTGACAATAAAATGTACCCTGCTCACCTGGGCGCATTAACTGTTGGCAACCCACACCTTTGTACGGCATCCACACCCAAAGCAGTCAGCTATTAAATGACCTTCCAGCACCATGTGGTGCTAAATGAAATAAATAAGTGCAAAGAGCTGCCACACCTACTCCAATCGTGCCAGACTGAAACAAGTATAACTCAGAAAACAGCAAGTCACCACATCTGAGTTTTTTTTGTGACAAAGATCTCTTCTGACTACCCTGTAAATAAACCAGCAGGACTGCGGGCTAGGCCGAGGTGGTCAATAGAAACCAGGGACTGTCTGCAGTTACTGTTCTACTGCAGTGTGACGCGCTGTGTGCTCCTAGACCGTGCCAGTCCAGGATACGTGACAACTCACTTGTTTACCGGGCACACAGGAGTGCGAGCTCACTACTGCGGCTTGAGTGGCACTGGACAGGGAGTAGGCGCACCCCACTCTGCATCACTAAAGAGGGACTGGATTGCTAAACAACGCAATGTTATACCACTGTCCTGCCCACATTTGTATGTCTGGCTAGGAAGAGCATTATCACTCACTGCTAGGGTAACGGGAGACCAAGCACAGGGTCACCAAGTAAACACACGTGTGAATGAATGCAGCGATGTAGAATGCTGATTGGTGGTCACACAGAGCCTGCAGTAGTTATGCACATAAAGAGGGCGTTGTCAATGAAAGCAGGCGCCTTGTGGCGCCCGTATTGATGATATGAAATAGGGAATTCATAATAGTAAAAGCGGGCGCAGTGTGGCACTTGTGTTGATATTAATGAAAGAGGGCGTTTATAATAGGGAAAGGGGGAGCTGTGTGGCGCCCCTGTTGATATTAATGAAAGCGGGAGCTGTTGTCCCAAGCGTCTTGGAAAGTGAAAGCGCCATGCATGAAGCAGGTCGTGCCTGAAGTAGGAGAAACTCAATAAAGAAAATAGTGCTTACAAGACTAAATAAGACATACCGTGTAACAACCGAAGTAAAGGGGCCAGTCGCCATGGGAGGTAACAAATGGAGACAAGGCAGTACCAAGGAGGGACCAACAAGCCTTATACTCAATCGGAAGCAAGCGTTTACGAAGGACAATGACATAAGCCATTAAAAAAAATGGGCGGAGAGTGGATGCGGCTGCCACTGTATACTCTATTACAGACTGCCTTGCAGAGCGAGCAGCACATGCGCGTTGCCTCTAGGCTCGACCCATAAATTCAATGCAGTGGCTGCTTTCCTAACAGGTGTTTCTGAATGAAGGGCTTTGGAAATACTAGAAGAGTACAATGCACCTGAAAAGTCTTGCGCGATTTACTCAAGTAAGGTGGGTGTGAAACAATCAGTCAATCAATCTGTCTGTCTGAAATGGCACTTCCACGGCTCACTCAACTCCTCAGAGCAATCTCTTATTATCTCTAGCCTCAGCTGACAATCTAGAAGAGGCTCATTTTCAGAGCTTTTCAAAAAGCTGTATAATCGGCCGTCAGCTAAAAGACAGAATATAGAAGTTTCACTATGCAGGAACCAGGACTAAGAAGGCACAGGGACAAATACAAACATTGTCAAAGCCAATAGGTCTCGCCTATGTGAGATCTATTTAATTTGCCAATGTTTCTTAGCCATGTTGCAACATGGCTGATAGTAAACAAGAAAGCTGTATGGTACAGCCAGTGTTGACCGCATCATAAGTGTTTTTTTTGTTTTTTTTACTTTAAGCCTCGCTGCACTGAAGCCAGCGCTGCTGTAAAAGATAGCTAAAAAGCATTGACAAAGTCAATAAACTCACATAGGCGAGACCTATCGGCTTTTCCAATGCTTGTTTTCTGTAGGCACGGGGAGATGAAGTGATTTGCCGAGAATCACAGGATGTTGAGCTAATGCTGCAAACCGACCCTAGTTCCCCAGTTCCAATGTGGGAGGCTCTGGCCATTACACCATGTTCTCTTTTGATTTTAACCAGTCCTGTCAGGTTCTGGGTATCAGAGGTAGAGGATCCGCGTGTTGGTGATATCACAACAGGCAGTAGCTGTGACCCCGTGATTGATCTTGTGGTCTGTACGGCATTATTGTGTGGCGTCCCCTAATTCCAGGGTTCCCGCGAGGGCCACGGTGTGTACTACAGCACCTGTGGAGAATAAGCTCAGCTTCACCTTTCGGCACGACGTGGAGGCTTTGAAAGCACCCGTTTAAACTATCAAAATAATATGACGGACTCATGTATCCGCTAAACTCACAATAAAAGCAATGCACGGATTTTCTCAATTTAATTGTCAGTTTTCTAAACTGACAAAAAATACCTAAAAGTCTTATAATCCCCTGTCTTTGGTCTTTCTCCGCGGTTGTAGTGTGCAGAATGTACTGCACTGTATTGTAATTGCATTTATGTAGCGCTTATTACCGCTGAATCGCTTGATGGAGGGCAGCACACTACTCTGGTGGTTGTGTCATCTTTGTGCTACTTCTCTTCTGACGTTTCTTAGGGGGAGCGGCTTCTTCGCTGGCAAAAAGCTCTAAGAGACGCACAGTACCTGCAGAGGGCCATTTGTGTTTAATTCACTGCAGCCAGTTCCACACAAAGTCGGGAAGAGGGTTGGGGGGGGGGGGGGGACTGTGTCTGAAAGCTAACTGCGATATGTCTAATCTATCAGGTCAGAAGACAGACTGCACGAGGCCTCCTGGGGAGGGGGCCTACTACAGCACCTTGCCTTCCCCACTGCACCCTCACGCCTGGTGCTTGCTGTACATACAGTGTGCAGTACCTTGAAGCGTTTTGTGTGACACAGTGGTGCAGTGCTGTGTGGTACACCAATATCTGCAACACTGGCGTATCTCTAGCATTGTTATATATGTATGTTTTGGGTTTGTGTGCGGCATCTCTGAGTGTCAATGTGTTGTGTGTCTGTGACAGACAACATTTTGTGCCATAGACAGCCACTGATCTTTGTTGAGTGCATCATCACTGTGTGCAAGGTGTATGTTTGTGTGTGAGAGACAACAGAGTGTGCCATTGGTACATCTGATGGGTGTTTCGTGTGTCAAACTGTGTGCCTCTCACTTTAAAGTCAGAGAAAGAGAAATAAACAAGCACCCTTGGAAGGCAGCGCCTGACATTTGACCTCAGCCTTAGAATGCACATCAACCTCATTAAAATAAACAGAGTGGCAGCCTATCTAACTCTAAGGTTTAGTTTAGGCTATACTCAACTCTACAGGTCTATTTAGTTTAACAAGGTGGACAGCCAGCCAGAATAAAAGCCTTATTTAGACTATCCTACTTCTTTAAACTCACCCCTGTACGATATCTACACGCTTCGGCCCACACTCCCCCACTGCATCATATGGCAAGGAACAAAAGATCTTCGCTAAAGAGCCCCTTTACGGGTGCCTGTTGGGTATTGCAGCGCCGACCCAATGAGGAGCAGGTCCATATGATGAAGCAGGACACCTAGATTGCTTGGTGTGTGAGGACCCTAGTTCCGAAAGAAGGAATTCTCCCACTCTCTTTTGCGCACCTAACACCACCAAGTTTGTAACTACAAACAACGGTGGCTTGGCTTACTTTTCTTCCTAGGCACCGCTATAAGAGGAACTACATACCTTTGGATAGCAGTATCTGACTGGGCATCTATGTGGGACCTCTATAAAAAGCCCAATAGTCCCCCTTTTTGTTGATCAGTAACAAATGGCGACAGGGCGGTAACAAGGAGGGACTAACAAGCCTTGTTATCAATCGGAAGCCAGCATTTACCAAGGGCAATGACACCAGCCAATCACAAATATGGGTGAAGAGAAGGCGAGGCTTCCACAGCATACTCGACTACTGCATGCCTCGCAGAGCGAGAGTGCATGAGCGATGCCGCTAGGCTCGACCTAAAAAAGGTTTGGGCAATAGGAGGGACAAACTAAACTTGGAGAGCCTAAAGCAATTAAAGCCAGCAGATGGAAATTAAGAAAATGTGAGTTACAAACCACAAAGCAATGGCAAGCAACATACGGAATGCATTCCCAGGTCAACTTTCTGAAACTCCCCAAGATGTCTTTAGCACACCGGACAGCTGTGTATGTCTGGTAGGCTGTGAGCTTAAAAGTGCTAAGTAGCAGTGTATATGCTAGAATGAAGCATGATAGGTTAGCACTACAGAGGCTGCAAGCCAATAGCCTAGCAGACAGTCATGGCCGGCATGACTCGCGGATGGGCGGGGGGTCGCATAGGGGGGGTTGTAATTTCAAATGGAAAAAAATAAGCTTAACTTACCTTCATCGCCCCGCTCCGGTCTCGAGTCATATCGTCCTGCGTGCCTCTCCTCCTGACAGGAAGCAGGCTGCCTCTCTCCCCTAAGCCAATCACAAAGCTGCAAAGGCAGCGTTGTGATTGGCTGGGACGCCGACCGCACAGGTGTCTATGAAAAGACCTCTTTCTCGATGCAGACTGCATGCAGCCTACCTGGAGAAAAGGGCAGAATGTGTATGACTGGTTTGGTCAACCCTGGGTCCGACCAAACAGTCAGCGCCCACAACAGTGGGCAAGCCATTCCTGCCCTGGAGCAGGACCGCTCACCTGCCCGCCCCCAACTAAACCCTTCTGCTTTCTCACAGTGTGAGAAGCAGAAAATATAAATGGTATTTATAATACCATTCTATGTTTCTGCTTCTCGCACTGCGAGAAAGCAGTGGGGCGATGCTCCTCTGACCGTGTGGAAGAGCCGCCCTGCTAGCAGAAAGAGTGAACAGAGCTGTGTTGGAGAGGACACAGTTACCTTTACTAAAGGGATTTTGTTGAAAGGCATTCGCTCTGATCTTTTGAGGGACACATAAAATCACAGGACTTTCTCCTTTCTTCATTAAAAGGAAGCGAGACTGCTAGGAACAGACAGTGTTTGTGGTTGAGCAAATGAGGCCCTGTGCGAGTAGAGAGGCAATCAAGTATGAAGTGGTAATCAGTGAGTAAAGTAAGATATCAGAACAATTTTGCTAAAAGTCATTGAGTTAAAAAAAAAAGCATATGTGGATCGCAGGGTTGCTATGAAAGAAAGCAAAATGGCAAAAGGCAGCACTCTTATAACCTTGCAAAGTGATTTTGGTGGAGAAGAAGAATGTTGTGCCACTACAAAATGCTTACGTTTGGAGCTTAAATATGCTGGTTAACCACCCCCTAAATAGTGGGGGCCCATCTGGTTACATTTTCATAGTCCCCCAGAGTAAATAATATAACCAGGTCTCTACAGATAAAGGGAAAACTGACAGAAATGTCCAACCCTTTGTTTGGTCTATACACATTTGGATGAAGGCGTTTGGAGGCCAACAGACTTCCAAGACTCATCGCAGGGAATAAGTAAGACAAGTCCACCCAAATTAGTACACACATTTACCAGGCAATTATATTAGACGGTATTTATTGTTCCCTGATCTATTACAGAAAATAAGGATTCAAATCATGATAATTGTGATCTTAAAACTATCACAGCAAAACAAAAACAAATTCAAAAGAATGAAGTGCCAAACGTCGTCATTTAGTGAAAATCCTGGCGAACATCTGTAATCAGAGCTGCCAAGCCATTTCAAGTCAAGTCAAGTCAAAAGATTTATATAGCGCGCTACATACCCAGAGGGTCTCAAGGCGCTTGAAGAAGGGTGGGGAGTTACTTGTCGAATATCCACGTTTTGAGTTGTTTTCTGAATGCTAGGTGGTTCTGAGTAAGGCGAAGGTCAGTGGGAAGTGAGTTCCAAGTTTTAGCTGCTAGGTAGGAGAAGGATCTACCTCCCATGGTGGTTTTGTTGATGCGGGGTACAGTGGCAAGGGCTTGGTTGGAGGATCGTAGCTGGCGGGAGGGGGTGTAGAAGGATAGTCGTGTGTTGAGGCATTCGGGTCCGATTTCGTAGAGTGCTTTGTGTGCGTGGGTTAGGAGCCGGAAAGTGATCCTCTTATTGACATTTAAAGCCTTCTCTGCAATAATATGGCTGTGTGCACTCTTTATATGCATTTCTCTGTTGAAATGCTATGGCTTATGCCACAAAAGTAATTTCCATGGTAGGTAATACAGCACTAAAGCCTCCTCAATAAGTGATCACGTTTCACATGTTTACCACATAATCAATGAGATAACGAGGAAAGAAATCCCAGCAAAAGAAGGGTGATGTCCACAGGACAGATTGTTTGAGCAAAATACCAAGGAAGTAGTAAACTAGGTTATACTAGGTATGATGAGATAGTGTTTGAATAAGTATAGTAAAATGTCAGGTTTTTTTCTGTTAGGTTTATGTGTTTGGGGCAGGGGAAGATGTGAAGCCTTTGAGAAAATCTAGAATTCTGTGTGATTCCAATATGTCGTACTCCTGAGAATCTGAAATGGGCAGTTGCTTTTCAGCTTTGGGTGCTGCCAGCTGATGGTTTACATGTCTTCAGAAATGAAGATAAATGCAAATTTTAACTCTAAAGTTTTTACAGTAGACTTCTGGACCATATTCCTGATTCTTTGGAGGACCTCTAAAAGAGAACTTTTTTCAACTGCAGAGCAATCTTATTAGGGAGTGTAGTGATAGAGGATACCAACAAAATATTATATTCTTTACATATTCTTTATCATACATGATTCAATCAATTGTGGCCTTGTCATCAATGCATTTTTTAAAAAAAATATCTTTATTACATTTTTTATGTTTTCCAATGCAAAAGTATACAGGCATCCACATATATTTCTCTTCAGTTACAATAACGTGTACTCGACAACTCTATGCACACATATCAGTATATTGCCGTCTCATGATGTCCGTGCCGTTTTCAGTTGTGGCATGATGCTACACATGTATCTATGGTTCCCCTTGGGCTCCTACAGCCCGCACAGTCTGACATCTGTAAAGGTGGACCGAAGTAGTGATACATAGAGTGTCTTTTAATGGTTGTGCATAGGTATACTCGAATACAACAATATACGCATATCAAAGCTACACACAACTGGCCTCAGCCTTTTAATAGAGGCTAGCAGCGTTTCATAAGCGAATAAATTGGTAGATGCGTAGACGTCAAGTCTATTCATTTAGAAATCAATTTTTATAACAAGGCAAAAACATCTGACAACAACACATACTAAATTTAAACAAAAAGGGGGGACATCAAATGACCAGACGGGTATGCAGCAAGTGTTTAGTGTGCCAGCCAATCAGAATCATAGCTAGTTTATCGTGCTAGTATAAGGTGTGGACTACCACTTCCGCCACCTATGTAATAACATGCTATTGTTTGTGTTTCCTTTCTGTTTGGGAAACTTGACGTTTGATAGGCGCCATGATCGTGCAATGACACTTAAGAATATGGGTGCCTCCCCTAGCTCAGCAACAACTGTTAGAATGACGTAGAAAGACAACATAGTATCTACCTCCGAGTGTCTCCTTAAGTGCCTGGTCCCGTCTGTTGCGCGGGGAGCGGCTGCAATGCGACATTGGGATGTGTGAGTGTTCTAAGCATACCATCCAAGGGTTGCGCGATGGGATACTTCCGCAACCCCACCATTTCTTCCCTATGGAGGGTAGTGCTCTCCGCTCGTGCCCAGACTTCAAAGGATTTGAACCAATGCGGTGCCTCCGGTGGGTCCCTGCGTTTCCACCTTTTAGTTATGAGGCGCTTCGCTGTTATGAAGCCCAGGTCCCAGAGCCTGGAGCTCACCCTGTTAACCTTAGTTCTCTTGTACAACCCCAGAATGCAGACCTCCCACGTAATAGGTACCTCAGCGTTAGTACAGCTGGCAAGAGTTTCCGATAGTGTACGCCAGTAGCATATAAGCAGGGGGCAAGACCATAACATGTGTAATAGATCCGCACTAACTGACTGACTGAATAGATCCGCACCTAGGAGGCAGCACCTTGGGTATTCGGAAGTATTGATCTTAAAATATTTATTTATCTTGTCCGGTGAAAGACACGCTCTATGCAGTATATAAGTTTGTATAAGTTTGAATCGCGCATTTCGTGGTACATGTGTGGCACCAGCTACAAGGCGTTCCCATTCTTTACTTGTCATCAATGCATGAAATGTTCAAGCTTTGGCCTTCATTTTTTCTTTCTTTCCTTTCCCTTTCTTTTCTCATTCCTTCATTCATTAATTCTAGCCTTCTTTTATTCCTACCTTCTTTCTTTTTTCTTGCCGTCTTTTTACTTTCTTTCCCTCTCTTTCCTCGCTTTCTTTCTTTTTCCTTCTTCCCTTCTCTTTCTTTCTCTTTGCTTCTATCTTTCCTTCTATTTTTTCCATTTCTCTTCCCTTATTTCCCTGTCTTTTCTTGCTTGCCTTTTTTCTTGTCTACTTTCTTGGCTTCTTTCCTACCTGCTTTTTTTCTTGCCTGCGCCTTTTTTCTTGCCTGTGTTCTTTCTTTCTTGACTGCCTTCCTTCTTTTCTTGCCCTTTTTTTTTGTTGGTTTCTTTCTCAAAGGCAAAAGGCTTGTAGCCAATGCCAGACTGACTGACTGACTTTTTATTTCTGTATTAGCCAACAACTTTTTATTTTAATAAAATTATGTGTATAACATAGATACTTATAGGCGTTTCAGCCAGACTTCATCCATTAATCTCCGATTGGTGTCAATTCACATTTTTCTTCATACCACTCCAGCATGCTTTAAAGGGCAAAGTATCAGCACACCTCAGCCATTGGCTGACTTCACTGAGCTACAACATGCCGTCCTTTCACAAGGAACACTTCCACACACAAAGTAGTTTCCTTCAGAGCCAGGAAGTGCTATGATAACGTGTGTTCTTTTTGAGACCAACAAAACATGTTTTGCTTGCAGCCATTGTTTTTTAGATTGATGCGGCCTGTTGTATTCCTAAACAAAGTTTTGCAAAAACCATGACAAAACAAAATACGACTTGCCCAAACGCTGGGGGCCAACGGAAGACTTATTGGCTTTGCCAATGCTCGTTCTCCTACGCAGACAGTTGCAGCAAAGCATGAACATTTATGTTTTTCTTTTCCGAAATCTTCATTGAACCAATGATGTGAGTGAGTTGGGTGTTTAATTTGATGCCCCGTAGTTCTAACATGCTTCCAGTTTTGACCTAAAACATGGACTCCTGATACAGAAAATCTCAGGAATGTGTCAAGCTCATTCATGGGTTGGAAAGGCAGGCTAACAAAGAGGCCCCTCTCCAGTGTGAAATATGGTTTATGGAAGCCTTACAGTTATCTTCAAATTGAAGCAATGGATAATAGGTTGAAGACCTTCAATATATTACATGATGGAGTTAATGCTGAACACATAGCAGTACAGAGACCTATTCATGATACACACTTTAATCATGAAGGTCATGGACTGGAGTGATATACATGGTTCATACTACTTAGGACGCCAGGATATTCATGGAGGAGCCAATAGAAAAGGTTATGTGGAATATTATTTGTGCCATTAGTACAACAGGAGTGCAGGGTAACCTGAGAGAACAGTGGGTAATGGTTTTATAACAAGTTCAGAAGTGGACTGGGATAAGGCTTTCACACATCCTAGCCTAGTGAGGTAGTCATAAAGTATAACCTGAAACGGATGTAGTTTATAATCCTGCACTTGGAATATTATTCATAGGGGACAGTTGCATCATAGGTGTCCAATTGCAGAGCCAAGAAGTATGGAAGTGGTAAATGTGAAGGCTTAGTTTGTCACTTGATTTTCTAATGTTACATTATATGACCTTCCTAGAAGAAAGTGTTGATGATACAAATGAATCATGGTCCTTATCTAGTTATCCATGAAATATGGGACACAATGGATCTGCCTAGATACATAGGAAAGTCCTATGCCTTAGGGATAATGTTATCTGGAAAGGGCACCATCAAACACTGGCCAACACACAGACCTCTAATATCGAAGCATGGCAGCAATGAACGAACAGGTGCATGGCGACAGAGAAGGCGTACACGAGTGAAGAGGTGGAAACAAAAACGAGGGACAAGATTTGAGAGACATAAATAAATGACTAATATCATTGGTGTGGGCTTTAGGATGCATGTGGTTTATTATAAAAGCAGGAGAGCAATGTATTAAAGTTATGGTATAGTATATGTTGAGGGGAATGTGTTTAATTTTGATGTGACACGGTTATTGAAAAGAAGGATGCGTGCTGGTTACAAAAGAATATTAATTTGATACAAATTGAAACTAGATAGAGTAATCCACTTTTTGTTTAAGATGTTCTTTTCAAGCCATTCAATTAGTCCTGTCCCTTTTAGTGAGGGAATCCTTCGGATTTGTTATAAGGACTCTTTCCCACACACTAGAATCATCTATTGGCATACTTCATTGAGTCCTCACCCATACACCTACTGAGTTCTAGTGACGTGAGCTCATATTTGAGATTGTTGGTGATGGGATCTGAAAAAAGTCAGGATTAAAATTGCCTCAGGCTCCCTCTACTCAATTAAATATATTGTAGGGTGGCCAGGTAAGACTAAAAACACAACTGATACTAGTAGGGAGAATTCGTGTTCCCTTGCATCAAACTCTGGGTCTACATGTTTCAGTCACATTTCACAGCTTAACTGGGTCTTATGGCTCCCCTCAGGATCACAAGCATCAGATTCCCCAAGTTATATTTAGGAGAATTGCCCTTTCTTTGCTTCCTCTTGGAGTGCTACACCTCTCTCATTCGCTACAATATGTTGGACAAACATATACTTTCATGCATGCCAAATGTACACACCAACAAGGTTCATTGGCCCCTTCATTCTCTGTGGCTGGGAAGAGAAACAAAGTAGAGAGGCAATATTAGTGCTCCAATTATTCATCAGTTCTTAACTTCTCACCATTAGTGAGTACCACAAGCTCTTTAAAGAAAAGAGTGTTTACTGTCCCAAGAGCAGATTACAGCAAGCATACTTTACCTTCATGAGTAAACTAGTGTGAGATGCAGAGATAAGATGCAAGGGGTCTTAAACAAAATATGCTCAAGCATGGTTATCACTCACAGGTTGTAAAGCGCTCGCGATACCTAATCCTTGGGCATCCTATGCTTCATAGAGTGTTTAGTTCTCGTTTTCGCGATCATCAAGGCGGTCACGGAACCCATCAGCGAGACCACAGAAGTCCCACCCTCCCAAGACCTCTGCAACAAACTAGGCACCAACTTCAACCACAGGATCAAGCAGATCTATGATATCTTCGACACCCAAGACCCACCCATCACTTCCACCAATACCACACGCGACGCCACCACCACCCAACAGATACTGCTCAACTGGACCCGCTCACCCTGGGCGACACTCACAAGACCATGAAGAGCGTTCACTCCGGAGCCCGCTCGGAACCCTGGCCGCACCACATCTTCCACATAGCCGCCACCTCCATCGCCCCAAACTATGCTACAACATCAACTGCTCCATCGAGACCGCCACATTTCCCAACGACTAGAAACACGCCACGCTCAACCCCTTGCTGAAGAAACCGTCCGGCGGCCCGACATACTATAAGAATTTCAAACCCATTTCCCTGCTCCCCTTCCTAGCCAAGAGATGGCTTTAAACGCACAATTCTCTTAGTTCATCTAAGCAAACCATGTCATGGACTTCTCTCAATCCAGCTTCCGAAGCAACCACAGCACAGAGACCACCCTCCTCATCACCACCGATGACATCCACTCCCTCCTCGAATGGGGAGAAACAGCAACCTTCATCCTCCTGGACCTCTCACCTGCCTTAACACCATCCTCCACCGCACCCTAAGCATGAGACTCCACGACGCCGGCATCTGCACTTAAGCTCAGGACTGGATCCATTCCTTCCTCACCGGTGGAACACAGCGAGTCAGACTACCACCATTCCTCTCAGAACCCACGGAGATCAGCTGAGGAGTCCCCCAGGGCACTTCCCTGAACCTCACCCTCTTTAACGTCTACATGGCCTTGCTCGCAGCCACAATCAGGAACCACGGACTCAACATTGTCTCCTACGCCGATGACACACAGCTGATCCTCTGCCTCAACAACAAGCCCACAATCCACAGAAACAACTTCCACAACGGGATGAAGGTCATCGCCACCTGGATGAGAGACAGCTTCCTCAAGCTGAATCCTGACATGACCGAAGTCCTCATCCTGGGGCCCAACACCTCCGCTTGGGGCACTCCTGGTGGCCCGCCACATTAGGGCCACTCACACCCACGAACCATGCACAATACCTCGGTATCATACTGGACTCCTCGTTCGCTATGAACCGCCAGATCAACGCCATCTCCTCATCATCCGCTTCCATACTCCTTGCAGGGCCGTTTCTAGGTGTTTTGCCGCCTTAGGCGAGAATTGAAAAATGCCTCCCCCCTCCCTTCCTCTCATAAATTGCACCTTACTCTCCCCACTGCCCACTTCCCAAACCTGTCCAAATTCTGCTGTTGTGAAAGAGCACCGACACTTTAGCTTGGTAGAGTTGTGCTTTAAATGTGAAATAAATGCTATTTCAGGCACAGATGACTCCCCCAGGCCACAGATCAGGTTTTACCCACTTCATGCACTCCTTGCTGGCACCTTTTATTATTCAAAGTCCCAGTTTTAGTATTTTTGACAATTTCAATTCTCACCTGGATTGCTGACCAACCCAAACTACGAGACGTGTCTTGTAATCCCAGCTTCGCCACTTGAGCACATTGTGCGAACCGGGGCACATTAAATGCCGGCCATATCACGTATTCTAAGGCTCACACTACCGACCATCACCATAGTAAAAAAAAAACAAGGTGAGCTGCAGAGGGAAACTTTAAGTAAGCAGTTCTGCAGCAAACCCAATAAAGATACACATTTCCAGATAAATCTAGACGCGCCCCAACCTTCCGTCCAGATGCACCGATGGGTGTACAAAACGGGAATCCACACAAAAGGCAATGTTTGCCTAAGTGAGGAAAAAGATTTTTGTGGAAAGTTCACTGTTTTACTTCATTTTAGCTGGCAGGTTCCTTTATCATCATTTTTTTTAAATCACAGCAGTGCATTCTATAATGAATTACTTTAAACTCATTCATTGTCTTCCCTTGGGATTCCGTAAAAGGTGCCTCCCCCGCAATCAAATATAATACCTGCCGTCTCGTTTTAAGGGCCATGATTTGGGCTTTAGAAATTGATGTGTCTTGCTTCTTTTTTCGAAAACATACATTCGGATCAAAGCATTTTCCACAGAATAAAAACACCTCTAGTGCCGGCTCCCTAATACAGATGTTGCTAATCAGCAGCATCTATACATAGGGAAAACCAGGGCCGCAATGCTAAAATATTTTTATGGGGGGGGGGGGGGGGGGGGGCGGGGGCTTCTGCAAAATGTAACGGGGAGCCCCTAGTCCATCTGTCACAGGTATTCACTGTCCTTAGGGTAAATGGAGGGCCCCTGGAGAGTTACCCCACCCCCTGCGCCGTGGGAGGTTGCGTTACTCCCGGTCGCAGCACACACTCTCTGGTGCCGAAGTCACCCACAAGAACTCAAAACTCAGACACAATAAACGTGCTCACCAGGCGCCTATTAGAAACAGGATGTACTGGAGATACTAACATTCAAGCTTTTGAAAGGTCGAGTTCTGGGGGCTTCATGAACTGCTGGGGCCCAGAATAGAGAGGACAACAGGGCGTGCTTACTGTTTTGGCATAAGGGAGGACTCATTTTTTTTGCCGCCCTCCCCCTTTTGCCGCCCTAGGCAGCCGCCTAGTGTTGCCTAATGGTAGAAACGGCCCGGACTCCTTGCCTGCTTCTAAAGACCTTCAGATGCATCCCGACTGAGGCCAGAAAGATAGTCACCCACGCACTCATCAGCAGCAGATCCGACTACGGCAATGCACACTACACAGGCATCACCCACAAACTCTGTAGGAAACTACAGAACATTCAAGATGCAGCAGCCAGACTGGTCCTCAACATCCCTCCGCCACAGCCACTTCTCTGAACACCATGATTAGACTAGGCACAGAGGCGAGAATTATCAGGTCCGGGAATATTGAGTCCAAGAGTTGCCGAGGCGGGAATTGAACCCTGGTCCTGGGCCAGACCTCTGCATCCGGGTCTGCCGCTCTAACCATTGAGCCACGCTTCTCCACTAGCATGCAGTCCTCCCCTTGTTCCTGGTCGTAGACACATAACTCCACCCCATTATTTGTATGTCATTGTGTGTGTGGGGCCATAAAAGTAACCACTCCACTTCGTTATAATAAAATTGACTACAATTCAAGGGATCAGTCTATCAAGATACAATGTCAAAAACAAGGTACTCGGTGCCATTAAAATCAGGAGTGATTTTGTATTTTTCTGTACACCGAATAAAAAACTACAAACAATATTGAGCAATATAACTCACTATCACTTCCCGGAGGGGAGGGAGGGGGTGGGTGGAACGGGGTGTCTAATGCAGGTATTGGGAATTATCCCTTACTAATTAGAGGTTACTGTAATGATTTGTTATATACCACAGATGGAAGGAGAGTGAACCCGCTTTAAATACTTCTATCTCCCTCTCTTGATGGAATAAAATACTAATTTTATATGCAAGATGGTGGCGCTGTTTAACTCCAAAGTGAAACTTTTAACTCGGTATTACCGTAATTGTTACCTTTTGCTTTTGAAAATAAAAGTAAAGAAACAAAAAAGTTTAAAAAGAATGTTTATGGCGCCAAACCATCCTTCACAGCAGCTTTTTTTCTGTTATTATCTGAGGATAATGTTACTTTGCGGTAGCCCCTTAGAAAGGATAAGCGTAAGCCCAATTTGTTAAACAGGGCCAACATTTAAATATAATATGACAGTGGTTCACTGTAGACTCATCACGAGAACGCTTTCTCAATTGTGGGGATGCACATTCATCCACTATTAAGCATATCCAATTAACTGCAAGACAGAAAACACAAATAAAGGAAATTGCAGATCAATCCAAAACAGAGAGTGGCCTCTTCCTACCGGTCCTTTATTATTTCTGGTTTGTCCAATTCATGTATCCATGGACGCAATGGCATTGTATGCTCATTGTTTTTTTGGCCAATGTTTTATATGTTGTTGTTATGACCTGCATTCACTCACGCAATGCGCGGACGGACGAGACCAGCAGTGGACGCTTGGGGCAGACGGGGATCCTCCTCCTAAGAACCCCTTGAGATGGCTACCACTAATATTGTAACATGGAATGTTCGAGTTATACACACCTCCTCCCGGCAATATGCAGTGTATTCATATCAATGCCGGAGACAGACACACATAGCATACTTACAGGAGTCTCATATTACAGAGCTGGAGGCATCCAGACTACAGAAGAGATGGAGGGGACAAATCTTTTCCACCAATTACTCCACCTATGCCTGGGGGGTAATGATAAGGATCAGAGCAGGGGTCCTTTTTGTTGCCACATGAAAGACCCTAGACTTGGAGGGGCGTTACATCCTAGTGGAGAGCCACTTGGATGGCTGCCACGTGCTCCTAGGTGTGATCTAAGCGCCCAACACAGAACAGGCTCAGTTCCTGAAAGTGCGGTCTGTAACACTAGCACAGTGGAGTGGGATAACATGGTTATTGGGCGGAGATTTTAGCAGTGTTCTCAATGTGGAGTTAGACAGATCCTTCCCACCCCTCCTCCGCACCACGTCCACCTCTAATGCATATACCCTGTCCAAATGGCTACACTGCTGGTAACGTTTGGATGTATGCCGTCAATCCGATACCAATATGCGGATATACTCGTATGTGCATGCTCCCAGACTCCATGTCCGTATAGATAGATTTGTCTGCACCCCTAGCATGATCCCATATGTCACCCACGTAGGCTACCTCGCTATTACACATTCTGATCACAAAACACTCCAATTGCAATGGGAGCACGCCCCTCCGCCAATACCCACGTGGAGGCAACAGTTGTCAACGTAGGAAGACCCTCAGTTTCAGGCTTCCATTGACGCCTGTGTAACGGACTACTTCAATATCAATACAGGCTCCACCACCTCCTCATTAATAGAATGGGACGATTTTAAAGTGTCTATAATGGGACATTGTCTAGGTAATACCATGAACAGGCGACAACACCTTACCAATGATATCACTCATCTGGAAGGTGCCTGCTAGGCCTGGAGGAACTGGCTAGATGCTCAGATACTTCTGGGGCACGATTGCATAAAGACAAGCGCGATCACATAGTGTTGCCAGTGTGACCGCACTGCCTTAATTCTACTGCTCATACTTAAAATACACACAGAGGACGACAGGCCAGGATCATTACTGGCATGTTTTCCACAAAAGGAATTGGCATGACGTCCTATACTATCTTACGGTCGGGTGAGGGGTTGTTACTCCATACACAGTGGGACATTAACACCGCCTTCATGCACAATTACACACAATTATACGCAGCCATGTCTGTGGAGACGCCAAGGAAGATCAGCCACTTTTTGACTGATGTTATCGTAATCCGGGCCTCACTCGAAGATAGGGAGGAACTTAATGAAGTGATTACGGTCTTCAAGATAAAAGAGATGTATGAGCCCTGGTAAAACACCTGGTCCTAATGGGCTGCCGTCCGAATTTTATAAGGCATATGCTACATTGCTGGTGCCTTGCTTAAAAGTATTACATGACGCAGGTTTCTAGATGGTGACACTACCTCCTATGCAGAGTGATGCCTTGCTTATCTCGTTGTCCAAACCAGGGAGGGACGAGCTGAAGATGGACCCTATATGTGCCTTGCTTTGTTAAATACAGACTACAAAATATTTGCTAAGATACTGGCCTATTGGTGCCACTACTGGTCCACCCTAACCACAATGGTTTGGTGCCAGCCAGAAACACCTCTCTGAATCCATGCTGATTCTTCCTGATATTGGCGCATTCCCTACTGACACAACCGCTTTCAGGTTGCCTCGTTCTGGACTTACACAAGGCGTTTGACTCCCTTGAATGGCCCTACTTTTTTGAGGTCCTTACATGATATGGGGCCCGTTACCTCAGATTGGTTACATTTCTGTATACTAACCCAACAGCAAGGGTCAAAATAGGATGCTGTATATCAGAGCCCATTAAGATACACAGAGGTACCCAACATGGCTGCTCAATGTCCCCTCTCTTGTTTACTTTAGCACTGGAGCCACTAGCACATCTGCATGACCAGGGCCACACTGAGGTATTCCCACCCTGGACGGTACGCATTCTGTCTCCGTTTACGCAGATTATATGTTACTTTATCTTAACGAATATTCAGTCCATACCTCCACCACTGAAATACAACTAGCTACATTTGCTGCTATGTCAGGCTTTAGAGTAAACTAGAATAAGTCTTGCCTCTCCCACTTTACCATTACCACACCTGACCTGATGTTTTCTGTAAATTGGTGACTCCCTAACCTGGCAACCATCCACAATCCTATATTTGACGATAAAGATTTATCGTACACCTGAGTACTTCCTGGATGGTAACCTAGCTCACACGGTCTCTGCCTTGGCAAACTCTGCAGATAGCAGTTGCGAAGTGAGTGGCCCTAACCAAAATGGTGATACTACTACGGCTACTGTACAACTTTGCCATTCTCTCTCTATACATACATAGACCCGTCTTTCATTCCCTGGAATGTTTGATGAGTGAATTTATATGGCACAATACACGCCGAAGAGTAGCACTCACCAAGCTCTAGCACCCAGTGTACAGTGGTGGGCTCGGTGTATCTAACTTAGAGCAGTACTATCTTGCCTACCAGCTGAAGTGGGTGAAACCCTGGTTTGCTAGCTGCAATCTGAAGGACACAGCAACACTCTTCTCTCAATGGGATCTAGAATGGTTGCTTAATATTTTTCGGTTCTTTACCAAAGTGCCACTGCTGGATGCACTTCTCCTTCGGGTTGCATATCGCTGCTTTTGCAGGACATTAATGCACTTCCATTGCTAGCTGTGTTGCGGGGATTCACATCAACCTCCCTTAGGGAATTTGGGCCTTGGCATGAAGTGGAACTGTACAGTATAGGTGACTTCTATTGGGATGGGACCCTCCAACCCATAGAGGAACTCCGAACTGCTGGTTGACACTGAACTTCGAGCGGGTCAATGCTTATCACATGCGTCCTTTATTCGAGTGCTGTGACGCTCCTGGGGAAATATACAACAGGATCCTCCACAACATCTAAGTATACAATACTTGCATGTACTGGAAAGGGGCAATCACCTGCCCAAATAATAGACACAAAGAATGCCATGCAATCCTAACTTATGCTACTCAAGTGTCCCACAATTCCGGGTTTAAGCTAATACAATTTTGCATATTACATAGAGTATATTCAACTCCCTGTAAAATTAATAAATATTGTAAACTTACTGACACTTCCTGACCCCGGACGTGGAGCTCCCACATGTGTTTTGGGCCTGCCCACTGTTGGCAGAATATTGTAGGGGGTCACTAAACACCTGAGGCACTGCATGGGTGCCACTGTGGACTACACCTGAGAGTTATGTCTGCTTGGTCTCAGTCGTCGTGATAAGTTAAACAGAACGGCAACACGATGTCAGGGACTGGCCCTTATCTTGGCGAAGCAACTGATCACTCATGAATGGAAAGCAGCGACACCTTCTGTCACTACTGCTTGAGTGTTGTTAATGATGACCTGGGCACAGGTAGAGAGTGCTGAGCTAGATAGGGAGGAAGTGAATGGTCTCCGGAAATGCCTAATTTCTGATGCTGTGGATACATTCCGCAGGAATATAAAGGGCACAAATCAATCCCCTTCGGACCCTATGTAAACTCTATGTAACGTATGCCCCAATCAGAGGTTGAGAACCTAACAGTGTAGGCAGAAAAGCATTAGGACCCTGGCAACGCCCCCTTGCAGATACAACCTGCATGTCATTACCTCTGTCACACTGAGTGAGTGCAGGAACTTTCTCTTTGAGTTTTGTTAACTGTAGTTGTAAGCAGTCTTAATATATGGCACCTCTAATTAGCAAAATATTGTCATTGCCTATATTTGGTCATATTTTCTGTTGTATTCACTGCTACTGTCGGTGTAATTCTGTTTATCATTCTTTCGCATACGCCAGGTCTTTCCAGTTCAGGTTGTTGTACATTAAAAATTGTACTGCATCCCTGTTGTCTGATATAAGCAAATTGACTTGTGACTTGCATGAAGTCCATGATAAGTCTTAGAATAAAAATGAAAAGGGCAATAAAAATCACTTATAAAAAAATAAAACATATCAATTCAAAACAGAATTAATACAATTTATTTTCATACAGAAAATTTAAATATCTGAATCAAAAGAATATTGTTTAAACAACGGTTACACGGTGCAACAGCGGTGAACAATTGACAGGTGTACACACAAAACACGACTCATGACTCCAAGAGTTATCCATAGGAGCCGGGTTAATTTAGTCAATGTAATGCCTGGAGTCTACAGCGTTTCAACCTCCGGGTTACTGTGAGGTCATCATCAGGACGGGGGTGATGCTGATCGAGTATTCAATAAGGAGCAAAAGTACTTAGTAGGTGTGGAGATCTGTCAGTGACACACTATGAGTAAATAAGGGCAAGGTGCATGTCAAATTCTCACACATTAAACAAATGGGATCCAGGGTACGGATCCATGGGAGCAGAATCTAGAGGGAAGGATGAAGACCCATTCAGAGTGTGCACATTTTAGGCAATAAGTATTGCCGTTTTTAGGTGGACCTATTTCTTTCCATGAGGAAGTAGATAATAATACACTTACCATTGCAGTTACATTACTGTCCATCGTAATGAGAGGGTAATCTGGGAGAGGGATTTTTTGCTGGCAGGAGCTTTTCTCTTCAATACAATCATAACTAAGAGATAGAAGTGAGGATCTGTCCTTCAGGTCCATGTCAACTGCCGGAAAAAGGGTGCTGCTATAGTGGGCAATTCAAGCATCCTAAGACACTTTCACATGTATGCACAAGTCTACTGAACTGGTTCAAAAAGTTATTAAATCTCCCAAAAACACCCTAGAGTTTTTCATCAAAACAGCCTTATGTAGGACATCCGGGTTTCTCAGATTTGCTTTGTATGTTCTATAGTAACATGGACGCGTAGGTTTTACACGTTCAATCTGACAAATGTTTCAATCTGGATGTCACGTGTTCATTGACAAATCCATGCAAAGCCAACCCAGTCTTCCATTCTCCCAAGGTTAGCAAACGGAATACTATTATTTAGGGAAACACTAAGCCATGCTGTTACAGTGGAGAAGGAGAAGTGTGGCTCACTGGTTAGAGCAGGCAGACCCTGAAGCCGAGGTCAGACCCAGGACCAGGGTTCAATTCCCGACGCGGCAGGGTCTTGAGCTCAAATGTCCATGGACTCGATAATTCTCGCTTCGGTGCCTGACCTAATCATGGGTTCACACTCTGCAACTCTGGGCATTAAGCTTGCTTAATCTCCACAATGTCCCCCCCGCGGCGGGATGCCTGGCTTTCACCTTGGGGATGCCCTGTAGGGGCTATCTCACAGGGAAAAGCCAGGATGGGTTCCCAAGGCAAGCGCGGAGATACCCCTTCGGGGGTCGATTCTGGCGCTATATAAGAAACATAATAATAATAATAATAACAGCACTCATAATCGTAAAACAAATGGCATTGAGAACTATATAATAAAATTGTTAATATTCATGATTAAATCAACGTTATTTATTTTTCAGTCACTGTTAATCAAACAATTTTAAAGAATTTGGGAAATGGCGCATGTTCTGTTTATACGGTGTTCTTTGCTTAAATGTTATTATTTGAAATTTAGAACTACACCAAACTATTCTATTTAAAAGAACACCATGTTTCTAGGGAGAGAAACAGATGGTTGAAAATGAAAGTGTTGCAACACCAGTGTCCTACAGAGGTAGTGACAGGGCCAGATGGGGATTCTGCAGGTATCCACTACTTATGCTAAAAGGCGAGGCTGAAATACAACATTTTTGAGCTGATGCCTAGGGCTATGAAGTCTAGTGAGTACAATACACTACATATTTAGAACCAGGCGCTGTTTTAAACCCAGGTGGCCAACCATCACCGGCTACAAAAAACGACTAGATGAACTCAACAAGGAGATGAACGAATACAAAGACAACCTAATGCAATCAAAGGTGACAAAACTTCAAAAAGACCAAAAAAAGTTCGAGTTCGAGAAGGTATATCCCTACTCTGCAGCTTCATTCACTCCTCCAGCACGCAATGCCAACAACTCAGACTACTCAGATGATGACTCATCTAATAGCAGCGGTTCTAGTAACAACTCTTTCAAACAAACGAAAAGAAGAGGGAACCGTGGCAACAGAACCAACAGAAGTGGACATGGAAATCAAGGCAACCACCAGCAGTGGTACCCCCCACAAATGGGGATGGGTACACATCCTTATGCTTTCCAACAGCCACCCTATCCTTTCATGGGCTGGAACCCAGGCTTCATGCCCCCGACCAATTTTCAACAGCAGTATAGACAGCCTTTTTTAGAGAGCGGCCGGAGAGGCCGAGGCAAGAGGAGAGGGAACACCAGAGTAACCTGGCAGGAAGACGACTCAGTAGCGAACCACACCCGGAGCAACCAGCAGCCGGGTCCGAGCGGAGTTTGAGTCTAGTGACCAACCTATCCACCAGAATACTAACTCCGGTGGAGATCCAAGTTTTGGAAAAGGGGCTGGGTTTTGTCCCTACAGCCAAACCAGACAAATTCAAATTGCACTGCGAATTAGCAGGGTTTTTCCGTAAACTGAAACTAAAAGCGTTTTTTGATGGGAAAACAGACCCAATGGAATCAGTTAGGAAAGGTGACACAGGCTTAAGACCTAGCTCCACTTTCATCCCGCCATCACACACAATACCAGCGGCCATAACTGCTTTTGAGCAAGCTGTATTTAAAGACCTAGAACATTGCCAAAACCCGCGAACATTCGGGAATTTCAGTACTGCTGAATTCGAGGCATTGCAACAATTAAAAAACGACACCTCCATAACCATAAAGCCTGCGGACAAGGGCGGAGGGATCGTCATCCAGGATACAACTGACTATGAGATCACCTGTAAAAACCTACTCGGTGATGTTAGAAATTACACTCCACTGGCATCGGATCCAACCCCTGACCTCACAAAAAGGATCAGCTCCCTGGTAAAACAAGCAGAGGATCAAGACTATATATCCAAGAATGAAGCTGCATTTCTGAAAAACACGAGTAGCATTATACCCTACTTCTACACTTTGCCGAAAATGCATAAGAACAAACTACCACCACCTGGACGCCCAATCGTCTCAGGAATTGGGTCGCTTCTGGAGCCGTTATCACAATTTTGTGATCACTTTCTAAAACCGTTAGTACAGTCTACACCAACCTACCTGAAGGACACAAAGAGCCTGTTGCGTCTACTGACAGAGATCACATTCCCTGAAAACTCTATCACCCTTGTAACATTAGATGTGGAAAGCCTCTACACAAGCATTCCGCAGGATGATACAATCGAGGTCCTCAAAAAGGTACTTGATTCAACCAACTGGGAATTCCAGACACCGAAAAAGTTCATTATCGATTGTGCCACTATAGCACTGAAAGAGAACTTTTTTTCATTCAAAGACCAACTGTACCTACAATGCTCTGGGACATCCATGGGCAGTACTTTCGCGCCGAGCGTAGCGGGGCTGTATGTGGCAGATTTTGAGGCCAAACATATCCTACCACCAACCGCCACCTTTTTTTCGTCAATGCTTTTGTGGAAACGCTACATTGACGACATTCTGCTCATTTGGAACGGTAGTGATAATGACTTGGAAAATTTTCTCTCATGGATCAACACCTTAGACCCTAATCTAAGATTTACCAACACTACAAGCAGAAGAGAAATTGTGTTCTTAGATGTGGTTATCTCAATCAGTGGAACAACACTGGCCACAAAAACCCACAACAAACCGACTGCAAAGAATAATCTCCTGCAATTTAACGGCTTCCATCCGCGTCCGCTAAAAGAAAATCTCCCTTACGGACAGTACCTCAGGCTACGAAGGAACTGCAGCACGACCACAGATTTCAAAGACCAATCAGTCAATCTGACGGAAAAACTAAAAAATAGAGGCTATCCTACCTCCACCTTAAATAAAGGATTCAAAAGAGCTAAAAATCAGCCAAGGGAGTCCCTCCTGGAAGAAAGAACGAACAATTCAGAACAGATCCCACTCACCTGTGTCACCACATACAGCAGTCTCTCAAATGTCATGAAAAAGAGCATAAACAAACATTGGAATATTGTGAAAACCTTTAAAAAGGACTGGGAAAAACCCCTTTTTTCTTTTAAAAAGGGACGCAGTCTAAGAGATGCGCTGGTCCACACACGCCCAAAAGAGAAACCACAAAATACGACACCATCAGTGACAACATCATGGGGTCTCCCAAAAATCACCGGGCACTACCCCTGCTCGGACTGTAGTGTCTGTCACTTAACACAACCTACCAAAACTCTGGTGTTGGAAGAAGGGAAAGTGTGGACGCAACGTGACCATACTAATTGCAACTCATCCAATGTGATCTATTTGATCACGTGTCCTTGCCACCTCCGGTACGTGGGTATGACCACTAGAAAAGTGAAACAACGGATCTGCGAGCACCGGAGCAACATAAGGTGTAAGAAAGTAACAACGAAGTTGAGTCGCCATTTTTTAGACAAAAATCATACCACCAATGACATGAGGTGGACTGTCATTGAAGCTATAGATGGAACAAGGAATATACAAAATAGACTGTTCGAAAAAGAGCAGCGCTGGGTATACCGCCTGGGGACAAATACCAATGGCCTTAACGACGATATCCCCTGGAACACAGTCCTATCATGAACCTCATAACTTCACGTATCTGAAACGATAGCTGTTAACGTGACACAAAAGCGATCTGAACTAAACACACTATATACAAGGTGTTTTTCCATACTTTGCGCATTTTAACATCATGCCCAAAGATTGATCTATGTCTGTCTAAAAACGCAATCTTTCCCACAGTATGTGCATTTCTGCTCTGTCCCTTTCTATTTATCTACTTTATGTTAGCAGTGCTTTTATCCCTAGAGTTAGGGAATCCGCCCTCCTGCTCTGATACTATTTATTTATTTACCCACTCATTGTTAGCAGTGCCAATTTCCCGAAAGAATGAAGAAAATCCGCCCATTAAAAGATTCGATTTCTCAATCTATTTCCAACAAACAACGAGTGCCCTCGGTTGCCTTAACAAACACCGGCGTGCCAAAACGTTCTTCAGGCACAGCGCAGGGATAGGCTTTCTATTCCAAGCCTCGTTTGGATTCTAAGCGCGCTCCGCCCAAGTGGGCGTGTGCGCTCCAAGCCTCGCTCTGAGCGAGACACGCCCAACCCGGAATCGAGCGCGCAAACGAAAACAAAGCGCTCTTATACTCATTTACCGGCCCCGCTCTCCATCGTCGGGGTCCGGTTCAGAGGGATCTTGCAGGTTGACAAGCGGGTTGTGAGCGCTGAGGGCGTGAGTCTACATCCCCAGCGGAACGTCTATTACGATCACCTTAAGCTAAGTACCTGTGTGATGTATGGGTTATGCTGACATTTAAACCCCTTCTCTTTTCCTAGGATGTGCCAAGCGCGCTCCAATCCCCCTCCCGAGACCCATGGTGCTAGTAGCGCCCAGTTTTAAAAGTGAGATGTTCTCCATATTTACCATCTTAGGGGGGTCACCGACCATTTGGTCAAATTGATCCCTCCTCATGGAGAATTCACATCGTGTTTTTATCTCCCTCACTACAATAGTAGTTTTTTAACCACCTCTAGCACTCCACCTCTTAGCATGTACAATATCCCCAAGGGCTACTTGGATGGTGCATAAGTTATCAGCTATTGTGTGCACACAAAGGTTTGCCACCATCTTAGGAGCACTATGATAAGTTTACGCTGGCATATACTAATCGTATGTATGTCCATATCTGTTTGTCTGTGTATTTTCTCTTACAGGTGCTGATACACCCCTGAAATTGGGGCTTTTTTTGGAATGAGCAATTGCTCTTCTAATTTTTAAAGCACTTTTTTCACTTTTCCTTTTTTCACTTTCACGTCCCCAGGTTAGGGTGGACTATTAGAGTGTCCATACCGCCGGGGTTTAGTCCTGAAGAATGCCATGGTGAATATATACCACAAGTAAGGCAGAAACATGTTGACTGATTAATTTTAATAACTCGTGGTATTTAGCTGAATTTACCCAAAATCCTAACAACCTTGGCCCTTAAATTCAGACACATATACCACTTACACGTGTCTTAGGGATCACTCATTAAAAGTTTTTTTGATACCCTGTTAGTCACTTTTAATTTTATAATTTCCACAACACGTCCTCCCCACACGACCAGCTCCGCAGTCTTTCTGGCGTCGCAGCACACCGAAGAGACACTCGGTCTCTTCGGTGGGGCCCGATGATGAAGCATGACACTGACCAGGTCGGTGTGTGAGGGCTTTCCTACTCAAATAGAGTGACTGTGATCAAAACTACCCTCTTATCTTTTTGCTCCATATTTCTGGTAGCTTTGTGCTTGACCAGATTAGACCTCTCTTCTTTTGTTGTTTGATACTCAACGTTCTTATCAACCATTGCTTTCGGCAAGCAGCAGTGGTGACTGGCATCTATGGGGAGGGAGGAAGATGGGGGCGTGCATGAATATTAAATAAAAAACGAAACACTTTCTGAACACGTCCTCCAGTCAGACATCTTTCATCGACTACAGTGCGAGCACCAGCAAACTCCCTTGCCCAATCCTGATGTTGCTCACATGCTGTTAAAGAGCATGAGAGCAGCACCCTGATTGGAGGGAGCAGCATCTCTCAGGTTCCCCAGTGCACTGGAGGCCTGCCCTTGCTCTCAACCTAGCTGTCTAAAACAGCTGGTTTGAGAGGTTTGAAGTGTGCATGTCTGAGACATGTGCTCTTTAAATAGAGCACAAAACGCCCTCTGCCCACCACTCCTCTCTCCTGCCACTCAGCAGGCCCCACCCATTCTGACACTCATTTCAGGACGGGATGATGAAAAATAAAATCACAATAAATTACCATTTTATTTTTCATCTCTGGGGCTTTGGGGGTATTTAAGTGGGGTAACGGTCTTCCCCTCAAAAGGAGGAGCCGCCCCTGGAGAACAGGGCACGAGGAATACGGTCTTCCATCATTTCTGTCTATTTTAGGAGCCACTTCTTGATGATAGGTTTACCACAGTAATCTACTTATTATCCCCTTGATTTCTAGCTCCTAAATAACAAGACAGCGACGCCAATTATCGTCAATTAGGCAGCTGTGTCTAATTGCGATCCAAACTCAGAGCAGACACTCAGACACAACTGACGCTTCCTTTAAGGAACATTCTTACCTTGATCTAAACAAGGTACCATCCAAACCGCATCAATACAGCACATGCGACACAGTAAACAACAATGCACAGGCACAAGAATGTATGTGGTGTGACTGTCCAGGACTGTGTTGGTCTAACAAAGGCACTGAGAGTTCAGATGTGTGATTATAATGTTTAGTGGCACTCTCCATCATTCTGAGCTTTGAGGATTGTTACTGCCGATGGCAAAGGTAATATCAGTCAGTCAAATATACTTTTATTGATTCGTTAAAAATCATAAAGGGATAGCGAACCATCATAAAACACTGTACTTTAAATGAACATTTTAACAACATAAAAGAGAAAAACAAGGCCTAAGAATCATGACCACAATTCAAGAATTAACAGGTATAACAATGCATTTAAAAAAATGTGAACCAGCAGATTATTTATTGGCTGCTTGGCTTGAATCGATTTTTCCAGTTCCGTTGCTAATTAATATATGGTTATATCTAATTATAACCAAAAAACAATATGATAAACATGGTATTCTGGAGCAACCAGTGCCTGTTTTACAAAGAGTTAAGATACAAGAGAGATTACAACAGCATAAAAATACATATACATTATTGCTCTCTTCTTGGGGTATTAACTGTGGTTATTGCCTTCTAAAGACAGCATTCATTGATGTTAAGTGCCCGCCTAGCAATTATGTCACTGTAGTGCTTAATTTGTAAAAATACAAATTTAAAAATTAAAAAAATAGGTGCCAGGGCCTGCGCTGCCAGTGTCACAAACAACACAACTACTAACCATCACACACCCTTTTAAGTGTGACTATCCCAGACCCCCAAAACTATAATAGCTTGAGCGACAGGCAGTTAGTCAGTTTTAATGTATGTTGGATTAATAGCAATTGTTGTGCTATTTTCTAGATTAGAAAAAACAGCACCAACACGTGGCTGGCTGTGTTAAGTGCTGGTATTGACAAGTATGTGCCGGGGCTTAACACTGAAACCACTGGCTTAAATTAAGCACTTTGTCACTGATTCGAATGGAAGAGCATATAGCAAAGAAACTGGCCACAATCGTCAAAATATGACAACATGTGTGTAATGCAATAAGCTTCAGCCCACACAAGATCTAATGAGCAAAGGCAAATAAACATGTTGTCTGTCTGACTGGCTCATGTACCTGACACTGAATCTGAAAAGCAGACAAACTGTTGTTAGTTTATTGTATATAGCTCTGACTTTTATCCTACAGTAGTCAATTCTATAACCCCATCCTTGTATTTTGCCTAAGCCTATACTGTACGCAACGCGTTTATCCCTGTAAAGTGCTCTGATACCCTAACGGGTCATGTTCGCGCTATATAAAACCTCAAATAAGTAAATAGTGTCAGCACTTTAAGCACTCACATTAGCAGAGTCAATGTCACTATTTCACAAATAGTGCTTATGTAAGCTATCGCAGTTATGTCGTGATAATCATCCTTTTGGGGGGAGTACTGCAATGTCGCCTGAAAATAAAATTTCTGCTTCAAATGTAGAACAGAATCAGTGGAAGAGAGGAGGGAAGAAAACAGGCAAAATTGCTCCAACTAAATTTGTATCAAGCTAACAAAAATAAGCATTGGGTGGCAACCCATTCGCTTTGTCAATGCTAGTCTTGTCATGGCTTTCTTAGGTTCCAGCCTACTCCTGGCCTTTCCTCAATGTTGTAGTGTGCCTGAATTTTTATTGCTCTCACATACTTTCTGCTTCCAAAGACTCTGCTAAATTTCCATATTCCTCTAAAGAACCCAGCCACTCTGTTTTAAAGCAGTGCTTGAGGCTGGCATTAACACCAGCTTATTTACAAAGGTCACTGCCATCTTTGTTGTCAAATTAGACTAGTTTGGGGGCAAAGAAATTGTGCCAAGAGTGCTCAGCTGGCATTCTTGATGTGCGCAAATGTTATGGGTTTTTTTCAGATTTGGAGAAGTGCGCAGGGTCCATTATGGTATGCATACCAGAGCTTTAAATGGGCGGTTACTGACCGGTACGGAGTACCAACACTTTTTTATTTTGAGGAGGAGAGCACCGGCACTTGTCAAGAAAAATGCAACCTCTTTAACTGGAGAGTACCAGCACTTCTCATAAACAAGCAGGTACTCTGCTACAGAGTACCAGCACTTTATTTTTTCCATTTCAAGCACTGATGCATACTATGCCCAATACTGTCTGATTCAGAGCACCTTGACTATTTCCCTTCTTAGACCAATTTACTGTGAAAGATGATGGATGGGATGATCCAAATGTTTAGCATGAGCCCACTCTACCATGGGAGCGACCTGCTTGAACTAGTTTGCTACCAAGATTCCTGGTACAGCTAAGCTGAATCTCCAAAGGGAAGTATTTAGGTGGAGACTCACCTGCCCTCCTAAGGCATTTAGTTTAAGTACGATTTGGCACACAGCTTCTAAGATTAGTTTGAATCAGCAGAGGGGTTGAGAACCCTCGTTGATACCATAATATCAAATTGTGTGTAAATGCGTTCTGGTCGTGCACTATAATAAGCCCTTTGACTGAATTGGTTCCTTCAGCTAAGTCCCTGTGTAAATCAAGGAAGAAAAACTCCTGAATAGGCAGGTGAAGGTTGCTGAATGGAGAGGAACACACAAGCTGCCAGTACACATCCCCTCTTGCTCACGTCTGAAATCCATAGCAGCCTCTCATATGGCCCATGCTCTTTCGCCAGTAGAAGCGAGGTGATTCTTGAAAGATATTGCAATCACAGCACAGAATAGGCAAATAGCAACTGGATAAGAGCTCCTCAGCTAAGTGAGGATTAGATTATGTGAGTTGGACGCCAACAAATCTGTGATAAATACATTAAATCCAGTTGCAAAATCCATGTGATAATGACAACAAAGGAAGCCATGTCATCTTAGGTGAACAAATTTCTCTTTTCAGTTTTTCTAAACTTTTGTTTTGTACAGTGAACAATAGCTTTACAGAAAAATGAATATCAAATTATGGATTCAGTGATTCAAAAGAGCAGAATTAATAACGTTAAATTACAATAAAGAAAAAAAAGACGCTGTACATCAGTTCCCGAACAATGGTAGAATAACAAAAAGCATAGCTGCCAAGGTTTCAGATTGCTGTGTGTGACATTTTCATAATTACGGTGTAATTATGAGTGACATTTCAACGAGTATGAGTGACACTTTCTTACGAGCAAAAATCAAGCAATGAAGACGAGGGAAACATATAAATATCTCAAATCAGACCCATTTGGGAAAAGAGAAACTCCAAGTAGATCTTAAAACTGGTGCAAACCCCTGTGGCGACTGACTCATAATTACAATGACATTATGAAAATGTCACACATAGCAAATGTAGTGACAGAACCACCCGGCCCGCACTATACATTGTATTGAGATGCATGCACCCCGGGTGGAGGGCTCGCCCGAAGGGTTAAATAAACTGGCACATGACCGCTCGTGGTCTTGGCTCACACTGTGACACTGAGTGTGCGTTGTATTATTGCTGCTGCACGTTACCTGTAATCAGCCGAGTGCCAAGTGACCAGGCCCGCGTGGCAAGATTCCATATTGGCGACGAGGCGGGTCCCACCCATGCCTCTGACACAGGAAGAGCCCATGGCTTGACTGCAGCGCTGTGCCCTGCCCTGCTCGAGGCGAAGCACTGCGTGTGCCCCTGACGCTGAGTGGATCGAAAGTGGTGGCCTCCCAGCAATCCCCCCCCACTGAGCGGCCATGAAGCCCAACGGTGAGGAGAAAGGCTGCCCAGCAAGCGTAGCTGCATGCGACCGCTACGTGGTGCACCGGCCCGGCAAGAGAGATCACATGCCCAGAGGTCAATGTAGCTCCCCATGAGCGTGTAGGTCTAAGTCACGGCTGCATGACTCGTCTCTAATTGACCCGCTCCAAAGCGCGTCCTCTTCCCGCCTAGGCCCACACATGCTGAGAGAGACCAGATCAAAGACAGTTGACCTGCCACAGTGGGCCCCCCACCAACCACATGTGCACAGAGCTAACAGGAATACATTCAAGTATTGGCAGAACCAAGCGTGCACCATACAAGGCAAACAAAACAAAAGGGGAAAGAAGCACACAATAGGACACCTCAAGCGAGAGTGCTGCCATCCACACTGCAACACTGTGCTGGGTGAAGCACTGTGCAAAACAAGACTTGGGAAAACCAAAGCACACACAAAAAAAGAAACACTCAAAAGAGCACACCACGAGCCTCAGCCAGAGAAAATGAGCACTCCAGCCCAAGGAGGGGGTGCTGGTACCCAAGCTGCTGCCCCGCAACCACAGCAACAACCCCTGCAACAATATGGCCACGCCACAGTGTCACCCTTACTCCCGTTCAGTGAAGTGGTGGACCCCGCCACAGCCGCGTCATGTTGGAAGTCCTGGATTGGCCGACTAGATCACTACTGTACCGGCATGAGAGAAATAGATGGCACGGTGAAACGGTCACTACTCATGTGCTACGGGGTAGGGGAATTGTATGACCTGTTCAAAACACTTCTGAACACCAGGGCCAACAACGATTGCATTGCGGCGGTGGTAGCACTAAACAGACAGTTTGACCCTCAAATAAACCACGATATCGAGAGGTTTAAGCTCCGCCAAGCAAAGCAAGAAGAGTCGGAATCCATAGACATTTTGTATGCCCGATTAAGGGAGCTAGTGAGCTCTTGCACGTTCCCTGATCAAAGGGAGGAAATAATAAGAGCACAAATCATACAAGGGTGCAAATCTGTGCGGCTACGCCGCCTGATACTCAGGTAACCAGGGATGTCACTCGACGAAATGATAGTACCAGCAAGGTGCCACGAGTTGTCCAATGCAGGAGTTGACAAAATGGAGGTAGCCCTCAATCGCCACCTGACCCCCTCAGGAACACCTAGACCGCCGGTGGTCAAAGAAGAGAGGGTAGAAGCCATTCAAAGATGCCAAATGACACCCCGGGCGAACGTGAGGTGCTCCACGAGGAGAACATGCAGAAACTGCAGCATGGAACACCCACCTGCCGGCCCATGTTTCGCGAAAGGCAAGACCTTCTCCTGATGTGGGAACCTATAAACCACTTCGCCAAAGTATGTCAGAGCGGAAGATCAAGGACCAACACAATGAGGAGTGTCCTTGGCTGCCAGACAGCTATCACTGGACGACCCGCTCGAACAGAGGGACACCACCCCACTGGGCTACGGGTTGGGTGTGGATGACAACATGTTTGTGGTATCATTTTTGAGCCGGGATGGCCCATGCCGTAGACCACGACCCATGTGCTTCATTATAATAATAATAATAAAATCATTTGTAGAGCGCCTGGTTACACTATATCAGTGTTTCCCTACGCTATGGATGCAGTCCACCAGTTGGGCAGAACTTCAGAAAATCAGCAGCATATGGAGGTGGTGAAAACACCGCTCCAGGAGTTAATCCTTCGGGAAGAGGTGCGTTTTGAGTTTAAGGCGGAACCTTGCTTCCGACGGCTCCATGGTGGCTTGATCCACCTTCAAAGCCCTCATAGATACAGGAGCCTCGCTTAACGTCATGGACAGCGCACAATATGAATGCCTGTCACCCTCCAATTCAAAGATTTACACATATGGAGGGACCAAACAGCTTCCCCCGAGAGGAGTCATCGAGGTGGAGGTCGCCAGTGAGGGACATTGTATCCCCACAAAGTTCCAAGTCTCAGAGGCACTCTCCTCAGCTGCCACACCGCTGAAGATTTAGAACTGGTTTTCTGTGTTAACCAGGTGCACAACCTGCATGCCCACTACATCCTTAAAGAGTTCCCCATGCTGTTTGAAGGCCTCGGATGTCTAAAAGGGAAGCAATTCAAATTACACATCGACTCCACGGTCAAGCCGACCGCACTGAGCATAGGAGGGTACCCTTGCACCTACGCCCGCAGTTCGAGGAAGAACTGCGAAAGCTAGAACAACTAGGGGTAATTGAGAAGGTCTCAGGTCCCACACAGTGGGTGTCTCCCCTGGTCATTGCTCCCAAGCCAAAACAACCTAGAGAAATTAAACTGTGTCGACATGCGCCTTCCCAACCAGGCCGTGAAATGGGAGCGACACTTCACTCCCACAATGGAAGACATTGTGGCGGACCTCAATGGAGCCAAGTGGTTTTCCAAACTTGATCTGAATGCCGGATACCACCAGCTCGAACTCGCCCCGTGAGTACATACAGAACAACATTCTCCAGCACGTGGGGCTGCGAAGATACAAGAAATTAAGCTTCAGTGTGTCGTCAGCCGCAGAGGCGTTCCAAAATGCCATTCGGGAAACACTCTCAGGGCTACAAGGAGTCATCAACCTGAGCGACAACATCCTCGTATTCTCAAAGACCCTCGAAGACCACCACATGCACCTGATGCTTCAACATCTTGCAGACAGTGGGTTGACCCTCCACCGGGCCAAGTGCTCATTCTACCAAGAATCAGTGAAATTCTTTGGGTACATTTTCTTCCGCATAGGACTACAGGTTGACCTAAAGAAGGCAGTCACCTTCAGCTCTGCCTCAGTGCCCACGTCATAGACAGAGGTCCGCAGCTTCCTGGGGATTGCCACATACTTTTGTCGCTTCATCCCAAACCTGGCGTCCCTCTCAGAACCCCTAAGAGCCCTCACGAAGATTGGAGTGCCATGGGAATGGACTACCAAGGCGGAAGAGTTATTTCAAGCCATAAAAGGGGCATATTTCCAACCTAGCCGACGCACAGCAGTAGCTGTGTATGCTCGCCCAGTGGGGTTGGGGGCCGTCCTCCTCCAGGAGACAGCTGCAAGAGAATGGGTCACTGTGGTCTATGCCAGCAGAGTCCTGACAGAGACCGAGACACAGTATGCCCAGATAGAAAGGGAGGCCCGAGCCATCAACTGGGCATGTCACCACTTCCATCTATACTTCTACGGGCACTAATTGTGTATTGACTGACCACAAGCAGCTGATGCCTCTCTTCGCAGGTACAAACCGGCTGGCCTCACCTAGCATTGAGAGGTGGGCAGTACAACTGCAAGCATTTTGTTTTGAAGTAGTGATCCATCCAGGAATCAACAATCCCGCTGATTTCTTGTCACGGCATCCAGTCACGACAGGGCCGTCCACTGATGAGGAGAACACTGAAGAATTTGTGCGAATGATATCGAAAGAAGCATGCCCCAAAGCGCCAACACTGGAAGAGGTGAGAGTAGCAACCACCATTGACAAAAGCCTGGGCATGGTAAAGGAAACACTGTCCAACCGCAAATGGCAACACTTTGTAGATGGTGCCCATACGCTGACTGAAGAGGAGCGAATGTCACGCCAACACCTATGGAGGGCTCACAGCGAGCTGAGTGAAGGGCCACACTGAGTAGTGCCACAAGACACCACCATAGGGATTCCCCATTGCCTGCAGCAGCGAGTGATTGACCTCGCACAGGTGGGTCACTAAGGAATAGCCAAGAAGAATGCTCACCTCTGCAACAAAGTATGGTTCCCTGGAATGGATACTATGGTCGATGACACCATCCGTGCATGTCACTCATGTAACATCACCAGCAGTGACCCTGCGCCTCACCCTGTTATCAAAGAAGAACCCTGCCTCAACCCCTGGTCGCAGGTCAGCATTACTTTGGATCATTCCCTGACGGGCGCAGGACACCCTCGTCCTCATAGACTCTCACTCCAAATTCCCCATAGTAGAGGTTGTGTTGTCTATTGTTTTCCCACAGGTCAAAGCCACCCTGGACAGGGTTTTTGCAATAATGGGCCTCTCAGAGGAGCTAAGATCTGACAATGGGGTGCCCTTACAAGGAAAGGATTTTCAAGAGTAACTGCTGTCCCAAGCCATCCGGCATCGCAAGATCACGCCACAGTGGCCACAAGCCAACGTGGAGGTGGAATGCTTCATACGGACCCTAAACAGGGTGCTGAGGATCGGTGTGGAGAGAGGTGAATAAGCAGAAGAGTGTATGCAGCGATTCCTAAATGCGTATCATCAGACACCCCACTGCACAACACAGTGCGCCCCCTCACACCTACTGTCCTGACGAGCCCCTCGGGCCAGGATACCTGCAGATCCCTTGTGGCATCCAAGAGAGCTGGACCAGGAGGCCACCCAAGTCAGAAGAGTGGCCCACGAACGTGAAAGCCAGCCAAGTGCGGAAAGCGGAGGTGACCGATATTGGTGTGGGAGATTGCGTAATTGTTAAGGATCGACATCCTGGCTAGAAATATCGCACACCTTAAGAGCCTGACGTGTGGGAAGTCACTGAGGTGCAAAGGACCATAATGTCTGCTATGCGAGGATCCAGCACAACTGCAAGGAACATGTTGTGGTTCAAAAAGGTCAACGGACCCCCGTGAATTGAAGATGATGGCTACAGCAGAGACATGCTGGATGAAGAAGTCATGTCACCACCAAACACCCCGAGAGGAAACGATAATCCCCACAAGACAGAACGGAGCATGAGGCCAGCCGTGCCCGAAGAGCAAGGTGGTATGACCCAGAGACATTCGCCCTCTCCAGACGGCACTGCCATGGCAAAAGCTAATTGCAACTCCCAGAGTCAGACGTATGGTCTCCGGCCGAATCCTGCCCCCAGCCAAAGACTCCGACACTTTGTATGTTGCATGTCGTGAGCAGGATCACAGAGCACTCCAAATGTTTGTATCTAAAGAAAAGGAGGGATGTAGTGACTGAGCCACCCAGCCCGCACTATACATTGTATCGAGATGCATGCACCCCGGAGGATGGGCTCGCCCGAAGGGTCAAATAAACGGGCGCATAACCTCTCGCGGTCTTGGGTTGCCGCTCGTGGCCTTGCTGGTGCCGTGGGTAAGGCCACCCCAAGAACCATGCAAAGCAGGAGAGAAGAAATGAGCGGGGGGAAGGGAAATGGGTTGCCGCTCGTGGCCTTGCTGGTGCCGTGTGTAAGGCCACCCCAAGAACCATGCAAAGCAGGAGAGAAGAAATGAGCGGAGGGAAGGGAGGTCTAGAAAAGGGAGACTTCAGCGAAGAGGACACAATCCTGGCAGTGTCTGCCATGGAGGTCCCCATAGCGGTCACTATTGTGCTGTATTTGCTGCAGCTCAGTCTCACTTGAGCAAAAAAGAGATGGTGCTCAGCTGCCCAAAAGTGAGGAATTTCTGCCAAGCCACAACTCTGTGACTAAACGCGCCAAAGACATTTCAGCAGCATAAGCAACTAGGATTAGTAACCAGACACGTACTTTTGCAGCAGCAGCTGCCAGCGAGCCTGCTCCTGGTAGCCACAACGACTTGGACTGATAGGCCAGCATGCCTCAATGACTGATCCCTGCAGCAGCTCCGGCTGTAGTCCAGGCCTCAATTCGAGGACAGAGCCAGCACAGCATTTTAAAAATATCCTCAGTGCTGCTTTTACTGACTGCAGTGCTGCAGGCTGCAGTGCCTGTTGAGGCACTATCACTCTGGTGGTGGACGGGCCGTGGTGATGGCGTTGTCACATTATGGTACTTACTAGTCTGACGCAAGTGACCAGTTATGTGTGGTGTGAGCACTTAGCAGAAACGGTCTATGCAACCGTGCCAGCGCGGGTGAATTAGATACATTGCAACTTCACCTGCCTGAGCCCTGAGAGAGTTGAGCCGCCCCCAAACAAGCCTGCAAGCTGTGCGCACCGCGTGCTGCCAGCTTTCTGCCTGTAGTGTTAATTTACAGCGCTCCAAGTTTTTTTGAGAGCCCAGGAGGCGCTATATAAATGCGTGACTTTCCATTTCAGTGGGGTGATGCGGACCACCACTCTGAAATGCGTTAGTCTAACGCCTGATGCGTGGTGCTCGGCAGGCCTGAAAAATGTATGGGAGATACTAAGTGGAATTCACAGAGATAGGGCAAAGGATGACCAGCACGAGTAGATACGGGCAAGCACTATCGCGATGATGTTTTACACGTGCAAGCACGTAGGGCATGGGAAGATGGGAGAACAAGGCTAAAGGCTCACATGCAGCAACAGCGAAATATTCTCCACACAGACTATCAATTTAAAGCACTCGAAAGACAATGACATCTTCAAAATAACAACACTGGTCACTTTTTCAAGTGTGAGGCACTTTTTTAAAGAATCTTGAAATTGGATAAGCTCTCTGTATCTGGCAACCAAGAAATCACATTAAATTAATCTACATAAAGGCAAAATCATGCTTGCAAGATGTTACGCTTTAGAGGTCACTATTTGCCCTCCCAATTAATGTACTTACAAGCATGATTTGGAAACTAGCCAGTAGCAAGAGTTGACGGTCATAGCTTGACTGGGTTATGAGAGATAATCAGCACTTCTTAAGCAGCAGGGTCTCCACCTTTGCTGGGTATGCCCGTTCTATGCATCAATTAGGCATTCCCTACTGTGCACTTTTAAAAAGCAGGGTACTTCACGTTTTATATAACGAATTTACATAATAATGATTTGCATACAAACCGTTTTGTTTTAATAAATGACAGCAAAACGAAAAACAACACTATAACATAAGGATCTTCAGACCGTAACTGTACTGCAGCTGCCCCAAGCGATGAGAGGATGCGCGATCACATCTTTATTCCCATAATCCCAATTTCCCTAAATGAATCTGAAAAATGTAATCTACTGATACCATAACAGATGCTTCCAAATTAATTGCCTCCCCGTAGAGCAGACCTATGTACCATAGAGACATTCTAACACGGCATCAGTCTCTCTAATTAATGACTACCAGACAAAAGGCAGCACAACAAAACAAGTTTGAGAAAGAAATGTGATTTCATTCAAATAAAGGTTAATTGGAGTGCAAAACAAGAAAATACCTCATTTTCATTTTTAAGTGCATTAGCACCTTTTTATGGATTCTAGGCGTCCCCACCAAATAGTTTGTTGAGGACAAATACAATACAATAAGCCCTAAATACCCATAAACATACTTGGCATTCCTGAATTCAGCTGCTCTTGCTAACATGCAATTCTTCTCATTGGTCTCCTTAGACCCTGAACAAAGTTCAGTTACCCAAACCCCCTATTGCACACCCCTTGACTATCATCATATTGTTTCCTAGTAGAGATTACAACACAGGGCATAATCATGCCAGAGAACCGAGGGAGCTCATGCACAGGGACGCGCAATCAGTGGGTGTCCTGATTCTTCTTTAACAGTGGACCCTGGCAGAAGACTATTTGAAGATGTCAGGACACACCAGCACTATATTCTCCATCCAACATCAGGGAAAATGTCATCAATACGTCCCACCGATCGTTGCTATGTTTAAATTAAAACATCTCATTCAGTTGTAGTCTATTGCACAAAACGACCACCACTAACCACATACATCTACAAGATCGAGAAGTATGACTGCTGACAAAGCAATCGTCCACTGCATTCATGCCAGTCTTGCAGAAGGATGACTTAGATCTGTTGGAATAAGCCTGCGTGCAGCTCAGCTAAATTTGAGACAGTTGAGGATTTTTGGGGCTTCTCCACTTTATGTCCGGATTCACCAAATTAAGTGGTAGGTCGGGTCTTGCAGTACTGGCTGAAGAAGGCCAGGTATCTTGCTTCACATTGCTCGTGCTGGAGTACTTGGGGTGATTTCTGTCTTGGCAGACATGAAACGGCATGTACTGCTGTCCTTCTTTTGCTTCTCTTGCAATTGCCATGACCCATTTGCTAATATTGGCTAATCAAAGCAGTCACCTGCATGGACTGGCTGGACATAGTGTCTTTTTAACAATCTTGGACAATGCAGGTACCCTTAGGTAGGTCCAAGATGGACCATACTGCTCATCAGACGCCTTCTCATGATTTATTGCTAGCTTCCTTGGCACACCAGCATATCTTTTTTTTCTTTACTGATTTTATCAATGCATCTTAGTATAGGAGAGGAGTTGGCCTAATGGCTAGGGCGGTCGACCTCGAAACTGGGGAACCGGGTTCGGTCTTGGCAACGTCGCTGAACATCCTGTCATTCTGGGCAAATCAGTTAATCTCCCCGTGCTCAACAAAAAAAAATGTGTCCACATGTAACGCAACTGGTGCTATGTAAAGCGCTCTGATACCCGATATCGGGTCAAGTTTGCGCTATATAAAACTCCATAAAATAAAAAAATTAAAAATAAGTAATGCACAATCAACAACTTGCACCAGTGCAACAACCATCAGGAATATTAGTCATCTTATCATGTATTTTCAGCATAGCATTAATATCTTTTAACAAAAAGCTAAATAAACATTTAAGACAACTAAACATTGGTGAGTCTTTAGCTAGGGATTTCCACTCTGTACTCATTTTATGCTTCATGAGAATTTTGTGTCAACAGATGTAACAATGCAGGAATAGTGCTATACAGGCCTACATTTGACAAAAGGTTATCACTAGTTGTCTTGTGGTATACTGGTGCTGAAACAACGTCCTAATGTCCAAAATGCTACTCCTCCCAATGTACTACACCGTCAAAGATTGGTAATTCAGGTATTCAGGGACATGCAACTCCAATATATAATGTCTGTGATAGACAGGGAAGAGTAAGCCTTTAGAGGGACAAGTCATCTGACTTCCAAATCAGTTCTAATGGAATTATTGCTCATGCGAATAGAGTCTGGGCGACCCAGCCATCCCTTCGCAATACCACTACTATTCCCATTTCAGAAAACACCCATTTCAGAAACTAATTTTTTCAGATTCTAAGGTCCTGGCCCCTTGATGAACGACAATACATTGCAATTAGTTGCTTACCTTGCAAGAGCAGCAAGGTCATTAATTTGAACAATGATATATCAGTTTTTGGGTCCATGAGACCCAATAAGCATGCCTCTAGGGTATACAAATTACGTTTAAGAGTCTGAGAGATTAGCCTATGAGTCACCCATTCCAGAACTGCTTGGAATGGACATGAAATAATTCAACCCCCTTGTATCCACAACGTCAGAATATGTTGACATCAATTACTTAACATAGAATGTGAAAGATCATAATTTTCCAGTGAAATCTATCTCTTAAAAGTCTTGCCTATTATGACACATGACCACTATGGTGTCTTAGCAAGAGATTATTCACCCTGCCAAAGCTGTGGTGGAAAGGAGCTGGGTAAGGCTTCATTATAGTTTATAACTCGCTAGGTTCCAAGGTACAATCACTCTCATTCATACTTCTGGATTTCATGATAATCAGGATAAGGGTCAATATAGCCTTTTATTGTAGTGGGTATTCTGAGTTGGCAAAGATTATGCTTAGTGGAAATTTGTTCTTTCAAATTCTCATTCTGAAAATAATTGTCACTCTTGCAGAGTGATTTAATTCTTGTAATGTTATGGACTGGACAGCTCTTGAAGAGTGCTGTATTGGGAGCATTGTAATTTCACTTTTTAGTACTCAGTCGATGATTCGGCATCCAGGTCAAAATGAAGGTATTCAGGGGCTTTGTAGCTGGCTATTGTATTATACATAATAGTTGAAGATCGATCTCTGCATTGGCCTTCTTTGCAATTCAAGGCTGATTTTCATACTCCCTTTGTCTTAGCACCAAAATTCATAAGCATATCACTAAATTGACCTAATGTAGGGATCTGTAAACCTCATAAACAAAGTATGAAAGACTTTCAAAGAATACATTCAGGACATATGCAACTCCAAGATCCATTACATTGCACACTTTCAGATATGACACAGACAGAGGTGATTCCTCCAATAAGAAGTTAGAACCAGATTACACGGTCCTGCAGAACCACAAAGCATCAAATTAGCTACAGGTCAGGTCTGATTCAATGCAACTTGCAATATACCTTTTAGGATATCAAGGTGAGGGTAGGTAGCACATATATAAGAGTGGACAAGATGTACTTGGCTAAAACAGTACCTAGCAACGACAGTTACTCAACTATTGAAGGCCTGCAAGATACTAATAATGACAGGCTCAGAAATAACGATAATTACTCGGAATACCATCAGCAGGTGACATCATCAAGTTATTTGTGAGATGCGTAGATTAAATGCTGCCAAAATCAATCAAGTTTGAAAGACCAGGAGATTGACTGATGAGATTCTCCCCATAAAACCCCTAATTTTTACTTTTCAAGATGTCCAGACTTCACAATATTCTTGATTCGATATTTATATATGTATGTATGCATTTAGAATTTTAGCGATAACCTAGCCAAAGGAAGAAGAGCGTGGTACAGGATCAAAGACATAGATAAAGTTCATGTGTTATTAGAGGTGGTAGAGGATTTCTAATTGTGACAGTGGGCTGTTATTGCATCTTGATGTAGTGTTCTTTAAAGGGGTGTGCACAGAGATCTTTCCAAAACAGAAGCAGGTTTGGGGCGGTCCTGATGAATATGAAGACGTTGTTCTAAATTCTGGGTGGATGGAAAGAGAAGGTTGTTGTCTGATTTTTCTCTTTTCTGTGTCTCCAGTCTGATGGTGTCCTAGCTGCGGGCCTGCTAAGAGTCACTGCAGAGGGAAAGCTTGTCAGTCAGACGGGGAGGAGTGACAGCTGTAACAGCTTTGAAGATGATGCAGCTCATTTTGAAGATGGTGTGGTCCAACAAAGGGGGCCAGTTGAATTCCAACAGGGTGGGGTGATGCGGGCATATTCTTAAGACTCTTGATTAGATAGCAGTATATTTATTAACTCAGTCATAAAAACGGGACTTGTGCTGTGGGTTTTTGTAATGAACTCATAGTACCTTTTTGACAACTGAAAGCAATCCTCTCAATTTGCTCACAGACCTCCATTTTTAATTTGTATTTCCCTTTTTTCTGCCCTCATTTTGAATACAACACACTGTTTTCAAACTACTTCTACTTCTCCTAGGAGAGGGTGTTTCAAACCATAAGGTCTGTTACTGAGATGAGAGCAAGTCACTACCCGTTCACTCCCTGTTCAGTGAAATGAGCTAACAACCTGGGCTATGGATTCATCAGTGGACAGAGGATAGTCGTCTGTCTCCGGACTTGCTACGTATGGCTCACTGAACACTTGCCATAAGTTTGATTTAATACATGCTATGAAGCATCTCTGCTATGGACTCCAGCAGATGAGACGAAAGCCCTAGATAGCATGCTAACAAAGCTGGATTTTTGCACTTTGCTTAAAAATTTCGTAATGTACTTATATTTTTTGTGGTTGTCTGGTACACCACCAATTAAGTAATCGAATTTGAGCATCCTCTCTTTACTGATGACATGTTTACTGGATGCATTTGCCCGATGCCTCAAAAACTGATAACGTTTTCTAGGTATAGCGTATATCTGCAGAGGATTATTACAAGGGCTTCGTTAAGTAAGATTATGGACATGCGTAAAAAGCCTGGAAGAAGGACCTTATGGTCTACGGCGGGGTAGGTGGAGAAGTTTGTGGGGTAGACATGTGGAATCTGAATCAAAATACTCTGTACTACTTCTGTACCAAACACACCCGATCATACTGCAAGTGACTCCTTGTGTAATTTCCTCGGAATGTGTCTGAATCTTTGTTTACAGTGGGTTTTTCCAATGTTATACAATTATAATTAAAAGTTCATAAAAAGACGCTTAAGAAAGTACCTTATGGTCTGTAAAGAGTGCAGACTCACACACATAGAGTGCTGCACCAGCTTCTAAGTCTAATGACATTGGATATGACTTCAAGGCAAAACCAGAGGCAAGCACTGTGCACAACACTCAAGCAATGATACTCCACAGCAGCATCACAAGTAAATGAACTGAGATCACCGAATTGATTAGCAATTGTTGTTGCCTTGTTTAGCTGATGGACCCGGCTTCTCGTTTTACATTGGATGCATCTACCTGCCATACTGCTCAGTGGGTACTGATAAGTTTGCCCATTTCAAGCTGTGCCAAGTCTCAGTTGCCACGTGTATCATGAATGTACTTTCATTGCTTTTCTGTTTTTCTTTTGTAAAACCTTAGGAAAATGTAATAAACAAAGCAGCAAACTTGCGCAAAACTCCCTAAGACAACAAGCTTCACCGGCCAAGAAGAATGAACAATAACCTCTCAGAAGAAGAGATCAATATTCTGCTAATATACTATCTGTGTGCACAGAAATCCACACACAACACAACATTCAATATCCCGATCGTCAAATTATCCAACTTCAGAAACCGGAGATACCACCCTCTTCAAGTCAATCTCAACTAGGTAAATTTAATTTCACTCCTTCATAGAATCAACTTGACTTCTCTTATCAGTCTCCTTGGTGCAAGCAGTTTGGTCAATTCCCAGCACTGCTCCCTATGATCCACACCATATCTGCTACTGTTGCTAAGTACTTCTGTTATCCCCAATTCACATAACTGTTACATTCTGCCACTTCAGCAATACTTCCATCATCTCCACCTCACGCAACTCCTGCAATTCACCACTGCAGTTCCCTGTCTGTTGGATTGCTTTATCCACGACATTGTTGTACCATAAGGTCTATCTATTTTGTGTGAGTTCAAGAGACAGGAGCTGGTTTGGAAACTCCTGGTACCAGCCTGCTTCTGGAATTGATACAGAAAAGGGAATTGAGCACGCCCAAATTTCTTTCCTCAAGACAGATTTATTGCCACAAAATTAAACAAACAAGCAAATACATGAAGTAAAAACTCTAGATGCAGGCAAAACTAAATCATATACAAACATGTAAGAAGTTTCAGGTTTTAGTAGCCAAACCTAAGCGATGCAGCGTGTGACGGCACATTAGATAATTTATGACAGGTATGCAATTCCCATTTGACAGAATGTAAATATGTGGGTGCTGAAGAAAAAGTAACTCTCGAGGGAGCAGTGATAGCCTCTAAGAGCAGGGTGCTGCACACTACTAGGTTAATCAGGTAGCCGTGTAGCACTGGCGATGAATTGAAACAAAACCTAGGAAAATGATAAACCAAGAAAGGGGAGGACCCAAGATCAAGATAACTCTGAGAATGCCTTGGACTTAGGCTGGGTGGTTGGGTTTTCTCTTTTTGTTTTGGTACATGCTACATTTGGACGATGTTGATTGTCATGTGTCCAGATTTGTCCCTCTTTCTCCTTATCCCACTACGATCTGTATCACTTCATATACTTGTGACAATAATCTGCGCGGATACTTATGAAAAGCGATATAAGGTGAGGTCGAAACTAAAAGAGCACACAGCACACTATTGTACAACGGATAAAAAGCATCCTAAACAAAATATGGAGGCACATTTTGAATATGTGCAAACAATAAACGCATCTTTAAAATAAAAAAAAGAGGAATGCTGTTCACATAAATCAAATGATCATTTTGACATTCTTGGCAACAATCCATTAATATTGCTATAAGCATACCCTCCTGATGTATTCCTCAGAATGGCAAGTGCATCTGGAAATCCATCCATGTTGTAATCTCCAATGTGAAGTGTAATCGGGGGAGCCCCATCGCCCGAAACAAACCCCCATTGAGTATCCTTACTCTTCAAATCAAGCAACACATTGGTCCACTGGATAAAAGATTAAAAAAAACATCATTAGCAGAGCTGAGCAAAGAAATGAAAGTCATATTTCTTGTATGTTGTACAAATATGGACGTATATAGATCAAAGCTACAAATCTACGCAAGGAGCAACAGACCACAGTCGTCAGGGTACGCAGATAAGCACAGGATACGTTAAGATGAACTACAGATCATCACAGAGCCACAGATCACCAGTACTTGGGTTAATTCTGAGCCAGCAGAACTCTGGACCTTTTACAATAGCCAAGGAAGATTTACATCTGATATCAGTTACCATGGCCTCCCTGTTCAAGCACCATACATGCAGCATGGTTACACATTCCAGGGCTCCTTTACAGGTCCTTCATCACTAATGTTTTATTGGAAAATACAAGTGACATTTATGATAAGTTAAGAAATATAATACAAAAACTTCAAAATGACAAGAGGTAAAACAGAAAACATTATGGGTGCATGAATAATGAGTGCTGGGTACTATGCAAGCATGCATTCCAAATTCACAAGGGTCACAACGAAAGAGGCTTGCAGACACAAGTGTAAGTGGAATACCTAGAGATGTAAGAGACAATAGAACCAATAAGAAAGCAAGAAATTGTCACCGGCAGATTATGGTAATTGCCAGTCTTTCAGAAGAATTATACAGTGTACCATGAAGGGATATGTATGCTCCTTAAAATCCAATAAATTGGTTAAAATAAACATTTCTAATCCAGATATTCTGCACTGCACACCAAGACAGTAATCTAATTGAATGATGATGCTTCTACTGATAGAGACCCAATGTGGGTGGACTGTGGTTAACAAGGCTGTGTTACGCATGGTTTCATGATATTTTTACTTGACAAGTCTAGATCACTGCAATAACTAGTTAGGTGGAAACAGCAAATCTTGCACACACATTCTCAATTCTATCAGGCCATTTTCCAACCTGTCATATTGTAATTGTATTTATATAGTGTTTACTAGCACTGAAAAGGCGTTGTAGGGCTTTTATTTGAATAGCAGGCTACTCTGGAATCCAAAAAGGATTAGACGGGGATTAGTATAGAGAAATATGAGTTAATTTGAGCAGTGGACATGTGAGTCTGTTAAATGAATTGAACGGGATAATGGAGGGACAGAAGAGGGAAGAATCCACAAAGTGTTACTTGGGAGAGCATAGTAGTAAGATGCAGTTTGGAATGAGTAAAAGGAGAGACAGAGAAGGGAACAGTCCCCTAAAAGGGGTTAGGGAGATCATAGTAGTAACTTGAGGTTTGGGATGGGTTCGAGGAGGGATACATGAGGGAAGAATTTAGAAAGGGTTGTTTGGGAGATCATAGCAGTAAGATGAGGTGTGGGATGAGCCAAGGAGGGATAGAAGAGGAAAGCGTCTACAAAGCCTTATTTTGGAGATCATAGTAGTAGAATGAGGTTTGGGATGAGTCAGAGAGTGGAGTTGGAGTATATATAGAGAGAGATATCGGTGAGACAGTAGTGCATTGGAGAGAGTAAAAGGTGTTTTTTGCACTACGAGTAAAGTAATATATATATATATATAAACATAACTACATAGAAAAGGTATACATGTATAAGGAGGATAACATGTTGAATTTTCAAGTGTTGCTATACTTGAAGCTAATGTGAGTATTTTTGTAACTATTTATTCTTTTAATTGACTCTTTTCCTCAATAGTGAAGCACTTGTAGATAAAATAGCTATGATACTATTTACAAATTGTGATACATAAGTAAAACAGAGACCCATAAGCATCTAATCAAATAAATGTAATGAAAACTATGCAGCGACCTATTAACATGTTAAGCAAAGAATATATATATATAAAACTGTAAGTAGCATATACATATGTTAAGCAGGCATATAGAATACCTATATCTTTTAAAAAACATAGTTATCATACATATTTCTACAAAGAAATACACATATGCAGATACATACATGTAATCAAATTATAAATGTTTACAAACAGAGAGATATGCTGAACATTTGTGTTGGAGTATGGTGGTTATATAGGAAAGAGTCAACTTTTGAGTAGTCTTCTAAAGATCAGATAGTTATCTGTGAATCTTAATGTTTGGGCGAAATTAATTTCATAGTTTGGCTGCTTCAAAAGTTAAAAATGTACCACCTATGTTTTTTTTCTTATATGGGGATATGAAGCGAGGTGCCAATCTTGAGCAGAATTTCCTTTGTTGAATGTATTTGATTTTATTCCTGAAGAAAAGTGGCTATATTCCATGTATTGCTTTGTGGGTGATACAAAGCAGCAGGAAGGTGGATCTTCTGGCAATCGTTAACCAATGTAGGGCCCTCAAGGCAGGAGAGATGTGGGCTTGTGGCTTTAAAGGTAGGAGTAGTCTGGCAGCAGAATTCGGAATCTGAAGTAGTCTTTTCATAGTTGATAAAGATGATCCATGGTAGAGGCCATTGGCGTAATCATGTTTAGACAGTACAAGAGAGATAGTAGCCTGAACCTTGTGTGGCTATCCCGGATGGGGGAAATACATTGCAGTTTTGATAGTAATGACGCTTGATCTTGCTTATTTGTCCACTTGGGATATTTATTAATAACTTGGAGTCCACGGTAAGTCCAAGGTGTGTTACTTCCTTAGATACTTTAGGAGGAGGCCCCATTCAGGGAAGGCGCATAGTGAGTCATACATTTTCCAATTGCTGCATCTGAGTATTTCAGTTTTGGAACCATTTAATTTGAGATCACTCTATGTCATCCACTGATCAGAGGCTTTGAGGCAATTGAACATTTTTGAGTTTCCAATGTCTTTGGGGCTTTCCAGTTTGAGGAGTGTGTGTGTGATATCTGGATAGTTATAGCATGTGGGCTGAAATTCACATACGGTTTCGATGAGAAAGGGGTGAATGGATAACATTTGTTCTGTTCTGAAGGCAGGATGTGATCCAGCCAAGAGCAGTCCCCTCTATGCCATCTTCATAAAGTCTTTGTATTAGAGTGTCATGGTCAACTGTGTCAAAGGTAGCTGAGAGGTCCAAATAAAGTAGTGCAGCAACCCCGTTAAGGTCTACTGTATTTTTTAAGGCCATCCCAGATGGCGATGAGGGCAGATTCTGTGCCTCGTCCTGGGTGGAATCCTGTTTGGTAGTCTGAAAGTATGAAGTTATCTGCAATCTTTTCACTTTCTTTTAATAGCTACTCTGCGCTGGGCTATAGGTAGGGTAAGTTTGACAATGCAATTTGCATTTGGCGGTAAATGATGATATGCCCAATAACCATGCCTTAGGGAACCATCAGACAAGGGGACCAACATACTTAAGAGTATCTGTCGGCAGCATGATTCCAGAATGTCTCAAGTTTAGAAAAAGACCAGATTTAACCAAAGCAAGAGACTTTAACGGTGGAACATTTGGTACAGCTGCTACATATGTGGCCACATGCACAAAGGTAATCATTTGCGATTACCAAATAGAAATTTTTTGCGATTCACTATTTGGTAATAGCAAACACCAATGTACAAATGTGTCTTTAACACATTTTGTGGTCCCAGTGGGTCACAAATAAACCTACCTCATGAATATTAATGAGGTAGGTTTTGGTTTGAGACCCATTGGGGATTGCTAAATTAACATGGGGTCTGCAGACCATCATGTCTTTGATTGCTCTTAAGTAAAGCAATCTTTTTGGGGGGAAATGAATCCCATTTTTCTTATCAAAAAAATTTAAAGGAAAAGTTTTATTTTTATTTTTTAAGATGAGGCAGTGGTTTATGAACCATCGCTTGCTCTTAAAAATTATTTTACAAACATTCTCAAAGGGAAAGGGATCTCTTGGGGACTGTTTCCCATTTGCGAATGGGTGACCACCTACTTGAAGTAGATGGTTAAAATGCGAATATTGTGCAACCGATTTTTGGTCGCAAAAACATTCACACATATCACTGCAATTCGATAATAGGAAGGGACGCCCTAAACATGCCCCTTCCTAATACCGAATCGCAAATCCAATTGCGATTCTATAATAGGTTACCAAATAGCAAATAGGGCTTTGTACATGTTAAAAAGCCTTTCTGTGCTTGAAAACTGGCTGATTCTGCAAATTGACCTGTTTGCGACCACAAAAAGCCTTTGTACATGTGGCCCCTTTTTTCCTTTTTTCATCCATCTTATGGAGAACCACAGGGGTCATATGTGTATGGAATAGCACGTTTAAGTGTAATAACTTAAATCTTGCAATGTTAGAAGTTTTCCCAGCAACACAAATGACCCGTCCCATTCCCTAGGGGTAATTTTTTCTCCATAGACCAATCCCACTTACCAATAATGGTTAGAGGTCATTCAATCATCACCTCTCTAAAAGACCTTTTGTAACAGTTATATCACTGTGCTCCCATTTGCCAGATGAGTGATGGTAGTTAAGGTATTATATACTGCTGGTGTCTCAGGAAAAGTGCCACAGGTGCCCCTGGTCACTTTGAGCTTCCTCCTATATTGCCGGACCTGATCATTTGAGATAGGAAAAATTACCTCAGTGCCCCTAAAAGTTATAAATAATCCATTTAGGTTAAGCTCACCCATTTAGTCGCAGTGTTGCACCTTTCATTTTGCAACATTAGCATCAAATGCCACTCTGCAGAACTGAAGACATTCCTGATTGGGAGCCTCATTAATCTGCTGCCACCGGGGTGATGCTGGGATTTTCAAGAACTGTCTTTCTTCTGGGACACAAATGCTTGCAAGTCATGATACATATAGGTATACGGAATGTCACCACTTTGACCAGTACTACCTTATATATCACACATTGTTTGAGAGCATTCCACTCGGTATCAGGCAGTCTCAAGAATCTCCATGGGCTAATGGAGAACAAGAGGGTTATTTTTGAAATAGCATGCACAATGCATCATACCCAGGCGTGCAACGCCCATTGAGCTCAAAGGGTTTCAGCCCCCCCTGTTGTGTGTGTCAGCCCGGGCTGAGACAGCTTACAGGGCTGGCGACTGTCTTATTGTATCCGCACCTGAGTACTTCAGGTCTTTATTTATTTATAAAATTTGACCATTTACTTGTTAATGAGGCTTTGTTGTGTTTACACCCCTTCTTAGAGCTTGTCATCTCCACTCTGCCTATTGCTGGAACAATTAGCCCCACCCCGAAATTTTTATTAGCCCCTTTGCCCGAAATTTGGCTCTAGTTGCGCCTCTGATCAAACCGATCTTCATTAATGCGGCATGGGACGCTTCTACACAAAAAAGCATTTGTTTGTGAACCGACAAACAGATGCTTTTTTGTAAAAAAAAATAAAAGAGAAACGTCCTATACCACTCTTTCACTTTAATGGCGCCAGTGCCCCTTTCTTAAGTTGCGATGTGACTAAAGAAGGGGGCGTGGCCTCTATTAAAGTGAATGCACGGCATGGGGTAATTGTAATCAACAACAAATATTTGCAATGCCATAGGTCTCGCATTTGCGATAATTTAAGTTATTGTCATTTACAATGCCAATAGCTCAAACTCTCGTAAGTGCGAGACGTATTGCATTGCAAATGCTTGTTTTAATTGAGCGCCCGGCAGCTGTCCCCAAAAAAGCGTTTGGCAAACAACATGATTATACAAGAAAACCATGAACAAAGACAAGAGGCTGCCCCCCAGCACCAGAACATCGGTTTTGGCATGTCTTCAATATTAGGAACTTTTGCAGTAAATGTGTTGAAGCTGGCTAGACTACATTAAGAATCAGAAAAAGACGACGCCGACAGCAGCCTATTTCCAAGCGAGGGCAACAGTTTCCTGCAGCGATCAGAATTGTTTCCTGCGTTTATTTTATTCCGATGGAGGTCCCAGATAACAGAGTTGCTGCCATGTTGCACCAAGATTAAGAGAATGCACGTGGCGCCGAATCTAGTCATCATTCTAGAAGTTAAATCACTAAACCCCAAAACAATTCACAAGACAGTAGAGTGAGAAAACGCGCTTCCTTCTGGCTCCAAAAATCAATCAATAAACAGAATTGCCATTTTAGCTGCTGCTACCAACCTCCCCTCAGGGGACATGTCCCATAATAAATTTTGAAAAAACTCCGGAAAAAATGCACACTTGTATGTTAGTCAATTACAAAAGTGATGGAACGCTAGTTTACACAGGAGAATATAGCTCCTTCAGAAGCAGCCCCCCTTGCTGCTCAGGAGGAAACTGAGTTTTCTTTTGTGCCCTATATTTGTGACTGTTTTATGCCTTCCCGACTCCACGGCTGCCTGATATATGTATTGAGCACAAAGGGACGTCTAATTTTAACATCTGCCAGCTCTGATGAATGATATGCACACTGTACAGTCATGAAGAAGACAAAGGGGATGGTCCCAAAAGGGAAGGCCATCACATTATGCAAGTTATGTATGTGGCTGAGAGACAGAATACAAGGATAGAGTATGTCTCTCGAGTTTAATTATTTATTGGAAAAACAATGAACACTATTGAGCTGTCAATGGGCTCTGTACGACAGACATCCCACGGCGAGAGTAATATTAGAGACTTCCTGCGGTAAAATACAAATCTTGGGTTTCCACAGTACTGGCAGATTTCACACTTACATATCCGTTGCCTCAAACAAGACCAAAGCATTGCTCAAATATCAGTCCATCTCCCAGTTAAATTTAGGAAAGAAATTACTACATAACCTGCTGTCTGTGGTGGCAAAATAAACCATGTAACGACAAAAATGACCGCTACCATGCATAACCAGCGAGGCAGAAACAATGAAGAGAGAAATGACCAACTTTGAAAACCAGGAGGGAGTAGTGCACAGTGGATATTACCCGTCATAGTTTCTCTAATCCTGATTTGGGAGGCTTCTGTTTTTTCATAGCATTACTAACAATCTTGGAACCCGGGGACAGGGTTTTATCAATAACTTAATGTTCTAGAACAAAGTAAGCCAAATCTAGGGCTGAATCATAGCCACATTTTTAAGATATCGCATTGATAAGGTTTATACACTAGGAATCTACAAGGAAAACATTTGCATAATCAATGGCCATCCCGAAAGATCTGGACTTGGTCTGGCAGTCATGGACCGGCATTAAACAACCCTTTTGTGCCACTGATCATCTACACACTCTGAAATCCTCAAACAATGGGTTTCAACAAAAAACGAACTTAGAAGTTTTCAATGTGGCTATGAAAATTTTCAGGGAAGAACACATATCCCAAGCAAAATATCAGACAAATGTAAAGCTTCAAGCCATGAAACAAACATGACGGTCTCTGCCAAAGAGGAATGTCATCCAAAAATGTACAATAGTCACAAATGTGTTTTAAGCAGTGAGATGCAAAGCAATTTACAGGTCTTGGCATATTATATTCTCAGACATGCTAAATTGAAAATGGTTGTGAACTCAATGAGCTGTAAATTAAAAACATATTTTTATTACACTTTTTATTGAGCTTTGGGTGAAATATAAGAAAGTACAACATGTAAACAGTACAATATAGGCGCTGTACTCCCGGGCCCCCAAGCCACCACCCCACCCTACAAAAATATATCTTTTTTCAATGGAGATTGAGAATATAGTTACAAAGCAAACACATGGAGATGATGGAGGGAGCGCTGAAACTTTTCAGACACTCACCCCCAGTCACAAATCTAGGTTGAATCCATCATCGTTCTTTAGCTCACTACGCCACCCCAGTTCAGACCCAGCCATATGCAAATCAGCCTTGACCCTGTTCCTCATAGGAACAGTCCAGACCTAACAGCCTGGCTGATGAGGGGTGTTACCCCGAAACTGGTCTTAGGATGCTTGTTTCCAGTCCAGGGAGGACCTGGCCTGGCAGTTCGGGCTGGACTGTTCCCATGAGACACAGGGTCAGACTGATTTTCGTATGGCTGGGTCTGAACTGAAAAGGCATGGGACGCAGAAAATGATGAATTTAGGCCTACATCTCTGTACTGGGGTGAATGTAACATTGTGCAGCATTCTGTCTATCAATTCATCTTTTTGAATAAAGTTACAAAATCATAATATTCTCTAAGTTGCTATTCTTACAAGAGATAACATTTTACGAATTACCAGTCATAGATCAATTAGTGCAGAGATGATGATCCCTTTGACTATCTAGATTACCAGTTGTATTAGGGAGAGGCATTTTTCTACCCAGGTCCAATGTTCTAACGAAGAAGACTACCTGTCATCAACGTTATCAGGATTATTTTGGTTTTTTTGCATTCTACACTGTTCAGCATTTATTAGGGGGAAAAACTGAGCGAAGAAAGTATTCAGCAAGGACCAATCACTTCATGATTTTTTTGAGAGAAGTTTGACCCCCCAAAAATCATCAGCCAGAACCCAAACAGCAGCTTTTGCTTTTGGCATGGCCTTTCTTCGCGTAACATCTCACAAATGAAAGCTAAGGGAATATTGCAAAGGGATGCTGCAGGGCATCTTGCACCTTCTTGAATGAGCCCTACTTCAAACTGCCAGTGATTTTCCCACTGACCATATAAGGACTGATCACCTTTAGATACCTTGTTGAGCAACCTCATTCTCACTCGGTACAGTGTTAGATAACATGAGGTTTCCTCATTACTCTAAAGTCTCTTGTCCTCTTTAGATACTGTCCAAAGGAACTCTTAGTACCCGAAGTACCCTTTGGTTCCCTGGGGGTGTATCAAAATCCCAGACCTTGTCAAGGAAACACCCTGATACTAACACTAACATCCAATGTAATAAAAATAATAATAATAAAGGGGTTTGTAAAGCGCATGGCGACGCCATCCCGTCGTATCCCCGCGCTGTGGAGAAAGAGGCAGACGTGATCGAGGGGCCTGAAACTAGAGGGTGTACAGGTAGGTCTTTAATAGTTTCCTAAATTTAGTTTCAGTATCCGCTAGCCTGATGTTCACTGGAAGAGAGTTCCATTTGTTGCAAGTAATCATGCTTCAGTCTGCAGTATGCAGAAGCTTAAAAGATCTTCAGTGTATGTTAGTGAGGGTGGGAATGGATTGAGCAACAGAAAAACAAGCATTGGCATAGCCAATAAGTCTCACCTGTGGAATCTTATAAGTGTTTAGCCATGTAGCACATTATCCTGGGTGCTGGGCTGCCAGGGATTTAAGAGCTATACAATTATTACACACTGGGTCATGCAGTTTGCATGCTTGCCTCGGGAAACATTTATAGACAGATTTCAAGGTTTTCTAACGCACAGACAGAAGACAAGTGACTCGATGCAAGTCAACAGCACTGTAACATTCTGTGTGTGTCTGCATCACTTGAGTATTGAACAGCCTATGAAAAAAAACAGTGAAGTACTTTCCAATGGCGGAGATGTCACATCCCACCTCCCCCAGGCCTCTATTCACCAGGCACCCTTTGCAGGAGTTTTCCATTCAGAACACTGCTCACACCTTCCATTTACCAGCAGGCTCCAGGCCCTACCCTCTGACCCAACTCCCTGGGTATAGGAGTACTAGACATAGCAACAACAACAAAATGCTCCTATTTGTCAGGGAGAGGGGAAATAATGAATAAACAGGGATGGCGTTGGCATCCCTCAATCTTTGTGCACCTAAAACTAAAATAAAAAGCCTACCTTGGGTAATGTAACTGGCCCTTTTGTAAAGTGCTTCAATACCTTCGGGTCAGTCGAGTTCACACACTACTAAAATGCATCGAAAAGTTAAGCTGATTTTGTGTAATGTAATTAGCGCTCATGTAAGACGCTCCGACACCTTTGGTCGCTCGAGTTCACATTATAGAAACAAGCATCATATAAGATGTGACAGGAGTTGCCCAAGCTTTGTCCTTAACTGTGCTACAAGGTTTGGCTGCTGAAGGTCTAGTGACCGAGGCTCAGTAAAGCAAGAAGCAGTGAAGCGAGAGGGGTTTGGAGAAAATCCTCGTACTTTGAAGTCGGAGAAAATTAAAGAGGCGATTTCGAAAACAACATCTGAAGAGTCTGACATTTCATCTCAGTATTTGAACGAGAAGGGGAGATTAAGTGACGGGCATTGAAGCTGAACCACCAAGACGGGCAAACAGTGACACGAGTAGGGCAAACAGTGACACGAGCAGGAATTAAGGAAAAAATAGCCCCCAAATGAACACTGAAGCGTAACGTTAACAGTAATGGGGCAGTGCTCTGTGGGAGGAAACCAGACAAAACAAGCACTTGCAATGCAATAGGTCTCGCATTTGCGAAAGTTTAAGCTATTGGCATTGTAAACGACAACGCTTTTTATTTATCTGTTTTGCTAATTAACATAAATAAAAAGCATTGTCATTTACAATGCCAATAGATCCAACCCTTGTAAATGCGAGACCTATTTCATTTCAATGAAGTGGGCAGACAAATTCATTAACAGTCTCAGGTCAGTATCAGAAAAGTTGTCTATAATACATGACTGAAGACAGAAGTTATTACCCAAAAGAACTCAACAGCTGTAATGAATTTCTTCTTTGAAACATAATAGGTTGTAACAGCTATGCTACCCAACACACAATTACAGAGGAGCGAACTGATAGGCTACTCAGTGGGGCTGTTGGCATAGATCCCGCAGTGAGATCTATTCAGTTGTTGGTGTACTACCTTAGAATTTCCACCGGACACTAGAATCTGTGATGCAATATTTATAATAATTTGTCATCTTTAATGCGGTATGGGCTCTCTCTTTTCCCTGCATCATATTGTTTATGAACACCTTTTACTGCTATGTCTAATTTATGACTTGTAACTTGCACAAGATTGTTTTAATAAAAAACATTCAGCACCAGACAAAATTAAAAGACTGGCCAACCATTTTTTTCAATTGTAGAAACACGATTTAATACCATTATCACTTAACTAATTTTCCATTATAAAACTAAATATATTGCCAAGAAAAGAAATGTGACGGAATGGGGCTCTTTAATTACAATCTTTCATGTAAAAACAAATGCCCTTTTGTTACAGAAATTGCATAAGTTTAATATGTACTGTTTAACAGTGCAGGCATACCCCTTGTGAATGTTAACATCGAAGAACCTCAGAGGTATTGGTGTCATGAAGAATGGGACCTGTGTATAAGTGCTGTACAGAATGTAACCTATATGAAGGGGCCGTCAAGCTCGCAACCTGTGAATGACTGCCATGCAGAATACAAACTTTGTATGGTTAGCACGCAGAAAGTGAACCATGTATTGGTGCCATGCATAGTGCGCCATATGTGTGAGTGCCATGCAGAATGTTACATGTACTGGTGGCACTCGGAAGTTTGATGTGCAGTCTGACATGCTAGTGAGTAGTCCATGCAGCTGCAGGGTGCACATCGAGATAGTAGCACATATGCACAATTCAGGCATCCGACCAACTGTAGAGTGCTGTGTTTTTAATAATACTAAGCTCAGTCCCCAACTCCTCCTGTCACCGGGAGCCTGGTGGAGAGGCCGAGATGGTTGTACCTGCGCACTGCATAGTTCATGGAAACGCCAAAGTTGTGTTTCCATGAACACTTCTAAATTCACATATTACAACTGTAATCATTTCTGTGAAGGACATTTCGTTAATGCTACTCTCGATCCTCTTCCAACAGTGGTGTTTTACGGCCCTCTGTTCTGGAATAAACAAAAAGCTGCCCTATACTCACTTCCGGCGCTTGGGTTTCCCCCGGCTCATCTACACGTCTCAGTTAACCCCTCTCACTCCACCCGACTACACACCTTTTAAATCATTGAAATAATCAACATAATATTATTTATGCCACGAATAAGGTGGGAAAGAACGACAAACACCAAAGGGAGAGTTGCTGGGATGGCAAGTACAACTTGGTGCGACTCAAGGCACTTCCACGTTCGTAGCTGCGCGCTTAACAATGGCGTGCAGGCTGATGAAAGCAATGACACTTAGCAACCAATTAAACAAATGGCAGGAAAGAATACTATTATTTGCCAGAGATCACAAGTGCGTGTCAAATGGGAAGCAGGCATTTGAGCAAAAATATCCTAGTTTCGTAGTGGGTAAAGTGTCCACTAGAGACCAGGATTGCAGGCGATGTAATCACCATTAAAAACAAGACGTTTTACTCCACGGATTATGAAACAATCACTTCTGTCGGATCGTACACAACAAATATCACGACCGGACACTTCTTAAGTGCTATCTCATCTTTTGTATAGCGTACAGTCTCACAAAAACCTCTTTAGACAACAGAGTTAGTTTAAATGGGGTGACACGAATATAATGTTTCGAACGCACCTTTTAGAGCTGCACAAATACATTGGTATGAAAGGTATTCTTATGCGCATTCTCTACAATAATATCGGGAGAATTCCGACCCTGCCCAGTCTTCTACAAATCCAGTCAGCAAAATAAACGAGCGGCAAAGAACACATAGGACAAGCCAGCAACAAAACAAAACGAGGCCTGCCACGCAAATCGGATTTCCAGCCGGGAGAAAGGAGAGGTGTGACACGCACGAAGGAAGGAAGGGGCGGAGAAACAACGGAGCGGACTGCCGAGTCTGGACACAGGGAGGAACAGGACGAGAGGAGTATAACAGACCCAGTGAGGGGGGGCGTCGGGGCACATTGTCGGTGCCCGCCTCCCCCCCACCACCCCCCCCCCAGTGATGGATGCCCTGCGCGTGCACGGTGAGTGGGGTTGGGAGGGTGTGTGTGTGTGCGCGTTTGTGTGTGATTGTAAGCCCTGCGTTTGTGTGTGATTGTAAGCCCTGCGTGTGGGGGTGGGTGCGGGGGGGGGGGTGAGTGTGTGCGCGTGGGAATGTGTGTGCGCATGCGTGACTTTGCCTGTGTGTGATTGCGAGAGCATGAGAATGGCAGGCAGGGGATGTGCACGGCGCCGTGCGCGCCCTCGAGGAGGAATCTGAGACAGCGAGGCGCGTGGGCGATCGCTGTCTCACATTCCCCCAGACACGCCAACAAAAGGTCCATCGCTACGCTCGACCTAAGGAGGGACAAAGAGGAAGGATTAACCACTAGCAAGCAAACATGTTTGAAAGGCAATAGAAGGGATGAATAAAAAGGCAAAGGACGGGCTGCAATCCCACACAGTGAATAGAATGTTTTGAAGAGAGGGCATGCGCTGCCTAGTCTCGACCTGCAAATTATACCATAAACACAAGGCAACTCTCTAAATGGGGAAGGTATAGTGACATCATCTCCATTCACTGTCAGAGCATTGAGGCATCTTGAGTGCCTTGACAAAATAACAACACAGAGACAGGAGAAACGAAAACAATTGACTAGTTTAAATACAGAATATATGCAGTTATCCAAATGCTTAGCAAACAAAACTAAATATTGAACCGGCTACTGGATGGTCTTAATGCAAGGTTTGCTAGGCAGCCAATTAACAGCCCAGGTTCAGAACTAATTTCATCATATCAGTCCTTCATATTGGCTACGTTTGCAGTAAGCACTGCAGAGTATAAACAGAACAATGCAGGGTATGCAATTCCATTAACACTCCTGCAAGCTGAAGACAACGCAAGTGTTTCAGTGCACCTAACACATGCAGGCAGTGCTCAGCCTTGAGGAGGTTTATGAATGGTGAAGGCAATTTCCACTCTCTTATCCTTATGGCTAGTGTATTCTACTGCAAACTGCAGTTCAACAATCTAGGGGCTTCCAGGGAACCTTCAAGAGATTGTCTGCTGAGATGGGTCTCAAGATGGATCAGGTCTAATACATCTGGTTCAGGAACTTACCTGTTGGCTTCCCAGGAGTGAGAAAGCTGGATAACGCAAAGTGTGGGCTGTAACCAGGGCCAGACTGGCCATAGCGGGCACCAGGCAATCCCCTGGTGCACCGCACGGGTTGGGGCCGGTTTTGGGGCCGTTTTTTTACAGGGCCGTTGCTGCAAAATAGGCCCTGTACCAAAATCGGCCGAAAACCAGCCCTGGCAAAGAGCTCAGCGGCACCTCCAACCCCCCCCCCCCCCCCCCCCCCCCCCCCCGAGTAAGGAGGGGGGGCCGGACAAGCACTTCGCCAGAGCCGGTTGTGGTTCCCAGTCCGGCCCTGGCTGTAACATCTCTTGGTGCAAATCATCATACAATTTCCTACATTACTACAATATTAGACTGGTAACTAATATGTTTTTAAAACAACATTGCATTGCAATCAACATTTTTAGCTTCAAACAAAGGAAAGATGGAAAAATGGTCCATTATATGCCCCCCAACACAGAATCTTCTACCCACAAGGGTGGTGTTCATCATGGCAGGGACCTTAAGGTAAACCTAGGACCAGTATCTAAAGAATCCTTCATGGGACTTAAACCTATGTTTTGTGGCTAAAGTATCTGTAGCAAGACTCTTAAGTGAATGACACATACAAGCTTAATTATTACTTTTTATAAGTCACTAAAGAGCAAGACTGACCAAGTGGTCTTTTTGTCCAACCCCACAAATCAGACAAAATGCTTCATTATGAATTTTGTGTATCTAGAAATTGGCATACCCCAGTAGCCTAGCATGTGTATAATTAACACACCAAATTCTAGAACTGTTTAGGGTGCCTACCAAATTTGCTCTTTTCCTTGGTTGTGCAGTGGCAAAGTATCATGGCACCTAGATTCATGAGCAGCATGAATGTGATGGAATAGTGGCATGAAAACATACGAGTAATGAGAATAAACAAGATGAGCCAGGTGTCAATATAGACTTTCCCACAAAAATCATTTTGGTTTGCCCTTAAAATAACTATTTAGCAAACAGCCATTCTGGATGTCACACTCCAAAGGAGTCATCCAGTTTGCTTTAATCCAACAACCTATACCTGAAATATGAAAGCATAGCCTGATATGTGTAGAATTTAAATGCGATGCCTACTATGTGGACTAGGTGCTGGTATATAAATAAAGGACCAGTATGGAGGGTTGGGTGGTGATGCAAATCAAGGAGCAGAGAAAGACCTAGAATGAATAAATGTGGTTCAATAAAAAGCAATCCTTAAATCATGTGATGCACCAGACACTTTGACCAGAGAACATTATGTTACAACCCTCCTTGAAATTTACTATTTTAAAATGCCACAGAAAGGTCAAGAAAACAGAGAGGATGCTACCTGCTGAGAGAAAGCAGATAGAGTGATGCTACATGCTTGACAGTGACCTCTTTTACATCTGGACAGAGTGGCCAGATGTAAAAGCAATGGCTGCTGCCCTTGTCCTTTCCATAGAGGGATAATAAGGAGGGCACTACTGATCCAGACCTCAGCTGCAAAAAGGCGTGCTACAGTGTTCCTGGATGTTGTGGACACTTAGATGAACAGACATAACCAGACTGCAACGGAAGGTCTGGCCGCAGGAGGACTACAATTACAGAGTATTACAAATAGCGGTGACTGTTGGTATCTGACAGAGGTTGGCTTATACTAAAAAATATTGTTCAATGTAATCTGTTATAAGGGCAGCCCAGAAATAAACGTAATTTCCTGCAGCTGGGGGACAGCACAGGAAGTGTGGAGGTGATGTCTTGCCAGGATCTTTGAAGACAAAAAACACAAGCTCAGTAAGAATATTGAATCAACAAAACATTGTACCCTTTATGCTGGTGCTCTTTAATGCTGTCCTTTATTCTACTTCAGTTCTGCTTACATGAAAATGTAAGATTATTGTCCCATTTGTCCCAAAATAAGACGAGCTGAGTCTGGTTGCAATCTGACCAGTTTCTTCATCGGGCTCATTTTCTGCACAATAACGGATGCCCCCAACAGGTCTGGTTAACAACAGAGGAGAGAGAGGACTACGCTTTCTACTCTTAACAAGCTGGCATTAAACTCAGAGGTGGAAATATCTATCAGTGTATTTTTCTTGCAGTGCTTGATTTCTAAGACGAAGGGCTGAAGAAGGTAAAACTGAGTGTACCCTTTAGGGAGCAGCATGAACTTGATATGCAAATTGATTTTATGTTCAGTCATTTGATGAATGAGCATAAACCGTGTACTGGTGAGGGGCAACAGCAAAGATGTACACCAGTAATCATTCCTACATGCAGTGAATAAGTAGCTCTTTTGACAAAATGGCTTACCTGCAGAAGGAGATTATGCCAGGGCTGTGTACTGGCCTCCATTGTTTTCAACCTTTACATCCTAGGCAAACGACTGATTAACATACAGTTTGCCTTAACCTGTTGCTGCCACAAGCATCTTGAGCACATATCAGCTCTCTGCCATGATAGTAGGAAGTGCCTGCACTTCTTCTCGGCCCCGTGTGCCTGGAGCAGAGGATACACTGAGACCTACTTTGGTCACATTAGGGCCAGCTCTTGCAAGGTCTCTCCAGCAGTGCACAAAGGCTCCCACTTTGATCACAGCTAGGCCAGGAAGCCAGCTGAGAAATATCTTAAGGCTCAATGAGGATAACCAGGTACCAACAACTCAATGGTACGGACCTCACTACAGCAGTGGGAGTTCTTGCCACGTTGCTGGTGCAAGTTGGCACTTTATTGCTGGGCCAGGCTGCTCCACTGGGCTCCTCTACGAGGCAGCTGCTGTCCAGGATTCTTCTTCTCAGAAGTCTCCTCCTTCAGATATACCTCATGCACCTCTCTCTCAGTAGGTCAAGCAGACTCCTTTAACAAGACAGATTCACAGGTTCTTCCAGAAGATAGATGCATACTTCTTCAAGTGATGCCCCCTCACTTCTAAGAGATTGGCTCTGAAGGACACAAACCCTGGATCTGAGAGGTTACTCCAACACTGCGATGTGGCCTACACCAATCAATGAAGCCCTGAAACAATGACTGCCAGTGTCCAGTAAGAGTGTTCCAGAAAGGAAAGAAAGGGAGGACACAGTGTAAGGTCACATCTGTACATCTAAAGAAAACCTTGTCTCCATACTACCACAATATAGTGTCTGTTGCCACACAAAAGCCTCAGAAATACTAGCTATACACAAGGCTAGTCTAACAGTCTACCTCTAAGCTACATCATCCTCAGCGTAACTGCAGCAGAAATCCAAAAGGGACTGCACTTCCTGATAGTTTTACTGTTCACACACTCCAGTGGCACATACAACCATCGACCTATACCACGTTCAAGCAATACTATGCGTGACGTAGCAAAGTACCCATGTACTTAAGATTCGGGCAGCAATGTAAACGGGCTGAGGACAGTAAGCCACGCACTCAGTGCAGAGAACAAGGAAAAAGGCCTGTTCTGCTGCTTTGATTAAAAACACATACTGCTGCCACTGCCAAATTCATGTCAGCAGACAGGGGGACAGAAATCCTTGATTAAAGAAGCGCGCTTGGTGTCCTCCTCCTGACTATAGAGCCCATCTCTGGGCCCCACTTACCACATAGGTTAAGCTGTTCTCAGTGTACACGCATGATGGTCGCACGTGTGGGGACCAAAGATCATGCCGGGGACAGACGCGTGCCAACGAGGTCCAGTGGTGACTGACATGTTAGGGAAAGCTCCAAAGTGCATATTATTCAGATTTCTAGCCCAAAGGAGACGCCTTCTCAAAAGGTCAAGTGAGTAAATGAGGCCACACTCAGAAGAATGCATTAAAAGGAGATATTTGCTAGTCCTGATTGAGAATGCCAGAAACATTTATTTACAACCAGCAGGGTCCAGGCCATCTCAACAAGTGTCCAGGGTAAATTAACCTTCTATTAACAGCCCATTTCATGCCGGCTAAGACATCAAGAGCTACACTTGAATTCTCAGATCAATTTTTATTGATTGTTCCAGACTGCACAGGCGGAACAGAGTAAGCTTACACCTTCTGGCTGAAAACATCATCTTGCAGGTCTGTCTGACACTAAGGTAGGACAATATTGCAGAGAGAAATGCGAATCTTCATTTTCTTATTTTTGTCTGCGCATACAACTAACAGCTTACATCTTGAGACTCACAAACAATACAAGATCTTTAAAAACATACTGAAAACAACAGTAAAGTAAATCTTCAAGGACCATGAAAAAAAAAATCATGTTTTTGTAAAACAGTACCTACTTTGCTCTTTTCAATATTAAAAGGTAGAATTATAAAAACATTACATGAAAACAATAAACAGGCAAAAAAGAAAAAAATCCTTATAAACAATACCGGTTTGCATAATAAATACTGTAAAATTAATAAAACTGAAATCCTGCACAAACATATTCAGAATATCAAAAGTAAGCAAAATATATTTGGCTGGACCAGAGGATCAGTCGAAGACAACTGGAATAACCAGTTTAGCTATTATGCAGTATAGAGTGCAAAAGGTGCGGAAATCTTTGTGACCAAAAATTTGTTCGAGGAGAAAAGTAAATGCAATGTATTATACAGGAAACGCAAGGAGCAGTGGAAAAAGCAAGAAATAAGCTATACAAAAGGCAGCGGGCAGTATCAAGGACAGGGAGCACTAGGAAACGAGGGAACAAAGGAAAGTAAATAGCAAAGCTGGATGGGCTTATGAGTAAGGCTTTCTGTTTTTACTGATTTTTACAGATAAATGCAGACAGAAAACCGTAGGTTTTCTAACTATTTATTTTTAAAAATCGAAAAATACGGAAAACTGGGGTTCTTTTGAATGACTTTCCAAACTGTCTTTCGTCAATTCCAGAACAGCTGAGCAGATAGATGGCACGTGGAGTTAAAACAGAATGAGATTTCCTTAACCTCTTCCATGCTCATGACGAGCTGACCTCGTCATGAGCCACGGTGCTCCGGTGCTCATGACTAGCTCAGCTCGTCATGGCCCGTGGAACGCTCACACGCGGGGATAATTCCCCCACTATGCTGAACGTTCCACAGAGCCAAGGCACCTGTGAAGAGCTGAGCTCGTCATGAGCACAGGAGCACTGTAGCTCATGACGAGCTCAGCTCGTCATGAGCATGCGGGCGCTGTGCGCGCCCCCCTCCCCCCCAGCACAGTGGGGGAATAACCCCGCAGCGAAGGGGCTAAATACCAACATATGTCTGCATCCATTTGTACTCTAATGCGAATACTTACTTGTGGGTGTATTGTATGTAATATTTGGCTGCTTAATTTGCTAAAACACAACAGTATGAGTGCATGTTTATTAGTTAAATAAATGTGTAAATATATCATTTTACATCTTCATTTATTGATAGAACACAAAATAAATATGGATAAATACTGATAAAATGGGGGAAAAAGTATGGTTAAATACAGACAGAAATGTTTAAAAAAATACCATACAACCGGGAGCCCTACTAATGAGCAAATCACATAGAGCTTTGTAATATATACAATGTTTCAGGTGAATAGGGGTTCGAAGCCGGGCTTTAAGTAGATCGGGTCCCTCCGGGTCTCAGACCTAGTAGTAATTAAAAACGGACATTGAAACTGGTACTTTTTGGGCCCTATATTCATGTACTTAACTTTCCTGGAAAAACACTAATCCATTTCTGAACAAAGGATGTAAAACAAGTTAAAGTACGCCATGCCATTTCTGTTTAGATTTCACATGCTGTACTTAATCCCCAAGAGTGTTTGCTTTTTCCAGGATGTTGTGTTAAAGTATTTTTTGTGTGTAGGATTTTACTCTTGTATAGTGCATACTTTGAAAGGATTCACATCTAGACGTTTGTAAGGGGCCCCAATTGAGTTGTCTTGGGTCAAAAATGTGTTCGGAATACATGGTTATTCAATCCTTGGCCACTGTAAAGCGCATGCAGCAATGATTGGGTATGCCAATTTCAGTTATGATTTTACACCTATATGTGGGAAGGGTGGCAATCTATGGGAAATTTAGTTTATATGTTGATGCCATGCATTTTTAGGCTCTCTGCCGCCACTCTCACTCTCTCTGCCTCTCTCATATCCCACTTAAAGCCATGATTGGGGGGGAGTTCTGCATAGGTCCAATTATTTCAGGGTGAATTTCTTACATCCTGATATAATGCATGGGGCACAGCATAGAAAAGCCTGGGATTGGAGTCAGATTAGCACGAAAGCAGTCAAGTCTAAAGAATAGCTCTTTTTATTGCACGCCTCTCCAAGGATTCCTCAGGATTTGACCGATGGCCATTCTCAACAGCTCGGGAAACTAAACTCCAAGCCCAGTCCAGAGCCACAAGGATGGTCTTGGGCCCAGTTGTTCCTGATCTTCTTGAGACCTCTGGGCAGGAGTGGTAAGGGCGGAAAGGCGTACAGGAGTTCTGAGCGCCACTCCAACTGCTGACAGAGACCCTGCACCACCTTCGAATGGAGACGTCATTCTTGATCCGCTAGCAATCTGAGCTGAGTTTGTTTACCCTGGCGTTCACAGAGCCCACTAGGTGTTGAACCACCAGAGATATGCCCTGACGTTCCAGCCATGTCCAGAGACACAGGGTCTTTTGACAAAGGTTCCAGAATAGACAGTAGACCACAGAGGAATTCAATCTCTGTCTTCGTTTGTTTCTGTCTTTTACAAATGTAACTGAAATTCCAGCATCAACGTGTTTCGGTGGATTGAATCAATATGAGCACCTTCATCAGGACAAACATATCATTTCAATCTTCTCCTTTACATTTAAAAACATCCTATTGTATAAAACAAAGTTGGTAATTTTTATTACACAATGGAAAACCTATTCAATTTGAATATTCAATTTATCCAATTTAGTTTTTCGCTCATCATATATCTATCCCCACTCAACCAGGAAGGTAATAGAGTACAAACTTGTTAACATAACACATGCATCAAAACCTTCATAAAAACATCATTGATAGGACAGCATTATAAATACTTAAACTTTAAAAGAAGAATAAAAGACCATAAGTTATCCAACCTTAGTGAAGAAGATGCTGCAGCACCGCATCACCAACTGCTGTATCATCATGAACCGCCGACTGCAGACAGTAATGTTCAGTAAAAGTGTGTACACTTTTCCAAGTAGCAGCTCGGCAAATGTTCTCCAGCGTCACTCCAGCGAAAAGGGCCGTACACGCTGACATTGTTCTTGTGGAATGCGCCTTGACTTTCCTTATTAAAGGTCTGTTGGCCTTGTCATGACAGAAAGTAATTGTAGAAGACAACCACCTAGCAATAGTTGCTTTTGTGACAGCTTTACTCAAGGTGGCTTTGCCATAAGCAACAAAAAGTTGTTTAGATTTGCGGATGTCCTTTGTCTTCTGAAGATAAAACGTCAGGCAACTCCTGCAGAGAATGTAAGACCTTCTCTGCAGGAGTTTTCGGATCCGGGAAAAGGTTCTGAGTTTGACCGGTTGATTGATGTGGAATTGAGTTGGTACTTTAGGAATGAACTTTGGATTGGTTCTAAGCGTAACAAAGTCTTTAGAGAATTGCAAGAAAGGGTGAGTAATAGTGAAGGCCTGTATTTCACTAACTCTGCGAGCTGAAGTAAGAGCCAGCAAGATAGCCACTTTCCAAGTAAGAAACTTTAGTTCCGTTTTATGAATCGGTTCAAAAAGCCTTTTTAGAAGATGAGAAAGAACAATATTAAGATCCCACTCAGGAGGAGGAGGACGAACTGGTGGAAAAGCTCGGAATAGTCCCTTAAGGAATTGTTTGATCAAAGAGGATGAACATAAGGATGGTTTGTTGGAACTCTTCCTGAATCTGGATATCGCTGCCAAATGCACCTTAATGGAAGAAAAGGCTAGACCAGCCTTAGCCAAAGACAGTAGGTATGGAAGGATGGCTTCAGGAGGAGCCTGAAGTGGATGAACATCATTGTCTCCACACCATGAGCAGAATCTCCTCCACTTAAAACGATATGTTTTGATGGTACTTTGCGCACGTGCTTGCGACAAGATCGCCCTGCAGTCCGAGGAGATGTTTAGGTTCTTGAACTCTAGGAAGTCAGGAGCCAAGCGTGCAAGTGCAGCGATTGAGGATCCGGATGATGGATTTGACCTCCCTCCCTTGTCAACATCGACACTGTCGGTTTGAGACGAAACGGAGGTTGCTGAGAGAGCAGAAGGAGCTCCTGAAACCAAAATTGCCTTGGCCAATGGGGAGCAATGAGGATGAGAGTGCAGTGTTCCCTCTTCATCTTTTGCAGTACGTTTGGAATGAGCGGAATCGGAGGATAGGCGTACGCAAACATTCCGGTCCATCTCATCAGGAGGGCATTTCCTCTTGACCCCCGTGGTGGGAACCTGCTGGCATAAAACAGGCATTTGCTGTTCTGTTGTGTGGCGAACAAATCCAGCGTCCGCGTCCCCCAAAGTCGAAAGATCATCTCTACTTGATGTTGTTCGAGCTCCCATTTGTGACAGCCTGTGAACGTTCTGCTGAGGCTGTCTGCTAGAGAGTTCCGTACGCCTTGTACATGCTTTGCTCTGAGGGATATGCCGTGGCACAGGGCCCATTCCCACATCTCCTGAGCTTCCAGCGACAGGGTGAGAGATTTCGTTCCTCCCTGTTTGTTTATGTAGAACATGCTGGTGGTATTGTCCGTACGCACCAGCACAGACGAATTCACAATCCTTGGCAGGAAGGCTTGTAGGGAGAGAAAAATGGCCCTTAGCTCCAAGCTGTTGATGTGCTTCTGTTGGTACTGACAAGACCATCTTCCCTGGATCTGAAGGTCCTGAAGGTGACCTCCCCAACCTTCCATGGATGCGTCCGTAGTCAGGGTGAACTCTGGAATTTCTTGGAGAAAGGTGAGGCCCGGCGACAAATTGTGCGCCTTCGACCACCAAAGAAGAGCATGTTTCATTTTGGCAGTCACTTTGATGCGGTCGTCGAATGATCCGTCGACTTGCTTCCACTGACAAAGCAGCTCTTCTTGCAACGGTCTCATTCTGAGTCTCGCCATAGGAATGAGGCTTATCGCAGATGAGCACATCCCTAGAAGGGAAGCGAATATCCGAACTGAAAGTGACCTTCTTGCAAATATTTGTTTTGCTAGTTTTAACAGCTTGTTTTGCCGCTCTTGTGTCAGGTATGCCTTGCACTGGCATGTGTTCAAGACTGCTCCCAGAAAGGTAAATTCTTGACGAGGTTGAAGCTGAGATTTTTTCGAATTGAGGGTCAGTCCTAGATTCGTGAAGAGAGAAAGCGTACTCCTGACCGCTTCCATTGTTGAGTTTCTGGTTGGACCTTTTAACAGCCAGTCGTCGAGGTATGGGAAAACTTGCATTCCCTGGGACCTCAACATTGCTGCCACCGGAGCCAGACTTTTTGTAAAGATTCTGGGGGCCGATTTTAGGCCGAATGGGAGCACTTTGAACTGAAAGTGGACGCCAGCCACTTGAAACCTTAGGTATTTGCAGTGTTTCGGGTGAATAGGGATGTGGAAGTAGGCGTCTTGTAGGTCCAGAGAAGCCATAAAGTCCCCTTCGTTGAGACAATTCAGAATGTCCTTCAACGTTACCATGCGAAAACTCTGTTTCTTTAGATATTTGTTGAGTTTGCGCAAATCCAATATTGGACGCCACTCTTCTGAATTTTTCTCTACGAGGAAGAAGCGAGAATAAAATCCTTTCCCTTTCTGAGAAGGAGGGACTCGTTCTATTGCATTCTTGTGTGTCATCTTTAAGGCTTCTTTGAAGAGTAAGTGAAGACGAGGGGGAGGGGGACCCCTGGGCGGCGTTGTTGGAGGTTTCTGCAAAAACTCCAGAGTGTGTCCATTCTTGACAAGATCCAGGACCCACTGATCTGAAGTTATCTTCCGACATTGGTGGTAAAAGGCGGAGATCTTGGCGCCCACGGGAAGGGAAAGGTGAGTGGCTGACATCCGGCAAAGCTCATTGACGCTTGTTGGAATCTCGCCCTTGATTACTTGAGCGTCGTTTCCCTCCTTGCCGAGAGAAAGAACCAGAGGCAGGCTGCCTGTAAGAGGATTGATAGTAAGGCTTGTTATAGTTAGATTGATACTGACTATTTTGTTGGTTGGAATAATTGCCTCTGGAGGAGTAACCACGGCCTCTTGCTCCTCTAAAGGATCCCCTCTTGTATTGCAGGGTACCCAGTGATTTAGCTGTGTTTGTATCAGTTTTTATAGCCAGCAAAGCGTCATCGATGTGCTTCCCAAAAAGCGAATCTCCATCGAATGCCATGTTCAAGATTTTGGTTTGGACCTCAGGCCTGAAGGTGGTAGCCCTGAGCCAACCTTGACGCCTAAGTACAGCTGCTCCAGCCAATTGCCTGAAATTGGTGTTTGAAATGTCCAGGGCGCAATCAATGATTTCTGAAGCCGCCCTTTCACCCTCCTGCACAATTCTGCGTACCTCCATCTGATGATCCTCAGGGATCAAATCCAGATATTCCGTCAGATCGGACCACATTTGTCTATCATAACGAGCCAGGATAGCCAATGAATTAGCAGCTTTAATGCAGGCTGCTGCATTTGCCGAAAACTTCTTTCCAATGGAAACAAGTCTTCTGCCCTCCTTGTCAGGTGGTGTGGAAATGGGAGCAGAAGGATTTTTGGATTTCTGCTGCGCAGCCTGGGATATGACAGAATCTGGTCAAGGGTGACCTATTAAACAAGATGGAGTATCCGATGGTGCTCGATACTTTTTCTCTATTCTTGGAAGGACTGCAGGAATGGAAGCTGGCATTTTCACTATGTTGAGGCCCTCCTTCCAAATATAGTCAATAATGGGAATCGCCCTGGTAACTCTGCGATATCCCTCTTTAAAGTCATGTAAAAAGCAGTCTGACTGCTCAACTGTGACGGCCAATTCAAATCTATTTGCAGCTCGCTGCATAATATTGTGAAAACCGCCAATATCTTCAGGTGGAGAATCTGAAGGACGGGGCGCAGGCGGCGAAGGCATAGGAATGACATAATCTTCCCAAGGATCTACAGGTGTTTTATCCGGCAACTCGCCTTCTTCCCTGCTTACTTCGTCATCATTAGAAGAAGTATCCGTATCATTTTGAGGTGCTGGACCAGTATCTTGTCTTGGCGACAATGAAGCTCGTGGTGAAGGAGGTCTTGGCACGTCAACTGGAACAGGCGATCCAGCGGGTGCAACCGGGGTTGGTGGAAATCTCTGGCGATAATCCGCCAACATAGCCTGCAAATCCTGTATTAAGGAAGTTGGCAAATGACTAGTGTCCTCAGACCGAGAAGGTCTAGTATGAGGTGACTGATAAGGCGTGGAATAAACGTCATGTGTATAATGACCATGGACATCATCTTCATCATCCTCCTGATATTTAATATTTAATTGAGAAGGGTGACGGGCAATCCCAAAAGGACCACCATCCTCTTCCCCTTCATCTGACTCCTCCTCCACATATGTCTCCGGAATGTGCGATGGTAAGAGTGGAGAAATGTGAGAATAATCTTGCCTTTGATACGTTTTCATTTGAAAATGAGTGTATTGTATCTTTGTCGGAGGTGAACTGTGCAACAGATGAGCAGATGTCACTGCAGAAGCCACTGTTACAGGGATTTCCGTCGACGGGACTGTCAATGACAAAGACTTTGTCGTCGACGGGGTCGTCAATGGTGTCTTCGTCGTCGAACCTTTCGTCGTCGGGACCGTCGATAGCGCCTTCGTCGACGAGTCCCTCGTCGTCGGGACCGCTGATGATGCCTTCGTCGACGAGTCCCTCGTCGTCGGGACCGCCGATGGTGTCTCCGTCGACGAGCTTTTCGTCGACGGGTCCGTCGATGGTGCCTTCGTCGACGAGTCCTTCGTCGACGAGCCCTTCGCCGACGAGGCCGTCGATGATGTCTTCATCGACAAGTCTTTTGACGACGAGGCCGTAGATGGTGACTTAGACGTCGAGTCCTTTGTCGACGAGGCCTTTGTCGACGACAAAGTTGAAAGTGTCTTCGTCGACGATGATGTTGGCTTCGTCGACAGAATTGTCGTCGACGGACCAGAAGATTTAGTCGACGGAGCCGTCGACGATGGCAACTTGCTTTTAGTCAGCGATGGTTTAACAGACATCAAAGGTGAGGTAACTGTAGAAGTAGATGAAGAGGCAGAAGTCAAGGTAGTAGTAGGTACAGACACCAGAGAAGCAGTCTAAGCCTGGGTTGTACTCACAGTTGTTAAACCTGAAGAAGCCGATGCACTCTTTAAGGGTTCTGAAGTTCTCTGAGAGGTTTTAAGTTTCTTCTTTCTCTCAGGAGAAGAACTTTCTTTGGATCTAGCTCTCTTGCTGGAAGTAGAGGCCTTGTCCTCATCATCAGTGGAAGAAGACTTCAACCACAAAAGAACCCTTGCCTCCCTATCCCTGATAGTTTTCTGAGGGAAGGTACGGCAAATCCTACAGTCCTTCACAATATGTGAAGGGTGCAGACAATAAATACAGTCAGGGTGCTGGTCATCCACATGGACCCTCTTCTTGTAGCGAGTTCCGCAAGCTTTGAAAAGAGACTTCTTTTCAGACATTTTGAGGAAAAAAGATCAAAAACTGAGTAGGCACTCAGGGAGACTCCCTTACACACGAAGTGCGGTGAAAATCTGAGGAGAACTGCCTGAGCTGGGAAGGTTCTAGAGGGTGAGCTGAGGCTACTATTTCAGGTCTTTTTACATAATGATGTAGATAGGCTGCTAAGTTTTGAGGCCTAGTTAGGCCTTTGGGCTTTTCCAGCCTACTACAAGAAATTTTTAGGCACTGCTATTGTATATATTTTTACCGTGGGACTCCCGCCTCGACGACGGGGAATGATTCAGGCATGTGAATCTATGAAAGTTACCCTAATACTGGATAAACAGGATTTTTGCTCACACGGTTCCAATTTGCAGACCCACATAGTACACCAACTTAGTCTGCTCACACCCGGGGACACTTTCGAATGTCGATCACAGCTTTTCTTTAATATCTTACGACCTTCGAGCCATGACGACATTTTGTTTAGAATGTACCCCCTTTTTTTTTATTATAGAATTTTATCGAATATTGTCATGCCCTACCTCTTCTACACACGCGCCCAGCCGAGTCTTTTCACTATGGCTGTCCACGCATTTTGCGTGAGACAGTGCGCACGCGCGTCTACGTGCTGTTCGACTATAAACGCGGCCCTCACACGAAAAGCGGCTGCTCTCCGACCGGGAGGACCTCACCGCACGTCGTTGGCCTTTTGAGATCGAGCAGAAGGTACGTTCTGACTTCCCCGACCCCCGAATTGTTGTTGTTGTTCTATACCCTTACTGGTCTTACGATATCCCCTCCGTTAGTATGTCTTCTAGATAACTAGCTGACCTTCATGGCAGCTCTTACGCTGACCACTTCAGCGGCGTCCTGAGTATACACGATGACTGAATAACCCCCAAGATACAGGGTTGACTTTGAATTATCCCAAGTGAGTGCTAACGGTATCCTGTCATTCTAGACGGTATTTCGGTTCAATTAATGTCAAGCTCATTAACCCCCCCCCCCCCCCTTTTTTTCATAGATCCTTCTTGTTCTCTCTATTCTGGAGCCAGCTGGCCCAGATTGGACGTTACCTTCCCATGGTAATAGTATATTTCAGTTCCTTCTACGTTGTTTTTAATGGCCATTTTTTGCCCCCATATTTACTATGCCCGTATTATTCTCCTCAGGTAACCCTGCCCCACCACACCTCCCCAGTCCTGATGAGGACCCCATTCTAAGGTTTACGGATACCTAGTACACCCACGGGGTCGAAATGTCGACACTTGTTACCCCCCTCACACCAGCTCGCGCAGATTTGTATGAAAAACCACTTAGGCGCTGGAAGCATGGTTTTGTGAATTATTGTGAAACTTATAGAGCATGTATTGTTCTCTTTGGCTGAAAGAGAGCCAGTGGATTATGTCGATACTAATGTTTAATATATGATTGATGCACACACTTATCCCTCAATCCTTCTTTGACTTCTTGCACATAATTTCTGCACTCTTTTGTTTTGCTTTTCCCTCACGCCTTCTCCGGGGCACAAATGCTTTTGAATATAATGTGAAAAAGAATTTTTAAGAACATTGTGAATAAATAACAGTGTCCTCCCTTCTATCTTGCTTCAAGTAATCTATGTTCATATGTATATATCATTTTTCCTTGTGACCAAAACTCACACTGTTCTGGGACCCCTTTTTTTGCTGTACCACAGTGGAACATCAGACTTGGTAGTTCATGAGTAACTGGGGTTGCCTTACATAGGGATACACTGGCTATGCGCCCCTTGTAGTTCTGGCTTAATTGCTGGTTGAACAAAGATCTAGCTCTTAACCATCAGATTTTAAGAGAGAACATGACCCTTGATCCTATGACACGCATTCCATGGTTAAACTATATTAAGGGATGCTGTTAAGAGCTGGGATGGCCGGACCTGTTTTTAAAGCCTGAATAAATTACCCTGAAGGACGTGGAATTTGTAAAGAAAACTTTCACTACCTTAAAAAAGTTTTGAAGAGATGATCTAGAAATTGGAAAAACTAGTGTCCGCAAACACATGGTGCTCAAAACATCGCCATCTATTGAGCCCTATCTCTTGTTGCCACTTCCATCTCATGAGCGGTTTTTATTGATCAGGTTTCATTTAGATTATTTTCACTTGATGCTTGCCGTCCCAAAAGGGAGCTGCAGAGGTCAGGTGTTAGCATCCTGTGGCTGCGACGGAGTGTCTCCTCAGGATTTGCTACACTTCATGTTTTTTTGTAAATTTTATGAAGTACCTCACAGATACTTTTTAATACCTCTGTTAAAGAAGTTGAATTTTACTCAGGTCCGCCCAGCAATTTTCATCTACAATTGAGTTGAACCCTGAATGTGTAACTTTTATAGTAGGTTTTTTGAAATCGGCATTGCGATCAAGGATTTGTACAGAGAGCTAGTAAACCCCTATCATTGGTAGGCACTCCTTTTTGTGTGTTTTCTCGTTTCGACCAGTCTTTTGTACCAGATGCATATATTGCTGTTTTTGGGGGGATTTTCATTCATTTTTATCATTATTCATTGTATGTTTTAACTGTTTTATGGATCTATGCAACTTTAATGGTTTTAACTTTAAAACCGAATAAAGTATATTTGAATTTGAATTATTGTAGTTGCTTGTTTTAAAATTGTGTCCTAGATAGGATCTGATAAAGACATGATGTTTTTATAACTGAGCACAGTACATTAATTTCTAGGTCAGAAGAACATATGAAAATAAAACCAGCAATAGCGAAGCTAATTGTTCACTGTGGCAATGACCTATTTACTTTACCAATGCTTATTTTGGTATTGTGTATTGTGTGGGAAATTTAACCAAATTTCCGGTGAAGCTCCGGCAATTATTTTTCAATAGAATAACGAGAAAAAAAACTGCATGCACAACACTCGTATGAAGGTTTTACATTAGAGCCATGTTGGAATGGCTTTATTAAAGTATAACAAAAAGCATTCTAAGATGGCCACCATGTGTGCGTACATGCACCAATATGGACATACACGTGGCCATCTTAAAGTGCTTTAAAAAATATTTAAAGATGACTGCCAGCCATTGTCCAATTGGAAGGTAGCATGCTGAGGGGAGAATAGTTTTTAAAAAATGAGCAGTAGGCAGAAACAGTGGTGGGAACTAGCAAAACAAAGAGACAGAGTGGGTGTTGGAAATGGGGGTCTCTAGTTGGGAGTGCTTTGCACCCTGTCCAATTAGGGACCCTTTTTCTAGCAAAGGTAAGGGTATTACACTACTAAGATAACCCCAGCTTACCCACTTGGTAGCTTGGCACAAGCAGTCAGGCTTATCTCAGAGGCAAAGTGTTTAAAGCATTTGTTTCACAAACACCCAGTAACACAGTGAAACACTACAAAATGATACCACACCAGTTCAGAAAAAGAACTAACATTTATCTTAATAAAACAAGACCAAACAACACAAATCCAACATACACAAGTAAAGATATCACTTTAAAAGGTTCAAAATAGTTCAGTCCATAGGAAACTATGGATGCATCACTTTAATTGCAAATTACCTAGGATGAGTCAAAATCAAAGACAAAAACCAGTACAGGGAGGTTTGAAACACTAGAAAAGCAAAGTGAAACGTTGTTTCCTTACTCCCAGGGGAGGTGATGCTTTGGTTCCTTAATGCAGCGCAGGGGAGACTATGCGTTGGTTCCTTACTGCCAGGGGAGGTGATGCGTCAGTTCCTTACTGTAAGGGTAGGTTATGCGTCTGTTACTTACTGGAAGGGGCGGTGGTGCGTTGGTTTCCGGACATGCACCTCTTTTCCTTATTGCTGGGCAACGTTGATTAAGAACTTGACGCACAGGTGCGAAGCGTCAAAATTCTGGCTGTGAAGGGTCGATGTGCGGTGGCGAAACAGGCGCTGTATCAATTTTCCAGCCGTAAGAAGGTGATGTGCCAATTTCTTCAGCTGTGCAGCCGGGGCCTGCATCAGAAGTTGCCATGAATGTCAGTGACACAGTGCTCGGGATTCAGGCTGCAGCGCTCTTTCATTCTCACAGCAGGTGCTGCATCAATACTTTGGCTGCACCGTAGTGATGCCTTGGTTTTTCAACCGCACGGGGTTGGTGCAGCAGGAAAATCAGGTGCTGAAGGTCGATGTAAGGATTTTTTTAGTTTTTTGCAGCAAAGTCCCTTCCAAGGGCCCAGAACTGGAATTGGCACCACTTGGCAGGCTAGAACTCCCAGCAGAGGAGTTTAGGGGTTACAACTGAAGTATTTGATGGAACTGGGACTTCTTAAAAGGAGGCAAGCACACACAAGTCTTTGGAGAACATTGGCAAGTAGGATACAGAAAGCAAAGTCCAGTCTTTTCACTGCCCAAGACAGAAGCAGCAAGCAGTAGGCCAGCACAACACAGCAACAAGCAGAGTGCCAGTCCCCCCCCCCCCCCCTACAGCTTCCCCAGCTCTTCTTCTTGGCAGACTCTCCTCTTAGACCAGAAGTGTTCTGAAGTTATGAAGTCATACCTCCAGTACTTATACCAGTTTCTACCTTTGAAGTAGGCAAACTTCAAAGGAAACTATTTCTAGTGCGCCAGACCTCGCCTTTCCCTGACCTGGCTCCAGGCAACCTACAGAAGAGTAGAAACAGCTTGTGTGAGGACAGGCACAGCCCTATTCAGTTGCAAGTGAAAACTCCTCCCACCACTTTAGCTCAGGAAGACCTATCAGCCTGGTGATTGGCCATTAGGATATGAAGGGCACACCTCAGCTCCCCTTTGTGTGACTGTCTAGAGTGAATGCACAAACTCCCCAATTGTCAGTCTAAACCAGACGTGGATTTCACAAGCAGACCGAGGCACAGAATGGTCAAGCAAGAAAATGAACACGTTCTAAAAATTGTGTTTTCAAACACTCTATTTAAAAACAACTTCACTTAAAGATGTATTTTTTAAATTGTGAGTTCAGGGACCCCAAATCTCTATCTCTTCCTATTTGGAAGTTACACTTGTAAGAGGTTACATGGCAGCTCTAATGATAACCTATGGGAGAGATAGCCCTTGAAATAGTAAAAAAAAACGAAATTAGCAGTATTTCATTATCAAGACATGTAAAACACAATAGTACATGTCCTACCTTCCAAATCCACTGCACCCTGCCCATTGGGCTACCTGGGCCTAACTTAGGGATGCCGTACATTTAGTAAAAGGGAAGGGAGGCGCCTGGCAAGTGGGGACACTTGCCAGGTTGACATGGCAGTTTAAAATGGCACCTCACAGACACTGCAATGACAGGCCTGAGACATGGTTGCAGGGCTATTCATGTGGGTGGCACAATCAGTGCTACAGGCCTACTAGTAACATTTGATTCTCACGCCCTGGGAACACATAATGCACTTTACTAGGAACGTGCCTGTAAATCAAATATGCTGATCATGGATAAACCAATCATAAATGCAATTTAGACAGCAAACATATGCACTTCAGCTTTAGCTAACAGTGGTAAAGTGCCAAGAGTCCTAAAACAAAAAAAAAACAGGTCAGAAAAAATAGGAGGGAAGAAGGTAAACATTTTGGGGATAGCCCTGAAAAAAGGGCCAGTCCAACAGAGGGGAATAATAGTCATTCATGCTCTGCAATGCAAGGACTTGGCATCAGCAGTGGAAGAATACAACTCATCCAATTAACCCCTTCCACGCTGATGATGAGCTGGGCTCGTCATGGCGTAGCCTCCTCGCACGCTGATGACGAGCCCAGCTCGTCACGTAACATGCGCTTTTAAAAATCTCAGCGTACGAGCGGAATTCCGCTAGCGCGCATGAGGTTAAAACACTGAGGCCAAAATTATCTTCTTGGCAGGACAAATACAGGATAGGAGAATAGGGGCAAAATCTATTGGATCAGGAGCAAGGTACTAAGACAGACAGGTGAAACAAAATCTTACTCTATGTATACTAGATACAACGGGTCTGTTGTGAATAGACAGCTGTATACAAGACTTAAAAAAACATAACTAAACCGAATGCATTTGATGTGCTATGATTCTTTTCAACAGCTTTGACAACCAACCCGGAAGCCAACCCACCCCACCATCAACTGACCATCTTCCCCCCGTTAACACCCTTAACGCCTGGAACCCAATCTCCACTGAGGACACCATCCGCCTGATGAATTCCATCCACTCTGGATCCCCCACAGACCCATGCCCCCACCACATCTTCAACAAAGCAGACTCCGTCATAGCTCCGCACCTCCGAGACGTCATCAACTGCTCCTTCAACTCCGCTACCTTCCCAGAAGATTGGAAACACGCTGAACTCACCGCCCTTCTGAAAAAACCAACAGCAGACCCCACCGAACTCAAAAACTACCGCCCCATCTCGCTTCTTCCATTCCCGGCCAAAGTCATCGAGAAAGCTGTCAACAACCAGCTCGCCGCCTTCCTCGAAGACAACAAATCACTCGACCCCTCACAATCTGGCTTCCGAGCCAAACACAGCACTGAGACCGCCCTTATCGCAGCAACAGACGACATTCGAACTCTACTGGACAATGGAGACACAGTCGCCCTCATCCTCCTCGACCTCTCTGCAGCCTTCGACACAGTCTGCCACAGCACCCTTTTACAACGCCTCAGAAACATCGGAATCCAAGGTAAGGCACTGGAATGGATCACCTTGTTCCTCACCGGAAGAACCCAGAGAGTCCGCCTCCCACCATTCAAGTCCGAGGCCTCCGAAATCATCTGCGGCGTACCACAAGGATCCTCACTCAGTCCCACCCTCTTCAACGTATACATGAGCCCCCTCGCGGCCATCGCCCGCCAACACAACCTCAACATCATCTCTTACGCGGATGACACTCAACTGATCCTATCTCTCACCAAGGACCCCAGCACCGCTAAAACTAACCTACACGAAGGAATGAAAGAAGTCGCCGAATGGATGAAACAAAGCCGTCTGAAACTGAACTCAGACAAAACAGAAGTCCTCATCTTAGGTAAATCCCCCTCTGCATGGGACAACTCCTGGTGGCCGGAAGCCCTCGGAAATGCACCCATCCCGACAGACCACGCACGGAACCTTGGCGTCATCCTAGATTCTTCACTCTCAATGAACAGACAAGTCAGCGCCGTATCCTCTTCCTGCTTTAACATTCTTCGCATGCTCAGAAAAACATTTCGCTGGATCCCCCCCGAAACAAGGAAAACAGTCACCCACGCTCTAGTCACGAGCCGACTGGACTACGGAAACACCCTCTACGCAGGTACCACCGCGAAACTCCAGAAGAAACTACAACGAATCCAAAACGCCTCAGCCAGGCTCATATTAGACATCCCACGCAACGAACACATCTCCGGTCACCTTAAAGACCTCCACTGGCTACCCGTCAATAAGAGGATCACTTTCCGACTGCTTACCCACGCACACAAATCACTCTACGACATCGGACCAGATTGCCTCAACTCTCGACTGTCCTTCTACACCCCCTCCCGCCAACTCCGCTCTTCCAGCCAAGCCTTCGCCACTGTACCTCGCATCAACAAGACCACCATGGGAGGCAGATCCTTCTCATACCTGGCTGCCAAAACATGGAACTCACTCCCCGCTTACCTTCGCCTCACCCAGAATCACCTAGCGTTCAGAAAGCAGCTTAAAACGTGGTTATTTGACAAATAATCCACCTCCCCTTCCTAAGCGCCTTGAAACCCTCTGGGTATGTAGTGCGCTATATAAATGTTTTGACTTGACTTGACTTGACTTGGAATTTACCAGTTTAGAATCTCTTTTTACTCTTTCTCCTTACTCAGTGTTACTGCATTTCACTTCTACAGCAATGACCTAGTTCTGCAGTTTGACTAATATGGTTGTGCATATTTCCCCTAGTCACTGTAAAAAAATTAAATACTGAATGCAATTTGGGGTATAAAACAAAAATGTTTGCTATCCTTTAATAAAAAAAAATGCTTTTATATGTTACGAGTAACAAACTTAAAGAGCGGAAAAGGCTTGAAGGGCACAGTGATTTCAATTAGTCTGAAGTGTTTAGTTAGAAAATTAAAATTTTAAGGATGCAAAAAGCTAGGACATTTAAATAATGTGCATGCACTTTCTGGGTACAACCTACTCTAGGTCCAACTCACGAATAAAAGGGAAGGAATCACAACTGGTCTGAGGAAAAGGCAATCGACAACTCCTGATATGTTCAAGGCATATTGTAGTAAGCCGATCCATTAATGATTGGGACTCTTTATCTAATGGTAACCTCAAGGCATTTACATCAACAGTTGCAATGGCTTTAAAGATCAAATCTAACAAAAAGCACTTGTCAGAACCTGGTGTAAGAGTTGAATCCCAGGCAAGCAAATACTCAGGATTTTTTTTTACTTAAAAGGAGGCAAATGATTATACATCGACAAGCAATTACGCAATCAATGAGGCTGTCACTGCTATCGCTGGCTTCTTTAGATAATAAAAGGCATAACTGAAGAGTCATTTTTGACTGCTTTTCTGAAATGACAAACACACAAAAGAAAATTCATGCCACATAGGACAAAACTGTGAATTGAGAATATTCTACTGGGATGAATAGAGATCGCTAGCGACAACAAAAGGGAGCCCATTGTGCTGAAGCAAAGCGGGCATTTGTAACAAAAGTGAATGCAAATCTGCAACAAGCACTCGTTTACTGAAGAAACATAAAATGTAACATAAGCAAACAACATCCCCGTGGAAGCTATATGTCAAAATTAAAATGACACGAACATTGTTTTCACTAGTCTAAAGAGATTCACACTTTTGAAAAATAAGTTTCTAGTCATTTGCTATTTAATCACAGTATATTTCAGGAATTCTTTAAATGAAAAGCAGTGAAAGAAAGCCCACAACCCTAAGAAAATATTTAAGAACTGTGACGATTAAATAAGGGCAAATTATGATATCCAGACGCCTTTATAACTCACTCAATGGCTAGGCCAACCAACTAGTGTCAGATGCGCACCGTCTACATCTATTAAACAGAAACTGGTAAAAGACACTGTATGTAGTCATGATAGAAGTGCCCAACGACCCCCAGCATCCTGTCATTTATGGGGGGTTCCTGCAAGCTCCCCTGTCTTTCTGTGTTTGACTACAGCTTGAAGGGTTCCTTTTCCCGTAGGAACCATCACACTGCAGATTTGGTACTCAGAAGGGACACCATTTGGTCAAACCAAGACGGATGGATCCTCCATTGACCTTCAGGTAGTCTTGAATTGATAGCCGGGGAGATCCCATCTGCACACTCCCCGGCTGGTATCAGCCAGCGGAGATGTCTACAGGCCTCTTGTATAATTTAAGTCTGGAGCCATGAGGCCTTATTTTTGCTGTGTGTGTTTGAAATGTTTACTAATGCTATGTGCACACATTTTGAAATAAAGATAGCAAAATATCTGAACAAGAGTGCATGGTTAATGCTCTGTATTCACTAGCGGTGCATTTGTTGTCCATAGCAATATAAATGAAAAATGCTTAACCAAGATAGAAGACAACAGGGCAACCCCACTGTCTCCCCATTCCTGTTTGTTCCCACATTGTAATTTTAACAAGCTTCATCATTTATTAATACTGACTTATATGTCAATACAGACATTTGAAGTCCTAGCAATGTTTTTTTTTTTTTTAAACTTAGTTTTTATTGCAGATGCACAGATATGAAAAGGGTGACAGCGGTAGCATAATTCAAGCATGTCAAATACATTCCGGATATATGTCTTACAGCCCCCAACGTTACATCAATAGATAGTCCAGAAAGCAGTCCGATTAAATCTTCGGGTTACACTTAGCGCATCCCCGCCTCAGTATAAGCAGAGGGTGCATTAATCATCTGGGCATCCACTTTTCTGTTTTATTTTAGTTAAACTCCCCCCCCCCTCCCTCCCCAACAAGTTCAGATGTGAGTGCAACGTTAGCAAAACAACCGCTCAGTCAAGGTCGAACAGCACAAGCACAGTAGGGGCACCTACAGATCTCACCTACCCCGACTCCTCCCTCCTCCCTCCTTTCCTGAAGCCCATGGCCGGAGAAAACACTAGGCATGCATAGCGGAGTTGATATGTAGTGTCCATTCCCATCAAGGTCTTCCCGCCGATCTCCCCCCTCCCCCAGCCCCAGGTCCTCCCACGGGTTCTCCCCCCCCAAGTCCACCATCGAGCCCATGGTAGTGCCGCCATTTTGACCAAACCTTTTTGAACTTATTCGGGCATCCCCTTGATTTGTACGTCACTCGCTCCGCCGCCATGTAGAGGTCTAATCCCTTTCTCCATTCACCTACAGTGGGTATCGTCTCCGCCCCCCAATACTTGGCAATGTCACGTTTTGCCACTACCAGGGCCAATGTCAGGAACGTCAGTAAAGGTCGGGGGAGGTCTACATCATTGGTCATGCCCAATAGGGCCAGCTTAGGCTCTTGGTCGAGCGACACGGACAGGACCTCCTGCAGTTCGATGAAAATAAGTGTCCAGTAGGACTGTATTTTCACACAAGTCCACAATATGTGGAGGAAATCCCCACCCTCCTGCTGGCATCTCAGGCACCTATCGTCCGTTGTCTTCCCCATTTTAAATAACCGCACTCGGTCAAAGTACGTCCTATGGAGTACGTTATATTGAATCAGGCGCAGTCGAGATTTTATGGCCACCTCCCTTGGATGCATAAGGATTAAGTCCCAGTCAATGTCCTCCAGGTCTCCCACCTCTCGTTCCTAGACGGCCCTAAGCTTTACCAGATCCCCCAGCATGTTATTCGTGAGGGTTTTATACGTGAGCGACACGGCCTTGTGGGGTATCTGTTCCTGCAGCAGTCTGCCTTCTAGGGGTGCGTACTCCGGCAGGCCCTCAAGATTCAGAGCCTGTGCCCTCCATGCGTGGCGCAGTTGAACATACTTAAAAAATTGAGAGCGGTGGAGCCCATATTCTGTCTTTAAGGTGGCATAGGGTTTTAGCTCCCCTCTGGCGACGACATCTCCCACCGTGGAAATCCCAATGTCGTCCCACTGCTTGAATCCCTTAAGTTTGTGAAGTTCAGAGAGCCACGTGCAGTGCCAGAGTGGGGTCTGCCGGGTGGGTTTCTTATCCCAGCCCGTACGTCTCATCGCCATTTTCCAGGCCCGGAGAGTAATATGCGTGGCCGGGAGTAAGGAATGGCTCGCCGCGCCACCGTATAGGTAGGAAAGCATCGGGCGTGAGGCCAGTTTGGTGCGTTCCAATGCATACGTTGGGTGGTCTCCGGGGGCGTGGAGCCAATCGTTAATGGGGGACAGGTGCTCCGCCCAGTAGTACGCTTCAAGGTTTGGCAGGGAGATACCTCCACTGTATTGGTGGCGTTGCAGGGTGGTCAGTGCAATCCTCGGCTGCTTACCCAACCATATGAAAGATCTGAGGTCAGCATGCATTCTACGGAGGAGACTGTCTGGTATTTGATAGTATTCGTTCTGCAGGGCATACAAATATTTGGGTAGCACGATCATTTAAGTCCTAGCAATGTTGAATAGATGGAGCCAAGAGGTGATTTTATTAAAAGCATGCCCTATACATGCCCTATACAAATGGTAAATGTTACATTATTATGGTTAGGTCAATAATCTGTAACTCTCACAACATCCATGCAAATAACTCACAATCCAAATGAAATGCTCATGAAATGACATGCAATTACAAATGTTGGAAATCATCTTGGGGATGAGATTACACAGCACTTTTCCCATACCAAGTTGTCAGGGATGACTCTGAATGTACTATCATTTACTGGTTTAATTATGTCTTGATGTTTAAATTCATGTTCCTCTTCAGTGTTCTTATTTATTTGTATAAATGTTGAGACAGTCACAACCCTTGCATTTGATGTGCGAGTTAAAGTTTGCTTGGATATTTTGTGAGATTTGGATTAGATTGATGCCCTAACCAGGTCTTGCACATTTCAGTGACTTTTCCAGTTTTAATATGTAACCATAACAGCACTTTAATTGTATTCTTTAAACATATTTCAAAGTGTTATTACAAAGCAAGCACAACTTCCCTTTAGCCTCTTTAATCCGTTGTTTTGTTCATTGATGGGATTTCTTAAATCACAAACCACATCCAAGCATTTCCTGTGCCCCTCCCCCTGCGGGTGTCCAACCTCTGCTGCACATGGCTGAAGTTCACACTCACCGGGGGTTGGCCGCAGGGCCTGGCCTCGTACCAGACCCTATACCCCACCCTCTGCAGGCAGCCAACCTCCATTACGCACAGACTTCAGCAGCGAATAACTGATGTTTGCCACAGGGCCTGACCTCTCGCGCCATGGGCTAGCCACAGGACCTGCCATTATCAGCAGTGTTTGGCCAGGCCCTGCTTCCAACACGCCCAAGGGGTGCAAGCCCCAGTGTGCAGAGCCTAGCCTTTGCATAGCAGGGATTGACCCCAGGGTCTAGTCTCCAAACTCACTTCAGACTTACACAGCACAGTATGGTTGCATGGTCTTGGCTCCGGCTAGGCCATACTCCCAAACAAATACATGCAACTATTGGCCAAGTGCAGCAGGACGGGACAGAAATATTTTTTTATTTTTACTGGATTCACAAAATCAATGAGGTATTCCTGAATGCTGTACTTTCTTGGCTCCGCAGTACTTACGGAGGCAACCAGGATTTGCAAATCCACCAAAAGTTCGGCTAATCCAGTGTTAACATTTTTTACAATATGTATTTTACGTCCAGGGTGGGACTCCTTTGGAACCCCGCCACACATGGGACGTGGGTCAGATATCTTTAAAAGGTAGCCTCTTCATGCACAACCAGAGCACATTTTGAATTACTAATTTAAGGGAAACTACTTAATGGATTTACACAAAACCAGGCAAAAGCACTTCCTTGGGGGAAGGTCGACCTTCATTCCAAATTTGGTGGAATTCATTTTCTGTGTTGAAGCGTAAAAGTATCCTATGTGAATTAGGCAAGCAAATGGCACTTTTAAGGCCCCTCCTTTTTCTTGTCCCCTGTTTGACAGATCTCTAAGAAACATGCCACAAAGAATGTACATTTGATGTACTCTGACTCAACCATAACTTTACTTGAACTATCACTACTTGATGATTTGCTCAGCTCAGATGCAATACAGCATTAAAAGGTCGTTTACTACCAAGCAAGACTTAGACATTTAGCTTCAGTTAGACTCAAAGTTATCTTTACTCACCTGCTGCATATTTACGCCACAACGTTTAAAATGGAGTTTAACTCCCGCCAGAGCAATGCGCATTTTAACAATATGCCCAGAGAAGGGTTTTAGCTGCCTGACTCTCTATATGCTTTTGCATTCTTTGATAATATCATTAAAGAGCTTCCTTTCTTTAGTTTTCTAGAAGATTGAGTGTAACAGTGTCTTAAAGCGCCTACATTTGATTGAAACTCAAGTTGCAGGAAGAGCATTTGCGTTTATAGGGTATCAGAATTGCGAAAAAGAAATCAGTGAAAAATGAAAGAAGAAGAAAATTGTTCAAAGCTCCCTTGTTTAGGATAAGGAAACATTTTAAGAGAGAACAACTGAGCTCTGGGAGCTCTTTTCAGTTGAAGGTTTTGTAGCTCTCTTACAGACACAGTGGTTGGTGCTGATCTTGTGACTTTCACTGTAGAAGAATGTATGATTATTTGTGGCTGAATGATATGTATGGGGAACAATTAATGTTAATGCCCACTATTAGTCTAACAATGATGTTATTCTAGAAAAAACAATGTAAAAATTAAAAAGCAGCAAGAGGAAGTCATCTAACTGTGCCCAATTTTGAATAGGATCCTAAGGAATATGATTTCTGATAGTGTACAAAGCAGCCCCCTTCCTGTGATGAAATTGAGGCAAATTGCACTGACTCATCAAGCAACATATGACAGCCTAGTACACCTTATCTTGCAACCTTGCACTGACTGGGGTGGAAGACTTGCACTAAAGGCCGATGGCACAGTTTCCCACTAGGGCTGCTGGGCTGCCCTTGATGCCATCTGTTAGTAAGCTGGTGGCAAGGTATGCCTGCCCGGTGCTGCAGCTCCTGTATCTACAGCTACAGGCTATAGTCCTGCTCTGGCAGCTGGAGAAAGAAATGCTTGGACGTCACTTGCTGTGACACTGGTACCACCTTCTTCCTGATTCTGAGAGTGAATGGTGAGCTGCTGGGACTCTAACATTGAGAAGCTGCAGCAGATATTCTTTCCCCAACCAGTGCAGTTGGCAGTGGGTGGCAGGGGAAGGAGGACCTTCCATACCCATGATCTGAAACAAGACCAGCAGTCATTAAAACATGCCAGCCTTTAGGGAGTGGCAAGTGACCTCACTACATTGATCATTTAATGCAGCAAGATGTTTTAATTACATAGGCTGTTTGACATCACACATGTGCCAAACATTGAGGACCAATGATTTGTCCCATAACTGGGACAGAAAGGCCACAGAAGTATAGTCTTTCTTAGATTATTAATTCTTCATCCCAAACACTCCAGAGATGGAGTGTCTCTCATATAAATGAAGGGCCATTTCTTAATCATCCCAGGGAAGTGATTAACCCTCAATCAGATTTTCCAGATTTGTTCTAAAAGAGTTGCAACTGTTGTGAAAATTGTGATTACTAAATCATGTTTTCCATCCAAGTACTTTTGTTAATTATGTTACAGGCTTGCCTTAGTATAATGTGACCTGAAACGGGTTAGCGAATGGTGGGTGACAAATGTCATGTCACATTATGGGGACAAGTAACTTGTGCTCGCTGATATGTGCTTCCCTTGAATTGCTGACTGATCTTAAATGGTCCTGAGCTGTTCACTCTTCTCCTGGATATGGGAACGTATTGTGATGCAATCTAGTACATGTGTTAGTATAGGTGTCTAGGCTAGGGTAAAGATTTTGCTGCCTCAGGAAATGATGCTCATTGCATTAGGTAATTATGCATCAGAATAAAACGATGGGGTGATAGGTAAATTTCAATCGCTCATATTCTGGGGATGTGCCTGATTGTACATTACATTCCATGTACTTCAGGGTCCAACCACCAGCAGCAATGTACATTATTGATATTTGGTTCCCTAAGGGGAGACTCTCTGGACAAAGGGACTTCACAGTTCATACATTTGACCCTATGGTAGTAATGGAAAGCTTCCATGGAGCCATTTTAATTTTGCAATGGTGAGAATTAGAGACTAACCTTGTTCTTGAAAACTGTACTCTGGTACAGTTGCTATTAACACGCCCAGAACCACTATTAATGTCTGGTTAAAGGACTACCATCTTCTCACAGCTGGTATTTTCTGCCTTTTGCTGAACCCTTTATTTTTGCTGGCTTTAGAACTGTGTGCACTTCATCCCTTTTAACCACTGGTAAAGTTGATTTGCTTCCACTTACAACATGGCAGAATTGGCATATTCCTAATTGGTATATTTACCTTACCTATAAGTCCCTATCATAACTTGAAGATGCCAGTTTAAACAGTAAAATCCAACCAGTCAAAATAAACCCTTTTGACAGGTCGAAAACTTCCTTATAAATATGAATAAGTCACCCCTATGTAGGCCTTGTAGCCCACAAGGGAGGGTGCATGGTGTTTAAAAGTAGGACATGTATACATTTTATGTTAGCATGTCCTTAGAGTTACTACCACTCAAAAGTTAGTCTTTATTGTAGAAGGCCTAGCTGTCCTAAGTGGAAAATCAAAGTACAGATCAAAATCCTAATACTATATCTTGGGAATGGGACTTGTTAGAAAAATATTGAACCACCTAGTTTGAATAGTTATTAAAAATCCAATTCAACAGTGAAGTCCAATTTCATAATAACAAACAAACTACATTTCACATGAACCATTGGGAAAGAAAAGAAAACTGATTCCAGCCAATCACCTATCAGGATCTCCCTTTATCCTCGTATGCAGACGCCACTGCCTCCCCTTCCTTTGCTGCTCCAGCAGCCTACAGACAAGTGAGAACGGCCTTCGTGCTACTTGTTTATTGATTTATTTCTATTGTATGCCTAACTGGCTGGTGCTCATGCACTGTTTTTTCACAGGCACCTCAGTGTTGTCTCTGGCGTAACGCGGTGTGAGGAGGCTATGGGTGGCAACCGCTAGAAGGCGAAAGTTGTCGGTGCATCGTCATGCACCATTCAAGATGCACTGCGAAAAAATGCAGATTAGCAAAGGACTGTTCAAACTCATCCAAGTAATCCATGTTTATTCCATTTTATCATGACTCTTTAGACGTAATCCAAATTTGTTACACAGGCAACATATCTCCAAGCTTCAAACGCCAGTGGTCATGCTCATCCGAGCTTTGCCAGTGAGCGCGATGGAAATATACAATACATCCTGGTTGGCAAGTCAAGAGTTCATCCAACCCAAAGAAGGCGCCACAACACGATTCTTCACTGTGTTCAGCATGTTTGACAATTCCCTGCGCTGGCGCACTTACTAGAAACTGACAGAAATCGAGTAGTGAATCCAGCAATGCCTGGTAGATTCCGGAAGTCTGCTTTATTAATAGGCCCAACAGCCTGGAGACAGAACTCCTCAGCAGGGATCTGTACAATCGACTATCAAGAAAAGCCCATGCTGCTCAGATTTCTAGGGACACTGACCAAGGCTGGTGTTTGCTTGTGAGTTTTTCTGTTCCCCTCAAAACCAGTGAGCGTTGGGTGTCCCCAGGCTACCGTCCTTGCATAGGCCTTGTGGGCTGCCACTGATTTCTAACCTGGGATACCCCAGCATAAAATTACCTCTCACAGTGTAGGACACTACAAACACATACACAGAGAAGGAAAGTAATACCAACCTCCTCATTGATGAGAACTTGTGATGGATGTAACCATTCATATGGCTATCTCTGATGCAGTTGCGCCCTTAGAGCAGAAAGTCCCGGAATTGGCAAAGAAATATTTAAATCCTTCCCACAGAGGGAAGAACTTATTGAACCCCTAGTCCATATATCTCAAGGGCTGCCTAGCACGACTCCTGCAGAGAGTAAACAAAAGCGCGCACACGGCTTTGGGGATGACCTCAAGCTTTTGACAGGCTCAAGAGAGCCTTTATCAGCCATGCCCATCCCCTAGGGTTGGAACCCCACATAAATCTCGAACCTGGGACCTCAGAGGGGAACCTGATGAATATTACGCACCCCCCTCCCCAGACCTCCTGGGTGGCGATGACTTCCCCCAGACTCTGATGCAGAAAATGAGCCAGATAGTACCCTGGCACCCTTCCATAGCTATGCACACGCCTGGCGGCGATCCTATCCCAGGGAAAGGTACCACTTAAGACAAAAGGGAGGGGTTTGGGGCGGGAGTGGGGTAGGGGAGGCGGGAAGGGAAGAAGGGGAGGGAATAGACAGACATGCTCAACTTGCTGATGCACCCCTGCTTGTAAGAATGGGCCCCGGGGGTGAAAGTGGTGGCTTATGTAGCAGGGAGGCTCAAGAAACCCCTACACAAAGAGATACGCAATCGCCACCGGGAGGAATGTCCCCGCCTTTCCCTGGACAGCAAAGTGATGCTAACTCCTGAAACTGATACCCAGTTGGCCACCTTCCTGGCAAAGTACATACGAGATCCAAACAAGGTAACAGACCGAACCTGGAGCTCCAGTCAGGATAAGCTCCTCTACCCCTCTGGCCCTCTTTCAAAATTCTAGATATGGCAGAAGAAGCCAAGGTGTCTGGGTCCCCAATGTCCCCAGAGGCCCTATCAGGTTGGGCCCAACGGCCATTATATGTTGGGAGAAAGACAACTGGGCGATCTCCACTGAGAGGCGAAGGTGTCTGCTATTAAATATAGACCCGAAATCGGGAGATTTGGCAACCTCAGAGGAAGGCTTCCTCGCTCAGAGAGGAGTTTTCGGGGATCCCTTTATAAGGGAGCTGGGAAAATTTGTTGCCACATTCAACTCCCTAAATAAGGATCATGCATCTATAAAGTGCATCTTCATTCCCTAAATTTTCACGGGGCTGGTCGTGGCAGGGGGCGCTCGGCCAGCCGATCCCAGTATCCAGCCCCCTCCAGAGGCCATGCTGCCAGAAGAGGGCAGTGGCAGGACCCTGCCAAATTCTGAAGCTTCTAACCCACCAGCGACAACTCCAGTCAATGAGGCTCCAGAGGGATCTCCAAGGGTGGCGGTGGCCATAATTCCTCTAAAGATGAGTGTATACCCCTTCTCGCATGTGAGGCTGGAAGGGAGACTAGCGGGTTTCAGTCACAACTGGGAGACAATTGCATCAGACTCCTAGATCCTTCAAACGATTTGGGGTTTCTGGATAGAATTCTATGGATCCCCGCACCAACCTTCCCATCTCCAACCCATTTCCTTCGCCAAATCAGACGAAGTCCTAGTGGATGTGGAAGTCAAAGATCTCCTCTCAAAAGGAGCATAGCCCGGACTTTCCCTCACATCACCGGATTCCTCAACAATCTCTTCCTAGTGGAGAAGAAGGACGGGGAACAACAACCAGTCATCAACCTTGGGGCGTTCACCATGTGGCTTGATCTCCGCCACTTCAAAATGGAGGGTATCAACCTCGTATGAGACCTTATAAGACTTGGGGACTGGATGGCGCGCCTGGACCTAAATGACGAGTAATTACGATCCTAGGCTACCCTCCAGACCATTGCTTCCTGCAGTTACAGTGGCGACTCCAGACCTTCGAGTTCACAACTCTTCCCTTCAGGTTGTCATGAGGCCAGTGGTGGAACATCTCAGAGCCAGGGGCATGCGCCTAATAGTATACTTGGACTACATCCTCCTCATGGACTAATTCCCGAAGACGCTGTCAGAACAGAGGTAGACAATAGCCGACCTCTTGGAATCTCTGGTCTTCATAATCAACGGGAGCAAGTCCATATTGTCGCAGACCCAATCCATCATCTTCCTGGGGTTCATAATGGACTCTGTCAAGGCCACCTTGAGCCTCCCCTCTTGAAAATTGATCAAGCTCAAACATGAATTGCGCCAAACGGTGGACAAACCGTCCATCACCTCAGGCACATTGCACGAATAGTGGGGCTCTTATCGTCCTCTATACAGACCCTCTTCCCGGGACCCCTACATTACTGAGCCCTACAACGTCTGAAGGTCTTTCACCTTCAACAGGGTTTCACCTACTCTCAGATGATCTCCTTATCAGACGAAGCCAGAGTGACGATGAGGTGGTGGATTGTCCACATGGAGCATGGAATGGGCCGGTCATCTTCAGCTCTCAACTGGAACTGATTATCGAATCCAATGCCAGCGGCACAGGCTAGGGGGCCGCGATATAGGGAATTCTCCACTAGAGGAAAATGGTCCTTGGTCGAAATATCCCTTCATATCAACTGCCTTGAACTGATGAACGTCTGTTTGCAGTGAAGTGCTGGATCAAGGACAAGAATCAATGCTGCGTCCTTTTAAAGATGGACAACACGGCAGAGGCTCAATATATCAGCCACCTGGAAGGCCAGAGAGGCTGAGGGCTCTCGGATCTAGTGCAGAGCTTCTGGGAATACTGCCTTGAGAACCACATTTCGGTGATAGCGGAACACCTCTCAGGGAAACACAACCAGGTAGTGGATTGGCAATCCCAGCATTGGAGGGTTGAGAGCTTATGAAGTTGAACCCTATTGTTTTCCAGGAACTCAGGGTCAAGTTTGGCCCATTTATGGTAGACCTCTTTGCACCTCGTCTAGATCATCAACTGGTCAGGTACTTCAACAGGAGGCCTGACCCCAATGCAGCGGAGACCAATACCTTTGTACAGAATTGGCGAATAGAAAAGGGTTACTCCTTTCCCTCGTTCGTAATGGTAATGTAGCTATCCACACAACTTTGGAGGCAGCAAGTGGACCGGGTGGTAATGACTATGACCTGGAGACCTCAAGTGTAGTATTAGTTTCTGATGGAACTTTCCTGGGTTTCTTCATTCCATCTACCACAGTTTCCAACTCTCCACCAGGATCCTAAGTAGAATCCTCACCATCTGGTTCTGGACGGCACGCTACATCTTATGGCATGAAGGATTACTGGGAACGCTAGAAAGTCCCAAGCTTTTCACGACTGGCTGTGTCACTCCTCTCCAAAGCCTGGGAGGACAGCATGATCAAACTTTATAGATCAGTCTGGTCTAGATGGTTGGTTTGGTGTCACCAGAGACTCGTGGATCCAATGGAGGCAGAAGCTGCTCATATCCTGAATTTCCTGGCCTACCTTGCCTTGGACGGCATGGCCTATAGGTCCATCAGCAACTTCTGGTCAGCCATCTTGGCGGGACAATTCCACCTCGGTAATCAGCAGGTGGGTGAACACCCTCCGTCCGAAAATTCCTTAGGGGCATCCATTTGTCCTGTACACCGAACCAAGGTATTCTGCTCTTTAGTATGTTAATAAGATCCTCAATCTCTTACTCTCTTGGACCTCCAATAAATATCTCTCCAGGAAGGAGATGTCAGCAGAACTGGCTACATTGTTGTGTCTAGTGTCCTGTAGGAGAGTATCTGACATCACAGCTTCGGACATATCAGGTAGAATATTCACCCCAAAGGGGGTTACTTTCCATGTATCCAGAAAAACCAAGGCAATTCCCGTATTGTGTCTTGCCCTGGTTTCCCAGACTTTCCCAAACAATGTGTGGTTTGTTGTATTAGGATCTATGAAACCTTGATGGAGGATGTTCGCCCCCCGAGGGAATGACAATTGTTCATTGCCCTTAGGAAGTACAAGAAGACAGTCTCCTCCCCTACCATCACACTTCCATAGTCCAAACTGGAAATCACTAGGTCTTGAACAGTTGAAGTCGTCGAATGGAAGGAATAGTTTTATTTTTCTTAAGATGTTCATATGGAATTTCGCTCCTTTGGTGGCTGTACTGATGTGCTCATGCATGTTCAAGTTCTTGCCTAGCGTTATACCCAGTGTTTGTGTGCAATCTCTAACATGTGGCTTCATCCGTTCTTTGATATCAGGTGAGTGTGTGGATTGGGCAATTAAAGGAATTCCGTTTTGAGAGTATTTAGTTTGAGGTGGTTACAGGTCAGCCAGGTTGGGATTTTTTTGTAAAGTTGTGTTGAGAGACCTGATATCTTCAGGAGGAAGAGATTTTTAATTACAGTTGGGTGTCATTGGCGTTCATGTGATCTAGACCCACTCCCTATTGTACCCAGGACAAGGAAGTGGACTCCAAGGGTCAGATGGCTGAACTTTTGGTTGGTTACAATGAGGCCTTTACCCAGTTGACCAGTGGTAACTGGACCTGAACTGGATACTGTTGTTGGCCTCTGCCTGACACCCTGTGTGTCTCGAAGTACCTCCATTGAGTCTCTGGGAGCTTTAGAAGTGTACTTATGTGGTGCATTGGGACTTAAAGGACTAAATCCAGATGGTAAAAACCTTGATCAGAATTAACCTGGCTGGTGTATCGGACCCACGCACATTTGCAGTCAGTGTCAACTGCAGTTGACCGCGACCAGAGTGCTTTAAAATGTTTCAGGTTCATTGATGACTTATTTATAATCTGGAGTGGAACAGAGCAAAGTGCGTTGGAGTTTGTCTCACAGATTAATGTAAAGGTGACTTTTTTAGATGTTCAGGTTCACATAGAAAATAACAAGATCACAACATCTATGCATCGCAAGCGAACTGCAGGCAACACTGTAGTACATGCCACAAGTTCACACCCTGCGCATCTCAAACAGAGTATCTTTTACAGGGAGATGTTAAGGATAAGGCGGATATGCAGTGATGAAGCAGATCTGGTCATAATAAAACAGCAGGAAAGCAAGGAGAGATTTTTTGGCAAGGGGCTATAAAACTGAAATCATAGAAGCGGCCATAGCGAAATCTAGATTGCAGACCAGATCTGACCTCCTAGAATGCAACACCAAAGAAAGGGGCACTGATGAGACAACACAGAGTGATTATATGAGTGAACCAACGAGATAGATTTTAAAATACACCAATCAGGAAAAACAGCGTAAGGGCATAATAAAACTCAGTTGGCCTATTGTTTTAGATGACCCAGTAATAGGACCATCTTTTACCTAAAACACCATCCACCTCCTATAGGAAGACAGCTTCTATGGGAAATGCCCTAGTGAAAAGCAGCCCAGAGGATACACAAACAGGGACTTGGTTCACAGCAAGAAAAGTTTTTTTTAAGTGTACAGCTTGCGAAGCCTTTAAATACGGCATCAATATGACCACATATCAGATGGCATTTCGTCACAAAATGCAGGTGATCAATAAACATCTTACATGTAAAACAGATCACGGTGTCTACGTACTAGGATGTAGTTGTGGCTTACAGTATGTAGGCAGCACCAAGTTTCAAGCACACAAGAGGATTCTGCAGCACACTAGGGCTATAGTCAATAAAGATCCCAGGTACCCAGAGGCAACACACTTCAGAAGATATTGTTAGTTCATTTATTGTCATTGCAGGGAAAGTTTCGAGTTTGCTAACCGTCGCAGGAATGACTACCTGCTCGGATAATCTGAGATGGTTTGATTGTGAGAGATCTAAGGCATGCAAGAACATTAAGTTGGCTCTGAAACAGACTCGACGTAATAGATCCTAGGTGGCCAGTTGTCTATGTAATTATAAAAGGGCCCTTAAGGAACGGAGGTCCATGTTACAAAAACAGGCCTGGGATGATCTGATACAAGCAAGCGAATTAAAAGATAGTACTCTCTTCTGGAAGGTTATTAACAGTCCTTGTTTCTCTGACCAGACAAGTCGAATATATGTCATCATATCTCTTCTGACCAATGGAAGGTTCACTTCCAGGCTGTCTATAATCACTGTGATGGAGAGGGACTCACCAATGAATTACAGCCCTTCCCCTGCGAGAACAATGTCCCAGGAACGGATAGGATCCCCCAAGATCTATACCGGAATAATATTGATGTCCTGACCAGGGTATTAAATGCTGCAGTATTATCGGCTATGCCTCCCTCATGGTCTACTGGTACTATTGTCCTGATCTTCAAGAAGGGAGATGGGGATAATCCTCACGGTTACCACCCCATAACCCTGATTGACTCTACAGTAAAGTTGTTGGGTTGGGTTTTACTAAATAGACTGAGTGGGCAGACAAAAATCAAATCATTTTGGAGGTCCAATACGGCTTTCATATAGGCAAATCTACAGTAGAGCAGTGTCTGAATCTTAATCTTTTAATTTCCAAATATACTATCGCCAAAGCGGGACCCCTCTTCCTGGGTTTTATGGACCTCACTGCAGCATTTGATCAAGTGAATTGTAACAAATTATGGATGCTGCTTGGTGAGCTAGGAGTTGAGCCAGCAATTATAAATGTTTTAATGACTCTTTACGCCCATACCACAGCTGCAGTTAGATTCACCCAAAAAGGGGGACTCACTGATAATTTTAGGTGCTCTGGAGGGGTGTGTCAAGGGTGCATTCTTGCCCCCTTTCTATTCACCTTATATATTAATGGATTAGAACCTGCCCTGACATCCCTACAGGTCGATTCACCGAAAATAGGCAGAAGAACAGTGTCAGTCCTGCTGTACGTGGACAACGCTGTTCTCATAGCACGAACACCTAGGGCGCTGCAAGTCCTAATAGATGGGTTTGTCTCCTTTATGAAGAGGTTGGACCTGTCCCCTAATTTTACTAAATCTTTTGTGATGGAATTAGGTTGTCGAGGGACTAGACCAAAAACCTATAAGGCAGGCACTCTTAGTCTAGCTAAGGAACCAGATTTCACATACTTCAGTGTCCTATTTGATGCCAAATTAAATTGAAAAAAATTGAAGGAGGAGAAGTTAAGGAATATGAACAAATCCTTGGGAGCTATTGCAAATTATGCACACAGATTAAGCACATGGTCTCCGGGGGTGATTTTTAAATTATATAAGTCTTTTTGCATCTCCAAGGTCCTGTATGGGAGTGGGATCTGGGGGTATATGGCAGTCAATAAATTACAGACAGCACAAAATACATTTTTAAGGCGGATTTTGAAAGTCCCTCAGGGAACTCCTACTTACTCTGTACATGAAGAACTAGGGACAGAAAATATATAACCGACCTAGTTGTGGTTAAGCCCTTGTTGTGTTGTGTGAATGTCTGGACCAATGAGGTGGCATCTTTTAACTGAGCAGTCATTTTGCATTGCCTCTCACTTGACCAAGCTTTTAAAATCCTTTGGAAAAGGTATGTAAAGGAACTTTTTTGGCCCTGGGAAGAGCAGACATTTTGATGAAATGTGACACAATGAAGCAATAGGACAATAAATGGATCAAAGACTTGTTTTTTAATAAATCCATTGCAGCCATGAGGGCAGGGAGCTCCGTAAACCCATGATAAGAGGTGCATTGAACCCTATCCCTCCATTTTAACTAGCGCCCATGATAGATTTTTAATCACTCGTTTTACACTAAATATGTTCCATCAATTAGTGGTCTCTCCCTCAGGTTTTGTTTTATATGTGGAACATAGAGGCCCCTGTGGCTGTGACAATAGGTCTCCACAGGACACTCTACATTTTGTATTCTTATGTAAATATTTTACCTATCCTAGGCGATTGTATCTTAAGCCTTATTTTAAACAAATTGGGATTCAGGCATGCTCGTATAGCTCTTTTACATTTGCAACTTTTGCCTTATGTTGGCACACTTCATGTTGTCACACATCTTTTAAGAGCAGTATGAAGATCAAGAAATTTGAGACATGATTGATTGTGTACAGGGATCCTTGTGATTTTGCACAAGTGATGATCTAATGTTTTAACCGCATCGCTGCGGCGGCTTTTCCCGCTGTGCGCGGCAAATTCAAAATTACCGCGTTACGTGACGAGCTGGCCTTGTCATCCGCGCAGGACAGGTAAGCGCGATGACGAGCCCAGCTCGTCAATAGCCTCGAAGGGGTTAATGAATTTGTTACTAAATGTTTTATCTTTGTATCTGTTATAGCGGTGATTACCGTCAAATTAAGAATATTATTGTTATTATAGATATTTGACCCCTGAAGTGGTGGACTAAATTAAACTCCTTTGAATTGTCCAGCAAAGTGTTACAGTTATTCCATGCCTGCTCATTTGGTGACGGCTGGTTTTTGGCTGTACATTGCTGGTGATGGACAACCCTCATAGCAGATATAAGAGGATCAAAATATAATTTGTTGCTGACCGCTGTGTATTATGGTTTTAGTATTATTGTGGGCCATAAATGTTATATATGCAAGTACATAACTGCAAAATGCTACGGTGAAGCACTTTGCCAGAGCCGGTTTTAGTTCCCAGTCTGGCCCTGGTTGGAGTGTTGAAAGAGCGCGTGTCAGGTTGGCTGTTGGTTGCAAGGCAGCCGGCCTAAGGGACATGCACGCTTTCAACTGAAGTGCACAATATTTCTCCCTGCTACTGCCCTACTCTCAAACTTTGCTTCTTCCAGCCCGAAAAATAAAATGCCAATAAACCTCTTTTATTACCATTTTATTTTTCGTGTTTCCTGCTGTCCAGCGGAGGGGCGATGCTCCTCCTCTCGCATGGAGGCACTGCCAAAGACAAACTAATAGTTTCTAGAGGGATAGGGGACAGATGGATTGTAGGGGAGTGAGACAGAGAAAGGGGATGTAACCTAAAGAGAAAAGTAAGCACACTAGGGTGAGAGGCAAACTGAACTAATAGTTTGGCATGGATAAAAAGAGGCAACAGCTAAAGAAAAGCCAGAGCTATAGTAGCGAATGGTAGGCTGGTGAGCAGCAGTTTGGTAACAACTACAGATACATATTTGAAGCATATCAACTTCCCTTTGTATGGAACAGAAAACATGCTCAGTGTTAACAATGCCATCCATACCCATTTTACGAGGGCACTAACAAACACAGGGTATTAAGGTATAGGCTAACTAGATATGAACAACCTATGAAGACTTCAACTGCAAGAAAGACAAAGGAAGGACCAAAGTCTTGGCCTAAGGCTGGAATGGCCTCAACCAGACTCTGGGCATGCCCAACCTCTGTGCATTCAAAATGCCCTGAATACCCATCTATTCAGAGAGGTCTCAGACTCTCGCCATACACCCATAGAGGACACCCCTAACTGGCTCAAGGATTTGCATCAACAATACTTAAACCCTGTCCAGTTTTACAGGTGCCACAGACCGCCTGAGGAATTGACATAAAAAATCCACAATATTGATATTGTCTACCTATCTCCAGACAATGTGAACTGGAGTGACATGTTGGCACTATATATAAAAGTAAAACCTGCACACAAATACAATATTATGGCAGGGTAGCATGAGAAATGTGAAGAAAAGTTAGATGTAATGTTTTCTCAAACACTAAAATTGAAATCGGGCAATGTGTTTATTCTGCTTACTCTAATAAAATTGTTAACAAATGTGCAATGCAGTCATCAGACTGAAAAATCGCTTACCTCTTTTAATCCTGGTTTAACTAGATAAATTGCACTTTTCTGACATTGTGCATCTTCGCATGTTGGCAGCAAGTGATCCTGCTGTCCATCACCATCTGCGAATATAGAAGTCAAGCTGTTTTGAGTATATGTGAAAGAATAGGAGTATCTTACAGTGAGTATTCAGTAACACCAGTGTGTTTTCTTCCCATTGATACTCTCTGATGCATTCGCTCGGTTAATGGTCACATTTGTGCTAATAGAACCTTATCAGTTACAAATATGTATGTCATTACCAAGACAACTATATTCTTTACCATTATACAACCTGACAATGACTATTATAACTGACTTTTAAGAAATTAATTTAAAATGTAATGAAAGAAGGACATTATTTGTGATATACTTCATAATGCCATCCGTAGTTTTTATGTACTTGTAAATGTCCTACATTTGTGGATATCTTTTAAGTATACAATGTATTTTCATTCAGCCCTCTGCAGACAGTATATCAAAATACGTAAGTTACATATTATAGATTTAATGCGTTAGACAGTATGTCAAAGGAGAGTTAAAACTCCAGTCAGTGCAGAGGCGATAACTAAATTGTTCCAAATAAGCATCTTGCCAGAACAAAGGTGCAAAAAAAAAAAAAACCATCTCTGTAAGAGTATTTTGGGTCTGATGCTAATAAAACAATACACACAAGCATAATTTTTTTTATTATGAAATACAAATCATGCCACCTACTATAAAATAAGCCATGTTACACAAAGCGGTTGATAGAAACTATAAACAATATTATAAATATTTGCTCAGTGAGTACCACCCATCATGTTGTCGGAAGGAGAGTAGATCAAATGTAATTGCGAATTCAGTGATGTGTTGATATGTGTAATCGCAGTCCCTCCTCACAGATTGGCATTTTACAAAAAGTCGATATTGGGGATTATTTCTGCTTTCTACTTGTATTATGGTTCATTTAGAAGAGAATCACTGCATATATTTGCAAGTAGCCTTACAAGTGTGGTCACCTGATTTTAGAGAATTCAGTCAATAAGAATGCTGAGTGCTCAATGGCAGAAATATACGAGAAGTATTGTAGATATGATATGGTTTCCAAGATGAAAGTAATCATAAACCAGTAATCACTTAACCAAGGAAATGAAATCAATTATGAAAGTCAACTGCTAACCCTGACAAAAATCATCTTATAACGAAGGAGTTACACAAGGGGAAGACATGGAAATGACATGCCATTATACAAAAGGTCAATCTAATGTAGATTAACAGTTGTGCATGCTTATAAGCAAAGAGCAGTGTGCATCAATGGAGAGACTGCAGAAAAATGAAACTGGCTACTAATCAAGAATTGTTAGTCTGCATACAACGCTTCCTCGACAAAAAGGCCCCAAAGCAGAAAATCTAGTAAGAAATGGAGGGAATCTACAAGAAAAAAGCTTATTGCATTTTCAGTCTATCTCCTTAGCCGTTCTTTTAGGTAGAGCACCATTTCTGCCAAATTAGCACATTTCCTCCCTCACTTTCTTTTGACCATACAAGTTTCTTGTGTAAGGTAGTAATTCAATTTGTATAGTAGGGTGTTAACTTATTTTTGTGTGTTTTCAATCCTCGGTTATAGATCTGTTAAGTCGTCTATCAAAGAGGTTGCAACCAAGCAAGATATTTCTGTCCAAATCCTCAGAGGGATTAGATGCAGTGGTGACCCTGAGGTGATAGAATTGACTAGGTCCATACAATTTCTGGGTTTAGCGACTCCGTCCTAAAAAGACGATAATTACTGTTCTCAACCCCACTTCTCTGTTGCACCTTAAACCCTCTACAGTAGGCTGGTTGAATCATACCTATATAAAACGTTTACAGAATTTTAATATTTGTTTTACTAAAAACAAAGTGAGAGTTTATCACAACGTAGGTATGAGCGAACTACAGCAAATGTATCCTTAGAAGGATTATGGACACATAGAATCTGGCTGGAGTAACAGTCTGCTTCAGCAAACAACATACATTTTTGAAGGATTTGAGGGCTGCGTTTCACTCCGATTTAGCCTCAGCAGAATAATGAATCTACCAGATTCTTTCTAATTCCTTACAACCTGCTTTAACTACTTTCAGGGAGGTACTGAACCAAGGAGCCGAAGCACAATTAGAATAGATGTACTTTAAGTGGTATATCCAGGGTCTTATTTAGCCATTTCTGATTATTTTGATACTCCGTGTTTAAGCGCCGGTTTCTGTCGGACCAGGAGTGCATAGTAAAATCCCTGCCAATTTATTCAAATCTGTCTTAGGGACAAACCAAGTCTGGCCTTTTCTCTATTTCGATTACCTTTCCCTATCTTGCTCGGACTACTAAGCTCAACATTAATTAAAATATTGGTCTGTCCAGATCTGAGGATCTATTTAAATATTAGTCACCACCACCAGGGTTGCACAGATTAAGTCTGGCATATTAGCATTTTTGTATGTAGTACCAGCATCGACCTGCAAAAGATTCAGAGCTGCAAGCACACTAAGCAGGTGGGTCTCCTGTATGTTACTATCCACATCTACCCAGACAAAGTCACCCAGCTAGAAAGGCTGCATTGAATAGCAATAAAGGCATAATGAAATCAGCCAAAGAGTTGCCAAAACTGTAAGAAGGGCCCTGAGGGCGGTAGCACAATATTCCTCTAATAGAAACTGTATTGCTACATACTTGAATGGGCATGCTGTATAAATATCGATGGACCTGCTCTGGTTGCTGCATGTGCATGTTTCGCTCAACACCCCACAGTCATCGTGGTTATCACTGTATGGGGACAGTATAGAGATACAGCTCTCTTCCAGGTTTGGACCAGGACAGTTTCCTGCCTTTGTCAGATTTGATGCTTTTTATTCTTTAAAAATCATGTGGAGTTTTGGTGTCGCTATATAGACGACATTTTTATGATTTGGAATGGGGACGAGGCGCTCTTAACAGAGTTCCATAATTGGCTGAGCCGTCGAACTCAAGAATTTAATTTTACAGTTTCGAGTGATCGAAATAAAATAAATTTTCTGGATGTTTATGTCCAACACGAGGGTGGTCAATTACTAGTGAGTCTGTATACCAAACCCACAGACCGAAATACATTGTTACATTTTACTAGCAGCCATCCCCGCACTTTAAAAGAAAATGTGCCTTACGGCCAATTCCTCCGGGTGAGGAGGAATTGTAGTACCAAGGATGATTACTTTTTCCATGCAGAAACATTAAAAGAAAAATTGGTGACTCGGGGATACCCAAAAAGATTAGTGAAAGTGGCCCTTAAAAGAGCCTGGTATACCCCGAGGGAGACATTATTGGTACCCAAAACACAAGAAAACAATACACTACTTACATGTGTACTTACGTATGATCCAAGAGATAACAAAGTCAAAAAGTTGATTTAAAAAAATTGGAAACTGATAGAAAACTTAGGAATACCAAAACCCCTTTTCGCCTTCAAAAAAGGTAAAAATGTCTGTCAACAACTAGTGAGGGCGGCCACTAAATCAGAGCCCCCACCAAGAGACATTAGAGACCTTTTGAAGTTGCCACCTATAGTTGGACATTTTCGGTGTCAGAACTGCTTGGCATGTGGATTGACAAAAGATTCTTAAGAAATAGAGATAAATGGCAAAACACATTATCGGAGAAGTTTTTCTAATTGCAATTCAAGAAATACAATATATTGTATCAAGTGCCCTTGCAATAAGTTTTATATAGGCCAGACCATCCAAGCCAAAACAAAAATGAATTCTACAGCATAACTCAAGGGTAAAATGCAAAACACCGGGAGCCCCTCTGGTGAATCACTATCAAACGAGTAATCACTCAGAAAAAGATTTTGAGTGGACAGTATTGTGCACAGTGGCAAATATGAGTAGAGATGAAACTGAATTGACTAGAAGCAAGACTAATTGAGAAATACCATACAGCAAGGGCAGGTCTCAATGATAGAGATGAAATTTGGGCTTTGTTACAATAACTGTTTTTCTCATTTCTCTTATTCATATATGCATTATTCGTGTTTTTGATGTTCATTACCATTCTAGAAATTCGAAAAGATTGTTAGAGGTGAAGGCACAACACGGGGCTATAAGGTTGATTATTGGTTACAAGTAGATTAATTAGTGCTATTTATTTATGTTTTTCATTATTATAATTTTATTTTTCATTTCATTAGAAAACAAATCTGGTTTGGCCTATGCATCGATATATAATAACGCGAATGGTAGAACAGGAAATTTGATGTGTAGTAGTGGATTAGTCCTCTTTCTATTGCGGTAGCTTGACCGCCTGTAGGAGAGTGTGTTTCCTTTAGTTCTTCGTTTGTGTTTACTACGGAAATGTGAAGAGTCAAAATATCGCAGTATGAGTGACTGTGGATCGTAATGGCGGCCCGGGAATACGCGCAGGTTTAACACATACAAAAGGTAAATTTGTGTACCTTGAGGAGGTTATAAGACACATTCACAAATACAACAGAGTATTGGGGGGTCCTAGGGGAGTTAGTTTATAGACTGAGAAAGTACCTTGTCCCCCAACTACTATAACAAAAAACAAGAGAGGTACTCAAAGTCTGTGAGGTGGAAAACTAATAGGACCTGATTGTGTCCAATGTGGGTGTTCAGATCAAACCGTTGATCTTGAGCACATGACACTGTTATGTCGCAAAGGTGAGGAAGAGAAGATACAGGATCTGGAAAGTTAGAACAAAGTACCCATCCGCCCACTCATTAGTGGAATTTCGTCATCTGGGTTGGTGAAAAGAATGGTGTCCTATAGGCTCCTCCTCAGGGAGAGTCTGAGGTAGCCTAATACTGGACCCTCAGACAGAACATCCAACTGACAGAAGACAGTATGTGAGTGGAAGGGGCAAAAAAAGTTTGCAGTGCTCAGAAAAGAAAAAGAAAGGAAACTAATCCTTGTGATTAAAAATACCTACTTTGATGACATAAGAAGACTTTATTGGGTGTGACCATCAAAGTGGTATCGTTAAAAACAGTATGCTGATAGCATGCAAGGAATTACTATCTATCATGTATGTTAATTGGTCGACATGTTTCAGCCTATACCGGCTTTCTTCAGGACCTATGATATGCTACTGCAGCAGTAGCATATCATAGGTCTTTTCTGAGCACTGCAAACTTTTTTTGCCCCTTCCACTCACATACTGTCTTCTGTCAGTTGGATGTTCTGTCTGAGGGTCCAGTATTAGGCTACCTCAGACTCTCCCTGAGGAGGAGCCTATAGGACACCATTCTTTTCACCAACCCAGATGACGAAATTCCACTAATGAGTGGGCGGATGGGTACTTTGTTCTAACTTTCCAGATCCTGTATCTTCTCTTCCTCACCTTTGCGACATAACAGTGTCATGTGCTCAAGATCAACGGTTTGATCTGAACACCCAAATTGGACAAAATCAGGTCCTATTAGTTTTCCACCTCACAGACTTTGAGTACCTCTCTTGTTTTTTGTATAAGACACATTCGTCATGAATGCTGACTCAGGAGTTAAGTTGGATCATAATTCTGGTATATTATGATTTTCAGGAACCTTGTACTTGATTTACGAACTACCTGTCCGAATTAGTTGGCGAAAGTGTGAGCCGCAATCGTGTTCACGGAGAGTAAACCTGATAGATATCTAGTCTTTATTGGTAGACAGATTATATTTATTTAGATTTTTCAATTTTGGTTCATTATTTGCACTTTACAGTAACTCCGATTGGTTAAAGCTGGGAAACTAAGATAGATTGTGATCCGGAAGAGGCACAAGATTGAACGTTATGATGGTATGGAATAAAGTGTGTTTCATTAAAGTGCTGTGTTTAACCAGCCAGTGTTTAGTTCGTTTTTAACTATACTGGGTTAAGGTACCGCCTCTAAGACGACTATAAGAGGAGATTTGTGAAATTTGAATAATATCCCCTTGGTCTTCCCTTAATTATTTTGGTGTATTTATACCTTCACTATCATGTAGGGGTGAGTAAATGTTACAATCACTATGCCTTATCAGTTTGAGGAAGCTGAAATTAAGCATATTCATTACAATAACATTTTCTTTGTTGTATATTTGAAGGTGTATATTTGAGTGTATATAATTAGAACAATATCCCCAATGTATATATATAAATGTGTAAATATTATATATTTGATTCCCTAGGCGGAATCTTGATTGCCTTAAGTCCTGATGATGCCTGAAATCTAGAAAGGCTGAAACGCGTCGACAGTTTGTTGAAGGCACTTTTACAACATTTTGAATACATAAAATGATCTTAAAAGGAGTACAAAAATAATAGAGGTTAAAAGGATTGTACCTCTGATGCTCCTATTTCTTTATGGTGACCTTTTTGTAAGGAATGTCTTTTTGGTTATATTTGTTTGAGAAAGTTTCCTTTTGATAAAAATAAGGGCAGAGAATCCTAAAAAGATTCAAAGATACTTATGTTTGTTTGTATATATATATATATTTGTTTGTATATTGCATATATATGTATGAGTTGTATGTGTGTATATATATGTGTAAAAAAACAGTAACAAATGATATATAGTCAATTCTTTTTGAAAAAAATGGTTTATTAAATAAAATATATAAACCAATAAGCTGGAAAATTATTTCTGGATTGCCACTGGTTGAAGTAGTTTAAAGAAACTTTAGATTCATTTCGAAAAGAATAATCCCAATTAGGAAGAGATGATTAACAGTATCTTTTTCCGGAAATTATTTGTGTTATTGTTCCTTAGGCATCACGTTTATTATTTCATGTACTTTTTATTCCTGCATCTGATCCAGAGCAGTAGATGGTATGTCAGCAAGAGCAATAGTAGACACACTATGAACTGGACAATGACCTGCATCAGATATAGCTGCCTTTTGTCATTCAGTCAATGCATATATACATTGCTTTCATTGAAGTTACCTGTCACACCTACCACCATGCATTCCTAGTCAACATTTCTAACTATAACTGGGTGTAGACTGTTTGAACCCAAACTTGTAACCAGCAGCATAGATGAAGTTGAAGCAGCAGCTATGACCAATGAGCAAGGTGCAAAGTAGGTGATTCGTAAGTGGGTCCCATTAAGTTTGGGTGTTGGCCAACTCAACCCAACTATAAGCCTGAGTTTCGCCTGACCCCTGTCATGCTGTGATTTTGTAGGTCGAATAAAGAAAAACCAAAGGGGATGATGGACGGAGCGTTGACAATACAAACACTCACCCCCAGTCAACTGATCTGGGTTTAATCCATCACCGTTCTTTAGCTCACTCCACCACCCCAGTTCAGACATGGCCATATGCAAATCAGTCTGACCCTGTGCCTCATGGGAACAGTCCAGCCCAAACCTCCAAGCCATGTCTTCCCTGGACCGGAATCAAGCTTCCCAGGACTGGTTTCTGGCATTACAGCCGTCTTCAGCCGGGCTTGCTTGAATCCAGTGGCAAAGTGAGCAAGGGACTCACGTCTGAGCATACCCTGCCAACTTAGGGCGAACAAAGAGAGTCCCTTGCTCACTTTGCCACTGGATTCAAGCAAGCCCGGCTGAAGACGGCTGTAATGCCAGAAACCAGTCCTGGAAAGCTTGATTCTGGTCCGGGGAAGACACGGCTTGGCAGTTCGAGCTGGACTGTTCCCATGAGGCACAGGGTCAGACCGATTTGCATGTGGCCATGTCTGAACTGGGGTGGCGGAGTGACCTAAAGAATGGTGATGGATTAAACCCAGATCATTTGACTGTGGGTAAGTATTTGATTTGCTCAAGCGCTCCGTCCTTCATCCCCTTTTGTTTCGCCGTGATTTTGTAGGCATCATAATATGTGCCTACGGGAAGCTTAAAAAATATACATAATAGAACAAATAAATTAAATGTAACAATAGTCACATTATGTAGACAAGTCAATTCAGCAAAATTTCAATAACGGGTGCCATGTCCTTTGACACTGGTGTTGTAACAGGAATTACTTTAGACCCCGTCAACCAGGACGGCATTAGAGAAAACCACAGCAGCAGCAGAAAAAACTATGAAAAGTTGAAGATGAACAAAATAATGAAAAAGTAACTAAAGTACATATATTTCTCTCTATATCCTCTGCATTTACCATTCGCCGCCACAATAACCAAACTGTGCATCCATGAAATGTTTACAGTCATCATAGGACAAGGGAACAGCCATAATATATCCCAGGCACAGCCTCATATGACTGATAACGCTTGAATATGGTGACCATATTACCCAATGAAGTCTGAACTATACCCAGTACAACATGTATTGATGTCCAGCCATTCATATGCCTACTGAAGCATCACATCCAGAGTGCTTTTGAGGTCCTGGAGTTAGAATCTACTCCATTTGTGTTATTGGGATAGTGCCTCATGCCCCTGATGAGTTCTCAGACCGCCATCTGGTTCCTAGGCAACCTTCAGAGCGCCTGGTTGGGAACAAGTCAGTTTAGTTAGGCAGAGCTCTCAAGTTTTGCTTTGAGCATTAGTAGCCTATCCAGGTCAGGATTTTTCTTTCAATTCTGAAACTTTTATTTCTGCTTTAATAATGGGATAAAAAGGGACTAAAAATCCCAGAATGCACAGAAAAGATTCTGAACTGCGTGAGCTACTCCCTTACGGGCCTGAGAAATTAAAGAGCTCTGAAATACTTCTATAGTTAACATGCTGTGCAAGGTGGGTGAGGTTAGAACACATGGTGTAAGTATGATGTGTGAAGAATAGCTGTGCATCAGCATGTACCCAGAGTCAGGCTGCTTTGTGGAGGAAGGTGTGTGAGAGATTGGATAGCAGCATATACACTATCCTCTAGCCACTGGAATACAGGTAATACACTTCTACTGTCTGGGAAGTGGTCCTCATATTCCATCTAGTGTCAATGCATACCAGAGGCATTCAAATGTATCGCACTCTGCTGTATAATTAATACTGTGAGTCAAACCGGAGGATGAACCCCGGAATCTCTTTTTCAATGTGTACCATGTATTTCTCGACATATGCATCCAGCCATTGTTTTTCTCTTTCAGCCCTTGAGCGAATCAACTGACCTTGCGGGGTTGGTGGTTTAGCAGAGTCTAGCAATGGGGAGATGTTTGACCTGTTTCTAGTATCTATTAACATTTTCAATATAGCACAATCTTCACAAGTTTATAACGTTTCTATATTTTGCATCTTCAAACTGCATGCTCTCTCAACAATATTCACTATGTTCCTTAAATCTGGCAGTAAAAAACTGTCCTTTAATTAAAACTTTGGTTTATCGCCTCTCCTTTTGTCTTCTCTCTTTCAAATGTCCCTCTCCTTACCTTCCATTCTCTGCATGCCTCCTCTGTCTGAGCACAACCTACTCTGACATATCCACCATTGACTTTTCTTTATTTCAGCACCTACCCCCCAGCTCGGTTACAAGATCACAACCTCTCCTCCCTCTGCTGAATTTATACTTATGCAACCTAACAATATCTAATCTCGACTAACTCTTGCATTAATCCCACCAACCATGTGTTTGAGTGCACCCTTCCGACTAATGATTTTGACCAACCGCTAATACTTTAGTCCACCATAAAAAAATAAAAATGACTACATGGAATTGCTTGCTTTGAGTGCGCAAGACTAGTCCCAATAAATAACAAACAATAACCAATAACACTGAACTAACCATCAACTTTTGGTCCCAGAGCAGAGTGCTGCCCGGTGTAAAGCACTTTGATGCCTCGTCAGGGGTAGTAAGAGCTATAAAAATGCCATTGCAATACAATACAATACATCCTAAGACACAAATGCTTATGGTTGCTAAATACCTGCACGTCCACATCAACTTTCTAGATCCTACAAGGATTGTGTGCCTTGCTACAGCAGATGACTCCAACCTTTTCTGTAATAAGAGCCACTTATTTTCAATGAAAATAATCCGGAGCTGCCATTCTTATTACTGTTAAACTAGTGACAGCATCAGAGCATGATTACGTTTGTAGCCCCAATATGTAAGACTATGAGGAGTGTTCACCTAAGTTCATCAGGTAGGGGTGCCAGCAATAATGTAAAAATAGGCTTTGTTAATGTGGAATGCTTCTATATGGGTAATACATAACAGACATAGCTGCAGTGCCCTTGGCACTAACGTAATAATAATATCAGTAATAAGTCTCCCCAGCGCCGCATGATTTATCTATGAATATACCTTATAAATATATTTTGGAAATTGAACTATTTTTCTCCAAACATCAACTAATGAGTTCTGAAAATACATATATTTAGGTCTCAAAAACATGTCTTTACATTTTTGATTTACATATTTTAATTTGATTTACTAAGCTGGGCTGCACACAGGAGCACTACTCGCACAAGCTCATCGTTGGAGAAGCCCGTGCTACAGGCTCATTTGGTCTCCTGCAAGTTCCTTTGCGTAGGTACAGCTGTTTCTGCCCCTTCTCAATTCCACCACAGCAGCAGTCGTTGGACATTTTTATTTGCCCTGCACACTCCTGACTTGGCAGAAGAAGGAATACTTCAAACCCACCTAACACAGCTGGCTTCTTAGCACCACACAGAAAGCTGCTTATAGGGAAGGAGAAGGACGAGGGAGGAGAGTTCCGAACCCTTGCCCCATCCATAGGAGCGGAAGAAAGGAGGGTAAAGGGACGAGCGATGCTTAAGAGTGCACATGACTTCACAATGGTCGCAATTTCTTGCTTTCTATCAGTGGCAGCTGGCATGTACCGAGGGTGGTGAGCATGGGCAAAAACTAAACAAACAAAAAATGTGACTTACCTTTCTGGCTTGTGAGCAACGTCGTCCTCGCTTGGGTCTTCGCTCCTTGAGGCAGGCTCCAACATGGGACCCAGCCAGCTGCCCTAACAAATCCTGGAGCTCAGAAGCACCTGGATTGGAGGGAGTGGCCTCAATCAGTGCTCTCAAAAGACCTGCGCTTTTTCTAACCCAGCTGTCTAAGACAGCTGGGTTAGAGAGGGTAAAAATGCGCATGTCTGGCTGGCCGCGCAAGACAGCTGGCCAAAGAGAAAGGCACATTTTAAATTTTAGCGCACAACTCCCTGCTGTCACTCGACAGCACTGGCCTCGCCCCCTTTCTGACACTCTGTTCGGGACGGGTTGGTAATAAATAAATTATCACCATCTTATATTTCAGCTCTGGGGCTTGTGGGGAGACGCTCCGCCGCTCAAATGGGGGAGTCGCCCCTGCATGGCTGGTATTCACATGCAATCCAGAAATGTCATAGTTCCGAAGGGCAGTGGAGGGGGAAGACGGGAGAGGGGTGAGGGGGGGACGTCTGTTTCAGCCCTTGGCTTGTCAATTCTTTAAAGACCTCGCCTCTACCCATAGCCAGTATATTGCCACCCGTATAACTACTGTCTTTTGTGCCTGGGCATCTTTCCCGCCATCCTTCTAAAACTTCCTATTGATCCACCTCAATTTTCGATTTAACATTTTCACTCGATAGTCCACTATTCCACTATGGTTCCACACTACATAACTAGCAAATTTCGCATCAGTTTTAACCATGTTCTCTCTCAAGAAGATAACGGAAGCAGGCATTAGATCGGAAAAGCCTGCGCAGTATTGTAATTTTGCAGTGCCATGCACTATTAAGCACATTGTTGTGCTGAGAAACGCAGAGGACCAGCCAAACCGGCGCATACAAATGAAGTCACACAATGACGATTCGGAAACGGGCCTCGTCAATCATTCTGTCCAAAAAACAGCAAAGATGCAGGGAACCCTTAGCATCCGTGAAGTGAGCAGAATGTGAGATTTATGCAGCACTTGTTTGAGCACAAATGAAGCAAGTATCTATGTCGTGGATAGCGACAAAGAAAATGGTTGTTCGTAGCATCAGTTGGGGCAATGGTAAGAGATAAACTGTTTTAGCACTACACTAGAGAGAGGACAGTGCTGGGTGAATGTGATTGCACACACTATTGCAGGTTACACGCCCTACACCCGTCTTGCTGTGACTGGCTAGACCTGATCGTTTAACTTCCTGTCTACCATTGTACCCCAAAGTGATTGGTATAGCCGGAAGTGACGTAATTGTGGCCAGATTCTGTACTAAAATGTTATGGTGTGTGGGAAAGGGAACTCACTCCTGATACCTGTCTGATCATAAAGTATGTAAATCCATAACATCCAGCTATTATGAACTCTACCCCTTACCCCCAACCGGGGGTGGCTATTGATTTCACATTTGAACATAAATGCTCAGGCAGAGTCCTACTTCCAATCATTTCAACACATTTTCTTGTATTTTAATTAACAGGAAACATGAATTTAGAAAGTATAATTTAAATTAAATAGATTCTCAAGAATATAAATGTTTCGGTCAAGAAGTGCACTATCACAATGAAAAATAAAACAACTTCATCAATCCAATCCCATCAATCCCATTGGTCGTGCATATGTGCATATTCTCAAATGAAATATATTTGCAAGCTGAAACCATTGATAAACAAGCGATGCCATGTGGTATTTAACATTCATTAGCTTGATTTAACACTTTTGAAGTTAAAATGAGTAATTCCACTAATATTTACACAAACTTAACTTTATTCCACCCACCAAACAACATATGAACTCACTTTATCAAACACAATTCATGGAGAAGCAAGAAAATGTTCGGAATAAGAGCTGCTGGGCCAAGCATTCTCAATCTGCTCAAAGGGCTTATTTTATCTATCAGCATGGATTCATTTCACGGAGTGCTCAGAAAGGTGGCATGCATACTTTGGGCTTTATGTGATGTTAGATATCTTTGTGAACCTGGGCCTACAGCAAATGAACTATAGAAGTCCCAATGCACATCTGATTTCAAAGATGCGCTATACATGATATTTATGATATTTATTGAAGTGTTCAATCTAATTATGCCTTAATATAGTCTTTAAAAGTGTATTTATCACAGTTTATAGAGAACTGAATAAACAACAATTTTCATTATGTTGTATTTAGTATATAAAATGGTAATATTAACAGCCAACAAAAAAATTAATTCCAATATGGCCGAGAATCTGAACCAATAGTAGCCTGCGGCGTGATTATGCAAGGAAAAAATACACTTCATTTTCTTAACTTACATGCAAGTCCCTCCAGTTGACGAGGCTGCATTGAATTACATAAGGACCCCTTACCTTTGTATGTATGTATGTATGTATGTATATGATATGTGAACCTAGCCAAAAGGCTGCAGAGCGCTGTACAGGATCAAAGACCAGCATTAACTCAACTGGGTTGTAGAAGGTTAATGCACTGTAATATAGAGTTTTTTTTAAAGAGATGCGTCTTCAACTCTGTCCCTAATAGGAGAACCCTTGGGTCAGTTCTGACACATACAGGGACGTTGTGCCAGATACTCGGACTGGAGCATAGATGGAAAAGGCATGCTGCTTTGTTTTTTATTTTTTATACTTAGCTTTATTTCACCTTTGACTGAAAATTAAACCTTATCTGGGTGGAGTGCCATACTGAGCAAAAAAAACAATGTACTGGAATGGAGACTCGAGCAGATGCGTTCAACTTAAGCATTCCACCCACCACTTTTGGGGTTTTCTGCATCTACCCAGACCACTCCTCAGACATTTCAGGATTAAGATCAATGACAAATTCCTCAATTTGAAACCTAAAAGGTTATCCTCTGCGCTACTGGAATGCCAGTAGCGCAGAGGATAACCTTTAAAATTCTTACTATAGCCTTTAAAGCAGTTCATGACCTTGGCCCCTCTTATTTGAGGGACAGATTTTCCCGCTATGTCCCTACTCGGGCTCTGCGTTCAGCTGATTGTAATTTTTTAAGAGTACCCCGATTTCAGCGAGTTCGCTTGGGAGGCCAATCACTTGCTGTCACCGCGGCCAGGACTTGGAATACCCTCCCCCTTTCCCTGAGATTAACTGAAAATTTTGTGACATTCAAGAAGGCACTTAAAACTTATCTTTTCAGAATGGCTTAATAAATTTCTCATAGTAAAAGAAAATTCTGATCTCTTCTTTCTCTCCGGCCACATGCTTGTTTCTTTTTTACGCGCCAGGACACTCTGGTAGTATATGAGCGCGATATAAAACAGCTAAAATAAAATAAATAAATAAATAAATAAAATAAAGAATGCCTAAAAAGGCCCTATCAATTTGCATTATACTCAACTATAACAAATTCAGTAGCAAACCGATTTAAATGAATTTGATATAATCCCCGACCATATTGCACAAAAACAAATCAACAGTCCATCTACATTCAGTAACAGACCAGGCACTGATCCAAATGTGGTTGTAGGGCCAACAAGCTTCATGCCTTTGGCTTAGTATCGTTATTTTATTTCCCCTTTAGTGGATGAAGAATAGTGAGGTTTCAGACATTTTACCATAGCTGGTATAATTCCATTATTTACCCATGGGCACAGTGACTAAATGGGTAAAAGCAAAACGGGCATCCAAACTGAGTTTGCTAGGTCTCAGGAGAAATGAGGAACCATCATTCAGACGAGTTTGGGTTTCAGCACCGAGAACGTGTTGATCGGGGGTACTGATATCAGGCTGACATTGAACAAGCGAGGCAGTGCCAACCTCCCTCTCTGCCACTTCTGACACTACCTCCCACAACATCCTGCTTATAAAGATGCAAGAGATTGGCACAGAGGGGAACAGTGCTCCATTAGTTTGGCTCTTTTCTAAGTGTACAGACACAAGCCATTTTGTTGGTCACTTCCCTTTCCCCCTTAAAACCGATAACATGTTACTTATCCTGTATCATGCCTCAGTCCCATACTTTTCAATCCTCTGTGTTGCCCCTCTTGAGAACCTTGTAGCATCTTTTGGACTGGCATTTTTCAGTTATACAAGCAACACCCAAATTAGTTTTTAAGGGCCAAAGGAACAACCCGCTCCCCAACCAACCATGAGAGTCAGATTGATTTTTTATTCTAAATTTTCTTTCAGAACTCACATTTCTAAACTCACATCCACATGCTATTTCATGCTGAAGACACTAAAGAAAATAACTCGCCTTTTAGTCTTTGATTCCAGGAAGTTCTTAGTTCAATCGTAGGCTGGATCATTGTAGTATTGTAATTCTTTATATAAAGATGTCCCATCTGCACTGAATAGTAAGCTTCAACTTATTCAAAATGATACTGCACGTTTGATTGATAATGCGCCTAAATCTGCTCAAGCACAGCCACTACTTCATTCACTACATTGGCTACCAATTACTCCACGTATCATTTTCAAAGCTCTGTGCATAAGTCATAAAGCTTTGTTTCCATCCAACCAAAAACCTATATGAACACTTAGCTCACTTTCTATAAATCCCCCGGTACTCTCAGGTCCTCTTTCTCTTATTTCACTAATCATTCGTTTAGAAAAATATTGTACGGGTGGTTGAGCTTTTTCCATATTTACAGCTTCCACTCTTAAATTGCTTTCTCAGTCCTATCTACTTCAATTTCGCAAACTATTGAAGACCTATCTCTCCTCTTAGTACTTTGGTTTCAACCTCCAGAGCAGCAGTCCTAGAAATGGCCTTTGACAACTGAAGGTTAAAGCAAACTGGCGTGCTGCTATCTGCAGTGAAGTACACTATACAAGAATGTTTGGAGGCCAGATGATTTACGTCATTAAATATACGCAACAATGTAATCAGAGATGCTAAAGATCATATGAGTGTGTTCGAATGGGGATGTTTCGTGCATGGTAAAGGTAAAATTCACATGCCCTTAGTGCCTAACTAGACGTGGAATTGGTATACCGACTATTACTTTTAACCCTGGTGTTATGCTAAGCTAGCATGGTCGCAGAGACCTAGCCCTGTCCCTGCCAAAGTGAGGTCCAGAACCTGCCCTGTCACCTGGATGGGCACAGCAAGCATACCTTCATGGTAGATAGTGGACTACTGTCCCTGTCCTGAGTGTAGCACATAAAGTGGTGGTGACAGTGCAGCATGCTTTGCAAATCTTCAGTCTGACAAGACCTTTCTATCTGTATCACTGAGTGTGATCTACTGCCCCTCTCGAGAAAAGGTCTGCTGTTATGTGAAACCCAGAACTTTGCATGACATCTCATGAGCTTTTGAAGTGTGTGTGCAAGTACAGAGAGAGTGTGACACATGTATTGTAGTAGTACTCTTTGTGTGCATCCAAATACTGAAGCCAATGGATCCATTTTGGATGCCTCGATGTATCTGGGTGCAAGATTAAATGTGAGGATAAAGTCCCCAGTTAGTAGAAGTGTATTACATGCATTCCTTTTTCTGAAGGGTGGAGACCAAGACACTGCAACGAGGAGACTAAATACAAGGCCACCTTAAGAAATTCCATGAAGACTTTGGAAGCAAGCATTCTTCCTGAGCACTATCATTTAGTAGATGTTAGGAGAGGAAGGGGCTGAGGAATAATTCTTCTTGAGCACTATCACTCGGTTGATGGTAGGGGTGAGGGTGGGTCTGCAGTTTTTGTTGTTCAAGGTGAAGTAGTTTCTAGGCTGGGCCTACCCTATGGTCTGTCTCAGATTACTACTAAAGGAAAGCTGATGATAGCAAAGTGCAGAAAACATACACTTAATTTTGCCCATGTTTTGGGTGCTCGTGCTTGGAGCAAGACCCAGTGCTATCTGCTTTGAGAAGCATCACTTTACACAAAGGGTGTGTCTGGGAAGCAATCTGAGAAGGATACTTGAAAGAGAACCAACCCGAACGAGTTCTCAAGCTTGAGACGGTTGTTTCACATCTCATGTCTGGAAAATAGGTAAAAAAGTAAGATTCAAAATACCCACTTTGTTCCAGTCCCAAGTACTTCTTGAACAAGGGAAGGAGTAGTCTGCACTCAAAGAGGTGCTGTGTAACCAGGGCAGTGGTCTGACTCATAGCTAGTCTCCAAAAAGAGAGAGGACATCACCTGAAGTCGACACTGCCTGCTGAGAGAGTAAATGAGTTTATCTAGACATGCAGGATTAGATACAGTCAGAAGGAGAGTCCTTTATTCTCCCACCAACAAGAATCCCAGAAAAAGTGGATGACCCAAGAGTGTGCTAGGAGACCCTTACTGTGAATATGTACCCCCCACCCTCTCTTCATAGTTCATCGAGTGAGCCGTATCAAGATTGTACCAGAAACGTGGCAACCGGCTAGGGGTTTTATCACATGGTGCTGCAGCCACTGAAGAGACAAAGGACTGTGTTATTGTTGAGCAGAGAATCCAAAATGACAAGGGGCTGCCATTTTTAAAAGATATCACCGCAAGATAATTCAGCCTGAGGGCATAACTACCTCTTTGGAGGTTGTGCCTGTAGCTGACCAAGAAACCTGCAGCTGCTGAGCCAGGTGCTGACCGGAAAACCTAAGTTCCTGATTTCTTCTTGCAACCCTGTCTGGAAAGGCACGGTTCCAACAAAGAATTCAAATTGCAAAGGTGGGACGGAAGGACCACAAGCCTCGCACACCTGGGACTATCAAGAGCAACTCAAGGAAGACAGCAGGACATAGCCCGAAAGACCAGTACAACACTGGGGGTGGTAACAGCAGGAATCTGTGTATTAATGAAGAGGATTACTGGGAAAAGAAGGGGTTGTAGCACCTGACAGAACACAGCATTCTACAAACTTGTGTGTCATATCCTTTGAATTATACAGTATTTCTTTTTGCTATGAGATTAAAAATACTTTTTTTCTCTTAAAGATAAGCACTAGGCGCGACATTACTTGATTATGTCTGCTGGTTGACTGTTGAGTTCTGAGCTCTTGCCTCCTCATCCCCACACTACCTACGTGCTCGCCCTTGTGAGCTCATGACTGCTCACCCTTGTTATCATGAGTGTCAAAAGTGGCAATGGCTATACTCGGCCCAGTTTACAGAGCCATAGTAGGATGGGCCTAAGGGCAACATTGGCAAACTATATCAACAACAAATGAGGGCCAGAAGCACCCGCAAATAGGGTCTGACACCTTGAGAATGGGAGATGCCCAGTCAGCATAACAGACCTAACAAGGTGGATGAAACTATTAGACCTAGAAGACTGATCAATAAAATTGATTGTTGTAGCACACAAAAACGGAATGAATCTCTTTGTGCTGGTCTTCGAAAACAAGGCCTACCCAAAAACACTAGTCTTCATGGACAAGACTTGGGTATCAGAGAATTTTACCCGACCTTCGAACTCCTACATCAGTTACCTTACTGATGCAAACTCAATATACAAAGCACTACTATAAGTGTCAGGAGATTATACATTTACATCATAATTTCTCAAGATTAATGTCCAAGAACTCCTAACTGAGAAATGAGCACCTAATTTCTTGATGACTGAGCAAGGAGAAGAAATGTATAATGACCTGAAGTTTGTAAAATACCTGTTACAATATGTGAACAATAACTAAGATGTTTATGATGAATTCCATTGGCGGCCGCTACCTACATAAAGTGGTAGGGAGGCCTTGGCTAGAGAGGGCAATGGGCTGGGGAGGAGAAATAAAATATAAATAAAAAAAGACAACTGCTGCACAGATGCGTTTCCGCCTGTCCCGCTGCTTCTCTCTTCGACCGGAAGGGGATGGGCCCTCAGAGCACAGGCTCCTCACATGAGAGCAACACCAGGATTGGTCTGAGTGGCCTTGTTTGCCGCTCAGACAGTGCATTGGAGCATGTGCCTCTTCTCTAACCCTGCTGTACAACACAGCGGGGTTGGAAAAACATAAGTGGGCATGTGGGTTTAGCCGGCTTTGGACGGCTGTCCAAACACAACCGCGCACTTATAAGTGCACTCTACTCCTCCTCCCTGACATTCTCGGCCCGCCACCGCCCCATACTTATTGCAGGGCTCAGACAGACAGCATAAATAAAATGACAAAAACATTGTGTTATTATCATATTATTTATCGTCTGCTTGCATGGGCTGTTGGGCGACGCTCCTCCACCATTACGGAGGAGCCGCCCCGTATGAATTCAAGAATGGTGAACATTTCTAAATGACGACAAAAAAATAAAGAAACTCCAGACCCGAGAGCAGAGGACGGCCCGGGACCAGGGTTCGATTCCCAGCGCGGCAGGTTTCTGGACCAGGGTCAGCGGACTCGATAATTCTCTCGCCTCGGTGCCCACTCTGATCAGCGATCACACTCGGCAACTCTGGGCATTAGCTTGCCTCATCTTCACTAATGGCCCCACCAGACCGCCGGGGATGCCTGGTCTCACCCCGGAGATACCCATTAAGGGACCATCTCTCAGGGAAGCCAGGAAGGGTTTCGCAGCGGTCGAAGCGCCTTGGGACCATCCGGGTAAGTAGTGCGCTATATAAATGCCTATACATTTACATACATTTACATTTACAATAACAAATCAATTTGGACTTTTTTGATCTGGAGAGATGTGTGAGCACGTGATTTGCTTCATGACGTTTATTCTACTTCACACTAGTCTTCAGCTTTTGCCTGACTGTAGTTAGTGAGAGCAAAAGATTGATATGAAGTCGCCTACTAATTCCGATTGATCCGGTTACAAGTTCTCTTACCGAGCTGATGGAAATTATACATTTAGCAGGAACACAGCTGCAGTGACATCTGGTATGGAACAGTGGCAGAGGGTGGGGTTTAGAAAAAAAAAGAAGACTTACCTGCTGGTCACCAGTTGCCGCATCTCCTCCGTTCTCGCTGTTTTCCTGACTCCCGGCAGCACCCAGGCTCCCAGACTACCCTAGCCAAACACAATGCTGCTTTAATCAGCATGACAGCAGCGTTGTGCTTGGTCTGAGTGGCCTGGTTCGGCGCTCAGACAGGGAGTGGAAGCCTGTGCATGTTCTCCACACAGGCTGTGCAATACAGCTGGGTGGTTAACATGCTAAGTGTGCATGACTTTTTGGCCAGCCCACGACGGCCGGTCAAACAGTCATGCACATTTACGGTGCACCAACCACTCTTCCCTTTCATGCGAGCCCAGCCCCGCCCGTCCGCCCGAACCGGTCTCCATTATACTAAAAATAGAATGATAATAACATTCTGTTATTATCATATTATTTTTCTTTTGCACTGCTCCTAGAGCAGTGGGGCAACGCTCCTCCGCCTTAGTGGAGGAGCCGCCACCGCACTGCTGATGAGTAGTATTGCACCAGGACATTTCACCTGCTGCAAGCACCTGAAGGCTCCAGGTGGAATGTTGGGAAAAACTCACATGAATCAGTTCTTTCCCCTACAAATGACCAGGAGCTCCAGTAATGGTAATTTAAGGGAATGTACAGGCCACTTACAATGAAGGCCTCAGAGCGCAAGAGGCACAAATAATACCTTGTTACATGAGTGAAAATCTCCAGTTTCCAAAACTTTAATTCTAGATGAGAATGCAATACCATACCAGCAAATCTAAAGTGAAGACGGACAAACTACTGCTATTCATCGCTCGACTCCATATCCCCAACCAAAGCAATTTTGTTTTATACTGGGTCACGTTGACGGATTAAGGGGCAGTGAATCCATTTCGTCTAAGCCCACTGAAAGTACGTGCACAATTGTGTACATGAATGCAAAGAAACAAGTCTCTGGTAATCTTTAATCTTCCACAGCGGCACCCTATTACATGACCACATCACGACTGACCACTTGTATTAATGACATGCCAGTGTCTTCCTCTTAAGCAGAACCTTTCAGGGAACTGCTCTGGAATACCTCTGCATTTTAACAAACCTTGCTGCTCATGCATATATGAGGCCAGGGCATTTGCATATAAATGAGCATTTCAATGAGCTCTCGCTGATATTTCAATATATAAAGAAGATGACAAGGGACCTCAAACTGACCTCTCGGCAACATATATTCATGTTTTCAATAAAAGACTTGATATGAAAAGTGCAACACAGAATAAGGAAATGAGAAAATGAAGCATTTCATAAAATATCTGATAACAGTTTTTGGGCAAGATGGGGATATTTCTGATCTGAAAGAACATTTATTATTTGCTCATTCTTACATATCCCAAGAAATCAGAAAGAATAACAGGTGTTTATAAACATCACATGAATTCAAGCATTTTGTCTGGAACCACAGGCACATAATGAGGGTAAAACACCTCGACTTTAAAGGGCATTTTGAAAAATCATTGTGTATGTAATGTAATGTAATGGAATGGAATGGAATTGGATTTATAGAGCGCATGGCTGCCCTTGAGCGTCCCAGCGCTAAAACAATTAATAACAGAGCGAAATGAGGAAGAAGAGTTTAGGGAGCTTTGGGGAAAAGGAAGGTTTGAAGTGACTTTCTGAACTTAAGGTATGAAGGTTCCTTCCGTAGGTCCCTGGGCAGGGCATTCCACTTTTTTGCTGCATTCAGCGAGAAGCGACGACCTCCCGTGCGGGCCTTCCTTACTCTAGGAGTAACGGCCAGGTTTTCTTCATCAGATCGGAGGGCACGAGTGGCTTTGTAAGGACGGATCAATCCCCTGAGGGCTGGGGGGCCGTTATCTTGGAGGGATTTATATGCAATACAAAGTGATTTGAAAGAAATTCGCTCCTGGATTGGAAGCCAATGCAAGGCTCTAAGCAGGGGCTTGGCTGAAACCCATCTCGGGACTCCCATAAGGAGCCTGGCTGCGGCATTCTGGACCCGCTGTAAGATGTTAATCGTGGCCAGGGGTGCCGCCAGGAGGAGGGCATTGCCATAATCCAGTCTGGCCAGGATTAGGCCCTGAATCAGAAGTTTTCTTGATTCGAAGGGGAGCAGGGGAAGGACCTTCCTTACGGCCCGCAATGATCCAAAGCATCCTCCAGCCACCTTCTGCGCATGGGTCATAAAGGTGAGTTGGGGTTCAAACCAGACCCCAAGACTCTTGACTTTCTCCTTTGGGGGTGGTGGGTCCCCCATACAGGGAGGCCAATGGTCGGAGGACAGAGATGAAAGTGGGTGACCCATGACCATGATCTCGGTCTTCGCTCCATTGAGTCTAAGTTTGGAGGCAGTCATCCAGGAGAAGATAGCTGACAAACAACCTGACATGTGTTATCTAATCTCCTGGATTCACAGTGGGTGTGAGGTTACCAAAACTACTCGGTAGTATTCCCGAATTTGGGAATGGCGGAAAACGTAAAGACCAACTAAACTCTTGGTGCATCACAACTGACTGTATCTAAATGTCTCAACAACCAGTGCACTGTTGCTGGGCTGCAAAGAGCATCTTTACGTTCATTTGACAGGTCACCTTTATTGAGCCACATGCATCACTTCTCCAAAAACCGAGGAGTCAACCTGGATGCAGACCTACCATTGAGTCAAAAGGTGAACAATGTTACCAAAATGCAGTCTACCAATTCCATCGAGGAAGCTTATCTCTGCTGCACCTTCCTTGAAGGATGAGCAACGTTTTAGAAGTGGCTATGTCTGGGAATCAACAACCGCAACTGGATTTATGGTGATCTATCAGCCACAACAACAGTTATGATCCACAGAGTTCAAAAGCACACTGCTCAACTCATTCAGGGCCTGAAATACTCATTGCCCATCTCATCTGCTCTGATGACTTTTTATTGGCACCCAACCAAGTAACAAGTTGAATTCAAAACCTTATGGCTGGTGAAGAAGATCCTCTTATGATCAACGTGTCCTCCGATCTGTCAGTCCTAATGACATTACATCACAACCAGATGCCTGAATTAGGTATAGATGCATCAACAATGCCATTTACGATTCCTTATTAGCGAAAAATAAGGATTCGCTAATAAGGAATAGCAAAAGGCTATGCATGTAGAAATCGCAAAAAAAATAGCGATTTCTAAACATTCCTTAATTGTGACTCACAAATTGCGACTCGCAATTAAGGAATACCTCCCCATTCATTCCTAGAGGCCCATAGGAATGAATGGGAAGACATTCTCAATTTGCGATTCTCAATTAGAGAATCGCAAATTGAGAATGCAATTTCAAGGGTGCCAGGTTGTCAAAAGGACACCCTGTTGCACCCCTGAAATCTGCATATGAGAACATCTTGCACACACACATGCCCTAAGGGCATGTGTGTGTGTAAAATGGAACTTTGAAAAATGCACTTTAGTGCATTTTTCAACGTTTTTGCAAATTACCATGAAGTTCAACTTCAAGGTAATTTGCTCCCCCTGTTAGCGAAATCGCTAATTTTTTTAGTTTGATGCATTGCATTTAAGGAATCTCAATTTGAGATTCCTTAAATGCAATCGCAATTTAAGTAATCACAATTTTTCGATTTCTTAAATTGCGATTTTTGCATTTGGGATGATGCATCCCAAATGCAAAAATACTGGTCGCAAAGGGGAGTACCGTTTTCGACCGGTTTTTCCTTTGATGCGCCCTAGTTTCTGAAAAATCACTTTTTATGTATGTTGGGGGTTAGAAACATTTTTTGCGCGAGTTCTTTTTTTAAACCTGCTATAAATGCTAGAAAAACAATGGATGGGTGATTAAAAAAAAAAAATCTCTCATTGTTTCGCGCCTACGATAACTAATGAGGATAACTGCGATACAACATATGAATTGTTTTAATTAGGCGTGGTTTTATCCCATTTGTAAAGAGTTTTTATGATGTGCATGACTTCTTTTATGACCCAATTAGGTCGAATAAAGATTTGTTTGATTTGATGTGAAAATATTTTTACTCTAAAACACTTTTTGCATGCAAGACTGATCAGTCAGGACCTCACTTACTCGTCTCTAAAAAGATCAGATGAGATTCTGAAAAATCCTGAAAACTGCTCCCCCACATGAAACAATTTTCAGTCTGAATTTATAATCGTGTAACGAAAATAATTCCACCCTTGTTACTGCTCAACCTATGTGAACAAGCTCGTCAGCACAGTTTGGTTCACTATAGTTGTGCACTACTTTGCATCAGTGACTGGGGAAGGGGTGAAGAGTTCTTGTCTGTGGAGCAGCCGAGGCCCGTGCAGGTAAGAGTGGTGGGGGGGATTTCGACAGACTATGGCGAGGAAAAATTAAATAAATAATTGATTTTCCCTCGCTGTCGTCTATCGAAATCCCGCCCCACCTCTCTTACCTGCACGGGCAGCGGCTGCTGTGGAGCTTTACAAATGTATCACAGGTGGGAGCTTAGGTAATCTTAGTGAAGCTGATTTGTGGGGGAGGACTTCTTTGTCACTTTGAGAAATAAGGTGGAAGGATAAAAAAATGCAGTTCTGCGATCCCTGGGTGTTCCCTTGTCCTGGAAACTTCACGTCTTTTTGCCTTTTGGCTACAGATTCTGTGGCCCCTGATCACAAGGAACCCCTCAAACTGAAAATGACTGCTCCTCAGCAGCACCTTTTAGGTGTACCCTGAGTGATGAAATGCACCACTTCATCCTCCCCCACCTCCGTAGTCTAAAGGAGGAAGTATCCCCTACTAGCCCATTTTGTGCAAACCTCAACTTGTGGCAGCAGATCTACAGTATTTGAGGTGATAGTTGACCCGGGGGAACTGTTTGTTGGCAGTAATTTGTGAATTATTCCAAAATGTTGGGACCTTTGGGTCTCACTTCATTTGGTTTACTCTTTGTGTCTTAAAATGTTAGCAAAGTTTATGAACAGCAGCTTTGCAATGGACTGAACGCGTGTGCATTGCGAATGCTTTAATATCAGAATTAACCACAACTATTTTCAAACATTTAATTTATGAGAAACTCAGTAACAGGATGGAGCACAAGTGCTGACCACAAAGAATAACCCCACACCCCTTTCTAGTTATTTATTTACGAGGGTTCCCTGGAGATAATACACAAGGACACCATAACACCTAGAGTGTGTACCTCGAAATCTCCACATATGAAGTGATAGGTACATTGCACTCTGGGGGACGACTATACCACAATCTTTCCTCTAAGGAGGCAAACTGTGTACCAGCCAGATTGTATGCAAGCTTTCAATCACAAGGATGCACTGACTTTGGTAGGCAGTGGGTTGTTGCCCAAGTGTGTGAACTTAGACATATTGACGTTGGAGTTTCATTTCAGCTTGTAGAGCAAGTTTTTGGCTTGGACCACCAAGGCCTTGCTCCTAATGGGACTTCCAGAACGTTTGGGGAGAGGATGTTGACTTGTGTGTTGGGAAACCAGGTTTGAACCTCTGCGTCGGCTCAGAATTTTGTGAATCTGGGCAAATTATTTCATCTCACTGTCCCTACCAAAAATGAATTTGTCCTTTGGTAACGTACCTGGTGCTCATGTAAAGTGCTCCAATAACTTTGGGTTGTGTTTGTGCTAAATAAATCTGCATCAGAAAACAAATATGTGGAACCCAAAGCGTCTTTTTACTCCTTGCTTTGGGCAGTACGGATCTGAACAAGTGCTGAGTAAAGTAATGAAGTAACAGTCAATTTTGGTAGGACAACACACTAAATGCAATAGTACTCTACCAGGTATCCACAGCCAACTTGATTAACCTAGTCATGGCCGGTAAAATTGTAAAGAAACACCAACATGCACCCTATACAAAGTGTCCTAGGAAGAATGGAGAGACTCTTGGTGCATAGATATCATGACTGTATAAGAACAACAGGAGTAAAACCCATAAACCACGTTGGGATGGGTGTGGAGTATAAAGAACAACACTTTCCAACAGGTATCAGTTAAAGGCAGTTAAATGGTGTATGCAGTCAGCATTACATGAACAAGAAACAAGGAGGCTCATATGGTTTAAAAGCTTGTTATTCACCAATTCAAAGGAGGGTGTTTCACATGGAAATGCAGTTAAACAGCACTGTACAGAAAGAATCATGTGACAACCCGAAGGCACTTGGTGAATGGTGATATTTACAATTGGTGAAAGGTGAAGATGCAAGTGCTGAACGTGAACAGCGTGAATGGCACAAAGTGACAAAGAAATTATACAGTGATGGCTCCGCAGGATTAAGTTATAGTCACTTAAATCATGGAACAAACAATTTTACAGGAGCCAAAAACGTTAAATGCGCCATAAAATAGCGCTGTGATGTCGACGGCCTTTCGATCCCCTTGAGTCGGGATCGTCATCAGGATGGGGTTGTTGAATTACGAGCAGTGCTGTGGGGAGAAAGGTCGAATCAAACAGGGAAAAGGAAAGGCAACAAGATTGGTGCTGGGGTGCCAATGGGGGCGGGGGGATGGGGGGGTTGAGGCGGGGGGGGAAGGGAGGGTGGAAGGAGCCGTGGTGCGAAGGCCGGAGCACGCATGCAAGACGGAGAAGAGTTAGTTGCAGGGAGGTGTCAGGAGAGTGGGGGAAGTGGACAGTGCCAGAGGAGGTGGAAGGGGGTGTGGGGGCCAATCATTTGGTGATTAAGTGGGTGACCAATCGCGCATCGGGGTAGTGAAAATTCGAGTGCTGTGGTGGGTGAAGCGTAACTAGGGGATAGGCGGCGAAGTACAGGGGAATCGCTAGCATGGTGTTGGAAGGGGGTGGTACCGCGTGTGAGCGATGTTACAAAAGGGCGTGCAGGGGTAAGTCTCTAAGTATGGTAGTTGTGAACTACTGTGATAAAGGGGAAAAAACCCTGTGGGTGGGGACGATATGAGGCAAGGTGCTGTAACATACTTGTGCACGCAATAACAATCGCGTGGTCTCAGGATACCCTGGCGGAGGCAGCGGGTGCGGCGTCAATGAGAAAAGAACATGAACCGTCATGACCCGTAATGGGCACGATCAAGTCACAGGCTCCTATCTAAAGTAATAAATTACCTGCAGTTGTTTGGCGTCGCCAAGGGCAGTTACGGCGTGGCAGCGCCTATGGAAAGGAAAAAGCCGCTAGTTAGAGCTAAACAAGATCGCAGGTGGCGGGGTGGGTGAAAGGGTGAACACATGCACGGAGCGGCCGCCCAGAGGGAGCGGTGGCTGGCGCGCTCCATGGCTGGCGTGCTCCGAGGCTCCATAGTGTGTCATACCTGAGTGAATCAAGGCGGCTGGCAGCGATGAGGGCTCAGGCAGTACGGGCGGCTGGCGGTGAATCCAAGCTGCTCCGTGAACCCGGAAGGGTTCTAACATTGTATATACAACGTGAACTAACTCTTCTCCGTCTTTCATGCGTGCTCCGGCCTTCGCGCACCAGCTCCTTCCACCCTGCCTCCCCCCCCCCTCAACCCCCCATCCGCCGCCCCCATTGTCACCCCAGTACCAATCTTGTTGCCCTTCCTTTTCCCTGTTTGATTTGACCTTTCTCCCCACAGCACTGCTTGTAATTCGACAACCCTGTCCTGATGACGATCCCGACTCAAGGGGATCGAAACGCCGTCGACATCACAGCGCTATTTTATGGCGCATTTAACGTTTTTGGCTCCTGTAAAATTGTTTGTTCCATGATTTAAGCGACTATAACTTAATACTGCGGAGCCATCACTGTATAATTTCTTTGTCACTTTGTGCCATTCACGCTGTTCACGTTCAGCACTTGCATCTTCACCTTTCACCAATTGTAAATATCACCATTCACCAAGTGCCTTCGGGTTGTCACATGATTCTTTCTGTACAGTGCTGTTTAACTGCATTTCCATGTGAAACACCCTCCTTTGAATTGGTGAATAACAAGCTTTTAAACCATATGAGCCTCCTTGTTTCTTGTTCATGTAATGCTGACTGCATACATCATTTAACTGCCTTTAACTGATACCTGTTGGGAATTGTTGTTCTTTATAGATCTCATGACTGAGCGCGTGTTTGCCGTCGGCGGCTTTGTCAAAGGAGAGAGACTTGCCATGCTTCCTGAGTTTGTTCATCCGGATCACTAAACAACCACAAGCTTCCATGCTCATTGTTGAGGCTAAGAGAGACCATGGGTGTGACAGACTACTGCGTGATGGCACCAAGGTGACAGGCCGCATGGGAGTCCATGGGCACCACGTACGTGAGGAATCACAGAAGGAGGATGTAAACACCCAGCAGATAAAATAGTAATAGGGAAAAAATCATAGTTACCAATAGGAATTAGCAATTGTCCCCTGACTTAGATGATCTTTGTACATAGGACTAATTGAGTAAAGAGGAAAGAAGCTTAGCCACACCCCATTAACACTTCCTCCCTACATAAGTCACAAAAGGATATGGGGAATTTCCATGGTACATAGCCAGGATGACTACTGCTCACTCCTTTTCAGGTTTTCAGACAAGGGGTGAGCCTGGGGGGGCATGAGAGAAGACCGGGATGCGGGGAAATAGAGAAGAGTACAGAAATGAAAAAGTGAACCAGTCGGGGTAAAATAGATGATCTAGTCATGGAAAGTAGGTTCGGAAAGTGTTACCAGGCTCTGCTACAGCCCCTTAGTTTTCAGGATTGTGAAGAAGGAAGACCCTGCAATCACACAGAAACAAGGTCCTTTGTAAGCAGAGAAAGGATATTCTGATGAGAGACCAAAGGGAAAAACAAATATTAAAGGCTAAAAATAACTATTGGTCATCCTGGAATACAAGATGAGAAGCACCAATGAGCCAAAGGAAGTCCTGATGGACGACTTACCTAAAGACATTGTAGGAACATATTTGAATGTATGAAGGGTGACACATTAAGACATGGCTCCCGAGGCAAAAGACTATAGAAAATGTCATAAGTGTTGACCGGGATAAAGACAGTACATTGCAGAGCAATACGCTCTGGAAAAGACAAGGGACTGAGAAGAAAGACATTGTTATTTTCATTTGCAGGCCTATGACATGCCTGATGGACAGCAAAATAAATCTTCCTGAGAGCGAAAAAAGAGTGGTGTCTTCAGAGATTACGGTAGAACCTAAAAAATGTCAGTTTAATATCAGTTGTATTAAATTACCCTAGCATTATTGACAGTGCAAGAACCAACACTTGAATTGTATTGTCAGTGCCCTATAAATATCATCCAGATTCAATCAGAGGCTCAAGTCAGCATTGCAAAACTTTTTCAAAATGTCATGTAGCCCAAAAATTAAAATGATAAATAGGTAGCAAAAACGACACCAGAAACTCTTCATGAGCCATAGCAATACTACAAAAAGATTTTTGGCGCAGCAGACCTAGGTGGATTATTACAAATCCTATGGTATATTCGCCAAGTGCATGATAGAAATTATATTCAAAAGGGAATGCGACACTATATGCAGGATTACACAATCATGAGGCAAGCAGGGAGACTTTGCAGAGGATGCCATCTTACTCTGGCTGAAATTAAGCTTCCTCCCAACGTGGTGTCACCCCCAACATACACAGAAGGCCAGTTTTGTTGTTATTTCCATGGTGCCACTTGTAATATTTAATAACCCTAGGATAATTCGGTGCCAGTTCACATTCCAGCATATTTTATAGTCATACTATTACCTCCATGAAAGGTTGCATGATTGATGAACATTGTATACATTATTTTACCCTTCTCTTGCATCACTACATGCTCATTGACATTGTATGTTGACCCACTCATAGTTTGCTTCCAGTTGACTCTATGTTAGGCCTTCACCATCGCAAAGCGCTCTCATGTAAAAATCGATTTAAAACTGCAAATGATTTAAGGTTTTAAGTGCTCTCTTCTTCGAAATTGTAGGGTCATACAAAAGCTCTACTTCAGCAATTTGAAGGTTTTTGGAAGTTAGGCTGCATGAGGTTGTGGTATCAATCAATCAGGAGTTTGTTAAATCGCGACTACTCACCCGTAAGGGTCTCAAGGTGCTAGGGGGGGGGGGGGGGGTGCAGGTTCCATTCCATCAAGGAGGGAGTCTGTCGAAGAGCCAGGTTTTGAGGTTTCTTGCGAAGATGGGGAGCGATGTTGTCTGAGGTGGAGCGGAAGGGCGTTCCATGCTTTGGCCGCAAGGAAGGAGAAGGAGTGGCCTCCCGATCTGGTCTTTCTGGTGCGGGGGACCACGGCGTAGGAAAGCTGGGCTGATCGTAGGGTCCTTTGGGGTGCGTGGAATTTAATTCGGCTGTTCAGGTATGCTGGTTCGGTGCCGTGGAGGGCCTTGTGTGCGTGGGTGAGCATCTTAAAGGTGATTCTCGCCTCGACGGGGAGCCAGTGGAGTGTGCGCAGGTGCTGGGAGATGTGGCAGTGTTTTGGCAGGTTGAGGTCCAGTCTTGCGGCGGCGTTCTGGATGTTCTGTAGCTTGCGGATGAGGTTTTTGTTTATTCCGGCGTAGAGTGCGTTGCCGTAGTCGAGTCTGCTGGTGACCAGGGCGTGAGTGACTGTCTTTCGGTGTTCGAGGGGGATCCATTTGAAGGTCTTACGAAGGAGGCGGAGGGTGAGGAAGTAGGAAGATGAGACAGAGTTGATCTGGCGGTCCATTTTGAGCTCGGAGTCCAGGATGATTCCCAGGTTGCGTGCGTGGTCTGTGGGGGTTGGCGGGTTTCCGAGGGCGGTGGGCCACCAGGTGTCGCTCCAGGCGTCGGGGTTTGGGCCCATGATGAGTACTTCTGTTTTGTTGGTGTTTAGTTGAAGGCAGCTGTTTTTCATCCATTTGGCGACGGCTTCCATGCCTTCTCGAAAGTTGCGTCTGGCGGTGTTGGGCTCGTTGGATAGGGAGAGGATGAGCTGGGTGTCGTCTGCTGCTCTCAGTAATCAAGATTAGCAAATGCCAACACAAGGGAATCCCTGTTCCCAAATTAACATATCAAGACATACAGGGGACTGATCATATGGATGTCACTGATAAAGGCAATGGGCCCCTCAAAACTCCAGTCTCTGCTTTCTTTAAAAACTATAGCTGACACTTCTAAACTGCCCCTTTATCCATAAGGGAGATTCATGAGTACAGCCTGGAGTTATCGAGCCGTTCCAGGACTTTCCCCCGCATGGGAGATTTCGCACAAGAGAACTCATCTCCCTCGGAGTACCTTTCTTGGATATGATCTCATCCTGCTCTGAAAAGAGAAAAAGGCGACACGAAGACCCAAAGCTCTGGTGCCTGTCCATCTAAGACAAAACAAAGGCATTATCTGAAATGATGCCAAGGTGCTCCCTGCACTGGACGCCGCGTTCTTATATTTATTTATTTATTGGGACATTTGTAGAGCGCTGCGTTACGCACACCGGCGTGTCCACACGCTAAAAGAGGGAGAGGCAGCGAGCAGGGAACACAAAAGCAGAGCGGAGATTATTTTGTGTAGAGGAATGTTTTCAATCTCGCTCGGAACCTGGCTTCCTCCGGTTCCAAGCGCAGGTCCACTGGTAGTTTGTTCCATTTATTAGCCGCTAAGCATCTGAAGGACCTGCCTCCCATGCGGGCTTTCTTAACTCTAGGGATCTTAAGAAGACCGCCCCCTGCAGATCTGAGCGCTCGTGTTGGTTGATACACTTCGATCAGTTTATTCAGAGGGTCGGGCGCCCTGCCATTCAAGATTCGATGACAGGTGCAGAGGGCTTTGTATTCCACTCTTCTCCTCACGGGGAGCCAGTGTAACTTCTGGAGGGCCGCCTTGGAAGGCGCCCTTTTGGGCAGCCTGAGAATCAAACGAGCTGCCGCATTCTGCAGCACTTGCAGGCGTGCCATGCTTTTTTCCGGAGCCCCCAGGTACAACAGGTTCCCATAGTCCGACCTAGCTGTCACCAGGGCATGGACCAGGGTTTGACGGGCCCCGATCGGGAGTAAATCAAGGACCTTTCTCAGTTTCTTCAAGATCCCGAAGCAGACTCCTACCACCCGGTTGATCTGGGGGTCAAAGGTAAGACCCGCATCAAACCACACCCCCAGGTTGCGTGCCTCTTGACAGGGGGTCGGGGTTGGTCCAAGACAGGGTGGCCACCATGCCGACGACCAGGCAGACTGGGCTCTCCCCACCACCAGCACCTCTGTCTTGCTGCCATTAAGCTTCAAACAGTTATAGGAGAGTGATATAGGAGTGATGCCTGCTCCTTGAAATGGGTATTGAAGAGACAACCTGCAAAGCACCACATCTTTCTAGGACGTCCAGGCCCGCCTGTGTGACATAATGGTCAGCAAAATGGTCCTCCAAAGCACCCCCCAGCCCCCTTAGGGATGTCATTAAAGGAAGCCGGGATGAACAGTCGCTTGGGATCCATTATAGCGCATTGCACTGCAGAGTAAGGGACGGCTCTCTTGGATTGAGCGGAACAGAAGAGCATAGTCGATGTTCTACTTTTTAATTTCATATGTAAATGTGGCTTTTTTCAGAAACAGTGGAGAGGGAAATAAAATTAAGTATTTTACCAGCTGGTATACTGTCGACAAACAGTATGTCACAGTTAAAAAAAATGAAATTAAAATAACTTTATCACGAAGTACCATCTGCTTCCCTATCTTGTAATCTTTTTGTAGACTCCCAATGTATACAACATGATGTTGATCGGTATTTCACTGACTGTTCATGGCCAAAGAAATATGTTAAACCTCCACTCAGCAATCAACAACCAAGTGGCTTTCTAGAGAAACAATGCCCTAATCCCACAAAACTAAATACTTTGGGCCAGCCACTACAATGACTTTGGGAACTTGAAACAAAGATCTACATACACTTCAGAATGGATGAAGGCACAAAAGGAAAGAAGCAATGAGAAAAGCTGTTTAATATGAGCACAGCACACCTGGTGAGCAGCATAAATGGCACTCAAAGAAATCCAGTGGCTGTCAGAGTAGCTGCAGGGACACCACAGGGGCAGCTCCTTAACATGGGCTTCAGGGCACAGTTCTGCCTCCTGTTAGACACCACATACTACCCTTTGCAACAACTGTTAAGTATTCAAATGGAAAGTGTTCATCAGGACCGGACTGGGAACTGTAATAGGCCCTGGCAATCTGCGGCCAATGAGAAGCCAAACAGCAGCAGGGGCAGTAAACCCACCACAGTCCCAGCTTCTTAAGCACCTGTGCCTCCAGTCTCACCAAAAAAGCTGGGAGAGGGATTGGGAAGAATCTTACCCTTTTCAAACCTGGCCTTGCTGCTCTGTGTGGCTCCTCGCTGGGAATCATGGCCAGCTGATTCCAATTTCTGCCCTGTTACTGCCATAGCGCCTCTGAGTTGTCAGCAAAGGATGCATGATAAGTTAAAATCAAATGATGTTTCTCTGTGCATGTGTGTGTGTGTGATTGCGAGTGAACGAGACTGAATGGCAGCGACTGCGTTTGAGAGTGTCAATTAATGTGAAAGTGAGTAAGACTAGGTTTGAGAAAGTGTATGAATAAGTAAAAGAGAGTGTCCAGGAGTGAGTGAAGGAATGTGAGGTGGTTAGAAGGTGTGAGTGACTTGGTATTAAGAAAGGGAGTGGAAGTGAGTCAGGGGTGAGCCAATCAATGATTCAGTGGGTACAGTTACACTAAGGCCCAGAGTGCGAGTGTGAAAGGGTGAGTGTGTGTAAGTGTTTGTAGGTAAGAGAACTAGTGAGTATGCATGTGCTTGTGTGTAATAGTGAGTTTGAGAGAGAGAGAGAGAGAGAGCGTGTATGTGTGTGTGTGAGAGTGCAAGATAGTGTGTGTGTGTTTAAGAGTGAGTGAAGGGAGAGAGGGAATGTGTGATTGAAAGTAAAAATGAGTATCAGTGACTAAGAGTGTGGTTGATTGTATGTTTTATGATTGTGAATCTGTGGCTGTCCACAGTGTTTTCAATATAGCTCTGGGGTTATGGCAGCATCTAAGGTAACATGCTGCTATTGGCATACTGGAGAAAGTTCTTGGCATAAGGAAAGGCACCAATCGCAAAACGCAGGCCCTAACGTACAAGAAATACTTTTTGACATAGGGGCCACGGCGAAAAAATGCTGATACTTGCATACTGGAATACATTTTTGGCATAGTAGTACCCAAGACAAAATGCTGCCGCGGGGTCATTGGAGGTAATTCCTGGCACAAGGGAGATCACCTAAGGTAAAAGGCAGACCATGAAATACTAGAAGTAATATCTGACACAGGAGGCCACTTATGGCAACACACTGGTGCTGGCCTATTGGAGGCAATTCTTTCCCTCAGAGAGGGCAGACAAGGCTTATTGGGGCTGGGGGGTGGGGGGGGACCATGATAAAATGCTTGCTCTGAAAAATCGAGGTAATGTTTGACATACAAGCCAACCATGGTATATGGTTAGTACAAATTGCAACATTCTATCTTGTATGTAATACTTGTTAGAAGCGGGAACCAACAAAATGCTGGCAGTGGCACAATGAAGATAATTCTTAACCCCTTTGCCGCAGGGCTAATTCCGCCGCGGTGCGGTGGGAGGGGGGCCGCGTGCGGCGCCGCGGTGCTCATGACGAGCTCGGCTCGTCATGCAGCACGGTGGAACTGTGCTGATGACGAGCTGAGCTCGTCATGACCACGCACGTTCCAATGGAACGCCCAGCACAGTAGGGGAAATAATCCTCGGGTGGGCGTTCCATAACGGTTATGACGAGCTCAGCTCATCATCAGCACAGCACCACCGTGCTGCATGACGAACTGAGCTCGTCATGAGCACGCAAGAGGTTAACATTAGAGGAATAAAGGCAAAGTTTGAAAACAATGGGGTATACTCGTAGCAAGTATTAAGCTCCACCACTTTCAAAGATCACCAGCTGCCCCTGTGACATAGGTACACGCGTCCATCTTCTAACGCCCTGATCAAATATTGGTCTAACCATAATATGTTTAGCAACAACATCCCCAGATTACTTGGTTTACTAACTCGTCAAACATATCCTCTACATTCACAGCGGGGCTATTATGACTAGAATTGTGCACTGCGGGAGGTGGTGGGGGTTTGGGGTGGGAGAGGGAGTGCTCCAGACTTTACAGAATGGTAAGATAGAATGCAAGACCTTTAGGGCATGGAAAACAATCTGCCAGTCGACCACAAAACAGCTGTTTATGAGAGTCATTAGGAATCATTTCTAAGCTTTCACTTTAAAAGATTTAGAGAGCTCACATGCCCTAGATACCTTAAAGTGTTACAAATCATTCCATAGAATGTTCCCAAATACGAAGCAGGAGAGAAAATCTGTAAGATCAATGCTAGGGGTAAGGGGGTTAGTACAAAGTTTAATTTATTCTCCTTTATATCTGTTTGTGCTCATACAAGGCAGACTTGACACAATGCTATGCTTCATTGGTGATTCTCGAATATCGGTGGATTGGACCAGAGTGGTGGGAAGGTTAGAGGAGCCGAACATGTTTTGACACAGGCTTATTCGTTTGTATGATATTCAATTTCAAACCACCCAATTGACATTTGTGAGTGTGTCGAGCTGAAACATAAATAATAAGATTCAATAAAAAAGTTTAAAAGAAAAGAAAGCTAAGCATTATTTTTGGTGTACATAGTACTAGAAACAAACCTCCGTGACCGAGAATTGATAGCTTAACGTGTTTTGGTTACTTATTAATTTGTTTTTTGGCACACTAAAAACTCACAAATTCTCTTTTCCTTCTGCTCTTTTCAACGTCTTCAAATCAGTGTATTTTAGCTTGTTTCTCAGCATTTGGATGCTGAATGTCGACTCTTTTCCTAAAATTCAATCCTAAATAGATGGTAATTCCTTTCTTTCCTGCTAATTCTCCGACTACTTTGCTTTCTTCTATTCTCTTTCTCCAACCTAGCTTTCTTTCTCCCCATGGTTCCGCAGCAAGGATTTCCATTTAACACATCTCTTGACTTTGCTCCAAAAATCTCTGCTGTGACTATATCTGGTAACTTTAATCTTTACAATATTCGTCAAAATATTTCTTTTCTGTCCTTTTCTGTTGCAGAACTATTCATACAAACCTTGGGCCGTTCGTGTCTCTTTCACTGTTCTTCACTTTATGCTGGGCTTCCTAAATACTTAATTGACTGAGGACAGGCAATTTAAAATGCCTGCATTCATATTTTCTTTTTTCTGTCCCTCTCCAGCTCGCGCTCACGGTTCTTATGTGGATGTACTTGGCTAGCTACATTTCTACATACAAATTTCGTTATCTGCGCATTGTCCTCACTGACTCCACGCAATCTGGGTAACCTTGTTTCTCTATACAAGACCTCTCATTCATTGTTCCCTGTTTCACAGTATAAAGTTGCTGTAGCCTTCCCTCTTTATGCGTCATCTCAGTTTCATCCGTTTGCACTATTAGCTCCCGATCTATAAAAATGCATTTCCAGTGAATCCAGAAGATCAGCCATTTCATATGCTGTCTTCAAAAAAACTAGCAATGGAAGTCTGGTGCCATCATGCAACGTCGACTGATCCTCGACCATTGTTATTTATTCACGACTGTGTACCATTTTGTATTTCCTGTTAAATACTTTGGACACAATCACTATAACAAGTGAGTAAATTAATAAAACAAGAGTTATCAGTATTTGTAGATATCTTATAAGGTGAGTTATCTAAAATGTACCTTTTCACATCCAGGTATGTCCCCTGCGGTTGCTGTTAAGGTCAACATATGAGACAGACTGACATAGAATGAAAGTTGTTATACTTCCGGCTTTTACAATTGGTTTCTGGATAATCAGAAATTTGATTCCATCACAGGTTCAGAGAAAAACCTAAGTTACTACCTTAGTCACTAGATTATAACTACAGAAATGCTTAAAATGGATTCCCCTGCCAAGTTATTAAAATTTCAGCTAAGAAAAATCTTGCCTCTGGAATCCAAAACGACTACCCAAATATGAAAGGGCATGACATTTTTATAAACTAGAAAATATACACAATTCCAAGAAGAGGGTCATGGGTGCTGCAATTTTTTTGAAGTTGTATGAATAATTTGTGGTTTCCGAGTCAAGGTCCTTCCATCCCCAGGACAAAATATACCTCAAACAACTTGCATCTCTCTTTGTGTATTTAAACATGTGTTATGGTCATCCAAGGACGACTTCCGGTGAGAGCCTTCATGCAGGCATGAGGACTCAACCAATACGAGTCCTGTCCGAAAGGGCGCACCACGGACAAGACGACATAACATCTCTTCTGGGAGTGCACTTATGCACAGGACCTGCTGAAGGCCCCAAGCACGGAGCTTAGGGCCTGGATACCTACGCCCTACATCACTGTGGACTCTGTGATGTATGGCTTGTTTCCAGGGACACGCACACTGAGCAAACTCCAGGACTGCTGGAGACTCCTGTTCTGTTTTAAAGATGTTCTTTTGTTTTCCACAAACTGCCTGGTAGTAGGGAAGAAGGAGACATCGACCCTGGTGTGCCGTAAAATGATCCACAGCCTCCTGCACGACTACGCAGCACTGGACAAACCAGATGAAGACAGCGACGGCGAAACCTGAGGACCCAAAGGGGTCCCCTTGTACCCTTACACGGGGGGCCTGGAAGTCTCAGGCAACAAGGAAGATAACGACAGCTGAGGACCCAAAAGGGTCCCCCTGCCCTAACCTGTTTTGTCCTTTTTTTCCCTTGCCCAGGAACCAGTCGTTGACAGGGGAGAGGGGAAAGCAGATGAAGACATGTGGAGTAAATGCAGTTATTTACTGTATGTATTTGCCTAACATGAACTTTTTCCTTCACAGGTAAAAGGTCAATGGGATAGCTTGTGCACTTGTCATCAAGTTTGTTACCAACGACTTACGATTAAAATAGGGCTTTGTGGAAAGTGAGGACTGCTGTATCTGAACCAGAAACGAGGCCCTATCAATGGTTTAGGGAACATTTTTTATTTTATTAATATTTATGTTTTTTTGAAAATTGTAAAAACTACAAATTTCAAAGGTTAATTAAAGTCATAAACGTGGAGTTATTTGACACAACTTGAAATGTTTGATAATATTGAATTAGTTCAAGAGCTTGTTTTGCATTTTTTTATAATTTGCACATAGTTTGTGTAATAGCTATTTACTTAAAGTAAAAAGAACTGCTGGACAGCAATTTATTATGTGCAGCATGTTACACTCCCAATCAACTGCATCCAAACAAAACCCTTATATCCCCAGCCTGCTCCGAAGCTCCCCTGACCACCCTCCATGTTTTTATTTTGCTTTACTTAATTCAGGGCACAGTAACTAGAAAATGCTACTGGACCACTTGCTTTATTTTTAAGTGCTCCTGCACGCTTTCATTGATTTTCTATTTCCTGTTCCAACAAGCCAAGCTGTCAGAATGGTAAAGTAAAAAATGCCTGACAGTAGATCACAACACTTGTGTGTGCGGATGCGACATGACACATACGCTTTGGTGCATGCATATTCCACATGCATGCACACATGGAAGCCATCATGGAATGAACTAGAAGACCGCCTCTGTGGGCATACATGATTTGCGACTCATGTGAATGACTGCATTGTGGGGTGGCCCCGACCGCTAGAGGCGAAACCTATTGACTTCGACAATACTTGTTAAGTATTATCTTTAAAATGGAAGAAGAGTTTTTATCCAATAAGATCACACAGATTAACAATGGAACACAATTACAGAGCTGTGATGGTGAGCTAGATAGAATCACAGTCTCTAAAAGATAATAGTGTTCTTAACAAGGTATTTAGTGGCATTACTTAAACATATGACATAATAATATAGGGGCCATAGGCTTGTTCACAAGGGTATCTACATGTAATACAATAGAAATAGGAGTAATGGCGACTAGTTACTATCTCATCAAAAGACAAGGGTACTGTTAAGACTCCCTCAACAAAAATACAAAGAAAGCCAGTGGCAAACCTAGTTTTCACAACTTCCATCACTCTTGGGGATGGCATTATGCAGCTGTGAAGGTATACTGGAGTGAATGGACACATCTAAGTGCATACACACTAGTCTCATGGGATCTATACTATTAAATTGAATAATATGTTTCTTGCTTACTGAGGCCTAAATTATGAGTGCTCAGGATTAACCAATGTAATTATCCCACCCTCAAATTACAGTTACCTGTACCTTCAGGGGAAGTAACAGGGACACAAGCTTTTGGGCAAAACATGTAGTTATCGATGTTTCCACTCCAAACTTGGAATTCCAAGGGCCTGGTAACTGTTGCTACTGGGCACCACAGAATACACAGGCTACTTGTAATGAGGGCCTTGGAAGCTGCTATGGTAACTCATTGCGTGGATGGCTGGTCTGCAGAAATAGCTGCACAATGATGCCCTGGCTTGTGGGTATGAGGACAAGGGAATATAACTTTCCATCCTAGGCCTAGCTCCTACATGCACTCCAACAAATATCAGCTATACTGCACCCACTACCATATGATCTACCTCTACAGTTAGAGCACCCAACTTTCAAAGCAGGTGTCACAAAGTCGCTAGATTAATCGGTGCCTAAGACGTGATTTGCCCACTTGTCTCTCAGCTCAACTGTGTCTGAAAGTAGAATCAATCACATTGAAAGTTGTGCTTGAAGTCCTTCTGTGTAACACCCTGATTTAAATTCTTACATGCGTGGTTGCACTCTTACCTATACTTATTGACCTCTCTGAGGTGGCATCAGGAACACTCATTCCTCAATCAGGCCAAGCCAATCCTCACTCAGGAGATTTTCCAAGGCGTTCCATCTCATCATGGCTGCACAGTGAGTTACAGGTGCTTCTATTACCAAACTCAATGACACATATGATTTGGAACGGTTTCTCTACTTCTGCCTACGCGCTCCCAGCCTGAAGGTCTATGTTATTGTTTTAAACATGAATATTTGAGCTCCTTCAGCCAGTGACTCCAGGGATTTATTTGTCTGCCTAAATTAAGATTTCGAAACCTGACTTCTGAAATTCTTATTGCTGTGACTTGAGCTTGTGTTCCTGTAACCTGCTCAGCAGTCTACCTTTGGTATTCGCCTCAATGGGGTGAAGGCTTGTGAAATATGCAGTCTTTTACCTTTTACGATATGAAGATCAAGGTCACCAAAGTCCCCACTAATTAATGTTTCCAGACCTTCCTAGGTTGACAGTGCATTTGTCCAAATGATTCGGGACTGCTGCCACTAGTATCTACTTCTCAGGTTGCCAATAACTACAGGTGAAAGATCCTAGCTGCCTGTCTGCGACGCAAGTGGTAAGCCTCCCTGCGAAGCCCGGTGACTTGATGAGCTTGTGGGATCCCCAGCCCATGTAGGACAGAAGGCATAATTGACAGGCCTGGTCTACTCTGGGTCTACCAGGTGAGCCTGTATGACGGGCCCACTGCTCGTGCTGCCCCAGTTTTACTCCTGAGACTTCCACTCGGGACAAGCGGGTCGGACCGAAACAGTGAGCCGTGGTTGGGGAGAAACCGGGCAGAGTCTGGAAGCCACCCAAACAGTTTGCAGTACAGGGAGAAAGAGCAGAGTCCTTGAGGGAATGGATACCCGGATGCTCGCGCTGCCCCATCTTACAGTTACTGTTTAGTGGCAAGCGGGTCGGGCCAATCTTGCAAAGGAGAACCCCCAGTGGCTATGTCTCCTGTGTGGCGATCGGGCAGCCTTGCCCGCCGATGGTCTGACAGCTATGGGCAAAGACAAAAGCCCTACATCTCAGGCCAAATAAAAAATTGACAGATTCAACACTCCTCTGGCTCCAGAGGGGAGGGTTCAACGGACATAACCCGGGGGCACCCCACAATGGAATCAACAGACAATGGAGCCATCCTGCAGGCCATCTATGCCTCGAAGTAAGCAATGGAAACGAGAACTGGAAAAGTGACAATAGATATCACCCCACTCAGACAGGCCCCCACAACTTCACCAATCGGGTCACAGAAGCCAAAAGTGAAGTCTTTATCCTGGAAGACAAAGTATCCGCCTTCAAGGCAAAAACTGACCCTCTCTGCGATACAATTAGAGGTCAGATCAAATGATGCTGAAAACAAAGCTTGGTGGAATAACCTCCGCTTTGTGGGATTTCCAGACGGCATGGAAGGTATAGACCCTGAGAAGTTCTTGGAAACTTGGCTCAGATCCTGGGTCTTGGCAGATGTCCTCTCTCCCTGGTTTGTTCTGGACCCACATCATGATCTTTCCTGACTACTTGAGACTGTCGCAGCTGAAACGGAAATCATTTGACAAGGTTAAACAAAAGCTGAGAGCAATGAACATCAAAAGTATGCTAATGCTCCTCACCACCTTGAACGTAATCCATGATTCACATGCCCGCTTCTTCAGCACTCCAGAGGAGGCCTGGGACTGGGAAGCAGAGCGGAGGAATCCTACCTGATAGGACAAAGTGGAGAAGAAGCTATGAGAGGCCTCAGATTGGGTGAGGACAGGGTTGGCCTGCGGGCGTATCATGTCCCGAGGATTCCCAGAATCCTCTGGGACTGAGATTGACCTACAGAGGTACGAGGTAGATGACTGGTCTGCTGAATAACTTTCCCAGGAGCTCACGATGGACCATTCAGGACAGTCCCTGGCTGACCTTCCCTCGGGCGGTCCCGTGGGTGTCGCGGCAGACGTGAAATAGACCCCTGCTCTGCTCCGTGCTTCGCTTGGCCCGGGATCTTCTGACTGGCACTCTGCTTCTGGACCTTTGTCCTTGGGCATGGGCCATAGGCACCACTCTTCACCCTGCCATAACAGGAGGTTCTCGATCAAATCTATGTAATATAAAAGGTATGCAGTTCCTGAGGGGAGGGAAGGGAGTGAGCATCTATGTTGGAGAAACAGACAGCATATCAGGGGATCCGATTGCTCAGAAGTAAGAGCCCTTACATACCTGTGTTGGTGTCATGCTTCATCATTGGGCAGCTCTTCATTTAGCCGGTGCTGCAATACCTAATGGGCCCCTGAATGAGTGGCTGAATGTTGAAGTAATGGTCCTATCCAGCTCATAAAATAGTGTGTGTGTAGGTGGACCTACAAACACACAATTTTATGAGCTGGCTAGGACAACTACTTCCACATTCAGCCACCCATTGCCATTTAATCATATGACATTTAATTGGGTATCTCTTAGCTATTTTTTAAAACAAAAATTCACATCTCACCAATCTACACATAGAGCACCTACACCCTACATAAGCATCTCTTGCTCAAAAGTCCTCTGGCAAAGAGCCCCCTCAAGGGGCTTGTTGGGCATTGCAATGGACGTCTGGTTGTGCCAGACCAGGACAAAGTAGCAAGTTCAGGCCCAGTAGTATCATTCAATTTATACACTGTGGATACATGTCGTTCCACTTTACTAGGGATTTATAAGTAAATTAAACATGCCAGTTTGGGATAAGCCAGTGTTAGCAAGTTTTAAGCAGACAGCACACGCACGTTTGCACTGCTTAGCAGTGGTGAATTGTACAGAGTCCTAGGGCCAGCAAAAATGATGATAGCAAAAACAGGTCTGAAGGCAAAAAGTTAGGGGGAAACCACACCAAATATGCCAGGTTTAACTTGTACCATTATATCTAAATATATACATTTTACTTTTAAGTAATTCTTGCTACAATCCACAGTGTTCTCAATAACACACGTTACGTTTACCCTAGTTAATCACAATGCATTACTGAGGATGGCAAGATGAGCAGGCAAGGTGACTATCAGGAATCAAAACTGTAATCTGCAAGTCAAGCTCACATGTCTCATCAGCGAGAACGTGCCCCCACAGAGCTGCCCTGGCGCCTACTTTATTTGATGGAAAAGTAAAACACATGCCAATAATCATTTAGCTTCCAATGGTGGGGTTTCATGGGCTCTAATCCAAGCAAGGTACAGGTCCTACGCTTTGAAAGCAAAGAGTGATCACAACTGGGCTGCAGGGTACTGCTGCCATTACACCTGCTGTACAAATGTCAGCCAGGCACCATTATATTTATGCCAATCAAATTGTCCATCATACAAGAAATGGTAAAAGCACAGTATAGAGTATTACAGAATAGCAATTTATCTGATAGTAATGGGCAGTTAAACTGACATTCGCCCTACATAGCACACACCACCATAAAAGGCAAAGGTAATATCCAATTCCAGTAATGTGCGTTATGTCGGGATAGTGCAATCTTTGTTCTAACCTTTAATAGCAGATAGCCGGGTACAGAATCTGAATATTTTTTAAGCTTTACTTGACAACCATTCCAGAGGCTTTACATGGATTGAAAACACGGACTGGTAATTAAGCGAAGTCTAACGTGAACTTTGCTGACAGATTTCTTGCATAGAACTGCTGCAGGAAAACAACTTAAATTACACACTAGATTCGAAACGATTCCACCCGCACAGCAGCAGTGACAGGGGTGCAGAGCACCTTCTGAATACAAGCTGCAGCTCCCGTCTGTTTTGTGGCCTGAACTCAGCCACAACGAATGCAATCAAAAGCAAGTAGACGTAAAAGACAATTTAAAAAATGAACGTACACATATTAGATGATTCAGAAAAGGGGGTGGTGATGGACAGAGTATCTGAATTAAGCAGAACACTCCTACCCAGTCCAAAGATCAGAGCTTGATCCATCACCGTTTTTTAGCTCACTGCACCATCCCAGCTCAGAACCTGGCTACATGCAAATTAGTCTGTCCCTGGCCCAGTGCATCATGGGAACAGGGCAGACCAAACTACCAAGCCAATTCTTATACTGGGAAGGAAACAAGCTTCCGGGGACCGGTTTCTGGCATTTCAGCCGTCTTCGGCCCGGCTTGCTTGAATCCTGATGGTGCAGTGTGCAAGGGACTCACATCTGAGTATACCCTTCCACGGTGATGGATCAAGCCCTGATCTTTGGACTGGGTAAGAGTGGTCTGCTTCATTCAGACACTCTGTTCATCACCACCCCCCCCCCTTTTCTGAATCGTTTTTGGCCACTATAGGTGTGGCAGGGTATACTCAGACATGAGTCCCTTTCTCACTGCACCATCAGGATTCAAGCAAGCCGGGCCGAAGAAGGCTGAAATGCCAGAAACCGGTCCCCGGTAGCTTGTCTCCTTTCTGGTGAAGAATTGGCTTGGTAGTTTAGTCTGCCCTGTTCCCATGATGCACTGGGCCAGGGACAGACTGATTTGCATATAGCCAGGTTCTGAGCTGGGATGGTGCAGTGAGATAAATAACGGTGATGGATCAAGCCCTGATCTTTGGACTGGGTAAGAGTGGTCTGCTTAATTCAGACACTCTGTTCATCACCACCCCCTTTTCTGAATCGTTTTTGGCCACTATAGGTGTGGCAGGGTATACTCAGACATGAGTCCCTTTCTCACTGCACCATCAGGATTCAAGCAAGCCGGGCCGAAGAAGGCTGAAATGCCAGAAACCGGTCCCCGGTAGCTTGTCTCCTTTCTGGTGAAGAATTGGCTTGGTAGTTTAGTCTGCTCTGTTCCCATGATGCACTGGGCCAGGGACAGACTGATTTGCATATAGCCAGGTTCTGAGCTGGGATGGTGCAGTGAGATAAATAACGGTGATGGATCAAGCCCTGATCTTTGGACTGGGTAAGAGTGGTCTGCTTAATTCAGACACTCTGTTCATCACCACCCCCTTTTCTGAATCGTTTTTGGCCACTATAGGTGTGGCAGGGTACACTCAGACATAAGTCCCTTTCTCACTGCACCATCAGGATTCAAGCAAGCCGGGCCGAAGAAGGCTGAAATGCCAGAAACCGGTCCCCGGTAGCTTGTCTCCTTTCTGGTGAAGAATTGGCTTGGTAGTTTAGTCTGCCCTGTTCCCATGATGCACTGGGCCAGGGACAGACTGATTTGCATATAGCCACGTTCTGAGCTGGGATGGTGCAGTGAGATAAATAACGGTGATGGATCAAGCCCTGATCTTTGGACTGGGTAAGAGTGGTCTGCTTAATTCAGACACTCTGTTCATCACCACCCCCTTTTCTGAATCGTTTTTGGCCACTATAGGTGTGGCAGGGTATACTCAGACATGAGTCCCTTTCTCACTGCACCATCAGGATTCAAGCAAGCCGGGCCGAAGAAGGCTGAAATGCCAGAAACCAGTCCCCGGTAGCTTGTCTCCTTTCTGGTGAAGAATTGGCTTGGTAGTTTAGTCTGCCCTGTTCCCATGATGCACTGGGCCAGGGACAGACTGATTTGCATATAGCCAGGTTCTGAGCTGGGATGGCGCAGTGAGATAAATAACGGTGATGGATCAAGCCCTGATCTTTGGACTGGGTAAGAGTGGTCTGCTTAATTCAGACACTCTGTTCATCACCACCCCCTTTTCTGAATCGTTTTTGGCCACTATAGGTGTGGCAGGGTATACTCAGACATGAGTCCCTTTCTCACTGCACCATCAGGATTCAAGCAAGCCGGGCCGAAGAAGGCTGAAATGCCAGAAACCGGTCCCCGGCAGCTTGTCTCCTTTCTGGTGAAGAATTGGCTTGGTAGTTTAGTCTGCCCTGTTCCCATGATGCACTGGGCCAGGGACAGACTGATTTGCATATAGCCAGGTTCTGAGCTGGGATGGTGCAGTGAGATAAATAACGGTGATGGATCAAGCCCTGATCTTTGGACTGGGTAAGAGTGGTCTGCTTAATTCAGACACTCTGTTCATCACCACCCCCTTTTCTGAATCGTACACATCTTAGAGGCATGAACAGACTTCAACACCACACAGAGGTTTAGCCGGGATATGGCCCTTATGTACAAAGACCTTTCCCCATTCATTCCGTACATGTAAAACCCTTTGATACACCAGGCCCTTAGTTACCCTTTGAGCGAGTCATAAACTTGGCTAGACTAGTTGCAATGTCCAGATCAGACACCATGACACTAGGGTTTAAGCTCGGAATGCGGTGGTGCCAACTCTAAATCTGTTCTCAAAGCTTTAAACCCTAAGAATTCTAGAGTGAATTCCTCAAAGGTCTGATGGCCATCGCTTTATGAGGTTGGTAGAAGCTAAATGACTGATCTATATGTCCCGTAAAGGTCAGGTTTCAAGTCATTTGTAGTCTCGTTTGCACTGATTAAAATAAGTAATTGCGGTACAAAAGGGGGTGGTGATGGACGGAGCTTCTGAATCAATCAAACACTCACACCCAGTCAAAAGATCTGGGTTTAAACCATCACCGTTCTTTAGCCCACTCTGCCACCCCAGTTCAGACATATTTCGAGGACCGGTTTCTGGCATTCCAGCCGTCTTCATCCCGGCTTGCTTGAATCCAGTGGCAAAGTGAGCAAGGGACTCACGTCTGAGCATACCCTGCCACATTTATGGCGGCCAAAAGCGGTATACAAAAGGGGGTGGTGATGGACGGAGCAAACTTAATTCACACGACAGGGCTCCCCACTGGACCTCGCTACCTCCAACGCTCTCCTCTTCCTCACAGGGCCCACTGGTCTTGGCACACAGCCAGGAGCTGGTGCTCCAGGCTTTAGGGCAGGTGGTCTTGGTTTCCCTGGGTGATGTCCCCTCATCCAGGTGGGACACTAGAAGGCCTTGGACAAATTCTGGGGTCTCAAACTCCCCTTCCTATAGTCTATTTCCAGACACTAAATGTGATTTAGTGTCTAAGTCCTTGAAGTTTTATGTTAGGGTTCTAATTATTTTGAAGTGTCTACACCTTTGCTCTCTTTTCCTCTTAAAAAGCCGTCAGTCAAAGCAGGGCTACTTCAAAGCTGATAGTCACACAACATAGGCCAGGGTTGTGACTAAAGTTCACACCTGGATGTCAGCAATAGTGATATGTGCATAAAAAGGTTGGCCCAGGGCCCCATCCCTTCTCTTTATGATTCTCTTATCAGCACCACCTCTTTTCTGAGATGTGCCAATGGCCCCTTCCATGTGATCACTCGTTGAATAAAAGGGCACCCTTTGAAGTGCACAGGGGAAGCCTGACTCGCCCCTCTACAATGTGTCCCAATTAGCTTACAGGAATGCAGCGATACACAAATCTGTCTAGGGAGATTTCTCTACCTTCACTCCATGTTTCACCATGCAGGCTTGGGTCTTCCAAAATGGAACCCAGGCCCTCAGTGCATTGTACCATCAACAGCACACATAAACTTAGTTCATGTGTACAGCATACACTCGCTGCCCAATATTGCATCCTCCTTGTACTGTACCTCTGATAAGCACACAAGCCTCCAGCACATGCATTTACCATACACACACTGCACAGCACTACATCCTCCATGTACTGTTACACTCCTAGGCAAACATTCACCCAGCACATACATTTAACATGCACGCACTGCACAGCACTACATCCTCCATGTATTGTTCCACTGCTAGGCACACATACTCCCAGTACCTGCACTTACCATGCAAGCACTGCTGCTCAGTATTGCATTATCCCTGTATTGTACCCTTCCTGGGCATAAATACACCAAGCACAGATTCACCACTCCTGCACTGTGCGGAACTTCATAACAGCTCGATGTAGGCTAAGGGTGAGTTAAGCACACGGCAGCAGAATTTTAAGAAACAAGTGAGCCTGTAGGCCTCACTCCAGTGACACAGGTTAAAAAAAAATCATGTTCACTCTTACTTATCATTACAAGGTATGCTGCCACCCTCACCTTCATGCTACATAACTCCTAGTAAAGTCAGTAGCCTCTCATCACCATGAGATTAGCGCTTTAAGTTCCCCACCCGGTCCAACAAGACTACAATCCATGAAACAGGACTATGGCATGGCATGCTCATATGATCCGTGTTCGCCTATGACACTAAAAAACTGCATTAGGGATCCAGACATCAGTACAGTTCACCACTCGGGGCAGGAGTGCACATTACCATGCAGAAGACTTTTACGTCCCAACAGAGATGTACGTGTCCCTGGGTATCACTTTCAGACAAAAACAACAAAGTCACAAAAATCCATTCACACAAATGCTTGTGACACAATTGTTTCCATTTTCCCTTCCAGTCAATGCCGCAAGCATCCTAAAGTATGGCTCTTAATAATATTTTAGTTCTTCAGGTCAAGCAAAGCATCCCTGTTTCTCAAGGGGCAACCACAATCTTTGCTGACATTATTGCTCTACTGCCTCACCCAATAAAATTATGGATGCGTTTCTCTAAGTCCAACAGTTCAATTCGAGGGATCAAGAATGTCAGAGCATGAAAAAGGTACAATGGTTGGGAAAGAATATTTATCTTTATAAAATTAATTATTTTCAGCTACAAGATACACAATGTGTTCCTCTCACCATATCCTTTAGCAACTCTTGCTAGAATTCCAACCAATTTGCTTAGTATACAGCACTCTTTTTACTCATCATGTTCAACTTCATATATTCCATGGGGTGACCCTCCCATTTCAATGAGTGAGATTCTTTTATTTTATAACTTCTGTTTGACATACTGTTAGATTCGGCATCTAAGGCTTCTCTACATGAACCTTGATCCAAGATATTTTTTTCAAACCATCCCAGTTCCATTAAGCCTTCTGTTACGAAACCTCAGGCCCTCTCAAGGTGAGAAGAAGATAATCCACTGATAAGGTGATATTTTAGTTTTCTTCACCAAACAAGATGCCCATGATGGTTTGTGAGGTCCAACGATTCTACTGATAAGGCAACCAGAATGGGTGATAGGGGAACCAGAGGGGGGTTTACTTTATAAAGAGGACAAGAGGTAATGTTTGCCTACTGACCAGCAATCTGGTTGTTGGTCTCCTATAATGGATCAACAAAATGTTTTTTTCAGTATCAAGAGTAACATGCAGTGCTGGGATCCCTTTAGGGTTAATCTTTCAATTAAATCCATCACACTCCTCATGTGGTTTCCAGCATGCTGGTTTCAAATGGTGCCCAAACATTCAGCATCAATCAAAAGGGCCATCACCCTATCTAGTCTGGTGGCAAAGATTTGTGTAACAATTTCGAATCACTATTTGTGAAACTGTATACGATTTGCAGTTAGTTGCATCTCTTGCCTGCTTGGGGAAAAGACACCTGCCTGCTTCTATTATCAATACTCTATTGCCAGGATCTTTTGTAAAGGTATTGAAAAGATTTGCTTTGGGTTCTAAAACATAATCCTCAAATGTTTTATAAATAGCTGCCATACTCATCTGGCATGTAGTTTTGTTCACTTTCATTGAGCATATGGCCAGCTTTCTTCCTTCCTTACTAATGGATTCATCTAGTTACTGTTTAAACTTCTCCGAAGGCCAACTGCTGTTGTTAATCTGCACAAACTCCGCACTTTGAGCTCCAAATAAGATCTTGATTGGTGTAACGAAAGCCTAATAATTTACTCTTCTCGTTCTGAACCAGTCTCACTCATCCACTCTTTTGCACGCAACTTAAGTCTTATTCTATGACACACAGAATTGTTAGATTATGCTCTCGTAATGCCATGTATAAGTTAGCATTCGCTGCGCCATTTACTTTTTCAGACTCCATTTTGTGTGGGATTCAAAATTAGTCTTCACTGTTCCGAGAAATACCCTTTGCTACGTTTCGTTTCTGTAAAGAAGAACTGCTCGTGCTGGTGCATAGTTCTCACTAGATAAAGAACCTCTCCCAAATGTCTGCAGTTTGGCACAGGATGGAACGGCCCTGGGAGTGTCCTGAACTGTGGAAGATATGAGAGTAGAAACCTTTTTTTTTTTTACTTTCGCTGTCCAGCCACATCTGTTTGGAAAATTCTACTGTGGGCGTGTTCTTAGCTAGCCATGCAATGCACATAATGTATCTTTATGCTTACTGTTCCTCAGTTCCCTCTATAGTACTTTTATGAGACTGTGTAGACGGGCCTCGCTCTGGGCATATACTAATAAACAATTATTTGTGTATATTCTCCACTGTTTCTCTGACTCTTCATTCGGTATGGAAGGCTGAGAGGTGACCCGGGTAGCCTTAAGAGCATCATATCCTTCATATGGCGCCCAAACAGGAACTCCATTGTGGCATGACCCATCCATTTTCCACAAAAGGAGAGGAGGACGAGAACACCATCTGGTCGGACTGGGATCCCTGCACGAAGAGATAAGTTTCTCGCAGCTGCTGCCTCTGTCCCACCAGAGGGTGCCTCGCCCAGCGGTCATCCCGACTGGAGTCCTGAATGGTGAATCTGTAATCTGACTGTTTGGTCCGAAGAGTCAGCAGTGGAGAACTGGTCAATCTGTGCGCCTGACACCAGGTAAGTCTGTTTCAGTTTATGTGGATGTGGTACCACTGTAAATTGGTTTTGTTTCAGTCTAATAGCTGTTTTGGTGAAAAGTGTTTGCACATACTTTGCCAGGTAAAACAACAACTTTGTTTTTCTTTTCTTAGCAATGCTTGGTTTTAGTAAAATTCAGAGCTTGTGTTGTGTTTCTTGTTGTACAGATCTATAACAAAGGAGGGAGGGAGAGGGAAAGTGGATTCGGTCTTGTTGTACAGATGCACAGTTGGCAGAATCCCAGCCTGCACCTCCCGGGGCAGTCTTAATTTTGATATGTATATAAAACACGGCCTTGGCCCTAATATATTTAGTAAGTTATGGCATAAATATACGAGGTACAATGCAGAGTTACAGTGGCCTTTGATAGGCTCCTTTGATGGAAAAAATTGGATTTTTTCAAGAACAGTTGTTTAAAAGACGCAGTCAAGAGTCCATGTTTCACTCCCTCCGTACTTGGCAGAAGGAGGACAAACAGAGGCAATTAAGAATGGAACAGGACGCTAGAAAGTGAGGTATTTAGACCCTTACACAGAAGACGGTCGCTTATGATAAGGAGAAGCAGAAAACAGGGATAGAATACGCAGATAGGAGATTTTGGTTGCAAATTGATAGGTCCTATATGGCTCAGGAGGACAGGGATACTTTTCTGGAGACCCTATTAGATGCCCAACGCCCGCCACCATATGTCCCAGAACGGATATACCCTGTTGTTCCCCATCAGCAACAACTTCCACAAGGAGCACCAGTCTCAACAGCTGTCACACCTACCGCCCTATTAACATACACCCTTATTTCTTCACTTTCAGTACACTCTCCGACTGCAGCAATACTGTTTACTCCTGTTCTAGTCATTCATCCTCCATTGTCACTAATTACTGACACACCAGTGTGCGGTCCGGAAGATAGAGATTTGACCAGATTCAGAGAACGGTTAGGTCCGTTAATGGGATCTGGAGTGGGGGAGGAATTGAAGAAAGTAATAGCGGCCCAGGCAATACAGTGGGCTTGCAACCTGATTTACAGTCTCAAGGATATCTGGCAGGTAATGCAAGACTTCGACCCATTCCTGCAGCAACATGCCCTTAAACACTTGTCCTCCACCCTAATTGACCTCTGGTGCACACACATCGAAATGGAAGCACCTCAAATACTATTTGATATTAATGAAGGAGCTTATATAAATTATTTGGAGCTGACCTCTCTGTATAGGAATGTTTCAACATAACTTACTTATAAAGGTAAACTGCATGATAGGAGTCCCACTAAAATAACTCAATTGCCAATGCGAGTGGTTCACCCAGTTTATCACCTGAAAATTCCTGAAGTGGTGGATCAACATGGAGCGGTTATCAGTTTGGCTGTTACTGTCCGTTTTCAGGAACAATGGGTTTATACTCCATGGAAAAGGAACGAAGTTCTAGCACTTAAAGCTATGTTGCCTGATCTTAGGAAAAATCCTACTGCTTACTATAAAGAATTGATAAAGGCCGCCTCTTCTACTGTGATGACCCTTGCTGATATTGAAATGTATTCTGGCCTACTAGTTCTAGTTGATATTTGGCAACAGGTGCATACCCAAAATCATGTCGACGAGTTGGGCGGAACGTGGGATGTGATTAAGGGTTGGGACCGAGATAGGAAGACAAGAGACACATCATGTGCTGAGTTACTCGCCTTGCCCGGTCGCATAATTACATAGATGCATATACTCATTCCTCCCAAGAAAGTTAGTTGGGACAGATTGACGGCCTGTTGGCAGAAGAAAGACTAAAGTGTTACTGATTTTTTCACTAGGTTTGAAGAGACGTTTCTGGTTTACAGTGGGCAGGATATGTCTACAGAGGGAGGAGTCTGTCTATTTGTTGATAGGTTTGTTACTAATCTCCTTCCCGAAATAATGTCTAAACTTCAAGCAGCTGAGAGTACATGGTCTACGTCTTTCCCCTTCGTGATTTGAAATATGGCCCAATATTACAAGCATAGGGATAATGAAGAGAAAGACCAAAGTGACAAGGAACATAAGGATCTGAAGACAAAGATATTGCTTCAACAAGCATATCGAGGTAACACTAGGGGACGGGGACCCCAACAGCAACTCTTCCACCCTAAACAGCCACCCATGACACTTTTGGGGCAGAATGTGTGCGCTTATTGCAAGGAAGAAGGTCACTGGCGTAGCCAGTGTCCTGTACTTTTGTGCTATGCTTTGTCCACTAGAGGAAGAGGTTCTGGAAACAGGGGCTGTGGGATCAATAGGCAGCAACCCACTGCTGCGCCTGTAGACTGTTCTGACAATTATTTCGACAACACTAGGGACAGCCAATACTACAATGACGACTATGACGTTAATGGTGTGACAGGGATGTCTTTCAGCTAGGATACAAAAGGGGGTGGTGATGGACGGAGCATCTGAATCAATCAAACACTCACACCCTGTCAAAAGATCTGGGTTTAATCCATCACCGTTCTTTAGTCCACTCAGCCACCCCAGTTCAGACATGGCTATATGCAAATCAGTCTGACCCTGTGCCTCATGGGAACAGTCCAGCCCGAACTGCCAAGCCATGTCTTCCCTGGACCGGAAACAAGTTTCCGAGGACCGGTTCAGCTAGGAGAGCCAGGAACAGGCTACGGGACCAGTTCAAATACCTGTAGACTAGCGTAGCCTTTATGTTAAGATAGATCTGCAAGGCTCTCCTAAGGAGTCTTGGGTGATATATGTGCCATAAAAAGCTCTATTTCCCGACACCTGGTCCCTGGGGCACCCCTGTCTGGCCATAATAATGTTTAGGTGGGTTTTTCAGGAGTACCAGTGGTAAGCCTCATCTCAGGTGCCCTTGCCCTTACTGTTGGCCCTTTTACAGTGGATTCCCCATTTCTTTTGACTTCCAATTGTAGTGAGAATTTGATGGACTTGGACCTACTAAAGAAGTGGCATGCTACCATATATTGTTCGCCTGATGGCGTCTATATTACCATGGGCCCGGACGTGGATACCAGACAATGTCTATATAAGGATGCTCCTCTTCCACCTGAATTTGATCAAGCACCACCTACGTTATGGGCCACTGGTGACATTGATGTAGGCTTGTTGCATATACCCCCAGTCTCTATACCGGTTAAGGACCAGGCCATATTGCCCGCATTCCTCAGTAAAAAATATCACAGGCTGGAAAACAAACTCTTATTGATATTGTTTAGGACTTAATATGCAAGGGAGTTGTCGAAGAGACTACAGGTAACATATGCAATAGTCCTATTCTTCCGGTCTTGAAAAGCCACCTCTAGAGTCTCCTAATAGTGCTAATGATGTATATTGTTTTGTGATTGATTAGCGCAAGGTAAATAAAATAGTGGTCCCGCAATTCCCAGTGGTTCCTGATATCACTATACTTTTAACAATGATTCCATCTACCGCTAAGTTTTCCTCTGTTATTGATTTAAAAAACGCATTCTTTAGCATTCCTATACACCCAGACACCAGGTATTTGTTCGGATTTTCGCTAGCTGGTGAAAGTTTCCAATTCTGTTGCGCTCCTCAAGGATATACTGAAAGTCCTAGCATCTATAATCAAGCATTGAAAGGTCAATTGGATTCACTCTCACTTTCTCCAGGTAATGCATTGGTGCAATATGACGATGATTTGTTGATTGCTTATGATACGGAACAAGGTTGCAAGGATAGTACGGTGAGGTTGTTGTTACACCTGGCACATCATGGTCATAAATTTTGCCTTTCGAAGCTTCAATACTGTTGACAGGAGGTCATCTATTTAGGTCACCTTCTGTCGAAGGAGGCTAGAAGGTTAACACCAGAATGCATTAGTACCATTAATAAAATGCCCTGTACACAAACTCAAAAGGATGGCCGTGCTTTTACAGGCATCACTTCCTACTGCCGGCAGTGGATCGCTAACTATTCCTTACTAATCAAACATCTGCTTGCATTAACGAAAGCAGTGCACAAGCCTTTGCCTTTGATGCCAGATTGTCAGCAATCCTTTGAACAATTAAAAGCTGCGCTTTGCTCTGCTCCAGTGCTAGGCACACCTGATTATAGGAAACTGTTTGTGCTGTATGTCCACGAGATGGCTGGTTGTGCTCTTTCTGTCGTGACCCCAAAATTTGTCGATAGACAGAGACCTTGCACTTATTACTCTGCTGTGCTCGATCCTGTCGCAAGGGCCCTTCTTAGCTGTCTGTAAGCGGTCACGGGTGCTTCAATTAGACAATCGGCTGGACTTGTACTTGATACTGATCTCACAGTTATGGTACCCCATGCTGTGGATACACTTTTGAATGAAACGAGGTCACAGCACCTCGCCAGTGCACGTCTTACTGGCTATGAATAGACATTGTTTGCTAAGCATTTCACAATTAAAAGATGTGCCACTTTGAATCCAGCCACGTTACTACCCCTCCCTTCCGAGAACGACACAGTCGATAAACATGGCTGTATTTTGCAAACAGAGGAAGAGACGAAAGGATGGGTAGACTTGACTGATGATCCCTTATTTGATCCCCAAGGAGAACTATATGTCGATGGCTCTTGTTTTAAATTACCAGATGGTGCCACCACTGCAGCTTATGGTATCACTACATTGTATACAGCAGTCGAGACATCACGGGTCCCCTATCAATCCGCAGAGGTAGCAGAACTTGTTTCCCTTATACGAGCTTGTGAATTGAGCAAGGGGTTAGTTGTCAATATTTACACAGGCAGTCAGTATGCATTCGGGATTGCGCACACTTTTGGGTGCCTGTGGGCAAGGAGAGGGTTTCTTACCTCCCATGGTACTAAGATACAGCATGGATAACTGAAATTACGATTATCTGCACTAAGGCTTCCTAAGAAGATGGCTATTGTGAAGTGTAGTGCCCACAAGAAAGTGACAGATGATCTAGGTAGAGGGAATGCATTCGCAGACCAGACAGCCAAGGAAACGGCTCAGAATAAGATGAAGAGAATGTTTGTTGCAGGCCCAGCAAGATGGGATCCCAAGAACGCCATGTTTGAAAGCACGGTTGAGAGTGTGAAAGAGATACAAAGTGAGGGCATCTGTAATCTATATATTTCCCACAGCAGGTAGATAATAAGGGAGGTCAACAGGAAAGAAAAAGAAAAATGTGAACAATTGAGATTAACAATCTAATAGAAAAGGGGAAACATGACTTTGAAATAAAATATATTGTAATACAAACTAATGCAAATATGAGGGATTAAGTGGAATAAAAAGAAAAAACGTGTTTAGTTGTGTGCAATTTTCATCAAAAAGAGTTTGCCTATCCTCGATGAATAAAAAAAAATTATTGTAAGATGCATTGAAAGCAAAATAAGAAAGGCTGGCCGAGAAAAGTCTTCATATATGGAAGCAGGGGTCTCAACATCTTCTAAGGATCTGGAACCGTGAGAAGCGATAATACCATCTATCAGCGAGGGTGGAGAATAAGGCAGCTGGCTGATGGTGGTGGTTGCTGGTCAGCACTAGATAGGCATTGGGAGTTTACTGAACTCAACCCCATGAATGAAGATGGCTTTTCAGAAGAAGGAAGAGAAATTAAATGACTACACTAGTAAACGTCATAAGTTACTCTCACCTGAAAGAGTATGCAGCAGCTCATGGGGAAGGCGCTGTGCTGGTGCAGGGCTGCTGTGCCGCGAAGGACAGACTTTGCGTTGCTTGTGCCGGGGAGGAACATAGGTAGAGCCTGCACAAACTGCACACGGGCACAGGAAAGACAGCATTCAGCATCATTGGCGCGCACATCTGCCCCGTTCGGAGCTCTCTGTGATTCATTTGGAAGGAAGAGTAGCTGAACCCGGCTGTGGGAGATTGGTCCAGAGTCAACCGGGGAGGTGCAGGTAGGGCGGGCTCCCAATGTCTACATTGAGGAAGGGGGCTCTCCTTTGTGGAGCCATGGAGTCTCGGCATTAGAACAATATGCACTGAGGTACCATGTGAGGGTAGGGCCACCTCTTTTGTGTAAGAGGGGTTTAGGACAAAAGTCAGCTAGTTTCACTCACACTAGTTTTCCAGGGGATGTAATTTCAGCTCCCAAGAGGGGTTGCAGGCTTCCTTTGGGCTGTGTCACTTCTGCCACTTCACTAAGTAAGTGACCTATCAGAGGTGTTGGGAGAGGCTCCTAAAGAGGGTCCAGGGGCAGGTAGCAGCAGCGAGCTCAGACAGTTTTGGTGGTCGAGAGACTCAAAGTCACCCTTTAACACAACTCCTTCGTCAAATTATGGCCACCAATAATGAAAGCTCTCCATGGGAAGAAACTGCACAGTTACTGCAAGCCAAAGGTTTGGCCCAGCAAATATAGATAGGCTCAATGGTGTGTGTGCCCCCCTTAACAAAACAGAATAGAAATGAACAGCCTGGGGGGGGGTGCAGAGCATACTGGGTTGTACCAGGCAATAGGAAGGCAGGCTCGTATGGTGTCCTCCTCAGTTGTTAGGTGTCCCTCAGGTGTCCCACAGGGTGATCTACAGACAGAGAATGGTTGTGATGGGCCAGCTTTTGCGACTCGGTAGCAGGTCTAGCAGAACAAAATCTCAAAGACAAAACTCCCCCAGAACAGGAAAAAAACATTAGTTGACCAGGTAGAAGTGGTTACACTTCCTCAGCTGGAAATGCCAGTTTCTCCTAGTATTGTGGAGCAGATACTTTTGGATCTTCCGCAGGAGATGCAGGGGCGATTGAGGATATCGGAAACAAATCAAAAGGGTGTCCAGGGGGTGTGTTAGTCATTGGAAACCAAATTGGACAATTTTTTCGAGAGGACCAAAGTTCTACAGGCAAACAGGGAGAGGATGGATTGTGAGGTCAAGAGAAACTCCTCCCAGCTAAGAACACTCAAGCCACAGAACCATAGTCTACAAGAAGGGCTGGAAAAGCTGGAAAATCACTCATGGGAGAACACTTTAAGAATTCTAAATGTTCCAGAGGATGCAGGGGGAAGTAACCTGAAGGGCTTCGTTATAAATCTTCTCAAAGAGTAGGGTAAGATAGAGGTTGAACTACAAAAGGAAAAACAAAGAGTCCATTGGGGTCCCTTCAAGCGACCTGAGGGTCGGAAAAAGCCCAGGAAGTTATTAATGAACTTTCTTTTGTATAGTACAAAAGATGTGAATCTGAGTTTGGCTCTGGGACACAGGAGTTTGGAAGGGAATGTTTTTTCCTATGCTGTTAGGTCTGATATCAGCAGGGCTATGGAAAAAAGGCAGTGGGAGTAGTGCCAGAAGATGGGGATGTTAGCAGAGGTTAGAGGCCAGGGTGCTGCCGAGGTTTCCAGCCATGCTTAAGGTGATGTGGAACAATGAAATGCATAACATAAGGAAAATGTAGCAGGCGGCTGATCTCATTAAGATAATACAAAATTCATCCCAAGGCAACAGTGAGTAGGTTTTATCTTCTAGAAGATAAAAGGCACTGCATTATTACTGAATTCGTCAAAGTTTAACATGATCTTTCCTTTGGTCTGGTAACTTTTTTTTTTAAGGGGGATATGAGTAAGGTATAGGTATTTACACATGTAAACACATAACCTCCTATGGCGATGATCTGGTCCAAGTAGGCATGGATGAGTATGGCATTGGTAGTAGATGCGAGGGATTCCCATGAGAGGGCACAGGGTGAGGGAGCATGGTGGGGAAAAAAGAAACCTGAAGAAAAATGTCCTCATTGCCAGTTTAGTAGATGTTGGCCTTTCATTTTCTCATTTAGCATATGCTTGCTTTTTTCGCCTAGTACTGACATAGGAAAAAGCAGAATTACGCTTTTCTTCATTCATTCTAGATAGATCAATTGGGCACCCCAATGGGTTCTAATTTGTAGAGGGGGGATTGAGGGACAGAGAAATTCTAAAAAAAATGGTTAGAGCGAAGGATATAGGGATACTGACCTGGAATGTGAATGGCCTCCGGTATAGAAAGAGACAAAGGTTGATCAGTATTTGCAGGGTAGTCCATCTTAGATTATAAACTGGACTACATGGGTCCCTTACTCACTTTGCCACTGGATTCAAGCTAGCCTGGCTGATGAGGGCTGTTAGCCCGAAACCGGTCCCAGGATGCTTGTTTCCAGTCCAGGGAAGACATGGCTTGGCAGTTCGGTCTGGACTCAGTGATGTCATTTGAGATGTCATCAGTGATGTCACTGACCATGTCATGAATGATGTAATATGTGACATCATCAGCAGTGGATTGCGGGTGCGCGAAATATAGTTAGTACAACTAACTATATAGGAGCAATTTCAATGGTTTTGTATGAGTGAAATGTCCAGCTAACTATAACATCCATAAAACCTATAGTTTTTTGAGTGAATTTTAAAGGTTTTTTAAATGCTAATTCCTAACTATATAAGGCCTGAAACCTATGGTTTTTTCTGTGAATTTCAAAGGTTTTTTAAATGCTAATTCTTAACTATATAAGGCCTGAAACCTATGGTTTTTTCAGTGAATTTGCATGGTTTTTTAAATGCTAATTCCTAACTATATAAGGCCTGAAACCTATGTTTTTTTTAGTGAATTTCAAAGTTTGTTTCAATGCTAATTCCTAACTATATAACGCCTGAAAGCACACCAGGAATCTCCAGTATGCGCCAGGGGACTGCATTGCTGAGAGGTGTAATGAAGCCACGCCCCTTTTTACACCTCTCTGCAACGCAGCCCCCGGGCGTGTTTGCAGAGGAGGAATTAATTCCCCTTGCATACTGGGGATCCCTGGGGGCCAACTAGTCCACCTTGAACCTGCAGTATGCACCAGGGGGCTGCATTGCAGAGAGGTGTAATGAGGCCACACCCTTTTTTACACCTCTCTGCAACACAGCCCCCGTGCATGTTTGAAGAGGGGGAACTAATTCCCCTTGCATACTGGGAGCCCCTGGGGACCAACTAGCCCACCTGGAACCTCCAGTATGCGCCAGGGGGCTGCATTGCACAGAGGTAAAATGAGGCTATGCCCCTTGTTACACCTCTCTGCCACACAGCCCCCTGGCGCGTTTGCAGAGGGGGAACTAATCCCCTTGCATACTGGGGGTCCCTGGGGGCCAACTAGCCCACCAGGAGCCTCCAGTATGCGCCAGGGGGCTGTGTTGCTTTGCCATGGAGGGCGGCGGTCCCCGGGGCAGTGTGGGGGGGATTGGGCACCCCTCACACTTCTTTATCACTATGCCCCCGCGATTTGGTCCCCCTGGGGGGTAATTTTTTAAAAAACATGCCGGGTTTAAAAAAAAAAAATTGGCCTTGGGGGTCTTTGTGGGACCACCTTAACAGGCCTAGGGGGTCAGCGTGTTTCTACCCTGCCCCCTTTTTGTGTTCTACACGTTTGTTTTTCTGCTTTCTTGTTCCTCAGTCTAATGAGCACAAGATGCCAACACTTCCTGGTTTGGAGTGTTGACAGCCAATAAGCATGCAGCTTTCTCAGAAAGGTACGAGCACCGTCCGCGTACCGTACGCATAGGTACGCGGACCCGTGCGCGCACGGTACGCGCACCACGCGATTTTTCGATTTTTTTTTTTGTTTTGCCTTGGAGGGTCCTAGTGGGACCCCCTGAGCAGGCCTAGGGGGTCAGGGGCTTCTACCCTGCCCCCTTTTTGAATTATACACGTTTGTTTTTCTACTTTCTTCTGCCTCAGTCTACCGAGGCACAAGATGGCTGCCAACAATTTCTGTTTTGGAGTGTTGACAGACATTGGCAGCCAATCAGCATGCAGCTCGCGCACGCGAAGGTCCGCGCACGTCCGCGCACGTATATATAAATATATATATATATATATTATAGTTAGCTGGACATTTTACTCAAACAAAACCATTGAACTTCCCCGGTTATAGTTAGCTGTACTCACTATAACTTGCGCGCCCGCAATCCACTGCTGATGATGTCACATATTACATCATTCATGACATGGTCAGTGACATCACTGATGACATCACTGATGACATCATCCAGTGAATGTGGTTTGCTTTGATATTTAAATATGTATTATAAATACACTACTTTGCTTTGAAGAATGAGTGGATATATAAATATAAATGTGTGGATAGTGGATTTAGTAACAGTGTCATTGATTGTTTCCTTGACTAATTTGTAGAGTCTCACTATATATAATGTGTAGTAACTAAACTGTGTGAAAGTCTTTATTGCTTTGTCTTAATTGCTAGGTTAAAGACTATATTTGTTATTGGTTTCCTAACTGAGTATTTATATGGGTAAATGAATGTCTATGTGGTTTGGTGGGGGGTGTGTGATTGCCAAAAATGCGTGAATAGTTCATTTAGTAGGTATATGAGGTTAAGACTACATGTTATACCAGTTGTTTCAGTGAGTGTATATGTTTATGGGTGTGGTGGTGATGAAATATTTCTCTCAATTGTACATCTCCATTAAACTTGAAAAAAGGCAATGTATGTGACAGTTATATCTAATTAAGTGTGCCTAAGACTTAGTGATTGCATGAGTCACTATATGGATAACTGTATACTTGTAATAGTGATTTTATAACACACTAAGTGTGAGTTACTATCTATATAAATAGATGAAGTGGTGTTTGTATAAGTGTGTAGGTGAGTAAATGTAAGTATAATCAATTGTTTGCATAAGTCAGAAGGATGTCTTTATAAGTGAATGCAATGTGTGCTGGTGTGTAATGTTGAAATAGGCATATAAGTATATTTGATAGTGTTCTGTTGATTATTCACTGCATATACCACTGAATCTACAGGTAAGTGATTAGATGTGTGTATAGTTCTATGAATAACTGAGTGGGTGTTTAGAAATTTCTATTGGTGTGTCACTGGTTTCAAATATGGCACTTTCTATTTTACAGTGAGTGATGAAAGATTATACTAGTGTGTGATGAGGTGTATTTGATTGTCACATGGATGATGTCATCAGTGATGTCATTTGAGATGTCATCAGTGATGCCATCAGTGATGTCACTGACCATGTCATGAATGATGCACTTTTTGTGACGTTCCGGTGGAGCAGAAGACTGAGTGATATTTATCAGGCAGGACTATGCCACTTTTTGTGGCGTAATCCTGCCTGATAAATATCAGTCCCTTTAACGCAGTGTCCTGCGTTAAAGGGGTGTGCAATGGGTGTTGCTGGGGGCGTTCCCAGCAGCATCCATGGACTTGAGTAATTTATAGCATCCTCAAAGTCAGTCTTTCAAAAATTCCAAAGTATAGGACATGATAATCCAAATCCAAATGTTTCTCAAGAAAAGTCATAAACCGTGTCAGTGGGTCATATATCTGCCCAAACGCCGATATTCCGAACGATTGAAAAATACTTTTCTTGAGAAACATTTGGATTTGGATTATCATGTCCTATACTTTGGAATTTTTGAAAGACTGACTTTGAGGATGCTATAGATTACTCAAATCTGCCCGAATTGTGTGGGTAAAATAGATATTAGTCACTTTGAATAAGAATGTACTTACGGGCGGGCATCCTTGTGCGTGCGTCCCTTCCTCTTGAAATAGACGTCACACTACTTGATGATAGAGGACGCTACGCAGCTGTGGCGGGACGATGGGAGGGGCGTTCCTTGGCCCTGCTTTCGGTTTATGTTCCCCCTGGCCTCCAATCTAGCACCTTCCAGGACCTTGGTAGCGCCATCTTGTCCCTGCCTTCGGGCTTACTGATCCTGGGGGGGGATTTCAACTCAGTCTGCTCTGGTACTCTTGATCGCCAGCCACCGAGAGACCTCCTGGGTTCCCAAACGTGGCTGCCGACCTTCCTTGACTCTATGGGTCTGGTGGATTGTTGGCGGTTATTACATCCTGTGCTCCGCCAGTTTTCGTTCCTCTCCGGTGCTCATGGGAGCCTGTCCCGCTTAGATTATGTCCTCACCCTGGCGGCGCAGTCGCCTGCCATCTCTGAGGCGCGTTTTTTGGCGAGGGGCGTCTCCGACCACTCGCCGTTGTGGATCTCCTTTGATTTCGGTGTCATTCTGTCCAGCCGCCCGGCTGCGGTGAATCCCTGGTATTTCCGCAACCATAACACGCGTGCACTCCTGGCCAAGGCCATTGGCCTATATTTTACCGAAAATACGGGATCCGTGGGCTCTGCGGTCACTCTGTGGGAAGCATTCAAGACGGTGTTGCGGGGTGAAGCCTTAGCTCTCATCGCAGCGGCTAAACGTGCTCGTGACGCTGATCTTCTGCAAGTGGAGGAGGAGGTCTTGGATCTCGAGTCCCGTTTGGGGCCTGAGCCCGACCCTTCTCTCCTGCACAAACTCTCTCTGAAACAATCGGATTATCACGATCTCGCCACGAACGCAGCCCTGGTCTTGGCGAAGGAGCAGCAGGGCCGCATTTATGATGTCGGGGACAAGGCTGGTAAACTGCTGGCCTGGTTGGACAGGCGAGAGATGGCAAGCCGTGTGGTCCCGGAGATCCTGGGCGAGGACGGAGTGGTGGTCACTGATCCGAGTGCCATCGCTGAGTCCTTTGCGGACTATTTTCGGGGTGTTTATACTTCCGGCTCGGACCGCTCCGAGGCCGACTCGTCTGAATTCCTTTCGGCGATAGACCTTCCTTGTCTCTCGGAGGAAGACAGTGCCGACATGGACCGAGACATCACTGCGGACGAGATTGCTCTGGCGATCCGCGCTCTGCGTGCGGGCAAGGCAACCGGACCCAACGGCATACCGGTTGAACTGTACAAGATCCGGCCGGATGTGATCTCCCCTTATTTGAGAGGTATGTTCCTCCGTGCCCGCGAAGAGGGTGTCCTTCCCTTGGACCAGCGCCTGGCCACCATAGTAGTTATCCATAAAGAAGGCAAGCCGCGGGATGTTTGCAGGTCTTATCGCCCCATTTCTCTCCTCAACGTTGAGCCCAAGATTCTGTCCAAACTGCTGGCCAATCGGTTGGTCGGGGTTATAAGTGACTTGGTGCACCCGGACCAGTCTGGTTTCATTCCCCGCCGCAATACTGCCCTCAACCTGAGACGCCTGCACGGGGTTATGGCTAGAGCTCACACCCTTACGGAACCAGCGGTACTGGCCTCCCTCGATGCCACAATGGCCTTTGATTTCCTGGAATGGAACTATCTATGGGCGGTGCTGACAAGACTTGGGTTCGGACCGGGTTTCCTGGGCTGGGTGCAACTTCTTTATGCTAGCCCTCTGGCTGCTGTTACGGTTAATGGCCGCATGTCTGCTCCTTTTGCGCTCCAACGCGGCACCAGACAGGGCTGCCCCTTGTCCCCGCTCCTGTTTGCGCTGGCTCTGGAGCCTCTTGTGGCTCTGCTACGCTCGCACCCTGACTTGCATGGGATCTCCTGGTCCCCGGGCTTTGAGGACAGGGTCTCCCTGTACGCAGACGACATCCTGCTCTACCTCACCTCCCCTTGCAAGTCGCTTATTGTGGCGTGTGATGTGCTCCAGTTGTTTGGGCGCTACTCCGGCCTGATTATTAACTGGGCCAAATCCTCCCTTTACGTCCTCAAGGGTGACACGCCGCGCCTCCCCAGAGGTTGCAACATACAACTGGCCGGGCAAGGCTTCAAGTACTTGGGGATTTACATCTCGAACAGCCCTAAGGCGAGGTATGACCACAACTTACTCCCCCCGCTCCACCGGTTGCGGAGGGATGTGGAGAGTTGGCGTAAGCTCCCTCTCTCTCTCCTGGGCCGGGCGGCATTATTTAAAATGATGTCCCTGCCCAGGTTCCTGTATGCCTTGCAGAATACTCAGGACCTTGTTCCGGCCCGCTACTTCAGGGAGGTTGAGAGCCTGCAGCGTGCCCTGCTTTGGGATGGTCGGCCTCGTGTCGCTGTCCAGAAGCTTACCATGCCATGGTACGACGGGGGCATTGCGTTACCAGACGTGCGGAGGTACTACTGGGCCTCTCAACTTACCGCAATCAACCACGGTTTTTACGGTCCTGTTGACAGCCCGGGCTATGCCATGGATCGATGGCTCTTGCAAGGTGGGAATTACTACCGCGCCCTCTATTCTAGATCCTTTGATCGGGGCCTCACGGGTCCGACCAAGGCGGCGGTCCACACGTGGCGAACGGTTAATAAGATACAGGGTTGGCAGGGCAGACTGACGAAATTCACCCCTCTATTCGATTCCGACATTTTAGGCAAGCTCTGGCATACCAAGGGCTTCGACAAGTGGGACCTCATAGGGATTTCGAGGGTTGAAGACATGCTGGCCAGGGGGGAAGTTAAGACTTTCCCGGAGCTACAGGCGGAATACCAACTGAGTGGAACGGAGTTCTTCCGTTATGCCCAACTTAAGCACGCAATAGCCGCCGCCGGACCGGAGGAGGGTGACATTCCCGAGAGCTCTCCCTTGGAGGACAGAGTACTGGACGGGCATATGCCGGATAGCGCCATCTCTCTGTCCTACAAGAAGCTGATTAATGTTCAGGTCGACCTCCTCCAGCGCTTGCGGGAGCAGTGGGTGGCCGATGGGCTGGAACTGGACGATGAGGACTGGCAGAGTGCTGTGTCCTCCCCTAAGGAGGTCGCCATCTCCTCGCGTCTGCGGCTAGTCCAGTTCAAAATCCTTCACCGGGTGTACGTCACCGGCCCCCGGCTTGTGCGTATGGGCTTCTCGCCAGATGGCCTTTGTCGTCGTGGCTGCGGTGCCCCTGCTACTTATTTGCATATATTGTGGGAGTGTCCCGTTATTGCCCATTACTGGGAGAGGGTACATCGAGTGATGAGGGAGGTGACTGGAGTGGGGTTGGCTGCGGAGGCGCGTAGGTGCCTCCTCAATGTCTGGGAGCCGAATGATTATAACACGGCGCAGACCCGGTGGGCTACACTGGGCAACATGGTCGCTAAACGGGACATAGCGCAGAAATGGGGATCCAACGTTGCCCCCCTGGTGATACAATGGAAGGCCAACATGGATTGGTGTATGTTGCGTGAAAAGACTGTCTACACTGCCAGGGGGAGGCCTCAGACATGGAATAAGGTGTGGGGTGCTTGGAACGCTTACAGAGGAGATTTATGTCTGCCACCTGAACCGATGCCCCGCGATGAACGCCTATCACCGTAGACGTTGACAACGGCTATGCTACTCACGTTCTGATTCTCCTGTTCTTCCTTTCCCCCCCCCCTTTTTTTCTACATCCTACTTAAGTTCTTTCTGAATCTTCTCTAGCCCCTGACGCCTCCTACTGACTCTTAGTCATTTTTCCTTCCATTGCCTTTTCTGCGCCCTCGGGCGCTTCTGTTCACATTTCTGTTTGTACATAAAATAAAAAACAACCTGCATTGTCCTGATATGAATCGCTTGGCACTATGACCATTCTGATATTTTGCTGCCTTGCCTCCGGGATGTTAGGCTGAATAGCTGTGTGCTTTACTACAATAAAGGTTTTAAAAAATTTAAAAAAAAGAATGTACTTACGTCTCGTCTAACATTTGGAAGAAATATCTAGTTATAGGACAACAGGATACCGACATAACTTGAAGGAAATAAGAACGCCCTGAAGAAGTTCTGATGTACAGAACGAAACGCGTCGGCTGGCTGTGGTACATAAACTTAAGGAAAATAAAAGCATTTGAATATAAACCAAGATTCAGCGCTTCAATAAGGACTCTAAGTGATATGATTTGATTGCACTTGTTGTGTAAGTGGTGCTGTGCCAAACTTTGGAATATTCTACGCTACTCTCTACTACTCACTCTCTACTACTCCACTACTCTCTAATACTCACTCTCTACTACTCATTCTCTACTACTCTAGTACTCTCTACTACTCTCTCTCTACTACTCACTCCCTACTACTCACTATCTACTACTCTCTACTACTCTCTACTACTCACTCTCTACTACTCACTCTCTACTACTCACTCTCTACTACTCACCCTCTACTTCGCACTCTCTACTATTCTCTACTACTCACTCTCTACTACTCTCTCTCTCTCTCTCTACAAATCTCTACTACAAATCTCTACTACTCACTCTCTACTACTCACTCTCTACTACTCACTACTACCCACTCTCTACTAGTCACTCTCTACTACTCTCTACTACTCACTCCACTACTCACTATCTACTATTCTCTCTCTCTGCTACTCACTCTCTACTACTCTCTACTACTCACTCTCTACTACTCACTCTCTGCTATCTACTACTCACTCTCTACTACTTACTCTCTACTACTCTCTACTATTCACTCTCTGCTACTCTCTCTACTGCTCTCTACTACTCTCTACTACTCACTCTCTACTCTCTATTACTCACTCTCTACTCTCTACCTCTCTCTACTAGTCTCTACCTCTCTACCTCTACCTCTCTACACGCACACATGTACATATATATATATCTATATATATGCATTTATATATATGTATATGTGTATATATATATATACTTACATATATAAACATATATAATCTGCATATCTATATAAATACAACTATAAATGCATGCATACATATACATATATGCATAAATATGCATGTTATTTACATGAAAGTTTGAAAAACACTAATAAAAGCAAAGCTAAAAAGCCACCTCATTACAAACAGAATGGCTTTAACTTAAACGAGGGCAAGATCTATTGCATTTTCAATGCTTGTTTACTTTGGTTCCATCAAGAAGGCATTCAGATGTGTCACACATTTGCCATAAATTCTGAATGTTATCACTCTAGTTGCTCATTAGATCACTGTAGTAAAGCTACTGCTCACCAGGAAAGTCTGCTGCTGGTATTCAAAGTGCATGTTTCAGTCTGCATGTCAGAATTTTTTTAATGAAATAGAAGAGGATTTGAGAAGTCACTCAAAATGTGCCCTAATTTTTCTTTCTGAAGCACTAAACATACTTTCTATGGCAAAATGAACCCCCTCATTTTGTTCCTTTTTAAATTAAATGTTTTCAGACTTACCACTTCATTCCAATCAAGATGGCTTCTGGTGTGCCATACTTTTGTCATAAGTAAGACTGTTAGCGCTCTAGTTGTTCTTTAGAACACTCTGGGACATTCTGTCATTGGGCTATACTTGGGCTACATCTGGGTGATATTTGGGCTACACTTAGGCTACATCTGGGTGATATTCGGGCTACATTTGGGCTCTTTTGTCTCTGGTGGCCATCTTGGGAGACTGCATGTCAGAATTTTTTAATGAAATAGAAGAGGATTTGAGAAGTCACTCAAAATGTGCCCTAATTTTTCTTTCTGCAGCACTAATCATACTTTCTATGGCAAAATATACCCCTCATTTTGTTCCTTTTTAAATTAAATGTTTTAAGAGTTACCACTTTATTCCAATCAAGATGGCTTCAGGTGTGCCATACCTTTGTAATGAGTAGGACTGTTAGCGCTCTAGTTGTTCTTTAGAACACTCTAGGAGGCTGCAGTAGAACACAAAGGAATCAACTGACAATCTCTCTCCTTGTTGGATGTACATGTTTTACTGAGAATGTCAGACTTCATTCTCACATGACTGAGAAAGATAATGTGAATTTACAGAAAATATGCTTTCACTTTAGCTTATAGATCCCCTTTCAAATCACTGTGGGAAAAGCATTAGATAATAGTTTTCTTTCAAACATGATTCATGATATCCCAGCAGAAGGCTTTTTCACATGGTAAAATCACCTTAGAACACAACACAATTCCTAAAATGAGTATGGTACCATCAACAAATGATTTATAATGTAACTAAAGTCTTAAAACATTCTATTAACTGCAATGCTTTTTAATGAGGTGCTATCATGTACGTGTACCCCGAGATTTAAAAAATTTTTTTAAACAATTTGGGGCCTGGGGGGTCCTTGTGGGACCCACTGAGCAGGCCTAGGGGGTCAGGGCGCTTCTACCCTGCTCCCTTTGCGTGTTTTGCACCTTTGTTTCTCTGCTTTCCTGTGCCTCAGTCTACCGAGGCACAAGATGGCTGCCAACACTTTCTGGTTTGGAGTGTTGACAGACATTGGCAGCCAATCAGCATGCAGCTCGTGCTCGGAATGGTACAGAGTACAGTAAGCTTACAGTAAGCTGCTATAGATATATTTATTTTTTTCTCTTTTGATTTTCTCAGTAACTACTGGAGGGATTTACACCATTTAAATAAAAGGCACTTCTGTGTACCAGTCCCTACAATTTTGCCAAGTTTGGTGTAATTCCGTTCAGCGGTTCGGGCTGTACCCGTGTCTAAACGTCCTATGGAAATTAACATGGGGAAAACATGTTTTGGGACCCCCCTTTTTTCTCAGCCCCCGCTTGACGAATCCCCCCAAAACTTTCAGGGAAGGAGCAGAACTGAGCTGGCCAAAATTTTGGAAAATTGTACGCAATTTCCTCAATTGACGACAAAGTTATTCCAAATAGAATGTTGCGGATTTCCTATGGAAACAAGGTCCTAACTATATATACCTACTGGCGACCGCCAGTAGGTAATATATATATATATATCTCCAACAACTTCCATCTCCCTTTGCCTGCTAGTGTTCAAAAGAAAGTTTATACTACTTTCCATTGAAACTCGTGCCATGACCAGGAAAAGGGGGATCATGAGGCTTGGATTACCAGATTCCTATCTTCATGAGTAAAGGGTTTCAAAATCTCTCATTCTCACCTATGTCTGATGGACATTTGACTTTGAAACTTGTCATAATACATGCAAACCACTGACCTACAATCAATCAATCAATCAATCAATCAATCAATCAGGGAATCTCGAAGCGCTGTAGGGAGGGGTGGGGGGGTTGGGCAGCTCCAGGTTATATGAAAAGCCAGGTCTTGAGGCTCTTCCTGAAGGTGTGTAGAGATGGGGAGCGCCTGATGTTGACTGGGAGCTCATTCCATGCCTTGGTAGCGATGTAGGAGAAAGCTCTTCCAAATGCTCTGGTTCTGCAGATGCACAGGGTTTCTGCTAGGGCGAGGTCGGCTGAGGTTTCTTTTGGGTATGTGGATAAAGACTCTTTCGTTTAGGTATTTGGGTTTGAGGTGGTGGAGTGATTTATAGGCGTGGGTGAGTAGTTTGAAGGTTACTCTCTTCTCGACGGGGAGCCAGTGAAGGTCTCGCAGGTGTTGGGTCATGTACTTATGTTGTGGGGTAACGAGATGAGTCGGACTACGCTGTTCTGATGGTCTGGAGTTTGTGTAGCAGGGATTTGTTGATTCCAGCATAGAGGGCGCCACCGTAGTCGAGTCTGCTGGTTATGAGTATGTGGGTGACGGTGTTTCTGGCTTCGGGTGGGATCCACTTGAAGATCTTGCGGAGGAAGCGGAGGGAGTTAAAGCAGGTTGAGGCGACGGCACTGATCTGGCAAGTCATGTTGAGGGAAGAGTCGAGGATGATGCTGAGGTTCCGTGCGTGGTCAGTAGCGGTGGGTGGGTTTCTGAGGGCGGGAGCACCAGGTGTTGTCCCAAGTGGTGGGGGAGGGTCTGAGATGAAGACCTCAGTCTTCTCTGAGTTGAGCTTTAGGTAGCTGCTGCGCATCCAGGCTGCAACGTCTTTCATTTCTTCCTGAAAGCTGAGTCTGTTGTCTTTGGGGTTCTCCGTGACGGAGAGGATGACCTGGGTGTCATCGGAGTAGGATACAATGCTGAGTCCGTGCTGTCTGACCGTCCATGCTGTTTCTTTTCTACCTCAACCCAGAGGCAAACATGTTCATCAGGATTGCTCCTTCTTTAAGCTGTATCATGGGAGACCAAGTAATGCCGAATTTGTACATTTTACTACAACAACAAAAAAAGCAAAGACATGATGCCATATTTATGTTGGAGACTATCAAATTTGTGTACAACCAACAGTGGAAAGTGAGAAGAGACTCGCTTTTTCCCTTACGTCAACCTGTCTGCTATCTACTCCATTCAGAAATAACTTTATTTTGCCGACACAACATCGGCATTAAAAGTATTCTACAGATATATATATAGAAATAAAAAGAGCTATTATTAAAAATTTTAAATGACAAGTATTCGAACATAATTAATAATCATAAGCTAAAAGGAGAACATTTTCTCGTAAGTAAACAAAAATATTGCACAACCCAATGCCTTAAATTGCATATTGAGTATCAAAATGACAGTTTGATCTTTTTTTCTCAAAGCAGATAAAAGAATGGAGGCCAAAGAGAAACAAGTAAAAGGTTCAGACAATAACTGTAGATAATATAAAGTCACACAACATTGTTTTAAGTTCATTTTACGAATAAGGGAAACAATTAATGTTTCCCTTCTTCACTATAAAATTTACAAAAGAATAAAAAATTGTTCTTGTCAATTAGGAGATGCAAGAGTGGAAGGGCATTGCTACTCTCATTCTATTATGGTATTACGTCAACAACCTTGTGTTTAGGAGGTATGGAAGCACCTGTACTGATCCACCGTGTAGCCACTTGCCAAACAGAACAGCTGTGCTGCCTTGCGGTATCTCATGGGGTTGGGTAACATTAATTCTCCATCCACCCTGCAATTTTGTAGGATTTCCTTTTTGATTCTCAAGCCAGAGCTCCCTCAAATGTAGGTCTGGTTGTGTTTTACCAACATTAACAGGTCTTGATGCCTTCAAGGCACTGCAAGGCCCTAAAACAAGTTTAGGATATTTAGGGAGAGCAGGTTCATCGTGACTGGGTCAATTTTAAATATCAAGGAGAGTGGTGACGATGTTATCTAGAAGATTCTTAAACGCTGAAATGAATTATGGAAACCTAGCATCCTTTCCACGTCCTTCAGATAAGTGTGGAGACCACTAATGAAAGCAGAGTGTGAAGGGTTCACTTGGTACAGGCCTCTGCTTGGAGTCACTTTTCTGGTAATCCACAGTTTGGACTGGCCCTCACTCGTTTCCTTTACCACGTTCAGCACATCAGATTGCAAAGGTAGGTATCCCATGTCAACTTGTTATCAATAGTGATACAGATAAATAGAAATACAAATAATTATTACACTTAGAACAAGAATGGTCCTTCTACCACCACAAAAAAATCTTACAACTGACCACAAAACATAACTTCATAATGAACACATTAAGGATGTACAGTATACAGTACCAAATCTAAAGGTTTTATCAATGCTAGTGTAACTTAGAAAGTCCTAAATCACATTGGACAACCTTGTGACAGGGATTTTATATGCGGAAGTACTGCTCTTTTGTCGGTTTTCAAAAATGACTAGACTTAAAACGCTGGCACTTTACTTCATTAAACCACTGCAGTAAACATTAACCTCTTTCCAATGACCCAGATATGCAATGTCAGAGAAATAACACTGAAAAGTCAATCAACAATAGAGTCAAAATAAGATGGGCTCCATGATCACTAGCTTCAAGATCAGGGGAGGCTGCTGAAAAGTTTAAGTGGTGGGGTGAATCATTTTGCCCACAGACAGGCACTGCTAAAAACCAGCACGCCCCTAATGCTAAAGGTCAAAGCTTTCAATCGTGGTCCATTTTAAACAGTGTTTATAATGGGTCACGATTGAGAGCTCTGGAATTGAGGCAGAAGGCAATGAGAGTTTCTCACAGTCTCTGCAAGTGAATCAAAATTAACTTTGTTGAAAAAATAAGTGTACTTACCTACTGCCACAGTGCTCCTCTCTGTCTCGGCAGTGGGAGGCTCTAGCACAGGCTCCCACAGCCTCAGCCAACTCCCCACTACAAATCCGGACACTGCTATCATGCTGCTGATAATGTTAAGCAGCATGAGAGTAGGGCCAGGATTGGTTAGAGCGGGCTGGCTTAACACTCTTTTAGGCACTAGGGCGCTGTGCCTGCTGTCCACCTAACTGTTTAAGACAGTTCGGTTTGGAGAGGTTTAAAGTGCACACGTCAAGCTGTCGTTATAAGATATCAGGTCAAAGTGTCATATGCACTTTAAACTGAAGTGGCCATCACTCCTTCACTGCTGCCAATCAGCAGCAATGGGCCGCTCCAGACTCAGCTGCTGGCATGAAAAGTAAATTAGTAATAAATTAATTTAATTATCATTTTATTTTTCATGCTTGCTGCACTGGAAGCGGAGGGAGGAGAGGGATGGCTGGCCAATCCTCCTTCCTACTGGGGGAACCACCACTGTTCAGGATAGGGCAAAAGACCACCCTAAGTCCTTTTAATGGGCCAGGTCACAAGTTATTGTAATTTCCCAACTCTGTCTTACTTTAGATTATTGTCTATGATGTATTTAAGGGCCAGGGCCTGTACATGCTGTTCTTTAATGTTCCCACCGTCTCTCTGATTAGATTGATACATTGATTTTGCCAGTACCAATTTCTGCAATTATGCCAATGATACCGAGCTACTGCCAAGTCAAGTTCATTTTTATTTCGGGTCAAGCGGGCCCACCATAGTTATCCCCTACATTAGTCTAACTACACACATTAGGCAGCTTTTACTTTGCACGTTACAGAGTAACACACTTGTTTTTGTGCCACACTGTTATTTTCAAAACAAGCTGAACATATTTTGCTATTTAGCTTTTCTGCTGAAATTCAGTCTGCACATTTTGTGCAACACCAAACAACATTGTGCCCGGTTTTCCTCTGTGGTCGGACACTACCACCTAGACATAATAAAGAGGGCAAATCTATGTAAGCGGAGACTTGCTGTTCTAAAAAAAGAAAGAAACTAGGCTTGCAGAGAAAAGGTCCTGAACGAGAGAGCTGTGCACCTGAGATGTAGACCAACTGATTAGGACTATCGGGTATGGGGCCTGGCACTAATCCCAGAGATATTTAGTATAATACTGTGCTTTCATAGTAAGGGAAGGCTAGAGCTGATTTGTCATTCGCTATGGCAGGGTTTTTCATTGTGTACAGTTTACTAATTGTGCATCACATTATTGACTTGCATATGTCTACTGACTGCAGCACAGTTTCTTCATGATCGGGCACGTTAGTTTCAATAAATATTGTAAGCTTTCTTTGTGTCTCTTTTCTTTCATTGTGGACACATGAGTGGGAGAACGAAAGGTGATGGATGACCTGTTACTGCGACTCCTGAGACAGTTCAAAGTGTTGTGTTCTGGGGTACTAATTTACCTGTTCCTCTGGAAGGTTAGGAGGGCAGGTAAAACACTGAGTTAGTCTGGATTTGGGCCAATAGACACTGATGTAGTATGGGGCCTAAGTCCCTACATGCTTACATCCAGTGTTCCCAGGCATAGTTATGTTTCTAAAACAGAGTACCTGCAACACTACCGTTCTCAAAAAAAGAACACACACATTTTGGAAGTGCCGCCATTAATCACCAAAAGTACATTTATTAACAAGCATTTGCAATGCAATAGGTCTTGCAGCATTCAAGTTTGAGTTATTGGCATTGTATATGACAATGTGTGGCATTAATTTTTTTACAAACTCTGTATTGGCGCATGAAGATGATTTGAAAGTGCCTATTTTGTTGTTTGTAAATAAATATGTAAATATTGTATATTTGTTTGGTTAAAGTTTAATGTTATCATGGTCATGTAAGGGCCTGGATAGGATTGTTAGAGTGAACCAGAGCAATTATAGTACATTATTGGCGAGAGAGAGAATGTATGCTGTCTCATTGTTGACACCAGGCAGCACATCCTGAGATCACCAGACTGGAACACAGTGCGCATTTTTTTATAAATACGTGTTTGTGCCTGAAAGGTAGTAAGAAATGTGCAGTGGCCTCAGTGCCCAATGGGGTGTTGAACATAGCTCTCTTCTTGTTTACCAGCAGGGGTGCACTAAACTCATTCACCTTTCTTGAATTAGGGCCTATGCACTATCACACGCCATTGCATGTATCACTAGCAAAATGCTTGCTTTATTGGTAAGCTGCATCACTTGTAATTTCTCTAATATGTGCATGTTTAGGATGTTGAGAATGATCTGTATGTAGCAGCTGGTATTTCTGCCATAGGCAGGGTGCCGCCCACTAGAGCAGTTAACTCCGCTTAGCACGATATCCCATTACCTTTCGACATATGTCTTTCTGCTTGTTTCCCAGAATGTGCTGACTGCCGTGAACGGACCTGGAAAATAATAGGTGTGTGTGGCGCCACTTAGTACACTGTTGCCAGTGTCCAAGAGTTATGTCTGGGGTGGACACTAGTGCATTTCAGTATGGTAATCTGCATTACCGCACTGAAATGCATTGTCACGCATATCTCTGTGTGTCAGCTGTCACTAAAATTGTGTCAGCTGTCACTAAAATCGCTGATAAAACTGTGTCTGTGGCAGCGCTCCGCCCGTGGCTTCCCTTTGCTGCAGCAGGCAAGGGCTCGCAGTAGAGCTATGTTTGCTGACAGGCTTACTTAACTGCTAAAATGTATCGTGTGCTTCCAATCCGTGCGGCTCTCACTACCAGCATGACGCCATTAGGAGGAGAAGGCACATCCTGCTGCCAGAGCGCGCGCGGGGAGTTTATTTCACGAGCTAAAATGCAGTTTGCGGTTCATATAAAAGTCATGGCTCCGGCCGGAGTGCTCACAGCCCTGATTTCTACTGCACGCACCGGCTCGGGCCACCGCCTCTCATCACTGTAGTTAATACAAGTTCTCCCCAGCTTTATTCAATATTACGGCAGCCGACGGAGAGAAATGACACCGGACGGTCTTGTGGGCCCTAGTCATGGCAGAGGCACTGCAGGAGCAGATGATTGTAACAAAAGGTCCGGCCGGGGTAGTTGAGGTGACGAGCACGCTGCCTCTCGCACCACCGCGGCATCTCCGAGGTCACCTGGGAAGCGGCAGAGAGCAGTCAAGAAAGCCATTAATTAGGTAAAGCTTTTGTTTCCGTTTGTCTCAGCAGAAGAAACTAAAGCGGAACACAAAAATAGGGGAAATGGAGTCTGCACCTCGGCTACATTCAGTACCCAGCGAACGATGTGTGCTCTCAAGTGAGCACCCACCCCCCCACCCCTTCCCCAGCGTTGCAGTTATGTTATTTTCTTTACTCGAGGTGAAAAAGTGGCAGGCACACTGCCCTGGTTTTCAAAAACAGGTAATCAGACCCTACTACAAAAACTGACTGCTGAAATTTACAGAAACGTTCTTTTGCTTGTAGTGGTGCAGCGTGCACTGTCAATGAGAGGGGTGCATATATGAGTCAGTGTTTTTTGTTTGTTGTTAACAGTACCATCAGTTTAGGAGGGCAGTAGGTGCTTCAGGTTCTGGTGCTTTCCATCAGTTTTGATGTGTTCTTAGAGTATCTTGTTGCTTAGATTGTGTGTAACTGCTGATATGCATGACTTTCCAGTCTTCATTGCAAAACGTTAGCGAAATCGAAACTTTCCGTGGGGCGGGACTTCGGCTTCGGAAGCCCGCGCACGCGCCCACGGAGAGAAGTCGCGCCCACGGAGAGAAGCAGTGCTGGTGACGCGGGGCTCCCATGCCCTAGAGAGAGCCCCGCGGTGGCGGCTGAAGTCCGGAGTGGCGGTAAGTGGGCGGGCGCTCGGTGCACGTGTGTGTGTGTGTGTGTGTGTGTGTGTGTGCACGCGCGTGTGTGTGTGTGTATGTGACAGCGGGGTGGGTTCACTGTATGTGTGGGTGCGTGCGTGCGTGCATGGGCGCTCGTGTGTGTGTGTCTCTGTTTCTGCGCATGCGTGTGTGGTGTTGGTGCTTCCCAGGAGACAGCAGCTGAGCGCGTTCGCGAGCGCGTGGCCCGCTCGAATCGCCTCCTTGAAGAGGCAGTGCGCGCGGCCAGGTGCTGTCTCCTGGGAAGCAGACCCAGTGACAAAATATCTACTGGCGGACACAGCGCTAACTCGCTGTTACGCCACGAGACCTAAAAACTAAATAGTTCTTAGGAGAAAATATATGGTAATGAGTACTGGAACAACAATCAGGCGATGAGATATCTGGACCCCAGCACTAGAGATATCTTTAACTCCGGGCATAAGAGTGAAGAAGTCGGTAGTCCTGATGGACTGACTTCACAACGGCATCTCGAATCACAAAAATGGCCAAAGTCACCTTTTTCTCCATAGGAACCATCTCAAGACTTTTCTTTGCAGAGTTTTTGATAGAGAACCTACCAATCATCGCTCGTCAGTTCTAAACTGTTGTAAAATACTACAAACTAATTTGGCATCCACAAGTACTTGATCAAATTGCCTTAAGTTTCACCACGTGCAGTCTATAAAGAATGCAGGAACTCATTCTATTTCACCCTAAATATATTTCTCATTTTCCTACAGGCAGCCAAGTTATGAAATGCATAGCCAATTCATGTGGAAAATAATCCAGTACATTTTCCCTTTAATGCAAGTTAAAAACGTTATTGCTAGTTTTCTGTGTTTTACAAGTTTGTTTCATCTATTATACTCGTTTTTTCATCTTCACTTCTAGATACCACCATGGTGCCATTTACTGTGACCAACAAAACCACACACCCACAGCGGACTATTAGACTATGCAAAGGTTTGTCCATAATCCTTTTTAACTGATGGGACAAATTTACACGAGTAAAATAGACATCTTAGTGGACAAAGTTGTCTGACTGATGTATTGCTGCTCAAATAAGGACTTCAATTGAGCTTAAGTAATGCAGAAAAAGATGTAATTACAATTCCTAATTGTTGCAACAAGTCTTGCAGCTGTGTTTGTACCAGCTGCAGTCATTCACTGTTGGAACCATGGAAACGAAAGGATGAGTCACAAGTCAACTTGTTAAAATGCAGGAGATTGTGAAGCAGTAACAAAGTCACTAAAAAACATCATGAGCTGTTACTTTTCTGTAGGAATCGCAGACACGTGTGCGCCATCGAGGAGGTAAAGAAAGCTGTGCATAACATATTCTGAGGTCTTTTACTTGAGGACTACATTTAGCATAAACAGTAAGGGTAATTGTACTCTGTATAACACTCGGCTTGTAGCTTGTACTTTTGTAGCTTACATTGCTGTGCACTCTTCTACCAGGTAGTTTTGGGTGTGGACCACTGCCAGATGCTCTGACGTCTACATTTCAGTTTCATACATGTGAAATAAGACGCGTGATGACAACCTCCAAATTGCAAGGGACTTTTGTGTTTGGTGCTAGGCTAGAGAGTGAATGGTCATCTGCAGCGACACATTTGATTGCTATTTTCATGCCCTCAGGGAGCTGAGAGGGTCGCGTGTGACTCTGAACAATACAAGCAGCAAACAGAGTACACACTAAAAAGTAGCACATTCAACCTGAAAAGCTGAGGTGGGCAGAAAGTAGCAGGCTAGCTTGCAAACAATTAGGACTGTCTGATCTATTGGCTCCTCCCAAAAGCATAGATATCCGCACTGTTAAGCTTAGTACAAATGTGAAGGGACGTCCATGGAAATACGGAGCAGTTTTGCAAATGTCAGTTAGAGAAATGCTATAGCGCCCCTTTTCATGGTCTGGCCCGACAGCACAGCCCTCGCCAGACAATTATGTGAGCATCGCTAGAGACGGCTTTGCCTCTGCCCACATGCTGGGAGTCGGATGTTTATGTTTTGATTGGTCAGAAGGTATGTGCTTCCATAAAAGAAATGCACACCCTCCACGGTTCAGTAATGATTTTATGTATCAAGCTACCTACACCTGAACTTTTAGGGTCACACACATGATATTGGAATGCTATTAAAGTAGCGTATCTTAGATAACTACATCATCTAAGTTGTTTTTCTCTGGCAGCAGCACAGATGGGAAGAGTGCAGTCCTTAACCTACATGGATTTCTAGGTCTGGCTTGCTAGAGGACCTATAACCTGATCTAACATACACCAATATAATTCTACAGTTCTTTGCTTCCACACAAATACAGATCTATTCCCATGCTATTTAGTTATAATACCTCACTTTACCTAAATTACAACATTCCTTTAAAGTCAGACCTATTGGCATTGCCACAGCTTGTTAGCTGGTGAAATGAGCATGGGTATATGGGCATTTTGCAGGGGTATAGTATATTTGAATACAGAATACAACCACGGTGCAGTGTCAACTTTGGATAGTGTACTGTTCTTGATGAGGTGGTGTGAAAGCTATAGTCAGTCCTTTGGTATTCCTGAGCGATTCTGTTCATTGAAGGTAGTACATGAGCACGTGTTTAACATCTAGAGTGTGCAAAAAACATACTCCCATGTGTTCAGGACTGTGGAATAATGTCGGGAACTATATGATTTGGGCTGATGCAAAAAGGTATGACTACCAATGGGCGAAGCTGAGTGTGAGTGAGCAGAAGCTTCCTATATTTATGTATTTCAAAGTATTTTTCGGACGAAGCCTCCCAGACATGGCAGCTATCTGATTTCCAAAGACATCTTGGGGACATTCTGAAAGCTTCTCTGGCAGTGCAATACACCCATTACTTACCATTGGTCTTATGCTTTGTAACTCACATGTGCTTGTTTATTTTATCTGCTGGCTTAATTTTAGGCTGTTCGGCATGTCTTTGTACCTCAAGTGGCGTATAGCCTGTCCACCCTCACTCCTTGTATTCTTCTACGAGTGCTCACTTTCTATAAACAGGCCTTTCAATGTTGTACTTATTTTGTCACAAATGATATGCATTGAAAGACAGAGGTCAAATGTCAGGCTCTATCTTCTTGGTGTTTACTTTACATTCTCGGACATCAAGGGAAGAGGATATATGTGACAATCCTGCTGAGGACCCATATGAGAGGAACAGCTGTAGGATGTTGTTTTTACCTAGCACTCAACAACATTTAATTGTCTGTAAATGTACTGTGTGTATATTTCAGAATATTTCACGATTATGAAAGCACAAACGAAGCATATGGTTTGTAAACCTGAAGTGTGGTGGAAACAAATTTTTTTTATGATAAAAACAAATCATTACACTTAAAAGGCTTTTCATAATAATGCTCAGATCTAATAGGACTCAGGGCGCACCCTAGGTAGTATAGTTCTCCTTATTCACCCCAGGAAAGCTTTAATGATCGGCATTTTAAAAAATGAATTATGTTTTATGCTTTGTAAATAAGAAGGTTGCTCCATTAAGTACATTAGATGTAATTGTATTAAATAAGTATACTAAGCCGGACGTCTGTTAGGAATAAGAGTTGATTTAAAGACATTTACAGCAGAGAACACATATTTTCTTCTTAGCAGCTTAACCAGCACTGTTACTTGGGTGATGTGACTTTAAGTACAGCCGTGTAGTCTGCTGAAAGCTCTCAATACCCAGACTCTCAAAGCTCAGGAGCCAGATCGCGAGATTCATGGAGCACAGGTCTACGTGTAGTAGTTTGCATTTCCTTTACATTAAGAGATCCTGGAGGTTGGGTACTTTGTAGCATGGAGGTATTGACATTTCCAACAGGTGGAACAACCATGCTTTATGTGCTCTACCAGAACTACCAGGATCATTGTTAATGGAGGCTGACGTATTTAGCGGAACATCAGTGGGATAAGATGTTATGGAGGAAAGATATGCAAATGCCTTTAACCAGTGTATTCCCAGAAGCCTGGAGGTATAACGCTGGCATTTATCATCCTTGTTGGTCGAACATATATTTGCAGCATCACCCATTTGTTGAAGATGCAAGCAATTAAGTGGGTATTGAGTTACAGACCAGGGATTTCCTGAACCCATCTGCTGAACCTAGCAAGTCAATGTGTTTGCTTCGTACCCAGAGCCAAAGTGGAGGACAGTAGGAGCGGGTAACCCCTTCTTTTGTATGTGAAACACAGTGGTCGTATTGTCCATGCAGATCAATAAAACCTTCTATGGCAATCTGGTTTGGAAGGTTTTGAGCACCGTTTCTACTGTCAATCAATCAAGAACTTTATTTTGGTTCACAGAACCATAAAAGTACACTACAGAAACATACAAAAGTATTATAAAACATTCAGCTCGAAAATACAAACTTCATTACAGAGCTAGACAAATCAGAGCAGATTACAACTGTAGTACATTCATTAAGAAAAGTACAATATACTGAACTTAGTTGCATAGCCCGTTGTCAGATAGAAAGAAAAACCTCATGAAAAGTCATAAAAAGGAAATCAAAAAGGGTATGTCATGCTATCCAGAAATGCTGCTAGGGCTCAATACAATTAGATAATAACTTGAGGTCCTTGTCTGGTTTCATAATGGCTAAAGTGTACAGTGCACTGAAACACATTAAAACACACCCCTAGAGCTTTATTTTTTAGCAGCCATCCTGGATCTAACATACCAAATTGACTGCAGTTAATTAGAGATCGAGTAGATAATACAACTCCTATTGCCTGTCCTGCTCCCGCTGATCAGATCTCTGAAGGAAAGGAAAGTGGTCACCTTCAATTATGTTGATGACCTCCAAATACTGCTCATAATCGATCATTTTTTCCAGTCAATATCTGACTTTAAGTCTACCATGAATTTCATTCATCACTGGATGGACTACAACCACCTAAAACTAAATCCAGGCAAGACCAAATTAGTCCTGACGGGTGGTGGTCATAATAGGTGGGACCCACATTATTGGCAAAACGAATTAGGACCCCACCCCTCAATTCCCTCCTCCTCAGTAACAAGCTTGGGGTCACCACAAACAATGATCTTTCCCTAATAACTCATGTATGCTCTGTGATCTCCACCTGCTTTTTTCAGCTGCATAAAATTATTAAAATAAGCTGGCTACTTACCCAAGCAGTTCTTATACAGGTCTTGATAGCCATGGTCCTATCACGTCTAGACTACGCCAACGCAATCTATCTTGGTATACCACTTTGCCTCACAAAACGGCTACAGATGGTACAGAACCAAGCGGCTAGATTGATCTACAAACAACCCAGGTGGCAACATGCCTCCCTCCTCCTAAGGAAGCTGCACTGGCTTCCTATTCCCCAAAACTGTGCATTAAAAATTGTCTGCCTGGTGTTTAAATCCCTAAATGGCCGGAGCCCTAAAGTCATAGACAGTCTCATATCACCCTAAACCCCTCATGGAACCTCCACTCGTCTCATCTCCAACTTTTAACTGTCCCGACCTTCAAGCTGAAGCGCCAAGGGGGTTGTATGTTTGCAACTATGGCCCCCAGAATGTGGAATTCCATCCCCCTGGAAATCAGGTCAAGCACTGATCTACTGGGATTAAAAAAATCCCTTAAAACATGGCTGTACATCCAGGCCTACGAATAAACTGCTCCGGGCCGGCATTTCCAAGTAACAGCGATATGAAACCAACCAGTGTACGAGCACTTTATAAAACCTTTTTAACATAACATAACATACAAATTCTCAAGTCATCGTGCCGATCTTTGAGCGCAAGAAGGCAGCAGAGAGGGGCAATCTACTGGGCATGTCGCTTTGCATAGAAACAACCGAAAAATAGTAAGTGCTCTTCGTTCTCAACAGGGTAACTGGCCCTCGGGCATAGATTAGTGAGTGTGTAACTTTTGCTCCATGAACAGGTAAAAGATGCTAAGGGCAAAATCTTTAGTCCAAATTTAATAAACAATGCTCATGTAGACGGAGGATTAACATACTCTAAAAATTCTTAACAATTGTGGAATACACTTAAAAGACAAGTAGTAATCTGAAAGACTACCTGAAGAAGCAGCAGTTATTCTAGCACTTAAATCAGTATTCCAATAACACGTTTTTACAGTTTCTCGGGCACTTACAGGTATTGTGGTGGGATGAGACCAGTATTCACATAGGCCTAACTTAATCAGCCAAGCATTTATATAAGATAGCCAAGGGATTGTGTGTGACACATGGTTAGCAAGTCTCTACCTAAGAAATCTTTATAGGGTGCCAATTCCTCTGGTGTCCATAATCTAATCCAATATAAGACTGGTTTCAAGTTAGCTAAGTCCGAGATGAGTTGTTAATTTAAGTCAAACCTGAATGGAATAGGAGTAGGGGTACACTAGTGGGGAGTCTCAATAGTGATTTAATAAAATAATTATAACTTCTCTAAAGCAAGTCAAGCTTGCAAAAGCTCCACAATTCCGCCCCATACAGAGCTGATCCACATGCTTGTGCCTTATAAATCTCAATGGCAGGTGAAATAGGGTATGAAGAAATCCGATTGGCAAACCTAATTATGGCCCCAGATCTGTGCCTTAAAGTCAAGACGCTTTTCTCAATCTTTGGGATCAGTGAGTCTCATCCCTAGGTACTCAAATTCAGAGACTCTTTCCAATATGTAGCCTTCTAGAACTACTTTTCTCCTAGTTTTGTTCTGGGGATTGAACACCATGTATTAGGTTTTGCTACTATTTCTTTAAAAACGTGATCTCTGTAGAAAAGACTAAACTTTTCCAAAAGGGTGCATAAGCCCCTCAAAGTTTTTGAGAGGAGGTTTTCATCTGAAAATAATAAGCCTGGAACCTTTAAATCAGCCGTTTTGGGGGAGTCGTTCTCACAGCCCATCAGGTAGATTGGTAATGCAGCCATTGATAAATAACAAAAAAAGTTGTAGGTTCTGAGATGCAACCCTGGCGGATACCTCTTCTAATAGGGATGTCCTCTGTGGTTTCCCCACCCGGACCCAAACTAGCTCTGACAAAGTTTTCTGGTTATAGTTGTTGGATCAAGGACAATAAGCCAGCAGGAACCCCCATTTTGCCCAGAACTTCCTAGAGCTTTGCCCTTGGGACAAGATCGAAGACAGCACACAGATCCACAATGCGACAAACAGGGATTCCTGATGTACGTCTATGGATTTCCATTTTATAGTCAGGAACTGTAGCACCTGTTCAATCGTCCTTCTCTTAGCTTTGAACCGAGCCTGGAGATGTTAAAGCACATTATTAGTCGATATCCACTCCAAAAGGTTTGTGTGGAGTTGCATGCTATAGATCTTCTGAATGTTATCAATACGGCTTATAAGCTGGCAGTTGGGGGGACTTGTCTAGCTCCAGTCTTGAAAATCAGCATAATTCCAGTCCCTGTCAAACAATAGGAAATGAGGCTCCTGCAGCTATGCTTTGCAAAAGTTGTTTATATGTGGTCCCCATATCAGAGGTTCAGAGGGTTACAGGTCGGAAGGGATCTTGTCAAGGCCAGGTGCTTTCCTTGCTTTTTGAGCCTGGATTGCATTATGGGTTTCTTCTAGTGTGAATACCATTGGCTCTTCTTTTTCACCCTTGAGGGCAAGTGGGGACATAAGGATATCCTTGACCTCCCAATGTGTTAAATCTGCATAAAGATCTGTGAAATGCTCAACCCACTCCCCAGTGAAAATGTGGCATTCTGGCTGAGCATGAGCCCTGTGCCCATCATGCGTAACCAAATGCATGAACCACCTGCCGTTTTTTTTCCCTTTCGTGCTTCAAGCAGGTCCTACCATAGCTTGCCTTCCCACTGGGACTTGCTAGATTTGATTACCTTGGCATCTTTTTGTCTGCAAGTGACATTTGGCCTCACCTTGCTTTTTATAGCTTTAACAAGATCGGTTTTAGCTTCTCTGCAATGCTGGTTGAGCCAATATTGCATTTACTGGGGATATCATGGTTTTTCATATTTTTTTTCATAAAAAACAATTTTAATCTTAAGAACAATTCTTCATGGCGAACCATGGCCTGGGAGGATATAAAATCCTGGTTGTCGAATGCAGTTAGGGCTACGCTTACAGATCCATCAATTTCTTTTAAGACATACGCAGCATTGGATACAGGCACCCATCTCACATTACATCTGTTGTTAGTCAAAACTGTTAAATTAGGTACATGTGTCTCTGGGCATGTCATAGCTTTAATTTGGGACCCCTATAGTTTGAGTAGATAGAAGTTGCTTTCCTGGCGCTCAATGACCTCCATATCGGCCATTTCATGCCAAATTCTAACATTGATAAATATATAATCAATGTTGCTTTCATAATCCCCCCTCTCAGAGGTCGATTTGGCTCCAAGGTCCGAAAAGGAGCAGCCATTGCACACCCTTAGGCCATGGGACACAGCTATGTTTACTATTTGTAAAGCCGCCATACTCATCCTAATATTTCTTCTCAGATAACATAGTGATGGAATTCCCAGACACTTGTCCTCGACTCTACTCAACTCTAACATTGCAAGATAGGCCCCAAACAGTTGTTAAATTCTCCCATGATGTCTACCTGGTGCCTGGCACTATGCATTTCTAAGCGCGTGTTCAGGGTTTTTAGAGTTCAGGAAGCCTTGTTGTGCGGGGAAGACCACTATAGATGTTTACCTGGAGATAGGGGGTGCCTAGTTCCGAAGGACAAGTAGATCAAGTCAATCAGTATCAATTTCTTTGACTATATAGTTGAGTGCCATTTTGATCCATATAGGTAGCCCTCCAGATGACCTACCAGCTTTAGATGTTAAAGCCTCAATGTTGATCAATGAATAGCCCTGCCTGTAAACTCTGTTGGCCACCAAGGTTTCTTGAAAAAGACAAATATTAAATTTATCAATACATCTTCCTCAGTCCTCATCAGCTAATTTAGTTCTGATCATCGCTAGGCTCCAATTTACTAGCTTTAAGTTTGCTGTCAAATGCTGTGGATTTTACTTTATACTCAAGTTGGCATCCAACGTTCTCAAGACACTTTACGGGCCAAATTATTTTCCCCAAGGTCTTTCGTGTTACAGAAATTCCCTTCCATAGCGGGGTAGATAATCACCTCCATTCCATGATTGAGCCGATGTATGTGAAGACTTTCTCAACCATTGGGGGAAAGGGAAGATTATAAGTCAATCTAACGCAGTCACATCGCTAGCCTTTGGGTGAATTATAGCCCTTGGACCTTTGCTGCTCCCACCTGGCATGTGCCAAAAAGCCTCCTTACCATAATATGAGAGTCTCAACTTAAACAAATGTTGGACCCCTCAGTAGAGGAGGTGCATTGATCTAACAAAATCAAACCCACTACCAGTTCAGGAGCTATAGCTTCTACTAGATTGAATCTCATTGGCTCCTATGCGAAGTATGGCATTTCACATGCAAAATATCAGAATAAACAATTGAATGGCAATGTCTGACATTTCTAATCCAATGCTAGCGGTTGACTGTTTCATTGGGTTGGAATCTGCTTCTGATCGGGTTCATGCTTTACTCCTCCTCTTTCATGGTCAACTGTTGATGTGAATCAATATTCCCTTACACAACCTATTTTAGTGCCTTCCAAATCTTATTTGAATGCACCTTGATGAGACTCAATGTAGCTGTTGTACTCCATTTGGGTGCGATGTGCCCACCTTGTACTCCTCCTTGGACTTCTTGCACCTAAATTCATTATAAAGCGTGGCAGGCACTGTGGTGGTGGTGGTACCTTGTTGCACCATACGTGACCCTAAGAAAGTCCATCTACAGGAATGAAGCATTGAAAGAAGGGCAGAATCTAAAGGATTTCCTCTCCATACTATCTCTGTCTTCAGTCATTGAGATGTTACTAGTTGATGCACTCGCAAAAGTGAGGCATGCTGAAATAGTCTTCAGCACAAGAAGTTGCCTGTACCATTAGTTCAAAGTAGCTGAATTACAGTCTCCAGAGTGGCTTTCAGGCCACCAGTGAAAACAATGGTCTGACATGCCACAGCCTTCTTTTTTAAACCCAGGCATGGGTCCAAAGAGCTTTGTCACATATAGACTCAAGCTCATTCACACGATTTAGGTGCAAATATGTGTGAAATGTGCCCGGGGTAGTTTGTGTTCCTGTTCTGAGGGATCACTAGCTATCAGTCCTTGATGATGTCCCTTTTTGGTCATATATAAAAGTAATTAGCTCATCATAGGCTCCATCTGTAATGGTACAGACAAGCTTAAAACATGGATTGGAATGCAGCCAGAGTAATCGTCAGTGGTTTAGACTGATTCAAGAACTTCCAGCAATTCCTTTTAATTCAGTTACATCTTGCTATTTATACAAAGCCACTTAATGATCTTTTTTGGGAGTAGAATCCTATTAAGCACTTGGTCAAACAAATAATGTACAAACCTCCAAACCTTGGCGACCGTACTGTGCGAGTCGTATAAGGCTTGGCAGAACTGCACTATTCCCTAATAACTGGCCAAATAAAAGACCACGAAAATCAAGAGCAGTGGAGATTTTCTTAAGGAACTCCATAAAACGCGTTGCAATATGTTTGATTCGAATGAACGATGGCCAGGATACATTCATTTTATTCTGTTTATTGACTTACCATTAGTGGCTGTAGAGGCACTATGCAGACCTGTACACACTAAGAACGTTCTGCTCAATATATCTTTAGGTGAATCATTCAAATAACATGACCTACAAATCCATCTTTTGTATGCACAATGTGACATTTTTAATACAAGCAAATGCTATGAAATATTTCCAAATACTATAGTTAAGGAAGCACAATCTTCTTTTTCATCTACTTACACATATTTTGTTCATTTATAATTTACTGGGCTTATAAATTCCAGACACTTAAAATCAGCAAGAGAACACCAATGCAAAATAAAATAAACATGCAGAAAAGTTAGCTTACCAAAGTCTGCAAATACTGACTGTCCAATTACCAGAGCCTTGGGCGGTTTCTCTGTGGTGTATGTGGCATGAGAAAAATTGCCATCCTGCATTAAAAAACATTGCAACTTTATTAACATGCACAACTAAGCGGTAAACAATAATTATTCAAGCAACAGGGAAAAGGCAAGACTGCTTTAATGCACGGAATCGAAGCCTGGTTATTTAAAATGTATGCTTTACGTTCGGTAACTCACTGTCAACAGGGACATCTTTCTGAAAACTACACGAGGATGTTAACCCCTTAGGCGCGGCCGCGATTCTGCGCCTGTGCGGCCGTTTTAATGAGTGGGCGGGTTCATGACAGCCCCCAGCCGTCATCAGCACACGCGCACCGTGATGCATGATAGACGGGGCTGTCATCAGCATGGAAGGGGTTAATGATATACCAAATGACTTGATTCCTTCCATCATATTACTGCTCCATAGACTCCATGACTGCTAAAAAACTGCTTTAGAAACATCCATGATTGCATTAATTATTCAACGGCATGTAACCTTAAAGAAACGCCCTTCAGTCTTAGCCGTGAGGTCACAAGAAACTGAAGAGCTACCCAGCCAGTAAGGTGGCTTTAGAAGGATGAGCAGATAAGAAATGATGTTTTCTGGAAGCCAGTCTCCTCCAACCACATTTGCTTCACAGAATGTCTACACTGTTTATTATTACAGGTTAATGTCCTAAAAACTGGACTGGCCGAGGAGCGACAACTGAACAGAGCCCTTAAGGCCGGCTCTCTCGAAACAAGATCCAGGAATGGTATCCACTGTATAAAGAGTAGGCTCGCTTAATCGGAATGACTTCTTCTAATTCACTGCCTATGAGAAACACCACAACCTAGTACGAAGGTGCACAAAACAATCAGATAACAATTTATCCACGGATAGCCTCAAAGGCATGGGAAGGATTGAGAAGCAAAATAAAAAGGTCAGAAATTTTGACCTGCACTTAAATTAACTCCAAAGTACTGACTACCATTATATTGTTAAGTAAACATACATATGGATATATAGATTTACTATTAACCCAATAACTGCAGAGGATTTTCTTAGGGGTGGGCGAAGAATTCTGCTAAGCTGGAGGAGTTCGAGGAATTTTGCTAAGTCCGCGCAGAGTTCCACAAAACTCTTTACATGCTAGACTGCCTCCCAGCGAGATTTCTTAACACTCGTGTTCGTAGCAGGTCGCAACTGCTTGTGTTGAAAAATCTGTAGCTCGCGTAGAATACCTAAGCAAGTGGCAGAAAGAAGCAGCGCTCTCTGGCGTCACACTAGAGAGCGGTGCTTCTTTCTGCCGTTCACAGTGATTTTACAGTGCCGGACAAACTACCAGCGCTAAAAATCAGTGGGAGCAGCACACTTTTCCGCTGGTACTTCATGGAGTTCCGCGGTCAAGAACTCCGCGTCCTCCGCCAGACCTACTTTTTCACCCCTGGGCCAAGCCCTTTTTTTTCTTCTTTTTTTTTATATACTATTTGGGGTAGTTCTCACTTATGCCTGCATAACATTTTTTAGAAGTTAGAATTTTTTTTAATGTGCAATTTTGGGTAACAAATAATGTGTGTGAAGAAGGATGTGGAGGCCATAAAGGTAGCCTTTTTGTCCAAAAGGAATATGAGAAGGGAAGCCTGAGGCGGAAGCCGGGAGAATGCATAACCTTGTTTTTTAAAATTTTAAAACTGTGATAACGTGTTTCTATCACCTCCCCTCCTACCTGCACTTCTTGGCTTCACTTTAAACAGCGCTCCACGCTGCAACGACCCCTCACCTCCAGACGCCATTCTCGAGCGTGAGGCGCGCCACAGACACGCCCACTCTGTTGGCCACGCCCCCTCAACCTCTTGTATAAATAACGAGCGCTGCTACGAGGCGCTTCATTAGCTATTGGACTCCTGAGGCGGAAGCCGGGAGAATGCATAACCTTGTTTTTAAAAATTTTAAAACTGTGATAACGTGTCTCTATCACCTCCCCTCCTACCTGCACTTCTTGGCTTCACTTTAAACAGCGCTCCACGCTGCAACGACCCCTCACCTCCAGACGCCATTCTCGAGCGCGAGGCGCGCCACAGACACGCCCACTCTGTTGGCCACGCCCCCTCGACCTCTTGTATAAATAGCGAGCGCTGCTACGAGGCGCTTCATTAGCTATTGGACTCCTGAGGCGGAAGCCGGGAGAATGCATAACCTTGTTTTTTAAAATTTTAAAACTGTGATAACGTGTTTCTATCACCTCCCCTCCTACCTGCACTTCTTGGCTTCACTTTAAACAGCGCTCCACGCTGCAACGACCCCTCACCTCCAGACGCCATTCTCGAGCGCGAGGCGCGCCACAGACACGCCCACTCTGTTGGCCACGCCCCCTCGACCTCTTGTATAAATAACGAGCGCTGCTACGAGGCGCTTCATTAGCTATTGGACTCCTGAGGCGGAAGCCGGGAGAATGCATAACCTTGTTTTTTAAAATTTTAAAACTGTGATAACGTGTTTCTATCACCTCCCCTCCTACCTGCACTTCTTGGCTTCACTTTAAACAGCGCTCCACGCTGCAACGACCCCTCACCTCCAGACGCCATTCTCGAGCGCGAGGCGCGCCACAAACACGCCCACTCTGTTGGCCACGCCCCCTCGACCTCTTGTATAAATAACGAGCGCTGCTACGAGGCGCTTCATTAGCTATTGGACTCCTGAGGCGGAAGCCGGGAGAATGCATAACCTTGTTTTTAAAAATTTTAAAACTGTGATAACGTGTCTCTATCACCTCCCCTCCTACCTGCACTTCTTGGCTTCACTTTAAACAGCGCTCCACGCTGCAACGACCCCTCACCTCCAGACGCCATTCTCGAGCGCGAGGCACGCCACAGACACGCCCACTCTGTTGGCCACGCCCCCTCGACCTCTTGTATAAATAGCGAGCGCTGCTACGAGGCGCTTCATTAGCTATTGGACTCCTGAGGCGGAAGCCGGGAGAATGCATAACCTTGTTTTTTAAAATTTTAAAACTGTGATAACGTGTTTCTATCACCTCCCCTCCTACCTGCACTTCTTGGCTTCACTTTAAACAGCGCTCCACGCTGCAACGACCCCTCACCTCCAGACGCCATTCTCGAGCGCGAGGCGCGCCACAAACACGCCCACTCTGTTGGCCACGCCCCCTCGACCTCTTGTATAAATAACGAGCGCTGCTACGAGGCGCTTCATTAGCTATTGGACTCCTGAGGCGGAAGCCGGGAGAATGCATAACCTTGTTTTTTAAAATTTTAAAACTGTGATAACGTGTCTCTATCACCTCCCCTCCTACCTGCACTTCTTGGCTTCACTTTAAACAGCGCTCCACGCTGCAACGACCCCTCACCTCCAGACGCCATTCTCGAGCGCGAGGCGCGCCACAGACACGCCCACTCTGTTGGCCACGCCCCCTCGACCTCTTGTATAAATAGCGAGCGCTGCTACGAGGCGCTTCATTAGCTATTGGACTCTTGAGGCGGAAGCCGGGAGAATGCATAACCTTGTTTTTTAAAATTTTAAAACTGTGATAACGTGTTTCTATCACCTCCCCTCCTACCTGCACTTCTTGGCTTCACTTTAAACAGCGCTCCACGCTGCAACGACCCCTCACCTCCAGACGCCATTCTCGAGCGCGAGGCGCGCCACAGACACGCCCACTCTGTTGGCCACGCCTCCTCGACCTCTTGTATAAATAGCGAGCGCTGCTACGAGGCGCTTCATTAGCTATTGGACTCCTGAGGCGGAAGCCGGGAGAATGCATAACCTTGTTTTTAAAATTTTTAAAACTGTGATAACGTGTTTCTATCACCTCCCCTCCTACCTGCACTTCTTGGCTTCACTTTAAACAGCGCTCCACGCTGCAACGACCCCTCACCTCCAGACGCCATTCTCGAGCGCGAGGCGCGCCACAGACACGCCCACTCTGTTGGCCATGCCCCCTCGACCTCTTGTATAAATAGCGAGCGCTGCTACGAGGCGCTTCATTAGCTATTGGACTCCTGAGGCGGAAGCCGGGAGAATGCATAACCTTGTTTTTTAAAATTTTAAAACTGTGATAACGTGTTTCTATCACCTCCCCTCCTACCTGCACTTCTTGGCTTCACTTTAAACTGCGCTCCACGCTGCAACGACCCCTCACCTCCAGACGCCATTCTCGAGCGCGAGGCGCGCCACAGACACGCCCACTCTGTTGGCCACGCCCCTTTCAACTTCCCGCCTCATGACTATAAATATGTGTCTTGGTAGGAAGCGCAGCGGACGAGCGCAGCGGGCGCGACGATTGCGCGCCGAAGGCGCGCCTAAGGCAAGCCCGTCTGCGCCCGGCCGCGACCGGCCGGGACTAGGGGCCTTACACTCTGCCCCACTCATCACCTACAGCCCGGACCTACTTCGCAGCTACCAGGGCCCCTGGCCCATCACGACCAGTACCAGCTCTCGTATCTCTGCTCTCGGCATAGCCTCCCTCTCTCCCCTCCCTCACCCTCCTCCCATTCTGGATACTCCGCCTACGGTCTGTAGGCCTGCTCCTCCGCCAAACCCTAAACCCATCACAGCTTTCTACCTCAACACCCGTTCTGCTGTTGCCCACTCGCACGAACTCTCGGTCTTGCTGGACTCACAGGCCCCAGATCTCCTCTTCTTAACCGAGACCTGGTTCTGCGATGACTCCCTCCCTGCACTCCTATCCACCCTTCCAGCCTCCTACTACGCCCTCAGGGCTGACCGCCCTTCGGGCAGAGCCGGGGGCGGCGTGGCAGTCATCGCACGTACCGATTTCCCTTTTCAAATTCTCCCTTTACCTAACATTGCTACCACCGAATTCCTGGTGATTCGCACAGTATCCACCTCCCCTCCTCTTACCTGTTTCCTTACTTATCGTCCTCCTCAGTCCCCCCTGCAGTTTCTTCCAGATTTTTTGGAGGTCTTGGCTACCATTGCAATCAACAACTCCTCCATCCTGCTCCTCGGCGACTTTAATTTCTGGCCTTCCGATCCTGCCGAATGTCTGTCATCTAAGGATTTTTCCGAAACCCTCCACTCCCTTAACTTCACACCCCATGTTCACTCCCCCACTCACATCAAGGGTCACCAGCTTGACCAAATCTGGTCCCTGAACTGCCCTGTGGAATCCTTATCTATCTCCCCTTGCACCTGGTCGACCATCATTTGATTTCATTTCTCCTTCCTATTCTTCCCCCAGCTATCCCCCCCGACCCAAAAACACCTGGGTCCGATCATGGGGCCGGGTCAATCTTGAGAATCTCTCATCTCTCCTCGCTGGTTCTCTCCCGCCTCTTCAGGGCCTCACCACCGTCTCCCAGGCTGACGCTATAGACCAGTGGCTCTCCCGCAGCTGCGACTCCGTCGCCCCGCTCAAGCGCATTACCTCTAAACGCGACAAAGACGCCAACCGGTGGTTTAACCAAGAGCTTAAAGCCACCAAACTAACAGTCCGCCGCACAGAGCGGGCCTGGAGGAGAAACTACTGCCCCACTTTGAAACTGGAATATATCAATATCCTTAACCAGTACAAAAAAAACATCCTGGAGGCCAAATCAGCTTATTTCTCCTCCAAAATCTTAGCAGCGGAGAACCAGTCTAAAGAGATCTTCTCCATCGTTCACAACCTGGCATTCTCGGACAGAACTACGCTTAAACCTGCCCCGTCAAATGATCTCTGTCTTTCTCTTAACAATTATTTCATCCAGAAAATTATCACCATCAAGGCCAACATCCCCCCACCCCCCCTTCTTTTGTGGATCCCCAATGTCCCCCTCCCAAAGGCAAACTAACCACCTTTCCCCCTATCACCCAGGAAAACCTGACTTCATTGGTGCCTTTGATCAAATCTGGCTCCCCTCTTGACCCCTGTCCTGCCCATATCCTCCGCCACATCTTTGTCTCCTGCCCAGATCCCCCCCTTCACTTCCTCAACAGCTCCCTCGCGCAAGGCATAGTTCCTAGCTCCTTGAAGTCTGCGGTAATTGTGCCCATCTTGAAAAAACCTGGGGCAGATCCTTCTGTCCCTGCCAATTTCCGCCCCATCTCCCTCCTGCCATTTCTAGCTAAGGTGCTCGAGCGCCACGTCACCTGCGCTCTGAGCTCCTTTGTGGAGAAACATGGAGCCCTTGCCCCCCGCCAAGCTGGTTTCCGCCCCGCACACTCCACGGAGTCCGTGGTCATGTCGGTCCTCGACACCCTCAGGGAGGGTATGGACACCAATCATCACCAGGCCCTTGTGCTCCTCGACCTCTCAGCCGCCTTTGATACGGTGGACCACAACATCTTACTCTCCCGTGTCAGGGCGGCGGGGATCGAGGGGACTGCCCTGGTCTGGTTGTCCTCCTTCCTGAGCGGCCGCACCCAGGCTGTTCGCCTGGGTGACTTCACAGCGGACTTCCGGAAAGTCCAGTGCGGGGTTCCTCAAGGTTCTTCTCTCTCCCCTCTTTTGTTTAATCTATATATCGCCCCTCTTATCTTTTCTCTCCAACAGATGGAGGTCACCGTATTTAACTATGCGGATGACCTCCAGCTGGTCTTTGATCTTTCCTCTCCTTCTGCTGTCCTCAACTTTCAAACTGTCATGTTTCACATCAGGGACTGGATGAGCCACAATCACCTCAAACTTAACCCGGACAAAACCGAGTTGGTATTGACGGGCGGTTCATCCAGCCCCTGGTCCCCCCTTTTCTGGCCTCCCTCTCTTGGTTCTCCTCCTGTCCCCTCCTCCTCAGTTAAAACACTAGGCATTAAGCTCAATTCCCAACTCACCCTCCACTCCCAGGTTAGCTCTGTGGTTTCTTCTTCTTTCCTCTCACTGCGTACTATTCGCAAGGTGTCCCGCTTCTTTACTTTTTCCGCTCTCAAACGTATCATTCTGGCCATGGTGGTGTCCCGCCTGGACTACGGGAACGCTCTGTATGCTGGTATTCCTGCATACAGTTTGCGCCGCCTACAACAGATCCAAAACCAGGCGGCCCGCCTAGCCTTTAACCTTCCCAAATTCCACCACTCCACCCCACTTCTGAAATCTCTCCACTGGCTCCCAGTGCGGGCTAGAATTCAATTCAAGCTCGCGTCCATCACTTTCCTGGCTCGATTGGACCTTGCACCGGTCTTCATCTCCTCTGAGATCGTTTCCTATGTCCCCTCCAGGGACCTACGCTCTTCTTCTCAGTCTCTTCTCACCATCCCTCGCTTCCGGAGAAAGAAGTGGGGCGGCTCCAAATTTGCCATTCTAGCACCAACCCTTTGGAATTCCCTTCCCCTTCATCTCCGTGCCATCACCCTCTATCCCCAATTCCGCAAAAGTCTTAAAACCTACCTATTCACTAAATCCTTTGAATAAATGCCCATTCCTCTCTCCCTGCTCTTATCCCTCAGTCCCCACTAGCTACAGCGCCAAGAAACCGCCGGTATACGTGCGCTTTAAAAGTGCTTTTAAACTCAAACTCAAACTCAAGCCAAGAAGGTTGAGAAATCTAGTGTGCCTACATAAATTATGCTTAAAACAACTGCCAGGGCAGAGCAATACCTTTTGGGGTCCCTTTCTACACAGGAAAATTTTTTGTTAACTAGGTTTCGGTTGAACCTCTTTCACCTTTTACTTGCCAGACCTAAATGTTTTACTAGAGGTAAGGTGGCAGCTCCCTGCGGCTGCGACGAACAGTCTCTGCAGGATATGCTGCATTTCATGTTCTTATGTAATTTTTATGATTTCCTTCGTAAACGATACCTGGTCCCAATTTTAAAAAGAATGAATTTTAGACAGGCACGTCCCGCATTGGTATACCTGCAATTACTGAAAGATGACTGTTTATGTTTTATATTGGGATTTTTAAAAGCTTCTGTTAATTACAGGAACTATATGGATCAATAATGTATGTTTTTTTTATTAACTCTTTACTGTTATTATGGTCCTCTTTTCTGCACAAGTACTGTTTTTTGTAAATTGTGTCAATGTTGTGTAACTTTTATGGTTTGTATAAAAAACCGAATAAAGTTTATGAGTAAGTTATTTTATGATGAATAATACTCATAATCAATTAATTATGTCGCATTTAAAATTAATTAATAAAAATGTTTAGAAATATGAATGATAATGTAGTTTAGTTATGCCACTTTTTCGTGAAGACGCCATATTATTTGAAATAGAAGCAGTTTCTGGTGTTCCGTTCATCCTGCTCCTGCTCATTCCCACTCCCAATCAATGTCCCTCTGCAAGGCCTTGCTCCCCAGTTTCCGCAGAGCACAGCACAGCACAGTGTGACGTAATTGACTGAGCGTGGACTTTGAATGAAGCTTTTCAGCGTGCTTCTGATGTAACTTTTCTTGAAGGATATTGCTGCTGGTAGTGATACCATAATGCTAGCACATTAATGTATTGGTCTTTGTTAGAGAATGTTTTACACCTCCGGGAAGATTTTGATTATTCTTATTAGAGGAATCGTACTATAGACTTTTTTTTGCGACAATCCATTTTCTGGGTTGTCTAAAGTGTACTGTCGATAATCATGCTATGCTGAATTTGCAGTGTTTCTCATTGTTTATGCATTAAGAATTGTATGAAGAGTCAGCACAAGTCGGAGAACTTCATACCATGCGGCTTTGCGCTCATTGAAGCGGTACCCCCCTGATGTAGAAGACTGCTCTCCTGAAACAGATTGCGGAGAGTCAAAATAATAGAGTACCAAAAAGTGAGAACTCTAAAATTACTACACTAATCGTGTGAGTATCCAATTAATGTATGTTAGTCCTGACGAAAGCTCCACAGACCCTGTAGGGCCAGAGGGAGCTGAAACATGTCGACAAATCTTTGTTACAAATACTAAAAGATCCAGTAACCCGATCTTTCTGCAGTATCAATCTATTTTTAGCTAAGCAGAATTTCACCTCACATTAAAGTACAAGGGTGACTTTCTCCTTTTTTAACTTTACCTCTTGTCTTGTTCACACTATTTATTTGGGGGGAAACCTCTTATCTCTGGACACTGCATTCTACAACCAGAGGTGCCTCTGGATGAGGCAGGCAAAGAGCACGTATTGGAACATCCAATGACAACTTCCATAACTTCAATGTGGGGCGGATGAAACATATATACCGCTAAATACGAACAACATTGATTTTTTGAGGGTGTTCCATTTTTCTAACCAATGGTTTAGAATTGTTCCAAGTGTCCTTTTCTTTTGATTAAATCCAACTTTTACTTTTCCTCACATACCTCTGTCCATTTGGGGTATATTTTCCTATAAACCTCAGATCACATGGACAGGACTTTAAATCTCCTCATACCTTTGCTATGTTTCTCTTTAGATATGCGGTTAGCAGTCTTGAACCTGACAATTCTGACTTTGTACTTCAGTATCAGAGCCATCAGGGCAAGCATGGAATTATTTGTAATTCCTATCTCAATTTGTAAATAAACTCTATAAGTTCCCATTGATCTAGAACTTAGTTCTTGAGTGACACCAGACACAATGTTTTATTTTACTTTTATAGTTTTGGAGTGTTCAAAACAATGGGGTAAAGTAAACTATTGGGGTTCGGGTTCCCACACACACAAGGTATCCATGCCAAATTTGCACCCTTTTTGCTGATATCATGGGGTCTCTAAAGGTACCTAGGGATTGTGGATACCCCAGGAGGGGTCTGACAAAGTAGGCAAAATATAGCTACATTTTGGGGGGGTTTTTTTGGGGGGGGGGAAGAATGGGAAAAAGTGTCAGGGTTATCTCCTAAAAGCGGGATCAGAAAAACGTTTGCTGTGCTAAAAATGACAATTTTCCCAGCTTTCAGGAACATGCAGAGCTGTATGGAAAAAAAAAGATTTCCACAGTTTTGCCATTTTTGTAAGAAGTAGCTACTTTTTCCGTGGTGGAAACAGATGTGAAACCCATGGGTGATGCCAGGAAGCTATACATTTCGGTAGACAAATTCAGAATTTAGCAAAGGGTTATTTATGGAGATCCCTCAGGATTTTCCCAAACAAGGTAACATTTGAAATAAAAAGTATGCAAAATGGGTAGGAAAAAACAGCCTTTGAGACAATGCTTTTATCTGTGACTTCTTGTCATGATAACCTATTCACAAAATTAATTGACTGGTACTTCCGCTAGACTCTAATAGTTCAGGAATATATAGGGTTTGTAGGTTCGCCAAGAACATGAGGTACCCCGAGCCAACAACTGAGCTGCCCCTTGCAAAGATGTTCTGTTTTTTTTAACTTTATTTACATTTTTACAGCCGTACATAGCATAATACCAATTAGACAATTGTCATAGCTTAATTCAGATGTAATCATGACATGCATTATTTGAGATGGGATAAAATGAATGAAATATTTTCCAATGCTGTCACAGATTAACAGGGTGGGCATCTTTAACCGGATCAACACAACCCCCCACGTCTGGAGATGCTCCCAATCCCCCTCTGAGATGGTCCACTTGCAATGACTGCCATTCCCCCTCTATAACACTTCAAGTAACCACCCCCCACTAGTACACCTGTTGCACACTTTACTATCCATAAGAGGCATTTAGATTTCTTTGCTATCAGCTGGTCAACCGTTCTCCCCTTCGCTAGATTTTTTGTCTGCCCTAGTGATTGTCAAATAAGCATGATACGGACCCGAAATATCTTTGGGGAGACTGCAAATCGGTAATAAGTCTCGATGGGTATCAGATTGTGTATTGTAGTACGTCATGTCCACGTGCCTCTACCTCAGTGTCAGAGGTGATAACCATCCCCATCTTAGTACTATTCTATGCTTCGCGAGCAGCAAGCTCAGCTTCAGAAGGGCAACCAATAGCACCTCCTGCACAGAGGGTGGCATACAACCATCCTTTTAAGGAAAACAAGGGACCCCTACATGAATAGCTAGCTATACCATAGGGAAATTAACTAAAGTAAGAAAGGTAATAGCTAGAAAATGATATCTATCTACATATCGGTACCAACTTGCTAGTGAGCTAAGTAATTATCATATAAAACAAGGGACACCCTATTAACACAATATGGACACTGACAGAGGATATAGTGATATATTTATTAATTTAGAAGTATAACATTTTATATTTTATGTTGTTTATCATCAAATGTACAATTTATGATTCATATACAATCGTTTTATAAAGCAGATATTAACAGTCAATATATACAAATCCAATAACGGACGGAGCATTGATTCAGGCAGTGCGGCAGATGTTCACAACGCGCGTTTCGGCATACATGCCTTCATCAGGTAGCCGTCTATTGCACAAAGAAGCCCAATTCGAGAGAGGAGTCAGGATGTATTACGGCTTCAAATGTCCTTCATAAAAGGTATAACAAACATGTCGAAAAGCAGATAGGCACAAGCGTCTTGACTTGGTTTTGGAGACAACAGTCACTATACCGGACCGATTGTACTATATATTTGATAAATGCTGTAGACGGACGATTCAAAGTTTCTTGTTACTCGATTCAACAGGCTGGCGTTACCATTCTAGATAGGATGAAGCTCGAACATGATAATGGGACGGTTCAAAAACTGTTCGCGGTTTTAACCGGAGTGAAGCATCATGAAAGACGATGAGTTCAACGCATGAAAAGCCAGCGTTATGCTCCTGACGATGTGAAGATACTCTGATATAAAGCGCAGCAGGCAGCGTGTCGGCTAACGAGCCTAACGGTCCGACAACCATCCTTTACCATCTCTTCATATAGTGTTATCAGGTGGGGCACAAATACTTCCTGGCACGCCTTATTAATGGTCACCATCAACCCATTGGTTCCTGGTTCTTTACTGCCAGGCATACCTTTTAAAGTGTCTACTGTTCGTCCTTTTGCATTAAAATTGTGTCAACCTCACGTTTGGGGCATAACAATGCTGTCAGCGTGGCTCTCGGCCTCTCCCACTCCCCATTCGCCCGTGCCATCACGTACTTCCCCAAATGATTAATTTCGCTCTGTGCAGTAAACTCCGTTCTGCTGTCTCCCTATATCTCTTTCCAATTCTCCAATTCCTACCTCCATCTTAACCATCCTACCATGTAGGTACGGGAGCACCCCAGCGTGTTTAGAAATAGTGACCCCGGATATAGACCTTAAAGGTCTCCCAGACCGTCGCTGATATAGATACCAAGCCAACATTGATGCGGAAAAAATCACCTATCGCCTGAGTAAGTTCTTCTTTGAACACTGTATCTAGAAGGGAGTACTGTGGGAACCGCCATGTAAATGTGTTTGGGTGTGGGCTGTGCAATTCTAGCTCTATAAGAACTGGTGAATGATCAGAGTATGTGCGCGGCCAGGGTTTGCAGCCATGCACCCACTGTATTAAGCTGTGGGATATTAAACAGAAGTGAAATGGCATATGAATATTATGCACTGTCGAGTAGAGTGTATATCCCTCCCCTATGGGGTACTTATGTCTCCAAAAGTCCAGCAACCCATGCTGAGCCGCAATCTCTTGGAGAGTCCAGGCTGGTGCTGAGGGACGCGGGTGTGGACTTTAGAGAAATCTGGATTGGGATCCAACACACAATTGGAGTACCCACCCCAGATCTGTTGGAGGTACCCCCATTTCGTTAATGTGGCGTTCAGTGTGTGACAGAAATGTGGGTCATCATAATTAGGGCTGTACCCCCCTACTAGACCTGTTGTCAGATCATCTTTGGTAAAGTGAGCTATGACATATCTTCTGCCTGATCAGTGCACATCTCTGGCAACTTTACATCCACGCCCTGTCTGACCCCAATTAGCACATCTCTAGCGTGTGTGGTAAAGCACTAGCAGAGCAAGTACCCTGCTACTACTGGGTGCAAGAAGCTTTTCTTGCAGCATAGCGACATCAATCTTGCGTCTCTGTAAATACACCACAACCTTCGCACTTTCCTACTGTTGTTTAGGCCTCAGATGTTCCATGTAAGAAACCTGATCAATAAAGGGGTTGGTGTGTCCTGTGTTGTGTGACCGTGTCATCTGCCATTGCCCCACATCTCAATCAATCTCATCCACGCAGCAAGTATAACATTAACAGTTAGCAGCCGTTGCCAATTCAGATTAATCAGCCGAACTTAACAAAGCCATTTCTCCACCCACACTGTGAGGTCCCACAACATACACAGTGAGAATTCTATCCCTGCTAGTCCTCCCATTACCAAGCCCACAAATATCAAAACAAAACCAGGTGGCACACACATGTGGATAGATGTTGCAGGGTCGGTAAAGCACAGGGGCTGTGCAACAGCAAAGTCCATGCTATACCATTTACATAACAATTGTGTTGCATGCACAATCTCACCTACCTGTACCGCCCCAACCTGCATGATTGCCCACAAATCCTGAGCCTTCATTCAAGTTTGTGGCGAGCAATAGAGGAAACAAATTAACACAGATGCCCACTCAACCCAAGACTGTGAAAACATTACCCCTCAGCAATTGTCCATTACTAGTATTCCTAGCACCTCTTTCAGGTAACATATGGCACATGGTCAGAAATCAGCTGTAAGCAAGCAGTTCCTTAACATTACCAGTACTGCAAGTGGTGTCTGCTAAGTTGATGAGTCAAACAGGTAGTCGCAAGTAGCAGATCTCCCCAGTCAGTGGAGTATACGTGCACTTCATTCATCCGGGTCCTTTGAAGCCACTGCTTCGGAGTCCTCCGATCTAGAAGAGTGTATGCTTGATTCTGCCATCGCACGACGCTTGAGGAACTGGTGCACTTGTTTTGGATCCACAAAAACCAACGCTTTACCATCCACCATTTCCCACAAGTGCGCAGGATAGAGTATACAATACTCCAGCTTTAGTTCCTGGTGTTTCTGCTTGGCTGAAAGAATCTGCTTTCGAGCTTCCTGAATCTGCTGTGTGAAATCAGGTTAGAATGCTGAGCCCATACCCTCATGCAGCAGCACTTTGGGTTTTCAAGCCCTGCAAAGCACCACATCCCGATCCCTATAGTTTAGTAGGGGCGCTTATAATAGGACATGGCTTTGCTCCAGGTATCGGTCGCAGAGGCAGAGTCGGGTGGGCACGAAGATGTCTGAGAATGTCTCACACTCCAATAAGTCTGCAAGAACTCACTCCGCAAACCTTTTCATATTGTCAAGGTTTGTGGACTCCACCAGTCCCACAATCCGGAGTTTGTTGCGGCGTGATCTTGCTTCAAGATCCTCCGTCGTTGACGGCAGTACCACCCTCTCCATTCGTTTCTGAGTAGCTGACGCATTGCCATGCTCATCTTCTGAGACATGCCTTGCAACCATGTCTAGGTGTTCATGTGTTTGTCAAGGCAATCCGACATGCTGTCCATTCGGAAAGTAAGGGCATCTATCTGCCAGTCTAATTTAGTGAGACTGTGCTGCATGGCTGCCAGGATTTGTCGCAGGTCAGTACTCACCACTGACTCAGTTTCATCGCACCCCACTTCCTCCTTGGCATCATCCTCAAGTGTTTCGGGCATCTTTCGCATGTCAAACTGCAGTTTAGGTTGTGATTTATCAGTCTTACCCATGGTGCACAGGAGTTGCTGTGGGCTGAATGCCGTTGGTATAAGTGACAGTTGAAGCTTCTTTCCTTTCCAGTAAAAGAATTGGCTTGGTAGTTTGGTCTGCCCTGTTCCCATGATGCACTGGGCCAGGGACAGACTAATTTGCATGTAGCCAGGTTCTGAGCTGGGATGGTGCAGTGAGCTAAAAAACGGTGATGGATCAAGCCCTGATCTGTTGACTGGGTAGGAGTGTTCTGCTTAATTCAGATACTCTGTCCATCACCACCCCTTTTTCTGAATCGTTTTGTCCACCATAAGCGTGGAAGGGTATGCTCAGATGTGAGTCCCTTGCTCACTGCACCATCAGGTTTCAAGCAAGCCGGGCCGAAGACGGCTGTAATGCCAGAAACCGGTCCCCGGAAGCTTGTTTCCTTTCCAGTAAAAGAATTGGCTTGGTAGTTTGGTCTGCCCTGTTCCCATGATGCACTGGGCCAGGGACAGATTAATTTGCATGTAGCCAGGTTCTGAGCTGGGATGGTGCAGTGTGCTAAAAAACGGTGATGGATCAAGCCCTGATCTGTTGACTGGGTAGGAGTGTTCTGCTTAATTCAGATACTCTGTCCATCACCACCCCCTTTTCTACAAGTGACAGTTTGCGCAACAGATTAAGCACCAGATCTGCAGAAAAAATCCAAAGGTAGCAGTATCACACTGTGCCTAAGGCATGGCTGCCCCAAATATCTCAGTGCAGCAGGACTGGAGAAGGAGCAGACAGACCACTCCATAGGGGGAGCAAGCCAACACACAGCAGTCGTATGATGCCTGCACCCTGTTGCCAGGGGTCTCACCTGAGGTTTTCTGAGTCTCTTTCCGAGGACTCACGACATGCAGCCTGCGTGCACCCCACCGCAGATTGAAATGCGGTCAAAGCGCTCCCCGAGATTATAGGATGCAGGAGGGCCAGACACCCCAAGTTTTGCTCCTGTCAGTGCCCACTAAGCCATCGGCAGGTTAGTCATGGGCAATCTCATTTCTGCTCATGGTTACATACACCTCACATGGGTGTCAGACACGTGCTTCTACCAGCGTTGGAATCTCTCTCTGTGCGGGGGGGAGCGCTATGTATGCATGAGTTTCCTCTAAATTTTCACATCCTTTCTGCTCCTGCGTGCTGGTTCCTTGTCTGCGCTCGGCATGGTGAGGTGCTGCTGAAGCAGTTTGAAGTAGGCTGCCTCACTCCTCTCCGACTCCTGTAGATGAGTGCGGACTTGCCCGAGGGATGATCCTCGCACTGCCGCCATCCATGCCGATATTGCTGTTGGTGCCTTCTTTGCACTCGGTCCCCGCTATGTTGTGGTTACACCAAGTGGTACAGTGCAGCACCCCCATGCCCGTCCAAGTGAGGCCGGCTGCGCTTGTCGGTGCCAGCCAGCACAGGCTAGTTATCCACCTAATCCACTGCTGCACTGGTTACCCTCCTGGGTATTGAATCAGTCCCAGGTGCAGTCACAATCACACCAGGGCCACTATCCCAAAGGCACCTGGGTGTCCGAGCCGCAGCTCACCACCTCTGATCACAGGCCGCGATAGACGCAGTCTACTCCGCCATGCTGCACTCTTCTTCACAGGGGTGGTACAGGGATATGCAGTATTCAGACAGCGCTTTCTTCTGGGATATCAGCTTCACTGAGGGGTGTGGGCTGCATAGAGATGGTCTCAGCAGCCCCCATCAATTGTAAGCACCAGGATGTTTTAGGATAAATCTACGGCTGAAGGAGCTCGCCTAGATGGCAGCCATCTTCAGGCCTGCCAACTCCGCCCTTCTACAATGCTTTTCATTGTGCACCGAGCATTGAGCAAATAAGTAGTAAAATACAAAGAGTGAAAAAAGGGTATAAAGGAAACATATGTCTTTCTGAAATGTACACAAGATGTACACTAGATGCGGAGGGGAGAAGCAGTGGTTATTTGTACATCTGTTCATGTGATTCAGAGGTCATTTTGAAAAACAGTCTTCTTTCTTACATACTGGCTTTCATTTGAAAGGTGCAAATGCAATATTGGTACTAAACATGTTATACTATTCTGCAGTGCCACGTCTCCCAATAAAGTGGCTGTGTGGCTGGGCTAGCATCTGTGACACAATAAAGAATCCATGCACTTTTTCAAAAACATGCGTGCTGCAGACTTTTGGCTCTAGCTCAGTCGCCGCCCAGGAAAACCTAGCAAACCCAGACATCTCTGAAAACTAGACACCCGGGGGAGTCCAGGGTGGCATGACTTGCATGGCTCTCACCAGGTAATTTTACCCAGAAGCCCTTGTAAACCTCAAACCTTGGACTTAAAACACACATTTTCCACACATTTCTGTGACAGAAAGTTCTGGAACCTGCAGGGAGCCACAAATTTCAACCACTCAGTGTTAACCCAAATCTCCCGATATAAATGGTACCCCACTTGTGTGGGTGGGCCAAGACACCTTGACACAAAAGGCCCTAAAGAACTACCTGGGAGGTCAGTGTTAAATAAGGGTAGCTTCGGTATTGAGGCCGTGCTCGGAAGCCACCCATGGAAACCTACAAACTACCAACAATTTTGAAAACTATTAAAGTAAACGGTCGAAAGTGGATCTTTTATGAGAGATAACAATCGATTCTGTATATTATAATGTCCCAACATGTGACACCTGGACTCAATTAACAGTAATATCAATTCAAATAGAGGTATGGAACATGGCAAAACGCTCTCAAGCTCCCACTAACAAAATTTCAAGGCACTCAGCAAAAATGATCAAATCATTTATTTATTGTTATCTATATTATCATAATTGTTAATTATCTCTCAGAAGTCAGTGACTAATTTCTGTAGCCAATACTGTCCTGAGGATGGTCTTGCAGACTGAGTACATCAGAGATCGAAACGTCAACAGTGTTTCCACTTCTTCTACATCAAACATCTCGTGGATCTGTGCCCTTGAATTCTTTGATCTAAACTAAAGACTGATACCTGATATCAGAGTATCCATTATTCATGTTTGCTAATTTTACAAGTTGAACCTTTCAGTCAGTCAGGTGTATGAATATTCTGAATGTTATGTATCCCATTTTATTTAACTCCTTAACCGCAGCGCGAATTCCGCTGCGGTGCGGGAGTTCTAATGAGTGGGCGGGGCTGCGTCAGCCAACAGACGTGCGCAGCACTAGTGAGGTAGTGCTTGAGAAGGCCGTTGACCGACGGGAGCACGGAAAAAGTTAATTGTTTGGGACTTATTTGAATTGCAAAAAACTTTACTAAGAATATATATTCTTTTCTTCAAATACGCCTGTTCTCTCCATCTTTTTAATTAGCTCTATTTTGTACTTCTTGTTATTACTACCGGATTCAGTCCAGGTGCAACCTATTGGGGTATTAAATTTGCAGAATCAATCGATATCTCTCATAAATTATCCCCTGGTTAGCCATTTATCCTAATACTATTGAATAGCCAAGCTTGCAAGCAGGGCCGGACTGGGAACCAGAACCGGCCCTGGCAAAGTGCTCGGCCGGCCCCCCTCCCCCCCTCCGGGAGGGGAGGGGGAAGAGGTGCGACCGTGCTCTGTGACAGGGCCGGTTTCCGGCCGTTTTTGTTACAGGGCCGTTTTTATAGCATAACGGCCCTGTAACAAAAACGGCCCCAGGGGCCCAAAACCGGCCCCCAACCATGCGGCCCACCGGGGAATTGCCCGGTGCCCTCAACGGCCAGTCCGGGCCTGCTTGCAAGGGGTTAATAAAGTGCCCATTTCTTTGGATTACTTTTTTAAACTAGACACCCAGGGATTCCAGGGTGGTGTGCCTTGCATGCATATCATGAGATTTTATTACCCACATTGCCCTGAAACCTAAAACTTTGCCTAAAATCACACATTTTCCCAATAGTTCTATGATGGAAACATCTGGAATTAAAATCTATAAGATTCCATCCAATGTTACCCAACTTGTCTGGATAGAAACGCTGCCCCACTTGTGTGGCTGGGCCTTAAGCCCACGACTGGAACAATCAAACCAAGGTCAATGGGAGTCCTTTGGGGCCACTCACCGTCCCCACACTTTACCCTGCTCCACGCCACTGCACTCTACTCTGCACTACTTTACTAGGAACCACTGCACGCTTTGCCACTGCACCTATGCCACTGCACTCCACACCACTGCGCTCTACACCACTGAACTCTACACTCTATTCTACTCTACTCCACTTCACACTATGCCACTATACTCTATGCCTCTTTACTCTACTATGCACTAATTCACTCTACTCTGAAACAATCTACTCTACCCCACTGCACTCTGCGCCACAGCACTGTGCTCCATGGCATTTTACTGTGCACCACTCAACTCTATGCAACCGAACTCCACGCCAATGTTATGTTATTGCTATTTGTAAAGCGCAACTGTTACCAAAAAGGTGTCCTGGCGCTAGGAGAAGGCCTGAAGAGGAATCAAGCCAGACAGAGAGACATGCGCATCGGTTTAGATCAATTTGTGAAAAGCCAAGTTTTTAGTGTCTTCCTGAAAGCAAGGAGGTTGATCATGCTTCTCAAAGGAAGAGGAAGCGAATTCCAGGCCTTTGCTGCGTTAACTGTGAAGCTTCTGCCCCCCAGTTGGCCTTCTTTACTCTAGGTACTGTCACCAATTTGGCGTCAGAAGATCGTGATGTTCTAGTCGGGGTGTACCAGTAGGTGAGTCGCTTGAGGAATTCAGGCCCTATTCCATGAAGGGCCTTGAAAACCAAGCACAAGGCCTTGAATTGGGTGTGTTTCCTCACTGCCAATGCACTCAATGCCTCTCTACTATACACCACGGCACTCTACGACAGTCTTCTCTGCAAAAATTCACTCAACTCTGCCCCCCTCAACCACACTGTACACCAATGCACTCTGTGCCACTACACTCTACGCCACTCTTCTCTGCATCATTTCACTTTACGCCACTACACTCTGCACTCTACTCTGTACCACTTCATTCTATGCCACTTCACTCTAAGCCACTTACTGTGCAACACTGCGCTCTCAGCCACTGTACTATATGCTACTCTACTCTGCACCACTGCACTCTATGCCACTGCACTCTACGGCACTGTACTGCACTCTACTATTCCCAACTGCACTCTACAACACTCCAGTGTAGTCCAATTCACTCTACTCTGCACGACTCTACTCAATAACACTGCATTGAACCCTGCACCACTCCACTGTATGCCACTTCACTCCACTTTAAAACAATCTACCCTATGCCACTGCACTCTATATCACTCGAACTCCACTCTGTGCCACTCCACTCTAAGCCACTTACCTCTATGCTACTCCACTCTATGCAACACTGTTCTACACAACACTACTCTACACCACTAAGCTCTACGTCACTGCTCTCTACACTAATCCATGTTACACCATTCTACTCAAAACCAATGCATTCTACACTATTGAACTCTACCTCAACTACCTGCATTATTGCACACTATACTCTACTCTGCAACCCTCTATGCCACTGCATGCTACGGCACTGAATACTGAGCCGCTCTGAGTCACTGTACTCTGTGCCACTCTACTCTGTACCACTCTACTCTGCGCCCCTGTATGCTGCACCCCTGTATTCTATCCGACTCAACTCTACACCACTCTACTTCACTCTATTCCAATGCACTCTATGCCAATACACTCTTCATCACCCCACTCTATGCCACTCTAATCTATTCTGGACCACTGCGCTCCACGCCACTTCCTTCTACACCACTCTATTCTACTCTATGCCACTGCACTCTATACTACTTTACACCTCTGAACTCTTCTCCAATCTATGCCACTGCACTCTACTCTAAAACAATCTGCTCTACGTCGCTGCACTCTACACCACTGTACTATACTCTATTCTGCGCTACTCTACTGCAATCTACTGTGCACCACATCACTGTACTCTAAGCCAAAGCAGTTTGCACCACTTTCCTCAGAGCCAATGCACTCTATGCCAATCTACTTTGCACCACTGTACTTTAAACCACTTCACTCTAGTCCACTCTACATTACTCCACTATATCACACTACAGTGTATGGAGATTTACTCCACTAAACTCTACTCCACTCCACCCTATGCCACTCTGGTTTACAGAACTCCCTCTATGTCACTCCATGCCACTGTGCTTCACACTATTCTATGACACACTACTCCATTCAGCTCAACTCCATTATATGCCATTCCATTCTATGGCACTCTGTGCACTTCACTCTATGCCACTCAACTCTACAACATTCTACTCCACGATGCCATTTCACTCTCCTACACTACTCCACTGTATGCCACTACACACTGCGTCAATCTTCTCTGCCTTACTCCACTCTATGCAACATCCTCTATGCCACTCCACTCTGTTCGAATCTATTCCATGACACTCTATGCCAATTCATTCTACAACACTCTTCTCAACTCTACCCCCTTCCACTCTACGACATTCTACTCCCTCCACAACAGTCTACACGACTTCATGACACTCTATGTCACTCCACTCCGCTCAACTCTATGGCACTCCACACCACTGCACAACTGTTTACGCCACCCCATAACACTCCACTCTACTCCACCACCCCATAAGACTCCACTCTACTCCACTTTACCACACTTCACACCACTCTCCTTTACCCCCCTAACTTTTAGCCATGCGGAACAGCAGCCACACTGGTGTACAACATGGCTACATATTGGCAAAACCAAAAGCTCTTACATAGGCGAGACCTAGTGGCTTTGCCAATGCTTGTTAGGGAGGGTGAGCACCCTGAAAAACTAGTCAACATAATTCTTATCATGAGTTTTATTTTCAGTCATACGTACCCTCATTTAAAGCAATATATAAATCTGTATGATTCATGCAAATGTGAGAGTCTCTAGCTGCATTAGATGTTCACACAGCCGCTCTGCATAGCAATTGAGCCCTTTACTAGTTTTGCTGAATAACTTGTGCAGACTTCTCAAAAGGTGTCAGAGTGGTTTGTGTTTTCTCCGACGGTTTGTAGGTGTGATTTAAACACGCAAAAAGTCGTAGGTGAACGGTGTGCGACTTACTATGTATCATTAACGTATAAAGGGCTAAGGTGTGGAGGCGATGCCGAGACGAGCATCAACCTTGTGAAATATGTACATCTTCGACACCCTTTAATGCAACTTAGATGTGCAGAAATGGTTGTTCCCAGGGGAGTGTCAGAAAACTGAAGAGGCAAATGCAATGCAAATGTGTTGAACACCCACACAGTCTAAACATAGATGTTATTCACAAGCATTTAAACGACATTTATCTGCACTTTTACATTTACATCTGAATCATGTAGATGCTAGTGGCACAGAAAAGAGCTTGTGGAAAGCAAAGCCATTTTATTGAAAAATATTTTCAAAAATAATAAAGAAACAAAACAATATTTCTGACATAATTGCCTTACTCTAGGCATGTGCAAACTAAATCTGCAAATGCGTAGGCTCCGTCGACAAGTGCTAGAGAAAACACACACAGCAGCAATATCTAGGACTTACACAGTGCTCAATCTGTAACAGAAATAAATAAATAAATGCCAGGGCTCTCACCAGGAGGTCACTGCAGCTTGCACCACACATTGCCACTGCTATGCTGCCAATGATAGTAGCAACACAACTACTAACCCTCACACTCCCACAAGTGTGACTATTCGGATTATTTCAGGCCCCCAAAGGTATAAGAATTGCTTGAGCTGTAAGTAATAGTCATTTATAATGTATATTGCATTAATAATTAATTTTTGTAGTTATCATCTCTAAATGAGACAGACAGTGCCACCTTGTGACAGACTGTCACAAGCACCAGTGCTGACAATTAAGAGCCGGTGGCGAGCACCAGGAACCATCGGCTCAAATTAAGCTCTGGACGGACAAACACTTAAGTACACAACGCTTGCAAATCTTAAACTATGCTCGTACATGCCACAGACTTTTCTGAATTTGCAGGCGCGTCTTAAATTTCAGCAATGCCTAATTGAGCCAAGCATTCGGAGGGGTCGTTTGGGGGAATTGGGCCCATTATTTTAATGAAGCCATGTAGACTACTAATACAGTAAATTAAATCCCATTTTGGCTCAGTTACTTCGATCTCTTGATTAGTATATTGTGCAAATTGCACAACATCGATTCCAGTAATAAAACTTTCCATGAGAGCCTGCTGACCTTTGCCTTGCCAGCCAAACTTAAAGCTGGCCCTCTCTGGCACTGGTGGCCTGCCTGCTTCACCCTCTGGCTGTGAGGGCTTCTCTTAAGATTCATAGCTCCTGCTGTCCATGTTTGTCAGTTACCGTGGGGCGTGACCATGGCAATAACTCTCAAGCAAGGGGGCCAGGAAAAGTGACCAATCGGAAAGTTCCGCCCACATGGGAAGGAATATTTCATGGTCTTAGAGCCAGCAGGAGCAGGGGGCACCAGCCATTAAAACACCACTGTTTTGTTATTGGTCCTTGGTTGTGGCTCAGGCCAATAGCACTGGAGTAGGCCTTTCATTGTAGGTAGAGAACCCTAGAGTGGGCCATAAGGTTAAAGTCATGCACAAATAAAGTGGCGTGGAAACAGAAAATAGGAAAACGGGAACAATAATACCAGGGGGTTGACAATACGAAGAGCTGGAAAAATGCGGGAGGGCACAGAACGGTAGAAAGAAGAGAAAATTGCAAAACAGGCCCAATACCTCAACGTCTGGGTAACTATAGCCGGGTTATAACTTTTGCTATTTTTATATTTTTTTTAAATAAACGTCAACTGTTATTGTAAGATGCCTGCACCTCAGTGAAACAGACCTTTCTCTTTGATAAAGTAATCTCATTGAGTACCTCAATGTAGCCAGCATTACACTTCTGTCAATCGATATCCAGTAATGATATGCTTTGTTACCCACTCAGATTATACATAGCCCCAAATATAGCAATTCCCCCCCCCCCCCCACTCAGAATGTATGCTAACAGCATGATGCACTTTTTTTAAAAAGCCACAACAACTGCTTTCCAATTTATCAGTAATCTCAAACAATGGCAATGCACTAAACTAAACAATGTAAATGTGTTGGCAAAAAAGCACCTGAGCCTTCAACATTGGTAGTTATAGTCATGGAGAGTTAGGGCTGTAGTATTTACCTAGAGTTTAACAATAGGGTAGTAGAAAAGACTCCAGGGGTGAACTTCAAACATTTGCTTTGGCAGCTTATGAATTCGCCCTTTCACCACTTGTGCTTTATTGTGATGAACAGGGATTTTAAAAGACATCTCCAAGTTCATACAGGTTGAGTTGTAAAAGACATTTCAAAGCTTATACAGGTTGAAGGATGAATTAGCCTTAAGCGCTAGGATATACCAACAGACGAAGTTAAATATCTCTTCAAGTTATAAAGGAGCTTGCTCCGTATTCCGTTCAGAAGCAAAAGCCAAATTGACTGGAATGTACACTCGACCCTTATACTTTTCCCGTAGATTTATTCTGATTGGACAATGAAAGTAGGACACTTCCTGTGAATACAGAAGTGTATCATTGACTACCAGCCGTCGCAGAGGACTAGTGACTCATTTTCTAACCTAGAGACGGAGGTATAATATGTTGCACAACACATACACTGGCACAACTGAGTAGTTCGGTATATATAACAAGATGCAATTAGAGGTAACTGTATGGCATAATAAAATCCCATTCACAAATGACAAATGTCTTGGACACTGGGGATCTGGGGCCAGGAGGAGGTAAGTATGGATCGGTCATTGGTGTGCCTGGCTTCTATGCATCATTCATGCTCCACAAGACATCTTGCATGCCTCTGTGCTTTGTGCAACTCCACAATAAACAGCAAAGTCCCCTGCCCACCCGCTCCCCCACCGCAGCCTCAGTCACCTGCCTGCCTGACAATGCCTGAGGTGGGAATGATGGGACATGTGCCAGACCAGGAAACTGGCAGAGGGACCGGAAGCCTCACCAACGGCTCAGTGCACCCGACTTCTAAGGCGAGCCTCACTTAAGTGGTTATGTCAGTGATTGTTTTATGCAGGCTTTTTGTTATTATTTATTTATTTTAGGCGATTTGTTAAGCGCTCAACTACCCGTGGGTGTCTCGGCGCTGAGTGAGAGAACTAGCTCATGAGGAGTTTATTGCTTGAACAGCCAGGTTTTTATCTGTCTGCGAAAGGAGAACAGAGAAGTGGAGGTTTTGATGTAGGATGGTAGACTATTCCAAAGTTTAGTGGTGGTCACTATGAAGGATCTGTCTCCCCAGGAAACTTTCTTAGTCCTCGGGACTTGAAGTAGTCCAGCGGTTGATGATCGTAGGGATCTGGTAGGTTTGTAAGGACAAAAGGAGTCTTTCAAATAAGCTGGTCCTTGATCATGAATTGCCTTATATGCAATGCAGAGAGCCTTGAACTTGGCTCTTTTCTTCACTGGCAACCAGTGGAGCTCCCGGAGTGTTCCGGAGATAGAGGCGTACTTGGGACATCCAGTAATCAATCTGGCCGCCGCATTCTGCACCAATTGCAATTTCTTTAAGACACCTTCTTGAGCATTGACTAGCAGGCCATTGCAGTAGTCAATGCGGGCCATGATAAGTGCGCTGATCAGAGTTTTTCTTATATTCATTGGTAGGTAAGGTAGAAGTTTTTTTATCATTCTCAGAGTGTAGAATGAGGAAGATACTACCGTGTTGACGTGAGACATGAAGGTGAGTTTGGTGTCCAATATAACTCCCAGATTCCTGGCCTTGGTTACAGGGGGGGGGGGGAGGTCCCAAGGCGACAGGCCACCATGTAGGAGACCAGGCAGGGGAAAGATTTCCGAACAACATTACCTCCGTTTTATCGGAATTCAATTTCAAGCAGTTTTGTGTCATCCAGTTACTTATTGCCAGCATTCCCAGATTGAAGTTGGAGGCCACTTCGTCTCCGTTTTTGTTTATGGCTAGGACAATCTGGGTGTCGTCGGCATAGGATGTAACCGCTAGGTGATGGATTTTTATGGTCCTCGCCAAGTCCGACACATAGATGTTGAATAATGTCGGACTTAGCGAAGATCCCTGGGGAACACCACAAGGAAGAGTGAAAGAAGGTGAGCTGAAATTGCCGAAGGTAACAAATTGAACTCGATTGGTGAGAAATGAGGCAATGAGATCCTTCGCTGAACCCGTGATGCCAGCCGATTCGACACGGTCGATCAAGGTGGAGTGATCGACCGTGTCGAAGGCCGCAGACAGGTCCAGTAGAATGAGCACCGCCGAACCTCCACCATCCAAAGACTTCCTAATTTCCTCCGTGGCCTTGATAAGCGCAGTTTCCGTCCCGTGTCCTTTCCGAAAGCCAAATTGTGTCTCGTCCAGACAGTTGTTATGCTCTATGAAATCGGAGATTTGTCTATTCATGATTTTTTCTACAATCTTGGCGGGGAGCGGGAGGCAAGCGATTGGACGGTAGTTGGCAACTATCGTAGGGTCAAGTGAGCTTTTTTTGATAAGAGGCTTAACGATGGCTCTTTTCCAGATGGAGGGGAAGGTCGTGGACAGGAACATAGCATTAAATATCTCAGTGAGTTTAGGGCTTAGGATTTCAGGGAAATTTTTGAGGATAGAGGGGGGGCATGGGTCTTCTGGGGACCCGGAGTTCGTGGTGTTTAAGAGATGGGACACCAGATCAGAGGAGATCTGGGAGAACTCCTGGAAGGAATTAGAAGGGATTGTTGGCGGGGGAATGGTGGAATTCGAGGCAGAAGGAAGTTGGTCGTTAGAGACACAGTGAGAATGTCCAGTGTCACTAGCATGAGCTTCGAATTGGGAGAAGATGTCAGTGACTTTTTTTTGGAAATGATTAGCCAAAGAGTTGCATAGTTCTTGGGTGTACGTGACTGGGGTAGATGTTGTTTGTCCGGAGAGACGCGTCACTACCTGGAAAAGTTGTTTGGTCGAATCTTGCGCAAGATTAATTTGATTGGTGTAGAACTTACTTTTCTCTGTGATGATAGATTGTTTGTATTTCAGCAACATGGATTTATAGAGGGCTTTTTGCTCTGGGTCGTATTCACGTCTCCATTTGCGTTCTTGACGCCTACACTGTTGTCTCTCTAGTCTTAGAGTATCATTGAACCAGGGTGAGGACTTAGTGGTTCTGTTGGAGGATTGTCTCTTAAGTGGTACTGTCTGATCGACAGTGTTTTGAATCCAAGTTGTATAGTTATTGGCACTTAATTCAGGGTCATCCGTCATGGGAGGTAGGGAGGCCAAGAGTGAGGACTGGGAAGCAGGAATGTCGATACTTTTCCAGGCTCTGAATTTATTCACTGGTGGTGTCGTATGGGCTCTGGGTGGAGTAGGGTGGAGTGAAAAGTTAAAAAGAACGGCAGAATGGTCCGTCCAGGTGAAGGGAAGGAGATCTTTTATCACTAGGGATTTCTCACTGGAGAATAGGCCATCCAGGAGATGACCCGCAGTGTGCGAGGAGCCGGTGACCAGTTGGGGGAGACCTATATTATTTAGTTCGGATAGCAGAGCAGAGGTATCGGGGTTGTCCAGAAGCTCGAGATGAAAATTAAAATCGCCCAGAATGGTGTAGTGACTTTCACCTGCCAGTGGTTCTAAAAGCAGGGGTAAACTGGCGAAGAAAGGACTGCGAGGTCCTGGTGGGCGGTAGATAAGTATACCTTTGAAAGGAGGCGCGTTTGGGACAGCAATCGAGAAGGACAGAGCTTCACAGCTAGAGGTGGGAATGGTTTCTGTTCGTACTGTTAGGTTTGAACGGTATATGATAGCTAGTCCGCCTCCCCTTTTAGGAGGAGGTCTGTCCAGTCTAACAATAGAGTATCCTTCAGGAGTGGCCGTAGCGAAATCTGGTCCGCAGGAGAGATCGCCCCACGTTTCAGTAATGAAAAGGAGGTCGACATTGTGGGTCTCGATGAAATTGGAAATTTCATATTTATGTTTTGGGAGGGAGCGCACGTTTAGCAGAGCGGCTAAATATGTTTTAGGTAATACTTTTTTGATAGTAATTGTCGTAGGTAGAGGTCGATAATTATTAGTGACAAACGAGCATTTTGGACAGGTGTACGGAAGGTGGAGTGGTTGATTTGCTAGATTGATACGCTGGCAATGATGAGAGGTGGAGTTTAGCGCACGAAGGCATAGGGAGGTGTATCTAATGGGGGTTCCAGGATTGTGAGTGGAAAAACGGGCAGGGGAGGTGGCCCTAGGCCCGGTCCAGGCGCGGACGGGCGCAGACGGGCTTGCCTTAGGCGCGCCTTCGGCGCGCTGACGGCGCGCCCGCTGCGCCCGTCCGCTGCGTGTACGTGTGAAGCACATGCTCTTACAGAGTAGGCGGGGGGCGTGGCCTCGTGCAATGGGCGTGGCCTAAGGCCCGGCTCGCCGATGGCGGCAATAAGGAAAACGAAGCCTGTCTCTGGCAGCGTTTAGCTCGGCTGCGCAGGGTCAGGGATGGCAACAAAGACCTCTCAGCTCGAGGTAGAAGTGAGCAAAGTAAAATCCAAATTACACACAAGTTTTAAAAGTATTTCTTAAAAGCAGTATTAGCGCGATAAACTACCTCCCGGCTGAGCCTCAGGAGTGTCTGAATCTGGGGAGCTCTTGATCAGCTCTGTTTATCTAGTGGCGGGGGGCGTGGCCTCGTGCAATGGGCATGGCCTAAGGCCCGGCTCGCCGATGGCGGCAATAAGGAAAACGAAGCCTGTCTCTGGCAGCGTTTAGCTCGGCTGCGCAGGGTCAGGGATGGCAACAAAGACCTCTCAGCTCGAGGTAGAAGTGAGCAAAGTAAAATCCAAATTACACACAAGTTTTAAAAGTATTTCTTAAAAGCAGTATTAGCGCGATAAACTACCTCCCGGCTGAGCCTCAGGAGTGTCTGAATCTGGGGAGCTCTTGATCAGCTCTGTTTATCTAGTGGCGGGGGGCGTGGCCTCGTGCAATGGGCGTGGCCTAAGGCCCGGCTCGCCGATGGCGGCAATAAGGAAAACGAAGCCTGTCTCTGGCAGCGTTTAGCTCGGCTGCGCAGGGTCAGGGATGGCAACAAAGACCTCTCAGCTCGAGGTAGAAGTGAGCAAAGTAAAATCCAAATTACACACAAGTTTTAAAAGTATTTCTTAAAAGCAGTATTAGCGCGATAAACTACCTCCCGGCTGAGCCTCAGGAGTGTCTGAATCTGGGGAGCTCTAGATCAGCTCTGTTTATCTAGTGGCGGGGGGCGTGGCCTCGTGCAATGGGCGTGGCCTAAGGCCCGGCTCGCCGATGGCGGCATAAGGAAAACGAAGCCTGTCTCTGGCAGCGTTTAGCTCGGCTGCGCAGGGTCAGGGATGGCAACAAAGACCTCTCAGCTCGAGGTAGAAGTGAGCAAAGTAAAATCCAAATTACACACAAGTTTTAAAAGTATTTCTTAAAAGCAGTATTAGCGCGATAAACTACCTCCCGGCTGAGCCTCAGGAGTGTCTGAATCTTATTTAACTGTTGCTCATTTGTAGCACAGTTGAATTATTCAATGTTCAACTTTCTGTGAAGAGGTACAGTATCCATTCAGTGAGGATAAGACTGATAAAAATAGAGTGAATGATAATGGTTTGTAACCTGGCCTTTCGAAATACAATCCCCCAAAGGAATATGCAAATGTAAACCCGTGGTACTGCCTTTCAAACCTTTGCGAACACAGAGAAATATCCTAATAAAAAATACGCCTTAGTAGATCACCGCCCAAAAAATGTTGTAAAACATGCGAGATATAGACATATTTACTTAAAATTGTAACAGCAAGCATCGATACCGATGATGATTTAAGAGTTCAGCAGGCTATTGCAGGAGTGCAATGCAATTCCCTGCATGTACTGCGGCTACGGGGTAGGGTAGTGGGAGTGGTAGCCCTTTAGGGGCGCAACATTCAGCAAGGCAGTGAAAGCTCCAGTAATTATGGGAACATACATGTAATCCAAGGCACAGCCAAGCACTACTAAATAGCACCACCAGTTCAACCAGAAACACACACAAATCCACTGAGGATGGATAAAATAATACACTAGAAGTTATAATATCACTTTTCATCAAAAACCAGAATGGGATGGAATGAATTGATCTCCAGTTTTTGCGATTAAAGACACACCTACAGCCGTGCACAACACAAGAATGGTCGTGAGGGACATTACTAGAAGGAACTCACCCTCGACCCGGTCTACTGTTGATTGATTGCACTATAATAGCAGTCGTATAGCTGTTCGCATCACTGTCGAAGAGCATTAGCTGACGGATAACAAGCTCCACCACAGGGAGTGCTTGGGTGGAATAATGTGTGACTGCCATGTGGCCAATATGAGAAACGGTTCGGTGTGGAGCAAGAAGACCACAGTGGTGCTCTTATTCTAACAAATGATGAGCGCTTAGTGATTGCACTGGAACATGATCCTGACATGGATATTCATATTTTAATGTTACATGGTTGGGGATGAGGGAAGATAGACTTACAAAGCAGCAGCAAACCCCCCCACCCCCTCCCCCAATGTGTAGGGTCTTGATGGAGACTGAGAGTGTTTCTGAAGAAGTGGGTGTTTTGAAACTACCGAAATGTAGGAATGTTTGGAGTGTGATGGAGTCTTTCAAGCAGTATGGCCTCATTTTTAGGGAGGTAAGCTGGGTGAGACCCTCAAATAATGGAGAGATTATGTAGCTGAGAAATGTTACACTTCCTACGAGAACACTTTGTCTGCACTCTGACAGCCTGGAGCTGATACATTGAGATAATGATTAACACATTCCTGTTTAGAATTTCCAAAAAGAGGGGTTAAATTAAAGGAATTGAGCAACCCCCCCCCCCACCCCCAAACACTGTGGGAGGAAGACGAGGCGACATCAAAAAAGTAAATGATTACTGCTTCTCATTATGGCAAGAGTTGTGTGATTAGTGACTTCCTTCCCGCGGCTCGAACTGGCAGTAGGAAATGATAGTGCGTGACTACATAGACTGAAAACAAACATATTACACGCTATCGAAATAAATTAAGTTAAAAAGATACCTTCCTAAACAAGCAATGGCAAATCCAATAGGTCTCACCTATGCAAGAGCTATTGGCTTTGCCCAATGTGTTTTAGTTTTGTTTTACACCACCGCCACTGCTGATCAGTATGGTTAAAAGTTAGTGGTGTAGAGGAGAGTGGCATGGGGTGTCGTAGAGTGGAATGGTGAAGAGTGGAGAAGAGAGTTGTGGAGTGACAGAACGTGTTGTGTATTGGAGTGGCATAGAGTGGAGTGGTGTACAGTGGAGTGACAGAGTAAAATGCGCTGATGTAGAGTGCATATATGTAGACTGCTGCGTAGTAGAGTGGAGTGGTACAAAGCAGGGCCGGAAAGGGAATCAAAACTGGCCCTGGCAAAGTGCTTGGCCGTCCCCCTCCTCCCGGCGGGGGGAGGGGGGGGGGAGGGTTGGGGGTGCTGCCACGCTCTTTGCCAGGGCCGGTTTTCAGCTGAATTTGTTAAAATGGCCCTGTAACAAAAACGGACCCCAGGGGCCCAAAAACGGCCCCCACCCTTGCGGCCCATTGGGAATTGCCCGGTGCCCGCAATGGCCAGTCCGGGCCTGGCACAAAGTAGAGCAGAGTGGCGTAGATTACAGCGGTGTAGAGTAGAGCAGCATAGAGTAGAGCGGCATAGAGCAGGGCGGCGTAGAGCAGAGTGGCGTAGACTATAGAGAGTGGTGTAAACTACAGCAGAGTGGCACAGAGCAGAGTGGCGAAGAGTAGAGTGGCGTAGAGTGTAGTGACCTATAGAGACCAGTGGTGCAAAGTAGAGTGCAGTGGAGCAAAGTAGAGCGGCACAGAATTCAGCGGTGTACAATGCAGTGTCGTAGAATGCAGTGTCGTTGATTAGAGTGATGCATAGAAAAGTGGCATAGTGCAGAGTGGAGTGGTGCAGTTGAGTGGTATAGATTGCAGTGGCATAGAATGGAGTGGTGCAGAATGGAGTAAAGTGCAGCGGTGTAGAGCAGAGTGATACAGAGGGCAGTGTTGCAGAGCGCAGGGATGCAGTGCAGAGTGGCATAGAGTGCATGGGCACAAAGTGCGGTAGTACAGAGTAGAGTGGTGCAGAGTTCAGTGGTAGAGAGTGCAGTGTTGCAGAGTAGAGTGCCATAGAGTGCAGTGGTGCACAGTGCAGTGACATGGAGTCGAGTGGTGTAGAGTGCAATGGCGTAGAGTAGATTGTTACACAGCAGAATGAAGTGGCGTAGAGTGGAGTGGGCTACGGTAGGGTGGAGTGGTGTAATGGCATAGAGTAAAGTGTCGCAGAGTTCAGTAGGCTAGCATGCAATAGAGTGGATTTCCGTAGAGTGCATGGGCATAGAGTTGAGTGGTACAAAGTCGAATGCATTGGCAAAGAGTGCAGTGGCGTAGTGTGCAGTTTTGCAGAGGCGTAGGGTGGAGTGGCACAGTGTTGACTTGTGCAGAGTAGAGTGGAGTGGCCTTGACTTGAGTGGAGCAGAGTGCAGGGGCGAAAAGTGCAATGGTGTAGAGTAGAGTGCATTGGAGTAGAGTGGTACAAAGTGGAGTAGAATGCAATGGCGCAGAGGCATGGAGTGGTGCACAGTGGAGTGGTGCAGAGTAGGGTGCAGTAGCATACAATGGAGTATGTGTGGTAGCACACTGACATTACAGGCAATATATTTTCAATTGAAAGGACCATTACATTTGCACAGACATACAGCTTTACTGATATAAATATATAGATCACAAACAATGTGTGGTAATGGTATAATCTAGTGTATTGGTTTGTTTTGATCATATTAAAGTATTAAATAATGTACTTCCTTTGTGTTTTCCTAATTCTGATATATTCTGAAATACTTGCACAGTTCACTTAAATGTTGTGTGCTACAAAAACCCTTATGTATCCCCAGTGTCCAGCAAGATTGTCAAATAAATTGTCTAACTTTGAAGTCATAGAAAGAAAAGTAAACACCAATCTCCTATGGAAGACAGAGCCTGGCATTTGACCTCTGTTTTTGATTGCACAACAAATGTCATTAGATAAAAACAAGATTTACAAGATTGGACAAATACAAGGGGAGAAGTTGTGAAAAGGCTTTGCTCTTTGGGAGGAATGAACTCATCCTGGACAGCCTAAAACAAGTAAAGCCAGTGCATACAAAGCAAGCAAATGTAAATTACAACCCACAAAGCCAATGGTAAGCAAACGGCAGAATGCATTCCCAGGGAAGCTTTCTAAATGTCCCCAAGATGTCTTCAAACCAGATAGTTGTACTGTCTTGGTAGGCTCCGACCTAAAAAGTGTGATGGTATGACAGCGAATTACCTCTCTCTAATGCATATTAATAGTACATTTGGGTGGAATTAATAATTGAATAGAGGTCCAGTTTTCTGCCAGGACGTATTTGTCAAGAATCGAGAGTTTGCCAAGCTGTATTTTGTAGTCAAGTTTTCACAGGCACCCGTAGGAGGTAATTCAGCTGGAACTGAATCACAAAGCAGCAGTGTCACTTTGAATGCTCATATTACAGGAAGAACCCTGGCTCGGCGAAAACAGACATAATGGGAATATTACATACAGCAGACAACGTGTTAGCTGCTAACCGGGCACCGGGAGGACGTGCGGACTTTAAACGTCTCTGGTAAGAGGCGGATTAGTCTGACAGGTCAGGCAAGAACAGCAGCCATTGCTGCTGTTAACAGCGGGGCTAAATAGCAAAGACAGCATGGAATAATGAGAATAAAAGCAGCTCTGGCACTCAAAGTGTCTTATTAACAACAGGGGAACTGACTGGTCATCGGAATAACTTTAGCTCCCCTTTCTCTCTTCAAAAAAATGTAGGAACAGGGGGACGTCTATAAACTACAGCTACATTTATAAATACGAATATAGCCTTTTTCGTATTTGTGGGTATGATAAAACAATCCCTTACATTTAAGCAGTTTTAGGGACAACTTTAAACTGAAACATAGGTGACATTCACAGTGCTTAATTTGAGCCGGTGGTTTCCGGTGCTCTGCACCGGCACTTAATTGACAGAACCGACCCTTATGAGAGTCTACTACAGGTTGGGCTGTTTGATTTAGAGTGAACACAACAACAGTTGTTTACTAATTGAATATATGTTAAAAATGACTAATACCTGCCGTCCATGCTAATCTTATAGCTTTGGGGACCTGGAGTAGTCTGAATTGTCACACTTGTAGGAGTGTGATGGTAGTAGGTGGTTTGGTACCGTCATTGGTAGCGCTAGCGGGGGCAATGAGTGGTGTAGGCTGGATTGGCCTCCTTATGAGGGCCCTGGCACTTAGATTTACAAATGAAGCACTGCATTCCGAACCTTTTAGCCTTAGCTGGTCTTTAATTCGATAAGCAATTACGGCACAACAAAATGGAGGAAATACAATCAAAATGATTGGAAGCAAAGCAAACCTGCCTTCTGAATGGTGCACGTGACACCAATCAGCAACGGTAATTTCAAGGACCGCCCTCTGCTTGCAAGTGAAGGAGTGTCACACAGGGCCGGTTCTTCCCAGGAAACAACACAAGTGCTGCCCAGATGTGAATATACAAGTACCAGACGACGTTTTCGTGTGGGTCATTAAAAGCTTTTAATTTTGGAAACAGACTTCTTAGGTTAGTCAAAAAGCATACTGCAAACATTTACTTAGGGTAATTTGCATTACAACAAAGTCTGCTTAATTGAACCAACCAGAGCACTAAATTTACAGAATCAGCTTCTCTACGTGATACCTTAGTTGCCTCAGAAGTGTCGGAGAGATACGATGAAACATACTCACGTCCACATGGACTGTACACATGTTTTTGAGCTAATCAAGAAAAGTGCAATATTGCTACACAATGCAACATGTCCAGCTGTAGCAGTGCGTACCCAAGCCCCCTACCCCCCTAACAACTGTATGACTTTTATAGGGTTTCTATGTTCATTGCTTCTAATGAGAGTACTCATAGCAGAAACCCAAACTCGGATTAGCAGGCGCACAACTTTCTCACTCGAAGAACGAAAACAGACCTTGCAAAAGATCCAAGAATGTAAACTCGCCGACGCTGAGCTAGTCATTCATGAATCCTCGCCCAAAGGTGCCAAACCTGAGAGTGAGGCCCCCTCATCAGAAGCGAGAAAACTGTGTGGGGCCGAGTAAAGCCAATAGTACAGTACAATAACCTTCACACTTGCCCCCACCACCCTTCTTTGCATCCATACACCATCATACTGTGCTCCCTTCATGCCAACCCCATATTAACCACAGACATATATTCTCTCTTGTTGTGGTCATTTGTTGGCCGCAGTTTTATTTTTATGGGATACAAACAGTAACAATTTAGACATCATTTTGGTGTTTGCTTGTTTCAGTCTCTTCGACCCTTGGGGGTCGTTCCTTTGCTTGCCTTTGGTTGGATTTGTGCTCCCCTTGAAAGGGGGAGAGGGGTAGCGTCATTCCCTGGAGTTAGGCCCTAACTTGCTACCTTCCGGTTCCGATTGTGCCATCCGGCAGGGGCTGGGCTGCGAGCGCCATCTCCGTTTTGCTACCCTCCTTTTCCGGTAAGCCATCTCACCCAGCCGTGCGGCATCTGAAGGTGAGTGGTCTTACCCTCTGGCCTTCTAGTCAGGTCTCCCAGCCGTGAGGCATCCCAAGGTTAGTGTTCTTTTCTTGGCACACCACCCTCCGGTGTGCATGATTACCAACCCTAATCCGCGTAGTTCTCCGCCACGCCGAACGGGAGGCTCCCGTCTCCCTTCGGCTCCCCCTCCGACTACGCCGTGAACTCTCTACTTGCACCCGGCCAGCACCATAGCTCCCCAGAGATTACTCCAGAACAGGCCCATTCCTTCGCCCGACAGGTGCACGCAGTCTTTGGTGAATAGCTCGGGGCGGCCGGTGTGGATGAGCCCATGCCTGACTAACGCCAGGCCGTTTATCCTGCAAAATTTACTCACTGCCATGTTCAGTTTCTTGCGGGAGTTGTCTACCGCTTTCTGTGACTCTGCCCCGCGCCAGACTTACCGGCCGATCACCTCCGACCACACGATTCTTGATCCCCGGAATGCCCTGGCTGCCTCTGTTAGGTCTCTCTGCACACTGTGGAGGAGTGCCCGCCTCCCTAGCTGTGCCAAGTCGTTGCCCCCCAGGTGTATTATCAGGACGTCCGGGTGCCAGGCCGCGTCGGCCCTGAGCCCCTCGAGTGCCGCCGTGAGCTGTTCCCATCTCATTCCCGGCCTGCCGAACCACCGGATGCACGTGTCCGCTGGTGCCCCTTTTGCCTTGCATCCCCCGTCCCACCACCAGCTCTGCATTCGGGAGATGAATGAGTGCCCCACCACCCATACCAGGCGCGGTCTCCGTCCTGTTAAAGGAAGGAAACAGTGTCACTCGTTGTGCGGCCCGGGCCTGGTCGCTTGGTCCTGGTCATAGCAACTGTGGCCTCACATATGTCTTGTAGGCCCGTGACCTCCATCGTCCCACTTCCTTGATGCCTGCTTCGGGCATCCCGAGCATTGCCGCCATTGTGGCCGCCCCTATCCGGAATGAGTGGGACTCGAAGGCCGCCGGGCGCAGCCCTGCTTTGCCCAGTGCATTGCGCATGACAGACGTGAATTGGAACCTGCTTAGCTGCGTGCCGTCCCTGTGCCTGAATAAGGGGCCTTCCCCTGCCGGGCGTACTGCCATAAAAGCCATTAAGCAGCAAACTGCGCAGCAGCCTTGGTCCTTGATGCACTGTAATCTAATCTTGGTACCTTTGCCTGTTTGGTCGGTCTTTGACCATCTTAGCACGATCTCCACTCCGTTAGCTGTGGGCGTTACGTCCCTTGCCTGTATGCATCTGTCTGCTGTCCCCCACCTCGTGGGGGCTACTACCTCGCTGATGCGGAAGGCCCCAAAGAAAGCGGTGGCGAAGGCCGCCCGAAACAGCGCCAGCTCGAATTGGTCGGAGACTGCCCCCCCCCCCCCCCCCCCCCCCCCAGGGCGCCGAACAGTACTCGCAGTCGTGTGACGTCAATGAGGTGCCTCGCGTCCTTCCTCGGGCCTTCCTTCCTCTTCCACCCCTTCATTGCTGCCTTGATGTAATGGGATGCCACGGGGTTCTGGCCCGTCTCTATCCTTGCGAAATGTGCCACCGCCGCTAAGTGGGCCTGAGCCCATGTCCTGGATTTTCCCACCCGGAATGCCCATTGGATGAAGTGTTCCACTGCCCTGCGTGTTGCGCCCCCGTCCTCTAAGGATGTGATCTCACCCACCAGCATGACTGTTTCCAAGTACTTCTTGTATCTCTTGGCCGCTGTGGGAGTGAGTGCCTGCTGTACCAATTCCCTCAGGTCCGCCCTGCCAGTTTCCAAAGGTGCTCTGGAAACGGGGTCATGTGCTGCTCTGCCCCGGGTGCCAGCTGCCTGAACCGCGCTGTCTGCTGCCTGGATAACGCGTCTGCCACTTCGTTCTCCACCCCTGCTATGTGGCGTGCCCGCACCTCCATGTTTCCCTCCAGCTGTAATGCAACCAACCTACGCATTAGCCGGAGCGTGTCTGGGCATCTGGCAGACCCCTTGTTAATCGCCTGCACCACCCCTTTATTGTTGGACCACAGCGTTAGTTTCAAGTTCTGGAGCTGGTCGGCCCATACCGTCATGGCCACTATTATGGGAAATAGCTCGAGGAATGTGATGTTCTTGGTGATGCCCTGTTTGTGCCAACTGCTGGGCCATGCTTTAGCGCACCACTTGCCCCCCAGGATGGCCCCAAAGCCTGTGCTTCCTGATGCGTCCGTGTATAACTCGATCTGCTGGTTGTCTAGCCATCCCTCCCGCCAAATGAGCGTGCCATTGAAGTCCCTCAGGAAGGAGTCCCACATGCTCAAGTTCTTCCGGACTTCCGTGTTCAACCTGACGTGGTGGTGCTTTTTGGTGAGTCCCCGTGTTAACTGCGTCAATCGCCTGGCAAATACTTTGCCCGCAGGTATAACTCTGGTTGCAAAGTTCAGTTTGCCTATCAGGCCCTGGAGCTCCCTCAGTGTTGCCTTCTCCCTGCCGCATAGCTCTCTGATGTCCTTTCTGAAATCTGCTACCTTGTCAGCCGGGAGCCTGGAGGTTCCCGCCATGGAATCCAACTCTATCCCTAAAAAGGTGATGTTGGTGGTTGGCCCCTCAGTTTTTTACTTTGACAGGGGGATCCCTAACTCTTCTGCTAGACCCATGAATGCCGCCAAAGTGCTTGCGCACTCAGTAGATTCTGCTGGGCCCGTAAATAAAAAGTAGTCTAAATAGTGGAGCTTGCCCCCAGCCGGGTGTCTGTCGTGCAATGCCCACTCCACAAAGGTGCTGAAGATTTCAAAGTAAGCGCAGGATATCGAGCATCCCATGGGCATGGCTTTGTCCACATAGATGTTCCCATCCCACCTGAAACCTAGGAGGTGGAAGCTTTCTGGGTGTACTGGCAATAAGCGGAAAGCGGACTCAATGTCCGCTTTCGCCATCAGGGTCCCCCTCCCTGTTGCCCTCACTAGATCTATGGCGTCGTCCACTGTGGCGTAGCTAACTGAGCAAATGTCCGAGCTGATGCCATCGTTCACCGAAGATCCCTCCGAAAAGGAGAGGTGGTGGATGAGGCGGTACTGTTCCTCCTCCTTCTTGGGCACTATCCCTAGCGGGGAGATGACTAGCCCTTCTGTCAGCTCTGGAGGTAGAGGGCCCTATATTCTCCCTAATTTCTTCTCCTTCTCGATCTTCTTGGTGACTCCCGAGGCTGGATTGTTGTGGATTTCAGGTTTGTCTTGCTGCCTGTTGGGGGAGGGCCTTGGAAAGGTATGGGAAAGCCTTCGCTAAAACCCCGCACTAGTGTCGCTGCATCTGCCTTCCTGTGGTACCTGTTAGCCAGTCTGGGCACTTCTGGAGGCCCAGTGTGTCCCCCGGGGCCCCTGTGCTCCCCCCCTCATTTCTTTTTGTCCTTTCTGTCACCTTTCTGCTCTTTTCGTTGTCGGCATGCCGACGCTGGGTGGCCTCCCCCGCATGTCATGCATGAGTGTTGAAATCTGCATGCTGCCCCGTATGTGCATTTGTTTGTTTCAAATTTCCAGCTAATTGCAGTTGACCCGGTGTGTTGTGTTGGTTTACCTGTGCCGTATTGCCTATGCCTCTGAAATGGTTTGCCCCTCCCCTTGTGGGCGTGCCCGCGAAAGGACTGCTCGCCTCTGCCGTACCATGTCTTAGCTTCTTTAGCAACCATAATTTTATGTATGAACCCTGACACGTCTTCCTCATTCCACTACATTTCTGGGTGGGTCTGCATTTTTAACCTAAAACTTTTGTCGTACTCCAACCACGCCTCGCCCGGAAACTGCCTTTACGCGTTATGTATGCTTGACTCGTATAACCCCTCTATCTGTATTTCCAATAGCGAGAATATATCTATGAATTCCTTTCTCCATATTCTTTCTTTTACTGCGATGGGTATTAGGCTAGCCAGCCCTGTGGCTCTAGTGGTTAGCGGGGCGGGCCCTAGGGATGGACGCACATACCCTCCGGCGGCCGGGGTGGGCTGGTTGCCGATGCCCCCTGCCCCCCATGCCGCCATTGGTGACTCTCCTACTGCCCCGTCTTGTGGGGGCCCGTGGCCTTGTAAGGCCGCCCTGCGTGCCCACCCCGGGTCGATTAGGTGCCATGGTAATCCTGCCGCATCTTCTTCCTCATCTGTGACCTCCCCTATCTCTGTCTCCCTTGGATGTGTCTGCCCACACCCTGCCGCAGCGCCCCGCAAGTTTGCATTTATAAACATTGGTGTTATTGCCTTAATACATTCTGCAACTATCGCGCTCAAATGCTCACCCGCTGCCGGTGCGTCCACGACACTCCTATCTGGTCCAGGTCTAGGGGGCCGGGCCGTCTTTGAGGCTGCTGCTGGTGTGTCCACAACCCTCTTATCAGGTCCTGCCGCCGCCGTGTGAGGTCTGGGTGGCCGGGCCGTCTTTGTGGCTGCTGTCCTGTGTGCTGCCCCTTCCACGAGCTTGGCTGGGAGCTTCCTCTGCCTCTTGCCTGGTGGTGGCTGGTTGCTGGGCCCTTCGCCCCCAATTTCCGATAGGTGTGGTTCCAGCCAGCTCCTCCCGTGGACCGCCGATGCTTCCCTGACTCTCCGCAGGAGATCGTCAAGGTCCTCCTGCTGCCGCTTTCCTCTTCCCCTTTTCGCCATGTTGTTTCCTTTTGAATCTCCCTGTTTGCCGGCTGATCGGTCCCGCCTGGGCTTGTTTGCTTTTCTTAAAGTGCTGGGCAGGTGTCCCCTTTCTGTTCCTTGCTGCCCGTTGCCTGCCCTGCGTGTGCCTGGACGCCCTCTGTGTTGGGGTGTGCCGCGGGGGGCTGCAGCTATTCCTTGCCACAAGCCGTACCCTGCTGGCGGGTGCTGGCGCTGAGCGCTGCACCAATGGGTCCTTGGGCTGTGCTGCCCGTCCTCCGCTTCGTGCCCCGTTCAGCTTTAGCGCTGCGTGCGCGCTGTCCCAATGTTGGTGGCCTGGGTGGTGGGGAGTGTTCCGGCTACCTGCGTTCCATTGCAGCCCCGTCCGGTACAAACTTCTGGGCGCATCGCCTCCAGTTGCGCACCAGGGCCGTACTCGCCCCACCTACCGCTTCCTGTTCCAGTCAGGTGCTTTCCGTCTAGTTCCCCCGGCCAACCTTCAGGATTTCGCGCCTCCTCTGATTTCCGGGCCCGCTTACTGAAACAGAGGTCGCTCGGGGGTGGAGTATGCTTCCGAGGCTTTGCACGCTGCCGGGTGGGCTCCGGCGCTGTCGCTGCTGGTCCTTCCGTCGGCGGTCACGCTCTGCCCCGGCGCACCCTGGATGCTGCCTCGTGCTTCCCGTCCCTCTGTCCGCAAGCCTGATCGGGGTGAGCTCAACCGTTAGCCGGATGTCGGCTTCGTCTCTTGCCGTTTCCTGACTTGGACCGTGGAGTCCCGGTCGCTGCGCTTCTGGGCTTCTGCTACTGCTTCGCTTCTGGCTCCGTAAGGTAAGGGACCTCCTTTCGAATTTCCGGTCTGCTGCTGCTCCCCCGCTCAGCCGTGGACATGACGCTGCCCTGGGGGAGCAGCCTTATATTCCCCTTATGTCCCTATGTCCCTCAAGGTGCCCCTTCCTATTGGGGTGTTCAAAACGCGCTCCCCCCTCCTATTGGCCCGCTGACCCTCCTACTGCTTGAAAAAGGGAGGGAGTGTCTACCTGTGGTTCCCGCCCTGTGCTGGTGGCGCGCCCAAATTTGGCAAGACCTAATTGGAATCACACAACATCGTGATCCAACCACAGAATCTTTTCTCAAATTGTATGACAATCTGAAACGTGTCCTGGCAACATCAAACCTAGAATCCACAAATACTATGTGTGTCGAAATTAATACCTCTAACCTTCAGGCACTTGTATCCAAAACTCTCTCAAATTTAAACCTCATTAATATCAGTAAGGGACACACACAAAGGAAGAACCTAAGGAGAAATGGCTGTTTCCACATCCCATGGTAGATCACACACTTTAGAGGTAGACAACACCATGGAAAGTAAAGAAGCTCATCTGGTACTAACTGACTTACTCGTTCTTACAGACGTGCAAGCATAAGACTATATAAAACTAGAATTTGAGGGAGGGCTCAAACATTATCACGCCCTTTTACAATTTCTTTCAATCTCTGTAAGTGGATGTCCACTCTCAAAGGGACTTAAGAGTTTTATATTCGCTGCCACCCACCTGGGGGTACTGCAAGATTTGGTTAGAAGTGCCGGGAATTCAGGACAAGCCCAGTAATCAATACTACATTCTTTCTGGGAGATATTAACATACCCAGGGCTCTCATAAGGATCTGCCCACCCAAAGCTTTATATTTACAAGCTAAAAAAATTTACTTAAATTAAACATGAGACTGTCTGTAATTCGCACGAAATCCCATGCATACTAAAGAAGGCCTTCTACTCCCATTGCACAAACCGGACCCTCTGATTATTGACAACATCCTCTCTTTTGCCGGACAGATTACCTTGTACTCCCTTTCACACTTTTCGGACTTAAAAATGCAGTGCAATCCTTTGTTCTCTCCCTAATCAACTATGGCAATGTCCTTCTCTTCAGACTTCTAAAAATATACCTGCCACACATTCCAGGCTGCTTTTAGGCTTGTCTCAAATCTCCTTAAATATGACCATGTTACGCTGGTTATTTATTAATTAAATTGGCTCCAGATTGACGCCAGCTGCACCTATGAAAGGGCCTGTAACACCTCAATATTCTAAATAAGGTTTTCTAGAACTGACAAAAACCAAAAAGTAAGGCTATTGTTTCTATAGAGATATCACCTCAGCGAAACTCTACCTTGCATTAATCATACGGCATTCCAATAAAAGATGTCCCCCAAACTGACCCTTCGGGGAACCCACTGAGCTTTGCAACGCCGGCCCAATGAGGAGCAATAGCCCAATGATGAAGCATGATATCCCTTTGGGGTGTGTGAGGGCAACATGAAACAGTCCTGCTGACTGCCACTGTGCATATGCCCAAGTCCTTGCACAACCTGTCAATATCTCCTCTTTCCCTTTAGGCACAGTAGCCCTAATTTTTTTTTACATTAACCAAGAAGCAAGGGCACTGGAGCTCTCATCCAGCTCCTAGTCCCAGTCTTCCTCTCTCTTGGAAATCCATTGGTACATTGCTAGAACTGACAACTAAATTATCTCCTATTAATCCAAATATTCAAGGAGAAAAAAACTCACGTCAATCTTTCTCCGGCCTTGCGCCAAAGTTATAGAGCTGTTTACCCGCATCCATAAGAATGCTTAACTACTTCAAATAATTTAAGCAATCCCTGGAAATTAAATTGGTTGAGAAATATATTAAAACAACGTGTCCACTGCTCTATTTTATTTTTAAATGAATTTATTTATTAGTATTTTCGGTTACATACTTATTGATTCAAATATACAGGAGTAACGGTTATATGAATACAAATCAAAGAGAATACAGTTAAAATGTTAAACTGGAGTGACTCATCTGTTTCCCATGTTAATTCCCATAGGGATTTTAGACATGAATACAGACAAACTGCTGAACGGAATTACACCAAATTTGGTAGAAAGTTAGATCCTAGTCCAGAAAGCAACCTTTTTTCTGATTTGGTGTAAATCTATTCAGTAGTTTTTGAGGTACTAACCGAAATCCAAATTTGAATATATAGGGAAGTGGATCCTCCTTGTATCCTTCTTGGATTCGCAAATCCACGCACCAAAAGCAAAGCCATGAATGGCTTGGCCCAACCTGAGAAGAAAGTTACGGGTGCCATTTTCTTAATCGGAACTCGGTTCCCAGCGGAGAAAATAAAGTTAAAAAGTGATAGAAGGGGTCAGAGTAGAGGTACCCTGACCCCATGGGACTAATTAAGGGGTCAGTGAAACCCCTCATGGGAAAGAAACTGTGCAAAAAATTTTTTCCAACCACGCGAGGAGCCACGGGTGCTCCTAGGTCCTCCCAGATACTGGTGGATTTGCAGATCTAGACCCCAATTAATAAAAAAAAAATACACATACTCATATATCCACACACCTACTCTCACACACACACACACACACATCCACCCACTCACACACCCACTCGCACAGACCCTTAAAATCACTCACATACCCACGCAGCTTGCACAACACACCCTTTCGCACACCCACTTATACACATACACAACCACTCTCACACATCCAGACGCTCATACACCTACTCACACACCTACACAGCCACTCCCACACACACTCACATTTCCAGCACATACACACCCACACAACAACTCAAACATCCACTCACAAGGCTTAAAGTTCTATCATGAAGCCATCATAAGGGTTCCACTTTCGTCTATTAACTGCCACTAGAATGACTTACACCCAATTGTCAGATTCAAATTATTACAGAGGGGAGACCCACTGTGAAGATGTCTATCTTGAGTCAGTTACAGGTCCGGTTTCATATGTTCAGCATAGCCTGCACAGTTGGAAAAGGAATGGGGGTGGGGACAGTTTGTTTGTAATAGAGGCAAAGCAATCAATGTTGAGAATATGATTTATATGTGCTCCTTCTCCATTTAACCACATTAGGGGAGTCTCTCCAGTCTTGTGCCGTGCAATACAGCGAAATATCTGGAAATCTGATACTCCCTAAAGAAGTAGCTGCATGTAATTTAGAGAGACAAACTCACGTTTGTTCCCTGTCCCAAAAAAATAAATCTATATATTCACCATGGTGATGTGCAATAGTTTGGCAGTTATTGGGACAGGCATCATTACAAATATGCAGTTTTATCTTGGAACAACAACCATTTTCACCCCCTCCTAATCCACAGAGAAAGTTAACGGGAAGACCACATCGTACATTAATTATCCGGTTTATCCATAAAGGACTGCAAGTTATCATTTACATTTCTTCTACGCCTCTGTTGAGTAAGACCCCCAAAGTATTACAGATTGGATGAGTTGCATCAGAAAAATAATTTCTCTGCCACAAATGTATTGCTCCTGGTCGATATTTGTAAGAGCTTGCTCTTGACCCAATTAACACAAAATCTAGAAAAAAGGGAAATACATTTATGAGGCAGATAAGGTGAGGAAAGGAAAGTTCAAGATAGATGTTGTACAGGAAGAACTATGTCCAACGGGATCCAAGAGCAGTTTTGATACAAAGGGCCCTAGTATATATTCGGTTTATGACAACCAATTACCCGATTGCTTTTGTTAGTGGTTCTAAAACGATCAGGAGAAGTAGTGTGAATATGTCAGACAGAAAACCTCCGTTATCCTTTTGTGCAGAGGGGTTTCTGTATGACCACCACTTAAATTATAAAAATGTTTTTCAAGCATCAGGTGATGAAAAAACAATTTTGGCTGGGTCTTCATTTACTGTCCAGGTTAGGTTCATGAAGAGTCGGAGAAAATTCCTAGAGATCTCAAGATCTAAGGTACAGCATTCATATAAAAATGATTACCTTTACTTTGATTCTCTGTAAGCGTCATTTATTGCCACGATTGTATAAATCTATGTATTGGAAGACTTATTGTATTGTCTTTGCTTTTCGTTTTTCAATCTTCAATAAAAAAGAATTGAAAAAATAAAAAAGGATTACCTTTAATACAGCAAAAGGAAGAAGAGGAGCATACAGAAGGTGTTGGTGTCACAGTTTTCTAGAGGATTCAAAAGTGAGTGTATAAAGGTGACCGAAGGAATTTAAGGAACTGACAAGTAACTTAGGCCTAGATGTATCATCGTTCCTATTTGCGATTTCTTAATAGCGATTTTTACCGAATCGCTATTAAGAAATCGCAAAATGGGATGTATGTTTTAAATCGCTATTTTTTTGCGATTCCTTATTATTCCTAATTTGCGAATTCGCAAGTTGCGAATTCGCAAATAAGGAATAATTTCCCATTCATTCCTATGGGCCAGGAGGCCCATAGGAATGATTGCGAAATAATTCTCAAATTGCGAATTCGCAATTTGCTAATCGCAATTTGAGAATTATTGCAAGGGTGCAGGGGTGTCTCATGGACACCCTGCTGCACCCCTGAAACTTACACGTGTGTGCATATGGCGCACATACATGCCCTATGGGCATTTATGTGTGTCACATGCCACCCTCAAAATTGCCAAATTTTGGTTTTTTAAAGGATTTCGCAAATTAACACGAACCTCAAGTTGGTGTTAATTTGCGATTCCTTAACCTGAATTCGCAAATTAAAAAAGCTTCATACATGGCATTTAAGGAATCGCAAAATTGCGATTCCTTAAATGCTTAAGCAAAATAAGGAATCGAAATTTTTTGAGATTCCTTATTTTGCTAATTTCACATACATCCCAAAAGATGCAAAATGTCCGTTTGCGATTCGTTAAGGCCAAAATTCTGCGAATTTCGGCCTTAACGAATCGCAAAATGCTTGATACATCTAGGCCTTAAGGTCTAGTACAGACTCACAACCTTTGATTTATTTATAAAGCATTTCTCATTGGTGTTTTCAATCATTCCCCAGGTGGGTGATACAAAAAACCTGTACAGACACTTTAAGGCTTAAGGCAGACTTAACAGATATGCTACAGCTTCCAAATATTTGGTTGTAGGAACCAGGCTGGAAAGGATTTGCAGCCCAGTAGATTTGTCTGAGATCATACATCTATACATACAATGATCTACACAGGGAAAATCCAGAAATTTGAGACCCAAACATTAATCTGCTCTCAAACATTCCTGGCAGGTATGAAGATGCCTTCATCCTGAAAACTAGCCGATATCATTAACATCTATAAAAAAGGTGACAGGGTCAAACCGGCCAATAAGTCTGACTGATTCAGTACAAAAAATGTTTGCAAGCAGGTAATGGCTCGCGTACAGGAGTAGATTAGGGATGAGAGTATACTTACGCCTTGGCAGGCAGGCTTTAGGCAAAATGTGAGCACAGTGGATCAGATTTTCCACTTTATATGTTTGTACTGGAGAGAGGTGATTATAGGCAAGGGTAAACTTTATGTTGCCCTTATCAATCTTGGTGCTGCTTTTGATTTAATGCCTCGAGCCAGACTATGGAAGATTCTTGAAAAGATGGGACTACCAGCCCCACTGTTGGAAATTATTGCGAGGCTTTATGCCGATATACTTGCTCAGGTGAGGTGGGGTCAGTTTGGGGCATTGACCGACCTGATCTATATTGATCGGGGGTCCGGCAGGGGTGTGTCTTAGCGCACACCCTTTTTACATTATATATAAATGGGGTAATTGGCTTTTTAGATGAAGATGGGTATGAAGCACCTAAGATAGGTGGGCAAAGGGTTCCCGCACTTCTTTTTGTGGACAATACTTTGCAAATCTCTAAATCCCTGCAGAGATTGCGACAACTACTGAATTCTTTGCAATTGTTTTCTGTGGATCCAGGCCTGGAGCTTAACAGCTCCAAGACCAAATGTATGATTTTTACTAGACAGACGTCGACCTTTTGCAAGAGGAGGATGTTAGTGGGTGATGCAACCATAAATATGGTGCCCAGTTTTGACTACTTGGGGATTAAATTGACCGGGAATCTAAACTGGGCACCACAGGTGGAAAAGTCCACCTATATTTGATTCCGCACACAGCATATATAGGGAAAATCCATAGGAAAGCAATTTCAACAAGCATTGGCATAGCCAATAGGTCTCGCCTTTGGGACCTTCAAAGTGTTTAGCCATGCAGCACATACATATACAGGAAAGAAGGAACTGCAAAATTAAACACACCAAAAAACAAGGCCACCTCAACCTGCAATCTTTCCAAGGTCGAGAACACTGGTACCACCTAGTAGCAACACATAATACTTAAGTTTCAAGGGTCAATCTAAACCATGTGAAAAATCACTATTATAAAAACAACATGTCATAAAGGCAAATACAGAGAAATAACCAGTGATTATTTAAAAGTGCATTTCACGCTTTCTTTTCGTGTGACGGTATACACATTCGCGACTTGTGCGCTAAAAACACATTCAGAAAACAAGATATTAATAAAGGATTGCCTCAGCTCTCATTTGGGACTGGCCTTAGCAGAAGTCTGCGCTCCTTATGTCAACCCTACAGCTTGGGGCGCTTAGTGAACATGTGTGTCGGAGTGTAGCGCCTCAAAGCTGTGACGCTTTCAGCAGCCACTGCTTCATGCCAAAATTAAATATGGCTGCAATGAGACCCTATGGGAGGTTGAATCGTGAAAGTGACTGCTGGGTTGCCCCATACACTCAAAGGAGTTGCAGTGGTGCGCAGCGTGATAAAACAAGAAAACAAGTGGTCCGGTTCCAGCTGCGGGTGACCGCGCTGTGTTTAATGATCCACGGCGAGGAATGCAGCTGGCCCCCTGTGTGCCGTTGCTTGCTCCCGACAGATGGAGGCCGTGGGAGAGACCATTTACAGAAAAGGTAGGACATGCACCTACCTTTGGCCAATTGCGTGCTTTTATTTTTTAAAGCCACATGCAAAGGCCAATAGAATGTGTGGAAATTTAAAAACCCTATGAAAAGTTTTCAGAAAGTCTGGAGTGATTCCAAGAGGCCACCCATAGAGCAGCGCATGCGTGCTGCGCTAGGCTCGACCTAAAAAGGGTGGCCCCAGCACTGGAAATCTTTAATATGAAGGCCTTAGGGGCTGTTCCCTACGGTCCTGAGCTATGGGGTTATTTGCATATCGAGGGCCTATCTAGAGTAGAGCATAGGTTTCTAAGAACCCTACTGAATCTCCCCGTAAACACACCCTTGACCCCTTACATTTAGATTTCGGCCAAAAGAAAATTGCAGCTATGATAGAATGCTGACTTTTTGGTATAGGTTATGGACAACACCTACACTTGAGTTCTACCGTGAGGGTGTCAAAGATATTTTGGTTCCACAGTATGCTGGCTCTTTGCTATGAAGATCTACTTTATAGATTGAAATTGGATGAATATTGAATCACCCCTAAAAGTATGTGCTTGATTGGCAGGGCCAGCATAAAGGAACTCTTTTGGGAAAACAACGCAATCAATAATGTTAGGCAGCGTAAGGGCTCTCTATCTGTGTGCTATATTAACCAGAAAGCAATGACACCCTATGAAGGCACCATCGATGAAATTACACCCCCAGTGGCAAGGAAACTCGATCTTCAATGTATGTATATTACCCTACCCTTAAAGTCATTTGCCAGCTGATGGCACCAGAATAAGGGTTGAAGCAGTGATTTGTGTTCAGACTGTGAGGAGTGTTCAGAAACGGTCACCAATGTTTTGTTTTTTTGTCCTTTCTATAAACATATACGTGCAAAATGGATTGTTTCTCGGTGCAAAAACGTGGGTTGTAGGGTGTTCCGGGAATCGTTTAGAATGCTGCAGAGTGATAACAGCCAGATTGTAGTATTTTGTGTGGCTATGTTTCTTAAGACTTTTTGAAATAGGCGAGCAAAACTCACACAGTCTGTTATGGATCTTGGATAAGTGTTCTTAAAAAGTGCAAGGTGCTGTGTTGTGATTTTTTAAATATTTTTACGTACTTTCTTTGATTTTTATATTTTTAGCAGTGATTATGTAAAGAATCCCTGTGTTTTTTATTTGTGTCTATTTTGACAAATATGCTCCATTTATTGACACATTTAAGAACTGTATGTTTAAGTATGTCTATTGTGTCTGTTTGTTTATACTTTTATGATCCATTACAATTGAAATAAAGTTTTATATACATACACACAAATATACAGACATATATACATACACATACATATATATAAACACATACACAAATATATATACACACATACACAAATATATATACAGTGTAGTTCAATGCTCAGGCTTTGTTTATATATTATATATATATATATATATATATATATATATATATATATATATATATATATATTCACTGAAAAAACCATAGGTTTCACACCAGTTATAGTTAGCTGGAAATTTTACTGATATAAAACCATTGAAATTCCCACGTTATAGTTAGATGGACTCACTATAACTTGCGCGTGCAATGCACTGCTGATGACATCACATATTACATCACTCATGACATGGTCAGTGACATCACTCATGACATCACTGATGACACCATCCAGTGAATGTGTGTCTTTCTGAAAAATAAATATATTTTATATATGTATATGTAAAAGTTGATGGAAGAATAAATGTTTAAATAAGTGTCTAAATGGATGGTTTTTAAAAATTGATTGGTTAACTGGCTTAATAAGACATCATCAGCAGTGCATTGCACGCGCAAGTTATAGTGAGTCCATCTAACTATAACGTGGGAATTTCAATGGTTTTATATCAGTAAAATTTCCAGCTAACTATAACTGGTGTGAAACCTATGGTTTTTTCAGTGAATTTAATAGGTTTTTTAAATGCTAATTCCTAACTATAACTGGTGTGAAACCTATGGTTTTTTCAGTGAATTTCATAGGTTTTTTAAATGCTAATTCCTAACTATAACTGGTGTGAAACCTATGGTTTTTTCAGTGAATTTCATAGGTTTTTTAAATGCTAATTCCTTTGTATATCGAGTTTCTAACCTTTTTTTTTTTTACAATTTGCTGTTTTTTTTTAAGTATTCATTTTTTCTTATAATTTTTTTTTTTTGCGCTCTGGGTGCGCGCTCCGGGAAGCTTTCAGCTAAGCTCTCCTATAAGCTTCTCCGAGAGCTCATCTGAAAGCGCACCCAGAGCGCAACTGTCGTTCGTGAAAAAAAAATATGAATGAAAAGTTAATAATAATGCAAAACATTTCGTACCATACAAATAAAATTTGTTTTTTTTAATATGGAAAATGATTATGCATTTCTATAAAAGATTGATGACGTCACTTCGGCGCGCAACGTAAGTGCCCTCGGAAGCGCATACGTGCGCGGCGCATAAACGCACGGAAAAGCGCCTACGATCGCGCCACGTTTGCGCCCCGGAAGCGCCTACGATCGCGCTGCGTAAACGCACCCGGAAGTGCTCCGGAGCGCGCAGCGTAAACGCGTCGGGTCATGTGACCCTAAAATAACACTTTTCATTGGTTGCTAACAGTTTTTTTTTTACAATGAATGAAATCCCCACCCATTTCCTTCACTTCTTCTTTCACTTTTGTGACTGAAAGACCTGCCTTTTTTGCTGCTCCATATTCCTGGATTCATCATGGCTGCCAGACCATCCAGCAGTGAAGATGACTTCATTGATGAAGAGCCTCCTACCCCAAAGGTGAAGGAACATTTCATCTGGAAATTTTTTAAGTTTCCAGAAGGCCAGAAGAAGGTGAATGCACCAAAAGTAGAGTGCAGGATCTGCAAACAGGTCCTGTCACGGGGTAACCCCCCAAAAAAAATACTCTTTTGGCAACTACACCATGATTCGCCATGTGGAGAGGAGGCACCCCCAGAATTTTGCCCGGGAAAGTGTCAGGGCTCTGGCACAGGAGGTTCCCAGAGATGGGGCCTCTACATCAACAGGAGGAGCAACTTCTTCTGGAAGAGAACAATCTCAGGGGCAGGTAGCAAACATTCAACCTGCATTCAACCATGGGGTCGTCAGATGCAGATACTGCAATCAACTCCTCACCTATGGGGAGCAAAGTGTCCTGCTCATGGTTCGGGCATTGGAGAACCATCACTGCCCTTCCCACCCCTAATTTTTTTCTTTTCTTTTTGCTCCTGTTGAGCAGTTTCTATTCCCTGTTTTTGTTCCTCTTCAGTTAAAAGAAGAAAACCAAAAGTTCTTTTCAGAACTACCTCCAATTCTCATCAAAGAGCTATAATCTTAAAAAATGAAGAGTAAGTGAAATATAGTGCATTGATAATTGAAAGGAGAATGAGTAAGAAAGAACAGAAAGGTATGAGAGGTGAAAGGAAGTGAAGTAGGAGGAATGAAAGAAGGTGAGTGTTAGAAAAGAAAGTTATGACACAGTGAATAAACTGGAGTATTTCTGACATATCTGTAAACACAAAAGTAACGCATTGCAGGAGTGCGTCACAACTCCAGTAATGTGTCCTTTCACATGGAAAAAGCACCATGTGAAAGGTTTGCTGTGAAGCAGGCGCAAGATTTTGGCGCAACTGCATCCTAAAAGTGACGCACTGCGTCATTATTACCAAGCTTTTTGCAAGGAACACCCCCTCTGCATGCATTATACCTGACACTATTTTTTAAAAAGTGACGCATCTAGGTACATGGGTCACTTTTTAAAACTCTGCGCCATATTGTATCTGCATCAGGTATAATGTATGCAGAGGGGGCAATCCCGCGCAAAAAGCTTGGTAATAACAACGTACTGAAATCTATGAGATTTCCCTGCGTCACTTTTAGGATGCTATTGCGTCAAAATTTTGCGCCGGCCTCGCATCACTTTTATGTTTACACATATGTCAGAAATACTGACGTATCTGTAACTCCTTGCAACATGATTCGTCATACATTAAATATGACACATCTGGAATGTCATAAGGACTGTGGACAGAAAAGTGACGCATCACACCAGCAGTGTAATAAAAAGTGCCTCGTTGCACTATATTTAAAGGATGCAACAGCATCCTAAAAGTGACGCAGTGAAATCTCAAACATTTCACTGCGTCGCTATTACAAAGCTTTTAGTGGGAGAACACCCCCTCTGCATGCATTATACCTCACGCAGATATAATGTGGCGCTTGATTTTAAAAAGTGACCCATCTACCTAGATACCTCACTTTTTAAATATAACGCAACGCGGCACATTTTTTTACACTACTGGTGCAATGCGTCACTTTTCTGTGCGCACTCCTTATGACATTCCAAGTAACGCATTGCTGGAGTGCGTCACAAAAGTGACGCAACTCCAGTAATGTGTCCTTTCAAATGGGGAAAGCAGCATATGAAAGGTCTTGCCTCAGTCTAACACCTGCTGTAAAGCAGGCACAAGATTTTGACGCAACAGCATCCTAAAACTGACGCAGTGAAATCTCAAAGATTTCACTGCGTCGCTATTACAAAGCTTTTTGCGGGAGAACACCCCCTCTGCATGCATTATACCTGACGCTATTTTTAAAAAGTGACGCATCTAGGTACATGGGTCACTTTTTAAAACTCTGCGCCATATTGTATCTGCAACATGATTCGTCATACATTAAATATGACACATCTGGAATGTCATAAGGAGTGCGCACAGAAAAGTGACGCATAACACCAGCAGTGTAATAAAATGTACCTCGTTGCACTATATTTAAAAAGTGACGCATCTAGATAGATGCGTCACTTTTTAAATATTGCATAACAATGCGCATTTTTTTACACCGCTGGTGCGTCACAAAAATTGACGCACAGGAAGCGCAAAACTAACAGCGCAAGGCCTTCATAAATATGGTCCTGGATTTTCCCCGTGCTTCGCCGGTGCGCGTACCATGCGCTTCCCCCGCGCAAAACGAAAAAAAATTTTTAATGCCCTGCAGGACCCTATTTTAGTCCCTACATCAAACCTAGGGGGTCAGAGGGGGTCTACTCTTCCCCCTTATGGTCATTTGCCCCTTTTTTTTTCAAACCCCTTGTGTCTCGATTTTACCGAGACACAAGATGGCGGCCGCTCCAGACTGTTTAGAATGTTTACAGACAACTGAGATCCAATCAGCTTCCTGCGCGCAAGTCGCGTGTCGCGCCTGGAGCGCACTCGGGTGCGCGCACGGGAGAGCGCCTATAGATATATATATTTTTTTGAACCTAAATTACTCAAAATCCACTGGAGCACATATCTTGAGACATAGCAAAGGCACATCGGGCTACCAGTCCCTACAATTTTGCCAAGTTTGGTGGAAATCCATTCAGCCGTTCGGGCTAAAAGTGAAATCGACCGCCCTATGGAAATTAACATGGGGAAAACGCGTTTTGGGACCCCCCTTTTATCTCGGCCCCCGCTTGACGAATCCCCCCCAAACTTTCAGGGAAGGACCGGACCGCCATGAGACCATTTTCCTGAAAATTTCAGGCAGATTCGTCAACCGGCGCCAAAGTTATTCAAAATAGAATGTTGAGATTTAACATTGAAAATTATCCTAACTATAACTACCTACTGGCGACCGCCAGTAGGTAATATATATATATATATATATATATATATATATATAAAGCCTGAGCATTGAACTACAGTCTGCAGAGATTTTTGCACTCTGCGCTTCACAGAGCTCGGGGCAGAGATTTTTTTTTTCTTCACTCGCCAAAGGTAAGTTGGTGAGCATGAGCAAGGAAATCCAATGGTAGACAACTTCCCAGCGCGATTTCTCATCACGGGCGGTCGCTACTGCTCACGTTGAGAAACCTTCCGTTAGCATTGAGGAAGCTGCCACCCAGGTAGAACTTCTACTTGAGCAGCAGAAAGAAGCAGTGCCCTCTTGGACTGTGCAAGATGCCGTTCACGCTGATTTTACAGCGCAAAAAAAAGACCCAGCACTAAAAATCAGTGTGAATGGCGCAGGATAACCCACTCTACCGCTCGCAGAACTCGGCATAGCTTGGCTGGGAATTTTTTCTGTCAACTGCCAGAGTTCCGCAAACTCAGCCCCAGGCTTAAAACATACACACACACACAAACACATATACACACATATACATAATAAATCCGGGGTGTAGGAAGCAAGTAGAGAGATTGTATTATTGTACTCCATTAAGTGTGAATTGGTAATCTTGTGGGGTTATGGATGGCAGAAAAAGGAGGCGGGCTCGTTTGTATGGAGGTAATAGGAGATTCCCGCCGGTAATTATTAATCACCAAAAAGTATTTCGCATTTATTTCAATTCAATAAGATGTCTTTTGTGCACTTCTAACATTATATTTTAGGATTTTTATTTGTTTTCTCATTTTTTACAAATTTGCCACAGAATTCACAACTTTCACTGCAGACAAGATAAATATTTAAGGTCATCAAGCTAATGTTACACCATCCACACGAATTAATAGCCCAAAACGCTCTGATGTGTTTCCCAGATCAAAACTGTCATGACATTCTTCAACGCCAAGCGACAAACATATAAAAGGATTATCCCAGAGGCAAAAAGACTGAGAAATTAATCTTGGAAAATAGGCTTTTCTTCACATCCCATCATGCTGACAAATTAAATGATGATAACCTCTTAGAACAGCTGACAACACCACGGGAGCTCCGCTAACATGAACATTAGGAGAAACTGATTGGTTTAATTGGCAGTAATGCAAAAATGCTGCAGAGAAATTGAATCATCTCATCCAGAACTATTTGGAAAACTGAATTGAACCGAAAAACTACGGAGTCTGAACTTTAGTCCTATTTATCTGTGCGAGCACACACATAAGCAGTAGAGACTGGAGAGTTGTCACATCAAATAGGAAATAGCTGAGAATGCCTTTTTGTGACTGTGTTAAGACGAAAAATACAACCAATTAAGATAATTAAAAAAGAACACATTTTGTCTTACCTGGTTTAGCCAAGTCTCAAATAGAATTTCCTTGCTTGATAGTGATGTGAGAAACAGATCTGGGAAGAAAAGGGACAATTGCTGTAAACCAATTGCACCTCTCTGTTCATAACAAAGAATTTCTACATTCTGGGTGTACATTTCAACTTGAAACAGAATGTAATCCATTGTTTGTCCAACAGCCGAACGGTATGTGGGATCAAAATACTGAAGATTAAGGGGCCCACACTGAGCCACAGAGGAAGGAGTCAAGAGTGAAGGTGTGCATTTATGAGAGACCAAGCAAGTGCCATGAGAGAGACGAGAAGGGTTATGAGGGAAAGACAAGTGAGGTGTAGGGAGAGGTTTAGAGCCTTGAGTAAAAGGCTGACATAGACAAGTACAAGAAGACACAGGTCATTGACAAGCAAGCAACTGTCAGAAGACACATGGCAAGTGCAAGGCAGATCAGGCAATAACACACACCCTATTTTACCACAACCCTCAGTAAATGGGGATGAGATCGGGATTCTAACTTTGCGCATAATCACATGGGGGCTCCATAGCGTAATGCTGGGGGATAGGACATTTAGAGAACCTCGAGGGGAGGCAATTTCCAACTGTATTAGAGAAAATCAAGGTACAGCATCGGGCATTCTGATAGAGTAGGAGGCATTTAAAGCAGTCGTTGGTAGTACTGTATCAGTGAAACAGAGGGAACACAGAAGAGGTTACAGAAAAATCTACTGACACAGGATAAATTCTTACATAGCATTGAGAAACAGGATCAACACATTAGCTAAATACTTCAGAAGCAGAGAGTGAAGAATGCCTTTAAAGTAGCACAGCTGAGATGTTTGGACTATAATGAATATCTGGCCTGAGCACATAGCCAGTGCGAAAAGATTGGCCATCTACTAGAATGACTGTTCTTTGCGGCACCATGCAGGGTCAACATCTTTCGCCTATGTCCTTTGCCAAAATAATGCTGTGTAGTTATCACCCTATGGTATGAACAGCTTGTTTGTGGACAGTATAACTGTTGGGATGGTCCCAGGCTGATTCCATGTACCCTCTCAGAATATGTTGTCCATATAGGCCATCTAGCTCACAGTGCCATCATAAGCCCCCCATCCCTAGACGGGTAGCAAATGGTTCTGGAAACCACTGAACAGGACAACCTTGATCACCCCCTAAGAATTGTAGTACAGATCTAGAACCCTTATGCTCAGTCACTTGTTCTCTCTTTCTCTCAGAGAAATATACAAGCCATACACAGTGAGACGTTTTCAATATTTATTGAACCAACATGATTCTTGTATAAAATATATGTACTGCAATGATCAATAGATCGAAGCCAATAAAAGAACAGAATGAAAAATTCCACCATTGTGCTAAAAGAATGTACATACGCAAGCATATAAAACAATATAGAAATCAGCATACTCCTACTATGCAGTCCCTAACCTAAGTTTCTAGGGAATGTGTGCTCTGCCAAGAATCCCAGTGCTGTATGATCCCAACCTTGTCACCTGAAAAGTAAGAATGTAGGTCCCTGTTGCGGTCACAAGCTGGACACCACTCATAGAGGTATCAGAAGGCTGCTGGGCCGAAACATCAGCATGTAAAAACCTTGACAATGACAGCAAAGTGCTCCTCTGCCAACACACAGAATCGGATGTTTATTTATAATAAAAGGCATCCTTGCCTTGGGCGGAGATCTTGGTCAGGTCGCTGTTGTTTATGTGTTTTAAAGATAGCTCTGTTGTCATATGTACTAAACAAATAGTCACATATGCACAACGTTAACTATTAACCTTGTGCATGATGTGTCAAGATATGATGATAGTATTCTTGCGAAGTTGGTTTTTAAGCAAGTATAGTTTCCTAGAAACGAATGCACATTTTCACAGTTGCATATGTGTGGCAAAAGTGATTGTGTGCGAGAGAAGTCAACTTCAGGAAGAAACCCATGTACATGTCAAAAAATGGTGGTGTTTCCCTCTAGACCTAAATAGGACCATTGAGAATAACCAGAGTGGAAAACAAAGAAAGGGTGATAGCCTTAGTAGATAGGACACACACATATCTTTCTATGCATGTTATTGAAACTGAGAGGTAAAGATTCACCGGGGCAGGCCCGATGGTACTATTCTTTGAGGATTTGGGAGAATATCTTGCCTTGAAGTTAATTGGTCTGAAGTGTATGCATACCTAGAACTAATTATGAAACCAAAGCAATCATAGACATTGAATATCAATTGGGATGCTAAATGTTTAGATATCTGGGAGGTGATACTTTTGCACCAGGATGACGTTAACGGCAGGGTACCTAGGATACGCACTGAAATCACTGAGAGGTAGCATCGATTTTTGGAAGAGATTACAATTGTCAGTAGTGGGGTAGACAGCCTTATCTAAAATGGTGATGCAAACCAGGCTTTTACATTACTTCCTCAACCTACTGATCTGGGCCCTATCTAAATGGTTCAAGGATTTACAGGAACTCTCCCTGGATTCACAGACAGCAAGTTCTACTACCTAGCAAGGCAGATTGAGTGAACTGCAGGTGGTTGGAGAGGGAACCTTCCTCAAGAGAAAGGGGTCCTGGGAATTGAGAGCACTCATAGACTGCTTATAGTTTTTTTCTTAAATAAAAGTGGAATAACAAATATTCCAAACTGGTGATAATATCTCAGATATGTGGGAAGAGAAGTGTGTGAGCAAAAGCCCTGTCATCCCACAATACGCCTTCACCCAACTCACTGGAGAGCCTCACAAAGACACGGGAAAAGGTCGGGACAGCCCACCTGGCCACGGAGGCAGAGGTTGGTATATTTACAGTGGAGGTAATATCTTTGAAGAACCCAATAGAACAATATGGGCTTACAGCCTTACAATTTCTAGCTAACTAGACTCTGGTGAGGAGCCTGAGGACCAAGTGGGGATCAGCTCAATGGAGCCGCACACACAAAGTATTACTAATTTTGTTTATGATAGGGAATGGCTGTAGACCACATACCTGGTTCTATAAATTGCTATATAGTATATGACCAAGTGCAGTTTGCAAAATATTACTATTAAGTTAGAGAACAATACTGGTAGAGAATTTAGAAACTGAGAATGGGGGGCCTAGCATACACTCAGAAAATATTCACAAATGCAAGTCTGAAATACAGTCAGTTCAATTATTTGCATAACAACAAGTACATGAGCCCCAAAAGGATGAATATGATACTTGGCTAAAATGAAATAAATTACCCTAGATGCGATTACTGCAGTGCAGAATTCTATTACATGGCTTGCGGCTTTCACACCATTGTGTTTTGGAAGAATACATCAGAACTCCTACAAGCAACATATGATAGAGATGGTCTGTACTCCTTTGAGGATGGCCTATTCAATAGACCAAAACAAAATAAGGCAGGCTAGAGATTTATAGATTTAGCACTAGGTTAAACTTAGAGGAGTATAGCAATACATTGGAACACAACCACAAAACTGATGATTAAAAAAAAGGAGGAATGGTGTAATCAAATGGTGAAAGAGTAAATGGGCTAGTACTAAAAGGTACATACTGAGCAGTAGCACACACACAAGGGAATTACCAAGAGGCATGAACAAGTGACAAGTGACTTGGCGGGAAAGACAAAGAGAATATGACAAGAGAGGCTGGATGAATGAGGACATGCTGTCTCCAAGGCATGCAGAATTATTCCTGAAAGAGCCAAAACCACTGATATGACATTTTGGATGAGTGCAATCAGAGATGGAGCAAGTGCCAAGTAACCAAGCTAGTGGCACAACAGGAAAGGCTAGTGCCACGAAGCCGAAAGAAAGCATCACCAGGCTAAGGTCCCTTGGTGTGTGACCAAGGGCTAGAATGAGAAAAGATCAATGGATCATCAGCCTCAGGGCTAGAAGTGTTAATTGCATCCAGCCAGAGAGTAGTGGGGTTGGGCAGGGTAGCATTAGAAAATGCTTATCTGTTCACCAGCAGTTTGTTATTCTGGGCACTGAGGCATGACAAGAAGTCACGTGCAGTACTATATTCAGACGCAAACAAATGATGGACGGAATGCTGAATAAATCATACATTCACCCCCAGTCAAGAGATCTGAGTTAAATCCATCATTCTTTTGCTCACCATGCCACTCCAGTTTTAACCCAGTCGTACGCAAATCAGTCTTTTCCCTATGCCTCATGGGAACAGTCCAGACCGAACTGCCAAGCCACGTCCTCCCTGAAACGGAAACAAACCTCCTGGGACCAGTTTCTGGGTATTACCCTTCATCAGCCAGGCTAGCTTGAATACAGTGGCACAGTGAGCAAGGGACTCACGTTTGGGCATACCCATCCCACTTGGAGTGAAAAGTGCTATGGAAGCAAATGATGGACGGAATGCTGAATGAATAATGCATTCACCCCTGTAGCAGGGATTCGGCTCCTACACAGAACTGTGCATACAGACTTGGAACCTCAGTGAATTAGGGTGTGCCAAAACTCACCCTAGTAGCCAATGTCCCCTACCAGACTAGCAATCAGTGTCTCATTGGTTCTTCCATAACACCAATGATTAGACAACCAGAACATGGAACTTAGAATACCTCAGGCAATGTGGAACACATGAACACTCTTTCATTATACTCATATACCAGTCCAAAACAGGGAGTAAATGGAGACACGTGCAAGTTTGAAATATTTATTTCTAATGCTGTGTTCTCATGCGCAGTATTTTAGCTAATACAAGCAGACATATTATCATCAACAAGATTATCAGCATAGTTACTATTCCATAAAATGCGAAGGGAGAAAGCATGTTACAATGCTAAATGGAAACAGGTTAGAATATACCTATATCTCACCCTCCCTTGCTAGTAGGTTATTTTATATCTACAGAAGGTCTCTTGGGAATACAAGGGTGGCCCCATACCTCTGGTCCTAGCAGAAATGGATCACATCAGTTTCTGCACCAGCTCTCTGCATGCGAATGTTCTCCAAGTGTGTGTGATCATGCCTACGCAGTGTATTATTAAAACGCGCCAAACTCAGAGGTGGCCACAGATGCATATATGTTATGTCTAGAACGAGGGCTGATCAGTCCGAACAACAAACACGGTGTTGAAATAACCTTGAAGGCCTCGGCACTTACTGTTCAGACAAAGCTTACCAAGCAAGTCTGCTAATATAGAAAAACATAATATTCTCGTGAGAAGCAAAACACTATGCTAAACTCTAAACAATTATAATAATGTGTGCCGTGTGCAAAGGCAGCAGAAAGGAAAAATGTTGTTTAAAATTTTTATAATCTCATGCCAACTTAACACAGTGTAAATGCAAGGCTCATCCCCATGACACCCTCCCTTGATCTGAGCGCGGAAAAGAAAGGGTCAGATTTGGAAAGCAGAATTGAAGAACAGTCAGAACCAAATTCAAATTGCCACAGTGAAAAAACAGGAAAAAAACTCAATAATGTACTTCAAATTTAGCAATTCTAGCCACGAACATAGGGAAGTCAATAGGCCTGGGTAGAAATGAAGAAGAAAAAAATCAAAAATATCCGATGTCCAACATGTGACCTTAGTCATGGAAGAGAGAGAAGCAATGACACATCTCAATCCAACAATGTATATGCAAAATATGTAGCAACAACCTCCAATAGGAAGTCACTGTTCTCATCTGAAAACATTTCAGCCATCCAATTCAGCAAAGGGAAAGAACATACATGTTATTCAATTACCTGAGTCTCTAGCACCATCAGAGGGCAACTCGGTGTATCTTCAATGAAGCTGCGTGCCAAGAAATCTCGCGCCGCTGCGAAAACATTCCAACGTCCCAGGACTCCATGCATCGCTGCAAAGGCCATAATCCCTCCGCCAGAGCAAAACAATTCATGAGCAACTAAGGGGCTCATCAGTTGATCATAATCCGCATTGGGAGACACCGTATTGCAGAGACACAAATCCAGGGCCCAGTCGAAATCGCAACTCAGGCAATTAAAAACAGGCTGGATGCATGTAAAGAAGGAAAACTGAAATGATAATCCATAAGCCGCACTCAATGTAGCAAGAGGCAGCGCTCCATAATATTCAAGCATTCGGTTGCGGAGCAACAACAGTTGTGACAGATCTTCTTGCAACACAGGACGTGCATCAATTTTTAAATAAACAAAACAACAGAAGTACGCCTGCAACCAGAGCGAGCATTAAGGGAAATCCACCAAACAGGCTGGAAAAAAATCGGATGAAAAAATGCCGGGAACACACCAAATATAGTTTGAAAAGAAGTCACAAGGCCAATGCTAACAACTTTAAAAAAGTGTGCCAACCCCGTGGTGGAGGATGCATTAAAGATAGTGTGAATTAACTCACCGAAATGCAAGGGCAAATCCGTATTAAATAAAGCATGCACCTCTGTGCGGGTGTTTGCCACGTGAAGGACAAATGTTTCACGAGCAGATGTGAGGGCGACTTCTTTCTGAGACAATAGAGCTCTTATGCGACTCATCTTGTTGAACTCTGCTTTCAAGGTCGGAATCGTCGGCCAGATGGAAACATCAAGCTTCCCATGCGAATGAGGGAACATTACACTTTTACAACAGACTACAAGCTCACTAACTGTAACCACGTAAGGAATTCCGGCTACCATCCCACAACAATCTTCATTATGTAAAAGTAAATAACACCCGTTTGCCAGTAATGTGAATGTGGGTATGATAGCAGGTGCTGGTGTACCTTTCAAAATACAGGCTAAATTCGGCTTGTTCTGGTCACAAGAGCTATGTAATTGGATATTCCTACACATTAATGAGTGATCTGGTGTTGTAGTGCAATCCTCACCATTCAAGTAAACTTCCTTTTCCTCCCTAAGGCACCTATAGGTAAATGGTAGTGACCAAACTTCATGAAGATAAGAGTGCCCAGAGGTTAATATCTGCCTATTGCATAATACTTCATGCAGGCCTCGAATTTGAAAAGGGGAAAAGGTAAAGTTATTAACCCGTGGATAAGCCACGTAGCAGAATTTGTCTCAGCCACAGAAAATGGTAACGGTTCTAACTTTTCAATATGTAACATAGAAAAAGTTGCCTCTTTCAGAGACATAAAACGTTGCTTTTCAGTCAAATTAAACGGGGCAAATAACGATGAAGTAATTATGTAGTGCCAAGGCACTTTTCCTGATTTTAAGGTCTGCAAGGTCCAAGCAAACTGCATAACAGAACGCAATTGATTTTGGCCATGGTACAAAACAGACACATCTTCTTTCACAAAATCAACAACAGATGAAACAATATTATCTAACGTGTAAATGCAGGAAGAAAGCGTGTTAATGCTGTTATCTACAACTGCTAGTACTTTTTCTAAATGTGCTTGATCTACTGCTCGAATGCGCAAAGTAGCCTCAATTTGGCACGGTTTCCAAACTTCGTTGTAAATAGCATAAATCCACCTTTTGAATCGGCCGGAAGCCGGGTCATTGACAAAATCATTCAGATCAACATCGTCAGTAAATTTAGATAAATGTAGCTTAACCGATGCTAAAGTGGAATTTTTGAGCCAACTCTGACATACTTTGCCTACAGAATAGGTGGTCACAGAATGGCCACTTTCAAAACGGGGATCCACCCTAACCTGTGTGTAACCTTGAGCCAAACCCAGAAAACAGTGTTGATAAGAATCTGCACTTTTGTGCCACAGCAACCAACCCTTAGGATCCAAACTGGATATGTTAAAGGTAGAATTCAGTAACAGCGTCTGTAATTCCCTAATCGAAAAATTGGTATTATCCCAACCAGTATATTCCTCTAATTCAGGGAAAAAAGGAGCATTTAATGTTTTAGTAGTAGCCAATCAAAAGCAAGTTGTTTGCATTTTTCTAACCTGACCTTTTGTTCGGGAGATACATATTTATGGAAAAGTTCCAAATCCCCATGACACACCCAGTCATGAGATCTGGCTTAAATCCATTGTTCTTTTGCTCACCATGCCACCCCAGTTTACACCCAGCCATATGCAAATCAGTCTTAAACCTGTGCCTCGTGGTAACAGTCTAGACCAAACTGCCAAGCAAGGTCCTCCGTGGACCAGAAACAAGCATCCTGGGTTCGGTTTCTGGGTATTAGCCTTCATCATCCAGGCTAGCTTGAATCCAATGGCACAGTGAGCAAGGGACCCACGTCTGGGCAAACCCATCCCACTTGTGGTGAAAAGTGCTACGCAAACAAATGATGGATTTAGGCCCAGATATTTGTACTGCAGTGAATATATGACATTGTTCTGCATTCTGTCCATCAATTGTTCTTTTTCTATTTCTCACCCTGAGTGGGATAGTGGGATGGGTATGCCCAGCCGTGGGTCCTGTGCTCTCCATGCCCTGGAATCAAGCTATCCTGGCTTATGAGGACTGAAAGCCTGAAACCGGTCCTAGGATGCTTGTTTCCAGTCCAGGGAGGACCTGGCCTGTCAGTTCGGGCTGGACTGTTCCCATTGGGTGCAGGGTCAAGACTGATTTGCATATGGCTGGGTCCAAACTGGAATGGCATCGTGAGCAAAAAAACTATTGATTTAGACCCAGATCTTTGTACTGGAGTGAATGTATAACATTGTTTTGAATTCTGGCCATCAATTGTTCTTTTTGTACTATATTCAGACGCACTGGACAGCAGACAACACAACACTGCATTGCCTGACCACTGGATAGAACATATAAACATCAATGAGCAGTACTCCTGTGGCAGGTTGCATACATCATTAAGCAAAGTTTGTTTTGAGGGCAAAGCCAAAAACAAATCACCTATCACACATTTGTTTCATAGTGTGCTGAGCAGGGCCCGTCACCAGGCAGCAATTGTTTTTGACAAACACAGAACTCAACAGACAACAGCATGTATCATTTAAGAACGTTTGAATAGGCTTACCTTTTAGGGTTCTTCAACATAATGCCTTATTATGAACAGTAAAGACCACCTCAGTCCAGTTGGTGTGCTGGAGCCTCATTTGGCTCGTCCCTTCCTTCAGATACAGGATTTAATTATGACCTTTCTGAGGCCTACAAAAGGAGGTGCTATTGGCCAGGGGCTATCCACAGGTGCTGTGACACTCGTAAAAGCATGTGAGGTTACAAACTGGTGAGCAGAATGCTGTAGTAATTTGCTTGGACTCAACCCCATTTATCTATTCTGTCCGAAAGGACACCCCAGCGCTAGGGCTGACCTACAAAAGACAGTGGTTAGTAGGGGAACTTTATACAGAAGTAAAAGTTGGACTACTTTTCATACTGAACAGGTTTAAGCCTGTTATGGATTGGGAGGAAATTGAAAATGTTCCTTGTATAAGATGGAAGAGCGATCAAATGAGTAGCTGCCAATTGAGAAAGAATGGTCCCTCCTCTCGGGCTCAGTTAATTTGATTCTTTACAATAGAGCTTGAGCTGCTAGACCAAAGATTCCTAGTTGGTATAGATCTCCTGAGCTTGTTCCTGAGGACCAGAGCACTAGTGTTATAAACAGCTCTGTGAGTATTTCAGAGTAATTTTAACACCACCTGCTCCCTCACCAATAGCCAGTGAAGCTTGTCCAGACTGATGGGGTAGGAGCTAATAAGAATCAGTGGCATAGTAGTGTTTTGAATGCTCTGCAGCCATTGCCACATATAGTAAATTACAATATTCAAGACGACTGACTATCAAACACTGCACGCAGCTATGGGGCGTCTTCTGGATCATCCTCAATTGGCCAAAGCAGACTTCACAAACCGCACGCACCAATGGCATCTTCAGTATTGGTGATGGAAGCACTGGCGCAGCTTCCAATAATCTGGTTCTAACTTTAAAGTCGGCACAGATAAACTCAATCTCAGCAGTCAAGTATAAAGGCTTCAGGCCACCTGAGCTACATGGGCAAATTCTCTGGTGGGCAGCACTTTTTGGGTGTATGTTTAGTGACCCTACAGTATATATTTAATACCATACGGATTGACTGGTGAATGGCATTGGACCTTGCTGCTTCAGGGCCTGGGTTAATTATGATTAGGCTTTCCTGTTTTCAGTTTCTACTTTTGGTAAATTATGGATGGGTTTTTCAGTGTTTTCAAGTGCTTTCAATATGTTAAAAAAAACAGTGGTTATCAGTGGTTACTGATTTTTGCTCCATTAAAAACAAGAGAAATAGTGTTTTTCCAGTGTTTATGAAACGTTTTGCTTTTATCATTGCTTGCTTTCTGCAGTGATAGTACATGGTATATAGACATGTACATATAGTGTATATGAGGTCCTAATAGATTTTTGCAAGTTAAACTTATTATAGTACACCATACAATACTTCTTCAGTGAGTCTTTGGTCATGTGCGCTCGTGCTTTCCTTCCCATGTAAACTTCTGTGGAAAGGCCCTCTCAACATTGGCACTTGAGAAGGGCAACGCCAAAATAGCCAGTACACAATTTGTTAACTCTGGCCACTGACATAGCTTTCCATGCCAATACTGGTGCACTTGAAGATTGCGATTCTCAGGGCAGGTTCTGCAACAATTGCATTGAGCTGGGAGCTTATACCCTCAGAGTTATTGAAGCAGTGACAAATGAAGCAGCACTTTTGAAACTATAGAGGAAATTTCCCTTTACGGAAGGGATCTAGAACTTGTACAGAGTACCACAGTGAGGTTTCAAAGACTTCAAATGCCAGTAGTGGTGAAGGGACATTTCTATGCATCATTGTAAGCCATTTCTCATACATTGTAAAATAAAAGTTCCTGAATTGCTCTTCAACATTGCTTTGCTTACCCAACGGAAAAAACTTTAACATGGAATATGTTGCAGTGCCTAGATCACTAAAGGTGTCGCCCAACCTTCTCTCCAGGAGAGGTTTCACATCTACACCAATTATGCTGAACACTTGGGAGACAAGGGTGTTTTCAGACTTTAGTTTTTTTATGTCCACTACAGCAGTTATGTTTTCCTATAAAAATCTAAGCATGCAGTAGAGTGTAATTTTTTGACATCACTATCAATATGCAACTAAAGTTCCTCACATTTCTTGCCTTTGTAATCATCACTCAGCAAAAGTTCTGTAAATGGTTGCCACATGGATAATATAGTATTCATAGGCCCTTGAATAGAACCATCAGCGAAGGGACACAGTTGGGTTGACTCTTTCTTTGATGCCACACAAAGCACGAAATGATAATTATTTGCGTTTTAGTTCCTGTGCATAAGAAAACAGTGCACCAGAATGGACTAAAAAGTCATTAACTCTGAAGATTGTAAAGATGCTTTCAGTATACCATCTAACAAGTGGCAAGGATCCCTTACAGGGAAGCACTTCACACAAAATGTTCATAAACATAGCTGAGTCACTGCAAATATGAACAATATCACTCCAACCTTTGTTTAACTTGGAAAGAACCTTTTTTGCAGCAGCATTCCAAGGGACACTGTGTTCCATGTTTTCCAAAAGTCTGGTGTCATGTTTTCACTACTATCTGAGATGATTGGTGAAAGCGCTCTTTTCACATATACTTGTGACTATGCCTTGCATTGAATGTTTAAAGCCTGAGGTGTTGGCATTTCACCTACTATCAATACTGACTCACTAGAAACTAGGGGCGGATGTATTAAGAGCTTTTACCCATTCTCTGTGGGTAAATGTGATGACACATACTAGGAAAGATTCTTGTTAAACCAGCCATTTGACCTATCAGTGAAAGGATCAGTCAAAACATCAAATATTTTTTTGATATTTCCTCATTCTCTACAGTTTATAAAAAAATTAAACAAGACCTAAAACATGCTTCTAAACCCTGCATCTTTAGAAGAAGACCACAAAACTAAAAAAAAGCAAAAGGAAGAAGAAGCAATATTTTAGTGGCATCCCTAAACAACAAAACTCAAGTAGAATAATGTTCGCCAAGTCTTTCTTACTGGTAGCTTGGGTAGCAAAGCTACATTGTATTGGCCCCATCAGTAAGGAAAAGCATTTGCCATGCATTAGGTCTCGCATTTGTGAAAGTTAGAGCTACTGGCATTGTGAATGACAATATTTTTGTACCTATGTAGCATGTCATATGGAAGGAAAAAAACAACAGGACCAAGGGAAAGTGTCTTATACAAGATCTGTTTATTCATTGGTAACCTGTAAAGGATGTCCAACCAGGATTAAAGAGAAGTGCGCTGAGAAATTAAGTAACAGAACTGGCAATTGCAGCTTGCACAATCTAAAGGTCAAAGTTGAAATATTTGGGTAAGCGAAGCAAGAATGTATTCCTAGAATTCAAACAGGATAAGATAGCTGCCTGGATCACTAACCTACTTCCTTCCACTCAGGAAAGAAATTATTTTCCTTAAGCTCTTCAAAAAGCTATAAATTGTAACAGACATCTTGTTGACATGTAAGCAGACGGTAAAATCAGCGTTGATAGTAAACACCAATATTTTTGTTAATAGTGCCAGGGGCTGAGACGGGGCCAAGAGCCCGAGATTAGCAAACAGAATTCCAGGTCTACATATGATCCTGTGGAACCAACAGCTCTGTTTTATCGTCATTCAACTTCAAAAGGTCAAAAGGTTATTGATCATCAAACATTCCACTGAGGAAAGACTTTGCTGAAATTTCAGGAGAGAGTGAGAATGAAAAATTCCTATCTATCGTACAGGAAAGTTTACATTCTATTTCAGAGGCGAGGGTTATGCTTTACGCTTTCTGCACTTTATTCACAACAGCCCTTTCAGTTTATTTAAACAAGAACCACATTTCCCATGAAACATCAAGAATTGGTAAGCACAAACATCAAACAATGAAGTCAACAATCCAATAAGTGTCCAATCAAGAGGCAACATCTGTATTATAGTCCTTCTCCTCTCTCTAAAGTGCCACTTTCGTCGTGTGAGTCACACTATAGCCCTCTTCTCATGAATCCTGTTTCCATTCCTGGAAAAGGAGATGAATTACCAAGGGAATATCAACAGTAAGTCTATACAAGAAGCAGTGTATGCACAATAGATGTCTACTTAATCAGCAGCAAATCACAATGGTTAGGACCATGAGACAATAAGTCGACACTTACTAGTCACGGGGAGGGTCTCCCCAATGAGCAATCCATGGTGGGTTATTCCTCGTTCCCGAGTCAATATTAGAATTGAAACTTTCCGTTATGATAGCTAGAAAAGTTTTCATTCAATGGCAGGACCGGAGGCGAGGATTATTGTAGTTTAAAGCTTACTTACCACCAAATGAGCCATAGCCAACACTGGCTTAAAGTAAAAACTCTTAAAGGGGGAGTCCGAAGACCAATCGGCTGCGTGCACAATATATTACAAGAGAGCACCCAGACTGAAAGCTTTGGAGGCCATCATTTCTCAAGTGCAGTGTGCGCCAAAGATTTTAAGATCCACTCAAGCCTCTTGCATAACCCACTGTACCCAGTGGGCTAATGTCAGGGAAGAGAAAGCTTTGAGCAATTTTCTGAAGGCGATAAGGAGCGGCCTCTCAACTGGGGGGCCGAAATCCACAGACATCTCCTCACAGGCCTTGAGGCAGAGGTCATCAATCTGTGGTGCGCAACCCCCAAGGGGCCGTGGAGGCATGGGAAGGGGGTCGCGCTCTTCATTTGCTAAAAGAAAACGTCCCAGACATAGTTAAAATGCTTTCCCTGGAGTTTTGTTCAGGTGCTGGGAAATCGAAGCCAGATAGACATCTAAACACGCCTTTCTACCAGTGTGTTACTGGCCTGAAAGAAATACAAATGTGCACAACGAGTTAATCTGCAAATGTAAAGGTTTTGCAGATTAACTTGTTGTGCACATTTACATGTATATGTTATTTTATATGTAACAACCTCCAGTTACAGGCTGCTGTAATTGCCAAGCTGTAAGCATCCCATGAAATACAGTATGGTTTTCCTCTAATGCCGTACATTAAAGTTGCAGACAATGCATTACAGCTGTTATACCAAGGGCCACTGAAATTATGTGATGGCGGCCGCAGCGATTTTAGCATGATTATAGATTTGCCGCATTTGCCACATAATCCATCATCTGCCACATAATCTGCTGAATTTACCCAATACAATTATTTATTCAAAAGGTTTAAAAGTTACTAAAAAGCAGCAACAGATGTCGCCGCTCTGTAGAAGGCCCTTTGTGAAGCTGTACTGGTCCCCTTTTTGTTGCTTTTTGCTATATTTTGGTTTAAAACTGGTACTAATGAGGTGTAACCACAGATTGTCCGTTTCTCTGGAGAACATTTATGGTTGTCAATGATAAGGAATACCAGGTTCTAGAAATTTTTGTCCTTACGCCTAACATTTTTTTATGGGGGGTCTCGGCATCAAAAAGTTTGAAGACCAATGCCTTAAGGCACTGAACCACACACAGCTTAGGAGAGTCTGGAAAAGCCGGGTATTCTATGACCCTAGTATAGGATTTTGTACGCCTGCTAAGAGTAGAAGACACTCCAGAGGATGAAATGGTCCTTCCAGTAATGTCTAGGGTCCAAATGTAAATGTAAATGTAAATGTATAGGCATTTATATAGCGCACTACTTACCCGGAGGGTCCCAAGGCGCTTCGACCACTGCGAAACCCTTCCTGGCTTCCCTGAGAGATGGTCCCTTAATGGGTATCTCCAGGGTGAGACCAGGCATCCCCGGCGGTCTGGTGGGGCCGTTAGTGAAGATGAGGCAAGCTAATGCCCAGAGTTGCCGAGTGTGATCGCTGATCAGAGTGGGCACCGAGGCGAGAGAATTATCGAGTCCGCTGACCCTGGTCCAGAAACCTGCCGCGCCGGGAATCGAACCCTGGTCCCGGGCCGTCCTCTGCTCTCGGGTCTGCCGCCTCTAACCAGTGAGCCACACTACTTCACGTAGTCCAGAGATCTAAGATACGTCTGCACAACACCATGCAGATCAACATCACCTGCTTCGCTGAAAGTTCCTTCCTTGATAGGAACTTATTGGGTTGCCATGATAGGAAAAGGTTAGTCACCTTATTAACGTCCCAAAGAGCTGAGTAACGCAGCTCTGGGGTCAAGGACATTCAGATGCCACATAAATGGCGACACACAAAAGGATGTAACCCCCCATGGGACCCTTCCAGGGGTACATGTCTCCGAGATAGCTGAAAGGAAGGTGTTGATTGAACTGTATGCAATTCCCTTCTGAGCTAAACTGGCCAGGAAATTCAGGACTTGAACCATGTCTGTGCCAACAGGATCACAGCACCCGTAGCACACACCAACGACACCACCTAATCCAGGCTGATCGTTATCGCTTGATGGTGCAATTGTCCAGGTCTTTGACAAGAGATCTTTAGCTTGTGTCGAAAGTCCTGGGAGCGACCATCGACCCCTGTCATCTGCCATGCTATCAAGCGAAGGGACCCCTCCAGCACTATCTGGTATGGGATCCGGTCTGAATTGAGAAGAAGATTTGGAAATAGGGGGACAAGGATTAGAAAATCCAAGAAAGTGCCAGAAAAACCAGAAAACGAACTTGAGATTTCAAATCAGGGTGTCCACAACTATGACTGCTTGCTGAAACATGATCTGGGCTAATACCCTCATAATCATTGCGAACGGGGGAAAAGGATAGCCTAGAGGATAGCAGCTAGAGGATCCGGTCTCTAACTGAAGAACCTGGGCCGCTGATGATCCAATCTGGAGGGAGACAAGTCCACCGAAAACATGCCCTACTTGTTGTAAAGGCTGTATAAAATGTCTGGATGAAGTTTCCAGGGCCGGACTGGCTGTAACGGGCACCGGGTGTTTCCCCGGTGGGCCGCCAGGGTGGGGGCCGGTTTGGGGCCCTGGGGGCCGTTTTTGTTTCAGGGCAGTCTTTGCAGCTAGCTGCAATATTGGCCCCTGAAACAAAATTGGCTGGAACTGGTCCTGGTAAACAGCTTGGCTGGACCGCCCCCCCCCCTTCCCCTCGGGGGCCAGCCTAGCACTTTGCCAGGGCCGGTTTTGGTTCTCAGTCCGGCCCTGGAAGTTTCCAAGGCCGGAATTGATGGGACTGCCAGTCTACCCCACTATTCTCCTGAACGGGAAAATATTCAGCTGTGACTGAGATCTGATGGTCCAGGCAAAACTGCAAAACATTGGTTGTTCGATCCGAGAGTACCTTGGACCGAGTGCCCCCTCAGGTGATTGATATACCGGACGGTCGAAATGTTGTCCATCTTTACCAGGACACAGGATTGGATCTTGTCTCAGTTCAACATTGGATCGGAAAGGACCTTGACAGATGCTCCAAACAGTTAATGTGTAATCTCTGTTCTTGAAGATACCACAACCCTTCTGTGGAACAATCACCACACTGCGCGTCCCAGCCAGACCTGCTGGCCTCTTATTCTATAATGAGGTCTGAGGTCAAACTGAAAATCGCTCTCCCATTCCATGCGGGAAAGTCACCAGATAATCTCCTTTCGCGCGTCCTCTGAAAGAATGACTGACTGGGAGTGAGTCCCCTTCTCAAGTGTGTCGCTTTTAGCTGCTGAAATGCTCAATAGTGCATGGGTCCCAGAAATATGGCCTGAATGGAGGGCGATTGGAGACCCACCAGGCAAGCAGGCTACCACAAGGACACTTTTGTCTGGCTAATGTAATTAGAAGCTTATGTCGGATCGTGGTCACTTTCCAAGAGGGAAAACTTAGAGCAGCCTCGTTGGAGTCGATGACAAACCCCAGAAAAAATGCTTTTTGAGCGAGAGCCAGGAGGGATTTTTTCTCATTCATCACAAAGCCCAAGCTTTTTGAGTAGGTCGCCAGCCACTTGCAGTTCAACTGACAGTTACCAGGGATTCTGCAGCAGGATGAGAATATAGTCTAGGTAAATGATGAGGCAGATTACCTGCGCCCTGAGGTGTTCCACTGCTCATCTGAGACCTCCGTGAAGCACCAAGGGGCACAGGAGAGGCTGAGTAGGGGTGCAAACTGAAACATCTGCTGTCACCAGAGGAACTGAAGGAACCTCCTGCGTCGAGGGAAAATCTGAACCTCTAAATAGTCATTCTCCAAGTCCAGGCAGACCATCCATCCGCGGGAAGTAATGGTGGTACATCAGCTATTCATTGAAATTGCGTACATTTATTATGGCTCATGCCTTGCACGCCTGTCGGTCTTTTCGGCCAGGAAAAGGTTGCTTATGAAGTCACGAGGGTGAGTAGACAAATAGCTTCTTTTTCAAGTAGTGAGGTAATCTATGCGTCCACCAATTCCACTTCCTGCTGCGAGAACTCAGTCCTCGGAAGCTTGTTTCCGGTCCAGGGAAGGCATGGCTTGGCAGTTTGGGCTGGACTGTTCCCATGAGGCACAGGGTCAGACTGATTTGCATATAGCCATGTCTGAACTGGGGTGGCAGAGTGGGCTAAAGAACGGTGATGGATTAAACCCAGATCTTTTGACTGGGTGTGAGTGTTTGATTGGTTCAGATGCTCCGTCCATTACCATCCCCTTTTGTACCGCGAGAACTGGAGTGGCTTGGGGAATGTAACTTGATGCAGGGAACCACAAAACTCTATATTGAATACCTGAACCATCTGCAGAACACACGCATCGCCAAACATAGAAACAACTCATCAGACAGCCCCCTACTTTTAATACGTAAGAAGGGCAAACACTCACCGGATTTGGAGGCAGCGTCAAATACCTTGTGTCCTCAAACTCTGAAGAGTTGTCCGAGGGTAGGGTAGAAATTGCCAAAACGTGCTTGATCTCGATGTTCCCGCGTCTGGAGCCTTGCCCTCTAGGAGGATATTGGGAGCCTGATTGGTGAACTGAGCGGTCCCTGCCTCAACCAACCCCGCAGAAAACCCTATAGAGAAAACCCTTTTTTAGGACTGGGCTTTCTACAGTGATGTGGAAGTATTGACGAACGTTCCTAGTTCTTTAATAAATGTTCACCAAAAAGGCCGCCTTGAGCCACAGCTCCTGGTTCAGAATCAGCCAGGTCACCTAGTTTTGGGTCCACTTTAATCAAGAAGGATCTGTACGGCTCCGTGGACAGCGTGCTTTTGGAATTGCCCATGAAGGCAATTGTGCGCTGTGCCCAACCGGAGAGTTCCTAAGGGAAGATGAGGGATCCCAAAGCCTTGGCTTCCTCCACCATATCTAGTATCTTGGTTAAGGGGCCAGGGTCATGCAGGAACTTATCCTGGCACACCTACCAGGACCTCTCAATGCCCTTTTTGGCCAAAGAGATGGCCATTCTGGGGTCAGGGCTACGTTCCTTTTCGATGATGGGCAATGCACTAAACAATGAGGCAACTACGGGCCTCTTCCCCCAATGGAGTTCTGACCCGTCCCGCTTCGTAATTCGCCACCTTCATGGAGAGAGCCCACCCAGAAGAATTGGGATGGAGGAGTTCCCCCGGATCAAGCATGTCCAACCCATCCTCCAGGGCAGTGGGGCCAGTGCTGTGGGAGAGGGGAGCCAGGGCTGTGAAGGGCCAGTATCGTCATCAGTGTCCCTATGGCCATCATAATCTGGGGGGGTGGGGCGAGACCAGGTCTGTTGCCCCTTTCGCTGAATCAGGGGAGTACCTGGGCACAGGAGGATGCTGGGTATGGTCCAGGAATTCTTTTAAAAGGCGCACAAGGGCATAATGGTCAAACCCCTGCCTTGTGGGGAAGTTTGGTCGGCACTGGTTCAGGATTCTCAGGCTGGGCGGGGGGATCAGGCACTGCAGTGCCTTGGGTCAGTTTGGCGCATTTGTGCCCAATTTGCAGCGAGAAACGCTTCTCCATGGGGTCATGGCCTCTTCCACCGCCCTATATATAGAGGCATCTACTGCGTCATAAAAGTCTTCGTCCCATTGGAGGGAAGTCAGGAGATCCCTCTCATACTGGACGTCGCCCTCATCTTCCCTATCCACTAAGTAAGCAAGGACTAGCCGGCAAGGGCAGCTAAACTGCCTCGAATGTATGCCTATGCGCAGAGCAGTAGGAAGCCTGTGAAAGAGGTTCAGCGCGGACCACTACCAACTTTGGCACTGGTGGACCAGCAAGTCAACAGTGGGCAGATCCACTCATTCAAAAGAGTCTCTGCCTCGGGAACACCACCCCCCTGGTGTTATAATATTAAATTGGGGTGAAAAAACAGCTGCTTGGGAGCATATCCCCTCAAGGATTCCAAGCCTTACAACACAGATATAGACCCCAGGAGCATTGTTAAGCAACACTCACCACCGGTCCTTAGGCACGAAGGGCGTCACATTTCCCAAATCTCAGGGTTATATGCCTGTACAGACCCCAACAAGGGGCATCACTCTCTAGGGGCAGCAGAGGCTCAGGCAAGCGACGTGCAATTTTGGCTCCTGATGGGAATTTCAAAATCGCACAATCCAAACCACAGAAAAACAGCGCTACCACAGTGCCAGCTAGTGAAGGGAGAAATCCTCTGCACTCTGCAGTCACCAGGGCTATATATTGGAGTCGAGTAGGAGAGCAAAGTGGTGCGATCCTGTAAAAAACTCATACGCAGTACCAAACACTCAACGTAATGCATAAAAGCAGGAAAGAAATGCAATGCAACGTATAAGGTCTGCAAACAGAGAAGAAAGTGGCACTTAGGACAGAGGAGAAGGACTAAAATACAGATGCTACCTTGTGACTGGACACTTGTTGGTCTCTTGGACTGCATTGTCCGCTGTTTGTTTTTACCAATTCCCAGTGTTTCATGGGAAATGTGGAACTTACTTAAGTAGAATGATAGGGCTAAAGTGAAGAAAGAGTAAAGCATAAACCTCACCTCCGGTTTTGACATAGAATTACTATCACTTTGTTGCATAGGAATCAACTATCAAAAGAGTAGTTTAAAAAAGTCAAAAGAACATATTACGCAACTAAAAGAGCTATAGGTAAATAAGCATTATACAACTCCTCTACAAAGTGCACAATGATTCCTAATTAATCTGTATCCAGTGTTTTTAATTTTAAAATAAAATGTACTTTAAATCATATAAAAATAAATACAAAACATGAAACTACAAGTGTACACAATGGCAATCTCTTTAGCATAGCCTGTGCCAGAGATGTGTCCAAACTTAAACCACTCCCTATGGTATTCGTCAAAAAGATCATAATGGGAAAGTTTTCCTATTGTAGTTGTCAAATAGTTCTCAGTGTAACACACTTTTGTCTTGCATTTGTAAGAGCATTCACAATTTAAAAACCCTTTCAAGCACACGTATCACACAATTTAACAATGTAACCTGACTCGGAGAGCTGAAGCAGAGTAGGCAAAGGCTGACTCGGAGAGGTGTTGTGTGCTGGAAATGATAAACTTAGTAACACAAAAATAATACACAATAAATCATTGAAGAAACAATGATTTTTTTTTTAAATATTTAGAAGAAATAGACAACTAAATAAAATAAACAATATTACAAATGTTTACAAGATTTCAGGTGGCATTATAAATTAGAACTCCCCTGTTAGAGACCTAGCAGATTGACCAGCATGCAAATCATGTACCCTGAGGAAATTTTACAGGGAGCAATTAATTTTGTAACTCTAGCATTCTCTGATCATTTGCAAGGTACCATGTGGCAATTTGTGTAGCAGAAGGCTTTCAGCCTAAAAAAAGAGCAATGCTTCAATTTGGGCCTAATAAGCCAAATTATTAAATGAGAGGGTGACCGCCTTTGTCACCATATTTAATAACCTATAAACCAAGCATGTTGATTTAAAGTGAAAATAAATAAACAGGTACATTTTGTCTCTTCCTTGAAAAAGACCCATCAAACATTTTAGGAAGACTCAAAAGTATATACTGCCATGAACTTAAGTTGCCCTTCCGGAGACATCCGTCTAGCAGCTGAATCTTAGCATAATGGGCTAGAAAAGTAACTCTCCACCATGGTGAGGCAACAACAAATCCAGTCAAGGCTGGTTTATAAAGGTAAATAACTGCAATCAACAGAACTAAATACTAAGGATAAAAGTACAAATATTTACAAGATTTCAATTTGAACTGAAAACTAAAAACCCTCCTAAAGGAGTCCCTCAGAGCTGCAGGCTTCACATTTACATGCCCCAAATAATTATTGCAGTGGCAAATAAACTTGTACATGTATTAAGTTGATGTAATCTGTGGGGCACAAGGGGACAATTTGCATACAAACAGGCTATAGTTTTAACAAAACAAAGGTTTTCACGATCAGTGGGGTTAGGCCTACATGCTTTGCCAAGTGATTTGGAGTGTAAAACGACACGCTTACCATACAGTAAAAAAACTCAATTGATAAAATATGTCTAGTGACTAATACATGAAGATAAAGATGACCAGGTGTTCTCTGACTAGTGAAACCCATCACATATGTAATGCAGATCCATATAATGTAATAGCATGAATATTATGTCTCCTCTTAATCCGTTAAGCATTTACTGTGGCCAGACCTAAAAATGGTCCTCTGTACTCAACCGCTTCCTACTGCATTTGTCAGGGAGTCAACAAATTAAAACCCATTCAAATTTCATTAGTGAAATTATTCTATATGTAAAACCAATTCCCAAGTTGTTTAACATGGCGTTCATAATCAATATTTGAGAGAGGGTTCACAATGGAAAGCCCTTTCTTTTGCATTTTTGAGATAGTTGACTATGGAAAACCCATTCTTATAGTATTTGATCATTCTGATTCCAAATCAGTCTTACGGTCATTGAACGAGTAAAGCACATGAGTAAAGCACATCGTAAAGGCGGTCCTCTCAAGCCTAGGAATGCCACTCTTCACAAAATGAGTGGTGCAAACCAGAGAAGAAAACTGTAGAAAAGCCTATAGATTCAAGCTCCAATCTGTTCAGAAAGTATTGTTATCATTTGGGTTATTGCTTTGCTGACCCAGGCTCGGAGGAATAGAGTGGATGGAAGTGAAGCTGGCAAGCAAGGTGTTCCCCAACCTAGATAACTGCCCACTGACTTATGGGACTGAACTACAGGGGTCCTTTTGGTCTCTTACCTGGGAAAAGCCAGAATTGGGAGCAAAAGTTTAACTCCTTTACTGTGGTATATTAAGGTGTATTAAACTGTTGTAAAAGCAGTGACTAAGTCAACGCTTCAGAGCACCTTGTGAGATCCATTGCTAATTTAAAAAGAAAATAACTTCAGCTTGCATTGAGGGGCTAATTGAGTAGGTGATAACTAATGCACACAAGAACTGCAACGGAGCCCTTATTTGCTCCATGGAGGGAGAAAGTATGTTTAATTTAAAGACACCAATTAAAAGCAGCCCTCACTTCCAAAATACATGATAAACTAATTGATTTGCCATTGAGGTAGCCAGCATTTATGTAACATGTTTCAGAGAAATGTTCACCCACAAAACTCTGAAGCAAAAGTAGATAAGCACAGGAATGAATTACTAAACATACTCATGGTTCTGAACAAAATCATGCCACAATAGCAATACACTCAGCTGAGGTACTCCAAGTACCATGCTTGCATTCATCACCAATTTTAACAACAATCCTGACATCTCTATTAACACTCTGTGGGAGACCCTGAAGGTGGTTATTCGAGGGGAATTGATAGCCATCTCAGTGGAGGATAATAAACTCCACAGGGAAACGTGGGAGGGCCTGCAGAGAGAAATAACGCAATTGGAACTCATTCATAAGCGCATTGTGGCCCAACGCGTCTGTTGTAAGCTGGAAGCACGCAACTAAATGGGTTAGACCTGACAAGGCCAAATATGGACTACTCCGTTAGCGCCCCTCCTCCTATAAGGGGAGAAGAAAAGTATGGCCAGTTGTTAATGATGGTAATGATATATAGGGGGTCGGTCCCATTGCAGTAGCCTTCAGGAAATCCTACCAGGTGCTCTATTCCGCACATGTCCTTGACGGGACGGTCCGTGAATGTATTTTCAAATGGTGCACACCCCCGCTTGACGCCGACACAAGCAGATGCTCTGGACCGGCCGTTCTGAGTGCAGGACGTTTTCTTGGCCATTGCTAAGTGGACCCAGAAGGCTTTCCCGCTCGTTTTTACAAAACATTATTCATTTCCCTCACCCCAGTTCCACCAAGGCTTTCTAACTTCTTGTATGGGTCAGGAAGCATGCCGCCCTCAATGATGGAAGCATTTATCATTAGTATCTCTAAGCAGGGGCATTCTCGGTGCGTGCTTAGGTCCATTAGTACCCAGGATAGTGGATCCGGACAAAGCTAGAATTGTTCCTCATCGTCAATGCAGCAACAATACTAAAAGGATCCTTCAACTGGTTGTCAAGGCTAGACGCTAGAGGAGGGAGATCATGTTCCTGGCCATTAATGCTGAGAAGGCATTTGATTGGGTGCATTGGCCCTACCTGGAAGCGACACGCCAGCACTTCGGCTTGTAATGTAAATGCCATTTGTAAAGCGCACAGCTACCTCCAATGGATTTGTCCCGGCACTGTCCGTATACCGCTTAGGAACCCTTCCTGGTTTTTCCTTGTGGAATGTCCACTCCTGGGCACCCCCAAGGTGAAGCCAGGCATCCCAGCGCTGTTGAGGCCGTTGTGGAGATTAAGCAAGCTATTGCCCAGAGTTGCAGAGTGGGACCCATGATTAGAATAGGCACCGAGGCGACAATTATCAGGTCCGAGGAAATTGAGCCCAAGACCCGCCGAGGCGAGTATTGAACCCTGGTCCCGGACTAGACCTCTGCATCATGGTCTGCCGCTCTAACCATTTGAGCCACACTTCACCACAGGGAGAGGTTTCGTTCTTGAAGTGTTAGGGCCAGATGTATGAAAGGAAATTGCATTTCTTAACGAAGGAATCACAACTTTGGTCTGTTCAAAAAAATGCAAAACTGCCATTCAATATGCACAAAGGCGTAAACACAATCACAAAATGAGATTTCTATCCAGTAGATAGGGATTTCCTATTTGCAATTTCCTAAGCACATGTAGAAAACATTTCCTAAATGCGAAATAGGCATTTAGAAAATGCTATTACCATTGACTCCAAGTCGATAGTAACCATGTGCAATTTTTTTTTTTTTTTTTACCAAAATGCATTTTTAAAAAGTGCAATGTAGCGCATATGCCCATAGGGCATTTGTGCGCTTCACATGTGCACCTCTTTTTTTTGGGTGTGCACCAAGAGGGCCTTAGGGCCATAGGCACCTCTGGTGTTGCTTTCCTAATTTGCAATTTCCTGTTAGGAAACGTTACATTTAAATGCAAACCGTTAGTACCTATGGGCCTACTCTGTAGGAACCCCTATTAGGAAATCTCTATTTTTGTACATTCCATTTTGCATTTCCTATATAGCTATTTCTAAGGATTCACTTATTAGGAAATGCAAACTGTAAATTTTGTACATCTGGCACTTAGTAACTTGGGGGCACAGTGGGTGACGGTGCGCATCAATGGTCAGGCCTCCACGTTCTTCCCTATTGGCACGGAAACGCATCAGGGGTGTCCGTTGTCACCCCTGCTTTTAGCTCAGTAAACATGGAGCCTATGACTGATGACTGAGAGGGTATGTGATAACCTGATAATAAGGGGGTATGCTTTGGTGGAGACGAACACAACACCAGTCTCTATGCCAATGAGTTGACAGTGGCGCTAGACTATTAGCTGAGGGCCTTACCGGACTTTTTGACAGAGATCGAAGAATTTGGGGAAGTTGCAGGGTTTCAGATTAACCTACAGAAGTCACAAGCTCTCAATCTCTCGGTGGTGCCGGCAACAGCAATATCACTAGCTGCCCAAAACCCAATACAGTGGTTGTCTACCTATATCATTTACTTGGGGGTCTAAATCGCCACTATAGTGAGAGCGACTATTACTTACCAGACTGACCTCCAGCAGGTGCGGTGGCATCTGGCCCAATGGAAGCATTAGTGTCTTTCCTGGCTCAGACGGGTGTCGGCATTTAAGACAGCAGTTCTCCCAATGGTTCAGATTTTGTTTCATGCGTTCCGGCTAGAGCCCCCATTTGGATTCCTTCAGCCCTTGCAAGGAGAGCTACATCGTTTTGTTTTGGCGAAGGGGAGACCCCGAATGAACCAGGAACAAAGTTGTCATTTGAACCAATGGGAAACCCAGGTAGTTCCCAATCTCCTACATTACTATCAGGCAGCACAATTTCGCTACTTTGTGGAAGAAAGCAGAGCACAATCTGAGAAACATCGATTCTTTATGGAGAGAGCTGTGGCAGGTGAACATCTGTGTAAAGTCCGATTTTTATGGGGTATACACAGAGCATGGGGCCTCTACTGCTCCCCTGTCAGTAAGGACACTCTTGAAGTTTGGGATCTGGTGGCTATGCAGAGGGTTTAGGACGCCATTCCCATTCCTGCTGACCCAGATTGTCAGCAACACTGACTTTACTACGGGGTTGGATCACAACACCTTTCTGGCATGGTAAAAGGAGGGATGCCGGTCAATTGGTCACCTCTTTGACACCAAGGGTCTTCAATCAATCAATCAGTGACACTTATAGAGCGCGCTACATACCCGTAGGGTCTCAAGGCGCTTGGGGGAGGGGGGGTGCCGCTACTGCTCGAACAGCCAGGTCTTCAGCTTCTTCCTGAAGGAGAGGTGGTCTTGTGTCAGGCGCAGGTCGGTCCGGAGGGAGTTCCAGGTCTTGGCGGCCAGGTAGGAGAAGGACCTTCCTCCTGTAGTTGCTCTTCGGATGCGGGGGACGGCGGCGAGGGCGTGGTTGGCTGATCGGAGGTGGCGTTTGGGAGCGTAGAAGTTGATCCGGCTGTTGAGGTAGCTCGGGCCTTGGTCGTGTAGGGCTTTGTGTGCGTGGGTGAGGAGGCGGAAGGTGATTCTTTTGTTGACGGGGAGCCAGTGAAGGTCTCTCAGATGTCCGGAGATGTGGCTGGTTCGTGGGATGTCGAGGATGAGTCTGGCTGAGGCGTTCTGGATCCGCTGGAGTCTCTTCTGGAGCTTGGCGGTGGTACCGGCGTAGAGGGCGTTGCCGTAGTCCAGTCGGCTAGTGACGAGGGCCTGGGTGACGGTCTTCCTGGTCTCGGTGGGGATCCACCAGAAGATCTTCCGTAGCATGCGTAGGATGTTGAAGCACGCCGAGGAGACGTTGTTGACTTGCCTGGTCATGGAGAGGTAGGAGTCCAGGATGAAGCCCAGGTTGCGTGCATGGTCTGTCGGTTTGGGTGCGGTGCCCAGGGCGGGAGGCCACCAGGAGTCGTCCCAGGCGGAGGGTGAAGAGCCCAGGATGAGGACCTCCGTCTTGTCAGAGTTCAGTTTCAGGCGGCTGGTCGTCATCCACTCGGCTACCTCTTTCATCCTTTCGTGCAGGTTGGCTCTGGCGGTAGCGGGGTTGTTGGTCAGGGAGAGGATCAGCTGGGTGTCGTCGGCGTAGGAGATTATGCTGAGGTTGTGTTGGCGTGCGATGGCCGCGAGGGGGCTCATGTAGACGTTGATGAGGGTGGGGCTCAGAGAGGATCCTTGAGGGACGCCGCAGATGACTTCGGAGGCCTCTGACTTGTACGGTGGTAGGCGGACTCTCTGTGTTCTTCCGTCGAGGAAGGAGATGATCCATTCCAGCGCCTTGTCCTGGATTCCGACGTTGCTGAGGCGCTGTACTAGGGTGCGGTGGCAGACAGTGTCGAATGCCGCGGAGAGGTCTAGGAGGATGAGGGCCGCTGTTTCTCCGTTGTCCATCAGGGCTCGGATGTCATCGGTGGCGGCGATGAGGGCGGTCTCGGTGCTGTGATTGGCTCGGAAGCCGGACTGTGAGGGGTCGAGGGATCCATTTGTCTCGAGGAAGGCGGCCATCTGCTTGTTGACGGTCTTCTCGATGACTTTGGCTGGAAACGGGAGGAGCGAGATGGGGCGGTAGTTCTTGAGTTCGGTGGGGTCCGCTGTTGGTTTCTTGAGTAGAGCGCTGAGTTCGGCGTGCTTCCAGCTCTCAGGGAAGGTGGCGGTGTCGAAGGATGTGTTGATGATGTCTCGCAGGTGGGGTGCGATGACAGTGTCGGCCTTGTTGAAGACGTGGTGAGGGCAGGGGTCGGTCGGTGATCCGGAGTGGATGGAGTTCATCGTGCGGATGGTGTCTTCGGTGCTGATCGGGGTCCAGGTGTGGAGGGTGGTGGTGGGGGGTGGTTGTTTGGTCATGGTGTGCGTTGGTTGGTTGTTGAAGCTGTTGTGTATGTCCGCGATCTTGTTGTGGAAGTAAGAAGCGAGGGAGTCGCAGAGGTCTTGCGATGGGGTGATGTCGTTGTTTCCTGCGCTGGGGTTGGATAGCTCTTTCACGATGTTGAAGAGTTCCTTGCTGTTGTGTGCGTTGTTGTCCAGCCGGTCCTTGAATGCAGTTTTCTTGGCGGCGCGGATCAGCTGGTGGTGCTTCCGAGTGGCCAGTTTGAGGGTGGTCCTGTTGTCCGGTGTAGGTTCCCTTCTCCAGACTTTCTCGAGGGCTCGGCAGTTCTTCTTGGAGCTCTTGAGTTCGTCGGTGAACCACGGGGCTTTCTTGCTGCCGGGTCTGCTGGGCGGGGTCCTCAGCGGGGCGAGCTCGTCCGCGCAGTTGCTGATCCACTTCGTGAGGTTGACGGCGGCCTGGCTGGGGTTCGCTGAGCTGGCAGGAGGGTGCTGGCTCAGGGAGGTGGCGAGCTGGTCTGCTGTGATCTTGTTCCAGCTTCTGCGGGCGGCCTGTTGCTGGTGGTGGTGGGTCGTCGTTCTCTTGAAGGTGAAGTGGACGCAGATGTGGTACGTCCATTGAAGCTCTGTGGCGTGGCTGAAGTCGATGTCTGTGCTGGAGGAGAAGACTGCGTCGAGGTCTTGGCCAATTCAAGCCACTGGGCGAGGACTTTGGGCAGCTGGAGACAGTGATGCAGCGTTACCTTTAGGGTCGCCATTGGGTCACCCATCCAACAGTTCGCACTTCAGCACAGCAGGCGCTTACACACTTTAAAAAGTGGCATGTGTCTAAAAGCAAATTTCGCCGTCTTATATATAAATGTTTACAAAGCTGAATCCAATTTGGAAAGAAGGGGAAAATACAAAAAACTCCCCTCATAGAACAGGCTATGAGATTAAAGCAATTTGAAAACAGAAATTCTCAGGATAAAATAAACACATACAAAAGAATGTTTATAACTTGGTGAGTGGTGAGTTTATCTGTTAGTATATGTTGATAATCATATTATTTGTGGTTTATTACATTTGTGTTGTCACTTGACTATAGACCTTTACCAAATTACAAAGCTGAAACCTAAATTTGTTTAGCTGTTCTGCAACACAACCTGAATGCTATGACATTAGGCGGTGCATTCAAATAGAGGTGCACACAAAGTTAAGTATTATTATGAAAGATTATTTCCAAGGGAAGTTACTGACCAATATCAATTTTGATGCAAGAACAAAAACATGGCCTAACAAGGCTCTTCATGAAATGTTATGTAAACATCGTTGTTTTTCTGCACAGATCCGCTCTAGTGAAGACAGTATGGGTTAAATGATCTATTTATGGTCCTTAAGAAATTTACATCGGTAAAAGGAGTTTTTTTGACCTTTATATGCTTAAAATAGTTTTTATCTAGTAAAAAAAAAAAAAGTTTTAGACTGTTATAATAACATTAGTTTCAAGTCAATACTCATATTCCACTGTAGCTAAAGAAGTACATCAGTGCTCTGTCCTGGTGTCTTATCTTTTTATTCAGCATATATCTTCGATAGTGAATACCGTAGGTGCTGCTCAGGGTTATATCAACAATACAATAGCCACAACACTGCAATCCTAACTTGCTCTGAAAACCCACTAAATCACATATTAGTAAACTTTGATCATTTCTAAAAGGAGAACTGTTTGACTATTGATGTTACAATAATAAGATTGCAATGATAGGATGCAGAACCTGATCCCCTTCAGTATCGGCTAGGATTGGATGCTGAAACCAAAAGGTTTCGGCAACAGAAGTGCATAAAGGAGAAGATAGAAATAAGAGATCTCCACTAACGCTAAGAAAGTGGCAGTGATAGGCAGAAGTGCTATCCTGCGAAGTTCTGGACTTGTGCTGCGTTTAGTTGATCACTTTTGTACAAAGGCTTCCAAAACCATGATCCAAAGAGCAGCAGGTGGGGATTCAGATACCTGACAGGGATAATACCCAGCTACTAAGTTGCATTTTAAAATTCTTAGTCCGACAACAACAACAACATGTCATTAAATAAAGGGCATTCTGCTAACAATCTTTTCAGTTAAAAGTGAAGTTAGTGTCTCAATTGAACGAAAGGGTATTATGGGAAATGTGTGTCCATTTGAACTTTAACTACATTATGTGTATTCTGAAGGAAGCGCCTAAAAAGGGCATACGGTCTAAAACATGTAGGGCCAGATAGTCAAAGCCATTTTGCGATTGTAAACCATGTGATTTGCAAAATTACAGGGTTCGTGGCAGCAAAATTCTTTTTAAGTATGTATCAAATTGATTTTGTGAGTCGAGAAAACGGTTCTTCGAGTTGCAAAATGGGTTTAGCAACGTGAAAGAAGAGTTCCCTCCTAATTGTGATTTGGTATGTCATGTGTCAGTGGCAAACCATTGCCAGTTAAAGACACCTCAAAGGAGATGGTAGGTGATTTGCTATGGGAAGTGTGTCTCTTGTGGTCTGGTGAACTCGGGGGATCCGGCAGTGGTCCACAGAACCGCTGTCTGCTCCCCTTAACCCCTTCCATGCTGATGACGAACCCCAGCCGTCATGCACTACGGTGCTCGTGTGCTGATGACGGCTGGGGTTCGTCACGGTCCGCCCCTGTTCGTGTTGTTTACAGCACACCAGGGGAATCGCGGCCGCATGGAAGGGGTTAAAGTCTCCCCAAAGGGGAATGTTATTGATGTTTTTAAAGCAGCAGCGGTTCTTTATGGAACATGGGCTACTTAAACAACAAGCATTAGAAATGCAATAGGTCTCGCAGCATTAGAGTTAGTGCTTTTAGAATTGTTTATGGGTTTTTTTGTAAATCTTTAGCATGAGGTTGAGGGTGAGTGAGGGTGAGGGGTTGAGGGTGAGTGAGGGTGAGGCTGAGGTGTTGAGGGTGAGGGTGAGTGAGGGTGAGGCTGAGGTGTTGAGGGTGAGGGTGAGTGAGGGTGAGTGGTTGAGGGTGGGTGAGGGGTTGAGGGTGAGTGAGGTGAGGGGTTGAGGGTGAGTGAGGGTGAGGGTGAGTGAGGGTGAGGGTGAGTGAGGGTGGGTGAGTGAGTGTGAGTGAGGGTGAGTGTGGGTGAGTGTGGGTGAGGGTGAGGGGTTGAGGGTGAGTGAGGGTGAGGGGTTGAGGGTGAGTGAGGGTGAGTGAGGGTGAGGGGTTGAGGGTGAGTGAGGGTGAGTTAGGGTGAGGGGTTGAGGGTGGGTGAGGGTGAGTGAGGGTGAGGGGTTGAGGGTGGGTGAGGGTGAGTGAGGATGAGTGAGAGTGAGGGTGAGTGAGGGTGAGGGGTTGAGGGTGAGTGAGGGTGAGTTAGGGTGAGGGGTTGAGTGAGGGTGAGGGTGAGTGAGGGTGAGGGTGAGGGTGAGTGAGGGTGAGTGAGGGTGAGGGTGAGTGAGGGTGAGTGGTTGAGGGTGAGTGAGGGTGAGGGTGGGTGAGGGTGAGTGCGGGTGAGTGAGGGTGAGGGTGAGTGAGGGTGAGGGTGAGTGAGGGTGAGCGTGAGGGTGAGTGAGGGTGAGGTGTTGAGGGTGAGTGAGGGTGAGTGAGGGTGAGGTGTTGAGGGTGAGTGAGAGTGAGGGTGAGTGAGAGTGAGGGTGTGTAATATCAATACATCTAAGTCACGTACATACAACACATATGGCATTACAAATGCTATAGGTGTCACATTTGCGAAAGCTAAAACTATTGGCATTGCAAATGACAAAGCTATTAATTTAGCTATTTTCAAAACCAATACATAAATACAACATTTTTCATTTACAATACCAATAGCTCAAACGTTCCTAATGCGAGACCTATTGCATTGCAAATGCTTGTTGTGATCCTTGTAATGTTAACACCGGACCAGTATTTTGGTGCAAGATTAAGTGAAACGTGTGAAATTTAAACATGAACTAAATCGCTGACTTGGATTACCTTAACGTCTTTTACATTCATTGTTCAAAAATCAATCAGTATTATGTGTCAGTAAAATTAAGGACATTAATATAGGAACTCGATTCAATGTCTGTTTTTAATTACTAATAGGTCTGAGACCCGGAGGAACCCAGCCCACTGACAGGGGAAGGTGATACTGGTATGGAAACATGGACGAGAGAAGGGGCACAAGATAAAACTGGGAAGGCGACAGTAACATGCACACTGGACCATGAAAAGTCTGTCACTGGGACAGGCCAGAGAGGGACACGTGTACTATGAGACACTGGACCGCACACAAACACCCCTGATACAAAACCTCAAAAATAGGGGAAACCCACGAGCAGCAGAGAAAAATCTGCAAAATAAATTACCAAACAGCACCAAGATGGCTTTCAAATGGCGAGCACTGTGCTACGATAAAAAAATGTGCAACATTATAACTTTCTCTCCCAAACACACGAGCACTTGTAGTAAGTACAGCTGGAACATTGCTGGCTTGCACTAGAAATGGAACATGGCTCACTTGCAACAGAAGAGCTACCTTACTCACTGGCAGTCTGGCACCAGAAAGGATAAACTGATCGCTGGCACCAGAAATGTAACATTATTTACATACACCAGAAATTGTGTATGTGCTCACGTGCATCAGAAACTACACAATACAGTGCAGCCTTGATGATATATTCACCCGTGGGAAGCACGACTAGCTCAACTGCTCACACACAGCCACCAATAGGGGGACGTACAAAGATTACATATTTTACTCACCCACACTCGCCTCCCCAATTGTGTAGGTCTTGCCAGAACCCGTTTGACCGTAAGCGATCACGGTGGCATTGTAGCCCTGAAAGAAAGACTGCACCAGTGGTTGCACGCAGGTCGAGTACACGGCCTCCTGGTTTGGGGTCTCAGCCCCAAAGACTTGGTGGAAACGGAAAGTGCGGTCCCGTCCCAGAGTGAGCTCCTGCGGTCCCACCCGCAGACAAGGCTGGTGTCCACGGAGCACCTCTACGGGCAGCAGCGGCCGCACACGCACAGACACCCGCACTGGACTGTCATCTGCTGGAAGCTTCAGACCCATGGCGGCGTAGTCAATAACCAAGAGGAAGAACTTTTAACATCCCCAACTAGAAGAGAGATGCCGGCCCTAGTCCCAAACAACACAGTCGATGAACTACCAATCCAGCCCCGTAGACATGGAAGACAGACTAAACCAAGAGGACGACAAACAAGGCGAACACAGTAGAAGAGAGACTATTTATGGCTTTCGAAGCTAGACTAACTAAGGCTCAGGACAGCTGATGAACCACGCCATCGCTGCAAAATACAGTTGCAAGTTTTGGCCATTTGAATTTTAAATAATTTAAATGTTGTACTTTAAATCTGTTGACACGTTTTGCGCAATATAAAGATGCTATCACATCACAGGAATAACGGATGCCTATTTCTATCAACATTCAGAGAAGTTTGTATTCATTCCCTGTGCTTAAATTGGAAACAAGCCTTTCACCGTAACACGGCGGGCAGGGGAGGGGGCGGGCAGGGGAGGGGGCGGAGAGGGGAGAGGTGCGACACGGCAGGCAGGCAGGGGAGGAGAGTAGGAGGAGGAGGGGGGAGGAGAGTAGGGGAGGCACGGCCTAGCGGCAGGCAGGCAGGGGAGGAGAGGAGGAGGGGGGAGGAGAGTAGGGGAGGCACGGCCTAGCGGCCGTGCAATCAAGTAGTGAGGGGGCGGAGCTGGGGGAGGCTGTGAGAGAGAGTAGGCAAGGCAGGCGGCTGGGGGCATGTGAACGCGCATTTAAGCTCAATGCGCATGCGCATTGAGCTTAAATTTCTCGTGCACTGCAAGGAATCGCCACGATTCCTTGCAGTGTGGATAAAGAGCGGATAAGTGCCAATACTCTCGCCTTGCTCGATGCGCATGCGCATCGACAGGCGAGACCTAAAAATGAGAATGCAAACACAGGGATGGTGGTCTACTGTTCCTTGCCGGCCACAATACCCGTGTTTGTAGCCAATCACAGGGGATCACAAATAGCGACCTGCTTAGTTATTATTCATTATACAGGTTGTTCTACTACCCCCCTGTGACTGGCGATTTCACAGTGCAACCTTTTACTACATAGGTTGCATTGCAACATCAGATACATGCCACAAAATGTCAGTGAACAAATGTTTGTGATATCAATCAATCAGTGACACTTATATAGCGCGCTACCTACCCGTAGGGTCTCAAGGCGCTGGGGGGGGTGCCGCTACTGCTCGAACAGCCAGGTCTTCAGCTTCTTCCTGAAGGAGAGGTGGTTTTGGGTCAGGCGCAGGTCGGGAGGGAGGGAGTTCCAGGTCTTGGCGGCCAGGTAGGAGAAGGACCTTCCTCCCGTAGTCGCTCTTCGGATGCGGGGGACGGCGGCGAGGGCGTGGTTGGCTGATCGGAGGTGGCGTTTGGGAGCGTAGAAGTTGATTCGGCTGTTGAGGTAGCTCGGGCCCTGGTCGTGTAGGGCTTTGTGTGCGTGGGTGAGGAGGCGGAAGGTGATTCTTTTGTTGACGGGGAGCCAGTGAAGGTCTCTCAGATGTCCGGTGATGTGGCTGGTTCGTGGGATGTCGAGGATGAGTCTGGCTGAGGCGTTCTGGATCCGCTGGAGTCTCTTCTGGAGCTTGGCGGTGGTGCCGGCGTAGAGGGCGTTGCCGTAGTCCAGTCGGCTGGTGACGAGGGCCTGGGTGACGGTCTTCCTGGTCTCGGTGGGGATCCACCAGAAGATCTTCCATAGCATGCGTAGGATGTTGAAGCACGCCGAGGAGACGTTGTTGACTTGCCTGGTCATGGAGAGGGAGGAGTCCAGGATGAAGCCTAGGTTGCGTGCATGGTCTGTCGGTTTGGGTGCGGTGCCCAGGGCGGGAGGCCACCAGGAGTCGTTCCAGGTGGAGGGTGAAGAGCCCAGGATGAGGACCTCCGTCTTGTCAGAGTTCAGTTTCAGGCGGCTGGTCGTCATCCACTCGGCTACCTCTTTCATCCCTTCGTGCAGGTTGGCTCTGGCGGAGGCGGGGTCGTTGGTCAGGGAGAGGATCAGCTGGGTGTCGTCTGCGTAGGAGATTATGCTGAGGTTGTGTTTGCGTACGATGGCCGCGAGGGGGCTCATGTAGACGTTGAAGAGGGTGGGGCTAAGAGATGACCCTTGAGGGACGCCGCAGATGACTTCGGAGGCCTCTGACTTGTACGGTGGTAGGCGGACTCTCTGTGTTCTTCCGTCGAGGAAGGAGATGATCCATTCCAGCGCCTTGTCCTGGATTCCGACGTTGCTGAGGCGCTGTACTAGGGTGCGGTGGCAGACAGTGTCGAATGCCGCGGAGAGGTCTAGGAGGATGAGGGCCGCTGTTTCTCCATTGTCCATCAGGGCTCGGATGTCATCGGTGGCGGCGATGAGGGCGGTCTCGGTGCTGTGATTGGCTCGGAAGCCGGACTGTGAGGGGTCGAGGGATCCGTTCGTCTCGAGGAAGGCGGCCATCTGCTTGTTGACGGTCTTCTCGATGACTTTGGCTGGAAACGGGAGGAGCGAGATGGGGCGGTAGTTCTTGAGTTCGGTGGGGTCCGCTGTTGGTTTCTTGAGGAGAGCGCTGAGTTCGACGTGTTTCCAGCTCTCAGGGAAGGTGGCGGTGTCGAAGGAGGTGTTGATGATGTCCCGCAGGTGGGGTGCGATGACAGCGTCGGCCTTGTTGAAGACGTGGTGAGGGCAGGGGTCGGTCGGTGATCCGGAGTGGATGGAGTTCATTGTGCGGATGGTGTCTTCGGTGCTGATCGGGGTCCAGGCGTGGAGGGTGGTGGTGGGGGGTGGTTGTTCGGTCATGGTGTGCGTTGGTTGGTTGTTGAAGCTGTTGTGTATGTCCGCGATCTTGTTGTGGAAGTATGAAGCGAGGGAGTTGCAGAGGTCTTGCGATGGGGTGATGTCGTTGTTTCCTGCGCTGGGGTTGGAGAGCTCTTTCACGATGTTGAAGAGCTCCTTGCAGTTGTGTGCGTTGTTGTCCAACCGGTCCTTGAATGCTGTTTTCTTGGCGGCGCGGATCAGCTGGTGGTGCTTCCGGGTGGCAAGCTTGAGGGAGGTCCTGTTGTCCGGTGTAGGTTCCCTTCTCCAGACTTTCTCGAGGGCTCGGCAGTTCTTCTTGGAGCTCTTGAGTTCGTCGGTGAACCACGGGGCTTTCTTGCTGCCGGGTCTGCTGGGCGGGGACCTCAGCGGGGCGAGCTCGTCCGCGCAGTTGCTGATCCACTTCGTGAGGTTGTCGGCGGCCTGGCTGGGGTTCGCTGAGCTGGCAGGAGGGTGCTGGCTCAGGGAGGTGGCGAGCTGGTCTGCTGTGATCTTGTTCCAGCTTCTGCGGGCGGCCTGTTGCTGGTGGTGGTGGGTCGTTGTTCTCTTGAAGGTGAAGTGGACGCAGCTGTGGTCCGTCCATTGAAGCTCTGTGGCGTGGCTGAAGTCGATGTCTGGGTTGGAGGAGAAGACTGCGTCCAGTGTGTGTCCGGCGAGGTGGGTGGGGGTGGACACCAGTTGCTTGAGTCCAAGATTGGCGAGGTTGTCGAGCAGGGTGCTGGTGTTGCGGTCGTTGTTGTTCTCCAGATGGAAGTTGAGGTCCCCCAGGAGGATGTAGTCAGCGGAGGGGAGGGCATGCGGGCTGACAAAGTCGGCGATGTCCTCGCTGAATTGTGTGCGTGGTCCAGGGGGTCGGTAGATCAGGGTGCCTCTGAGGGTGGTGTTCGGGCTGGTGTGGATCTGGAAATGCAGGTGTTCGGCGGTGGTCAGGGTGTTGTCGGTGCTGGTCGTGAGACGGATGGTGTTCCTGTGGATGATGGCGATGCCTCCTCCCATCTGGTTGGCGTTGCGGTCCCTCCGGACGATCTTGTAGCCCTCTGGGATAGCGATGGCGATGTCGGGAGCTGAAGAGGCGTTCGTCCAGGTCTCCGTGAGGAAGGCAACGTCAGGGGCTGTGGCGTCTAGAAGGTTCCAGAGTTCGATGGCGTGTCTGTGGACGGAGCGGGTGTTGAGCAGGATGCACTTGAGGTGGGTGCTGCTGGCGTTCGACTTGGCGGGTGCTGGTGCGAGGCAGGTCCGGATGCAGGTGAATTTGCAGGCGTGGCAGCTGAAAGGTCCGTGGGTGCGTCGTGGAGTGGCTTGATGGCGTTCTGGGAGTCGGCCGGTGTTGAGTGCGATGAGGGTGGCGGCGGAGTACGTCAGGCGGGTCGGTCGGGGTCTGCGTGGGCCAGGGGTCGTGGCGCTGGTCGCGATCCGGTCGCGGACGGGCGCAGACGGGCTTACCTTTGGCGCGCCTTCGGCGCACAATCAGCGCGCCTGCTGCGCGTGACCGCTGCGCGTTCGCACGGTCGCCATTTAAGGCGAAGTGCGCGGGTGGGCGTAGCAGCTGGGAGGCGGGAGTGGGGAGGGAACAGAAAGAAAAAAGGGGCGGGGTCAGCGGTGGTGGCGGGAGCGGGGAGGGGAGGTGGAGGGCGGCGAGGTAGGCGGGCAAGCAGGAAGGAAAGCACTACCACGGGCAAGAAAAAAGAATACAAACCAGGCACAGGAGGGAGAAAAACAGCGTTAACACGGGCAGAAACTGACAGGAAAAACAGGCACAAGTGTCGAGCAAAACAAGAAAAAATCCAAAACAGACAACAGCCGATATAACCGGCAGCGCGGCAGGCAGCGAGGCAGAGGGCAAGGCGATGGGGCACACGCAGCAGCTGGTGGCCGTGCGGCGCGGGGGTGTCCCACAAGTGGGTCACACTCACCTGCGTCGCACGGTCGCCATTTAAGGACAAGTGCGCGGGTGGGCGTAGCAGCTGGGAGGCGGGAGCGGGGAGGGAACAGAAAGAAAAAAGGGGCGGGGTCAGCGGTGGTGGCGGGAGCGGGGAGGGGAGGTGGAGGGCGGCGAGGTAGGCGGGCAAGCAGGAAGGAAAGCACTACCACGGGCAAGAAAAAAGAATACAAACCAGGCACAGGAGGGAGAAAAACAGCGTTAAAACGGGCAGAAACTGACAGGAAAAACAGGCACAAGTGTCGAGCAAAACAAGAAAAAATCCAAAACAGACAACAGCCGATATAACCGGCAGCGCGGCAGGCAGCGAGGCAGAGGGCAAGGCGATGGGGCACACGCAGCAGCTGGTGGCCGTGCGGCGCGGGGGTGTCCCACAAGTGGGTCACACTCACCTGCGTCGCACGGTCGCCATTTAAGGCCAAGTGCGCGGGTGGGCGTAGCAGCTGGGAGGCGGGAGCGGGGAGGGAACAGAAAGAAAAAAGGGGCGGGGTCAGCGGTAGTGGCGGGAGCGGGGAGCGGGGAGGGGAGGTGGAGGGCGGCGAGGTAGGTGGGCAAGCAGGAAGGAAAGCACTACCACGGGCAAGAAAAAAGAATACAAACCAGGCACAGGAGGGAGAAAAACAGCGTTAACACGGGCAGAAACTGACAGGAAAAACAGGCACAAGTGTCGAGCAAAACAAGAAAAAATCCAAAACAGACAACAGCCGATATAACCGGCAGCGCGGCAGCCAGCGAGGCAGAGGGCAAGGCGATGGGGCACACGCAGCAGCTGGTGGCCGTGCGGCGCGGGGGTGTCCCACAAGTGGGTCACCCCACCTACGACCTACGACCTACGACCTAACGACCAGAGCTGCTAACTTGGGGACTGGGGAACCAGGTTTGAAACGTGGCATTGGCTTAATCAACATCCATTGATCTTGTGCACATCACAATTTCCCTTATGGAAAAATAACAACAACAAACTAGTGCTCACGTAAAGTGCTTCAATGAACTTGCGCCAAGTTTGCGCTATATGAAAACTGCAACAACAAAAGAAATCTATCTTTTTCTACTACATTCTCCCTTGTTCAGCTGCTCGAAAGTTCCCGCTGGCTACAATCAAAGGCAGCCCAGGAGGGCAATTACAAGCTATCTCTTTCATCTGACTTGTGAAGTCTAATCCATTTACTACAATAATAACAGTGATGATTATTATAATGAAAGCTCTGCTGGTACTGAGTACCATGACTTTCTAAGAGCCTTAGCAGCATGTGTTACCATACATCACTGAATGGTAATGCACACCAGCCTACAGAGGTTTTAAAGTCTCATTCGAGCCCACGGCCATTCCATACATGTGGCCATGATTTAAAATGTTCCCTGTCTCTGCCTTTGGGTCATCCGTCCACGCGGATCATAAAGGCACTCATTCATTCATGTAGGCTACATAGCTCCCTTGTTTAATGCACGAACGTCAGCATCTATGCAGCCCCTGAGGTCGCAGGCATGCAGATTCTATTTTAAGATGCACACAGGGACGCTTCCAATGTGGGGTTGGATGCCACACTTCACATTTAGCTCCTGCTCAGGATCTGCCAATTAATAATCTCATAGGGCGAAAGGTCACTAGCAAAAGTGGAAGGAGTGTTTACCCTATCCAGGCCCTAAACCAAGGAAAGCAATGCAAAGTCAGCCAGTCAGAAGAGCACACACAGACACACACATACCACTTACCGATTGCTGCCCTGCTAAGTGCCTCACCGGGACTCAATTGAAGGAAAGGCACTTTAGAAAATGGAGGTTTTTTGTCACCAGGTGCAAATATATTATTGTATAATTTTTTCTAGTCCCTAGCCTTGCACAGTGTAGGAAGAGACGCCCATACGTACCTAACCTGGATCGCGAGTCCCCAACTGCAATGTGCCACACAAGAATTGATTTGTGTATTTCAAAATCGAATGTAATTGGATTTGGAATGATAAAAATGTGGCCAGGTTGCAAAAAAAGACTGAGATTTCACTAACAGTCTAATCAATGAATAGGTGTAGCTATTTCTTTTTACCACATTATCTGAATTTCCTATTCACCCTTCCAACAGTAGAGCACTCTCTCCTTCTGCACGTTCTCTTGGAGCAACCTCCCCTTTCCCACTCTGTCGTTTGTCCTTTGCAGTAAGAAATCTACTATTGCGTTAATTATGATGGAATAAAACCCTTGTTTTTCTGGACAAAATTTGGTTGGTGCACTTCAGTAGACTGATTTTATCAATTACTGTGAGCTAACAGTGTACAGGCTCAGGAAATGATTTGTTAAGTAATTATTGTAGGTTTTGATTCGTATCATCTACAAAATAAGATCTAGGACCATTGTTTTTCGTACCACATTAAACCGAGGCCCACCACCACAATTGGGTCACCCCATTTTTATAATGGCTCATTTGAAGGAAAGGCACTTTAGAAAATTGAGTTTTTTTTGTCACCAGCCGCAAATATATTATTGTATATTTTTTTCTATTCCCAAGCCTTGCACAGTTTAGGAAGAGTGACATTCTGAGGAGACGTTCAATACAGAATAGCAGGTTAGAAGTCTTCCATGCTACACAACTCACATACCATTGGTGAAGACACTCATCTTTGGTCGTAGAGACGGATAATACAAAAGAGAAGGGCATGCACTGTTTCTTGCAGCTGTGCAGCAGAGTTCTGCCAAGCCCTGCTCTTCTTTGTGAGTGATAATGTATTGTGATTTGCTTCTCTGAAGAGATTTATTTTATTTATTTAAAGTTTTATATAGCGCGAACATGACTCACGAGGGTATCAGAGCGCTGTACACATGAACAGGATCCAAGAGGTAAGCAAAGCGAACAATGATGAGCAATAATAACAGTCAAAATGAGAAGTACATGTAGTGGTGGTACGAGGTTGAGGCGAGGAACTACCTCAGGACCCAAAATAAAGAAACAAAGATACATAACAAACTAAGGACCCACGCAACATAGCACAAGTATAGCCCGTAAGAATAGTCCAGGTTGATGTGGCAAGGACTTGTGCACTAGGGTAGGTATTTGTTCGTAAATAACAGTTTTACTTGTGCTTTGAAAGATGCCAATGATGGATTACCTCGGATTTCAGAAGGAAGGGAATTGCAAATTCTTAGTGCAGCACCAGAGAAGAACCGGTCATAGGTTTTCTTCTTACATTTCTGTAGTTTCACACGTAAAGATGTATTGCTTCTTGAAAATCTAGAGCCGCCAGATAGCTCCAGTTTTTGTGCAATGTACCTCAGGGTGTTAAAGTTGAGGGCTTTATGTGTCATGCATGCAATATGTAGTTGAATTCTTGCCTCAAGAGGGAGCCAATGTAGAGATTTCGAATCCAGTGTGATGTGGTTGAGATGCAGCTAAACCAGAGCTTGGCCTCCGTTCTCGAGAAAGAACAGAAATTTGTGCCGCAACAATCACAAGGTAGACCATTTGTAAAATGGAACTCCTACTCCTCAAAATTTATCAGACTCCATGTTGCCGTCTTACCTTTCTTGGCAGTAAAGTAAGATGATGTAGAGAGATAAAGCCGTAGTAAGAAAAAGAATGCTATGGAAAAGCCACTTAAGGAGGATACAGAAAATCAGTTTCTAGATCACTGGAGGCTGGACAGGCCACTTAGGAAAGGTTCCATCATACAATTCTCCAACTCCCACACTTTCATGTGCACCGCATAATAGTAAAACCATATATTTGGCTATGGAGCGCCTACTAATCACACAACCTGTCAGGCATCCCACATCTTGCCATTCCGAAGGGAGTAGCTGCAAGCTGCATATTAAATGATATATTTTTTTCACCCCAGTCTTCATTTTGCTTTTTCATTCTACAAACCCCAAAGGTTATATTTGTCTCACAAACGTGCAGCTATGTCTTTCTTCTCTGTTTCATATTGAAACAAACAAATATAAGTGACCCTACTGGTTTCACCTTGCACAATTACCTTCGGGATATCCCACTCCCTAAGCTTAATGTGGTTCTGGTGGCATACCTTGATCTCACAAATTGCTTGTACTTCAATACCAGGCACCCACATTATCCTGATAGAGTATTACTCCACCTATAGTGTTATCCTGACACACAAGCATCTAGAAGTTTACACTGCAGCACGCGACACTGGGCACCTCTCTTAGATGTGTGATCTTACAGGCCACTCTCGATGCTGAATCTGGATTGCAAAATTCTAGGGAAGGTCCTGGCGAACATATTACTTCCACTACTCAGCACCTTAGTGCACGAAAATCAGAATGGTTTTATACTGAGGCGAAGTACCTTTTTCAACGTCTGTCGACTACTGCAACACCTACAAACTGATCTGGACACCACTAGTGTTCCAGTGGATATGCCACTTGGCGTTGATAAGCTCTTCTACACCTCAGGGTGCGATTACCTATTTGCAACGCTTGAGGCAATGCAGGTAGGGCAAGGCTTCTTGAGGTGGTTCAAAACCCTCTATGGGTGCCCCAGCCCTAAAGTACAGACTGGACAGTACATCTCTGATTCATATGACATTTGCCAGGTGCAGCCGGCAGGCTGCCCACTCTCCCTTTTACTCTTTGCCATGGCTATAGAGCTGTTGACCTGCTGGCTATACATGCGGGTGGAGAAGTGGGGAGCACAGGCAGTTTACTATTCGATGTTGCTAGAAGCGGATGACTCATTGATTTATTAGCGGGACCCGGAATCTGCGTTGCCGTGGATGAATGCGCTGTTGAAAGGAGGTCAGATGATGTGCGGTCTTCAACTTTACTGGACCAAATTCTACCTGTTCCCCCTTTGCCCAATTCCAGGGCCGGAGAGAGGCGATCTTCCCAGGGCATGCCTCCAATGGTAATGCAATGCTTTTACATTTAAATACCTAGACATAAGGATATACCACTCTGATCTGTTGGAGGGAAATCTATATAGAGCCCTTGGTTTGAAGCATGGATGATTGACATTCTACTCTCCCCTTATCGTCAATTGGCCAAGTGGCCACCTCAACGATGCAGGAACTGCCACAGCTACTGTACTACTTTTCGTCTCTCCTGCTGGTGCTCCACTTGCAATTTTTCCCCGAACTTAAATGATTACTTGTGAAACTGATTTGGGGCAAGAGAAGGTGCAGACTAGTTGTAGACAAACTGTGCAGCTCCCTGCTGGATGGGGGGCTCGGTGTACCTAACTTCGAATTATACTTCGCTGCTGTCCAATTTCAGTGGCCTCTACTGTGGCTCGGATCAACCCCATGCGGCAAGAGAATGGAGATCACACGACTCTTGTTGGAGACTCCCATGTATACATTGCTCTCGACCGCCGGTATACTTGGGAAAACACCACAAATAGTTGCAGGGTTTCTGCTCATGACAAGAACAATGCCTAGGACCATAGAACATTAGTAGATAGGGATTGAGTCACAATATAATCTCTGTACCATGAGTCCGAATTAGACTAGTTATAGTTTCTCACTTGCCCTCCTGCTCATACCCAGAGAGGCAAGTGAATTAACACCCCAAGACACAACACTCTCGACCCTCTCAAGGATTGCAGTGACAGGACCCTGCCATTCGCTTACACACTTGTCTCATCCACAATACGATATGAAAGAGACACAAAGGCAGTTTGAAATGTTTATTTAAACTATCGTGCTCTAGAATGCAGTATACGTGCCACAATCAGAAAACAACTGCCTAGCAAAAATACCAACAGTATTGTCAATAAACTGTATATAATGAAAAGCACTGTCATATTATAGGAGAAATTAGCCTAACTCCTCCTCCCCTTCTAATGAAGCAAACTGATTACACAGCAAAGATCTCTGGGTTTAGTAGCGGCCCCGTACCTTCGAATACACAGAGGAAAATTCTACTTTTCAGATACAGCTGTGAACTTATCTCAGGCAATATTTATCTCTGTCTGTTACACAGCTGTGCACACCTATATAACAGGATTTACATGTTCATAAACAACAGCTGCATTTCTGTGTTGTGTCTAGGTGTGAGTGCCTGACCAGAACAAAATTACAAGGTACATTGTTGTTTGACCTTGTCTGCTGTTCAGACTAAATCCCAGGAAAGAACAGAACGAGAAAACAACTGCAGGTTCTGTGTGAAAATATAATGTAGCACAGAAGCAAACGTGTTTATATAGTAACATGTGCAAAGCTAATACAGCCTGTATTGGGTACAGTTAGGCTAACATAGTGAAACCTACAATGGGCCCTGTGTAGAACACATGACAAAATGAAGGTGGTCAGGCGCAGCTGGCATAAGTATGTCCGAGACCATGATGCTCCTTTCCCGTACTCACCCTTAATACTGATATGGCAGTTGCCGGCTCTACAGGAATTTACAAGACTCCACAGTGTGACTTGCTGGAAGAAGGCGGAGGCGGCTCGAACTGGGGATTTTTATACAGGTTGGGCGATCCGTACATTACCTCATACCTGACTTACGGGGCTGTCCATTACGCGCTAACTTCGACCTGGGGACAAGAGAAGATGGGGCCTGTGACTGTGCGCCCACTCCACACCATGCAAGCCATTACAGCTTTTTATGAGGCTCTTCTGGGACAGGGGCAGAAGACATTTGCCAAGCCCTGGGACCACTGTATTGTGGACTTCGCCTGCCATTGATGGACAAAAGATGGACCCCATTTTGGGGCAGTTTGAAGACGTTTCACAGAAGCATGTTTTCATTTCACCCAATTGAATTATCTACACCAAATCTACCTTACACTCCACCACTTATTGCGCATGCGCCATACGTCCAACTCAGCCTTCCCACGATGCGGGGTTATTGTTGAAGGATTTATCCACATGAGTGGGGAGAGTCTGGGAAGAAGTGGCAAGGATTACCTCTACCTTGGTTGTAACTGTGGTCTTGCCCTCACTGGAGTCCTGCCTGCTGGGCATCTGGCCCAGAGCCAAAGGGGATAAATATCTCCACAGATTTATTGATTTGGCATTTGTGCTGTGCAAACACCAGATTTCAATGGCAAATCAATCTGGCTGCGCTGGGCGAGGGCCGAAGCAGCGATGCAACACATGCCCGGTGAAGGGGGGAGAGCAGGGGATTACAATGTAGGATATATATTTGCAAAAGTTGAAGGCAAAGATGTTAGAGGCAGAGGATGATGCAAGAAAGCCATGGCCAGAGCATGCTTACCTGAGACTGACATACACTATAGGAAGGGATGCACCCACGTAGAGCTTCAAGGGGGGGGTCCACTAACTGCACTATATTTGTTTTATACTGAAATGTAATGTTTTTAATGTCTGATCTGGGATTGTCTATCCTCCTCCTTGTCAATGTAAGGGACTAAACAGGGACTTGATCAAATGCGGAGGTGCATAGTGGTGTTCACTGTTATTGGGAGGGGGGAAAGATACCAGTGATTAGAACTGTATGGGACGCAGGCAGGCCTGGCCTGGTGTTGAGGGCACCGGGCAATCCCCCGGTGGGCCGCATGGTTGGGGGCCGGTTTTGGGCCCCTGGGGCCGTTTTTGTTACAGGGCCGTTATGCTGCAAAAACGGCCCTGTAACAAAAACGGCCGAAAACCGGCCCTGTCACAGAGCGCGGTCGCACCTCTCCCCCCTCCCCTCTCCTCCCGGAGGGGGGCCGGCCGAGCACTTTGCCAGGGCCGGTTCTGGTCCCCAGTACGGCCCTGGACGCAGGTTCGGGGAGCACGCACACTGGTCCGTTTGTATTCATGTTGAAAATACCAATAAAACGTACAAAAATAATTCAAATATACGTTATAATTACAATTACCTAAGGCCAAAAATAAATGCGCAAACCATTTATAAACACCCAGATGCAATTCAGTTTAGTTTTTTTTTTATTTCCTCATGAATTGTTCAGTCTCCAACTACTAAAAAAATAATCTAAGCTGTAGATTTATCAATGAACTTGGAAAAGCTTGCGGGTACATTTTAAATTATGCACCCTGCAAAGGAAAAAACTCAAAACAAAACGAAGCAGTGACAAGAAACCAAAGATCTTCATGACATTATAAACGCATGAATAGCACGGATTTTAGCATTTGGTGCTCTGAGAGTTAGAACGAAGGACCTAATAATACACTACTGCAAAAAGAAGAAAAAAACAGTGCAAAATGGAAATGGAGGCCCCGCTCTGGGCCTCCATTTCCTGAGCAGTGGCCAGGAGAGGTGGGGCTTACTCCCAAGGATTATTGGGAAAGAATCCAATAGAATTTTGAACCGGATAAAGAGACGTAGGAGATCTTCCACGCTCAACAGTACACCCGGTATCATTTATCTTGGTGTAAATACTTTGTTTTGCACTGTTTTTCTTCTTTTTGCAATAGTGTATTATTAGGTCCTGATGAAAGCCAGAAGGTAATATCCCTAGCAAATGGCAGAAACATGTTGACCACTGTACCATCTTTTCCTGGCAGTTATTTTGTCAAACTGTCATACACTTTGGTTTTAATACTGACACCTTGATTGCTTCCTATTAAAATTATTCTTTGCTGTCACGGTAGCCAATTTTAAATTATACACTTTTTGTTTACACATTTTTCTCACTGCAACTAAATATCCAACACCATTCTATCCCTCCCTGTCATTCTATGGTTGGATCCATCGCTGGTGGTCTCGGTGAAGTGGAGATTTACACACTATTTCAACAAGTGTATCTCCCTATCCATACGAGTTTCCATGAAAATCCCAGATGATGATGTTCCGCCATTGGGGTGGGCTGATGGGATTCATTTCCTGTACACAGTGACACCTTTTGTCATTTCAGACACATAGTCTTCTCACTCTACAGACCGCCGACAGTCAGGTTGCTTGTCTCTGCAATCGTGGACCATCACTTTTGCTCACAAATTAATTTAAGACTGTTTTAATGATTTTTGCTCAAAAATGTAATTTAATTTAAATGTAATTAAAGCTGCCTTAGATTTTTTCTAAAGCTGGGCTTTGAAGTGGTGACAGCAAGACTTTATGGGAAGTTTGAAGTAAAGCTCGTCTAAGTCAAGGTAGTTAAGTGGTGGTCTATCAATATGCTATTGGCTAATTACTGGGAGTGCACAACACTTCTTTGTAATTAGGTTAACCAAATTTAAATGCAGATTCCACTGGAGCGACATGCTCATTAGTCACTGGCCAGATTCACTGAAGCCAAGAATCACTAACAATTGTGAATCTCAAATACAGATTTAATTTTATTAACACCTATATTGAAGCAGCGGCGTGGCGAAGGGGGGGTGAGGTAGGTGCGGGCCACCCGGGGTGTTATCACTGAGGGGGTGACAAAATGGCAAAAATAGGTGTTTTTAAAATAAAAAAACTCTTTTGGGGCTCACAACACTTTTTGCTGAAAATATAAAAATATTTATACGAGGGGTGCGCAGCAAAGAAAAAAACTGAAAGGCAAAGCTTTAAGTATCCTATTTTTTCTCCTTTTAATAATTTCAATGCAAAGGTAAGTATAGGCATTTCACACCCTCAATATTATTATTTTCTTAGCGCTTCACATTTAATTTTTCCAGGTGTGAGTAGGATTCAAATTGCAAAACTATCAGCTTATCTAAATTAGAATCCAGTTAACCTTTTGGGACACATTCTTCTAACATACCCTCACCGAGCATGTTACAATAACATTGCTATTTGTAGGTCAGGCGACCAGTGCAACTTTCAGGAAGAGTCACGAGGACGTTCATAGTAAATGTCAAAGGGCCTGGTGTGAGAAGGTAAAGCCTTTAGCCTTTTAAAAGAGTCATTCCTTTTCACAGGGCAACAGAGGTAACAGGCTCCTTAATTAGTTTAATAAACGTAGGGGACTGTGGGCCAACGTGACTAATGTAGTGTGAGGGGAAACCTGCTTTAGAAAACCGGAGCTCGCAGTGCTGGGAAAAGACTCTTTGAAACATACTGAAGCTGGAAATTAAGAGCCTAGTAGAAATGTAATTTACATAGCGCTCAATCAGTGACTGCTCTTGTAAAGGAAGAGAAGTCATCTTAAGGGACACAGATGAACAAGAAAGGCGTCTCTTCAGGCTCTAGCTGACTGGGGGCAGAGAGTGAATACAGCAGGAGACATAAAATGGACACGTACCAAAACAATTAGCCTGGCTGGGCATCACAAGAATTACACAAGAGCCAAAAGAGAAGGAAAAACAATGTTGTCTTGCCTTTTTAAATAGCTGCTTTCTTAACAGTGTAATCAGCTTAAGTAGTTGTGACAAAAACACTCAGACCATTTTTTAGGGCTGGCCTAGAGACAGCTTTATGTGTTTCCCCAGCATCATGAAAGCAACAAACAAAAATCATAAATAGGAAATTCATACATACACATACAGAGAGACAGGTTTGGGTCAGCCCTCCTCATCCATTGATCTGTTAAACAGTTATTCAGTTTTTGCGTTTGCCCACCACAGCAGACAGCATGGGCAAAGGGTCAACTCGCTTCAAGATTGTGTCCAAGGTAGTGTGCAATATATGAGCATGATTCTTTCATAGCGATGAATTCTATCATCACCAAATCTGTATGGAAGACCTAGGAAATCTTTTGTGGATGAAAACATGTTATATTGATACTGTTTGCGGGCTTTGGGTTGGTTTGAGGGGAGGTTTCGTTAGAAGTGTATGTATATATATATATATATATATATATATATATATATATATATATATATTACCTACTGGCGGTCGCCAGTAGGTAGTTATAGTTAGGATTTTTTTCAATGTTAAATCTCAAAATTCTATTTGGAATAACTTTGGCACCGGTTGACGAATCTGCCTGAAAATTTCCTGAAAATGGCCTCGTCGAGCTCCGGTCCTTCCTTGAAAGTTTGGGGGGGATACGTCAAGCGGGGGCCGAGATAAAAGGGGGGTCCCAAAACGCGTTTTCCCCATGTAAATTTCCATAGGGCGGTTGATTTCACTTTTAGCCCGAACGGCTGAATGGATTTCCAGCAAACTTGGCAAAATTGAAGGGACTGGTAGCCCGATGTGCCTTTGCTATGTCTCAAGATATGTGCTGCAGTGGATTTTGAGTAATTTAGGTTCAAAAAAATATATATATCTATAGGCGCTCTCCGGTGCGCGCACCGGAGTGCGCTCCAGGCGCGACACGCGACTTGCGCGCAGGAAGCCGATTGGCTCTTGGGTGTCTGTAAACATTCTAAACAGTCTGGAGCGGCCGCCATCTTGTGTCTCGGTAAAATCGAGACACAAGGGGTTTGAACAAAAAAGGGGCAAATGACCATAAGGGGGAAGAGTAGACCCCCTCTGACCCCCTAGGTTTGATGTGGGGGCTAAAATAGGGTCCTGCGGGGCATTACATTTTTTTTTTTTTTTTCGTTTTGCGCGGGGGAAGCGCATGGTACGCGCACCGACGAAGCACGGGGAAAATCCAGGACCATATTTATGAAGGCCTTGCGCTGCCAGTTTTGCGCCGCCTGTGCGTCAATTTTTGTGACGCACCAGCGGTGTAAAAAAATGCGCATTGTTACGCAATATTTAAAAAGTGACGCATCTATCTAGATGCGTCACTTTTTAAATATAGTGCAACGAGGCACATTTTTTTACACTGCTGGTGCGATGCGTCACTTTTCTGTGCGCACTCCTTATGACATTCCAGATGTGTCATATTTAATGTATGACAAATCATGTTGCAAGGAGTTACAGATACATCAGTATTTCTGACATATCTGTAAACATAAAAGTGACGCGAGGCAGGCGCAAGATTTTGACGCAACAGCATCCTAAAAGTGACGCAGAGAAATCTCATAGATTTCAGTACGTCGTTATTACCAAGCTTTTTGCGGGGGAATGCCCCCTCTGCATACATTATACCTGACGCAGATATAATGTGGCGCAGAGTTTTAAAAAGTGACCCATGTACCTAGATGCGTCACTTTTTAAAAATAGCGTCAGGTATAATGCATGCAGAGGGGGTGTTCTCCCGCAAAAAGCTTTGTAATAGCGACGCAGTGAAATCTTTGAGATTTCACTGCGTCACTTTTAGGATGCTGTTGCGTCAAAATCTTGCGCCTGCTTTACAGCAGGTGTTAGACTGACGCAAGACCTTTCACATGGTGCTTTTTCCATGTGAAAGGACACATTACTGGAGTTGCGTCACTTTTGTGACGCACTCCAGCAATGCGTTACTTGGAATGTCATAAGGAGTGCGCACAGAAAGTGACGCATCGCACCAGTGGTGTAAAAAAATGTGCCTCGTTGCGTTATATTTAAAAAGTGACGTATCTAGGTAGATGGCTCACTTTTTAAAATCAAGCGCCACATTATATCTGCGTGAGGTATAATGCATGCAGAGGGGGTGTTCCCCCGCAAAAAGCTTTGTAATAGCGACGCAGTGAAATCTTTGAGATTTCACTGCGTCACTTTTAGGATGCTGTTGCGTCCTTTAAATATAGTGCAACAAGGCACATTTTATTACACTGCTGGTGCGATGCGTCACTTTTCTGTGCGCACTCCTTATGACATTCCAGATGTGTCATATTTAATGTATGACGAATCATGTTGCAAGGAGTTACAGATACGTCAGTATTTCTGACATATCTGTAAACATGAAAGTGACGCGAGGCAGGCGCAAGATTTTGACGCAACAGCATCCTAAAAGTGACGCAGAGAAATCTCATAGATTTCAGTACGTCGTTATTACCAAGCTTTTTGCGAGGGATTGCCCCCTCTGCATACATTATACCTGATGCAGATATAATGTGGCGCAGAGTTTTAAAAAGTGACCCATGTACCTAGATGCGTCACTTTTTAAAAATAGCGTCAGGTATAATGGATGCAGAGGGGGTGTTCCCCTGCAAAAAGCTTGGTAATAATGACGCAGTGCGTCACTTTTAGGATGCTGTTGCGTCAAAATCTTGCGCCTGCTTCACAGCAAACCTTTCACATGGTGCTTTTTCCATGTGAAAGGACACATTACTGGAGTTGCGTCACTTTTGTGACGCACTCCAGCAATGCGTTACTTTTGTGTTTACAGATACGTCAGAAATACTGACATATCTGTAACTCCTTGCGAATTGATTAGTCATATATTAAATATGACATATCTGGAATGTCATAAGGAGTGCGTCCAGAAAAGTGACGCATCGCTGTTTTCACGTAGCGATGCGTCACTTTTCAGAAATGAGGCCTCCAGTTTATTCACTGTGTCATAACTTTCTTTTCTAACACTCACCTTCTTTCATTCCTCCTACTTCACTTCCTTTCACCTCTCATACCTTTCTGTTCTTTCTTACTCATTCTCCTTTCAATTATCAATGCACTATATTTCACTTACTCTTCATTTTTTTAAGAATATAGCTCTTTGATGAGAATTGGAGGTAGTTCTGAAAAGAACTTTTGGTTTTCTTCTTTTAACTGAACAGGAACAAAAACAGGGAATGGAAACTGCTCAACAGGAGCAAAAAGAAAACAAAAAAATTAGGGGTGGGAAGGGCAGCGATGGTTCTCCAATGCTCGAACCATGAGCAGGACACTTTGCTCCCCATAGGTGAGGAGTTGATTGCAGTATCTGCATTTGACGACCCCATGGTTAAATGCAGGTTGTATGTTTGGCACCTGCTCCTGCGATTGCTCTCTCCCAGAAGAAGTTGCTCCTCCGGTTGATGTAGAGGCCCCATCTCTGGGAACCTCTTGTGCCAGAGCCCTGACACTTTCCCGGGCAAAATTCTGGGGGTGCCTCCTCTCCACATGTCGAATCATGGTAAAGTTCCCAAAAGAGTACTTTTTTTGGGGGTTACCCCGTGACAGGACCTGTTTGCAGATCCTGCACTCCACTTTTGGTGCATTCACCTTTTTCTGGTCTGCTGGAAACTTAAAAAATTTCCAAATGAAATGCTCTTTCACCTTTGGTTGAGGAGGCTCTTCATCGATGAATTCAGGCTCATCTTCACTGCTGGATGGTCTGGCAGCCATGATTAACCAAGAAATATGCAAGAGCAAAAAGGCAGGTCTTTCAGTCACAAAAGTGAAAGAAGAAGTGAAGGAAATGGGTGGGGATTTCATTCATTGTAAAAAAAAACTGTTAGCAACCAATGAAAAGTGTTATTTTAGGGTCACATGACCCGACGCGTTTACGCTGCGCGCTCCGGAGCACTTCCGGTGCGTTTACGCAGCGCGATCGTAGGCGCTTCCGGGGCGCAAACGTGGCGCGATCGTAGGCGCTTTTGCGTGCGTTTACGCACCGCGAACGTAGGCGCTTCCGAGGGCACTTACGTTGCGCGCCGAAGTGACGTCATCAAACTTTTACAGAAATGCATAATCATTTTCCTTATTAAAAAAAGCTAATTTTATTTGTATGGTACGAAATGTTTTGCATTATTATTAACTTTTCATTCATATTTTTTTTCACGAACGACAGTAGCGCTCTGGGTGCGCTTTCAGATGAGCTCACGGAAAAGCTCACCGGAGAGCTTAGCTGAAAGCTTCCAGGAGCGCGCACCCAGAGCGCAAAAGAAAAAAATTATATAAAAAAAATGAATATTTTAAAAAAAACAGCAAATTGTAAAAAAAAAAAAAAAGGTTAGAAACTCGATATACAAAGGAATTAGCATTTTAAAAACCTATGAAATTCAATGAAAAAACCATAGGTTTCACACCAGTTATAGTTAGGAATTAGCATTTAAAAAACCTATCAAATTCACTGAAAAAACCACAGGTTTAACACCAGTTATAGTTAGCTGGAAATTTTACTGATATAAAACCATTGAAATTCCCACGTTATAGTTAGATGGACTCACTATAACTTGCGCGTGCAATGCACTGCTGATGACGTCACATATTACATCACTCATGACATGGTCAGTGACATCACTCATGACATCACTGATGACATCATCCTTGAGACAGAGTGACAGACCTCCTTTCAGTGTAATGTAACCCATGAAACACATATTCAAAAATAGTATTTAACGTTTTCAAAAAAATGGAGATACACATAAAAGTTACAACAACCAATTCAATAATTCCACCATCTATATACACATCCACTCATTCACCAACAGTTCTATATAGTCACTCATACATATACTCACTCATCATATGTAGTGATACACCTATACATCCTGTTACACACCAACAGTCATCCAAAAGTTACTCTCACACATACTCACACATGCAAGTAAACTATTGAACATCCATTTATTTGCATATAGAGTTATACACACACTTCCACCTTACTTCTATTGAAAATTACACATACTTACTCTCTTAAACAATCACTTATAGAAACACATACTTATTTAAACAGGAACTCTTACAATCTCTTACTCTCACATATACTCACTTATATACATCAATATTCATATATACTAGATTAAAACATATGTAGTTACTGATAAAGACACTAGTGAGACAGTCATTCACTCACTAACAAACACATATAGACACTCATCCACCCATACAGTCCTGCACATACGCTGTCTTAAAAACACATACAAACAGTGAGTCAGTCACCAACCCATATATTAAATATTTAAACATTACTCACTAATATATGTATTCACTATGATACACTTAATAAGCCAGTTAACCAATCAATTTTTTTTTAAAAAACCATCCATTTAGACACTTATTTAAACATTTATTCTTCCATCAACTTTTACATATACATATATAAAATATATTTATTTTTCAGAAAGACACACATTCACTGGATGGTGTCATCAGTGATGTCATGAGTGATGTCACTGACCATGTCATGAGTGATGTAATATGTGACGTCATCAGCAGTGCATTGCACGCGCAAGTTATAGTGAGTCCATCTAACTATAACGTGGGAATTTCAATGGTTTTATATCAGTAAAATTTCCAGCTAACTATAACTGGTGTTAAACCTATGGTTTTTTCAGTGAATTTGATAGGTTTTTTAAATGCTAATTCCTAACTATAACTGGTGTGAAACCTATGGTTTTTTCATTGAATATATATATATATATATCAAGCTATAAAAATAAAATAAATACGTTTATATGGCTCGGGTGATTGGTATTGGCAAACTATATGGAATGCAAATTTACTGTCTTAGCTCTAAACTGTTCTTCTTTACCTTCAAATGTGATGTTAATCCAACTCTTCCTACCTTATGGTAAGCTCTTGGTGAGATATTGTTAGGAAAACATGAACAGCCTGTAAGTTTCCGACTGATGTTGTTAATTACCAGGCTACTCTACAAATTGTATTAAATCTATAAACATGGAGCAGTTTGATGCCCTCTGGGCCTTATCTGCACCAATACTGAATATCAAAATTACCAATATTTAGATGGCTATTGTACAATACCTATAGGGAGTGAGGTCATGCGTGGTGAGTGAGTACCCACATGTTAGACTATTATACCTCCATCACCTTAGCCTGAGAACTTTGCACACTCTTAACCACAATATTCACTGAGGATGGCACACCATTTTTGACATACACATTGACGTCATACAAGTAAAAGGTATGTTAAAAGCTAATGCTCTAACGATCCAGAATGTATTTATTGATTGAGTGTTTGTAGTGTCCTCCTACAAACAAATGACTGGCAATGAACAGTTAGGAGAAACAAAAGTAGGAGAAGAGGGAGGGAGTTAGATTAGAGAATTATGAGTAAATGTAGATTGGGGTGCTGCACTACAACTGCATGAACAGAAGTAGAGATCAGATATTGTTGCCAACAAGGGTCTTGGGTTCCTCTTTGCACAACAACCAAAGCGAGTTTCTTTGGAATTGGTAACAGAATATTCCGCATGGCACTGCACACTGCTTGTGGAATCTTGGGTAAAAAAGTTCTGGATTTGTTGGGTGCCTAAATGTGCAGAGAATGGGCATGCGAGGTTTTTGAGAGGTCTATGCATTTTACATGCCAACGACCGACACTCCTTGTTTTCTGCCAATAAGCCTGTGTCTTTACAATTCCGCTTTATCTTGTTCTTTGAATCGTAAATGCATAACTGTCACCTTAAAGTGTGTTAAGGGCTAAGAACACTTTTGTGGATTGGGTCTAAATTGTTTTCCAATATACTGCTGCTAGCTGTTAGAATTAGATTGTGGCCATCAGTTTAGATATTGATGGAAGTGTAAAAAATACAAGCGGATATCCATGCATGCAACATCATCTTTCTATTAAGATACACGTGGTACTAAGACGTCATGGTATGTAGAGTGACATCTCGCTGTAGATAAAATCTCTACCCCTTAGCACCTGCTAATAGAACGTTTAAAATCAGAAAGCATTCCATGTTGGTCCCCGTAAAACATTTGTTGCAATGTCATGAGAAATGGTTGCAGTAACATGGTATTACTGCAATAGGTCCAATATGCTGTAAATTAGGACCTCAATCATTCATTTTTTACATAAAATTACTCAGCAAAATTATCCAATGCTGCACCTTCACTAATAGCAATCTCTATTCTTGGAGCCTTGATTTTTCTAATCTATTGCAATGTTTAGGGACAAGTTACACAGCTACAATAACTGCAACATGAACCAGCCATGTGAGCTTCATAAAACCATTCTTTTTATTCAATTTTAGAAAGCTGGCGCTCTGTTTAGTGCATCAAAATTAGGTACACTGTGCAGAAAGTCCAGGCAAACCCCAAAGGAATTTCAGAGGCACAAATGACACCCCAAATGCTCTCTTTTGTGGTAGTGTGGGCGAGCAGTAAGGCATTTTCAGAGGGTAGTGCTAAGCATTTATTATACCCACAAATGCAGTAAGTGAGACACACATTCAATAAAGAAATTCGACACCAATTTACACAAATAACATACTTTTATAGAAATTTAGATACTAAGATTATCGGAATATGGTAAGTACTTTTTGAGCTATGAATGTTTACAATTATTTTTAATGGACACTGCAATTTCTCGATTGGTAATGTTAACCTATGGTAGAAAAACATGTATTGCATTCGGGCACTCAGCGACTTACAGGACTGTTCTTCAGGACTTAAGATGAGTATGGGGCAAGGTCCAAGGCCACATCAATAGGTCACCTCTGGAGGCTCTGGGTTGACCGGGTACAATGGTATGTCACATTGTTGGATGTCCCATTCACTTTAATGGGAGAATGGTCCAGTTACAAAGAGGCTGCAAGCAGGAACTGGGGCACCAGTCGGGGTGAACTCACAGGGGGGCTCGACCCTTGAGATCCTAGGGCACACAGGGACACCCTTGGTCCTTTTCTCCCTGGGCTGTAGGGCTTGGCTGCAGTGGTGTCTTTAAGCATTGGATACAGTGCTGGAGTCTCTTGCGGTTGGAGGGGGCCTGTAGAGAGAGGCCGCAGGCGGCGATTGGAAGTCCAGTATGGGCAAACCAAAGCGTGGACTTGGCTCCTGTGGGTCTGGGGACCGTGTTGGCACCGTCACCTCCTTTGTACTCTGGAGCGCGGATGCATGGGTGCTTTATGGGGATGGTCACAGACTCATTTCTTGGTCCTTGCTTTGCAGAAGAGGTGTAAACAGGACAGCTGGGCCACTTACAAAGTGGGTCACGCTGTCCCTGAAATCCCTCGATGGGCAGGACGGTCTTCCTCGGCATTAGTGTCTGGTCTGGGCACAACAAGCCTTGGCTCATGCAGGGGGTCAGTACCCCGGGTATTGGTCCTGTGCGGCTCTGGTTGGTCCTGGTGACCTCTCACTAGGTGGGAGGACAGATCTCATCTTAAGAATCAGAGGGTCCTCTTCCTGGGGAGCTGCTGCGTCGGGCTGGCTGGGGAGCGGCAACACAGTGGACCGCACCTGGCATCTTTGGTGCCTGCCGCTCCAGAGGAGTAGCTCCTTTACTCAAAAGGAGTTTCTTCAGGCAATTGGTGAAGCACTGGCAGCCCTCTGCGTTTCTTGGAGACTGCAGAATGGCAGGACGCATCTGCTTCTTTTACAATTGTTGGGTGCAGGCTGGCAGGGTTAGTGACAGGTTAGTTGTTGCTCCTCAGTTCCACGGCAGGGCTCTTCTTCGTCCACGCCTTCTCTTGAGCCGTCAAAATCTGATGATCTGGAATAAGGGGGCTCCCTAAATACTCAATTTAGGGAACTTAAGGAGAGTGAGGGGTAGAAGCCAGAGGGCTACTTACCCTTGGAGTCACTACATACCCTAGATTACCACATCCTTTTAATTCCACCACTCACAATATGTTGGAATTTCTAAAGTTGTGTTCACTTCCAGCTGGTCACCCTAGAGGTGTGTCCAGCCGGGCAGTGCAACATGCCTCCTGCATAGCTAATTTTCCACCTATCCAGGTGCCAAAGGGCTCTGGACAAAAGAGGACAGCATCCTCTCCTGTGAGGGAAGCCAGATTTGCATATCCAAGACAGTGGGCTCTTTTAAACTCCCCTACCTTGGTATGCTAATCTGCAGGTCATTCTGAGGGAGGGGGTGTAAACACCCTCTGCCCGAGCAGGCTTTGTTTCTGACCTCCTGAGAGCAAAAGCCCTCCCCCCCTGGGGGTCATAAACACGTTTGTGGTGGCAGGCTGGCTAAGACCAGTTGGTCAGCACACTAGTAGTTGGTAGGTTTTCAGGGGGCACCTCTAAGATGCCCTCTGGAAGCATGTACTAATAACTCTATCACTGGAATCAGTGTGGGTTTATTAATACAAGGTGGTTGATATCAAATACCGTGTTTCAGTGAAGACATTATGTAGTAGGGGAACTCGTTTTGACAAGTGCCCAGTGCATACCTTGAGATGGCCTCCCTGCTCACTTACAATATCTAGTAATAGAACCAGACATCACAGGGGCACATCTGCTCATTCAGATATGTCCTCACATAAAATATAATGTACCTTGCCGTAGGACTTAAGGCCTACTGTAGGGGTGACTTACATATATCAGATGCAGTGACTTCGGCATGACACACAGGAGTGTCATGTCATGTTTTCACTCATGGTTTGCACCATGTCACGCAGCCTGCAATGAAAGTCTGTGTGAAATTTGTATGTGGGTACCTTAGGGTCGCATACGATATGCTGGAGCCTTGGGGACCCTCTTTAGTACCCATGCCCTAGGTACCTGGGATACCATTTACTAGGGGCTTACAGAGGTGCTAAAGTCAGTTGCCAATAAAGGATGGAACCTTAGAAGTTCCTTTAGGCAGCTGCAACGTAGATCCCAAAAATCATTCTTCAGGAACATGAAATTCTTTATCCGAATAAAAGCCCCAATTTGCTTCTCCATATTTGTCCAAGCCTACGGTCTTACTAGAGTGGACTTCCACATTGGAAAAGGCAAGATATGAAGCAAAATTTAGAAATCCCACTACATTTGTACTTTCATTTGAGATTCTCAGTAATGGAATGAGGAAACAACATCTAAGAGGAAAAAGTCTGTGTAAACTACGATGGATTCCCATGTTGATGAACCAACGTCTTAGGTCTTTTTCAGTGCCAAACACATAACCTTTCCTTTGCCTCATTTAATATATACAGACCTTCAAATGCCATGTGTATAGCCAATTCAGTACCAGCAATTATTAACTGGTGCTTGACTTCCCTTTGCAATATGCCTAATCACTGTGAAAGTGTAGTGTAGTTCCTATATCCCTGATAGGCTCTGCGCATTTGAATAATATACACTATAGTTTTGACATAGGTCTGAGGTCAGTATGTCTCTATCGAGTACATTAAACTTAATTACTTGTGTGTGCCAGCTAACTCAGAGGTCACTAGAAACTTCTCGAATGAACAAGAAGGGATTCATTTCTGACAACCGCATAAACATGACAACTTTGTTTCCCTTAGAATCGGAACCACCTCAGAATCGTGGAAACAATAGATAACAGTTTCACTCAGTCAATCGTGCATGCTTCGTTTCTACAGAGTTGCACAGAAATAGATACATGGGCGTTTCGAAAAAAAAGGGTTTATTGAACAGTCTTACTTTTCTTGCAAGAGATATGAACTGCTTCAATCATAAGACAGAATGCGAAGTATAATACGTACAGCGTTAGCAGTAGGATCAAATAATACTGCAATAGCATGGTCTGTAGCTATGACATATATTCATAAAAATACATACATAAATAACACAGGTTAAAATACTCATCTGGTGCTTCTAAAATAATCCTACCCCAGTGTACCTAACCTAAGTGTAGTACAAGGGAAGAAGTAGGTGCTGTTCAGCTATTGTTTAGTTTAACTATATTTGCCAAGAGTCCCTCTAGGTTCTAGTCTGCTCCATAACTTAGAATTAAGCGGTTGGAATCTCTATCCCGGGTCTCGATCTCGAACACCCCGCAAGGGGAGTCAGAAACACTGGAGCTAGATTCTCGGCGAGGAGGATGGCAGCGTCTGGTCAGTGCGTCAGTTGGGGACTGGACTTTCTTCCAAACTTGCTGCGGCGAGCAGCGTCGTGCAAGTAGGCAGTCGAACCATGGACCGAACCGTGGTTTGCCATGGCAAGTGAAGGCATATTTATACCTTGAAGGTGTTTAGGAATGCCAGTATTGACGTAAAAGTCGGGCATAAGAACGTCATGAATGAACCCCTAAGGAATAGATGTTCATGCATAATAAATGAGTTCTTGGAGTAATCAATATCCAAGCAATGGGAAGTCCTAAAGGCTTAAGAGTCTGGTTTTCCATGAACTCGTTGTGACATAGATGAATGGATGTAGGTGGCCATGCCTGTATTCAATCAATCAATCATAGGCATTTATAGAGCGCTCTACTTACCCGGAGGGTCTCAAGGCGCTACTTACCCGGAGGGTCTCAAGGCGCTATTTGGTTAGCATGAGCAATGCCTAAATAAGGGCTGGATTTCTATGCCTAATTAAGAGCAATGTGAATTGTACCTATATAAGGGCATAAATCGGGAAATTCATACAGAATCTAAATCGACACACAACAAAAGGAGCTCCTGTAACTCATGAATAAACAATCAGTGCAAGCAATGGGAGCTCTGTCACTGCCAGTGACCAGAATATTCTTGTGGTAATCCTCAGAATCTTCATGTACATACAAAGTACACACTTTGTAAACACTTGTAAACACTGTTACCTAGAAAGCGTTCAATAGACATCAAAAAGTTGTTGATATACTCGGGAGGGAATACCTCAATATGATGTTGAGAAACATGGGAATAGGAGAAGAGATGATATCCTGGATACCCCCTTCTAAATACTGGCCCCATGAAATGTGTTTACTCAGAACTAATTTCATCACTGTCTTGGTCGACTGAAAAGGGGCTTGTCCACGATGTCCCTTAGTGCCTTTTCAGTTTACATTAGCAAATGAACCATTTGCTCCAGTGAGGAGATTGGCAAATGTATGTTGTACAGAAATTGAAAAAGTAGTCCACACAACATTCCTGTATGAAGACCTTTGAATTTGATGCAGAAACAGGCCTTAGTAAGATGTTATAGACACTAGAGATATTTGTTAAAGTATCAGGCCTTCTGGGTAATGAACGCAACTCCTGCATATTCTCACTTCAGCATCAAGATGCTCTGAAGCCTGACATGCTCCCTGTGCTATCACTGAAATAGGAGATTGCGACATTTCAATATATGGGAGTTGAGATATATCACGCAAATAAGGATTTCTAGAAGGGAATTTGAGGAGGGCCATGAAAGCCAAAAGGGAATCTATATCCCCTGGAAACAACTTCAATTCACATCCTTACAGCGCGGGGATGCCTTCGGGTCACCAGGCGCTCTATAAATCACAAAATAAATAATAATTATGTACTGCAAGCAGACCACTATTTTCAAAAATGATTATCCTTGTTTTCTTCCCGCACCTCCATCATTATCCTGAAACAAACGGACTCAAGTGTTTAAAAAACTTAATTCCATGCTGACAGAATTAATATCAAGGAAGGGAAGAGTCACACTCACTAAACTAAAACTCTCTGCAGTAGAGGATGGAGTTGAGACCACAGAATACAAAACATGTTATCTAGCTGCGCAAATGCAGGCTGTAACTCAGTGGTTTAAGTCAGGAACAGTCCCTCAAGGAACAACTCATTCATCATGATATACACCCACTCACCATACCAGAGGTCATTTTGGATGATAACAATTATTTCACTATCCTATTTACCTGACCCAACATACATAGAAAAGACTCTTTACACATGTCCAGAGTGCATGTGGCAGGTGCGGGGTAGAGGAGGCAGATTTCTTCGAAATAACTTGGCCTGCCCCAAGTTAAGGGAATACTGAATTCAAATGATGACCTCCATCACAACAGTAGTCGGCAGAAATACTGGATGTATACACCTAACATGAATATTCTAGGACAGATTAGATTTGAGGATCGGACAACACTATTAGCTAGGAGTCGAATTGCTATAGCACGGAAATTTGCCACTCGCCCCAGTGTATCCACCTGGAGGTCGGGTTAATAAAAGTGGATAAAATCCAAAGCAGTGACTTTGGCATTGCAATGTAGGAGAAAATTGAAACATACTACAATAAACACCTGGGATACTGCACTTTTGGACTTGAAAAGAGACAAAGATGACAAACCTTCAAAAATATGTAATATTACCTGATTAAACCTGAGTAAACTGACCAGGACTGGGGTAGTCAACCTTTTTTTGCAAAAAGAGCTACTTATGTTCAATGAAACCTCAATGAGAGCTACTAATATTACTTGTGTTGTAATAGTGAGCACATCAAACAAGATTATACTTTTGGCCACAATATGCAAGAACACACTACCAGTGATCACCTCTGAGCATCAGGCAAGGTTGCCAGCAGTAATTTTAAAAAGGCTTTCTCAATACAGAATGCCTCTACTTGGGTGATACATAACCATAGCTGCAATGCCTCTCACACAAAGGTTCTAACATTTATAAAAAGTAGCTCAAATGCTACACAAAATATCACTAATATCAGCTTTGAATATATTTTGGAAATCCAGCCATTTTCGCCAGATATCGGATTAGAAGTCTGGAAATAAACACATTTTTGTCTCAAATATACGCTGTCAATTTTGGTATATGTCTATTAGTTCAATCAAGCAAAAGCTTTTAATTTAGTTCATTGGGCTGCACACAGGAAAGCTACTTAGAGGCAGCTGGAGAGCAACCAGTAGCTCATGACCTATATGTTGAGGAAGCCTGAACCAGAATGTGCGTGCTCACAGACATAATTGAATGGAGTATCGGTCCCCACGCTCTTGGGCAATGTACTGAGAGAAAAATATCAGAACAACCGTCCCATTGAAAAATATATGAAATACATACCGTAAATTATTTATATACCAGTATTGATATAAATGCGTAGATTTCTATTGTCTCGCATTGTTATTGCAACACAACATAGGAATAATAACTACCAAAGCGCTCATTGGAAATTTGTGTAATATATACATTATCATCAATGACCAGTTCAGATGTATTTTCACCGTTTAAAAAAAATATTTCACAACTTTAAAAGAGTAGCAGACCGTGGTGGCTGTACATCCATGCATCAGATGAGTTCAATGTTGATAATCATAAAATAAAAATATGGTGATTTGGGTGAGTGTGTGTTGGAGGGGTTTGGTGAGTAGGGGAAGGTGTCGGCGTCATAAGTAGAGGCTGGTGTTTTGTCTTGCGCTGAAATGTTTTTGTTCACTCTGTCTGCCTCATAATTAGTGTTCACCTCCCCATGCCACCCTCCACCCTGAAAAGGCAGCCTAGAGAAGTGCTTCAACGCTAAATAAACATTGACAGAGATGATGTGGTGAGAAGAGGTAGTGAAGAGATGCAGGGCCTGTGGAGAGAAGGAGCAATGAAGAGATTGCTGGGGCTGTGAAAAAAGAAGTAAGGGCTAATGAGATTTGTGAAGAGATTCAGCGGGTGTGGAGAGATGGGCATAACGAGATTTAGGGGCTGGGGAGAAATTAGGCATTTAAGGGCAATGACCGGGAATAGATGCAGGGGGTGTGGGGTGAGGAAGAACTGAAGAGGTGCATAGGCAGCGGAGGCAAAAGACACTGAAGAGAACTATGGTTAGTGGAAATAGGAGACAGTGAAGAGAAGCAGGGAATGTGGAGTGATGTGGTGTAAACAGATTCCGGAGCAGTGAAGAGATGAGGCAGTAAAGAGGTGTACCCATGAAGAGATACAGGGTCTGTTGTGGGATGGGCAATTAAGAGGCTTTCGCTTAAGAAAAAAGTAAAGAGATGCCGGGAATGTGGACAGAATGGACAGTGAAAAGATGCATAAGAAGTGGCGTAACGAGAGGTGAAGGGATGTATGGTTTAACTTTAAAATCTGCTGCTTGGTCTACAAAACAATTAATGATAGAGGATCCAGATATCTGGCGGAAAATCTCGTCCATTACCGTCCTAGCGGATTTCTGCGCTCTAGAGAGAAGCCCTGCTAGTCATCCCTCGGTTTAATAAACTTCGAACTGGTGGCAAATCTTTTGCCTATCTAGCCCCGTGTTTTTGGAACTCGCTTCCCTTTGCCTTAAGCAAGTGCCTTAATCTTCTTAAATTCAGGAAACTATTGAAAACTGAATTTTGTAATAATTGAGAGTCCCACAATCCTCTATTTCCTCAGCTGTTAGCACAGAGAAACCCCTCAGGGGGTGATTCCAGCGCTCTACAAATTCTTCATTCATTCATGCATTCATTCAACCAATCACTTGCCATGATTACACGAGAATTTGTTATGATTAAATCGTACAGCCCGTACTTTTTTTTATATTTTATATTTCAATCATGTTACAAAGCACAAATGTGCATTACAACAAATTATATATAACATGTGTTTAATGGTTATTTATTACAATGCATAAACTTATTGCTCACTTAGGTTGAATGAAATTGTGCATTTTGCTAATATGTGACCCCACTGCCATGTCAATGTAGCAATGTCATAATCTAAGATCCATCTACAAATTAAGCCACTGTGGCGAGATTGAAAAAATGATATTAATATAGACTGTCCTTTGACCAGGTATTGGTGGGCAAATGAAATATCGTATTTGGCTAACTGTGTTACACTGAGGTGACCATAATCGATAATGAAATAAGTGCAGAAAGTTCCAATTGATTTATGTAATGAAATATATTTGTGATTAATTATTGGTCTCATATGTGAGAAAACATGGTTACGTTCACGATAACAAATGAATTGAAGTAGTGGTAAACAAGAACATTTCTTTTATGCCAATGATTTTTTGGAAATGACATGAGGACGTATAAACGTTGTTGGTAGCGCAGCCATGCCATGTGACCAAGACCGGAGTGATGGTCGAAATGCATTATGGCGGACGAAGAAAAGAAAAACGTACATCTGCAACTGGTGTCTGCCTCAATCGTGTGACGAAATTTAAAGGATTGTAGTGGCGATATATATATATTTAAGCAATCACAGACATGGTGGTCTGCTGATCCCAGCAGGCCAACATCTCTGTGATGGCTGTCAGACCTACCTCATTAATATTTATGACCTAGGTCAATTTGCATCCATTAGGAATCACTATTTTAGAATTCAAAGTTTCCTACATTAGGAATAGCGATTTCTTAGTTGCGATTCAGAAATAATCGTAATTAGGAAATTGCTATTCCTAATGTTTGTACATCTGGCCTATAACGTGCTAGTTTTGTCTCAGGTTGTTTCTAAATCTGTGACCACAACCACCACATATAATACCTATATGGTATTATTCCACTCCTTTTGATAAATTGAGTGGGCCAACGTTATGGTACAAGCTGAACAAGCTGGGTATTGACGTGGGCCTGCTAAAGCTGGTGCAAATGCTGCACACCAGCACTTGGATCAGAATGTGCAAAGAAAAGAGGGATTGCTTAAAATATCATTAGGATGCTAAAATTGGGCAGTGCTTACCACCAACCCCGTTTAATTTTGTAATCAAACAACTCAGCACCGTCAGGTGTTTCCCTCTAAATCTGAGGATGTGCAATGAAGCAGCTAGCTAAAACTCCAATCGGGCTGCAGTACTTTCATGACAGTCTTGGTGAATTTAACAAAATTAACCATCTACGTTTGATAAAACAGAAATGTAAATATTCAGACATATTAGCAATTTAAAATTTGACTTAGTGACTGAATATTATTGTCAGGGTGTAAACTTTTCAAAGTTACTAAAAGGGAATATACAAGGGGAGCCGCTCGTGCAGAGGATCCGAGGGGTTTGCTGTCCATTTGCTCGCCACAGGAGTGGTTGGGAGCTGACGCTCGTTTTTGGAGTGAGAAGCTGTCCCCAAACGCCGGCCGCAGCGGAGGTGAGAGGCGCAGGCGAGCGGGACTGCGAGGACCAGCAGCCCATCTGCCATCACCAGCTGGTTCCTCTTCCCGCCGCGCCGCGCCCCCTCCCAGTGTCACGCCCCCCCGCCTGGGGAGTACTTTATTCCTCGCGGCCCCCGCTTCGCGGGTCCCGCCTGTGCAGAGGATCCGAGGGGTTTGCTGTCCATTTGCTCGCCACAGGAGTGGTTGGGAGCTGACGCTCGTTTTTGGAGTGAGAAGCTGTCCCCAAACGCCGGCCGCAGCGGAGGTGAGAGGCGCAGGCGAGCGGGACTGCGAGGACCAGCAGCCCATCTGCCATCACCAGCTGGTTCCTCTTCCCGCCGCGCCGCGCCCCCTCCCAGTGTCACGCCCCCCCGCCTGGGGAGTACTTTATTCCTCGCGGCCCCCGCTTCGCGGGTCCCGCCTGTGCAGAGGATCCGAGGGGTTTGCTGTCCATTTGCTCGCCACAGGAGTGGTTGGGAGCTGACGCTCGTTTTTGGAGTGAGAAGCTGTCCCCAAACGCCGGCCGCAGCGGAGGTGAGAGGCGCAGGCGAGCGGGACTGCGAGGACCAGAAGCCCATCTGCCATCACCAGCTGGTTCCTCTTCCCGCCGCGCCGCGCCCCCTCCCAGTGCCACGCCCCCCCGCCTGGGGAGTACTTTATTCCTCGCGGCCCCCGCTGCGCGGGTGCCGCTCGTGCAGAGGATCCGAGGGGTTTGCTGTCCATTTGCTCGCCACAGGAGTGGTTGGGAGCTGACGCTCGTTTTTGGAGTGAGAAGCTGTCCCCAAACGCCGGCCGCAGCGGAGGTGAGAGGCGCAGGCGAGCGGGACTGCGAGGACCAGCAGCCCATCTGCCATCACCAGCTGGTTCCTCTTCCCGCCGCGCCGCGCCCCCTCCCAGTGCCACGCCCCCTTGCCATACTTAGGAGAACCCGCTCACGCGCATCGCGGGACGCGCGCGGGGCGAAGACCGGGCAAAGAGCGGGCCGTTCTAGGCCGTTAGAGGCCGGTTGAGACCGGACCGGGCCACCCCTCTGACGCTCCCGGCCCTGTAGCTTCCCCCACATACTCCATAATGGCGACCAGAACTTCACGAAGCAAGTCCGCCCAACAAGGTACAAGCACTCTGGAAAACTTTTTCCCTAAGGCGAGTAACTTAGCTAGTAAATGCTCGTCAATCCCAGAGGCGCTCCTTGAGATGGGTCCAGAAAGTGTGTTTTTGGACCAGGGGGATACTCTTTCCACAGATGCAAGTACACCGATCCCACTGGATGTTACCCATATGTCACTAATGGACAGTATTGACCAGACGATCGAGTCGGTCCTCCAGCAGTTAAGGACTCCCTTGACGCAGAGGGACAGGAACTCCTCCCGGCTTTCTGGGATCTCTGACCATCCTGCCATTCCGGAAAGCAGGGGATCAGTCTTGCAAGATGCAGGCCAGGTCGACCTGCTTACAGATTCTGTAGGCAGTAGAGTGGAACAGCCTCCCAAAAGGAAAAGGTCCAGGAAAGCAAAGAAGGCAAAGAGGGCCAAAGTCGATACAATAGAGCCAAACCAGACTGACAGTATAGACATTTCTGCCTCTCCTGATCTCAATTTATCAAGGTCCAGGTCGAATCACATGGGCTCTCCAGCTCCCGCCTCCCTATCCCTGCACCCGGGCCCTTTTGTTTTCGGTGGGGCAACTTCCACTAGCACTGACTCACTAGTCAAATCACTCACAGACATCATGAAGAATTTGCTAAACCCCATTGCAGCTAAACTGGACGCCATAGAGTCCAGACTGAAGGCACTGGAAAGTAGTCACCCAAGGAAAAGCCCTGGGCCAGCCACAAATGTGACAAATGCCCCTCCAGTCTCCCGGGCTTCCTCGGGGAATAGTCTGCTGCCCGTTGCACCGTCTCAGGGCACCAACAGGGTGCTGCCAGGTACAGACGGTGCGCTTGTTCCCCAGACGCACCCTCTGTTACCATCGGCACCTAGGCCCCCTGTCCCGGCCCCAAGGAGATCAAAGCAAATTCCTGCGCCACAGATAGGGGGAGTAGCGAACCCTACTAATGGCCCCACTGATGGTCCCGCTCCCCATTTTGACAGGCGCTGGGTGGTGAATCTGCCCCCAGAAGCAGTCCCATACACGGTAATCATGGTGGGAGTACCTGAGTTAACCGGTGACATGAGGGAGCCCCAAGATTCGTTACGAAATAAGGTGATAAGCTGGCTTAGCATCAACAGGCCGCTGCCTCCTAACCTGAAAGGCGAGGTCCTGATGGTCAGGAGGATCCCTTGGATCGGTCACACCCCAAAGAATAGGGCAGGGGACTGCATTATCATAAGCTTTAAAAGCCCCCATGTAGCTAACTACATCTCCAACTGGCTTGTAAGGCCTGACAAGTCCAATATTGAACTTGTCCCCCTCTCATACTTTTACCCAAATGTAAGCAGCAGTGAGGCAGGGGGGGAGAAGGGGTGGACTAGAGTAGGTTTTGCTGTGGATGGCTCACGTTATAGACCAAGGCATTATCCACCACATGCCCAGGCAAACTTCATACATCATAATAGATTTTCCTGCCTAGACCAGGTCGATTGACCACAAACCAGGGAGACCTCTCCCAGCCCTGGGAAGAGGGTGGATGACGCTCAAAGTCGGGTGGGAGAGAGTATAGCCCCTGTAACTGAACAGGGCCTGCAGGATACTGCTAAAGTTGAGGTGCAAAATGGGGTGGGAATGGCTGCAGCTCCTGCGACTGAACACGGTCCGCAGGATAACGCCAAAGTTCGACCACTTAGCAGTGGTGACAGTCTGGGCTTACAGGGGTCTTATCACAACATCGGGACTGACTGTATTCTGCAACTCGGGGGGACGGAGTTGGCTGGTCCATCCGCCATCACGGAGTGCACTACTGCTTTGCCAGGAATTCAGCCACCCACAGCCCCTGGTCAACCCCCTACTGTAGGTCAAGGCCCTCTACCAACAGATCAGGGCTTGAGAATTGTTTCATGGAATGTAGCGGGCATTGCAAATAAGGAAGGCACACCGGAGTGGGACCATTTAGTGGGCAGTAGCGACATCCTCCTCCTCCAGGAAACGTGGGCGAGGGACACTGTAACTAGGAGCGGGTTTGAAGTATTTGAAATCCCTGCCAAATGGGGTGGGAGGGGGAGGCCGTCGGGTGGTCTAGCAATCTGGATCGCGAGCCACGCTGGGTGCCAGGCGGAACAGGTGCACACGTTCTCGCAGGACATCCAGTGTGTTCGGCTCACATGGCCTGGTAAACCACCATGGGCTATTGTGAACGTCTACTCGCGACCGGTTGCCGCACCAAACGAATCTCCAACCCTAAACGACCTGTCTTCCTTCCTGGGGCAACTCCCGGGAGATCTCAGGGTGGTGCTTGGAGGAGACTTCAACTGCCACTTTGAACCTTTGGAGGGCATGTTGGAGGGTGCCCTCACGGCCGAGGATAATTACTGGGGAGTCCCACCCTCGTCTTCCCCCCATCCCAAAGCATGGTCCCCCCTTGCAATACAACTTATGTCCCTAACCCTGAACTACGCACTGAGGGCTTGTAATGGTCGCACCCCTTCCGACACTCCCTCAGTGTGTACCTTTAATAGGAGGGGTCACGAGTCGAGGCTAGATTACATCATGTTAGACATTACACTCTGGCCCAAAGTCCTTGACTTTAGGGTAATACATAGGTCAGATAGCGACCATAATGCCCTCTGTCTAAATATTCAGTGGCCCATCCATTTAGCGGGCAAAGTGGTAGAAAACCCGGGGGGAGACACGGGGGAATTGGTCCTTACAACCAATAGGCGCAGGGTTAAGTGGGGAAAGCTTGTGAGCTCAGAAGAGACCATTAGCAAGCTATACGAGTTGGCACTCCCAAGGTTTATGGAGCTTGATGCACTTCTAAACGCACCAAGATCTCCGGAATACAATGAGAAACTGGGTGATATCCATCAGGATCTTGTAAGAGACTTGGCTGAGGTATTCTACCCGGTGGTGCCCAAGAGAAAGAAAAAGACCCATGTTCCCACCTGGTATACCTCCTCTTGTAGGGCAGCAAAGACTGAGCTCATTGCTGCAATAAAAGAGGGGACAAATAAGGCCAAGGTACGTGACCTTAGGAAATACTATAAAGCTGTGTTAGCGACTGCCAGGACCGAGTGGGACTGGAATCACTGGCATGATCTTCATGATGCCCTAAAAGTCAGGGATTCCCGCAAATTCTGGGCCCTTGTTAATAATGGCATAGGGGAACTCAAAAAAGCAGTGGAACCCAATATTGCCCCCGAGGTGTGGGAGGCCCATTTTGGGGAGCTCTATCAAGACACCAACCCCTGCCCTGACACAGCCCTGCCTGCGCCCTGTGGCACACAGGATTGTGAAATGGAACTATCCCTGGGGGAAGTGGAGGCAGCCCTGAAGCATTTATCATCGGGGAAGGCGCCAGGGTTGGATAGGCTACCTGGGGATCTGTTTAGGCATCACATGGACATCTGGGGCCCATACCTCCTTATTCTTTTCAATGCCATCCTAGGAGGTATGTCAATCCCTGGGTCGTGGCTGGGGGCAGAGATTGTCCCGATCCACAAGAAGGGATCTACTCTGCTCCCCGCCAACTACAGGCCTATTAGCCTAATAGATGTACCCCTAAAGCTCTTTGCGCGCCTCATCCTTAATCACCTCCTGGACTGGGTGGAGGACAATGACATCATGAGCCCCCTCCAGGCTGGCTTCAGAAAGAACACGTCGACCATGGACCAGATCTTCCGCCTTCTTCTCCTATATTGGAAGACTGTAACTATAGAGGGAGGAAGACTGTACATGGTCTTCGTGGATCTGAGGTCAGCCTTTGACCTAGTTCCCAGAGGGAAACTTTGGGAGGTTCTGCAGAAGCTAGGAGTGCCCCCCCACCTCCTCAGCATTATCATCAGGCTGCACGAGAACAACTTTGCACAAGTGAGGTGTGGGAGGGATGGTAAGCTCTCGGGCAAATTTCCGGTCCGCCGAGGAGTCAGACAGGGCTGTGTCTTGGCGCCGACCCTGTTCTGCCTTTTCATCAACAGTGTCATTCAACATCTTGACACTGTTGAGGACAATGATGCCCCGGTTTTGGCAGGCAGGAGGGTTCCGGCAATCATGTTTGCTGACGATACCCTCCTGCTTTCCAAATCCCCTATGGGGATCCAGAGGGTTGTGAATGGTTTTGGCCTTTTCTGTCGTCAACATGGGTTGGAGGTCAACACAGATAAAACCAAGTTTATGATCTTCAATCCCCCTGCCAGAACCAGACCCAACCCAAAACTGGGGGAAGTAAGTCTTGAGAGGGTCTCGACCTTCATATATCTGGGGGTAACGCTACAAGAAAACTTAGCTTGGGACTGCCAGATAGCGAGATCAAGCTTGAAACTATCCCAGCTAGCAGGCACACTCCTGAAGGTGGTAAATAAGTCCACCTTTAAGCCTGTAAGCCCGGCCCTTGAAACATACAGATCCCAAGCGAAGGCAGCAGCCATGTATGGCAGCGAGTTGTGGGGTCACAAAGCGGGGAAGGCATTGGCAGCGGTGGAAAATAGTTTTTTGAGACGCCTACTTGCTCTCCCGCAAGGTACGCCACTCCTCCCCCTAAGATTGGATTTGGGGATACACTCCATTGCTGAAGATCTCCTATCGAAACCCGTGAAGTTTTGGCACCGGATATGGTCTACCGAGGAACTGTATCATTACAGGCAGGACCTTACCCATGTACTGAGGCTGAATGGTAGCAACAATATCCCCTGGCTGGCCTGTATTAAATCAGAATTGCTCAGTTTGAACTTGCCAGACCTTTGGGATGATCCAGCTCAGGGTTGCCAAAGGATCACGCGTAAAACTCTTGCCCAGCTCTACAGAAACAAAAACCTGGCTGACATGGATAATGCCCATATCAGCGGCACCTTGACGGGACGTTTTATCGAATCCAAAAATTCTTACCTTTTTGAACCTTTTATGGATTTTATCTTTCCTCTTTTGGCGAGGAAACTGTTTCTGCAATGGAGGTTTGGCACACTCCCCACTAAAGTATTTACTCATAAATGGACCATAGGGGGTGACAAACTCTGTCCTTGCTGTAAAATCAAGGATGAAGATGATTTGCACATAATGTTTGTCTGCCACGCGTACCAGAGTCCCAGGAAGCGCTGGATAGCACCGATGTGCCGAAACCTGGGTTTTCGGGAGTATCAACAAGCCTACAGGGTCATGAAAAATAATACCCTGGGACATATTGTCTTTGCTGTTTCAAATTTCCTAATGGCAGCTTGGATAATAAGGAAGAAAATGTCCCCCTGAACTGGTACAACTGTGCACTCCTTACCCCTTGCAGTCCCTCCAGACTTTTTATATATAAATACTGTGTATTATTTATACTGCATTTTATTGTGTAATATATGTATTGTATCTTATTGCATCTTTTATGGCCTATGTGGCCGAAATAAAGAATTTTTGGAATTGGAATTGGAATATACAAGCTACAGCTCTCAAGAAAAAAGGGAACTCCGTGTGCACTGGACGCAAAATGTTAAGCCTGCGTTATTATGAATTATCCAAAGTGTCTGTCCTAAAAACGTTTTCTACCAAAGTTAAGGCAACAATGTTATAGGACTCAGCTATACACAATCGTAAGTCTAGAACGAATCTGTATTACTCTACTGTGTAATACTCTGCCCAAAAAACACACAAAATGCTAGCCTAATAGTTAACTGAAGAACTATATTTGGAGATTTTCCCACTATTGGCTTAGAAGGATATTTGTTGAATTTACTAAATATTTAAAATGTGAGAGACAGCTTGGACGAAAACCATGTTATATTAGAGAAGCTATAACTACTTTTTGCTACTAGTCTAGAAATAGTTTGGAAAGATTTGTCAAGCTTAAAACTAACTAGGACGACCATGTATAAAGGGTCAAAAATGCAACTGTTCTGCGCTGCCCCATTACAATGAAGGCTGTGCACAGGCTTTCAAAGGTATGGACACTGGCATATACAAGACATTACACACCACTGGAAGTGATTAAAGTAGTTGAAGTTGACTGTAGGCTGTGTAGTCTTAAAATGGAAAGCCTATTGCATATAATATGCATCTGCTCAGATTTAGCAAATTTAAAAAAGACATATGCAAGATCTAATTTACTCAAAAATGGGACAAGGTTATTGAAGTAGGCACATGGAAATTGAAGGGTTCAGGAATGTGAACATGGGCGTCAATACCACAGTTTGATTGTTCGTAGTTCGTTGTGTAAAACTTTGCAGATTTTCATAAAACTTGGGACAAAGCAGACAAAAGCTGCTATCTATTTTCATGATGGTGGATTTCCCCCCAAAATTTTATCAATGGTCCACTGTTCAGAACTACCCCTTAGGATACCACAAATGCAAGAGGAGATCAAGATCAAAAGTTAACTACATCTGCTACTTGTTTCCCAATTGTCCATGTGGATATTCTTGACTAATGTTTAGCTTCCGTATTGTTAAGGTCCAATATTGCAGTTGGAACAATCTTAGTGTTTATCATGTTCTAATGGACATTTGTTATAATATAAGTATGAATTGTGAGATATATGATTTTCCGTTTACAAATAATCTAGTGTAGAAATGTATTTATAACTTTAATTTCATGTTGTTGTTTCGCTGTATTAATTTTTTTGTACCTAATAAAATAAGCAAATATAATTGTGATTGCTTAACAGGTACTTTGACGGACGTTCCACTGGTAATTTTGGATGCCAGAAAGTCATTAGGAGAGTGGCACATTCATGATTAAAACTGAGCATCTCGACAAAACCCTCCTCTACATAGGGATCCTGTAAGTTTAATAACTAAGTAAACCTCCTTAAACTAAACAGAATAGTTTTGTTTCAACATATTTTATTTTTCTGCCAAAAAATGCTGAAACTGACAGTTCCAAATTTGATGAATCATGTCGCACACCCATTACCTTAAATAACATAACACAAAGCTCCACTGTGTATATACGCACAATTGTGGAAAACACCTTTTCAATTAAATTCACTGGAACCTATGAGTCTGCATGAGTAAAGCAAATCCCCTTATCTAAACTAAACAAGTGACTAAAGCGCATGGAAACCCAAATTGAGAAAATATTACAGTCTCAACAATATCACAAAAAACCTCAATGTATGTCCGTACCCTAACCATCACCACACCATACATCGAGCAGCAGCCAACTCCTAAGATGAATTAAGACACAGCCACACAGCTGCACCATAAAACCACTGAACAACAAAGCTCTGAGAACAAAAGAAATGAGCTCCATGATGTCTTTGAATGAGGCGGTGGAGCTAGCCAAATCTTACACTCTAACACCTAAGAAAAACAAGTCCTCCTCTAAGATCCAGGTTATCATGGGAATAGGAAGAAACCCAGTGCCGAGAGAGACCTGGACACCAGCACACCTCATCAATATCCCCTTGACCTCCCTCTCCCAAGATCTGAAGAACTACAAAGAGACAACATGCATGCAAATAAACTGCAGATCTGCAACCAAGCATGCAACAGAACTAGTAGAATCGCAACAGAACTAGTAGAATCCATCCTGAATCATGACATTCACATCACATTCCTCACAGAAACATGGCTAAATGAATCCTCATACCTAATCATGGACACACTAGTCTCATCAGGGTTTTCAATCATCAAGAAGTATAGGAAGGACTGCCAAGGAGGATTAATCACCATCAGTCACAAGAACTATAGCACTGTGGGGAAAGCAGACACCTTAGCCTACCAATCATTTGAATATCTTAGCACCACCATAAGGATAAAGTCAACACGACGAACTGTCACCTACTCTACCACCCACCAGGTAGCGTACTCTTCTTTGGTGGACATCTAGCAGATCTGATTACACACTGCACACTCTCACACGCCAATAACATAATCCTAGATGACCTGAAAGGTCACTGGAACAATGAAAGCAATACTCTTAACCAATCCTTAAGCGACCTCCTACTCAGTAAGACCCTCTACCAGCATTACAAAGGTCAAACACACAACAAAGGCTCAAACCTAAACACTATCTACTGCCAACATACTCCCCATCGACTGGTCAGACCACCACCTCATTCTGTTTCACATCAACAAAATGCTTCTCAACTTAACTTGCACACCAAAAACCCTCCAATGGACATGAAACATAAGGCAGGTTCCTATAGAACTAGAAAAAAGAATGCTGTCATTACCTCCCCCTTATCAGAGAACCTCTCAACCACTGAACTTACCTCTCACTACAACTCAACAATGTCCTCCACCCTAAACCAAGAAGCCCCTCTGAAACTAAAAAAGATGAGAAACACACCATCAAGATCCTGGTTCAACAAAGACCTCAACTCGGAAAGAAGACGGCTCAGAGCAGGTGTAAGATGCTGGTGAACTACACCCTCCACAGCACACATGGACGAGCTCAGCAGGGAATTCAAGAACTATTAAAAAAATACATTATGAATGAAAATGCCTATAGAAAATGCCCTTATACAAGTCAAAAACGCCCCAAAGAACTCTTCAATTTCATCAGACATCAAACCTGCCAAAAAAAACTCAGATATCCAAAGAAAGGTGTGACAAATTCTCCAAATTCTTCAACGAAAAACATCACGAAAATCGAGCTCTCCCGTGACGATTACAACCAATCTTCCAATGGTAACCCTCCTCCCAGAAATGAAGATAACAGCATCTCCCCTCTCGCCACGGTCCTCCCAGCAATGTTCACTCAACAGGACAAAAAAGGGGGCAACCGAATTTAAGGGCCTCATGAAACTCAGAGAAACTCTAAAGTATTCAACTCACTCTTGAAGGCAGACATATCTGATCTGTTGGCTACTTGTAAACCCTCCTCCCACCTAGCGGATCCCCTCCCAGCCTCCTAGGCAACAAAAAAAACAACCACACACTAACTTCCCTCTGGACAAAAACCATTCCCTGATAACTGGAGTGATGCCTGACTGTCTCGAACTCATGCAAAACAAGCCACTGCTCAAAAAACAGGGAGCTGACCCGAACGACCTAAATAACTTTAGACCTTTCTCAAATCTTCTCTTTCTAACAAAAAGTCTAGAGAGACGTGTTCTCCCACAACTTAACCCACACATAGAAAACAATATTCTCTTGGACACTTACCAATCGGGCTTCAGAAAAGGATGCAGCACAGGAACTGTCCTTTTGAATATAGTAGATGACCTACACAAGTCCCTGCATACTGACAGATGCTGCCTGCTCATAATCCTAGACCTATCGGTGGCATTCGACACGATCGACCACAAGCTACTCCTGGACTCGCTCCAAAAAAGGATTGGTGCATAAGGGATGATCCTATGCTGGTTCACATCCTTCCTACAAAACCGCTCTCAACAAATAAAGGTAAGCAATCAGACCTCCAATATAACAGCATTTAACCTGGGTGTCCCTCAAGGCTCTGTCCTCTCGCCCACACTGTTCAATATCTAATGTAACCCCTCGCCATCATCCTCAACCTAGCAAACATTCCCTTCCATCTACATGCAGACGACATTCTGCATCACATGGAAATCTCCTCACTTGATGAAGTACACCAGCTAAATGCCAACCTCAAAGTAGTCCAACACTGGCTATCTCACAACCACCTAAAACTGAACCAAGATAAGTCCGAAATTCTCCTCAAAAATAAAGACTGATCAGTGCCCCTAGATGCCAGAATGGATAAAATCCATAGATGTTCTCAACTGCACCCTAACCCTAGCAGATTCCGTTAAATCTCTAGGAATCACACTGGACCCCAAACTGATCATGAAAGGTCATATCAAAAATAGTGTGAAGTGTTCCTTCTATAACATGAAACTACTGAGCGAAATCAAACCGTACCTACCGCTAAATTATATCAAATCTGCCATGCAAGTGCTGGTGCTATCTAGATTGGAATGCAGGAAAGCCACCCTCACAGGCTCTGCCAAATCCCACCTGGCACCCCCTCAGAAACACTCTCAATGGAGCAGCGTGAATGGTCACAGGAATCCAAATAATTTGACCATATCACCCCTGCACTGAAAGTTCTAAAGTGACTCCTGATTGAAGCTCGCTGCAGCTTCAGAACCGCCTGTCTCACTCACAAAGCCCTTAACACTAGAAGCCCTGGCTTCCTAGCCTCAAAACTAAAGAAGGTAGGTCAAACAAGGAACCTAAGAAGCTCAAACGCCTTACTCCTCGTTCCACCCAAAGCCCACAAACAAAAAACCCTGGCGCGCTTTCTCTCTCAAAGTTTTTTGACAAGTCGAAAATTAATTTTCATTGTTAAAAAAGGTACAAACAATAAAATCAACGTCTCATAAAACAACAGTTATTTAATTGATGAATAATAACAAACAATAAAATCTATTGCTTAAATAATTAAAACAGATATTGCACCTCGTGATCTTGCCTATATCTCAGTTTGCTGCACTTGTGCTAATACTTTTTGCATGACCGACCATGCCACAAAGAGGAATTTAAAGATGCTGGTACAGATCCGAAGGGCATTTATTCAGTCTATAAGAGAAAAAAATCTGACATAGAGGAACAAGCCACCTGTGCCTGGTGGTTACATACATGAGGCAAAAGAACATCAAATGTTCCTCAGTTTCCCCAGTGGAGGGACAAAAGCTGCAACTTGGTGAGCCTGTCTTAGAGGAATCTCATAGTGCGGTAAAAGCAGCTATTGGCAGAATCCCATATCTGAGCTGCAGAAACAAAATATAGGCACATTCTGGGCGAATATAATCAAGAAATTACTCAGCTTTGGGCACCGATTTGTGCATTAAAAAACACCATGATAGCCTCCCTCTATGACTCGACTGTTAATTTGTTGCAGCTATAATCTCCCAAAACCTACGTTTTAACATTTGGGCTGCATTAGCTGAAATGGGTGATGGGTCCTCCCAAAACTCCTGTAAACCCAGCTCTGTCCACACTCTTTTAACATGACTCAGCCACTTAATCTTATAGGAAGATTGGAGTGCCATAATGTCTCTAAGGCCCAGTCTGTAATCTTGTGGTCCAAATGTGCACCCAATATAAAAATGGTCTCATAGCCGCCAGTTCTTCAACAAAATCAATGCCAAGATCCAGTGCTAGGGGCAACAAATGGGTTCCCTTTCCTAACCCAGTAATAGCTCTAAAGAAGTTTTTCTCTTTAGTACCCAAGGCGTTCAGATTACAGTAACTCCAAAATTCTGCCCCGTATAGTGCTGCTCCTCGCGTCTGGATCTTATAACAGTCTATAGCAGGGACAATGAGGCACCACTGAGCCTTTTGGCCCATCCTAACGATGGCCCATACCCTTTGTCTTACAGCATGAGTGCTTTTTGTGATCTGCGATAACCAAGATCCGGAACTCGGCAATCTGACCCCTATAAATAGTCTAATGAATTTACCCTCTCCAATACTTCGTTGCACAAGTTAAATGTGCCGTTCACCAGCTTCCTCTAGGTATAAACCATCAATTTAGTTTTTGGCAGCATTAACTACAAAGCCATGGTCCTTGCAAAATGTATGAAAACTGTCAACAAGGTTTTGTAGGCCCACTCTCCTTTTTGCCAATCAGAGAGTATCATCAGTGTAAAAAAGGCCTGGGATTTTCTGCCCAGCAAAATTAGGATATTTTACACAGTTGTTAATGTACAGGAGGAAAAGGGTAGGGGCCAAAACGCGCTCCCGGTAACCGTCCTTATTAACACAAACTGGATCAGTCAGTTCCCACTTGGTGTCACAGCGAATCCTAGTATAGCTTCCCTCGTGGAAGCGTGCAATGATCTTTAACAAGTGACACTGGACCCCCATCCCCCACAGAGCTACCCATAGCTTTCCCCTTGGGACCAAATCAAATGCAGCAGGAAGGTTGGTAAATGCCACAAAGAGGTCACTGCTACTTATAACAACTGCTTTCCACTTTACCTGTAGAAAACGAAATACTGATCAATGGAGCTGGTCTTAGCTCTAAATCCTGCTTGCAAGTTAGAGAATGCATGGTTGTCATCTAGCCACTCCAAAACTGTTCCAAAATGTGTTTGCAAAAGCCTTCTGGAGGTTGTCATGAAGGCTAATGGGGCAGTAGTTGGATGGAACACCTGGATTCCCCTTCTTAAAAATAGGACAATCTCAGCTTCCCTTCCATGTGGATGATATTGGTGCTTCTGCTGCGATTAGAGTAGAGATGATATTAATGCAAGGAACCGAGAAGTTTTTTATCAGATTTATAAAGATCACCTAGAATTTTATCCAGACCTGTTGCTTTCCCTTGCTTCAGTGCTTGAATAACTAGAGCAGTCTCTTCAAGAGAGAACTCTGTTGAAGCAGAGGGCTCATCCCAGGTAGGTAAACCAGCAGAAACAGTTAGGGGTTGCTCTGTGTCTGATGTAAGAGATTGCTAAAATGGATTACCCATTCACAGGCAATATAGAAGACTCAGCAGGAGTCCGAGGATTCCCGCCACCAGCACTGACTAACCACCAGGTCGCTTGCCGAAGAAGCCTTGAGGAGGTCAGCCCAAAATTCACTTTCTTAGGCAGCGTTCACTGACTTTATTTCATACCTGTACAGGGCTCTACTCACCCTAATCTCCGGGTTATCACCTTTGACTGCTATTAGTAAATAATTTGTAGCCTCTCTGCAGAGATTGTTGAACTACCCGGTCAGAGTGTTATCTCTCCCTGCGCTACATGCCCCGAAAAGGAAGAAATACCTGAGTATATCAAAGATATTATAATGCCTGGCAATAATCATTCCACTATCCCCCCAGTTCTCATGCATGGCCCCCATTTATGATGCGAGAATCGAATGCATAATTGACATGGTATCTGGGGAAGAATTTTCTACCTCCCATTTCACATTCCTGAGGTTGTTTGTGACCTTCAACTGTTGATCGTTCATGCCAGTTGAGGTCAGGAGGACTAATGATAACAGCTGATGTAATTTATAGTACTAGGGTATCATGATCACTCTCATTCCATACAGTTAATACCATGTCCACGTACCAATTCAGCTTACATATGAGCTGTGACTGAGCTCAAATGGTATTCAACAGAAGAAACCACAGACAAACAAGCAGGACTGGGCTTGGCAGAATTGGAACGATTTATATACCTAAAGGTCCAAGATTAGGTTCTTCACAAAGCTATGACTAGAAAAGCTACACAGGTGTTGACCACATTTGAAAAAATGCATGACTCTCTGCTCCACTGGAAGGAGTGAATCAAATGTTAAATGTCTTTGAGAAAATACTGCGTATACACATTTATGAAATGCAATGAGGACTAATTACCTTGATACACAGGTATGTTAGGGAAGTTGTACTTAAAGTGCTGCACAGATGACATTATAATCCAATCTGACAGCATGCAATAGACAAATAAATCTTGGTCAGATACATATATTTGAGGTGCTGGGTGGATAAGGCATCACATATCCATCTAGGTTTAGCCGGCAAGCAGCTGTGGACATTCTGAAGGGGGCTGGCTGGGGAGGGGGACAGGGGGCTGGGGGGGGATTCAAAAAAGAAAAATCACTAACTATGGATACCTAAGCTACATCTTAGGTTCCTGTACCCCTGCTTGTTACCTTCAGAGCTCTTCTGGCCTATTCTTAGTGTTCCTGCAACCCCGACAGGCCCTCTCGGATTCTGCCACTGCTGCCTATGTTTCCTGAAAACTCCTGTCAGAGTTGGAATCTGTGTTTTATTTGTTTCCCTTTTCTAGCAGCCTCTCCCGCTGCCCTGTATATCCCTCCAATTCAAACAAAATTTTAGTATTTCAGATCACAATGTCTTTAGTCTCCAATTCATTAGTCCTCAGCTCTGTGTATAGTACCTCTGTGCTATTAAAGTGCATCAGTATCTTGTGTTACAGCTCTCTGCCTCAGATCCCTCTGCTGTAGTCATCTTCGCAGTTTTTTCTATCTCACTATAGTCGCTCTTCTCCTGCCCTATCCTGCCTTTGGTTCTATACAATAGGCCAGTAATTGTTGCAGCCATTTTCCAGTAGTTTTCCTGTGTGTTTCTCAGTACTTCTGAGATCTGTGCAATCACTTGCGCTACATGGAAGCCATTCTACTCAGGGGTTGCCTGCTGGTTTCCTCTGTGGTAACATCTCCGTCTTTCTCAATCTTGGCCCTGGAAGTTACTTGTGCCTCTTAGTTAATAGTGTACTGTTTGCTGTTTTTAGGTCGAGCCTGGGCAGCACATGTGCTGCTCTGCAAGGAATGCAGTATTCGAGTATAGACTCGAAGCCCCGCCCACTCTCCGCCCATATGTGTCATTGGCTTGTGTCAATGTCCTTTGTAAATGCTGGTTTCTGATTCATTAATAGGAATGTTAGTCCCTCCTTAGTACCGCCTTGTCTTCATTTGTAACCTCCCATGGGCACTGGCCCTTTTACTTGTTGTTCCACACTATGTCTTATTTAGTCTGTAAGCACTATTTTCTTTAATGAGTTTCTCCTACTGCAGGTACAACATGCTTTCCTGCAACATTCAGTGCACCATGGACGCTTTCGCTTTCCAAGCAGCCCGGGACAATGGTGGCTGCTTATTTTAAATTAAATAGGTCTCACATTTGCAAGAGTTTGAGTTTGAGCGTACTGCTTCCAGCTGACTGCTTTAGCTTAGACTTACATATTTATTGCCTACCATCTAGTTTGAGGAAGGATTTCCTCGGTTATACTTGTTGGACAATGGGCAAACGGCCGGACTGGGAACAGCAACCAGCCCTTCCAATCTGCTCAACTCGGCTCCCTTTGCGGGGTTTGGAGTGGGGGGGGGGGTGCTAGTGAGAAGCACTGCTCCTGCAAAACCGGCGCCAGTAACAAAACAGGCCCCACGCGACCCAAACTGGCCCCCACCCTTCCGGCCCACTGGGATAAGGCCCGGTGCCTGCTATGGCCATTCCGGCCCTGAATGTGCATTTAAGGTTTGTTTGCTCTTACACATTAAACCCTTAACACGCCGAATGGGGTTTGTATTAGACATACAGGTAGCCGAACATTATGTTGTGCATACACCATACAGCATAAAGAATGGGCTATATAGTAAGAGGTATTCCGAAGTTCAAAGAACTCCGAGAAGAACAGATGACCTTGAATCCTCGTTTAAGTGAAACAACTGCTGGTGCCGAGGTATGTTTTTTATACTCTGTTCCTATTTTTTCTTGGGCTGCTGAGACCAGTGAATTATGACAATCGTACATAATGTTCGTCACTTTCAAACTTTAAAAGCAACACAGAAAAAAATGATCCTCGCCCTTACTTCCTATAAAATGTTTTGGAAATATGCAAGGAAATATATTTTTCAATGTCTAATGATGCATTTTATTCAGCATTTTTGGAACCTACAGTAGAAAATCACCCGCCAGGTAATAGCACTGATAGATTCTCGCTGTTCTGCCAGAATGTGGCATTTGAAATTCTACAGCAATATGCAAATGATGCTCCTCTCCTTCCTTCACACAAAATCCATTAAAAAAAAAACTTTATTCATGAGGTGCGAGGCAGTTATATCGCAGTTTGCAAAATACCCAAATGTGCACAATGATATTATGAGTCCAGGGAGCAGAGGTGGGCTCATCATACATTATTTATTACACTGAAAGCGCGCCATTGCCGTATACATCGACGCAGAACGAGAACGTAAATAGCAATTTTTAAGTAGCAGGAACACACATTTCAGGTTTAGGGCAGTAACAGATCACAAAACAGACATCCTAGGATGGGGCATGCTGCTATAATCACTGCATCTGCGAGTGGAAAATGAACTGCAAAGGAAAAGCGCGCTGTAAATAATACAGATAAAACTCCCGATTTGTCACCTTTATGAATTAATTTGCATTGCACGCGAATATAAAGTGGCCTATTAAAATAAAAACAAATTAAAGAACACAAGAAAAACAAGCAGGACAAATGGGGAAATGCATAGAGGACCCATAACTCTCGCCAGATCCCACAACACCTGACAGGCATCCACAAAAGGCACATTGGCATTAACATTTTATAGAACGGAGAAGAAAAAAAATTTCAACAGCAAAGCAAAGAACTATATTCTGTGGTACAGTGAGGAAATAATTTAAGCAGAATAAGACAGCAATTGTGAAGAAAAGTACAGTTTTTTCCCTTCAAATGTCTTTATTATTTTAATTCAGTATTAATATACAGGCTTGTATACAGTTGTCTAAGAGAGGCTGTGATTTCTTTAATGCAGTGCACTCTCTGAACCGACCAAGCCAAGTACCGCCAGTGTCTTGTAACTGAGCAGACTGAAGGAGAGGGGAGTAAACACAACAGCCCCAGTAAACAATATACAGGCTCACCAAACAGGATCTCTCAGTTGAGACCGGTCTGCTAGCATGGACCTTGGGTAGTTTTGACAGCCACAGGTAGAGCTGAGTTTATTACTGTGGGGTGTCACTAGAGTGGTACGCTTTGGAGTCTTTCGAAGACAGGCCTGAGGGAGGAGGATGAGCAGCAGGTACAGTGATATTTGTCGTGGGTGAGGAAAACCACTAGCCAATTAGATACATGTGATGAGGGAGCATTGGTCACATGAACACTTGGCAAATGGTTTGGTTTAGACGGAACTAGGCAGAAAGATTTGTATAGAGTTTACCTAATATAGGCTTTTTAGGTCTCGCCTGTCGATGCGCATGCGCATCGAGCAAGCGAGACTATGGGGGCTCATCGACTCTTTATCCAACTTGCAAGGAATCGTGGCGATTCCTTGTTAGGTCTCGCCTGTCGATGCGCATGCGCATCGAGCAAGCGAGACTATGGGGGCTCATCGACTCTTTATCCAACTTGCAAGGAATCGTGGCGATTCCTTGCAGTGCCCGTGACTTTTAAGCTCAATGCGCATGCGCATTGAGCTTAAAAGCGCGTGCACGTCCGTCTTTGTTTTCCCCGCTCCGCCCCCTTCCCGCCGTCTCGCATTTCCCCCTGCCGCATCAAAGGCTTTCACGGCCGGCCGGCCATGCTTTCAGTTTCACGACCGGCCGGCCGTGTCAATTACATTTCAAAGCCCGCTCTCCCTGCTCCGCCCCCTGCTCCGGCCGAGACGCATTTTTCTGCTTTGCAGTGTTATTGCTTAATGGAGCGTCCACCTTTTGCATGTGCCTAGGTTCTTCCGGAAGCCTCTGCGCCGTTCAGTGAGTACTTGGCATGCCCGCGCAGCTTTTGCTTTGAGTTGTAGGTTTTGCAAAAGGAGCTGGTAGTACTGTGTGCTTGTATCTCATTGCATGTCTACACCAGGCTGAGCGCCATTTACTGGCAATCTTTCCGGGCTGGGCTGCACACCCTTGCCGCAGGTCTAGGCTTGCCTCTGTGCTGTTCTCTATGGGTTAGCACTGGACTCGGCCACTCCTGGAAATGTGACTGTCCTGCATCTTTGTAGCCACTGTATCCTATAATGCTACAGGGGACAGCTTCATGCCCACAGCCCACCCACACCGCTCCGTGTGCTTCTCCTAAAACAATCGGCATCCCTCTGTTATAGAGAGTGGCACGAGCCACCGCATAGAAGAGAAAGTCAGTGGGTTTTAAGTAATATTTGGTATTACATATAATATGTGCAACCCTCTGCTCTTCGTAATCTTCGGGAAATAGGCAGGTGTATAATTAGCAGTAATCTCCGGAATACGCGACCCCTGATCTTCGGTCGTCTTCGAAAAATAAACTCCTCCCTCGCCTGACCAGCTAGAAGCAGCAGATCTCCGAGATTAGTTACTTGTCGAGCATTATCGTTCTTATCTTTAGCATTTTGTATGCTTTTTGACTCTTTTAATTCCCGTTTCTAAATCCTTTAAACACAACATTACGAATATGTATATACTGTTGGATGACGGCGTAAGAAATGCGGAAATTGCAAGCAGTACCCAACACCATCAGAATCTCAGCACACACGCGTACAAAGGCGCACACTCGCCCACAAACTGCACACAGCTGCACACGTTGCATCGAGCAAGCGAGACTATGGGGGCTCATCGACTCTTTATCCAACTTGCAAGGAATCGTGGCGATTCCTTGCAGTGCCCGTGACTTTTAAGCTCAATGCGCATGCGCATTGAGCTTAAAAGCGCGTGCACGTCCATCTTTGTTTACCCGCTCCGCCCCCTTCCCGCCGTCTCGCATTTCCCCCTGCCGCATCAAAGGCTTTCACGGCCGGCCGGCCATGCTTTCAGTTTCACGACTGGCCGGCCGTGTCAATTACATTTCAAAGCCCGCTCTCCCTGCTCCGCCCCCTGCTCCGGCCGAGACGCATTTTTCTGCTTTGCAGTGTTATTGCTTAATGGAGCGTCCACCTTTTGCATGTGCCTAGGTTCTTCCGGAAGCCTCTGCGCCGTTCAGTGAGTACTTGGCATGCCCGCGCAGCTTTTGCTTTGAGTTGTAGGTTTTGCAAAAGGAGCTGGTAGCACTGTGTGCTTGTATCTCATTGTGTGTCTACAGCAGGCTGAGCGCCATTTACTGGCAATCTTTCCGGACTGGGCTGCACACCCTTGCCGCAGGTCTAGGCTTGCCTCTGTGCTGTTCTCTATGGGTTAGCACTGGACTCGGCCACTCCTGGAAATGTGACTGTCCTGCATCTTTGTAGCCACTGTATCCTATAATGCTACAGGGGACAGCTTCATGCCCACAGCCCACCCACACCGCTCCGTGTGCTTCTCCTAAAACAATCGGCATCCCTCTGTTATAGAGAGTGGCACGAGCCATCGCATAGAAGAGAAAGTCAGTGGGTTTTAAGTAATATTTGGTATTACATATAATATGTGCAACCCTCTGCTCTTCGTAATCTTCGGGAAATAGGCAGGTGTATAATTGGCAGTAATCTCCGGAATACGCGACCCCTGATCTTCGGTCGTCTTCGAAAAATAAACTCCTCCCTCGCCTGACCAGCTAGAAGCAGCAGATCTCCGAGATTAGTTACTTGTCGAGCATTATCGTTCTTATCTTTAGCATTTTGTATGCTTTTTGACTCTTTTAATTCCCGTTTCTAAATCCTTTAAACACAACATTACGAATATGTATATACTGTTGGATGACGGCGTAAGAAATGCGGAAATTGCAAGCAGTACCCAACACCATCAGAATCTCAGCACACACGCGTACAAAGGCGCACACTCGCCCACAAACTGCACACAGCTGCACACGTTCACCAGCTGCATGCTCACCCCTCAGCACATATTCAACCTTCGCCCTTATCCATCCATTCATACAAGGTGGACGCATGAATACATACTTCCAGGCACACCCCTGGAAGATGCATAGATGCGTGTGCACCCACTCTGGCTTCACTCTGCCAGCCCCGCCTCCCTCGGCATCCTTCCTCCCAATCTCTGGCTCCCTCTGTCCTCTCACCTCACTGTGCCCGTTCTCTCCCCAGCCCCTCCTCTCTGCCGCTTTGATCTTCTCCGTGAGCCGCATGGCCTCTGAGAACATCAAAGCAGCCTCCAAATGCTGACCATTTGTCACCCCCTCCCTTCCTACTGGCATTCCCCCCTCCCTTCTCGCCCAGTCCTTGCTTTCTGTCGTCTTTTCCACTCAATGTATTTTTCCTCTCACTCCATTCTCGCATGTTCATAAAGGGTACTCTGCCAATGGACTTTTCATCAAATTCTTAGAGAGTCGTGAGTGCAGACCTCATGTGCCTTAATATTGGCAAGTTCCGAGACTATGCATGCTTTGTTTCAGAACGCTGATACGCCTTCTTTTTAAGTCATCAAAAAACTCTTGCACCATTTGTTGGGCACAGCGTATATAGTACTGTAAAGTATTATTATTTTAAAAACGAAGTCTCATCAGAAGTCTCAAATGAAAAGTTCACTCCCATGTCACCAAATGGTAATTCTCTCAATTGTAATCTACTTCGTGTTTATGTCGGGAAAGTTTAGCAACAGCAGTGAAGCTGAGGTGGAAATCTGGGATAAACCATCATTCGGGTCAAGTGAGCCGGTGTATTAAGCTAAGGTATCCTTAAATTCAGCCACTTCTTGCACAAGCGGCAGACATCCTGAGACTTGCTGTACTCGTGAAATGTTGTAACATTCCCAGCTCGGGAAACATGACACGCACACTGTACACATTACCCATGAGGTCAGAGCAAACAACGCCTGCTTTTTTTTCACCCTCTGTTTGCAGTCACTTACAGAAAACTAAAGCTACATTCCTTGTGTCCAAAATGTGCTTTGCGCTTCTCCCTTCATTACGAGTGAGACCATTTCAAGAAGGTAATAACAATTGGCTTAATATGCATATGTTTTTCATCTGTAGGGGAGGTGTAGCTGTGCTCTGCTTTCGATGCTGTTTCTGTAGGCACCGTTGTTGAGACGAGAAGTGTTTTATATGCGTGCATGATAATTAGGGCTCCCGGTTTTCCGTTTTTACGGATTTTTACATATAAATACAGACGGAAAACGATATTTCCCTTGTCTGTATTTATATGTAGAAACGGTAAAATACTAACACATTTTGCCGCGCTGCCGAGCTCCAGTTCAGATTCCTTGCCACGCCCTGTTTATCCCTCTCGCAGCCGCTTAACCATCTAATCAGCTGTAAACTCTCACACGTACCACTTTCGTCCCAGTTGTCCGACTCACTACACATGCGTGAGTCACCTCGCTCATCCTGTTCAAACCACTTGTCTTCCCCACTGCAATGGTGTAACATTATTCCCCAGAGGCTGAGCACGAGCAGAGAGCAGTGAAGGTGAACCCAGGCTAATTGAACAACCCAGGGGTACGCGGGACGCAAAGGGTTAACAGGCTCCAAGTGGCAGAAAGAGGCAGAGGGAAACTTTCCAGGAACCCGACCACTTAGTACGCCTACCTCAGCTTGTCACAGAAGCCTCACATCGTATGCATATTCATTGAACGTGTGTGTGTTCATTTAGACTTCCTATTCACTGCGGGGTTGTGGCTTTTCGTGTTGTTGCAAAACCCGTAATCTGAGGCCAAAACATCAAGGCTCAATTTCACATCAGTTCCTGGCATCTTTTTGATTAATACAGTTTTCCTCTGCGAAGGCCCCCACCCTCGGCCCCACTAACTCTGAAGTTAGGAAATTCTTATGCCTGACTGCAGAGGCGCCACTAGAGGCAAATTTCGGGGGGGGGGGGGGCGGCATGCAAACAATTGGGGGGAGGCGGGGGGAGCTGAAAGTTTAAGCAATAGGTAGTGGCGCTGCAGGGGCTCTTAGAGGGGTTGAAACAATAACAAAGCCTCATTAACATGAAAATGGTATTTTAAAGACCCGTGAACCTGTGAAGTGCTCGGGTGCAGCGGGGTGTGTGCCCAGGATGCTGTCTCACCCCGGGCTGCCACACACGAGGAGGGGAGGGGGGGGGCTTTGATTCCAATGGGCCTGCCTGACTGTGAAGCTCCCTCCACATTCAGTTTCCGTCGTTGGTGTGACAGGGGTTTGTTTAGAGAGTGTGGCTGTCTGGGTCACCAGGCGCTGGGGTGGGCAGAGGCCACTGATGACCCCCTGAAGGTGGAAAGTGCTTGTGTTGTGATGTCTCATAGGTTTCTTTTTTTTGTTGTTATTTTTCTGTAGCGTTAAGATGCTTAATGTGGGAGTTGTAGAGTCCACGATGTAATGTGACATTCACCAGCATGTGTTTTTGCAGTGTGCCCTGAATATTAGTCTGGGAGTGGGCACCATGGAATAAACCTCCCCATGCACCCTCGAAGTGTAGACTGGTATTGCCACATTCCATCTCCTCAGTTAAACATTTCACATTGCCCTAGGGCCTGCCCCTTCTCACTCAGAAATCACTTCTGGTCAACACTCTCAAAGGTGGATTTGGGGAATAAATATTCATCAAACCCTGCTCTTCATTACTTTTTAATGTCGTATTTCATGTAATCATCCCTTGTTAAAGAGAAGAGGCGATTTCTCCAAAATCTGCTATGGCCCTTGAGGCTGTCCTGGCTGCCTGACAGGATCCAGGATAGACTGTCCCACCCTCCCCACGTGCATGAAGCTTATCCATGCTTGTCTGCTCGGTGCCTGCCCTCGGGTGTACAGAATGCCCCAACTGCTTGATCTTTTTCTTCCAGTTACTCCAATTATACATTTCATGTGAAGCTCACAGAAGCATTCAGTTTTAGCTGGCGCTATAAAAAACATTGGCAACAATGGAGGTTTACCACTGAACACTCCTCTGGGAAGTTGGGGAGAAATGATGGATAATGTTGAATTGTCTGTTTCTCATTGAGATTTATATACGTTGTTGCATTGTTATTACTTCCTGTTATACTTTGTTGAATTTTTCTATCAATGCTATGTCTTGTAAAGTGCAATGATACCCTATGTTCTAGCCAGCACTATATACAACTCCCAATTAGGCCCCAGCGGTGCAGTGCCCCCCCCCCCCAGCCTAGTTAACAAGTGAATGGCCTTTTAAAGACCTGTGAAGTACTCTGGTGCAGCTGGCAGCTCAAAAACTGTGTGTGTGCCTTTCAGCATCGCCACTTCCCCCCTCTCTGCCCAGGATCGTCTGTGCCCGCCCAAGTCCATCATCAAATGATTAAATATTAGGTGGACATGAAACCTGCATTCATACATCGTCCTTTCTGTCGGGGTATCTCCCTGTTCCTCTCTACGTGCCTGAGTGTGCACTGTCTGTTTTTGCACAGGGTGAGACTGAGTTCATGCCTGTCTGTACTTTGTCTGTGTGTATCAGCCTTTGCGTGTTGGGTTGTGGTTATAGGTACCTGACTCTCCCTTGCTTGACCTGGCATCCCTCACACTCCTTGCCCTTCCCCTCAGACTTAAACCTCCTGCAAATATTGAACGAGTTTTCAATGGTCTTCATTTCATTCACAAACCAGAAAGAGCCTCAATGTCCTCAAAGTCTCTTGAAATGCACATGTGCTTGTACTTCAATGGCAAAGGTTTCAGATGAATGTATTGTGTTGACCAATAACAACCGAGAGCATGTGTGCATTGTCAATTAAAATAAATGTGGAAAAATACTAGCTGTAGCGTCGTCTTTTGCTTGTGGCAAAAATAAATGTGGATAAATACAGAAAAAATGCCCAAAAAATAAATATGGATAAATACAGACGGAAATGGCAAAAAAATAAATACCATAAAACCGGGAGCCCTAATGATAATGCAGGGCCTTTTATAACGACTAAAGATTCCAGAGTCGCAACTCACCCTCACCCTCCCTCACCCTCACTCTCACTCACCCTCACTCAGCCTCAACTACTCCCCCTCACCCTCACTCACCCTCAACACCTCACCCTAACTCACCCTCACCCTCACTCACCCTCAACACCTCACTCGCCCTCACCCTCACTCACCCTCAACACCTCACCCTCAACGCCTCACCCTCACCCTCACTCACCCTCACCCTCACTCACCCTCACCCTCACCCTCACTCACCCTCACTCTCACTCACCCTCACTCTCACTCACCCTCACTCTCACTCACCCTCACTCTCACTCACCCTCACTCACCCTCACTCACCCTCAACACCTCACCCTCACTCTCACCCTCACTCACCCTCAACACCTCACCCTCACACAGTGCAATAGGTCTCAGACCATTTCAGTTAGAGCTTTTAGAAATGTTTATGGCTTTTTTTATTTGTAATTCTTTAGCATTGGCTACAGGAAACAAAAATGCTAAACATTTACCAAAAAAACCCATAAACAATTCTAAAAGCACTAACTCTAATGGTGCGAGACCTATTGCATTTCCAATGCTTGTTACTAGTAGTGGCAGGTTTGGATAGGAAGATCTGGCAGGTGAAAAATCAAAGCATGTTTTGCAGACAGCAGCAGACAGCATCAAAACATGAAGATTGGGGGATGAGACTGGCGGGGCACTCAACAGGTTTTTATTGGGCAGAGAAAATCACCATCAGGCACAATTTTTTTTTTGGGGGGGGGGGGGTGGAGTACTGGGAACGGGACATCATCTGTGGGTATGCGTCTCACAGGGTATCAGGGATGTATGACGATACAACGCATACATTCACAACGCAACTTTTGAAACACAAGATCCATTACAACGCATGCTATTACAACGCATGCCATTACAACGTAAATATGGGTACGTATTTAATTTAATTAATATTATTTTAATTTTAAATGAATTACGAAAATGTTTATTAATTTAATTTAATTAAATTTTGATTTTATTTACTATATTTTAATTTACTATTCTAACTCCAGGGGGGTGTAACAGTAGGGTAAGTGTTGGATAGTGTAGGGGTTAAAATTACTATTCTAAATCCAGGTGGTTTAATTAAAATAAATTAAAATGTGATTTAATTAAAATAATACAATTCATTTAAGTAAATTAAAATTAAATTAAAATTAAATCTAATTGAAATAATAAAATTAATTTAAGTAAATTAAATTAAAATTACATTAATAATATTTAAATTAAATACTTACCCATACTTACGTTGTATTGGCATGCGTTGTAATAGCATCTGCGTTGTAATGGCATGCGTTGTAATAGCATGCGTTGTAATGGATCTTGCGTTGTAAAAGTTGCGTTGTGATGGTATTGCATTATGAAAGTTGCGTTGTGATGGTTGTTTCCCGGGTATCAGCATTAGCATGCTTTGGAAAAAGTTGCTGGGGACTGGCATGCTTGTGGGAGTCTGCAACAAGCCCTTATGACTTATTGGTGAAGCATCTATTGGCATTAGGTGCAAGCTTTTCAGTACTCTTGCGGACTGCTAGCCAAATGCCAAACGTTTTCAGGCTGCTGCCAGCAGTGCAGAAACTGCAGAAAACACCCACCACCTACCAGGTACTGCAACAAACTCTCAGAATCACGTCAGGTGGCTCACAAGAGTCTTCCACCTCTCGGCGACTATCTGTGGGATGCAGCTTGGAACTGCAAGGGATGATTGGAAAGACCAGCCTTGAGGAGATGGTGCAGGGAGGGAGAGTACAACAATACCATGTTTTGCAGCAGTGTGCAATCCCAAGCGTTGATAAGGTGGAATGTCTGGACAAAATACATTCTTCCAGATCTTCACAGATGAGGGAGGAAATGGAGAGTTTCAAGTCCCTAAAATGCAATTCTTGGTTTATAAAACCTATTCAACTTGGGCACCCTGAAAGGGAAGGAAGGGTCTCTAATGTTCTCAAATATTTACGCATGTCACCATCTGCCTACATACTTCAGACTTGGGGCTATTTCCTCCGTAATCCAATATTATCATGATATTTTAATGTTGCACTAGTCCAAATCTGTACCCAATACAATTCACAAAGTACAATTAGTATTTAAACAAGCACATGCTTCACAATGCACATAAAAGAATAAAGACATAACGGACGCATTACAAATAAATCAATAACAATCTAAAATAAGACATTTCACTATTTTAGCTGCTTCACCCTTGTGTAGAGTATGGCAGCTTAATCGAGGTGAATAAAACACCCCAATCATAACTGAAAATACATCAATCTTTAGGGAGCAGTGCTATCTGTGATCTTACTTCCCCAAAACGTAAAATAGTTTATAGATGCTCATATAATTAACGCTAACACCTACTCTGAGATTAATCTGCAGAGAAAATGACGCTCACTGAAATTTTAATATAAGCAGTAACAAATCAGCATATATCGACGACTCAGGAATTGACTTTGTGCCCCATGATGTTGGTTACACCCTCGCTTCTCATCTCCCTGATGCAGAATGCACAATTAGTTGAAATGGGTCAAAAATCAGTTTACCCTGGCATTTTAGGGTAAAGTTGACTTGTCATATTGTCTGATGTAAAGTGGACTCACAATTATGCTATGGGTGATTCAAAAAGCAAGGTCTGCCCCCAGTCTCCTAAGAAACCCTTAAAGCGGAATCATTTGCAATTTACATTACAATCACAGAAGATCTAAACTCAGGGCTAAATGTTTTCATGGCCTCCTCTGAGCTCCATATATGTTTTTGAATCAGTAATGAGAAAAGGGCATGGGAATAATCAGTGGAGCTGCAAAAGTCAAGAGAAATGTTGATATGCTTTCCTCTAAAGTGTATCAAAATAGATTTTATCCAACCTAAGACTAATAGAGTGCGTACAAAAAGGAGACATGACATTCGGATTGGCTACCTACTTTAAAAAAAAAAAAAATTGTAAACAATTTTTATTGTTAAGAAAAGTGAACAGTGGACATTTTCAAGGTTTACATTGTACTTATCAATCGTGCACAGTTAATAAGAAGACACATAGTGGACACAACATATGATCTCAAGGAAACAGCGTTACTACATTCAGGACATCTATACATCACAAGCCCTCCACTCCGGGATTATCCCATCTTCCCTCACCATCATTCCGAATCAGTACCACTTTCCATCTGAGGTGGTTCACAAATATATCCTCTATATTCATTCCAGGCTCCCCAAATTTTTCCCCATTTTCGCAGACCTTTGCGATTTTAAATACACCGCCTTTTCGGCAACCATCGCAGAGTCCATATCCGTACTCCAGTCTCTGAGCGCCGGTGACACGGGGGACCCCCAGGCCTTTGACACATTTCGTTTACCATACATAATACCCAACATTGCCCAATCCTGCATAGAGTTGCTTAGATTATTAGGCTCCCAAATGTTCAACAGACAGCGACGCTGCTCTGGGAGCAGCGAAACATTAACCACTTGAAATATAGTTTGCATAACCTTGGACCAGTAATCAGCAATCAACGGGCAATCCCAGATAGTATGGTAGAACGTCCCTGCCTCCCCGCAGCCTCTCAAGCAGTACTGGTGTGTGGTTCTTCCTATCCTATGTAGTCTGACCCTAGTGTAATAGACTCGGTGTAGGACTTTCAATTGTATCAGTCTGAGCCTTGATGATACAGCGACCTCCTGAGGCGAGGAGAGCGCGGTTTGCCAGTCCGCTTTGTCAAAGTTACCTAGTTCCGCAGTCCAGGCGGTTTTAAGTCTGTCCATGGGGTCAGGCATGTTGTTAATCAACTTACGGTAGACCAATGAGTTCGCCTTGTTAAGCATGTGTTCCTTAAGCAGTCTGTCATCTAAAGGAGTGGACTCTGGTAGCTTTCCTTCAGCCGGCAGCACCGACCTAAGGGCATGACTGATTTGCAAATAGCGGAAACGTTCCGCTTCCGCCAAAGTAAATTGGGTCGCTAGTTGGTCAAAAGTGAGGATTTTACCCCGCTTATAAAGGTCTCCAATCGTCGAAATGCCTATATGATTTCAGGCCTCAAATCCCTTACTATTACAGAGACGGCCGAGGCGGTGCGATACCCAAAGTGGCGTCATCTGCGTGATCGTGTTCTGACACTTGAGACTAGCCGATGCCATGTGCCAGAGCTTTACCGTGTGAGCCGTGGGGCCCAGCAGGGCCGCCACCCCTCGTGGATCATAAAGCGCGGTCAACACTACTCCGGCCCCTAGGTCGTATCTATCCGCCTTGAACGCGGTCTCCATCTGCGGGGCGTGGAGCCAGTGGTTTAGTTGTGATGCCCAATAGTACAACTGGACATCCGGGAGCGCAATGCCTCCGTCAAACCATCCTCGTACCAACTTTTGTCGGGAAATGCGTGCCGGTTTGTCCCCCCAAAGTAGGCCAGAAACTAGTGTGTTTATGGACTGAAAGTATTTGGAAGGCACCAGAAATGGAGTGTTCTCCAGGATATAAACCAGTCGCGGTAATGTCATCATTTTAAATAACGCAGCTTTTCCTAGCAGAGTTAGCGGTAGGGTATGCCATGCCTCACATCCGTGCGAAACCGTTCAAGTGGTGGCAGCAAGTTACGGTTATAAAAAATCTCCTGATTCGGTGTCATCCATACCCCCAGATATTTAAAGGGTCCGTCAGTGACCATCAGGGAGCAGTCGTTCGGGAGGATCGGTGGGGGGCCTTTGAGGACAAATAGTACCGACTTGGATCAATTGATGGTATATCCTGAGGCCCGCCCAAAAATCTTACAGATGTCAAGAAGAACCATGAGTGAACGCCTGGGGAGAGTCAAATAAAGGAGAATATCATCAGCATACAGCGATATGCGGTCCTCCCTGGATTCAGTCCAGTTGAGACCTTTTATCATGGGGTCTCACCATATCCATGCTGCCAATGGTTCCAAAATTAGTGCAAAAAGCAGAGGCGACAGGGGGCACCCCTGACACGTACCGCGGCTTAGCCTGAAATCCCTGGAAATATGGCCATTGGCCACAACATGCGCAAGCACATTTGTATACAGGAGTTTGACCCAAGCACAAAACTTTGGCCCAAAGCCTAGATGTCGCAATACCGCAAATAAATATGGCCACGATATCGAAGGCCATTCGCGCATCTAAGGACAAGATCACAGCCAATTCCGATAAAGCTGAGATCTGCGCCATTACTGCATGAACTTGTCTTAAATTTAGATCAGTGCTCCTGTTTGGCATGAATCCGGATTGATCCGGATGCACCAGGGTCTCCAAATGTGGGGTTAGGCATACGGCGTTCATTTTGGCCAGTATTTTCGCTTCCGCATTCAATAGTGAAATAGGACGGTATGATGTACATTCGCCTGGGGTTTACCAGGTTTCGGTATAGCTATGATCGTAGCCGTGCGCTGATCTCGAGGCAATTCCCCCATGGCCAAGCTGTCGGCTACCTACTTTTTGATTAAAAGGCAATTCTGTGTTGTAATTCATTGACCTGTGGTATTTTATGTTAACAGTATTTGTGAGGCACACTGCAAACATAAAATTGACAAAATATTTTTTCTGTAAGTGGTTCAACTAGATGAAGATATTGTTCTTTAATTAAATTAAATACTGGACTACAAGATATTGTTGTGAGGCAGCAACTGATCTCTCCTGGAAATAATGATAAGCCATCACGGTTCTTGCACCTGCTTTGTACATATGGCTTTGCTCAAAGCAATGTCGATAAGCAACTTTAAACTGAGTCAAAGAAACTCTAGTCATAAAGTTGGAATGTTGAAGGATATTCCTACATCAATGCTTTCAACTCTGCTCTTACAGTGATGGATAAAAGGTATCCTGCCCTCCCCAGTCAGGGAACATCATGTTTCCAGAAGCACTGCACCTCTTCTACTTGACCCATTCAGATCAAATTAATAAAAATTGACATCTTCTGTGGCTAGTCCCATATGCAGAGCCATTGTTAGCGTACCTTTAGGGAGGCACAGCAATCCTTTGAACAATATAACCTTCTAACAAATGGTGAGGTCCTTTTAAATATGCCAAGATACGGCCTCTAGTGATGCTTATAATGCTAGCCACTGCACCAGTGGCCAAACCTGCGTAAAGCTTCCAATCTGTGGATCACTTTTGACTCGCTTTTCAGCAGCTGGTACTGAAGGCGGGAAATCTAGATGAACGGTATCCCGAGGAAATTCAAATAACTGTTGAGTAAAGAGAAAGATGAACTGCCTCTTTTTTTACTTTAGCACTTATAAATGTGGTTGTTTGTGGGATCACCAAGTAGGACCTTAGGCTTACAGGAAATGCTGCAAAGAGATTTTAAGTCTTCGGGTATATCCGCTATCATGGAAGTCTTTGTAAATAATACAAATTAGTACTGTTGAGTCGTAGAGCTTTGGCCCCTCTGCCTTGAAGTTTAGGGGACGCTGGCTCATGTCATTAAGCAAAATACTAAACAAAGCAGTGATCAAACTACAAACTTTGGGGCTGCTACAGGACAGCTGTGTAGTTTCTCACGCTATGGTGCATATAAATTGGTCATTATTGCTTAACGTAAAATGTTGTTGAGGTGGCATGCACACGCGTTTATAATTTCATTCAGTGTTCTTTAAATAAAACCACACATCAAAATCAATGTTAATCTAATACTCAGAAATATTTAAGTAATCCATAGTGTGCAGAAAAGCAGACGACAATGTCTTCGTGAGATTTACTCGCTTTGTCCCTGCATGCATGTGACAGCAAACAGACACATTTAAAATTGTAGGTTTATTAGCACACTCGTGCCTCAATTATTAGCTAGGACAGTGACATGGCTCGCATATGTAAAACACTTTAATTACGAATGAGTCATATTGATGCTTGGGTCACCTATAGCAGCAACATGGCCAATTTATTTATGAGCCAGCCCCATTTTGATGTATGTAACTACACCACCATTCCTCTACATATCCTTATCAGAATAATGCAAACAATGAGTGGTTTTTTCTTGATTTATGTGTTTCTTATGCCATAAGACTTATTTTTGACATTACAAATTTGTAATACAGCTATCATAGTTCAGACAGAATATACTGTCGGAAATAGATATACAACTGCATACAGGAGACAACATTTAACAAACAGTATTATTGTTGAACTATGTAGATGTAGTATTATTACCTTTGCTGTTTGATGCCTTGAGTGGGTTACACACACACAACGTTACATTCTTCATACAATTTTGATTCAATTTTGGAGGGTGCATTGAACGGCTGTTTCACAAATGTGAGGTTTGGCAGAATTTCCATATTCAAACTTCACACCACAGATTAGAAGCCTAGCTGCTCCAACTGCACAGAGCTAATACTGTTGTAGGGTACTACAGGCACCATACTTTTTAGATGTTTGCACACATAATGAGATCATTTGGTCCTTGTAGCCACCACTTAATCTTCAAGGAGGTTCCGGATTAAGCCCTATGGGATTATGGTCACTCTTCGTAGGAGGCCAGATCACACATTCACAGGCTTGACATCATTTTCACAATGATCAAAATGGAGTCAATGTGGCTTATTTTACATTATAAATCAATGACAGTTCGACAACATTATCAGACCGGAATCTTTCTTTTATATACTAAAAAACCAAAAGCTTTTAAGAAAGAAAGCAATGGAAAACCTGTGGAAGCCACCTGACTATAAGTAGAGAAGAAGGAATGGCTCATATTAAATGGTCTGTCACCGTCACAAATAACATCAAAATATTCTTCAAGATGTTTAAATGATGTGTTAATATTAGCAGGCCTCATTTTCTAAGGAGACCTGTACTTAGACAAAACTTGAGTTTTGCAGTTGTAGGAGACTCAATTTCAATCAATAACTCTTAATTCCGCCAATGTAGGCCATGAACGCACATAAAAACACCCACAAGTCAGATGCTGTCACAGCTGTACATACAGACGTAACTAGACATAGAATACAAGCAAATATATAAAACATGATTGTGGCGTAAGATAAAACAACTACAGATTCCTTACTAATATTCGTAGTTTACCATGATGATATGTGCTAAAACGCAAGTTAATTAAAATTCAGAAGCACAAAGTGAGGACGAATATACTTTTGTCTTAAGGCTAACCAGTTAGGACAAAAAAACAACAACTCTCTATACAATATGCTGTCGGACTTATATATTCATTACAGGTGTTGCAACTTTTTTCCCTCTGGGAGAGCAAGTTCTTTTAGCTCTATGTCTACTGACTATTTTATTATCCCTTCATGCAGCTGCCCTCTCCTTCTTTCTGATTTATGCTTTAAGAGGTTTCTCGATTTTCAGGTTGGACTTTGCAGCACTATCTTTTGGTTGCATCCGACTGAGTAGTTGGTCACAAACTCCTCTCAATCTGTTCTTAAGCTTTAGCCAGTAAGCCCACCATAGTCTAGAACTAGGTGAAAATGTTTTTGAATAGGGGTCCTTCTGGTGAGACATGATTACTATAAACCGGGCCAAGACATCACTCCAAGGCCGGCTGTAAGCTCCGTTATATAAATGTTAAACACAAGAGTCGTTTAGGACAATGCCTCGGCCTCTTTATATCGATCTATATGCAAAGGCTGGAGTTTGGTGCTATTGATAATTAAATATTCCCTTTACTAGATTAATATAAAACATAGCACCGTAAGCTTTCAGCATCATCTATCCAGATGATGTTTTTTACATTCCAAGGGAAGTTTTATCAAATGATAGTCACCAGTGGGTAAATCAGTAAGAATGTTTAAAAAAACATTATACAATTCTTTGGTGGCAAAGTTTAAATATCTACAATGTCTTCCTGAACTAGACAGAGACAACTATGTATATTCCCAGTGGTGGCTGGTAGGGAATGGTGGTGGGAGGGTGGGTGGAGGGGGGGGGGGAGTAAAAAGAAGAAAGGAAAGTAGAAACAAACATACCTGCTAGTCGCGCTGGGCACCAGCCACTTCCTTTCCTCCACACAGGAACCAGGAAGCAAGCACCTAGGCAGCGTGGTTCGGAGCCCAGACAGGGAACGGGAGCCTGGGCATGTTCTCTACCCAGGCTGTGGGTGGATAACATGCAAAGTGCACATGAGGGTTTGGCCGACCCGAGATGAGGGTTTGGCTGACCCGAGAGGGCCGGCCAAACCTGCATAAGCACTTAAGGGGCAGCCATCACTCCTCCTCCCTGTGATGCGGGGAGCCCAGCTCTGCCCCTTCAACTGCAAGCTGAATACAAAAAATATAAGATAATAACAGAGCGTTATGATCATTTTATTTTTTACACTGAGCTTGCAGTTGAAGCAGTGGGTCGACGCTCTGCCTTAATAGAGGATCAGCCACTGTCTAGTCCTTACCCCAAGGCTTGAACTGTCTGTAGCCATTTCTACAGTTATCAACACCTTCTTGTCTATTCTGAAAGGTTGTGCAGGTGAGATTAAATAAACATCTCATGTTAGGAACAGATTTTGGTAATGGGTATGTTGATGCTGTTTTGTATGCGGAATCAGCCAATTTGACCAACGTTCACTGGCTGGCTAGGATTATTCCATGTAGAAAGAACTGTTTCCATGCTTTTTACTTAAAGTTAATAAGAGGTGCTTTGTGCAAAACATCGAAAAGCTCTTTTGTTTGGCCATGCGGGGGTATAACCTTAAGACCAGTGTCACGCTGCTGCAAATACAAAGCGCTCCAATACCTTGTAGTTACGTCTCTGTTGATAAGTACCATAATGAATAAATAATTGGTACCTTGGAGCTACTAGATGTAGGAAAAATAACAGATTGACATGCTGCTGCTTGGGGATTCTTACTAACTTTCCACTTACATTCTCTGAAATAAACCTGTAGGTTAATATATGTTTCAGTTAGTTCATTTCACAGTGCAAAGGCTTCATCTAATGTTTGTACAGGTACTGGTTTATTGGACATGATCTTCTACAAGAAACACGACTCCAGAGCGAAGATTTTGCAAGGTTAAAGGAAAACTGGCCACGCGATTTACAGTGCCAATCGTAATTAGTCCATTATTTTAATGTCTATATTGAGGTGTTGGGGTGGAGACTGTTTCAGTACACAGAACTATGTGTTTTGCTAAATTTAACAATCTTGGGCACACTCTCCTGGGTGCAATAGGTAAATAAGGGGAATTCTTCGCATAACAATTTTTGTACAATTGATAGCTTTGAATGGAGTACCTCTGGAGGGTGAAGCCCAGCTCCTTTTCTAGATGCAAACTACTCGCGATTAGGCCCAGTTCAATAAACTATGTTGATCTGCGAGGTCATCAGTGTTGCTGTGAGTGGGCGGGCTCATGGGCAGCTATAGGGTACCTGGCCTTTCCAAAGTGATGATTCAGACTTTGGTAAGAGACTACATATTCCTTTCAGTTGGATAAGGGGACAGACAAGGTTTTCTTTGGACTGAGCTTTAAGGGACAGTTCAGTCATAGGCATGTTTTCCCATATTGACCAGAGTAGGTTAACGGCTTCCAATTTATCAGGAATTCCTTTGCACTTTATAAAACAGTGATATCTTTACTGGTGTAATTTTTTATCAGTTTTTTATATCAGTGCCAAGTGGGTTAATATATCAGAATTGACAGTGCAAGGGGGATTGCCATGACTTTGCCATAGATGGATGGGTAATGGCGGAGTAGTACACTTGGAGCAAACAGGCGCTGTACTTTGGCATCCGTAGAGTCATTGAAGTAGCTTAATCTGCCTCCAGATATATATATATATATATAGCACTTTAAAAAACCAGTACTGTAGCACTTAGCACTTTAACAAAGCCATACTGATAAATTATTAGAAGATGTACCAAAGCACATGGTGGATTCACGCTGCAAAACTTGTAGTTAATGCTTTTAATAATGCACTTGCATGAAAAAGCATTATTTAGTAGTGTTTTAAATACGTTCCAAGATGGCGCCCGTTTTAATGAAATCAGTGGCCGAGATGTGCAATGGGATTGTCCTTTGTCTGTGTTCATGTTTCAATAGTTGTGTATTTATTGTTTGAAAAAAAATGGCTATCTGCATCGTGAACAAGGCTGCATGTGACACCCGGAAAGCGTGGATGCCATCTAACTCACTAAATAAAAGTTGAGTGAATAACCCCCCTTGGAGAGCTGGATTATTTCTGGGAGAGAGGAAATTATCATCGATATATATATACACACACACACATATATATATACATATATATATATATATTTTTCCCCAAGGATGCGGCACTCAGCGATTATACGTTTTAAACAGCATATACTTTATTTCTCCAGCTCGGACCAACGCGTTTCAGCCATCACAGGCTTTGTTCACGGTAAGTGAGCTTTTTTCTATGTCCACTATTTATCTCATTTAAAACAATTATGGTGCATTATGGGATATGTGGTCAAGTTACATTTCATTACTTTTGCAGATTGCAGGTAGCAACGTATATTTATAGTATTTACAGATTTTGAAACACACGCTCTGCTTTACGCGCATAGAACATTTTAACAGCCTCATATTGTATGCATATGTAGACATTTTCTCAGGTATTGGGTATCGTACCCTTTTCCTTCTCATATTACAGTTCTCATTTAACATTATACTTTTCCAGTGTCTATCGACTATTAACTGTTGTAGCATAAGTTTTGTAGGGATTATTCTAGATGTCGAGTTTTCAAACATGCATCATTAAACCGGGTATAGTACCCTACAGTCCAATGATCGAATCTCAGTCTGCATATGAATTAAGTCATTATTTACAATTATTCCAAGTGTACATAAAGTTCCTCATCAAAATTCATCCCTCTCGGCATCTTGGTCTTTAATCTGATTATGAATTTGGATTCGATTTGTCTTAATTTGCGCAGTCTGTTTCCTCCCCGTTCTCCCATGTTGACCATGTGTATGCCAAAGTAAGACATCGATTTCCAGTCTCCTTTTTGACATGATACCATATGTTTTGCTGTAGCATAGGCCAGATTTTTGTTTTTTACAGCTCGGATATGTTCTAGAATCCGTTTTTTCAGGGCACAAGTGGTGCTTCCAATGTAACGTGAGCCACATTTACACTGTATCACATAAACTACATATGTGGAGGAGCAGGTGATTTGGCCTTCTATGAGTGTTTTTTTGCCATCCGATTCATCATATGTGTTTGTATTCAGGCCAATTTTACATGCTTTACAAACATTGCATTTACGAAATCCATTTCGTTGGTTAGTTAACCAGTTATTGGTTCCCCCCGGTTTTTTGGATTTAAAGTGACTCTTTACCAATTTATCCTTTAAGGACATGGGATTTTTGTAACTCATTTTTGGTCCGTCACCTATAATCTTCTTCAAATCCGGGTCTCCTGAAATTAGATGCCAGTATTTTTGGATCTTGTTTTTAATGATGCCACTCTCTTTACTGAACGTTGTCACGAATCTTGGTGCTTCATCAGACTTCTCCTTTACTCTTTTCGTAGACATAATCATGGATCTTATTTTCAGTTCAACTTTTTTCTTGCTCTTTTCAAGTATTCTTTTGCTGTATCCTCTCGATCTTAGTCTTTCTGTGGTTTCCATTATTTTCTTTTCTGCATCCTGTTCTACAGAACAGTTTCTTTTCATGCGAATAAATTCGCCATATGGGATACTCGCCAGTAAAGGTTGTGGGTGGAAACTTGTTCCATGGAGGATACTGTTGGTGGCCGTCTGTTTCCGGAAAAGTGTAGTTTGTAACTGCTCATTCTCTACATACACTTTTATATCTAGGAAATCGATTTCCCTTTCACTGATGGAGTGAGTGAATTGTAGCCCAATGTCATTGTTGCACAATTTTTCAAAGTATGCCTCAAAATCCTTTTTGGTTCCATTCCAAATTACGAACAGGTCGTCGATAAATCGAACCCACAGTATTATTTTTTCCAGGTCTGTTTGGTTTGTGGGATCCCATGCAATGGTTTTCTCCCACCATCCCATAGTCACATTAGCATAGTTGGGAGAAAATGAAATCCCCATAGCAGTTCCACACTCCTGTTTATACAATTGAGTGTCAAATAGGAATACATTGTTGGTTAAACATAACTCGATCATTGTCATGAGCATTTCCGTGTGTCTACGTTCTCCGATGTTTCGTTGCTTAAGGAAATAATTGCAAGCCTCTAAGCCAATGTTATGTCTTATCGAGGTATACAGTGAGACTGCATCAATTGTTATCAATAGGTAGTTCTCATTCCAAGCAATGTTATCCAAGATCTTTAAGAGTCACTTTAAATCCAAAAAACCGGGGGGAACCAATAACTGGTTAACTAACCAACGAAATGGATTTCGTAAATGCAATGTTTGTAAAGCATGTAAAATTGGCCTGAATACAAACACATATGATGAATCGGATGGCAAAAAAACACTCATAGAAGGCCAAATCACCTGCTCCTCCACATATGTAGTTTATGTGATACAGTGTAAATGTGGCTCACGTTACATTGGAAGCACCACTTGTGCCCTGAAAAAACGGATTCTAGAACATATCCGAGCTGTAAAAAACAAAAATCTGGCCTATGCTACAGCAAAACATATGGTATCATGTCAAAAAGGAGACTGGAAATCGATGTCTTACTTTGGCATACACATGGTCAACATGGGAGAACGGGGAGGAAACAGACTGCGCAAATTAAGACAAATCGAATCCAAATTCATAATCAGATTAAAGACCAAGATGCCGAGAGGGATGAATTTTGATGAGGAACTTTATGTACACTTGGAATAATTGTAAATAATGACTTAATTCATATGCAGACTGAGATTCGATCATTGGACTGTAGGGTACTATACCCGGTTTAATGATGCATGTTTGAAAACTCGACATCTAGAATAATCCCTACAAAACTTATGCTACAACAGTTAATAATCGATAGACACTGGAAAAGTATAATGTTAAATGAGAACTGTAATATGAGAAGGAAAAGGGTACGATACCCAATACCTGAGAAAATGTCTACATATGCATACAATATGAGGCTGTTAAAATGTTCTATGCGCGTAAAGTAGAGCGTGTGTTTCAAAATCTGTAAATACTATAAATATACGTTGCTACCTGCAATCTGCAAAAGTAATGAAATGTAACTTGACCACATATCCCATAATGCACCATAATTGTTTTAAATGAGATAAATAGTGGACATAGAAAAAAGCTCACTTACCGTGAACAAAGCCTGTGATGGCTGAAACGCGTTGGTCCGAGCTGGAGAAATAAAGTATATGCTGTTTAAAACGTATAATCGCTGAGTGCTGCATCCTTGGGGAGAAAATTGTTTTGGGCCCTGATCCGGCCCCTTTGCAGAGCACCCACAGTTGAGCGCCCGGAGCCTTTGGATCGACTTGGTGGAGATATATATATATATATATATATATATATATACATATACATATATATATATATACATATACACATACACATACACATATATATATATATATATATATATACATATATATATATATATACATATATATATATATATATACATATACATATATATATATATACATATATATATATATACATATATATACATATATATACATATATATATATATATACATATATACATATATATACATATATATATATATACATATATATACATATATACATATATATATACATATATATATATACACATATATATATACACACATATATATATACACACATATATATACACACATATATATATACACACATATATATATATACACACATATATATATGTATATATCATACGTAAAAGTTCCAATATCGTACGCTCTCAGGAATCAAAACACAGTCCAAAAGTGAGATAGAACCTTGGTTTATTCACACAACGCGTTTCGGCGACTTGCCTTGATCACGTGTGACAAAGAATGTGAAAAAAGTGTGCCATTTACAATCAAGATACGTCAAAACAAAAGTAGGACTATGCTCTAATAAACATTTCGCGTCGGCCATTTTGGAGTGGTTAAGTTTAGCATAGTAGCATACAATCTTGCTGGCATTAAACATCTTGTGACTCGTATTGGTTTAGAAATGCACATATACGGCAATAATTCATCATACCACATAATCCAACAAATACTGGGTATTAATAGTGTGAACCCCTATCCGTTGTGCAAACCCACAAACTCATAGAGCGGTGATGCTGGTATTGACAAGTGTCCATTCGTCTTTCAAACAAAAATAGGACTATGTACAGAAATACATACGACATTGGTCCTATTGGAATGATGTTATGTAGGATATGCCAAACACTGTAAATCAGTACTTTCACGTAGGATTAGAGACACATGATTCAACAACCTCGATAGGGCACATTTGATCTTAGGTAATCTGGAAGTTACGTGAGTCAAAGCAGGATGAAAAGATCAATGGACAATTCATCTAAACATAATCAGTACTGGGATAGAAGGTGTAACTCCCTCCCACCAGGCTAATAACTGCTTGTGTTCCGTGCTGACATGTAACCAATGCGTAATGCATCAAAAGGTTGCCTGCAAAGGTAGTGCTTCCCTGCAGAGTTCCTTCATAAAAAGTCAAGGGGGAAATCACAGCAGAATAATGATGTAGACTTCAGTACTGGGTATGAGGGTGAGACTCCCTCCCACCAGGCTAATACCTGCTCGTGTAAAGTGCTCAGGTGCGTCATGCATCAAAACAGTTGTCTGCATAGGTAGTAATTCCCTGCAAAATTCCCTCATACTAAATCAAGGGGGAAATCAGAGCAGAAGTTCGTAATGACAAGTGTCCATATGAGTAGAGTGTCCGAGCATTCAAGCCAGTATCATAGTCTAGTGCTCATAATCCAACTCAGCATAGTCCTACTGGCGACAGTAACGAAAGTGCAGAACAGGTGCGAAAAAAATAACTGACCGTGAAAAAGTGCCTAAAGGAAGAGGTGAAAACCGGAACAAGTGCCAGTGACAGTGGTGCCCAATTGAGGAATCCATTCATACTGGGAAGCCCTGCCTGTACACCTGTAAATCAAATACACAAAAGGTAGAAAATACAATTAAAATAATACATTTAAAGTTTTCCAGCACACAATTAAACATGTTGGAGATAAGCAAGTAGTTTAAAAACAACAATCACAGTCCTGCATGATGGGCAATAATTCTGTAAGGGACGCGGATGGTAGAGTACAATCATAGTCTCGAACTCGAATGCATCCCTACGAGTCTACCCTAAGATGTATTTCTAACTCCTCATCCCAGTTGAGGCCACCCGGGTACTTACTTTGGAAGTTAATAATATGTCTTGACTCATGTTGTCTAAGGGATAACAATCTATCTCCTCCTCTGGGTTTGACCTGAACCTGTTCAATGAGCATGTAGCTCAACAAGTTGGCATCTGAGTAATGTTTCTCCCTGAAGTGTCGTGCCACCGGGTATTTAGGGTCCTGGTTGGTTATGGCCCTCCGATGCTCCAATATTATTTTCTTGGCACTACACTTTGTACTCCCTATATACCATAGGTGACATGGACATTCAATAGCGTACACAACATAGCTGGTACTACAAGTAAGAAATTGGGTTATTTTTCTTCTGACTCCATTATAAACAAGTTCATTTTTGTAGACACTGTTGCTGCAGGCTTTACAGTGACTGCAGGGATAAAAACCCTTCAGTCCATGTTCCGTAGAGTCCTTGTATTGTGTAACGTCATTCCTAGATACCAGATCCCTGATATTAAGATTGTGTTTGTACGTTATGCTAGGTCGTTCATTGACAACATTCCCTATGATGTTGTCGTGTCTCAGAATATCCCAATGTTTGGCTATGACTTTTTTGACGGTAGCTGACTGAGAATTGAAGGTAAGTATCAACCTCGTCGTCTCGTCAGTTTAATCATACACAGGTTCAGCCTTTTCTAATGTTTCCTTCCTGTCTACCTTGTCTGCTCTAGTGGTAGCTTGCTTGATGACCCAGTTGGGGTAACCCCTTTCTTTGAACCTCTCTGTTATGATATCCCATTCTCTCTCAAATGCTTCCACTGAATTGCAGTTTCTTTTAGCCCTCAACAGTTCTCCATAAGGTATGCTCCATTTGAGCACCTCAGGATGACTGCTGAGGGCATGCAATACGCTGTTGCCTGCTGTATCCTTGCGAAACAATGAGGTACAAATATCGTTATTTTTAATCTCAAGTCTCACATCCAAATATTCCACCATGGTGTTACTGATGGTTCCTGATAACTTGATGTTATATCTATTGGCATTGAGTTTAATCAGAAAGGTCTCAGCTTGTACTTTACTCCCCCTATAGACAATAAATAAATCGTCTATACAGCGGAGCCATACCACTACTCTACAGAAGTCTTCTTTCAGGGTGGCACTGCCATGGATCTCCTGCTCCCAGTGTCCCATAAAAAGATTAGCGAAACTGGGAGCAAAGCAAGAACCCATGGCAGTACCATTGGTCTGCCTGTAGAGGGCACCATCAAATGAAAAACTATTATTTTTCAGGCAAAAGTCAATCATGTTCATAACCATTACATTATGATCAAAAAACTTGATAGGTCTATTGCGTAGGTAGAATTCGCATGCCTCAAGCCCTTGTTGGTGTTCAATTATGGTGTAGAGTGAGTGTACATCAAGCACCATAAATGTCCAATCTGTCTCCCACTTCAGAGTATCAATTTTACTGAGAAAGTCTTTGATGTCCCTAAGGTAGCTTGGTAGTGTAACCACATAGTCTCTAAGAAAGTGATCCACGTACTTTGAAATATGTTCGCAGACACTGCCTATAGAAGAGACTATGGGGCGGCCAGGTGGCTGGGTCTTGTGCTTATGAAGCTTCGGTAATAAATACAAAATGGGGAGAATGGGATGATCTTTTTTCAGGTAGCAGTACTCCTCCCACGTGAGTAACCCTTGATCTTTCCACATCACAAGTTTGTCCCAAATCTCAGTGATGCTTTTTCCATATGCAGATCTCGTAATTTGCACATAGAATTTGTCATCCCCGAGTTGGCGCATGGCTTCAGCGATATAGTCGCTTCTATTCTATATCGCTGAAGCCATGCGCCAACTCGGGGATGACAAATTGCTGAGATCATCCCATTCTCCCCATTTTGTATTTATTACCGAAGCTTCATAAGCACAAGACCCAGCCACCTGGCCGCCCCATAGTCTCTTCTATAGGCAGTGTCTGCGAACATATTTCAAAGTACGTGGATCACTTTCTTAGAGACTATGTGGTTACACTACCAAGCTACCTTAGGGACACCAAAGACTTTCTCAGTAAAATTGATACTCTGAAGTGGGAGACAGATTGGACATTTATGGTGCTTGATGTACACTCACTCTACACCATAATTGAACACCAACAAGGGCTTGAGGCATGCGAATTCTACCTACGCAATAGACCTATCAAGTTTTTTGATCATAATGTAATGGTTATGAACATGATTGACTTTTGCCTCAAAAAAAATATTTTTTCATTTGATGGTGCCCTCTACAGGCAGACCAATGGTACTGCCATGGGTTCTTGCTTTGCTCCCAGTTTCGCTAATCTTTTTATGGGACACTGGGAGCAGGAGATCCATGGCAGTGCCACCCTGAAAGAAGACTTCTGTAGAGTAGTGGTATGGCTCCGCTATATAGACGATTTATTTATTGTCTATAGGGGGAGTAAAGTACAAGCTGAGACCTTTCTGATTAAACTCAATGCCAATAGATATAACATCAAGTTATCAGGAACCATCAGTAACACCATGGTGGAATATTTGGATGTGAGACTTGAGATTAAAAATAACGATATTTGTACCTCATTGTTTCGCAAGGATACAGCAGGCAACAGCGTATTGCATGCCCTCAGCAGTCATCCTGAGGTGCTCAAATGGAGCATACCTTATGGAGAACTGTTGAGGGCTAAAAGAAACTGCAATTCAGTGGAAGCATTTGAGAGAGAACGGGATATCATAACAGAGAGGTTCAAAGAAAGGGGTTACCCCAACTGGGTCATCAAGCAAGCTACCACTAGAGCAGACAAGGTAGACAGGAAGGAAACATTAGAAAAGGCTGAACCTGTGTATGAAGAAACTGACGAGACGACAAGGTTGATACTTACCTTCAATTCTCAGTCGGCTACCGTCAAAAAAGTCATAGCCAAACATTGGGATATTCTGAGACATGACAACATCATAGGGAATGTTGTCAATGAACGACCTAGCATAACGTACAAACGCAATCTTAATATCAGGGATCTGGTATCTAGGAATGACGTTACACAATACAAGGACTCTACGGACATGGACTGCAGGGTTTTTATCCCTGCAGTCACTGTAAAGCCTGCAACAACAGTGTCTACAAAAATGAACTTGTTTATAATGGAGTCAGAAGAAAAATAACCCAATTTCTTACTTGTAGTATCAGCTATGTTGTGTACGCTATTGAATGTCCATGTCACCTATGGTATATAGGGAGTACAAAGTGTAGTGCCAAGAAAAGAATATTGGAGCATCGGAGGGCCATAACCAACCAGGACCCTAAATACCCGGTGGCACGACACTTCAGGGAGAAACATTACTCAGATGCCAACTTGTTGAGCTACATGCTCATTGAACAGGTTCAGGTCAAACCCAGAGGAGGAGATAGATTGTTATCCCTTAGACAACATGAGTCAAGACATATGGAATTAGTTACTTACCTGTACACTATAGTTCTCCAGTATTATCTTTCATAGATTCACATGCTTGTATCTTCCCCGTCGTCATGGTGGGAGTCTCACGGTAACAGAATGACCAAGCAGTATCATAGAGAAGAAAAACTGCATAGAAAATCCCCATAGGGGCTGTATTATTTGGTAACCAGACCATTTCTTTGTTTTGGTCCAAAAGCTAGCCAATCAGAATTGCTGCCCTGCCCTCACACTCCCCAGCAGCAGCTTCCTGCCTCAGATTTCCGTCCCCGAGTGAGAGACAAGGATAAATTCCGAGAACAAGATCTGCCTGAGAAACGGGGAGGCGGGCGGGCGCATGTGAATCTATGAAAGATAATACTGGAGAACTATAGTGTACAGGTAAGTAACTAATTCCTTCTCCAGTATTACATCTTTCATAGATTCACATGCTTGTATCAGAGTAGTAAGCAGTGCTCACCATATCCGTAGCGTTTCCAGGACAGAACCTAGAAGGAAGCTCTGCCGCAAAGCAATGACATAATAATAGCTATGAAAAACATCAGCAATACTATAAATGCATGCAAATACACATCAAAGTACTGTATAGCAAAAAACAATATGCCATAGGCCATACCTTACTGGAATAGACGCTTCAGAACAGCCTGACCCACTGCCGTGTCCTCCTTCCACGCAGTGTCCAGACAGTAGTGTCTTGTAAATGAGTGCACACTCTTCCACGTTGCTGCTCTGCAGATATCTGGCAGTGCCACTCCTGCGAACAAGGCCATCGAGGTTGCCATCTTCCTCGTTGAATGTGCCTGCACTTTAGAACGTAGCGGCTTCCCCGCTTTGTCATGACATTTTAGGATGGCTGAGGATATCCATCTAGCAATACTCAGTCTCGACAAAGGAAGACCTTTTCTCTGCCCTTCAAATGCAATGAACAATTGCTTGGACTTGCGGAACGGTTTCGTCCTCTCAATGTAGAACTTTAGGCATCTTGAAATGTCTAGAGAGTGTAAGGCTCTTTCGGCTTCCGATGAGGGCTTGCTGAAGAAAGTAGGTAAAATAATGGGCTCGTTGAGGTGAAAAGACGTCGCCACCTTGGGAATAAAGGTAGGATTAGTTCTCAATATAACCCTGTCCTGACGGAATTGTAAGAAGGGTTCCTCCACTGAAAAGGCCTGGATTTCACTAACCCTCCTTGCAGATGTTAAGGCGAGAAGGAGGGCTGTCTTCCATGACAGGAACTGCAAGTCTGTCTTATGTATGGGTTCAAAGGGTGGCCTCATAAGCTGTGATAGCACTGTATTGAGATGCCACTGTACAGGTGGTCGTTGGATGGGTGGGAAGACTCTAAAGAGTCCTTTGATGAATTCCTTTATTACTCTGGATGACCAGAGAGATGGTTCGTTTGGCTTTCGCCTGAATCGTGATATCGCTGCTAAGTGCACTTTGACTGAAGCATGCGAAAGGCCTGACTTTGATAGTAAAAGCAGGTAAGGCAGGATACCTTCAGGCTGAACCTCAAAGGGATGCAAGTTTTGTCTGTTGCACCAGTGGCAGAAACGGGTCCATTTTGCTGTATATGTTTTGTTTGTGGATACAGCTCTCGCTTGTGAGAGAATATGCCTGCATTCTTGCGAAATATCTAGATTCTGAAATTCACGCTCGTGAGGTTCCATGCGGACAACTTTAGAGAGCGTAGATCCGGATGCAGAATCTGCCCTTTCTCCATGGAGATGAGGTCTTGAAATGTCGGGAGCTGGATCTTGACGCCCCTCGACAATTGAAGGAGGTCTGAAAACCACGCCTGTCTTGGCCAGGCTGGTGCAATCATTATGATCCGGCACGGTTCCAGTCTCATCTTGCGCAGGATGCGCGGAATTAACGGGAACGGAGGGAACGCGTATGCAAACCTTCCTGTCCAGTCCATGAGGAATGCATTTCCCATGGATCCCTGTTGACGGTATCTTGACGCGAAGTGAGTGCACTTTGAGTTGCTTTGAGTCGCGAACAAATCTAATGTGGGAGTGCCCCACCTTCGGAACAGAATGCGAATCTGAGTGTCGTGAAGTTCCCACTCGTGTGTCGCATTGGGAGTGCGGCTCAGGGCGTCCGCCCGAGTGTTGAGGACTCCCTGTATATGCTGGACTTGGATTGAGATTTCGTTGGTTATGAGCCATTTCCAGATCCTTTGCGCCAGTGTCGACAGCTGTTTGGATCTCGTCCCGCCCTGTTTCAGCAGGTAAAACATGGTCGTGGTGCTGTCTGTTTGGATAAGTACTGACGACTGACGTATTCTGGGTAGGAATGCTTGAAGCCCTAGGAAGACTGCCTTGAGCTCCAACATGTTTATGTGAAGCTGAGCTTCCCACTCTGACCAAAGACCCTGAATTTCCAGCTCTTGAAGATGCGCGCCCCATCCTTTCAGCAAAGCGTCCGTCGTCATCACGAAGTCGTGATCCCGATGAATGAAGCTCAGTCCCTGGTTTAGGTTTTTTAGGATCTTCCACCATGACATGGCCACCTTCATACTGGTCGTGATGGTAATGCGATCCTCGAAGGTTCCACTGGCCTGCACCCACTGCTCGTCGAGTTGTTCCTGCAAAGGTCTCATTCTCAGACGACAGTTTGGTACCAACGGGATGCAGGATGACATCATCCCCAACATGGACTTGTAAATCCTCACGGAAGTGGACTTTTTTGCTTGAAGAGAAGTCGTCAGCCCCCTGATCTTTCTCATCCGATCTTTGGAAGGGTAGGCTTTTCCCTCTCTGGTGCATATCCATGCCCCTAGGAACTGGATGCCCTGGGCCGGAGTCAGCGAGGACTTCTCTAAGTTTGTTCTCAGACCTAATCGCTGAAACAACCGGATGCAGCTCTGTAGAGCTTCTGCTGTGTCCCTGAAAGATGGACCTGTCACCAGCCAGTCGTCCAGGTATGGGTAAATGTAATACCCTTGCAGTCTTAAGTGGGCCGCCACCGGGGCCATGCATTTGGTGAATACCCTCGGGGCTGATCTGAGTCCGAATGGCAGGACTTTGAACTGGAAGTGGCGACTCTCCACAACAAACCTCAAATACTTCCTGTGCTTCCGATGGATGGGAATATGGAAGTACGCATCCATGAGATCCAAAGACGCTAAGTAGTCTTTGTCCTTTAACATGAGTAAGATCTCTTGCAACGACAACATTCTGAAGGGTATCTTTTTTATGTAATGATTGAGATCCCTCAGGTCCAATACCTGTCTCCATTTCTGGGCCTGTTTCTTTTTGATGAGGAAGAAATGTGAATAGAAGCCTCTCCCTCTGAGATGCTGTGGTACTTCCTCTATGGCTCCCTTTTGCAGAAGCGAGAGAACTTCCATCTGCATTTCTGTGCGATGATGGTTGAGCCTGAGTACTGGAGGGTGGTCCGGTGGTATCTCCACAAATTCCAGTGTGTGGCCCCTGCTGATGACATCCAGGACCCATTTGTCCGATGTTATGGATATCCAGTTGGTGTAGTATTGAGACAGATAGTGGTCGTTGTCCGGGATCTGAAGTGTGGGGAGCGCCTGCCTGAAATCATTGACGTCTATTAGACTGCTGATTTTTCCCCCTGGCGTTGGATTTACCTCTGGACTGTTGTTGGTAAGAGGAGTTAGAGGATCTGTACTGGTTGTTGGTGTTAAACTGACGATATCCCTGCTGACTGTACGGTTGATATCGGTTGGATTGGAAAGAGGATCGTTGATTAAATTGTCCTCTTGCACCCCTCTTCCGAAAGGACTGAAACCTTCCCTGCTGAAGAGATCCCAGCGCTCTAGCTGTATCAGTGTCTGACTTTATGCCTTGCAATGCCTCATCGATATGTTTCCCAAACAGGTTCTCACCATCGAAGGGCATATCGACAATCTTCGCCTGCACTTCTGGTCGAAAAGAAGTCGCCTTGAGCCAGCCCTGTCTGCGAAGCGAGACCGCCCCGGCCATTTGTCTGAAGCCTAAAGACGAAACATCCATGGCGATGTCGATAGACTCAGCTGCTGATTTTGCTCCTTCTTTGAGAAGGGCTGCCGCTTCCTCTTTTCGATCCTCTGGAAGCGCCGACAAGATGGGAACCAGATCTGACCATATCTGCCTGTTGTAACGGCCGAGCAGAGCCATCGCATTTGCCGCTTTAATGGTAGAGGCTGCCATGACCGCAAACCTCTTACCTGCTCCATCCATTCTCCTCCCTTCCTTGTCTGGTGGCACCAGTGAAGTAGCCACCGGATTTTTAGAGCTTCTTTGCGCCGCCTGTGTCACAACCGATTCCGGCCTGGGATGACCAATGAGGCAGGCTGCCGTAGATTCTGGAGCTCTGTATTTCTTTTCAATTCGTGGAACCGAAACCGCTATAGAAGCTGGTGTTTTTAGAATCTTGAGGCCCTCCTCCCATAAATGCGGGATAATAGGTATTGAGCGAAGTGACTTCTTATTATCGTCCTTGAAATCGTACAAGAAACAATCCGTTTCTTGTACGTCCACATCCAGACTGAATCTCTTGGCCGCCCTTTCCATGATATCATGGAAGCCTCCGATATCCTGAGGAGGGGAGGTAGATTTGAGTGGTTCAGGTGATGCAGCTGAAGGCAAAACGTATTCGTCCCATTCCTTCCCCGAGACATCATGAACTAGCTCTCCGTCTTCGGGCTCTTCATCGTCATCAGAGTCCGTTAGGTCGTCCCTAATAGTAACCACCTGCGGAGATTGAACTCCTTGATCTTGAGGGGCAGGTGCTTGTTTAGGTGCTTGCGTGGGAGGCGTGTGCGTAACTGGTTGCGATGAGTTCGCCTCAGGGAAGCGACGATAGTAGTCGTTTAGCATCAATCTAAGGTCAGACACAAGGGTGAGGGGTATAGAAACTGTCTCTTGACGTTCTTCCTCCCTTGAGTCCTCGTGCTGCTCTTCTTCATCTTCATAGTCGCCAGATTCCTGGAATGATTCATATCTGGCAGATTGTGGCCTGTCCTTGAAGGAAAAGGTTTCCTCCTCATCCGTATCCTGGCTTTTTATCTGAAGCTGAGAGGGGCTGTAGGCAGCACCTGAGGACTCCTCTCCCTCCGAATCCTGTTCCAACAACGATGATGGCGGCAATGGAGAAATCTTTGTCCAAGAGGTGAACTCCGCGGACTTACTGATGGTAGCCGAACCTCTTGTCGACTGAAAAGAGCGTATGGAGATCATGGTCTTTGATTGAGGAGAACTGTAAGCTTTAGCCGTTGAAAGTAAGATTTTCGTCGACGGAACCACCGTCGACGGGATCATCGTCGACGGGACCATCGTCGACGGGACCATCGTCGACGGAACCATCGTCGACGGAACCACCGTCGACGGGACCATCGTCGACGGGACCTTCGTCGACGGGACCTTCGTCGACGAGACCTTCGTCGACGGACCCTTCGTCGAAGGACCCTTCGTCGACGGGACTGTCGTCGACGGAACCTTCGTCGACGGGACCTTCGTCGACGGTATCTTCGTCGACGGTACCTTCGTCGACGGGACCCCCGTCGACATTCGTGACATCGAACCTGTCGTCGACGGAGTCGTCGTCGTCGTCGACGGGCCTGACAGAGACATCTTACTCATCGATGTCGTTGCCGTAGACGTCGTGGTCGTCGACGCAGCCTTAGAAGAAGCTGAAGACGACGGAATCGAAGTTTTCACCACAGACTTAGGAGCAGAAACCATCGAACTGGTAGAAGGTGCAGATCCAGGTCCTTTAAGACTTGACTGCTTCTCCAGAGGAGTAATAGGAAGAGATGATGTCGATTTTTCTCCAGATTTACTCCTTTTAGACTCCACTTTCCCCACAGAAACAGAGGCCTTTCTTTTCTTGGGAGTGGAGTGAGAAGATTCTTCCTCAGAATCTGTGCCTGATGTGGCCTTCTTCTTCTGAAGCCATAACAGTAATCTTGCCTCTCTGTCACGCTTAGTTTTGTCAGAAAATTTTCTACAAAGCTTACAGGCCTTCACCAGGTGTTTAGGGTAGAGGCAATAAAGGCAGTCCTCATGTGGGTCCTCAGAGAAGAGTCTAGCCTTCCCACAGGATCTGCATGGCCTGAACAGCCTCTTCTTAGAGCTTTCAGCCATTATAAGCAAAAAGAATACACACAATACCTCAAGGTAGAAGGCAGGAAACCAGATTCCCAAAGGGTCAAAAGTTCACACAGGAACAGAAGAAAACTGAGCAGAGCTCAGGGAGACTCCTTTCTCACACGAAGGCGGTTGGAAATCTGAGGCAGGAAGCTGCTGCTGGGGAGTGTGAGGGCAGGGCAGCAATTCTGATTGGCTAGCTTTTGGACCAAAACAAAGAAATGGTCTGGTTACCAAATAATACAGCCCCTATGGGGATTTTCTATGCAGTTTTTCTTCTCTATGATACTGCTTGGTCATTCTGTTACCGTGAGACTCCCACCATGACGACGGGGAAGATACAAGCATGTGAATCTATGAAAGATGTAATACTGGAGAATATTAACTTCCAAAGTAAGTACCCGGGTGGCCTCAACTGGGATGAGGAGTTAGAAATACATCTTAGGGTAGACTTGTAGGGATGCATTCGAGTTCGAGACTATGATTGTACTCTACCATCCGCGTCCCTTACAGAATTATTGCCCATCATGCAGGACTGTGATTGTTGTTTTTAAACTACTTGCTTCTCTCCAACATGTTTAATTGTGTGCTGGAAAACTTTAAATGTATTATTTTAATTGTATTTTCTACCTTTTGTGTATTTGATTTACAGGTGTACAGGCAGGGCTTCCCAGTATGAATGGATTCCTCAATTGGGCACCACTGTCACTGGCACTTGTTCCGGTTTTCACCTCTTCCTTTAGGCACTTTTTCACGGTCAGTTATTTTTTTCGCACCTGTTCTGCACTTTCGTTACTGTCGCCAGTAGGACTATGCTGAGTTGGATTATGAGCACTAGACTATGATACTGGCTTGAATGCTCGGACACTCTACTCATATGGACACTTGTCATTACGAACTTCTGCTCTGATTTCCCCCTTGATTTAGTATGAGGGAATTTTGCAGGGAATTACTACCTATGCAGACAACTGTTTTGATGCATGACGCACCTGAGCACTTTACACGAGCAGGTATTAGCCTGGTGGGAGGGAGTCTCACCCTCATACCCAGTACTGAAGTCTACATCATTATTCTGAAGTAACTCTGCAGGGAAGCACTAACTTTGCAGGCAACCTTTTGATGCATTACGCATTGGTTACATGTCAGCACGGAACACAAGCAGTTATTAGCCTGGTGGGAGGGAGTTACACCTTCTATCCCAGTACTGATTATGTTTAGATGAATTGTCCATTGATCTTTTCATCCTGCTTTGACTCACGTAACTTCCAGATTACCTAAGATCAAATGTGCCCTATCGGGGTTGTTGAATCATGTGTCTCTAATCCTACGTGAATGTACTGATTTACAGTGTTTGGCATATCCTACATAACATCATTCCAATAGGACCGATGTCGTATGTATTTCTGTACATAGTCCTATTTTTGTTTGAAAGACGAATGGACACTTGTCAATACCAGCATCACCGCTCTATGAGTATGTGGGTTTGCACAACGGATAGGGGTTCACACTATTAATACCCAGTATTTGTTGGATTATGTAGTATGATGAATTATTGCCGTATATGTGCATTTCTAAACCAATACGAGTCACAAGATGTTTAATGCCAGCAAGATTGTATGCTACTATGCTAAACTTAACCACTCCAAAATGGCCGACGCGAAATGTTTATTAGTGCATAGTCCTACTTTTGTTTTGACGTATCTTGATTGTAAATGGCACACTTTTTTCACATTCTTTGTCACACGTGATCAAGGCAAGTCGCCGAAACGCGTTGTGTGAATAAACCAAGGTTCTATCTCACTTTTGGACTGTGTTTTGATTCCTGAGAGCGTACGATATTGGAACTTTTACGTATGATATTGATTTTCCGGTTGCTTCGCCGGAGTGTACGCCACTTGTCAATGGGTCTTAGCGTTGCAGCAGAAGCAGCTGTTTGTTTGGATATATATATATATATATATATATATATATATATATATATATATATTTGAATAGAGGACTGTGATGCAGATTAAATATATGGGCACTACAGCACGAACTTATTGAAAATGCAAATATGCTTTTTGAAGTGCATTATGGGCAATGAAGGAATAGCGAGTACCACACTTGTGCTTGCGCAGAGAGTATGCCCATCCAATGATTAAGGCTGAGTGAGCAGCTGAAACGCGTCTGGAAAACATTAAAAGACTGCTGCCCCTTTTAACTAATAAAAGCACACCTGCTCCCAGAGTTGGGCGTCGGCTCATTTTTTCCTTTGGTGTTGCCACGGCAGGATGCTCTGAACCTGCGTTGCCGAAGCCGCCCTTCAGGGTTGGAGGCCCCCCTTATCAGAGGAACTTGTTTGGAGATTAAGGTGGGGGCATGACTCGCTCGTTTCCCTTGTGGAGAAAGAATAGGATTTTCCTGCTGCCAAGTCCAACATGGGAACGAGTAAGGGACGCTAGAGGAGTATTGCAGCTCCCCAGGCGAACACTGGGACTGTTTGCTTTTAAAATTGCACTAGTGGGACACAGTCAAGACTGCTCTTCGAAAAGTGCATTAATTTGAATAGAGGACTGTTATGCAGATTAAATATATGGGCACTACAGCACGAACTTATTGAAAATGCAAATATGCTTTTTGAAGTGCATTATGGGCAATGAAGGAATAGCGAGTACCACACTTGTGCTTGCGCAGAGAGTATGCCCATCCAATGATTAAGGCTGAGTGAGCAGCTGAAACGCGTCTGGAAAACATTAAAAGACTGCTGCCCCTTTTAACTATTAAAAGCACACCTGCTCCCAGAGTTGGGCGTCGGCTCATTTTTTCCTTTGGTGTTGCCACGGCAGGATGCTCTGAACCTGCGTTGCCGGCGCCGCCCTTCAGGGTTGGAGGCCCCCCTTATCAGAGGAACTTGTTTGGAGATTAAGGTGGGGGCATGACTCGCACGTTTCCCTTGTGGAGAAAGAATAGGATTTTCCTGCTGCCAAGTCCAACATGGGAACGAGTAAGGGACGCTAGAGGAGTATTGCAGCTCCCCGGGCGAACACTGGGACTGTTTGCTTTTAAAATTGCACTAGTGGGACACAGTCAAGACTGCTCTTCGAAAAGTGCATTAATTTGAATAGAGGACTGTGATGCAGATTAAATATATGGGCACTACAGCACGAACTTATTGAAAATGCAAATATGCTTTTTGAAGTGCATTATGGGCAATGAAGGAATAGCGAGTACCACACTTGTGCTTGCGCAGAGAGTATGCCCATCCAATGATTAAGGCTGAGTGAGCAGCTGAAACGCGTCTGGAAAACATTAAAAGACTGCTGCCCCTTTTAACTAATAAAAGCACACCTGCTCCCAGAGTTGGGCGTCGGCTCATTTTTTCCTTTGGTGTTGCCACGGCAGGATGCTCTGAACCTGCGTTGCCGAAGCCGCCCTTCAGGGTTGGAGGCCCCCCTTATCAGAGGAACTTGTTTGGAGATTAAGGTGGGGGCATGACTCGCTCGTTTCCCTTGTGGAGAAAGAATAGGATTTTCCTGCTGCCAAGTCCAACATGGGAACGAGTAAGGGACGCTAGAGGAGTATTGCAGCTCCCCGGGCGAACACTGGGACTGTTTGCTTTTAAAATTGCACTAGTGGGACACAGTCAAGACTGCTCTTCGAAAAGTGCATTAATTTGAATAGAGGACTGTGATGCAGATTAAATATATGGGCACTACAGCACGAACTTATTGAAAATGCAAATATGCTTTTTGAAGTGCATTATGGGCAATGAAGGAATAGCGAGTACCACACTTGTGCTTGCGCAGAGAGTATGCCCATCCAATGATTAAGGCTGAGTGAGCAGCTGAAACGCGTCTGGAAAACATTAAAAGACTGCTGCCCCTTTTAACTAATAAAAGCACACCTGCTCCCAGAGTTGGGCGTCGGCTCATTTTTTCCTTTGGTGTTGCCACGGCAGGATGCTCTGAACCTGCGTTGCCGAAGCCGCCCTTCAGGGTTGGAGGCCCCCCTTATCACAGGAACTTGTTTGGATATATATATATATATATATATACACACACACACATATACATACATAAATGTGGTATGTCTCTTATTTTCAGAGACTACTAATTTTCTATAAAGTACTTCTGTATGGAAATAAGAAATATGCTGTGATTCTATGGCTCAACCAAGGGTGATTTTAAGTGACATCTCCAACAATGCAAATCGGAAAACATGTTCGGTTAAAAGCAAAGAGCTAATGCTCCATTTCAAAACCTAGAAAAAAGATAGATATAACAAAGACAACAGTGCAGTCAGTATTCTATCATTTACTTTGGACAAAATGTTGAATCATTCTCACAAAAGTTAAGCCGATAAATGTGTAGAAATATAACATTAAACTCAGACGGCATATTGTAAACACAAAAGCAGAGCATGCAGTGCATACTGAATGATAAAACTAGTTCAATTAGCATGTCAATGGCTGGAACAACAAGAAGGCTGTTGTAGATGAATTACTGCTTTTAAGAAACAATTCAGTCATAAGACACTCACTTCTATTAATGTATTCTCTTTCATACATTATAACTTATTACTTCGCCAACTGTGATTTTTTTGTGTGATCCTGATGTTATTAACTCAGGAAACAATAAAATTCGCAGTTTTGTGGTACTCTAATTTAAGTGTACATCATGTTCATTAATGACCTTAACTGAACGCAACAAGTTCATAAGAGAGTAAGACAAGCCTAAGTTGCAAAACTGTACCTGAACATACACATCTGAAAAAAATGTATTCTTGGGGAGGAAGCTTTTCTTTTCATATGCAAGTGCTCTAGTTACTCATCATTGCCCTTTTTGTGTGGTTTTCATTCTCTATACATCATTTTTAGAAGACACAAATATAGCAACAAATAAAGTACAAGAAAAGAACATTGTGGAGCGTTTGCGCAACACTGCACTTTGAAAACGAAAATAACTCACCAGCAGTAAAATCTCTGTTCAAATCTATGAACGCATGAGAATGAGGTACGAAGATTTCGTTAGTGGTATTCAATGTGTAATTCAAGTTTAACTTCCTGTTAAATGAAAGAAAAGAAAGTCATATACACATTCCCCAAACTTTTACATCCAGAGTTTCAAAACAGGAGGCCAATATCCAACTGGAGTGACAGAAGTAATCATAATTAACTCATCCCACAGTGAATAAAATGGGCAGTTTGGTACTGGATGAGCATAATTAAGTGCATCTCGTTCGTTAAATTACACGAAGTCCTAAAATGTCTAACACCCACTTGTATTGCCCAATGTGGCATTAAACCACACAATACCTTGGGTCCAGAGGTATTGTCAGACCTTCTTTACAGTAACATACGCACTGGTCAAGCTTGTAGTGTTCCACTAACCCGTGGTTTTGAGGGGTGCTACTACTGCACACTGGTGTCCCTAGGGAAATTGGTTATTCCCAATCAGTGATGTGGGCCGGAGTATAAATAAAAAGGCGAGGCTGTGATGAGGTCAGTCATGGGCGTGCCTAGAGTAAAGTAACACTTGTGTTGGTGTGATTAATGCTAGGCCCAGAAGTCCTCAGTGCCAACATGCACTGGCGACCACCATGCACCCTGCCCAGCGGGAGTTAAAGCCCCACCAATTGAAGGTTCGTCAACCGTCGCCCTGTGAACTCATGAACTCTCTTGTGGCATATCCCTGGACACGCGCTCTGCCCACCGACCGCCCACCACGCTAATTACACCTATCCAGCGCCTCAGTCCGGCGACACGCTGGCTCGAAAAGACGGCTCAGCGTAAGGCCACCGCCAACTCCGCTACCCATCGGGCGCCTGTCCTCTTTTCCTCGAGGCACGTTGCCGGCGATGGACGTGGCTGCATCCTGAGTGAGACAAGGTGGCCCCTCATACCCACTACTCCTGCCGGCAATCCTGCAACAACCGCTCCTGTGCCCCTCCTCTCACCTAGAGGCCCGGGAGGCCTACAGAGGATCTCTAGGAGGAGTATTTTACGCCGCCCAAACGCTTCCCATATGAAACCAGTGCTCGCTGTGCCTAAAGTGAGGAAAGACGATTCTGGAAATGCATATTTGAGAACTTTGGCAGTAAGCACAAGCAAAGGACAATTGCCATTGAACACCCAGTGCTCCAAGGTACAACAAGGCAAAACACAGATTCTGGTGGGAGGCTGCTGCAAAAGCAGGTCAGATAGCCCCACAGTGACTGTACTAAGTGATCCCTCACAGGAAAGACACACCCTATGTCCGGCAGCTCTCTACCCCAGGCCCATAGACAGCGCTCGTGCCGCAAGGGGCAGCACAAGCGGGGTACTCAACCACCATCAACCATGTCGGCCAAACCAGCTATTGAGCCCTTCGTAGTTGATGGCGCACCATCCTCATTGGCGCCGAAATGGAACGATTGGACTAACTGCCTTCAATTCTACTTCAAAGGGGCGGGCATTGCTCAAGACAGGAGGAGGGCCCTGCTCCTATATCTCATATACAAAACGCTAGTAGAGACCACGCCCAAAACATATATCACACTCCTGAACACCCTAAATGCTCATTTTGAGCCAATAGCCAACACGGACTACGAGTGTTTCGTGTTCAGGCAAGCTCGCCAAGAGTCCGACGAATCGCAAGACGCTATTCAGTGCCGTCTGAAAGAACTTGGGAACAACTGTGGCTTCCAGGATGAACAAGAAGAAATCAGGGCTCAAATCATCCAAGGGTGCTACCCCGCAAAACTGTGGAAAAACATACTCCAGGAGCCCAGAAAACTTCTAAATGACATCCTATCGATGGGGAGTTCCAAAGAACTTGCTAAGGCGAGGGCCTCGCCCATGGGATCTGCGCGCTTCATCGTATCATAAAGATGGAACAGGTCCAGGTAGTGAAAGCCAGACAACCCCTACCCCACTACGACACTCTGCGGGCAAGAAAAAAAGAGTGCAGATAGTTTGGAGGTTCCCAACACTGGTTGACGGAATGCTCAGCAAAAGGAAAGTGATGCGCAGCCTGCGGGAAGGTAAATGACTTTGTGAAAAGGTCCTGGTCAGCCACATCCACAAACGAAGCTGCGCAAGCAGTAGGTAAACACAAAGACCGAGGCGACATGGACGATGATGAAGCCGACCACTATCCAGTACATTACAGCTTAGACATAGGAAAACAATCTCCCAATCGCCGCCCCCTCCCTAAATGCCAAATTTAGGTTCACAACCAAAGCATAACAGCCATCATCGACACTGTGGCCCCAGTCGAACTAATTTCCGCACAAACTTACCACAACACGAGTCTGAGCCCCCCTCTGAAGAATCCACAGATTTGTGTGTTTGTGTGTGGTCAAAAGAAGACAATCCCCCTCCTTGGGTGCTTGGCATCAACGATATCTCACGAAGAACAAAAGTCAGACACCACAGTCTACGTAGCCAAGGAAGGTCAAGGGATGATCCACAGTGGTGCTACAGCAGAGACACTGAAGCTAATATCCTTTACATTTGACATTCAGTAAGAAGAAATCATGACGATACTGGACGAATTCCACTAGGTCTTCCAGAGAATAGGATGTCTAAAAACCAAGGAGATCAAGCTTCATATCAACCAGTCCATCCAACCGGTCGCTTTGAGACACCGGTGCATCGCCTTCCACATGAGACGCAAAGTAGAAGAGGAATTAGAGACGTTAGAAAGCAAAGGTGTAATTGAGAAAGTCGCGGGGCCCACCACGTAGGTATACCCATCAGTGGGGGCAAAGAAGCCAAAACAACCGGGTTAGTTCAGAGTTTGAATGGACATACGGGTCCCAAACGCCGCCATCAAGAGGAAAGAACATCCTGTTGAATGGAGCCATGTGTCTCGCAGGTAGAACTCCGGTCGAGGTACTACCAACTGCCAAACCCCACCCTGATTCATGGTACATCACCACTTTCTCTACCAATGTCAGTCTCTGACAGTACCGCCGCATGACCATTGGCATCTCAAGCGCAGCGGAGGTATTCCAAAATACGATCAGGAAGGTGCTCAACGTGCTACCGGGAGTCATCAATGGGAGAGACGATATCCTCATGTACACTAAGTCACACAAAGAACACCATGCACACTTATGAGGATTACTCCAGATCATCCAAGACACTGGTCTAACTCTGCACAGAGAGAAAAGTGAGTTTCTCAAGTAGAGGTTCAGTTTTTTCAGATACACCTTCTCAGGGGATGACATAGGCCCTGACCCGGAGATGCTATGAGACAACCAGGATGAGCTGGATCCAAGCAACATCTCAGAGGTGAGAAGCTTCCTGGGCATGGACAATTTATGCAGATGGTTTATATTGGATCTGACGAATCTGACTTGACCACTCTGAGAACTCACGAACTCCTTGACGCACTGGCAGTGGGGGCGCAGACCAAGAACAGGCTTTTCAAAAAAGACAAGAGTCACTCTCCTTCAAAACTACTCTCTCATATTTTGACCCAGCGAGACCCACAATTGTGGCCGTCAACGCCAGTTCATATGGCCTGGGGGTAGTCTTGATGCAGCCGCACACTGATGAAAACTGCCTCCCAGTGGCCTATGACAGCTGCTCTCTGACGAAGACAGAGCAGAGATACTCTCAGATTGAGTGAGAGGCCATCGTGATTCACTGGGTATGCCAGCAAATTTATATTTACGTATACAGCTGCCTGTTTGTCATCTTGACTGATCACAAGCCCCTGATAACCCTCTTTCAAGGCTCTCCATCCAAGCCACCTGCACGCACCGAGAAGTGGCTCCCACAACTCCAGGACTACGACTGCAGAGTAGAGTACAGCCCAGGATCATCCAATCCAGCAGACTATCTCTCCCCATAATGCCACCTCGAAAGAGCAGGAAGAAGCAGAAGCCATGAAGCCTATGTCAGGCTGGTAACCAAGAGATCTCGCCCCCTCCAGATGGGTCTAGAGTCACTTATCAAGGCTACAAAAGAAGACGAGTGCCTGCAGCTTGCCACTGCTGCCATCCAATCTAATGACTGGCGACTGATCACACACAGCATAGCTAGTAGGACCCCCCAAGCAAGAAGAGTCCTTGAGTCTTAAGGTGAAGCAGGACCTGTCAACAAACAACAGTGGATGTCTGTTAAGAGGTCCCAGATTGGTCATCCAATCGAACCTCGCATCTCAAGCTCTGCAGCTAGCCCACAGAGGGCATCAAGGGATAATCAAAATGAAAAGCAGACTTTGCGCCAAAGTCTGGTTTCCAGGGATGGATGAGACGGTAGAGCAGGCAATCCAGTCATGTCACTACTGCCAGGTGTCTGGTAGACCAGATCGCCCATCTCCCGTGATCACACTAGACAACCCTGAGCATCCATGGGAAGAAGTCAGCATGTATTTTGGTCACCTCCAGGATGGTCGCTATGCTCTAGGCTTTATGGATGGCCACACAAAGTTTACGGAGGTGGAGATCTAGGAACAGAGACGGCCGCAGAGGTAATCACCAAAGTGGAAAAGTTCATTGCCACCCATAACGATTCCAAATGAGTAAATACAGACAATGGGTCTCCGTTTCATGGGAAAGAGTTTGCGGACTATTGAACTCGTGGGGCATGAAACACCGCAAAGTAACCCCTTGATTGCCCCCAGCAAACGGGGAAGCCGAAAGTTTCATGAAAACCCTGAATAAAGTAATCCCCATTGCCCATGCTGACGAGCCATCTGTAGAGCGTGTCATCTACAGTTTCTTGCCGGAGTATCGCATGACACCCCCCCCCCCCCCCCAGGCCATGTGACCACAGAGAGAGCACCAGGGTATGCCAGAATGGGGAAGAGTTGTTCAGGACACTATCCTCATCATCCCTCCTGGGACCCGAAGCCCTTCGATGACACTGCGGTGCTCTCCAGACAGAGGCGTACAAATCACCAATCCAGTGCAAGTCAACAAAGAGAAGGAGCCCAAAATGCAGCTTTGATCAACCAAACAGTAAAGGTCATCAAAGAAGTCTCCCTTGCATGGAAACCGTTTGGTTTATAAAAGAACACTCACCAGCCAACCTAGATGGGGCATGCTTCATCATTCGGTTCCCACCCAAGGGGCCGAGTGCCTCCTTGGTGTGCCTCAACGCCTGATTACAGCAGAGCTGGTTTTTAGGTCTCGGCTAGCTTAGGTTGGCACATGCGCAGTCTCGCTGGCGAGATTTAATGACTGAGTAGCGAAGGTAAACCCCGCCCCTTTTCTCCATTGGCTGGCCTCCTAAACGGCAGCCAGCCATTGGAGAAGAGGTCTCAGTTACGTCATTCTCTCCATCTAAGCCCGGTCCTTTTCGGATTGGGAGGCGTGTTTTTAGGTTTGTTCTACCCTCTTCTCCATTGGCTGGAATGGCAAACAACAGTCAAAAACACGCCTGTTGTTTACATTCCAGCCAATGGAGAAGAGGGGAGAAAGAAAAACATGTCCCCCAGTCTGAAAAGGACGGGGCTTAGTTTCTTCGTGTTTACCTCATCCTCGTCTCCTCCTCTCCCCCACCCCTCTTCTCACCTCTGTCCTCCTCTCCTTTCTCCTGGGCTCTCCCCCTCCGGTCCCGGCCAGTGTGCTCCTAGGCTGCCGCTGCTGCTGGGCTCTGTGTGGGCCCGCCTTCCGCCGGCTCCTCCTCCCCCTTCCCTGGCCGAGACAGAGAAGGCTTCCCCCGTTGCCCTCGGTTGTATCCCCTGATCCTTGCACCGCGCGGAGGCTGCGGCAGGCAGACTGCTCCCGGAGCCCCACGCTCAGGCCGAGCACCCCGACCCTCGAAGCAAGCAACCAGCCTCCAGCAGCAGAAGCAACCCGCCGAGGATTCGCCGCGGAGACCCCCGGAGCACCGTCCTTTGTGCGCCCGCACTCCCCAGCTGGACGCCCGCCGGGGGCAGGAGCGGCTGGAGCGGGCCCCGCGCACCCTCCCCGCCGCCGCCTATGGATGTGGGACACGACGGAGCCCCCAGAGCTTTCAATGGCCCGAGCGCCTGCGCTGCGAGAACTTTCCTCGGCATGGGGCAGAGCAGATCTGCGTGGGGCAGAACCACAGCGAGGACGGCGGAGGGTCCCTGCCGGGCAGAGGAGGCGGCAGCCCGGGTCTTCTCAACATCCCGCCGAAACACCACCGCGAGAAAGGCCTAGCCCGCAGCCCCCACGCTACGCCAATGATTTCTTCTCATATTGTCAATACCTCATTGTCCTGCCCTCAGCTGGCTCCGGAGATTGTGCCTTTCTGTAGCCGCCACCCACCCCTTCTGTAAGGCGAGAGGAGAATTTACTCACTCATCTTCACCTATCATCTCCCGTTTCTTTATGTTCCGCAGTTAGGGGGCTCATTCTACCCTGGCACTTCCTGTTCATTTCTAAGGCATCATCCGCTCTCATGGTCCAGCTTTCATCAGCCCATCGGGGGTAAGAGCGCAATGCATACGTCTGCATTGACTCTACTCTGACCCCTAACTCCAGCCACGACATCCCACACTTCTGATATATGCCCGCAGGGATTCAGAGTCAGGCTATTGAACAAAAGCTACGATAGTTCAACATACTTTGTAGTGCGGACTTTGGCACTTTCTCCCCGGGGGCCCCCTCCCTCTCTGTTGCTGCAGCCTTGGATCGCTCCCATACCTTATTTTGCCTGCTGTGAGCTGCAAAGGGAAGGGGCTTTCCTTAACGGTGTTTTACCTTGGTATGCCGTCCTGTGCTTGTGGTGAATGCCCCACCCACTCCTTACCATTTGCTGCCTCATCGCCCCTGGCTTCTCCACTCTGCACGCATCTCATCCATCTACTTATTCCATGCTTCCTCAAGCACGACGACCCCCCCTCCTTGAGCCGCCCTTCCGAACTCACGGCCCCAGCACGCCCTTGCCCGCCGGCTGCCCCGCAAATCCCCCCACCCACTCTCTCCTTTATTGACCGCACTGCAACCCACCCACGCCCCCCCATCCACCCCCATCTCACCTCACACTTTGTCGCCGTGGCACCTCTTCTCCTGACAAAATTCCCCAGTGTGTGTGAGGGTCTGTGTGTGTGTGTGTGTGGGTCTGTGTGTGTGGGGGGTCTGTGTGTGTGGGGGGTCTGTGTGTGTGGGGGGTCTGTGTGTGTGTGTGTGTGGGGGGGGTCTGTGTGTGTGTGGGGGGGGGGTCAGTGTGTGTGTGGGGGGGGTCAATGTGTGTGTGGGGGGGTCTGTGTGTGTGTGTGTTTGAAGAAATAAAATGAAGGTGCACTTTTGTGTAAAGGTTTTTCAAAAGAACAATTGAACTAGAACAGGACTACATAACTTTGGCCCCTGGGGGCAGATCCATAGCAGATTTTCAAGATAACTACTGACTGCGCGCTCCTATCTGAGAACTCGTGTGTGTGTGTGGCTCTGTGTGTGTGTGTGGCTCTGTGTGTGTGTGGCTCTCTGTGTGTGTGGCTCTCTGTGTGTGTGTGGCTCTGTGTGTGTGTGGCTCTGTGTGTGTGTGGCTCTGTGTGTGTGTAGCTCTGTGTGTGTGTGGCTCTGTGTGTGTGTGGCTCTGTGTGTGTGTGGCTCTGTGTGTGTGTGGCTCTGTGTGTGTGTGGCTCTGTGTGTGTGTAGCTCTGTGTGTGTGGCTCTGTGTGTGTGTGTGGCTGTGTGTGTGTGTGTGTGTGTGTGGCTGTGTGTGTGTGGCTGTGTGGCTCTGTGTGTGTGTCTGGCTCGGTGTGTGTGTGTGTGGCTCTGTGTGTGGCTGTGTGTGTGTGTGTGGCTCTGTGTGTGTGGCTCTGTGTGTGTGGCTCTGTGTGTGGCTCTGTGTGTGTCTTTGTGTGTGTGTGTGGCTTTGTGTGTGTGTGATATGGCTGTGTGTGTGGTGCAAATGCAATAGGTCTCGTATTTGCGAGAGATTAAGCTATTGGGATTGTAAATGACAATGCCATTTATTTATCTGTTTTCAAAACCAACATATAAATAAAAAGTTTGTCATTTACAATGCCAATAGCTCTAACTTCTCCGAAGGCGAGACCGTTGCATTGTAAATGCTTGTTGTTTCTGTTTTTGAGTGGGGAAGTGACTACAGTGAAAGTGAGAAATTTAAAACTACCTCCAGGGTATCAAACTATCTATTATGTGGTCCTTGGGGTAGGATTAAAAGCAAATTGTTGGACGTGAATGAGAGAATATGGTCTTGCACATCTCAAAGATCGGGAAAATGATCCTAGTGATGTGGTCTACATGTTTCACCCAATATGTTCCCAATTGGCTTTCTTCAGGACCAGTGGTTCAGGGTAAAATTACCCTGAAATCGCATGAACTATGCACAAACGCTAAGGTGTGCATAGGTGAGTTAAGTGTGTAACTTACGAAATTCACCATCAGTTTAAACAACTTCTTAAAGAAAAAAAGGAGACATAAAGTGATTACAACCCTTACAGGGCCCAATGCAGTGGAGACCAATCGTCATTGTATATGTCCCCAGGCCAGTGTTATTCATCTACTGAATAATACCACAGTGAGAGAAATGGTTGTATAGTCTAACATGCAGTTGGTAGAATTGAGTGCAAGGTTTATTTGAAAACAAATGAAGCTCTTGCTTGTTTTATGGGTGCCCCAGTATTTTCAAAGAGCCCCATGATATATATTCAAAAGTACACTTAATGTGCAGGCGGTGACTAATTAGCCCGTTTATTTTATCATTAATTAAACACCACATTGTGCCGACATGTCAGGTAATTAGCCAGGAAAAAACAAGGATGGTGCGTGGTCATACCATTATAGATTGTCAGTAGGTACATTTCAAAGTGCGAGCGAAATTGGTACCACCTACCTAAAGTACAAATATTTTTCGTAACATAGATCCCGGTGGGAAGCAGTGCCTGTTGTCACACTCTATTAATGTATATCGGGGTAAAAAAGACATTGTATCAGCAAGGGTAATAGCTTCTGCAAGACTCACAGAGTACCAATTGATTGGTTATTTCATTTAGTTACTCACTGTGTCAAGGTCAGCCGCCTGCTGTGTTACCTACTGTTCGTCTATTCCGGGACCCGGGCGAAGCCGTGTCTCCGGTGCTGGGAGGTGCATATGAAAACTTACTTCCTCGTACGCGGACAAGCAGTGCATGTTGATGCAGGGACGAAGCAGTGAAGCTTCCTATTGGTTGGGGCGGTGAGCCCCTCTTGTGAGTTAACCCTTACCTTCCTCAAAGTACAGTGAAAGAAGGCAGCTAAAGGACCTAACTACTGTATTGAGTGAATGGAAAAGATGCGGTCTGCTGCGGCTATTAAAAGATGATAAACGGGTCTTCATTATTAACAAGGAGGAAAACCCAAAGGTATTTTTGATCTTAAATTCATTAAGGGGGTTGCACATTTTTATGTAGGTTGGTTAGTGACATTTTTTTCACAGCTGTGTGGTATTGCTGGAAGCCAGATCCTCTGCTAGGGAGAGGTAAATCTCTACAGTGAGATGGAATGATCAAAATGTATGAATAAAAGTTAGTTTAATCTCCAAAGGTTTAGGGAATTCCAGGGTATATCATCGTTTAAACCTTGTTGGTGTGTGGAAAGGCGGGAAATCCATCTCTGTTCCTTCTCCAAGAGGAGATTCTTGGGGTCACCTAGTTGGGTATCCAGTCGTTCTATTGCCACCCATTTCAGGTCGTTGGTCATGTGGTATGCTTTTAGTAAGTGGTCTGTCATTTTTGTGGTATTCCGTTTGCATCTGATGCTGCTACAATGTTCACAAATTGTTGTCTTGATCGTCTTACTTGTCATTCCTATGTATCGCAGTTTCGCAAGGGCACGTAATTGTGTAGACAAAATTGCTGGAATTGGAATTTGTTGGTTTCTTTAAATGCCAAATTGTATCTGATTCTAAATTTAAAATTTTTGTTCTGTAGGTCAAGTGGCACACACTACAATTGCCAAAAGGGTAGTTGCTCAGTATGTTTGGGAACCCCCATGTGCTCCGCAATGTGGTGTCTCTGTAATTTCTTTGGGCGTGTTGAAACTAGATAGTCTTTTAGGCTCCTTGCTCTTTCAAAGGAGAAAAGGGGGTTCTCCCATTTCGGTTGCATGTTTGTAGAATCATCCAATGCTTATTTATGATCTTTTTTATACCTGGTTGGAGATAGTGTTGTAGGTAGCACAGCAGCCTTCGATACCCTATCTCCCTCGGTCTTACCATCTCTGCTGAGGGAGATAGGGGTGGAAGGGGCGGCTCTGAGTCTGCTGTCCTCCTTCTTAGACCAGAGGGTTCAGAGGGTCAAGCTGGGAGAGTTCCTATCTCCATCCCTTCCTGTGCAATGTGGCGTCCCTCAGGGGTCGGCATTAAGTCCGACCCTGTTCAACATCTACGTGACGCCGCTTGCCAGGTTAATTAGATCTTACGGGATGGAGGTAGTCTCCTACGCGGACGACACACAGATCTTGGTGTCCCTCTCCCATCTTGGGGACCCGTCCCCGCTCAACTTTAGGAACTGCATGCAGGCAGTGTCCCAGTGGATGATTTACAAATCGCTAAAGTTGAACGGGGAAAAGACTGAGATCTTGGTGTTTGGCTTCAACATTAACATCTGGTCACCTGAATGGTGGCCGCCTGAGTTGGGGTCCTGTCCCACTCCCTCGGGATCAGCACGGAACCTAGGGGTAATGATTGAACCTTCTCTTTCCATGACCCTGCAGGTAAATAGAACAGTTGCCACCTGTTGGGGAATCATTAAAATTCTCAGTAAAATAAAACATTACTTGTCCCTCCAGGCACGGAAGCAGGTGGTAGTAGCACTTGTCGCTTCGCGTCTTGATTATTGTAACGCCCTTTACATTGGCATGAACAAGAGCTTAATCCAACGTCTTCAGACTGCTCAAAATGCGGCAGCCAAATTTGTCCTTGACGCCCCCAGATTGGCGTCATCAACGGCAGCCAGGAAAACTTTACACTGGCTCCCGATTGAGGCTAGGATCACTTTCAAGACGCTCTGCCTAACCCATAGTGCCCTCTCTGGAAAGGGTTCGGGTGGGGTCAGGAAACTGTTGCAGCCGTATGCTTCAAGCAGATCGTTACGTTCCTCCTCTAAGAACCTGCTGGTGGTCCCCCGTTTTCGAAAGAGTCGATGGGGCGGGAGGGCTTTCTCTTTAATTGCCCCTAAGTTATGGAATGCTCTTCCTTGTGACATCAAATCGCAGGCTTCTGTCCCCGCTTTTCGTAAAGCATTAAAAACCTGGTTGTTCGCAAAGGCGTACCCGTAGATACTTTTTATGTCTCTATATATTCTTTTGTTAGGCGCCTTGACGCCTTCGGGCAAAGTCGCGCATTATAAGAATCTTTTCATTTAATTTCGTTTCAGTTATTTACACAGGTAAGTGGTGGTTCTGTTAAAGTCTTGTCATTATCTTCCAGTAACACGTCTCTGTTCTGATATCAAGCTCTCTTCATGGTGTTTGTGATGATCCTCTCTGGGTAATTTCTGGATATAGTTTTTTTGTGAGGTCTCTGGCTTGAACTTTGAATTCCTCTATTTTACTACAGTTCCTTCGTAGTCTCAAGAACTGGTAGCGGGGTAAGTTTTCCCTCAGAGCCCAGGGGGTGAAAACTAACACATTTCAGCAATGTATTTTCCGCCGTCGGCTGTAGCAAGTCTTTGTCTGTAGACTGTTTTTCTCTTAGAAGGTACTTATGTCTAGAAAATAAGAATTATCCGTGCCTATGGTATAGGTAAATTTGAGGCTGGTATCACAGTTGTTTAGTCACTCAAGAAACTCCAAAAAGGAAGTTTTAATCCTTTTTGTCAAGAAGGCAAAATACGACCTCCTCCAACATCCGCAAAGGAGAACAAGTGTACGTAAAAGATCGCCACCCGGGCAGTACGTTTCACCTGCCTTTTGAGCCCCAACAGTGGAAAGTTGTGAAAAGACAAGGGACTACGGTCACAGTTCGGAGAGGAGACGAGGAGGTGACTTAAAATGTCTTGTTCATTAAAAAGGTCCCCATCATGATGAGGACTTTTTAGACATCGACGACGGCAAGACCCCAGATTTGCAGTCCTCTTCTCCGGATGACCCAAGCAAACGGTCACCAACAAACAATGCCAGGTCTAGGCTAACCAGTGCCCCTCCCCTGGTGTCATGAGAGAGGGATGGCTCCGAAGTTGGTGTACCCACCTGCTCAGGCCGCAGTGACTATTCCAGGTATGTCTGAAGCGCAATCCCGCTCCTGTATCTCGTCTAGCGGAGTTCCTGGTGTGAAGGAGATGTTTGAGAGCTGATGACCTGCAGAGTGGTAACTGTATGAGCACTGTTTAATATACACTGTTGATATCTCACTGTTGTGGTATGGAATGTTCCTTTACTTAGGTCCGATGTTGAGTTTTACTAAAGTTGGTGAGGAATGCAGTGTACCACTAACCTGTGGTATCGAGGGGTGCTACTAGTGCAAACCTGTGTCCCTAGGGAAATTGGTTTGTACCACTTCGTGACTTAGGCCGGAGTATAAATAAAAATGCGAGGCTGTGACGAGGTCAGTCAAGGGCGTGCCCCGGGCAAAGTAACCACTTGTGTTGGCATGATTATTGCTAGACCCGGTATGCCTCAATGCCAACACTGCAACGCTAGCCCGCGGTTGCCCAAGTACAGAGCTGCTCAGTTGCAAACATGCAAACATATGGCAACATGGGGAGCAAACTGAAACTGCATTAGCCCAAATCTCAACCTGCATCCTATAGGACTCACTTAAGAGACAGGCATGGACACCACAAAAACAAACAGGCAAAAAAATAATTTCACATCAATGTAGCCAGAAACCAAGTGAATCATTAAACAACTGACTGTGAAACCTAGAAACAAAGTAAAATGCTCTTGGACTTCACCAAGTCCATTTTTGTAATGCTCTTTGTCCATTACAAACACCACAGAACCTTCACACACTTTTATCTGCACTCCTATATTTCAATCCTAATAACATCCACTACAGACACACACCAAGAAAACCAAAGCCTCCACGTTGACATTGGAACCCTCCTCAGCAACATGCAGGAAGGAGTTCTTCACATCGATCTCAGCTGAAGTTAAGAACATGACAAACAAATCACTGATTACACGTCCTACCTCTGGTTCACTAAAAAGATTGTACATCACCCTATCCTGAAGAAAAAAAGACAGTGGACACCCAATCTGTAGAGTACAATAAACTGATTTCTAACATCTTAATCATCAACAACCTGGAAAGGGAATTAACCAAACAGGTGAAAGAACATGTTGAAGAAAATGACACCTAGACTGATCTTCAGTGAGGCTTCAGATGAAAGAAAAGGTACAGAATTAGCAGCTGTGAAAGTCAGATAGGACATTCTTGTCACCTTCAATAAATATCAACAAACCAACTTAACACTCACACTTCTCAAACCTGAAGTTACTCCAGTGACTACTGGTGGGTTCTATGGACGAAATTGTGGACAATGAAACAAATGGAAAGACAGTATGACTACCTTCTGAAACTAGAACCTCTATATACAGTCACCATACTCCAATATGATCAGCAAGGAAGCTGTCCAGAGACAAAACTTTGGTCGGTGTAGTGCCGTAGACGGAGTAGCAACCAGAGCCCTCCTCTCTGGGATAAACCCAAGTCTTTGTTCCAGGAGACGCCTGAAAACTGAACTGTTCAAGAAGTGATAGCAATGCATGCCAGGTTTGATGTGCCTTGATACTTCACACATGTTAAAAATCTCAATAAAAATTGTTTAAAAAACGTAAGATGCATGAGCTAAGTCCCACAGAAAAGCACTCCTAAATGTCCAGAAGAAACTTAGAGTGCAACCAAAGCAGAATACATTCTAACCAGGAATCCAGCTAGGAAGAAAGGATATCTGTGCACTTCAAAGACTCTTCCTTGAAGTCTCCAACACTTCAAAGGCACAACTGGGTATAAGCACTGAACCTCACATCCTACCATTTGAGTTTACTTCTGGACCTGTGAAGACTCTGCTAGGAAAAAGGACGGGTGTGCTCCTGAAGGACTGCCAATCTGCTGGACTGCTGCTTTGGAAGAATTGCATTCTTGCTCTGCTGACCTGATGTGTGCTGCCATTCTGGTCTGCTTGAAAAAGACTGGACCTACATCACTTAAACCCAGAGTGACTCCAAGGGCTTACTGGCTTGCCTCCTGATCTGAAGTCTCAGGGACATAAAAGACTTCCAGCTATCCTGCTTCTGCACCTAGACTCTGCCCTCTGTGAGCTTGCTTTGCTAAGTGGCGCCACCCCAGCCCTGGACCCTGGAAATGAGCCTAAGAAGCTTGCTCAACACATCAATGCTACGGAGACGGAACCGGTGCATCACCACTTTTGTGCCGTCAGCACTGAGACATCTTTGACACTGCGTAGATCAGAACCAGCGCCTATGTGCCTCTGCTTGGATCAGAACCTACGCTCTGCATTTAGAACCACCACTGCGCAACGCTCTTCAGGTGAAGTCATCGGATCTCCCTTGAATACAGCATCAACGTCGAAGCTAAAACTCAACATTGCATCGGAGCTCACGCATCGTTGCTGTTGCGCTGCTAGTACCAGAGCATCGCTATTTTCACTTATTCTTTTAAAAATCAATCTCTAGTTCTACTTATTGGATTGTTGTCATTTTGATTTGGTTTTATTTATTAAATTAAGCTTTATTTTTCTAACCGGGGTGCTATCTTTTTGTGTGGTGTTTTCACTGATTAACTGTTTGAAGTGTTGCACAAATACTTTACACATTCCCTCTTAAGTTAAGCCTGACTGCTCTGTGTCAAACTACCTAGGGGTGAGCACAGGTTAGTTTAGGGTGTGTTTGTGACTTGCCCTGAGTGGGATTGTGGTTCCTGCTTGGGCAGGGTACATACCTCTACTAACCAGAAACCCAATTTCTGACAGGGTAGCAGTGCACTTTAGAAAAGATTAATTACGTCACATATTACTATATGCAGCAAAACGCAGGGTTTTGATAAAGCAAACACCCGGGATCAATGCAGCCCACTGACAGTTCCCTCAGGTAAACTTGGCCTATGTTAACCAGAAAGCACAAGGAAAAAGTCCATCTTCCATATCAATGCTTGCGTGTTCATATATTTGTTCCACGTTAATGTCTATGTTGCGGGAGGCACTTGTATTGTACTTGTATTTACTTCCTATGTCCACTTGTAATGGCACGGCAGTACTATGGCTTTCTCGGCCCTGAAGCAATAGCGTTACTGTAATTGATCTATTTATTTATAAGGCGCATAAAGCACTATCACAGTACAGGGGAATACTGGTCGATACAGATTTCATCACATAGCTGCCATTAAGCATTCATCAAAATTAGAGCAGGGTGTGAGGCTTGTGCAAACAAAACGACTCTAAATGTGCTTTGCAAAGGGAATCTACAGTCATACAAGCCCTGGAAGAAAATGGTCTCCAGCACACAAACACGAGATTTAATTAAACTATTTACAGTTATGCCCATGAAGAAAATTATTTCCATTGCAAGCAATGCCACAATTTCAATGTACAAAAAGAGGACTACAATCAAATAATTTTATTCCACTTCATTCCCAGGCGGTACTAGAAGCGTCATTTATTTCACCGACTGATACAAACGTGTGATTTCACAGACCTAAAAATGGAGGGCGCTGGAGTAAGTGCAAAAACAACAATTGATGGACAGAATGCAGAACAATGTCATAGATTCACCCCAGTACAGAGATCTGGGCCTAAATCCATCGTTTTTTTGCACTCCACACCACCCCGCTGGAGTAAGTGCGCCTACACTTCTTTAGCGCCGGCATCTGCAATTATTGTATTCATCTGTGGTGTGAGAAAGGCAAGCGTCTCGCAGGAAGCCTCGGGGCGCTTGGAAAATGTGTAAACAAAATACATGGGGAAAAACTCAAGTAGCACTGTCGGCAAGCAGGTAAGCAATTTCCTCAGCCTGGACGGGAAAGCTATGGGACTGTGTGGAGCACTTAACTTCAAAAGCGCCCCTGAAGCAAATCTGTGACGGAGTTTATGCGGGTTGGCACCGCTGCTCGCTCCTTGGCTGGGTTAGGAAGAGAACAATAATGCGCTGGGAGGGGGTGGTGAATCCAAGCACGCACCTGACGTCTTCCTCTTTAATTAAACATTTCTTTAGGGCAGTAGAACGGAAAGGCGGGAAAGCCGGTGTACCGTTACTATGGAGACGGCGGAGTGATCGGATTGACTTATCCGGTTCTAATGGGCTTCCCCTGGTACAGTAGCTACAATAAAAACCGTGGGGAAATATGTAACTTCAAAACAAACCTTATTTTTAATGAGGTGTATCGGTGTTGCTTAAATATACAATAAAAACAGATGTTTGAAGATTGCCGGCGTCTGGAGCGGCGGCACATCTTATGCACTAAAGTTCTTTTTGAAATCAGCAGCATTCTGAGAGACTTCATTAAGGAAGCAAACAGTAAACAGGAGATTGCCAAAATTCCTCCTCCTTAGGCTCCTCGCTTTATGAGTTGCTATAGCTATCAAGAGGATGTACTGACAACGTACAGATTTTCTCAAAGCCCTCACTAAAGGTTTGATTCAGAAAGATTTCTGCGAAGGAAAGAGGAACTTATGTGCACACAAACCGATCTGCTGGTTGAAATTCCCCCATTGGCCGAAAGAGACAAGCATTTGCAATGCAATAGGTTTCGCATTTGCGAGAGTTTAAGCTATGTCGTAAATGACAATGCCTTAATCTGTTTTGCTAATTGACACATAAATTCTCATTTACAATGCCAATAGTTCAAACTCTTGTAAATGTGAGACCTATTCAAAGACGCGGCCGCGATTGTACAGGGCTGTTCGGAAAGTGAAAGCGTGCATGGCGCGTTGAATGTTACAGGAAAGCATGTTGTGCCTGCAGTAGGAGAAATTCATTAAAGAAAATAGTGCTTACAGACTAAAAAAAAGATGTACTGTGTAACAACCGAAGTAAAGAGTGAGTCCTCTTGTGGCGTTACAAATGAAGACAAGGCGGTACGAAGGAGCGACTAACAAGCCTATTAACGAATCAGACGCCAGCATTTATGAAGGGCAATGACACATGTCAATGACAAATATGGGTGGAGAGTGGGCAGGGCTTTAATTCCATACTCCAATAAAGCATGCAGCAGAGTACTGCATGCGCTGCCTAGGCTCGACCTAAAAAGTGGCCATTAGCGGCAAGAGACTTAACTATTAAGGAGTATGGCAGGGACAGACAAGAAGGCTTTCCAGTGGAATGTGCATACAAAATAGAGCACATATTTGCTAACTCCCAAACATTTCACATTTATTGTCCAACACTGAAAATTCCCCTGGGGGGTGGCAAGGACCTGGACATCTATTTTGATACATCACCATGCTGACTGCTTTATGGTGTTGTGTAATTATCAACCATAAAAGAAAAAAAACTAGAAAATCATAGGAGTAAGACTTTGATTTTTCACCCCTTCTGCCCCTGCACCTCCACTCTGCCTATTCCTTAAAGTTGTAATAACTTTAGCTGGCAAGTGTGAGAATGCATTTCTTGAAAAGCACCCTTAGGCTTTGCTTTTTTGCAGTTTTATACAGCCCGAACTCCACCCGAAGGTATTGAGGCACTTTGCATGAGCACCAGTAAAATTATACAAGGACACATTGCTGGAAGTATTACCCCCCTGAAATTTGGCTCTACTTTGCTGGCAGTATTAGCCCCACCCCCCAAAAAAATCGGCTCTAGTTGCGCCCCTGGTTTCCCGTCATGCAAGCCTAGCATGGCTCATGATTTTGTATGGGTTGAGGCCATGAGAATAAAGCAGGGAGGTAAATTGGACAGGCATCTGAATGGGGGCAAAAGCCTCCTGGGGATCTGTGTAGGCTCCATGGTGGGATTTTAGCACACTGTGGAGTAAAACGGACCTTGCTGATAGATATTCAGAGCCCGTCAGTAAGGAATATTGTCAATAAGGGAGACACTGCATACCAAAGAACATTTCAATGGTATCAATACATACACTAAGAATAAAGATTAATTACCAGAAGATATACTCCTGTTCGACATGGGCGCAGGGCCCAGAAAGGCAAGCAAGCAACCTATTACACGCCTATACCCAGAACACCATCAGATTTCAGGATCACAGCACACCTGTCCTAACCTTGCAGATATTGCCCCTCCCTTGCTCCTACCTCCTAACAACTCTTGACTAAAGGAATATGACTGAATAGATTATAATGAATGATTTTGAGTTAATTAGAAGGAGGATCGGCCACCACACAGCCGATTCTTGGCGTCAAGCAAAAAAATCTTTTTTTTTTTAAACACACTTTATTGGTTTTTTAAATTGTCTGCAATGCATGCAAATTACATCTCTCTTATCAGTCAAGTTTCACATATGCAATCGTTATATACAAAGTTATGCATTAAGATAAATCCGTTTATGGGTCTAATACACTGGACAGCAGAATAAGCAAGCATACATTATTACAAAGTGTGCAAACGTTCCTAGCTGAGAAAACAAAGTCCCTAACGCTCACCCCGAAACCAGTTTGAGTGGTCGAGTGCATGCGGTGGGGGGCGTATTGGGGCGGGGCATCTCTGTGGTAGTGCATTGGCAGGTGCCTAATATGCTTGACTGTTAAGTGATGAGAATAGGTGCTCCTTCATACCTTTTAGGCTTCGGGTATGTGTGCCCAGAATTGCTCCAACAGGTGGGTCCAATCCAACGAGAATTGGCTTCTTGCGGAGCCCTTTATATTCCTTTCGCTTCAGAGCCACTCCCTCCATGGTGGCCCACCGAAAAACCTCCTCCCCCCAGGCCCCCATCCCAAGGGGAACTTCGGGACCTCCACTGTTGTATTGTTATTCAAGCAAAAACTTCGGTTAATCACATAAATTAACAAATGGAATTGCAAATTAACTCAAATGGAAACGTTTTCAGGGCTTTACTAAAGGCCAAGTTACAACTAACTAGCTATAATGTCAGTGGAAGTTTGTTCCACAGTTTGGAGTCCAAAAATTAAAAAACAAAAGTGTCATCCACATCATTCTCATTTAATCCTTAGTTGCTGGAGGAGTAAAAGTTTCTCTGTTCTAAACCTTTATTGATGGTACTTAGGGTTGTGCGCCAACTAGGAACTCTCCAACCCACACAATGGTTTATGGACCAGGCACAGGACCTTAAACTGTGTTATCTGCTCAATGAAGGCCAAGACAATAACAAGGTGCAAACGGATACATTTTGTACTCCCTACATATACTTTTGGAGACCCAAGAACAAATAGTTGAAGTTCTTATCTAGGCAGAATATGATAAGCAACTGCTGAAGGTTTTCATTCAGAAAGATGAAATGGAAGTCCTTACCTTAGTGAATGCAACAGTTGAAAGCAGGTAAGTGGCCTGAAATCACAATAGCTCCTGGCTCCTACTACGCACATCTGTTAACTCCTGGTAGTCCTGCAGCTACAGTCCTGAGGGCCCCCTTTAGATCATGACTTCCCTACAACCTCTGTCCTCTCACCTGCCCCAACCTCTACCTCTGAAATTGCTAGCCTCTCTTTAGCTTTCTTTTCTTGCTTTGGGCTACTTGTAGCTCCTAGCTAAATTGTATCTAGAACCTAGTCTGCATCAAGCTACTAGCCTTACCATAGCTAGGCCTTGGTCTCCTTGTTAACCCTGGCTTTCCTGGATCTAGGTTGTGACAGTTTGGAGCTTCTGGGCCCACAGCCCTCCTATCATACCCTTCGTTCTGCATCTCATCTCCCTTCACCAAATGGGATGTCCTGCACCTCCTGGATTCCCTCCAGTTCTTTGCCTTCAAGTAGCTCCTGTCCTCACCACCACTACAGCCCACCTTGCCTACAGGCCCTGCTTCTCAGTCCTTGGCACCCACTGGTGTTCTAAGTGCAACTCACCTTCATACTTATCTTAGACCTGGGCTTGGGGCATCTCTTTGATTAACTGATGCCTATCCCTTCTGTCTTGCCTACAATTCCTGGATTTTCTTGACAGTTGCCGGCTGCTGCATACACTAGCCATGTTGCAGCTTCTGGCTCACACTACAGCTCTTGACCAGACTGAAACCCCTGTATGTAGGACTACCTTCAACATCAATTGATCATGAAGCTCCAGTGCCCCTGGTCACCACTCCCACCTCTGCAATTCCTAGCCTCCCTTCAAAGCTTGACCCTCCTGTAGTCCCCTAGCTCCATGCATAGATATGCTGCCACTTCAGTTCTTGGCCTTTCTTTATTTCTTGTCCCCTTACAGCTCCAGGTCACCCTGAGCCAAGAACCTAGTCTTTTCACCTACCATGCTACTAATGAATCTAGCCTCCCTGAAACGCCTACTATTACTAGTGCCCCTAAACCTATTGGATTTCATTACAGCTTCTGCTCCGAGGGGTCCCTTCAGCAACTCCTGACTCTGATGCTCACTAAAACATAAATGTCATGCTAGAACGGAACAAGAACCCCAGGGGCACTGGAAATTCAAACGCTAGTGTTTTTCTGCTAGCTAAACCGGATGTGTTCCAATGTCCGGCCCGGGATTGGCTGGATGAGGAAGCGGAACCATGCTGTCCAGGTAAAGGAAATCCATGAGCGTCAGGGGAGCGGTGGATGGTGAGGAAGGCGGCAAATGGAGCTGTAGAAGAAGCGGAAGAGATGACGAACTTGGCACCTGAGGACAGAGGTCAGATCCGTTGGGAGAAGAAGGCGGAAAGACGATGTCCATACGGGTGGGAAGTCATGGAGATTGGTGACCCAAGGGAGGACGTAATGGACGAGACCACCGGGACTCCGGATGGGGGTCCCGGCCTCAGGCAAGTGTGGTTCACTCGCACACACCTCCTAAGAGCTGGGTTCCTACTCGGTGTAATACTGGGCTGGTGGGAGCTCCTTTCTGACACTGGGAAGGTGCAGAATACTCCAGCTTAAATTCCTGACACTGGCTAGTGCCAGGTACACTTTTGTTTTCAGAAAGGATAACTGCATGATGGATAGTGACCAATGGCACAGTAAATGCATGAAACCACGTCCTTTCTGACAAGCACTTATACCCTGTTTTGTGCACAAAAAGTGTATTCTTGATGAAGGGTAAAATAGTATAGACTGGAGAAATAATGGTCTTTTGAACTGGTTTTCCTTTCCGAGGGTGTTGGAAAGATGGAGTAAGCCAGGAGGGGAGTGAGAAAACAGGTCCAGGAGCTCGAGGAGTCTTACTTGTATTTCAGACCTATAATTAAGAGTATTTGCACCATCAGAATAATAAACAAAAGCAGAAACAGAGTGAACTGAGTGGTTCCATTACTTGTCCTGTCACACTCACATATAAGCAGGATTATTGGAATTATGCGATTCTGCGGCGTGGCGATTTTCGCATTATTATAGATTCACCTGAAACACCCACTAATCTCAGCCAAAAAACTTGCAAAACCACTCCATCTCATAGGCCCTGATGTAGGCGTTTTGCCATTTCCAAACTAGGCCCAAAACAACCCTTCCCGTAAATTGATTTTTGCCAAAAAATTCACACATACAGTAGACATCCTCAACCATCAGTGACAGAAGCCGCTTTCACCTGGAGCAACTGGAACCATCCCAAAAGCATTTCTCGAGAACCCCCAAAAGAGGCATATTGGATTACATTGGACACCAGCACCTCAGAAACAATTGTTTTTCTACCAGAGTCACTTGTCTGATCCTTTTCGAACTTGGAGGAACACAAGTCCCACTTGTCTCCGTCTACCTCACCAAGCTGCATCCCCTTCGAATTATGGGAACAAGTACCACAATTGACCCAAAAACCACCCACCAGTGCCCATTCAAAAACAAGCAAAATTCCACCAAGACAAGCCAAAAACACACCCACTAGGAGCCAAACCTCACCAACTGCGATATATACGAAAATTAAACAAGCCAGGTGCCCTAAACTCAGGGAACCTTAGCCCGCTTCAACTCTAAGCCCCAAAAACTACCCCTAGCCACCCCATCCTGAGCCCTAAGACCAACTCCCCTAAAAACTACTCCGCCCCCCAAAAATCTGGCTTCACCCATTTTACCTGTCCACAATAAGCTTTCTGTCCCGAGGCTTTCTGTCCCGATGCTTCCCGTTTCTCTCTAAGCTCATCCGGACATCTAGACCGCTCACTGCCTTAACCACAAATATGCGTGGTTAAAGCATATGTGTGGTTAAGGCACGCATGGTTCCGCTTGCGGGTAAAAGGCACGTGTTGCGCAGCCTGCATTACTAAGGCTGATTCCCCTTATTGCCCCATGCTACATACAACAGGGGGTCAAGAGGAGTTGTGATCCTGGTTAATAAAAACCTATTTCAAATGGTACGAAAATGCCTGGACCTGCTGATCAGATTTGTTGGGGATAGGAAAACACTACTGATGCTTAGTGTCTACTCCCCCCGACTCCACAAACAGGTTTCGAGGCACTGAGTCCCATCTTGTTGGAAGCAGCTGCTGATATAAACATAGTGGGAGGGGACTCCAATAATGTTATGGACACCTCCTCCTAATGAGCGATGCGGTTACAGAGCCCTGTCCCAGCTAGCACAGTTTGCGTTTGCAATGGGTCTCTTAGTTGTTTGGAGATCCAGCCATATTACAGCCAGAATCTACAAATTTTTCTCAGAGGACCACAGAACATTCTCTCAATTGAATTACCGTGTTTGTCCCATATGGCAGAGTGCCCAGATGATATCGAAATTGAATACTTACCTGGAGATTTCTCAGACCACGCCCCCTGTAAACCTATACTCTGATCTAGAACCACAACGTAGGGTCAGTAATTGGAGACTGTGTAATTGGGACCTTCAGGGTGGCAAGGTAGTGCAAGAGCTCCATAGCGACTTCGACCTGGATTTTCAGGAAAAAAGTAATCAGTGAACTCACCTGGGAAGCTTTTCAAACAGCACTCTGTGATAGGGCCCAGAATGTTGTTTGCCATAAGAAATTGTGAAAACTGAGCTAAACAGCGAGCGAGAAATTCAAGCCACTGAGGCGGACTATGCCTAAACAGGGTTCGAGACTCAATTACACTGATGGAAGCCCTAACTCGCAAATACCACAAACTAACTCATGATTTAGCAAAACAGCAGAACCTAACGACTCAATGAAAATTATACGACATGGAGGATAAGGCAGGGCAAATGCTGGCATTGCTCAGCAGAAGCAAGAGAGTGGCAAGATGGGTGGGAGAACTGGAGACTCCAGATGAGGTCATAGCTGACAGATTTGCACACTATTACTGAGACCTCTTCAGGATCTGAGCCTCAGACTAAGATATTCAGACCTTCCGGGAGGAGCTACCCCTACAGAGGCTCACGTTCGCTGATATGAGAAACCTCAATCAAGACCTTGTCCTGGAGAAATCATTAGGCTATGAGCTTCTTGCAACCTAGGACAATTTCGGGCCCAAAAGCATTTTGGTGGAATTTTAAATGAAATGTTTTGATACTGGGCCCCCATATCCTCTCCAGGTATGAGAAGGCATTGTTTCAGCACCCTGTATGGCTAGCGTCTACGGGGTTCCGAAAATTCATAAAGATAAACAAAATCCCCCCTATAGACCCATTGTCACCACCATCGGGTCAGTCACTGAATGTATATCCAAATATATTGATCAAATTCTGCGACCTCACATCTCTAAAACCTTGTCACATGTTAGGGACACAAAAGATATGATTAAAAAAACAGAAGGCTTACCGTTCAACAGACAAACTGATACTTTGGTATCTTTGGACTTTGAGTCCTTATATAGTAACATCCCGCAGTTTGAAGCCCTCATAGCGGTGGAATGGTTCATTTTAACCTTTTCAGTTGACTGTAATGTGTCATTTATTATTGATCTTCTCACCATTGTACTCGATGAGAACACCTTTGAGTTTAATGGGGACCTTTACAAGCAGATGTATGGGGCTTCTTGTGCCCCCACGATAGCCAACATCTATATGGTGTATTTTAAGGATCAATTTGTCTATAACGAGGTAGCCCCGTTTTTCGAGTCGATATATCAATGGTCTCGATATATCAATGATATTTCATTCATTTGGAAAGACGAAACTGAAAAACAACAGGAATTTCTAGAATGGATAAATCTATGTGACATAAACTTACGTTTTACAGCAAATATTGGAGATCAAAAAATAGAATTCCTGGATAGCGAAATAAAAGATGTAGACGCTATTCTTCAGGTAGATCTCTACACCAAACCAACCGCAAGAAAGACATTATTACATTTCTCGAGTTACCAACCCAGATGCCAAAGGGAAAGTATCCCTTTGGGACAATTCTTGCGTCTCTGACGTAACTGTACAAGTGTACCCAATTTTGACCTTAGAGCAACAGTGATGAAACAAAAGTTCATAGATCGAGGCTACCCCTGGAGACTTATAAGAAAGGCATATAAAAGGCCAGATTTTATGATGGGAACCACCTGTTACAAACGAATGCCAAAAAGACCCTCCAAAATTGGTATGTGTGACTAGACATTCAACGCTAAATGAGAAAATTCGTCAGACGATTAATGCCCAGTTACACATACCCAATGCAAATACAGAACCAGAAATGGCCCTTCAACGACCCATGTTCGCGCACAAGCGGAACATACATTTGAAAAATCTTGTGGTCTATTCCAGACTACATTCTAAACCACCATTCATACAGAAAAAATCCATAGGTGGTAGTCATTCCATTACAGGCAACCATAAATGTGCCCACTGCAAGGCATGTGACGGTGCCATTGTCACAGACAACTTTATTTATCAACAGAAAGAAATAAAACTTAGATCTTTCACAAATTGCCGAACGGACAATGTTATATACTTATTACTTTGCCCGTGCGATAAGGCATATGTGGGCGAGACATCGCTGCAATTTTTTGTTCACTTAGAGCATTGCTTAGCAATTAAGACAAACAAACGTATGGCACCGCTAGTTAAACACTATCGAGAAATGAACCATCGAGAATCTGAAATAAGATGGCTAATACTGGAGAAAATTGAAATTAAGGATGCCCAGAAGCGGAATCTGTTAGAAAATGCAGAGAGGTATTCTGGATTTTCTCCATGAACACCCATGTCAATGGTCTCAATTCTGAAATTCCATGGGACCAAGCTATACGTTACAATTATTAAAATAAGCTAGGATTATGTTTGTCTTTTACCCAGATATTGTGTTTCCTGATTAGACACCTGTCGGCTACATACACTGTCATAGCTCCTTTATTACTACCTGCATGGACATGAGTAATGTTAGCTATCTGGTTTTATGCTTTTATATTTGCCTTGAGACGTAGCCTCTTTAGGTCGCTGAGATATAAGGTACTTATTTAAACTTAAGTCATTCATATATATATATATTATCTAGGCATTGTTTAAATATGTTCTGTTTACAGTCCTCTCTTTTCAAACACTTCAATGTAGATTGTGTACACAGACTGCCCTGGTTGTTATTCCAATACCTCTCGTTTTAAATCAGATATTTCTGTGCTGCTGTTATTCACATGCAGTTTTCAAGTAAGCATGCTCATTCAATAACGTCTGTTCACTGTTTGTCCGTTACATAATATAAAGAAGACTTGAGAAAGTGATAAATGAATTATGGTCGCGGGAATCCTTTTTTTGTTTTGTTTCTTCAGCTCGCGGGAATGTGAACCACTTTCTATCTTGTAAACTGATCATATGACCTTGTCTTACTTGAGCTTAAAAACGCTGCTTTTCCGCGCCTTCTATACAAGCCAATTCTTTATAGCCTCACAAATCGCCGGTAGCCTAGATCTAAGAAAGAGCTGGCCGCTGCATTCTTTGATTGAACACGGTAAGCTCTGGACACTTCACAGCGGTTTTTCTTGGCGGGCCAGTTAATAAATTCAATACGGCACGATGATTATGCGCTTAGGGCTTAAAAAGACATGGCAGGCGCTAGTAAGAAGTATTGGTTCTTGGCTAAGAGGGGAATGGGCGTTATAGTCAGTGCTGCCAAATGCACTATATGGAAAACAAGTTTGGCAGCACTGCTACTTCACCTGGGAGAGATTAGCCCCGTCCAATACAATGTTTGACGCTTACAGCTAAAATAGACAAATGGTTCACCTGCGCTCGCTGATACAATGTTGCGCTTGAAACTAGAAGGGTAACAAACGGCCCGCTTTTAGTTAGACGAGTGCATCATTATCCAACCAATACTTTGTTTGACGCTTACAGCTACAAGAAATAAAACGGTCAGCTGCGCTCACGGATACAATGTTTCGCTTGAAACTAGAAGGGTTACACACAGCCCGCTTACAGTTAGACGCGTGTATCATATCATCATTTTTTCTCGGACTAAACACGCCACATGAAGTTTTTCGCTTTCTGATAGTAGTATTTGTTCTGTTTATATTTTTAGCATCTATCAACATATTTTTAGAGGACTAGCAGCTCGCCCACTTTACAGGAATTATCCTCACAAAAGGTATATATATATATATATATATATATATATATATATATATATATATATATATATATATATATATATATATATATATATATATATATATATATATATATATATATATATATATATATATATATATATATATATATATATATATATATATATATATATATATATATTCAGCAAAAGGTTGCCTGTAGAAAGAGTACTCCGCACAGATAGGTTTCTCATAATGCTTCTTTATTCAGCGGGAGCAAACACTGAAAGCCGGCACCGCGGCTAAAATACAAATCCCTTCCCAACGCATTTCATGCTTGTGGTAGCACTTCATCAGGGGATGCTGGGATACTTCTGAATGAAATCGGAAATGTCCGCTGGCTGCATTTACGTAGTTTGTTTCACCCCAGTGGGTGTGGCCCATACCCAAGGCCTGATGGTAGGTGCAGTCCATTGCTGTATACCTCCAGTGAGTAATCCGAATTTCAAACGGCATGGCATGGATGGAAACCCCAGTGGGTGTGCTCACTGCATACCGGGTTCAACGCTGCTGTTCATTCCGTTGAAAGGCACCCTTCCGCCCTTGACACCGAGATCCCATGTGGAACCTCGGCAGGACTGCGGCAAGCGCAGCGGGAACACTCTCGCGGCTCAGGCGGGGCCGCAACAATTCAGCAAAAGGTTGCCTGTTGAAAGAGTACTCCGCACAGATAGGTTTCTCATAAAGCTTCTTTATTCAGCGGGAGCAAACACTGAAAGCCGGCACCGCGGCTAAAATACAAATCCCTTCCCAACGCGTTTCATGCTTGATGTAGCACTTCATCAGGGGATGCTGGGATACTGCTGAATGAAATCGGAAATGTCCGCTGGCTGCATTTACGTAGTTTGTTTCACCCCAGTGGGTGTGGCCCATACCCAAGGCCTGATGGTAGATGCAGTCCATTGCTGTATACCTCCAGTGAGTAATTGCTGAATTGTTGCGGCCACGCCTGAGCCGCGAGAGTGTTCCCGCTGCGCTTGCCGCAGTCCTGCCGAGGTTCCACAGGGGATCTCTGTGTCAAGGGCGGAAGGGTGCCTTTCAACTGAATGAACAGCAGCATTGAACCCGGTATGCAGTGAGCACACCCACTGGGGTTTCCATCCATGCCATGCCTTTTGAAATTCGGATAACTCACAGGAGGTATACAGCAATGGACTGCATCTACCATCAGGCCTTGGGTATGGGCCACACCCACTGGGGTGAAACAAACTACGTAAATGCAGCTAGCGGACATTTCCGATTTCATTCAGCAGTATCCCAGCATCCCCTGATGAAGTGCTACCACAAGCATGAAACGCGTTGGGAAGGGATTTCTATTTTAGTCGCGGTGCCGGCTTTCAGTGTTTGCTCCCGCTGAATAAAGAAGCATTATGAGAAACCTATCTGTGCGGAGTACTCTTTCAACAGGCAACCTTTTGCTGAATATATATATATATATATATATATATATATATATATATATATATATATATATATATATATATATCATCACCTATCATATGTAAAACGTTGTCCTTTAAAAAGCCTTAGCCTATTTTCTTTGTACCATCATGGGCTCCTACGTTTAAATCATATTAAATGTATTATAGCGTTTCTGTTTAGGGATTCGAATTCTCCGTTGTCAAAATAGTAACTGACAAGAAAGAAATACAATTACTCCAGGCATGCTGACATATTAAGGTACTATAATACATGTCTGACTTTCTACCGCCTGGAATACATTATGATAGACATAATACAGACAGTAATAAGAGTTTTTTTCCTTTTGTGTCCTGCAGTAATTTCTGTATTTATATTGATCTTTTGGTCCAAGGCTAGCCAGCTATTTACCAGTATTCAACATAGCTCGAGATTCTACATCCCCACTATCTGCAGTTAGGGTAACTGCTGCTTCCTTGTATTACTAATTTAACAGTAATTCGTTGGACTGGACCTTGTATTGACTTTTTACATCTTTCTCAGCAGATTATATACTTGCTATTATTCCTCCATCTTACATCTCTTCATGAACCTTGATCAAAATATCTGGTAAGGGCCATTGTCTATCACGTCATATTATGGTTTTTGTGCATGGCATGAGTTCTGTCTGTTTTTACTATGTGGCTATGTTTCTCTTATTGTTGCCATCTTAGGTTCAAATATGTTTGCTAGGCTCATTGTTTGTCAGGAATTCTAAGGTCACCAGCATGGCCCATTATGACATTTTCCCGGGTTTTATCACATGGCTATGTGTCTCTTGATATGTAAATATGTGCACCGATTTTTTTCTTTTTGCCCTTTTTTGCTATTGTATATATATTTTCTCTTTCTTTACAGGTTCTTTCTGTTGATAGATTTATAGAATGTGAACGTATCCCTGGTCATTGCGATATCATGAAAAGACTGTGCTATATAGTGACACTAATGTACATAATTACATGCGTATGATATAAATATATATTGTCTTACAGAGCACAACATTCGGTGGTGGAACTCCTGATGAAGGCAGTAGTCTGTCGAAACGCACGTTGAGTCATACTGGAAACCACTCAAAGAATTATGTGTTCATTATATTGTCTTGCTGCATCAATAACAAATTAATTTGTTTCTTGTTAAGAAGACTATATATATCAATATGATTATGTGTATGTAGTATGCTTGTGTATTGAATGAATGCGGTAAGAATGTTGTCTTATTATTAGTCTTTGTAGAACCTTTTCTAAATATTCATGTTTATTATATTTATCAAATTTGTCATGATGATCAATAAAGCATTTTTGTATTTTTCCATTCATTAGTGTCATTATTGTGTTCACCTTCTAATGTTTTGAGATCATTAATTTATCAAGTAGCCCTAGATTATTTACATTAATGTATTTCCCTGTCTAGGTGAACACATTAGTATCAGGGGCCCCTTTCTTAGTAATAAAAGGAGAATTACCACCAGACTTGCGAAAAGTGACAAAAGTGATGATACCCAAAGCTGCAAAGCTTAGCACTTGTCATTACTCCTACAGACCGATCTAATTGTTGAACACAGAGGTAAAGATCCTGGCCGAAGCGTTAGCGCTTCATCTAGCAAACATCATCCCAAAGATAGTACACTGGGAAAAGGTGGGATTCACACCAAATCGAGACATGCATCATTCTGTCCGCCGACTACACAGATGGTTAGATTGCCAACAAGACCTGCAGCTATTCCTGATGACTGTATCTCTAGACGCAGAGAAGGCACTTGATTCCATACCTTTTCCCGGATTTGGTCTAACCTTTTGCTCCTGTATAGAATGGAACATTCTCAGAGTTCAACCTGCAAAGGTGGACACCTCAGGGATAACCGCTCTCAATTCTCCTGGTAGGCCCAGGAAAAAAGTGTTTGTGTATGCAGAAAACAAACTATGGTACCTTGCCATACCAATTATGTCACTTCCAATGGTTCTATCAGTATTCAGAAACGTTGAGAAATACACGGGCTACAAAATTAACTGGGGCAAATCGATACTATATCAAATGGGCACTTTGCCTCTGGTGATCCTGATACCATCTGAAATGGTGAGCTCCATGGAAGGCGTCCGTTACTCTTGGGAGAAACTTAGAGTTTGTCTGTAAGGCATTCCTAATAGATGTAGACTGGTGGAGACGAGTGCCTCTCTTGATTATGGGAAGAGCAGCACTCATATAAAATCATCACTTTGCCCATATAAGTACTTAAAAATGCCCAATGGCCAGTACCCGGTGTGTTCTTCAGTGAAGTAGAGAGCACACTAAGGACCCTACTGCGGGATAGGAGACCCCCACGTATAGCCCTTCAAACTCTACAAAGGAACGTGTACCATTTATTTATTTTTATTTTAGAAGTTTTCTATAACGTTGGCCAGACCCGAGGGTATCGGAGCGCTTTACAGTGGATGTGGAGAAGACAGGTATAGAACAATAAAGCAAAAAATAGATTCATACATGTTCACAGATTAAAAAATTGTCTGGCGCCTGAGGGGCGACTTTGAGGTAGCCACTTTGAGGTATTCAGAGGTTCAGGCTGTGCTGTTGAGGTAGAGGGGTCCAGAGGTGTTTTCGATTCATAGTATTCTTGGTGTATTGTCAAAGTTATTATTGGACTTCTTTCTTAGCGATGAAGCGCCCGGGTTGCGGGTTAGAGAGAGGGGACGTGTGAGGGCATGGGTACGTGATGACAGGTCGCTGCCAGGCAGAGGCGTGTTGGTTACGCAATTGAGTTCGGGAATGCACAGTTGAGGTAGAGGATTTTTAGTCGGCTATTGAATTCTGGAAAGGAAGGGGTAGTTCTGATGTCCACAGGGATGGAGTTCCAGATTTTAGGCGCGTTGCCTGCAAAAGAGCGGGCTGCAGTTTTTTGTTTCCGGGTTTTCAGGGGGATGAGTAGAGGGAGTTTGAACTTCTGAGACTTCTGGATTGACCAGGTTTCTTGAGCTTAGAGGCTAAGTATTCTGGTTTCCCTGTGTGCAAGGCTTTGTGTGTAAGGCAGGCCGTTCTGAAGGTAGCGCGCATTTCCACTGGTAGCCATTTTAGATCTCTGAGTGCGGGAGACATGTTGTTGAATTTCTTTGCACTGGAGACCATTCTGCCAGCTGCATTGAGGGTAGTTTTGAGTGGCGCTAGGTGGGATAGAGCTGTGCCTGAGCATGGTGGCATTCGCTCCCAGACATCCGGGCATTTTACTGAGCATCCCAGCTCCAGACAGTAAATGAGTGGCACTTGCCACCTAGGTCAGACCCATCAACACGGCAGGAAAGGTCCATCATGGAAGATACATTTCATATACATTGCCTCTATTGTAAGAGGTTTCAACCTCTCATGCTCTGACCTACAAAAACTACCCTGGAGGCCTGGGATAAATGTAGGGCCTACGTGGTATGGAGGGCAAGCTCTCCGTATGACCCTAATGTGAATGAGAAATAAAGTAAAAGAGCTATAAGGCATGTCAAGAACGACCCTTTGGGATTTGATTGGGATAGTGACACTCGGAGACCAGGGTAAAGCCCTTCTGTGACCTACAGGCAGAATATGATTTGCATGATTCACAGTTTTTCTGGTATATTCAGATGCACCACACTTTGCGGGCTGAGGGAATACCTGGGATAAGATGTACGACAATAAGTTACCTTGAAAGTATGTTATTCCTGGAGGAGATGCCATCTAAGGCAATCTCACTATTATATTGCACTCTTATTAAAAATAAGCCTGATAGCCTCCGGCCCCTACAGAAGAGAGGGAAAGTGGACCTCGGCCTCATGGATGACAAAAATGGGAGGCAGCGCTGATGCACTCCGAGAAGGGGCAATTAAAACGAGCTAGAAGTTTATACAATTCAAGATCCTCCAGGGGGTTTACTATACTAGATCCCAGTTTTCCACAACGGGGGAGGTCACAAACCCCCAACTGTCCACGATGAGAAGAGGCAAGGGACACGTTCTTACATAAGATTTGTAACTCTCCATATTTACAGGCATATTTGAAAGAAGTTGTCAAACAGTTCGCAGACATCCTGGGAACCCACATCCCATCCAAGCCACAGTTCCTAATCCTATAAATACCGTGCAACATAGACCTCCCTAGAAAACAATTCATATTGTCCGCCCTCAGGTTAAACATAGCGAAAAGAGACATAGCTAGTAAGTGGGGAAACAGCATCCCTTCCACCAAGAATCAACGGGTGACTGGAAGGATGCATTGTATGGATGCAGAAAGAGTAGTCTATGAGGCAAGGGGGTGCCCTGGAAAATGTCAGGTGTGGGGGCAGTGGAGAACCTACTATGGCCGTAAACTCCCAGCTTATGTAGTCACTAGACGGAAACAATAGGACAATCGAAGACGGCCAAGTGCAAGGGGTACATCCAGATACAGAGAGGAGAAAAGAAGAGGGGTCAGAGGGGGAGCCCTTCTACTTAGCGCTGAAGCTTATTCTGAGAAAGAGATGGACTTATACCGCAAGGCATGGTCTACTCACATACCTTTAATGTAATGTATGGAATGGTGATGTGCTTATCTGTTGTTGAAAATAAAACAACAACACTTTTTTCAAAGTTGCTCTGTTCCCCAGAATCATTATAACTTATTCTACAGATTACACATAGTTTTTAATATGGGTAATTGCTTCTCTAGGATAACCTACCTAATTTACAAAGCACTGTTTCTCCCCCCAACTGTTGAATCAAAGGAACTCAAAACAGGAATAAAACAAACTGTTAGGGACTACCAAGTAGTATGTATACCTGCCAACTTAGCTTAAGTAAAATATTTATGAGAGGCCATGTTCCTGTGCACATAATTCTGACATGTAGATGGAAAGAAAAACTAATGACACACATTTTATGTGACTGCCAATTCAAACCAATTTCTCTTTTAATCAGTTCAGGAGACCAAAAACAAAATCTCAATTGCTTTAGCTCTACCCATTCAAATGACAGAACTTCTGATTCAGTTGTAGAGTTTGCATTATCAGTATCTGTTGCAAGTGTGGTTATGTCCATCATTGCCCATTTCTGTGTCTAAGTCAACATATTTTGATACTTAATCTTACAACTTTTGAAATGTAAATGATCTGGCCTAAAACAAATAGATCTACTTACCCTCCAATCAGTATACATGGTTGTTTGCTTTCACTTGTAGTAAAAAATATATCTGGAATCAAATCACCATTGAAGCTGAAAGACAGATGGAGTACAGCTCATTTAGTATCATAGAAGTGTTCTTCGGTTTACATCTGAATTGGCAAAATACAAACAACAAGGCTACCATAAGTATCAACAACCTACCCAGTTCTCAGCCTTCCATGCTTTCCATACAGGCGTGCAGCCCATACTCCAGTTACAATCGTCAATAAGCCTTCTCTCCCTCCACACCAGCCACAGACAACCAGACTGCTGCCCAGTGCTACTGCAACAGCTCACACTGACATATTAGCACCCCAATTTCTCAACAGCCGTCTTGCTGAAGTCCTACAACTCAACCATGCTAAAATATTGATAAAAAAACTACCCACAAGCCTACAAGCCTTCTCCGTCACCTCTCCATTCACAACAAAACAACTTGGAACCCTTGATGTACAAGACTCAAAGGACCCGACCTGGAGTGGGGGGGGGGGGGGGCAGGGGGGGGGGGGGCAAGTGTAGGGGCTGGCGCCAAAAGTTAACTCAAAATTACAATTTGCAATACTGGTCTTGCAAATTGTAATTTTGAGTTATTCGCTTCCCTTTCTGGAAGGAACCCCGCCCGCTCCCTATACCCTTCCAGCTTACCCCAAACATGCAATTAATGGACGATGGCAACGGTTCAACAAGTACGCCACTCTTACAGAAGTAGCACTGGCTGGTCTCAATAGGCCTAAAATGTTTTCAATGTTCCAATTTCTCAGCATCCTAGAGAAGTATCACCAAGGAATGTATGTGTATCCTTATGTTATGTTAACAGTTTTCTAGAGCGCACAGCTGCCCCAGGTAAGGGGCGCCCCGGCGCTATCAGATCTACACACACAACGATCCAGAGAGGTTAAACCACCGCGACCGTGTCCATAGCCTATACAGAAGAAAAAAGAAAGGTTTTAATGGCTTTTCGGAAGGCGAGCAGGTCCTCCAAGCCCCTATATGTAACGGCAGAGAGTTCCAAAGCTTTGCGGCTAAAAGGCGGAAAGAACGCCCTCCAGCCCGGCAGCGTTTGAACCGTGGGACAGACGCCAAGTGCTGTCCCAGGGAGCGCAGCTGTCGCTGAGGGACATATGGACTTAACAGGTCACACAAGAGAGATGGACTGCTCAGTTTTAGGATCTTAAAAGATAAGCAAAGAGCTCTAAACTGGATCCGTTTGTCAATCGGAAGCCAGTGTAGCCCTTGAATTATAGCTCTAACCGAGCAGTGGCAGGGAAGACCTATCAGAACTCTAGCTGCAGAGTTTTGAACTTGTTGTAGTCGCTGAATTTCCGCTTTATTGGCCCCTAAAAGCAGAGAGCTGACGTAGTCTAAGCGCGACTGTATCGTGGACTGCACAATAAGCTGTCGGACAGCAGAATCAAAGAATTTCAGTAGGGGTTTGAGATCCCTTAGCAGTTCTATACAGGTGGAAGCAACTCTCTTCGTATGGGTCTGGAAGCTGAGCTTGGAATCCATCCAGACCCCAAGGTTCTTTACCTCTGACTTAGGTAAGGGCATGGGACCGAGACACTAAAGTTGTCACCACTGCCACTACCTAAATCATACCAGTCTGCTACATTCACACTTCATCATGGGCTTGGCTTCATTAAACAAAAAGCAGTCCTTTCTTGCTCCTGCCCAGTGAATCTAATAATCCAATTCTATAGGGGTGATTTTGAATAGTTATGGGTAGTCCTTTCCCTTTGAGGAGAGATTGGACAACATTCATTGATTGTCTCAAGGTTTTTGTAGAACATTTGTTAGACAACAACATCAGTCTTAGGACTTTCTGGACTTTGTGGCATCTTTTATTTCCGTTGTCATGCCCCAAGCCTGTTTACAAATAATTCCACTACAATAATGTCTACAAAGGCAGTGCTAGCAAGCAGGGACGGCTCGTCCATGGGGGCGTTTGGGCGCCGCCCCACTGCTTTCTCGCCGTGCGAGAAGGCAGAAACAAATGGTAGTTATTACCATAATAACTACCATTTGTTTCTGCCTTCTCGTACGGCGAGAAAGCAGAAGTTAGAGTGGGCGGTGTTACTCGAGGGCAGGGGGGAGCGGCTTGCCCACTGTTGTTAATACTGTCTGTTTGGGCACAGACAGTATTAACAACAGTGGGCAAGCCGCTCCCCCCTGCCACCTCCCACTCTCCCTGTTCTCTGGCAGCATACAGAGAGAGAAATGTGACGCAGTTGGGGCAGCCGGCCGAACCAATCGCAGCGCTGGCTGTGGTGGAGGGGAGAGAGGCTGCCTGGAGCCTTCCTGTTGACGAGAGCCCAGACGTCACACAAATTCAAAATCCAGGACGGCGGGAGTCGGGAGTCTGCAGTCTCGGCTCGGGAGAAAAGCGGGAAGTTGATAATGAAGATGGATCTCCTCTTTCTTTTTGGGTCGGTGTGTTATTTTGTATTTTATTGCCGCAGGGTCTGAGTGCTTTCTTCGATTTAAGAGCAGTAGTAGGAGACGCAGTAGTTAGTAGTGATCGCTCGTCTGGGGGGTTTCTTGCAACTATTTCCACCTTGGATGTCGGAGAAGCTCAGGCGGCGAACGAGAACAGACATTCCTTAACAAATATACACTGCTTTTTATTTTACTGAACTTTGATTGCAAAATATTTCTAACAGTGCTGTGCTGCTGTGCATATCTAAACACGTCAAAATCACCAACATCTAAATGTGAGCAAATCCTCTGTTGACTTGTTCATTTCCACTTTTTGTTCAGGCTGCTAGACAGGATATCCTGTAGGCTGGCGAAAAGGGAGGGAAGCTGGCAATGTATCAGTTGATGATTTACTATTAATTTTCCAAGTGTGTTACGCTGAACGCAGAATTTGTCTGCTGCAATTCCTGTGCGTTTTGAAGGCCAATAAAACAGTTTGATTGGCTGGAGAAAGAAATCTGGCCAGTAGACAGGAAAGAACTGTACACATTTGAAAACGTGTTCATGGCTGAGTAAACATTTGGAGGTTTGCAAGCTCTGAAAGTCCACTTAAGACTTTGCTGAGGGATGGCTGTGACTGTGAGAGAGAGGCCAGTCTGAAAGCAGCAGCAGCTCGAATATTACACTGGGGCACACGTCCCTATTGTAACCTTATTGAGAGCAATAATGTGCATGGTTCTTCTATAGTAATGTTACTCAAGGACTTAACCTAAGGATGTATGTATAAATTGTTGCTATCAAATAGAAAAATAAAATGTTTAGTCTGCCATAGACAGCCGAAACATTTTTTTCTGTGACTAAAACTGGTGAGATTTGCATAAGTATGCATAGATTGTGCGGGTCATTATATTTTATTGCAGTTAGGATGCATTTATATTGCCCTTCATATCTCTGACAAAGTGCTAAAGTTCATTAGTAGATGGGTATTGCACTGCAAGGTTGGTTGGTCGTGGATACAAGGATGCTGGTTACAGTGAGGAATGTGTGTACAGAGGACAATAGAGTGGCCAGTTCAAACCGTGGACACAATACAAAATTGGTGAGATTCATCCTGAACTTTTACGCCTCACTACTTTCAAATGTCACCAGCCGCCACTGCTAGCAAGTGTGAGATTTAATCAGGCTTTACCCATCATTCGTCTGTTCCCGACAGTGGTCGGCACCTCTGCTGAATCTTCTGGCAGGCGTCAGGTGGTGGATGGTGGTTGTATCCTCTTAGGGCTATGGAACTCACTTCGAGGATCTCCCACGCAAAGCTATTTGAAGGCCAATGTAGAGTTTGGTGGACACCATTTACTCCATAAAATACTTAATCTCCCTGAGGGAGTATCCGTCCCCCTATTTAGAAATGTCTTCTGGGCAAGTGGACATCTATTGCATTGGCAGAAACCGCCTTTGCGGTGGTTCCTGACAATGTATTGAAAGTTTGATAGACGGCACTGTCAACATGACAGAACCGTTCAGCAAACTTGCACATTTTTTATATTTTAAAAAATAGAATCCCAAAGCAGCATTTTGTCTTTGAAAATAAAAAAAAGCAATAATCCCCTTACCATGGGAAATTTCGCCCAACGTGTGAGGGTCATTCTGCAGATTTCCGTGCCCCCCAGGTTTTTACCTGATGGTGACCGACAGCGAAACCTTGCCATTTGATCACCTCTTTAAATAGGGTAGATAGGCAAATAGCAATATCTCTGATGGCCCTTACTCTGTCGGTCTGTCAGAGGTGTATGTCGGCAGCAAATACTGAGTAGTCTCATCGCTCGACATACTAAAGATCGGCTCAACTCTGAATAAGGCAGGCGGTTCTTCAGTTTGGCAGAGCGGTACTCCGTCGCCTTTGCGATGGAGTACCCTCTCTTACAAACTAAATCAGTCCATTTGTCTCTTCAACAGACAACTCAGCACATCAAGTTCACAGAGGTGAGACCAGCCAAACTAGTCAGAAAGATATGCTTTCCTTTTATAGGGAAAACAGATTCTGTGTCTCATGGACAATACTGCCGCAAACCACTCAGAGATAATGCAATGGACTATGGACAATGCAAAGCACTATGGTTCTTTACCACAGACATAGAATTTGGTTTGCCAGTAGCAATCTGTCATGGATGTAGAAGGCTAAAAAAAATCTTTCAGTAGGATATTCACAGCATATCACAAATGGAGCTCCTGTAGGGAATAAAAGATCATATATTACTGATCTCTGGGGTGTGCCTGATCTAGATCTTTTTGCAAAACAGTAAATATCCTCTCTACTGCACATTCTAACTTTCTTGGAAGAATTCCATGAGAGACTATCAGGGCACTGGGGTTTTCATCTCAACTACAGAATACCCTAGTCCTTCTCCTCCATAAAGTGACACAGGAAATGAAATTGCACAGGGCCCATGTACTCCTAATTGGCTCCGAATAGGCTAGGAGTCTTCAGTATCTCAGCTTTCCTGAATCATGGAGTGCAGCCCCATCGCCATGACAATGAATTACCAATTCATTTTCTAAAAATAAAGGGTAAGATGATCCACCACAAGTATCACAAGCAGTTCATGTAAGGAATGTGTGGGAGGGAGCCATTACAATATGTCAGTTATTTTCCATAAGGTTTTTTATGATGGATGAAACAGCTTATGGTGATTCCTTGCTAACCTTATACCTCCTCTTTTGAAGATTAATAATTTATTGTTTGATGATTTTTCTTATGTTTAGGTTCTGTCCCCTTCACACCGGACCTGTATGGATATGCAGAAAAAACGCTCAACAGACATCGCGATGCAATGCACTTTTCATGAAGCCAAGGCATTACTTCTAGAGTAGCCTTGCAATTTATTTGGAATACCAAGGAGCTCCGGAGACTCTGCACTGCTGTTTATAGTTCGCAGATTCAATTTTTTTGGAAGGGGTTCAAGTAAGGACTCTGTAGATGCTGTCTCATCAGAAAGTAAGTTTACAAAGGCAAATTCTTTATTGCAGATTCCTTTTTCAAGTACTGCATTTTCACACCTAGGGATTTACTTTCTTGCCCTTCTTGTTCCTGAGGTCTTAGAAGCATTTCTTCCTTCTTAGGCATAGGAGGTGGCAACCACTTCCCTTTCCTTATTACCCTGCCCACCTTTATTGCTTAGACCCTAGTTAGAAAACTAAGCATGTATCAGCTAGTTAAAGTATAAACTACATTTTAGAGGCACTCACAATCCAGGTACCATAAAAGCAAATTATCCCGCAATTAGTATAGGATACATTGAGTGAGGATACAATAGTGGTTCCGTACAGCATGACTAATACAACATGAGATGTTATCTCTTGGTGTAAACTATAACACCTCATTCAGGATCTGCCTTGCCAATACTCTGCCTGCTCTTTGGCTTCCCAAAGCCCACTTCTGTTCCTTCCTACATCAATGGCTACTCATTTTGCTGTTAGGGAAACCCAATGAGTTCCTTTCTTAGATATGAAGCAAGTAACCTGGAAAAAGGGAGGGGGAAGTGATGTATATATCGTTCTGGATTCTCTTTCCGACCTTCAGAGTCACTCAAAGTCCTGACAATTCTCGGAGTTTGAGGGTAGCATCCTTTATTACATCTCCTAGGCATTACATCTGGATTATTTACTATTCTCAATGCCATTGCTGCAATATTTGTGGAAAAGTAGCCAACACCTATCCTCTTGATGGAGGCCAATTCCATGCCATCTTTACTACCGGTAAAAAGAAGCTATTCAAAGTCACCAAAATTTCACCAGTGTGTTTAACCAAATATATATCCTATGATTCTTTTATGAATTAATATGAAAAACTCTTTTCTTTGAACTCTTCGATGAACCCAAAGAGTGAGTTTCTCAGATATACCTTGAATACTGTGCATAGAAATGATGTAGTTGTTCAATACATACTTATTGTATTAGGCACAGTGTATCAAAAATAAGGGAAGATCAGTCTTTTGAAAGTACAGGTAAATGGATATTTCTAGATCTTTTAAGGTCTTAGTGTCATCACGTCTTAAATAACTTTTTATACTCTACTATACTTCAAATTCAAACACATTGATGTAATGTAAAAGAGTACATTCAAAATCCAACACATCTTGCTTTCTAATTAAATGATTTCATTCAAGGTCTGATATACACTTACTCCATAATTAGTGGTTCGTCGATTAATGTACTATTCACTTTAGTCTTATTGGTGAGATCTAAAAACAAAACAAAGACACAAGGTTAAACACATATATATATATATTAGTTTTATTTTTAATTCACAAAGTGAAATGCTACATTGAAAGAATCCTGATTAGCCAAGCATTAATACCATTGTAAGTTAGTAAGATGTATAGAAATTATTTTGGAGCAGCAAGTATGTGGGCATAGAAGGTCCATCCACACTCTTGTTATTTTGCACCATTGTTCCACAAGAAATTAAACAAATCTTGCAGCTTCATCCCAATTCTACAGCAATGTTTCTTTTTGCACGAATACCCTCACCGCTCTGTTGTGCATTTATAGGGTGCATGTTGATCCATCCTCAGTTATCAACAGTTTTTTAAACAGACCTACACAGGTTCATTCCCAACTACAAGAGTCGACATCTGGATGCCTGGAATTGCCCCATTCACACGCTATATGTCTATGAGATAAAATTAATCCTAAAGCATAGAAAGTCCATATGATTTTGGGCAAATGAAGTTCAGCAATCAGCCCCAACACAGCCATATGAAGGGTCAGTACAATTTCCTTTCCGAAAACAGTCATCAATTCAGGATGCCCGGCATTGCGAAATGCAAGGATATTACTTTCCCTCTCAAGAGTGTGTGTATTAAAGTCCATTTTCTGACATGCGACACAAGTGGGATTAGCATCCAGACACTTAAACAATTTGAATCTATTACAATAGGATCCAGGATTTTAAGCTGCGTGTGCCAAACACTATAGTATCTACGCACCTTTTGGGGGGATAAGGCATCAGCCCAATCCACATATTCAGAGAGAACCAGGCCAACCACCATTTTCTCCCTTTAGCTCAGTAGGGTATGTGGCACACTACACTTAAGAGTTCCATAAATCTTGGAGACCACTCTATCTACGAGTTCTTCCATTAGTAACCTAGCTTAAATCAGCGAATGCTCATATATTTCACAGCATTCAATCTTAGCTATGTAAGGAATACCAGGGTTTAAGGTAATGGTAGCCCTCAGTACACCACAGATCAAAATCCACCCAGGCTTGTCAAATAATTTTACCAAATTCCTATTCATAACTTCTCCCAGTTTCCAAATAACAAGAATATCTCTGGTTCGAAATCAATTTCACAAAGCGTAGTACATCCACCCTCACAAAGGTGTTTACTTAGTATGTGTTAGAGGTAGTTCCCGAGTATCCAATATCCATTACAAGAAAAAAAGTGTGTGCCACTGCCCAAAACCAGACCACCAATCTTAGTGGAAGCTTTGTTCAAGGGGGAGGATTTCACGATTTATCATAACCACCAATCAGCCTGACCAATATTAGCACCATAAAGGCAAGGATATACCCAACTCATATGTGACTCATGCGTGGAGTGACACTGTTTCGGCAGTGAGGTTCCTGGGATCCTTGTTCCCATAACACATTTCTTAACACTGCAACAATCTTTTTTGTGCCTCAAGGAGCCATTACAGGATTCTCCGTAAGATATGATAGGGGTTTTTTTTAACAGAGGGACACTGCCCATAAAATGACAGAACTATCTTGATCCAGTGCAATACACCCTTTACGAACGTCTCTTGGAGCACAATTCAAAATCCCTATTTACTTCTTTATGTGAATAAGAGAAACCTCTCTCATTCAAAGTGAGATGGCAAAAACCAAGTGGGCCAATGGACCAGTGCTTAACTGAAAAGAGAGAACATATGTTCGAAATATTAAGAAACTTCCTGTACTGATCATACTTTAAAAAAAAATATAGAGCAACTTAGCTTTAATGTACCAGTGATCTGCAGTGTCTAGCAAGACATGGTTTGGATAGAGCGTTATTTGGCCCTCTCTGCCTTTGCTTCAGGGAAAACACTCTATCAAGGGGTGATAACTCCTCCAGCGTTTCTAGGGTTCAATTCCTAATTCCAAGGGCATCAGGTGCAGGGGAGGACCCTTGACATGTCCTACTGACTTGAGAAAGAGCCATGCAGAAACCAATTTCCCCCACTCACTATGGTGGTTGTCATATAGAGGAGAGTTACTTGTGAAATAAAGTTTAGCACACAAATTATTTTCCACAGGTCTCCAAACCGAAGTAACCATCAATAGAGTCAAATAGTTTCCGCAAGTCAATGGACCACATGACCAGGGGGGGCAGCAATTGCCTCTAGTGTATCCAGGCAATTACACAAAAGTCACAGATTTAAGTATGTAGATCTATGAAGCATAAATGGGGATTCATCAGGATGTACCAGTGAGCTCACAGACGTCAGCAATCTGTTAGTTAGCATCTTTAGCTGGAATTTTAGTTGCCATACTAAGAAGGGTTAGAAGGCTACAGGATTGACAGTTTTTGTTAGGCTTACCTACTCTGCAAATTAAGAGTAATGGTTGCCTGATTCACAAAGGCTGGAAGCTTGCCTTCAGATTTTGCCATTTGAAATATTAGTAAGAGCCTAAGACCTTTTTATGGATTGTGTTTTACCAGCATCAATCACTATATCCTTATATTGAGCTTTTGATTCCATTTGTTTGCAGACACAACTATACCTGTTTTAGCAGTGAGTACTGCAGCCCACTAAACACCTTGACCCAATGTCAGCACTTACAAAAAACTTTGGACATTTGACTGCTCATGTCTAAGTGACTTCAGGTTCCTTACCATAGAATATTCCACAGGCGTGAGCCTGGATCCGGGAATTTTTTAAGCAATTGCCATGCGCACCGGTAAGTGGCATCAGTCGGCTTCACACATTATCGTCTATTCCAGAAGGGATGTGCACAGTGCCTATATAGGTGCCACCCCAGCTGACCTCAGTTCATGACTATTTTTCCGCACTAGAAGAACAGGCCCAAGCAAGAGAAGAAGTGACTTGTGTGCCAAAGTGAAGTCCTAAAGGATCTCTTATGTGAGTAGAGAGTTAGCACAAAGGGGAGAATGGGAGGGTCTGTGAGGAATCCGGGGCTAGATAGAGTCTTGACCGGATAAGGAGTTAAAGAAGGTAAGATCCTTGTTTATCCGATAGAGACTTTAAGCCACAGATTCCTTCCCTTAGAATAGATACCAAAGCAATCTCTCCCCGGAGGTGGGTCTGCAGACTGTTTTAAACTAAGATATCCTGGAGGACTGAATAGGTAATATGCCCATCTCGCCAATCCTGAGCGTTGAGAAAGTAATGTTTGGCAAACATATGCAGTGATGACCATGTAGCTTCCTGGCAGATATCCAGGACTGGGACTCCTCTAGCCAACACAGTGGTCGCAGCTGTAGCTCTATTGGATTGAGCTCTTGAGCCCCCAGGAAGCTGTTTCTTGGCCACTGCGTAGTAGATCTTAGTGCAGAAGATGATCCATTGAGAAACTTTTTTTTAATGACGAGCCTTCTTTTTCTTTGTCCCTGCAAATCCAACAAAGAGTTGATCGCCCACCTTGAATTCTTTAGATTGATCAATATAGAGCCTTTGCACTCTTTTTGGGTCCGGCAGTGGAGTCTCTCCTCTTTGTTGGAAGGACGAGGAGGGGGGACACAGGTAGGCAGGGTGATGTTTTGACCCAAGTAAAAAGGTGTGAATACCTTTGGCAAAAATGATGCCAGAGTTCTCTGGAAAGAATGAAGTGTAAGAAGGATTAACTGACAGTGCCTGCAATTCACTAATCCTCCTGGTAGAGGTTATCCTCATAAGGAAGACAGTTTTTATTGTTAGGAGAGTAGACGGCAGCTGTGCATTGGCTCAAAAGGGGAAACATGAGGAACGTGAGATAAGTTCAAGCCATATTGAGGCATAATGAAGGGCTTGGGAGGAAACATATGCTGCAAACCTTAAGGAATCTAGTCACAACAGGTGATTTAAACCGGGAAGGAGTGATCTGGCAGCTGTAGAAAGACGGAAATGGTTGACAGATATCCTTTCACTGTGCCCAAAGCAAAGCTGTGCTAGGACAGGAACAGAACAAAGAAGAGAACTTCAGACAAGGGTGCAGACAGAGAAACAACTGATTTTTAGGTGTACACCACACCGCAAACATCTCCCATTAGCAGAAGTAAATAGTTTTGGTAGAAGAGCACCTGGACACCAGAATGGCATTGCATACTTCAGGAGGGAGATCAAACACCATCAACTGCCACAGCTCAAGCTCTATGCATGAAGACAGAGTGGGCAGGTTTGGGTGCAGTACCCTGCCCTGTTTCAGTGACAGAAGATCCTCCCGTATGGGCAGCCTAACTGGAGGACAGATGCTCATGCCTAGGGGTTCAGAATACCATACTGTCCATGCCCAGTCTGAAGCTCCTAGGAGGACTTGGGCCCAGTTGTTATAGATCTTCTTAAGAACTCTGAACAGCACTGTATCGGCAAAAAAGATTTTAGGAGTCTTCAGCTACACTTGAGATGAAAGGAGTCTCAGAGCCAGAGTCGCCTTGAAAACTCCAGCACATAGCACTGCTGACATTGTGCGTTCTCTGGAGTGGCGAATAGATCTAAACAAGGCTCTAAGCAATCTCAGAAGTGACCTTGCACGACCTCTGATTTAAGACATTGTTTGTGATCCCCTAGGCATTGATGTCGGAGCTCATCTGAACTGCAGTTTAAAGAGCCCACCAGATGTTGAACAACCAGGAGTAAGTCCTGACATTCCAGCCATGTTCAGAGGTGCAAACCCTTTTGATTCTAGAGTCCACGACCCCACCCTGCCCTGCTTATTGCAAAACCAGAAATCAGTGGTGTTGTCCGTGAACCCCTGAACTCGCCTTCCATTGATGGAAGGAAGAAAGGCTTTCAATGCCAGTAGCATCGCTCTCAGTTCCAACAGATTGACGTGGAGCTGAGATTCCGCTGGAGACCAGAGGACTCTGATCTCCACTCCTCCAAGAAGATCCTCCCGTATGGGCAGCCTAATTGGAGGACAGATGCTCAGGAGTTCAGAATACCATACTCTCCATGCCCAGTCTGAAGCTCCTAAGAGTACTTGGGCCCAGTTGTTATTGATCTTCTTGAGAACTCTGAACAGCAGTGTATCGGCAAAAATGATTTTAGGAGTCTTCAGCTCCACTTGAGATGAAATGCGTCTCAGAGCCAGAGTCGCCTTGAAAACTCCAGCACATAGCAGTGCTGACAATGCGCGTTCTCTGAAGTGGCGAATCGATCTAAACAAGGCTCTACGCAATCTCAGAAGCGTACATGCACGACCTTCCGAGTGAAGACACCATTCGTGATCCCCTAGACATTGATGTCTGAGCTCATCTGATCTGCTGTTTAAAGAGCCCGTCAGATGTTAAACAACCAGGAGTATGTCCTGACATTCCAGCCATGTTCAGAGGTGCAAAGCCTCTTGCTATAGAGTCCAAGACCCCACCCTGCCCAGCTTATTGCAATACCAGATATCAGTGATGTTGTCCATGAACACCTGAACTCGCCTTCTATTGATGGAAGGAAGAAAGGCTATCAATGCCAGTAGCATCGCTCTCAGTTCCAACAGATTGATGTGGAGCAGAGATTCCGCTGGAGACCAGAGAACTCTGATCTCCACTTCTCCAAGATGGCTGCCCAAACCCATAAGTGATGCATCTGTCTCTACTGTGAGCACTGGGTGTGGAAGAGAGAGAGGTCTGTAACTGACCCCATTGAGATCCGTGATCCACAACTGCAGGATGTTTCCAGATCCCTAAGATATCTCGACCAGGTCAGAGAGATTTTCCTTACGCTGTGCCCACTGGGCCTTTAAGTCCTACTGCAAAGCCTGTATATGCCAATGGGCATGTTTTACCAATAGGATGAGTGAGGCAATGTGACCCAGCAGCCTCAGAGGTAGTCTCATCAAAACCCATACAGGCTGAAACATCGGAATCATAGCCTGAATATCCGATACTCGTTGTTCTGGAGGATAAGCCCGAAACTGCTCTGTATTCAGAAAGCTCCGGTGAAAGGGAGCATCTGAGAGGGTGTCAGATGTGATATCAGCATATTGATAGTGAACCCCAATAAAAGCAGGAGGTCAGTCATAGTCTGGAGGTGGGAGATGACTGTCTGAGGCAAGCCCACCTTCAACAGCCAATCGTTGAGGTTGGGGAAGACTGGAACCCTTGACCTCCACAGATGTGCTGCTGCCCCTGCCATCACCTTGGTGAACAACAGAGGGGCACTGGTAACTCCATAGGGGAGCACAATGAATTGATAATGCTCAAGGCGTCTATGAGCAGGCAGCATGGGGATGTAGTAAAAGGCGTCCTGCAAGTCCAACACTACCATCCAGTCTCCAGGGTCGATGGCAGAAAAGACCTGAGCCAAGGTGAACATCTTGCATTTTTTCCTTTTCAATAAGTAATTGAGAGGGTGCAGATATAATATATCCTTCTTTGGGACTGGAAAGTATTGGTAATAGCAACCATGACCTACTCTCATGCTGGCACACTCTCAATTGCTCCTTTGGCCAGAGGGACCAGTACATCCTGTTGCAAGATTGCAAGGTGGTCTTCTGTCAGCTGATCTGGGGACAGAGGAAGTGGCAGCATGGTTTGTTGGAAGGGGATGGAATCACCTCGGAGGAATATCTGTAGAACCCACTTGTCTGTTGAGATTTCACGCCATCCAGGCAGAAGATGTCAGATTCTGCCACCAACTCGGTGTCAATGATGGATTAAGGGCATACTAAAGAGACTTTGACTGTGCAGCTGCTGGGGTGGAAGGGGCGGTTTGGGCAGACTGTGGAAACGTGCAATATTTTACTTAGCATAAGCTACAGCCATTTTGGCTGTGGTGTCCATTTAGTTTCCTTCGTAATTCTCCTGTCCTCTGCTGCTCGTCTTTTTCACTCTGCTTGTGTTATCTATTTTAGTTGACCTCCTGACATGGCTAAGCAATGTACGTGCTGGGGGTTTCTAGCTGTCAGTGCACCTGGTCTCAGATGTTAACTGTCGACCATTTACTGCTGCCATAAGCATTTCTCTTCCCCCTCCCACTTTGCTGACCAAGTGGTTATCCATCTGCCCTTGTTTGTTGATAGCTATTTCTAAACTTGTTCTTTCCATTTCTGTTCACATGTTTACATTGCAACAAAATGGTATAAAAGGGACGATGATTTGTGAAGCCAGTGTACTACCTCCTGCAGCACTTGAGAGTGTGGCGTGGACTTGGTCCCACTCATGAGTGATTAATAAGCTTATTTTATTTCAACTTCAGTGCCGATCTCTTTTTGTTAGTCTTTGGAACCCGTGGACAAGAGGGTGACCCTGCACCAGTGTACCCCTAAAAAGGTACATTTCCACGAGACCTCTGGCAGTGAGCTCTACAAGGCTTGTGGGAGCTGTGTCCGCAGTCACAAAAGGACAGAGACTGCTGACTGTGGAGGCAAGGGGGGGGCAAGAGCTAAGTAAGGGGCGTAAGGCAGAATACAGCTGTTGGGGGGTCATGGAGGGCACCAACAACCTGCCAATGGCAATACTGTCCATTAAACTCTCCAAGGCTGAATCTGCTTTGGGCATCCCCAAAAACCCAGCATTACTTAACCTGGCTTGACATCAAAGTGCCACAGAAGAAGCAATAGCTCTGCCCAGTAAATCGATCATATTTAATCCACATCTAATTGTGAACTTTGCTGCATCTCACTCGTTAGCGATAACTTAGGAAGAGTATGGTTCAAGCCTTATCCAGGACAATGGGCAGCAATTGTGCATCTGTATGCCATACAGTATGGGAATACCGGCCCAGAAACGAGCCTAGTTCACAGACCGCAGAGTAGGCTGGTGGAAGAGAAAAGTCTTTTACCGCAGGTATCAATTTTGGGATTTCCTATCCAATTGTGTGGTAGGGAACACACCAGGACTGATTTGGGAAGTTGAGGCCTGCACCATAAGGATCTCAGGGGTAGGGTGATGGGAGGAGAAGTCTGGATCCTCAGGAGCAGGGTGATGCTGGTGAACAATGGTCCTGTTCACAGCAGTCCCTGTGCAGCCAAGTTCTCATACCAGTTTTCATCAGACATGGACTCTTCTAAGGGGGCAGTAAAGGTATAGGGATCCTCTCCATTCATGTTCTTCAGTCAGCTCTTCAATGAAATAGGGCTCCAACTCAAATGTAGGCCGCATGGACCAGGTTGGTGCCAGAAGCAATGTCAGGCAAAGCCAGTCCCGCTCCGTATCGGAGTCTGGAATCACTATAGGTTTGTAACCAGAGGAGGTTGCGAAGTTGCAATCTGGGCCGATCTGTCACACTAACGGATCCCAAGGGTTGCCTGAGGTGAGGGCCGACCTGCCAGCAGAGCCCAATTCAAAGACCCTCCCAAATCCATGGGACCCAAAGGTGCTCCAGAGTGACTGGACTGCCCAAAAATCAGGCTCATGGCCTCACGAAACTCTCATACTTGGGCAGAGGTCGCTCTGGCTCCAAGAAATTCAGGGAAGTGCAAAACAGACCCTGTTTCCGATGCCAGCTGCACAGGAACCACGTGTAAACGAGGTTAAGATTTTTCGTGTTTTTTTCCCTCACGATGTCCGAAGAAGGGGATCGGCGCAGAGAATTCAAAGAGTGCTTCTACTTCTTTAACAACTTCTTATGGGACTTACCTGAAGAAGTCCAGGAGCGCGACGAGGACCGATGCAAGTGACTCTGGGAGTGGGCTCAAAACTTCAAACATGAATGAGGCCTGAAGCGGTGCGGAGTCGCATGGCGAGCAGCCAAACACTTAATGGCCTGCTCACGGATGGCCTTGGGGTTCATGGCCTTGCACTAGGTACACAATGTGGAGTCATGATCCCTCTTCAAGCACCACAGACATACCAAGTGGGGGTCAGTCACTGACATCTGTTGATAACAGGATACACAATGTTTGAACTCGGTTTGTTTCTTCAGGACATCTCGGAAAAAATAGAAAAAGGCAAACTAGTCGTAGACAAAAGTGTCAAAAGAAGTCAGCCAAAAAGTGACTGTGGCAAGCTCCATTCAGATTCACGCGCACTCCCTTCCAGGGCGGATGATGCCAACGACGCCATGTGGAGTCTAACCATGGCACCTACCGGCACGCAAGAGGATTGCTTTAACCCATTTCGGATCCAGTCTGATGCCTGGATAATATTCTAAAGTAAGTTATCTGCAGCTAGAAGTCTCTATTAGATTAGTGTCCACTACTGCTGTCCATATCCTTGTTTCAATACCCCATCTCACCCTTCACAACATTTTCAGCTTTTTCCATAAGCTCAGTAACTACAACCATAATTTGTATTCTTCCGTCCCCCATCTCGTCCCATAGTGTAGCGCAAAAGGCCTAAAGCTACCCATCTTTCAAATGCCTTGTCAACTAGTGTAAATCATTCCTGTAATAAAACAATCACATTAAAGAGAACATAATATGCAGGGTATGCCACAAAGCTGATAGGAGTTTCCGGCAAAACAATGCAAGGCATGATCACTGTTATTTAAATGTAAATTAAATATCAAAAAATGTTTCATGGAGTGTTAATTTATAGACCGCCTGGCCCTAAGGCACAGTTGTTAAATGCACTGAATACTCTTGTGGAGTCCAGCAAACACTACCCAAATTATACAGTTTTCTGTGATTTTAATTTTTATTTAGAAAAGGATAAAAATAAAGATTCAGCAATTTATTGGTAAAACATTTAGTTGTTTTAATATGAATCAGTTGGTGAATTCCACTACACACAAGACAGACCACATCCTAGATGGCATTTACACAAACTATTCTATCCTGAAGGTAGGAAGAGTACTCCTGTTAATCTGGTCAAGTCACAATGCAGTCCATTTTAGTCTAAGTTTATTAGTACCTAAGCCTCTAGTGAACCCTGATTGGGTGGTAAAAAACATTGTGCCTGTAACAAGCAAAATCATGAAGATCTGGAAGAGCGCCTTAAAGATTCGAGGCCAACGCTCCCAGAAAACTCTAATGAAACAGCGGTAATGTACAGCAATAGGCTAAACGATTCAGCCGTGAATTTGTTTCCAGAGAAAAATGTGAAAACATTTAGGAACAATCAATCTGCACCATGGTTCTCCCATAAATTAAGAGAAACGAAGCAGAAATTTCGTAGAAAAGAAAAAATATGGAGATGCAGTAAAAAGAAGGATGAAAACGTTAAGTACAAACAAAGTATTCAAGAGTACAAAAACATATTATTGAGGAAAAAACAAAATATCACACAGAGAAAAGTAATAATGCTGTAAATTCACCGAGAAGTTTTTAATACTGTCCAAGCATTAGTGTGTCCCAAGCTAGTCCTTTTGTGATAAACTCGCAACATACTTCAAAGAAAGAAGTTGAAGCAGTATATAGCGAATTGTATTCCTTCAGATCTTCCAATGAACACTGAGCTTTCCAATTATCTTATGCTCACAATCAAATGAAGCAGGCTCCAGTTTGGCGGAGGTTCACTGACTCCCTGTCAGGAAAAGGATCGCCTTTAAGGCATTATGCCTGGCACATAAAGCACTGCATGTATTTGGGCCGCAGTACTTTACAACTAAACTCCAGTGGTATTCCCCAGAAAGAACACTGTAAACAGCCACCTCTCGATCGATTACTGTTTCCAGACTCAAGAAAGTGGCAAAGGGGCGGTCACAGTTTTGTACATTCCACCTGCAATTTGTGGAATTCCTTACCCTTCCTTGTTAAATGTCAGGTTACATTTCTCCTTTTTTTGTAAACAGCTATGAACGTGTCTGTTTTCAGCACCCTTACAGCTAATCTAAATTATGTGTTTTAGTTAGTCTGGTCGTAGGTTGTAGGACATAGTATTAAGCAAGCACTAAGACGCCTGTGAGCAATTGCGCGCTTTAGACATGTTTTAAATCAAACTGGGTGATTTCAGCAGGTAGTGTTGTAGTGTCCAGAAATACGTAAGCATTTTACTAATCAACTGATTATCAAGTGATTTCACAAGGAGTCATTTAGCACTGCACACTTCAGCGTCAAAGCGCCTTCACTGACCATGCAGGCTTCCATGTTTTTCAAGATCAATATTCCACACATTTCTATCCAGCTCGTTTCATACAACAAGATTAATGTTTCACCATCTCTTGTTCCCAATGTAGCAGCTACTGGGTTATCAAATGGGCTGTAATCATTGGTGTCTGCACTGCCCCGCTGTGTCTTAATGCAGCAACCTTGATCCAGCATTCTCAAGTCATTCAGCAAGTGTAGACTTTTTGAGGCCTTAGAAGGTGCCAAGACGTCACGGGCCCTATTATGTAAAGGGGGCGCACTTTCACTGTTTGCGCCGGGTGCACCTTAAAACAGGTGCTCCAGCAAACATAGAAACTATGCACTATTACATTGAAATAAGCTGCTGCCAGGGTGAAAGACTGCATCTTTGAAGCCACTCCGTGTTTTCACAGTTCAAGCGGCATCCGATTAGAGCTCCCCATGCGGGCAGGTGCAGTGAGTGACTACACCCACTTGAAAGGGGATGTCTGGGGGGATACATGGGACCTACTTTCCCCCTCCAGAGGGCGGCATCAAGAGGCGCACTGACAGTGAGAGCTTCTTTGCCTCAGCGCCCGCATCTGTAATACAGCATGGGTGCAGAGGCAAAGGGATTCTCTCCTTTGCATGAGACCACGCTCCCATGCAAATGAGTGTACGCCCTCTTGAGAAAGCGCTGGTGCTGTATGTGCACTTCTGGCTGATTCACAGGGCGTTTGAATCGCCCGGTCTCTAGTGCATGCTTTCTCAATTCTACTGCATGCCAACTTGGACTTTGTCACCCAACTGAGGACCGATAGCCTCACCGCAATTAGGTCCGATTACCACGGACCAAGGTACATTGATACCACGCTTCCACCTACACGGACTTTCGTGTACCGAATAACTACGTGCAGAGGTCCTTTCTGGATCCTCCCCACCGCCATTGGGCTGAATCTCTCTAAATCCCACTGCTCGTCAGGATTGATTCACGACTACAATTACAGCACTATATTGAAATCTGTAACCATTGTCCTGATGATGACCTGGAATTGAACAGGTCGAAACACCGTCAACTACTCAGCGTAAACCTTGGCGTTGTTGTGGTCTACCTAAACAGTCCAAACCAAAAACCTACTTTGTATATATTTGTCATTGCATTGTTAACCACTCAATTATTTATTTTTTGTATTTTGACTTACGCCAGTCACGCTGTTTTTTCACTCCAGTGTCACTGCGCCGTTCACCGTCACCAGCACGTTCAGTGCACACTTGTGTGTTTTGTTTACCTTTGCATAAATTGTACTGTAGTGCTGATACAACTACTTACAAATAAGAATTTATATTCTTTCAAACTCTCTGGTGGTCTATCTTTCTTCCCCTTTCCTGAGTGATTTATACTCTTGTTGCATCTGCCTTCCTTAATGATTACCAGTTGAGACACTGTTTTTTTGGCTACGTACTTTACCCGGGTCTTGACTGGGTGTGACAAGGGAAGAGTGACCATGAGCGGGACACATAGCTGTGATGAGTGGGGCCATTAAAAAAACCCTGTTTCACCTTGCTTTTCTCAACGACAGGAGGACTGGACTGTCCCGAATATTCCGCTCTTTCCAGAGTACGAAGAAAAAGAGCACTGCTTCTTTAACTGTGGAGAACTATCCCTAAACCCCGCCCCAAATGATGACGAGGAAGAGGTCGGACCTTCAAAACCAGGAAGTCGGCAGAGTACGGTGTGTGTGTACACTGGAGGAGTCAGAGGAGGCGAGAGTGTAGAAAGAAGATCGAAGCAGACGAGACTCGAAGGGGGAGCGGAGGTAGAAGATTTGCAGGAGCCAGGAGGCCAACGTCCCTGTGGGTCGCCCAGCCACGTTCCAGGAGGAGCGTGGCTCTCGCAGGAACGCAAGCGTTTCATGGGCTGGGTGGGCAGAAGTGGAAGACCTCCGAGATAACAATCGGGTTCCCAGTATCTTGGTATCCCCGCCCCGAGCTCAAACCTCACTTTTTGTAGACGTGCTGCGTACAGCGTGTCCTCACTTTCCCTCCCTCACCATAGTTTGCTGTTTGAACACTACACTCAAACGGAGTCCTTTTGTGTTTTCTTACACGCTCCACCACTGCGAATCCCTAACCTGACGGCACCGTGCTGAAGTGGAGAACGAGAGGACGGACCTCGCCGAGGGACCGTGTGTCTCCCAAGACATCATCGGAGCCCCCTCTACCTTACTATAGACCATTGCCTTATCGAAAACGTGTGCTCCGGCCAATAAAGCCTTTGTTAACACCAACCAAAGTCTCTGCGTTTTCACCCACCCCGCAACAAGTGGTGGAGAATGCGGGCAGCCTGACATCCATCTGTAACACCATGATGGACGCCCTAATACAACACCTGGTGAAGGGCCAGGAACAGCTCGGATGGGCTGTACAGCAACAACTTACCTCTGCCCAGGCAGATTGAGACACCTTCATAAATAGTATATCAGCTCAAATCGAGGGACTACATAAGATGAGTGATCCCTCTCTCCCAGCACCTTGAAAACAGAGAAATCCCACCTCCGGACCCTCTGGGGTCTCACTACAGAGATACGTGTCAGGGAGAGACCCTGACACCTTCTTGTTAAATGTTGAACGGGCTGCTCGGGCCTGTGGATGGCCGGTGGAGAAATGGCCGTTTTTTCTAGCTCCGTTGCTAACAGGGGAAGCCCAAGCCGCTTATCAGGTGGCCAACGCAGCCGGAAATACACCCTATGCTGAGATAAAAACGGTGATACTGGATCACCTGGGACTTGATGCAGAAGCCTATCGGGTGCGTTTCCGAAAGGAGAAGGGCTTGCCCGGGGAAAACCCCAAAACCATGTTTTTCCGCATGAAGATGGCAGCAGACAAGTGGTTAACACCAAGTACAAGCAGCAAGGAAGAGATAATGAATAAAATCTATCTTGAACAGTACTTAGACGCACTCCCGTTCAACACCCAAAAATGGCTGCGTCAGCAGTCCCATTTGACTCCGGAACAAGCCATTGACATGGCCTCTACCTATTTTTGAGCACAACCAAAACCATACGGCTGGAAATCTGAAAAACCAAACAAGCCCCATACCAGCAAATATGAGAAAAGACCTCGCATGATTACGGAAGCCATCAAACCTCGGGCCAACAGACCTGAGATCCCTTCATTCAGGGGGCCTCAATGCGTTGAGTGTGGGGCCTGGGGACATATTGCCCGAGTTTGCCCCCAGAGAAAACCAGTTGAAGAGCCAATGGAGGTAGGGTACATACCCAAGTCAATACTTTACACCACTGAGATGGTGAATGTGTTTCGTGTGAGTGTACGGGTGAATGGGAAAGAGGTAAAAGCCCTTCTTGACTCAGGTTGCCGGCAATCCGTGATACAGGGGGTGTTTATAAAGCCCATACAGGTGGTCCCTGATACCATGGTACACATTAGATGTGTGCATGGCGATGTCAAGCCTTACCCTGTAGTGACCATACCCCTAGACCTGTCCGAGGGTTGGACTTATGTCATACAGGTGAGGGTGATGGATACGTTGCCTGAATAATTGATTAAAGGGACTGACAACCCTAGGTTTCTAGACCTCTTCCTACACACCTTACAGAGGCAGACTAACCCTCATCTCAATGATCCCTTAAGACAGAAAGCCAACACCCCCGTGCCAGCATTAATAACTCCTGAGCCTTGGACGCTAGACAAAAGCTTCAGATTTGCTCAAGCTAATGACGCCTTCTTATTTGACGTCTGGGAACAGGCTCATAGTACACAGGATTGTACTAATCCTCTTTACCCCCGATTTCTTATCAAGGATGGTCTGTTATACCATCAGTGTTACAAAGAGGAGCCCCACCAACTATTAGTCCCATTAACCTTCAGAGAACAAATCATGTTCTTCACTCATTCCCACTTAACAACAGGACATATTGGGAGTGAAAAAACCACTCAGAACGTATTAAGGCATTTTTTTTGGCCTGGGATATATAAGGACATAACAACACATTGTCAGGCATGTGACATCTGCCAGAAGAGGAATACTCATCGCCCCCCAGCAGTTCCCTTACAGCCCCTACCTATAATAGGTACCCCATTCGAGAGATTAGGGATGGACCTGATAGGTCCACTACTGAGGACAGGACGAGGGAATCAATATGCTCTGGTAATCATAGATTATGCCACCAGATTTCCAGAAGCCTTCCCGCTGAGAGCACCATCCACGCGTCTGATTTCCGAAAAATTCCTGGAATTGTTCTCTCGAGTGGGGTTCTCCATAGAGATCATTACCGATCAGGGCACCCCCTTCGTATCAAAACTAATGAAGGAGGTTTGTGGGTTGTTAAATCTTCGGCAGATAAGAACATCAGTCTACCACCCACAAACCGGACAGCCTCGTCAAAAGGTACAATGGGACCCTCAAGTCCACATTAAAAAAGATGCTTGCAGTAAACGGCAGAGAGTGGGACCAGTTGTTGTCTCTAGCCTTATACGCCATAAGGGGTCAAACACCGAGTAGCCTCGGATGCTCATCATTTGAAATGTTATATGAACGACAACCACGATCTTTATTAGAAATGACCAAAGAAGCTTGGGAAAAAGAAGAGATGGAGGAGGAACGCGGGATGTTGGAATATACCCAGGCCCTGAAATCAAAACTAGGAAAACTGAGAGATTTAGCCTATTCTAATTTGGAGAGGAAGCAAGAAAAACAGAAAACGTATTATGACACAGGAAAGAAATGGAGAAGACTAAAAATCAATGATTGGGTCCTGGTATTGTTACCCTCAACCACCAAGAAGTTTCAAGCAGAATGAATGGGACCCTACAAGGTCGACGGAACTATAGCGAAAACCAGTTACAAGATTAAAGTGTAAGCACAAAAGGTCCAAACTTACCACATAAACCTGTTGAAAAAGTGGTTGGTCCCCCTCCAAAATCCGCTCATCTCACCCTACCAACGCTCACCCTCCCTTCATCAACCCTAGAAGAGTTAGTGATCAATGAAGACCTAAGAGAACAAGAAAATAAGGACTTACAGAACCCCCTAGCACCAATTGCCTCCCTATTTTTAAACACACTTGGAAAAACCACCATGATTGAACATCGGATTGAAACCACCCCAGGAAAAATCAACGTCCCTAACGAATACCCACGGCGAAGAGGACAGCCATCCAGAAAGAGGTTCAAGAGATGTTACAGCTGGGGGTCGTAAGACCATCAAGGAGCGAATGGTCCTCACCAATCGTTATGGTGCCCAAACCGGATGGGAGCACAAGGTTCTGCATGGACTTCCGAGCTCTGAATTACATATCCTCTTTCGACGCCTATCCCATCCTGAGGATTGATGAGCTCATAGAGAAACTAGGGGAAGCGAAATACATTACAACCTTAGACCAGACCAAAGGATATTGGCAGGTCCCCCTGCGAGAGAAAGACCGGCAGAAGACAGCTTATGCCACCCCGGACGGGTTGGTTTAATGTTCTCCCCTTCGGACTCCATGGGGCACCAGCAACATATTGACGACTCATGAATACAGTGCTTCGAGAATATCAGTCGTTCACGTCTGCATACTTAGATGACATAGTAATATTCAGCCCCAGTTGGGAGACCCATCTAGACCATCTACAAACCATCTTGGATACACTTCAACAGACCGGGTTACACATAAACTCAAAGAAATCTAGAGTTGGCTACCAAAAAGTAAAATACCTAAGCTACGTATTGGGACACGGAATGATAGAACCCCAGATTGAGAAAATCAGAGCCATAGCAGAGACCCCTTTCCCTGGCAGTAAGAGAGAAATGAGAGCATTCCTAGGATTGATAGGGTACTATCGCTGTTTCATCCCTCAGTTTTCAGAAGTAGCGGCCCCCATAACAGACACACTTAAACAAAACGTGAACGCCCAGATCTTCTTACATCCCACCCCCAAGATGTGGAAAGCGTTTAATTCATTGAAAAAGGTCATGCTGTCATCCCCTAACTTCACCTGACCCTTCATACTCCACACAGATGCCTCAGACTATGGTATAGGAGCCGTTCTGTCACAGATATCTCCTGAAGGTATAGACCATCCTATCCTATATAGAAGTAGGAAACTCTTTCCCAGAGAATGGAAATACCCTACGGTAGAAAAAGACTGCCTGGCAATAAAGTGGGCTGTGGACAAGCTGAGATATTATCTCGAGGGCCGCCCATTCACCCTATACACTGATCACGCCCCCCTTCAGTGGATGAGTAAGAACATCTCTCTAAATCCAAAGGTCCTTCGCTGGTTTCTCTCCCTGCAGCCATTTTCATTCACGGTGAAGCATCGCAAAGATGCAGAGAACGGTACTGCGGACTACCTCTCTAGATTCCCTCTCCCCAATCGGGAGAATCCTGGGGGGTGGTATGTGACAAGGGGAGAGTGACCATGAGCGGGACACATAGCTGTGATGAGTAGGGCCATGAAACAAACCCAGTTTCACCTTTCTTTTCTCAACGACAGGAGGATGGACTGTCCCGAATATTACGCTCTTTCCCGAGGAGGAAGAAAAAGAGCACTGCTTCTTTAACTGGGGAGAACTCTCCCTAAACCCCGCCCCAAATGATGACGAGGAAGGGGTCGGACCTTCAAAACCAGGAAGTCGGCAGAGTACTATGTGTGTGTACACCGGAGGAGTCGGAGAAGGCGAGATTGTAGAAAGAAGACCGAAGCAGGCGAGACTTGAAGGAAGAGTGGAGGTAGAAGATTTGCAGGAGCCAGGAGGCCAACGTCCCTGTGGGTCGCCCAGCCACGTTCCAGGAGGAGCGTGGCTCTCCCAGGTACGCGAGCGTTTCACGGGCTGGGTGGGCAGAAGGGGAGAAGACCTCTGAGATAATAATCGGGTTCCCACTATCCCGGTATCCCCGCCCCAAGTACAAACCTCACTTTTTGTAGACGTGCTGCGCACCGAGTGTGTCCTCACTTTCCCTGCCTCACCATAGTTTGCTGTTTGAACACTACACTCAAAATGAGTCCTTTTGTGTTTTCTTACACGCTCCACCACCGCGTATCCCTGACCTGATGGCACCATGCTGGAGTGGAGAAGGAGAGGACGGACCTCGCTGAGGTACCGAGTGTCTCCCGAGACGTCATCGGAGCCCCTCTACCTTACTATAGACCATTGCCTTATCGAAAACGTGTGTTATGGCCAATAAAGCCTTCGTTAACACCAACTAAAGTCTCTGCGTTTTCACCCACCCCGCAACACTGGGTTAACAGCTTTACTTCTGTGCTTCGAGTTCACAGCACTGTATGTGCACCAGCACTTTCAGTATTCCAGAAGGGAATGCACAAAAGTCTGTTGCCCCTTCTGTAATACTAAAGTGCCAGGGGGGTGTGCAAAGCAGGTGCAAACGCCCGCTGGGCCCCTGGGGAACCTCTACAATACGGCCCACATCAGCAAATACCCTACGTTTTGTAGGGAGGGAAACACTAATTTTAGTGCAAAGTGTCTCTTGTTTTCTTGGTACCATTATATCTCTTTCCTTTGATTCCAGATGGCTTGTGTTAAATAGGGGAATAGTATAACATGGTTGGTATACAGAACTGGGTCCTCAGCTCTCACTGCCTACAACTTCGTGCTCCCTGACCATAAAGAAGTCTTAAATATATTCTTTTGTAGAACTACAGAGGTCTACGGTATTACCCTAAGTACTTTGTGTACTTTTGTATCCACAGAGGGCTGGAATTGTTTTGCCCTCCAAGTTCTACAGACTGCGAAAGATCCCAGTATATGAAACTAGATCCCATTAGTCACAAGTAAAACCTATTCAAACAAATCCATCTGTTTGTGATGCTTAGACAAGCAAATATCATGTCGCTGTATGCAAAGTTCATCATGGTTTTGTTAATATACTGGAATAGCAAAGGCAGCTCATTGAAAATGTTAACAATCCCATCAGAATATAACAAACGGTGATTCTTTAGTGACCATAATAACATGCTTACATTACGACTTCACAATTATAAACTAATGTTTAGGTTGCATAAGAATGCTCTTGAAAACCAGACTGCAATACTGCAGTATACTAAAAGTACATGACTAGTTTTAGAGTGAGAAAAACAGCCTGGGACTCTTACCAGTTCCATACAGCTGTTGAATTTCCAAAGGCTTAGCTCACATTTAAACAGGTTTTATTTGCTTTAACACACCGAAAAATGTAGCACTAAACATGACTAATCCCAAGAGCAAACTACACTGATCATCACAGAGTAATGTTAAATATCTGATTATTCCTGGGAATGGCATGGAGTTTTCCCCATCCATCTTGGTCACCCTTTCTTCCGCCCTACATCTACTCATCACTCTGCCAAAGGTACGATAATTGATCAAAAAGGCTGATTCTCAGGTGTATACAATAAGTCATCGATTAGGGTTCCCATTTCCCAGGCCTTTGTAGAGTCAAACTGCTGAGCAGTATCCAAGATATCTTTTAGGTAGCCCATCTACACAAATAAAAAAAAACTGTAGAATCCGGTATGGAGACGCGATTAACTATCTCTGCATCGATTGCTCATTTCGAGTATACACAGGCCAGGTCTATGAAGGAGTTCTTTTGTTAACTCCTTTTCTTTCCAAGGACCAAATTCATAAAACAGCAAATTTCGTGCTTACGCAATAACCTGCGCTAAGGTCTCCTATCCTCTCTAGAATCATATGCCAGAATATCAGTGGCAATGCACAGTCAAAGAACATGTGTATGTAGACCACTCATGTCCCTACTGCAAACCACTGGTTTTACAACATCTTTTATAGAGTTACCGGTATCAATCAGATCTATGAACATTTTTCATCCGCTTCACTTTAAATCTTGTTTTTCTGGAGCACCGTTTACTATTCCTATGGTCCATTCCTAATCTAGCATGTCTGTACTTGGGCCTTGTTTGGGCTTGCCTCCAAGTCTAGGTATGTTCACACTAATCATAGACAGCAGAAACCAGAATTAAAGTTAATATTGCAAACAGTTGCTGCCTACCTCGGATAACCTCCCATATGGCAGGAACTGCCCAATTGGGATATATTATTCTCTGTACTTCTGCATTCGTGTAGATTGCTCATGTTTCCCCAAAGGAAACTAATTGTCAAAATAAAAAAAATATGAAAAGAAGCATGAACAAATAGCCATTGGTAACAACGTTGTTGCCCCGATGGACGATTTACAAATGTAACCTACTATTACGTCGGTCAAACCCTTGAGGTCGAGGAATAAATAGGATCTCCAGGTTGCCCAAAGCGTACAATAACCAGAGCCAATATCTGAGCTTCAGCTTGTAATGATTTGTCATTGTGTAGCCACCATTCAGAAATTAATATGTTAAAATCTAATGAATGAAAAATGGGTATAAAAGAAACCTGTGTGTTTTTGAAATGTGCACAAAAAACATAGTTAAGCAAAAGTGGGTATATGTACACCTCTAAATTTGGGGTTACCAATACGGTCAAAATATTGTGACGTATTTTGTAAAATGAGTTCTTTATTTCACACTGGCTTACATTTGGAAGCCAAAAATGGAGAGAAACCCAATTAGTAGTAAAGAGTTTACTATACTGTGCTCCCACACTTCTGATAAAAAACCTAAGAGTAACTTTCTATATGGGTGGGCCTAGAGCTCTCGACAGGAAAGGCTCCAAGATTCATTGTGAAGACATTAAATTTCTGGCATGAAGAAAGATACTTTTCTGCGAAGTGGGTAGCTGCAGAATTTGGGCCCGAGCTCAACTGCAACCACAGAAAACTCACCAAACCAAGACATTTATGAAAACTAGACACCCTGAGGAGTCCAGGGTTATTTGACTTAAGTGAACCCGCGTATATTTTCTCACCCAGAGAGCCCTGTAAACCTCAAAGTTTTACTAAAATCATTCCAAACCTGTGTAGTGTAGCAAATAAGAGGAAATTTGCATGTATTCCCACTCTGCCGGTCTATATGTCAAAACTATGCCCAAAAGAATCCAACTATCCACTCTTAATGTTGAAAAGGGAATGCTATCTATATATATGGTGTCTAGCTGGCTTTTTTCCGAACTCTGATCCAAAATAAAAAACAACCTACACACAGAATGGCAGCCAGACTGCTGGGTCAGTTCTGGGGTGGGGGCACAATCTGATGCTTAGTTCCATTTTTCCCTCGTTTCTAGTGGGCTTTCAATTCAAGGGGGGAAGATAAGGGGTATAATCCCCCAATCTGCCCACAGGGGCAGACAGACTATTGGACCAATTCTGGGGTGAGACACAAACAGATGCCTGAGTGGGTTGCCCCATACTTTTTTCTGCATTTTTTCCCTTGGTGTTTATGGGGACAATTGGGGTATAAAATCCCTATTCGCCCCCCTGGGAAGAGCTGGATAACTGAGAATGTATGGTTGAGGGGGGCAAATTCTTGTCCAGGGGGGCTGCACCCCCCAAAAACAGTTTGGGGAGGGCAGAAAGACTCTTGTTCCAGTTCACATGCACATTTCCAGGTGGCAGCCCCCCAAAACAGTAAATATACCATTCCCTGGTGGTCTAGAGGGCTTCCTGTTCCACCCTTCCCCAAGTCCAGATTGGAGGGGACAACCCATATCAGATTGTCAGGGGGCACAGAAAGACAGCTGTGCTCGTGGGCGGTGGGTAGCACAGGCCCATGATCAGGGAAGCTGATCTCGATGCTGTGATATATCCCTGGTTTTGCGTAGAGTTAATCCCTGCTGGGGATAGTGCCCCTAGTTCTATCCCTAAGCAGGGATCCAATAGGGAGAGACAGCAATTCTCTCCTGTGTTGATCGGCGCGCGTTGGCAGACTTCTGTTCCTGGCCACCGATCAAAAGTGAATGCAGACCATGCCATTAGTGCAGGCTGCTTTCACTTTTGTTCAATGGGGGACCTCAGCCGCTGTTCGCGATGCAAACAAAAAAAATCAAACTTGGTAGGCAAGGGATGATTGTCTCGTGTCCCAACTTTGATTTTGAAAACAAAAAATGGTTCTGGTTTTTAAAATAGAAGCATTTTCTATTTCAGTGCTGAGTACTACTTACTGACATACTCAGCATTGCAGGAGTATTGCTAAAGAGGCCAACGGGTCGTTCGTAGCATTGGAGAGACTACGTTTCATCCGTACAGAAGTTTAAATATAACCTCAAGCCAAGAATCGATTGATCAATCAGTATTAAGAGTAAATGTGGTGTGCGCCTCTCTTGCAGTCTGTACGGCATCTCTCACTTGCCAGGGGTTAGAATAAGTGGCAACATGTAAACCACAATAAGAAAACATTATGGTAGAACAAGCTGAAAGAGCTAAGAGGCAAGAGGGTGAATTGGAAATCTCAGAATTATTGAAGTTTTGCTTAGTTGTAGCAGAATCTAAAAAAGAATCTCGTACAATAGAATTACATATATAACCAATGTAAGATCCGTGTTACACCACTGGTGTTCTTTTTGAGCATAATTAGGTACTTAGTAGTAGCTAGATTGTTTCCATTTTGATGAACTAGACATTTGATGTTATTCATACACTGTAATGAAAATAATGTCTTTGGGAAGCCAGTTATCTTTCAATTTAATATTCAATTGGGTCAAATCATGGTAAACTTCCATAGCAATCAGACATTCAACAAGCATTGGCAAAGCCAATAGGTCTCACCTTTTGGCTTTGACAATGCTTTTTCACTGACTGTTTTTTTTTGTTGTTTTTTGAAAAACCTTTATTGCAGCATTCATAAAATACAAGCATGGGCCTACAACCTCAGGGGCCAGCCGCTAAACATAATTAGGACCCATTATATCACAGTACGACAAAACTCATCAGCCGACAACCCTGAGGTCCGGCAGCGATTCAGGATAGAACTTGTATTAGAACGCATAAATAAGTCACATGATGAGATAAAGGTTTTATTTTATATTATCTAAATAAACGGATCAGGTGCCGTACAATCAAACAAAAGAATACGGGGGACAGGCCAAGAGACAGGATATGCACCTAGGAACAGCTATAATTGGAACTCTGGCGCAAAGCATATGAATCGGAGTAAACAACAATACAAAATAAGTTTTCGTAAGCGCCAGTTCTCGGGGCCTGCCCACCCGGAAATCCGGATGACGTAAGAAGCATGAGCACTAAACTCCAGAACACAGTAAAAATCAGAATAATTCGCAAGCTATACTGATCCTAAAGGAAAGAAAGGGAAGGAAGAAAAAGGCCATAGAAAATAATAAAGGCAAAATAATACCCTCCAACCCCCCACCCTGCACCCCTGCAGATGGCTACAGCCTAACCCCACTAGCAGCGTGCCTGTTGCCTCAAGTAACTAAAACCCTAAAAGTAGGAAAAAGAATGGAGGAGGGCATATCCGTATGTGCTCCCAGCCCCTTTAGTCCCCCCGCCAGAAACAGACACCCCCTGTCGCAAAAAGACCGATGTAGAAAGACCCTTATAAAAGAAATGAGGGGGCACCGTGATACACCGCCCAGCCTCTTAAATCAAACAATTGCAGATCAAACATCCATAATAGCCACTCCAAACCGTCCTGATCTAATTGCTCTTAACCTTGACCCTTCCGAACCAGCACACGAACCCCCCCAACGAGACCCAAAAGCACACAAAGGAGTCATAGAGGAGAAGGAAGTCATCGAGAGTCAATCCGTTACCACTCGTAGATAGTAAGTCCACGAGAACTTCAGACGCAGAAAGTCTCCTTCTCCTAGATGGACAGTCCCGATGTATCTTGCCCCGGAGTCGTAAAATCTCCAAGAAGGGAGAAGACGACCACGAGATGAAAGAAGAGTCTACAACACAAGTCTCCGGGGGGGGAACGCCTTTCGATACCTCCAAAGTCAATAGTGATGGAAGGTTGGGTGGTACACTCAAGTGGAGAAGTGTGGCTCAATGGTTAGAGCAGCAGACCCTGATGCAGAGGTCTAGCCCGGGACCAGGGTTCAATTCCCCGCCTCGGTGGGTCTTCGGCTCAAAATTCCACGGACCTGATAATTCTCGCCTCGGTGCCTATTCCAATCATGGAGTCCCACTCTGCAACTCTGGGCAATAGCTTGCTTAATCTCCACAACGGCCCCCACAACGCTAAGGATGCCTGGCCTCCACCTTGGGGGTGCCCAGGAGTGGACGCCTCACAGGGAAAGCCAGGATGAGTTCCACAGCGGTATTGGTACAAGCGCCTTGAGACCCTTGCGGGTGAGTAGTGCGCCATACAAGTATCAATTTACATTTTTTTACTCACGACCTCGGGAACACCGTCTTCCAGGGCACCATCCGATGGTTTCAATACTCTCTTCCCCACGGGGTCCTCGCACGGAGTCAAAATGGCCGCGGCTTGGATGGCTGCAGATTGCTGTTCCAACAGTGGGGCAGGGTCCGGTACCACAAGCAGCATCTCAGATAGGCTTGCATCCAATTTGTTCAATAAAACATCCACTTGTGAGTGAAACGCCCAAACTTCTGCCAATATTGACCTCAGCGATGGCTCAGGCACCGTTCGATCCATAGTTTCACGCCCGATACCAATCACAATCACCTCCACGGGTGAATCTGGAATCTCCGGGGGCGACAAACAGGATCACGAAAGGGCAAATGTGAAGGGTGACCCGTCGTTATCTGCAGCCGCGTTCACCCGGCTTAACGCCGCAGGCCGGGGCCCCGACCGACCGAACCCCGGCGAGGACCAACACCGGGGTCTGCGGGACGGGGACCCCCACCCACAGTCAGCAGCAAGCAAAGTCACTCCTCCATCAATGCTGAGCAAAGAAAACAATCGCCGCCAAATTCAGGCGTAAAAGAAGCCTCCACTACGATTGACCGGACCCTGCCTGGGTCTCTCAGCCGATGTTGTTGCACTGCAGCCTGGCTTTGCAGTCACTCGAGGCCCCGGCTTCACCGCTGGAGTAGGCCACAATCTTCAACTCAATGTAACTTCGTCAAACCAGCCGATAAAAGTTTCCGGATTTCACCATCGGAGTGAGGAACAGTTCATTCACACAGGGGCTGGGCGTAAAATCAGGATAATGTACATGATCTTATGGCGGGATACGGAGGTCGGCGGAGCCGGGAGCCTAAGCAGCCATCTTGTTTGCCAGCGTAGTTCCTCCCCCTTCACTGACTGTTAAGCATTTAAACATAAACAGTGCCCTGCCACAAGGTGGGGTTGAGGGTACCTCACGGCTGCTGTAAGTGACGGGGAGAGGGTAAGAGTAGCAGACTCTGCGCCTCCTCCGAGCAGGTAGCGGCACCTGTGGATCCCCCACATGCGACTGGCCCTCCGTTGGCTATGATCAACAATGCAGTAGGGAGACCCGCAGAAAAAGTACAACTGAAAGTACGGTGACAGAGGGGCCGGAGGAAAGACAGCATGGACAACGGGAGGGGGCAGGAACCAAGGGAATCCAGACAACGGGAGGGGGACGGTAGCATGGTGAACACGGACAAGAGGAGGGGGGTGGGAACAAAGGGAATGCGGACAACGGAAGGGTGGCGGGAGCAAAAGGCAATGCGGACAACCGGACGAAGGGTGGGAGCATGTTAAACATGGACAACGGGAGGGGGCGGGAACAAAGGGAATGCAGACAATGGGAGGGGGTGGGAGCATGGTGACCATGAACAACAGGAGGGGGGAAGGAGCAAGGTAAAACACAACAGGAAATTCAAAAAACAAGCTGAGTCAAAAGAAAAAGTAGTACAAGTGCCAAAACATAAGGCCCGTATTGAAAGGATCCATGCAGCAGGGGCAAACGCAAGGGTGGAAACAAAACCGCCACAAGGCGAAACAAATGTACTCTATCCCTGAACCAAAACTATGGAATTTAGAAAGGCGGACTAAGTAACCAATCACAAGCCGTGGACGTGTGGTGGGGGTCTTCTAACTTCCCAGAGACATTACAGTATGCCTCACAGAAGCGCATGCGCGCTGCCTCTAGGCTCGACCTAAAAAGCGCTATCTAAGTGAGATGATGGCCTTAAGGTTATGGTTCCAAGAGCATGTGAAAGTGTTGTAAATCAAAGATGTCCTCTTTTATAAATGAGCAGAAGGGATCCAAAATGTGTCCTTGGCCTTTTCTTTTCAGATCTGCTGTAGTCATACTAGCTTTATGTCTAACCTGTTAAATAAAGGTAGAGACTTTTTAAGAAGCCCTGTGTTTCTTTTGATTTACATCCAAAAACAGCTTATTTCACCCGAAAAACCTTAAGTTAAAAATATTTCATGCAGAGGTGGAAGGATACCATCCACAGACCTAAACAGAAATATATTTATTTAGCCCAGCGGCCTGGGCCTCAAATACAGTGCCTTTAGCTGCAACTGTAAAACGAAGCATCACATATACCATGTATCTTGATTTATGGTATAAACCCGGTATTTGTAAAGCGCGAACTATTCACCCCTAAGGGTCTCAAGGAGCTGGGGGCCATCGGGGTGATTACGCAAGCTATTGCCCAGAGTTATATGGTGCTGGGCTAAGCTGCCACCGACGCCGGGGATCAAACCGCGAGCCCCATGCTCCAGAGTCAATCGCCCTAGCCACTGCGCCACACCTCTCCCCATAGTCATCATTGACGTCAGAGTCTTCTTGGTCATTTAAACCAATAAAAACAAATGACTACAAGGGATCTGTAGTAAGAAAACTTTTGAAGTTAAGCAACTCCCCCCATTCATGAAGAACCTTTCCCAAGTGTAAGGTTTTACTTTTCTGCTCAACATGTTCTTCCTCAAGCATGCCCTGAATATTTGATAACCTTTATTTCCCTCCTTTTTGTTTCCTCAGATTCTCTGGCACAAGCAGTTGACCAAAACAGAATTGGCGTCTTATTGGACAATTTCCATCTTGTCAAGTATAACGGGTGATTTAGAAGTCTCTCTGACTCTCGCACTCAGCGGTCGCTCACACTCGCTCCTCTTCGAGCCCTGCCTGTCCACAGAAAGTGCAGCTCCATAGCGCCTGGTATCGTTTGTGCTTAGCGCTCCTGTATAGCGCCTGGTATCGTTTTCATCTAATTAATTAATTTATTAATTTGCCTGGTATCGTTTTTCATCTGATTAATTAATTATTATTTTGCTCAGTGCTCCTGCATAGTGGCAACTTTATTTACTATTTAATCAACAGCGCGTGTACTGTATTTTGGCAATTTGAAGATCGACTGTGCCCCTGCTTTGAATCGCGCTACCCTACCGCCATTTTGCTGTTGTTGTTGGTGTTTACCTGTCCCCGTGTCTCCTCCCCGCTCCCTGCTGACCCTCCCACGCTCCGCCCCCCCACTATCCATTTATGGACAGATGGACTTACGCGCAGCGGTCGCGCCGAAGGTGCGCCAAAGGTAACCCCGTCTACGCCCGTCCGCGCCTGGACCGCGCCCAGCGCCAGACCCCCTGGCCCCCGTCCCACCCACCCCACCCGCATTACATACGACGCCTCCACCCTCTCAGCCCTAAACCCCGGTCGACTCCCCAACTGCGCCCAAGCCGCTCCTGGACACACCCATGGACCCTTCACATGCAACTCCTGCAAATATGACGGCACCAAGATCAACTCTTCTTCCACTAACACCAAACAGAGATCTGACACCAACCACCTAAAATGCATCCTGCTCAACACCCGCTCGGTCCACAGACACGCCATCGACCTTTGGAATCTACTAGACACCATCTCTCCGGACGTCGCCTTCCTAACAGAAACATGGATGAACGCCTCCTCAGCCCCTGACATCACCATTGCCATCCCGGAAGGCTACAAGATCATCCGAAAAGACCGTACCAACCAGACAGGAGGAGGCATCGCTATCGTGCATAAGAATTCCATCTGCATCTCAACCAGCTCAGACGTCAACCTCGCTAACGCCGAACACCTTCACTTCCAGATCCACACGACCCCAAGACCACACTCAGAGGCACCCTCCTCTACAGGCCACCAGGACCCCGTGCACAATTCAGTGAAGACATCACTGATTTTATCACCCCACACGCCCTCCCCTCCGAGAACTACATTCTATTGGGAGACCTCAATTTTCACCTGGAAAAGAGCAACAACAGCGACACCACCACCCTTCTGGACAACCTCGCCAACCTCGGACTCAAACAACTTGTTAATACCCCCACTCACTACGCAGGTCACACACTCGACCCTATCTTCACTCCCAGCAAACATATCTCCTTCAGTCACACCACAGCTCTCCATTGGACGGACCACAGCTGCGTTCACTTTGTCTACAAAAAGACCACAACCCACAACCATCCTCAACCTACTCTGCGAAGAAATTGGAACAAAATCACCATCGACCAGATCTCCTCATCGCTTCTACAAAATCCCCCTGCCCATTCTTCGAACCCCAACCAAGCAGCCATTAACCTCACTCATTGGCTAACCAACAGCGCCGACAACCTAGCACCTTTGAAAAAAAGTCAAATCAAAGTAGGCGGCAAAAACGCCCCCTGGTTCAACGATGATCTTAAGAAATCCAAGAAACTCTGTCACTCCCTTGAGAAGGCCTGGAAAAAAGACCCAAACACCAGCACCAGGGACGCCTTTAAAAACGCCACCCGCGTACACCACCAACTGATCCGGACTGCCAAGAAAGCCGCATTCAAAGACCGACTTGACAACTACGCCCACAACAGCAAGGAATTATTCAACATCGTCAAAGAGTTTACCAACCCTACTTCCAACTCCAACGACATCACTCCCTCTCAAACCCTCTGCGACTCCCTAGCTTCGTTCTTCCACGACAAAATCGCAGACATCCACAACAGCTTCGACAACCTACCTGGAGACCAACCCACCCAACCTTCTGTCGTACCTTCACCCCCCTTGAACTTCCTTAATGACTGGAACCTAATCTCTACTGAGGACACCATCCGCCTGATGAACTCCATCCACTCTGGATCCCCAACAGACCCATGCCCTCACCACATCCTCAACAAAGCAGACTCCATCATAGCACCACACCTCCGAGACGTCATCAACTGCTCCCTCAACTCCGCCACCTTCCCGGATATCTGGAAACACGCCGAACTCAGCGCCCTTCTGAAAAAACCCACAGCTGACCCCACCAAACTCAAAAACTACCGCCCCATCTCGCTCCTTCCATTCCCGGCCAAAGTCATCGAGAAAGCTGTCAACAACCAGCTCGCCGCCTTTCTCGAAACCAACAAATCCCTCGACTCCTCACAGTCCGGATTCCGAGCCAAACACAGCACTGAGACCGCACTCATCGCTGCAACAGACGACATTCGAACTCTACTGGACAATGGAGACACAGTCGCCCTCATCCTCCTCGACCTCTACGCAGCCTTCGACACAGTCTGTCATAGCACCCTGTTACAACGCCTCAGTAACATCGGAATCCAAGGAAAAGCACTGGAATGGATCACCTCGTTCCTTGCCGGCAGAACTCAGAGAGTCCGCCTCCCACCATTCATGTCAGAGGCCACTGAAGTCATTTGCGGCGTGCCACAAGGATCTTCACTCAGCCCCACCCTCTTCAACGTATACATGAGCCCCCTCGCGGCCATCGCACGCCAACACAACCTCAACATCATCTCTTACGCTGATGACACTCAACTGATCCTCTCACTCACCAAAGACCCTAACACCGCCAAAACCAACCTTCATGAAGGAATGAAAGAAGTAGCCGAGTGGATGAAACACAGCTGTCTGAAACTGAATTCAGACAAAACAGAAGTCCTTATCTTAGGTACCTCCCCCTCCGCTTGGGACGACTCTTGGTGGCCAGAGGCCCTTGGAAAAGCACCCATCCCGACGGACCACGCACGGAACCTGGGCGTCATCCTGGACTCCTCACTCTCGATGACCAGACAAGTCAACGCCGTCTCATCATCCTGCTTCAACATTCTTCGCATGCTCAAAAAAACATTTTGTTGGATCCCCACCGAAACTAGAAAAACGGTCACCCACGCTCTGGTTACAAGCCGCCTGGACTACGGAAACACCCTATACGCCGGCACCACCGCAAAACTTCTGAAAAACTCCAACGCATCCAGAACGCATCAGCCAGACTCATACTAGACATCCCTCGTAAAGACCACATCTCTGGTCACCTGAAAAACCTCCACTGGCTCCCCGTCAATAAGAGGATAACATTCCGCCTCCTAACCCACGCACACAAAGCACTTTACGAACTTGGACCCGAATGCCTCAACACACGACTTTCCTTCTACACCCCCCCCCCCCCCCCCCGCCAGCTACGCTCTTCCAACCAAGCCCTTGCTGCTGTACCCCGCATCAACAAAACCACCATGGGAGGAAGATCCTTCTCCTACCTGGCGGCTAAAACCTGGAACTCACTTCCCATTCACCTTCGCCTCACTCAGAACCACATTGCATTCAGAAAGCAACTTAAAACCTGGATTTTCGACTTGTAATTCCCCACCCTTCTTCAAGCGCCTTGAGACCCTCTGGGTATGTAGCGCGCTATATAAATTACTTGACTTGACTTGACTTGAATCTGACTTAGGAAAATAGTAGGTGACACTAATATTTATGCAAGGCCCCATATCGGACCGTCTGAGTCTCATCTTCAGTTCGCAACTCAATTACTGTTTTTATTATGAGTACTTTTATTTTCCAACATTTTTAAGTAACGAGATGTTAGAAATGTGAATACTTTGTGTTGTTGTTTGAAGGTGGTGGGCCCTGGCATTCACTTTTGAGGTCTTATTCTTTTTCACCAAAGGAAGAAAGAGGATGACACAAAAGGGAAATAGAAGGAGCACGAGAAAGATAGTCAAATATTTTACCGAACTCGTGCCAAGATATCACAACATTTGGCAACATCAAACTTTAAGAAGACTTTGCAATATGACCAAGCTTGCAGTTTTTGAGCAACTTTTTTGCCAATAAAATGATAAAAAGCCATACCCACTACTTTTTCACTGCTCTCAAGGGTGTTCCTTTCATGGAGGCAGAAGTGATCAAGGAAAGATTGGTACCTGAATGGCTAGCTTTGACGGGAGCAAAGTGTCGGGGAGAGGTCTTGATCCACTTGCAGTCTGTAGCAGTGCTAGACCATCAGATGAGCAGCGACAGTCGGGAGTCTAACGGGTACACCAAGACACAGAACCCAGACTCCTTTACATTTTAATTCTAACTCTGGCACGCTTTAAGAGGCGATTTTGTCTGATATTAATAAAGGTCTGCCTATAAGCCAACATTTATACTATTGATATTACTGCAGAGGAATGTATATTCTTTGTGCTGGGTTTGAGTTTGAAGCTTTGGATTAAATCGGGAGTTTCACTAGTTTAGACACATTTTTATAATCTTAACTGTTAAAAAATGGGATGACAGGTAAATAGTTTAGAATCGAATTTGTAAAATAGTTTTGGGTAGTAAATTCCACTTGCAACTTTTCTTGGGACATTAGTGAACCTTCGAACAAACCACTAGTATTGCTTTTGGTTATCAGGATGGGGCCCAATTGGTATTCTCAAGAGTTTACCAACGACACATGTGTCGTGGTGCTTCTCATCTATAGTGCCATGAGTGTGCCAACGACACCTGTGTGGGCGGTGCTTCTCACCTATAGTTCCATGAGTGTGCCAACAACACCTATAGTGCCATGAGCTTAATAATGAAATGTGTGTGGGTGGTGCTTCTCACCTATAGTGCCATGAGTTTACCAACTTTTTAAGGAAACAAGGGGGACCCTATAATTGGCTGTGGACCAAGGGTTAGTAACAATTTGTAAGGAAACAATGGTCCAAAGCAGTGCATGAATAAAAGAAAAATATTTAAGCAAAGCCGTAATAAGCCGCCTGTATTTATCCAAGTCCAGCCGGACAAGGAATTTATTTTCACAATGTAAGAATAATTGTAAGTCACGTTACAAAGAATACAAGAGCACAGTCCTGTGCTTTACCACAAAACAGAAAAGTTTAAGGAGAGTTAGAGGTAAGAAGAATTTTTTACAGGCAAGAAAAAGAGCAAACTGAACACTTTTTTTAAATCAAAAATGCGAGTGTTTTGCCAGAGTAGTATGTACAGCGAATGATACACATTATTTTATACCGTACAACTACTGTAAAAGGTCGACGTTTCGATCCCCCGCTCTAAGATACATGGGGATCATCATCAGGACTTATTAATTGTGTTGCCTGTGGGGAAAATTATATACGCCTGTGGAGAAACAGGAGAAGAGAACAAAAGTTTTTCTTATTTTTTTTTTTTTTTTTGGGTAAGACGTTTATTACGCATTGTCACAGGAATAGTACAGTCAATCTCGCCTACAACCATAGAAGGCCGGCTTTGCAATGCACACAGGAGTAAATGAACAGCTTATCATTACACAGCCCATCAGCCGACAACCATAGGTCCGGCGGCGTAAGTTCAGTAGCAGTGCAGGTGATGGTTTCGACAGTGCATCCGCATGGTAGATTCGCCTGATCAGTCTTACATTTTTCAGGTTTTTTTTTTTGTTCCCTGCCAGAAAAAAAAAAACCCCCGTAACCTAGGGGGGGCATCACAAACAACATAACAACAACCCCCTGTAAAACTCAAATCACTGTGTCACAGCATTCTCCCCCCCTCATTGCCCCATCAAGTGTAGCTCATGGCGGCCATAAGTCTTTAGCAGCCAGGCGCTCAGCCCTCATTATCTTCAGACGCCACTGACGCCAGATATTGTTGGAAGGGCTCCCAGAAGTCTCTGGGGCGGGACCCCATGGGCAACTCTTCCTCATACGTGACTAAGGTGTCTCTACAATAGGCCAAATCTTCCAGCCAGTGCTTCACTGTTGGTTTTCGCTTACTATTCCAATGCAGGGATATTCGTCTCTTCGCCACCAATAACGCAATCACACAAAGCTTACGCCGTCTTGCTCTCAAGTGTGGCACCAACCCCAGGAGACAGACTTTGGCAGTGCATGGCAATTGGGCCCCCAGCATAGTGTTGAGTGTCCGTATCACCTGGTCCCAGTATCGTGTTACCGCAGCGCAGTGCCATGCCAAGTGGATAAAGTCCGCATGTTCCTGCCCGCACCTAGTGCAACTAGAGTCGTCTCTCAGACCATATCTGTGTAGACGTGCAGGGGTGTGGTACATCTGGTGCAAATATTTGTAATGGATCAGTCTAAGATTCCCGTTAGGTGTCAGCATCCCCGTAAGCATGCAGGAGGCCTCCCATTCCTCTTCCGTGAGATCTTCCCCCAGTACTGTTTGCCATTTCTCCCTGGCTCTTGTGGAGGAACCACCATTGCTAGATTGTGCGCAGCGGTACAGTCGAGATACCAAGTGTGCAGCTGAGGGGGTGTTGATCACAAGTGTCAGTGGTGCGAGCTCTTGCGGTTCTGCTGGAAAAGACACAAAGTGTTCCTTCACCGCCCTCTGTAGCCTATAATAGTTGAAGCTAAACAACAGGGTCGGGTTCTGGATGTATGTGAGTTGGTTCAGCTGTACAAATTGCCCTTCTCTGTACAGATCCCCAAGGGTGTCTATGCCTGCGCGCTTAAGAAGATCCATCCCCACCTGTTCTTGCGTGACAGACAGTGCCGGGTGGTGAGCCAATGGGAGTGTCGGTGCGTAGAGTGGTGTGCAGTTCGCCATCTTGCTGAGTGTCCTCCATGCATCTATCGTGGTGTTCACAGGGTTTATATCATGGTCGTGTAGCCTGGGGCGTTTGTGTGTTAGAATACTCGTTAGTGGGATGGGGTCAGCATCTCCATGTTCTACAGCCACGTGTGTCAGAAAGGGAATTTCGTGAAACCAGTAATGCGCGTATTGCGCCTGTGCACACTGATAGTATAGGTAGATGTCCGGCACTTTGAAACCACCTTTGGCGTATGGGAGCGTCAAAGTCTGCAGGTCTAATCTAGCCTGTTTACCCGCCCAGATTAGGGAAAGCATGAGAGATTTAATGTTACGGAACACCTCCGCCGGGGGCTTAATAGGTATATTATTGAAAAGATATAAGAATTTTGGCAGGAGCACCATCTTCACAATGGCTAGCCTGTCTGCCAAGGAGAGCGGTAGACTGATCCATCTCTTGACCTTGTCTTCCAAAGCAGAGACAGTCCTCCCATAGTTGGTGCGGATTACGAGCTCTGGGTCCCTGTGGAACCAGACGCCTAGGTACTTTGTCGGTTCCTCCTGCCATTCCATGGGATAATCTAGCTGCGTGGGCTGGGTGCCGTCTGTCAGTGGGAGTACGAGGGACTTGCTCCAATTAATGTGGAGCCCTGAGTATTGGCAGAATTTAATGTATTCCCGCATTAGGGGGTTAAGGTTGGATTCCGGGTTTTTCACGTATAAGACCATGTCGTCCGCGTACAGGGCAATGTGTATGGGTCGTGTAGGTAGCTGAATAGCGGAGTAGTGGTGGTGCTGTCTTATTTTACACGCCAGGGGTTCCAGTATAAGGGCAAACAGCATAGGCGACAGGGGGCAGCCTTGCCTGGTGCCGCGCCCAATGTCAATCGGTGATGATAGATGTTTGTTTACCCGTATGCGGGCCGTCAGGCCCGAGTACAGCATCGTGATCCAGCCAATAAATAAGGGGGGGAACCCCATCCGGAGTAGGACTGCGTGTAGGAACGGCCAGTCAATCGTATCGAATGCCTTAGCCGCGTCCAGCAAGACAGCTACCGCTTTGATATCCGGGGCCAGGTAGTGCGCCAGAGCAAAAAGGGTGCGAGTGTTATGTGCAGTGGACCGGTCCGGGATGAAACCCGCCTGGTCCGGTCTTATTAACATCGGCATTAATGGCTTCAGTCGGTCCGCCAGGATGCTGGCTAGGATCTTGGTGTCAACGTTTATCAATGAAAGAGGGCGGTATGAGTCGCACTGTTCTTCGTCTTTACCAGGTTTCAGAATGGCGATGATCAACGCCTCTCGCATGGACGGAGGTAGGGTTTGGGCTTCATGGGCGGCCTCGTACAGATTTACTAGATGAGGTGCCAGCGTGCTAGCGTACGTTTTATAGAATTCTATGACGAAGCCGTCTGGGCCCGGCGCTTTGCCATTAGGGAGTCTTTTGATGGTGTCAATGACTTCCTGTGTCGTAAGGGGCCTAGCTAGATATTCCCTGTGTCCGTCCGCCAACCAGGCAATCTCTACATCAGCCATGTATTCTAGTATCTCCTCCCGTGGCACCTGTGTTCTGGCCTCATATAGAGCCCCATAGGTTTCCCTGAATTCACCCATAATGGTTGGCATGTCATGTGCGCGTGTGCCCTGTTTGGTGCGTATGGTCGCTATATGTTGTGGCGCCCTGCCCGAGCAAATCTTTTCCGCCAAGGCCCTGCCCGGCCTACCTCCCTCCCCATAGCGTCTGGCCGTTGTTCTCTTGAAAATATATTTGAGTTCGTCATCAGCAAACGTGTTATATTCTAGCAGTATGGATTGTATGTCACTTAGTAGTGCCGTGTCCCCAGTGTTCGCGTAGCGCTGTTCCAGGTCCCTAAGCATCTCCTCCCTCCTGCTAAGTTGGTGACGAATGTCTTTCAGTATACCAGCAGATGTGTTAATGCACACGCCCCGTATTGTCGCTTTAAAAGCTTCCCACAGGAGGCACGGGTCCTCCGTGGTGGGGGTGTTTAGTTCGAAGTAGTCGGTGATCGCTTTTTGGACTGTATCCACATAAAGCGGGTCGCGCAGGGCCTGTGCGTTGAAGCGCCAGGTGTAGGGCGGTGGGACATAGTGTGGGATCCGTAACCGTAGGAGCACAGGACTGTGATCCGACAGCGTTCTCGGGAGATGCGTTATCTGTTCCACCCAGGTGAGAACGTCCTGTGTGGCTAGCCAGAAGTCCAGTCTGGACCAGCTCTTGTTCGCAGCATTCACGTGAGTGGCCACCTGCTCCCCCGGGTGTAGTATCCTCCACAAGTCACTGACATGCAAGTCAGACATTACGTCAAGTAGCATTCCCCTCGCCTTGGTGTGTTGTTCCAGTGTGTGTGCTGCCCTGTTGAGCCCATCCTTTAACGTGACGTTGAAATCCCCTCCCCAGAGAACATTGTCCGCTTGAACACCAGCCACAATATGCCACAGCCTTTCAAAAAAACCTGCATCATCTATGTTCGGACCATACACATTCACAAGTGCCAATTTATGGTGTCTCGTCTCGCCTACCACTATTACATAACGCCCTCCTGGGTCAGTGTGCGTGTCGGTGATTTTGAAGTGAGTCCCTTTTTTTATCAGAATGCTGACGCCGCGGGAGTATGATGAGTAGTAGGAGCCAGTGGTGGACTCTGCCCATTTGTTTCCCAGCCCGCGTGTGGAAGTGGGTGCCATGTGAGTTTCTTGTAGGAAGGCCACATCGACCCTAAGCCTGTCAAAGTACGCAAACATTTGCCTTTTCTTTTTTGGGTTCCCTAGCCCCCTGACATTCCATGTTATGAAGTTGAGCGTGTCAAGGCGCGCCATTAGCATGTGTTTCGGTGATAGTGTGCGTCGCGTGGTCTGTGCGGCCACCTATGAAACAGCGCATCCCTAACAATTGCAATGAAGGCAATAAAAGAGGTCGCAATGCTTCTCAGACACAGAGCAAACATAGTTATTACAATCAGCTTCCCCATCCCCCCCCCCTCCCACTTCAGCACCCAAACTTTGCCAAAGCCATTCCCCCCCGAACTTCAAAACTGTGAGTAAACTTTTCGTGGGGAACACCCTCCTGGGGGTGCCGCCCGAAGCACACATCTCCATCCACATAGTGGATGTGGACGGGCGCAATTTGCATAATAGTTAAATCGACAATGTTTACATCCTATCCTCCCCATCCCGCCCCCGATCCCCCGCAGGCACTTAGTGACCATCATCGCTCTTCTCACCCCCCCAAAGTACAGGAACGCTCGTAGGTAATGCCAACCCCCCCAATGTCAGTGTCTCAGGGCAACACAGTATGGCCGTAGGTAGCTCATCGTGCTAGCCACTAGTCATTTGCCAGTGAAAGGCCCCAATGTTCCTGTGCAGGTACTAGATTAACGTCACCACATAGTACTCACTGCGTTTTCGCCCTGTACGGCTCCCGTTCATAGTCCGTCAGCAGTGGGAGTCCCAGTCTCGTGGCGTGTCACGTTATGTTTCACCCAATTCGCAGTGTCCGTCGTGTGCCGCCAGCAGTGCTGAAGCTGTCCAAAAAAAGACACTCGTCGCGCCATCTTGTCGTCAGTCGTTGTCGCTCATTCTGCCCGCGTTCTCTTGATGTTTCCGACGTTTGGTGAGGGTCTTGATATATTCCTGTGCGGCTTGCACCGTCGTGAGGACCACCGGCTTGCCATCCGTCAGGATTTTAAGCTTTGCAGGGTACAGCATCGCGTATCCGATGTCCAGCTCTCGAAGTTTTTTCTTTACAGGAGCAAACTCCTTCCTGGCCTGTTGCACCGCCATTGTGTGGTCTGGGTAGAACTCCAGCGAGTTGCCCTGATGGGTAATGGCGCCCTTCTCCCTCGCCAGCCGGAGTATAGTGTCCCTGTCTCTGTAGTTGAGTACTCGGGCGATAATTATGCGAGGCGGAGCCCCTGGTTTCGGAGTGGGGGCCAGAGAGCGATGGGCACGTTCGATCAGGAAGACTTCAGAGAAGCTGCCAGCCCCAAAGATGTCCTTCAGCATGCCCTCCACGTACGTCTCCATCTTGCCCGTGTTGGTGGATTCCGGCAGGCCCGAGATGCGCACGTTGTTGCGGCGGGACCTCGCTTCCTGGTCCTCCACCTTCGCCTTCAAGGTTTCCAGGGTCCTCTCAAGGGCGCTGTGCGTTTTATCGATGTCTCTGGAGTGATCCTCCACCGAGGAGATCCTGCGCTCCGCCTCCGTCAGCCTCTCCTCGTGGTTCTCCAGCTTGTTAGATAGAGAGTCCACCCGCGCCACGACACAGTCCATCTTGCCATTCATGTCGTGCAGACTCTGCTGGATAGCCCTCAATACTGCTTCCATGCCAGTTCCTTCCTCCAGTACCTGGTCTCCGTCAGCATCGTGGGCAGCGCCCGTTTTCGTTGCTTGCTTCCTTGCTTCAAAGGGCAGCTTTGACTGTTGCTTGTCCGGCTTACCCATTGTGCCCTGGGGGTCAGCTGAGCTGGTGATTGGTGAGCTCGTTGGGGTTGCCGGCTTGGCCGTTGTCCGTGCACGTCGTAGCAGTGTTCCAGTCGCCCTCCGCGTCGAAGCCCCACTCATCAGGCCATGCTCATTGCTCAATAGCAGTGCAGGTCAGCCCAGCGCGCCATGTAGGAGTATCCTGCGGTGGTGTGGATGGTATAGGGTGCTCGCCGCGCTCTTGCACCTCCCTGGCCGTGTGTGGCAGTTGCGCTTGCACTCGCGGGTCTAGTATGCTCCCTCAGGGCGGCAGTCGGCAGCGGCTAGCAGCTTCCAACCTGCGCGCTCCGCGCCGTTTACCTCCAGTCGCTTCTCCTTCTAATGCGCCGCAGTAGCTACACAGAGAAGTGTTTCCGCGCCTTTTGGCCCATCAGTGCAGTAATACTGGGAGCTGGCATCGCCTGACGCAGGGTCCTCGAGTTTGCGTTTCACCGCCGCCGCCATTTTGGCCGCCGTGGAACGCACATCGTCCGCCGGGATTTCTGCATGTGTTACAGGCACCTCGTACCTGGAAGTCGCTGTTTCTGGCAGCCCACTGCTAGCGTGTCGAGGGGAGGTTTGTCTTGTGGCCGTCCAACGCCGGCACCGCTGGGTTTCATCTGCGGTCATCTCGGTCGCGCGCCGCCATTTTGGGGAGCCGGTCCGCTCCGCGAGTGGTCATGCCGTTTTCTCTGGCGTGCGGCTTTAGTCCCGGCTGATACCGCCACAGCGTGGAGGCGAGCCTATCAGCCGTCCATTGCGCCGTTTTGCATTAGGATCGGGACAGTTCTGGGGCCAGGAGTTCCGATGAGATGCGCCCGTCCGGCGGAGCCGACTTAGTAGTCAGCCATCTCGCAGTGCGCCCTCTAGCGCCCCCAAGTTTTTCTTATTTACAATATGGAAGATGAGAGTCAGCATTGCTCCACATTTTTATGAAGACTATAATCGGATTCGCGGTGACTGGGCGAAAGGTTGTGATGTCCACCATCAATACATTTGAGTGAATAAGGTGACTTTTCAAGCATCAGAATAAATGAATATGTACACTTAAAAAAATTATTTATAAAAAAGTTTCGGCGCAGTGAGGGCTAGTTCGTGCATGGCTGGAACCGAAGTGACTAATGATACGGACATGGGCTGGTGTTGCATGATGACAGTGAGTTAGGGATAGTCTGTGAAGTGACTCACGCAGTCTGGAACATGTGTGTTATTAAATTCAGCGGGGAAGAGGTGCACTGGCGATGGTTACAGAAGCTCTGTGGGGTGACTCATGCAAGTTATTAAATTACCTCTTATGTGAAAGAGGTGCAATTGAGGAGGCTGCGATAGCTCTGGATTGATAGCCAACTGTCTTGCCGGGTTGTGCCGCAAAGGTGAGCGAGCAAAGTCGGCAGGCGACGGTGGCTACGGCCGTCAGCGTCGCCTGCCGACTTTGCTCGCTCACCTTTGCGGCACAACCCGGCAAGACAGTTGGCTATCAATCCAGAGCTATCGCAGCCTCCTCAATTGCACCTCTTTCACATAAGAGGTAATTTAATAACTTGCATGGTAATGTTCCAGACTGCGTGAGTCACTTCACAGACTATCCCTAACTCACTGTCATCATGCAACACCAGCCCATGTCCGTATCATTAGTCACTTCGGTTCCAGCCATGCACGAACTAGCCCTCACTGCGCCGAAACTTTTTTTTTTTTTTATAAATAATTTTTAAAGTGTACATATTCATTTATTCTGATGCTTGAAAAGTCACCTTATTCACTCAAATGTATTGATGGTGGACATCACAACCTTTCGCCCAGTCACCGCGAATCCGATTATAGTCTTCATAAAAATGTGGAGCAATGCTGACTCTCATCTTCCATATTGTAAATAAGAAAAACTTTTGTTCTCTTCTCCTGTTTCTCCACAGGCGTATATAATTTACCCCACAGGCAACACAATTAATAAGTCCTGATGATGATCCCCATGTATCTTAGAGCGGGGGATCGAAACGTCGACCTTTTACAGTAGTTGTACGGTATAAAATAATGTGTATCATTCGCTGTACATACTACTCTGGCAAAACACTCGCATTTTTGATTTAAAAAAAGTGTCCAGTTTGCTCTTTTTCTTGCCTGTAAAAAATTCTTCTTACCTCTAACTCTCCTTAAACTTTTCTGTTTTGTGGTAAAGCACAGGACTGTGCTCTTGTATTCTTTGTAACGTGACTTACAATTATTCTTACATTGTGAAAATAAATTCCTTGTCCGGCTGGACTTGGATAAATACAGGCGGCTTATTACGGCTTTGCTTCAATATTTTTCTTTTATTCGTGCACTGCTTTGGACCATTGTTTCCTTACAAAATGAGTTTACCAACGACACAAGTGTGGTTGTTGCTACTCACATATAGTCAATCAATCATTTGTAAAGCGCACTACATACCCGCGAGGGTCTCAAGGCGCTGGGGGGTGCTACTGATCGAACAGCCAGGTCTTGAGTATCCTCCTGAAGGTCAGCAGGTCTCGGGTCTGTCGTAGGCTCAGTGAGAGGGTGTTCCATGTTCCATGTCTTGGCGGCGAGGTGGGAGAAGGATCTCCCACCGATGGTTGTTCTTCGGATGAGCAGGATGGTGGCAAGTGAGAGGTCGGCTGAGCGTAGCTGGCGGTTGGGGATGTAGAGGGAGAGCCATCTGTTGAGGTAGGCTGGGCCGGTCTTGTGGAGTGCCTTGTGTGCGTGGGTGAGCAGCTTGGAGGACATCCTCTTGATGGCGGGGAGCCAGTGCAGGTTTCTCAGGTGGGGGGATGATGTGGCCATGTCATGGTACGTCTAGGATCAGTCGTGCCGAGGCGCTTTGGAGCCGTTGTAGTCGTTTGATGAGCTTGGTCGGGGCTCCCGCGTAGACGGAGTTTCCGTAGTAGAGTCTGCTGGTGACAAGGGCCGGGGTGACTGTCTTTCTTGTACCTGTCGTGATCCATCTCTAGATCTTGCGGAGCATGCGGAGGATGCTGGAGTAGGAGGAGGAGACAGCGTTGACTTGCTTGGTCATTGAGAGCATTGAGTCGAGGATGTTTCCCAGGTTGCATGCGTGGTCGGTGGGTGTCGGGGCTGCCCCCAGTGCCGTCGGCCACCAGGAGTCGTCCCAGGCTGAAGGGTTGGAGCTGAGGATGAGGACCTCCGTCTTGTCCGAGTTCAGCTTCAGGCGGCTGGTCTTCATCCAGTCGGCGACGGCCTTCATTCCTTTGTGGAGGTTGGCTTTGGCGGTGCTGGGGTCCTTGGTGAGGGAGAGGATCAGCTGAGTGTCGTCAGCGTAGGAGATTATGTTGAGGTTGTGCTGTCGGGCTACGTGTGCAAGCGGGGCCATGTAAATGTTGAACAGCGTCGGGCTGAGGGAGGATCCCTGGGGTACGCCGCAGATGATCTCGGACGCTTTGGAACAGAATGGGGGGAGGCGGACGCTGTGGGTACTGCCGGAGAGGAAGGAGCTGGTCCAATCCGGAGCCTTGTCTCGGATCCTTGTGGCGTGGAGGCGTGCGCGTAGTGTGCGGTGGAAGACGGTGTCGAAGGCGGCAGAGAGGTCTAAGAGGATGAGTGCTGCGGTCTCGCCGTTGTCCAGCAGGGTCCTGATGTCATCGGTGGCGGCGATGAGGGCAGCCTTGGTGCTGTGGTTGCTGCGGAACCCTGACTGTGAAGGGTCCAGGATTCTGTTTTCTTTGTAGTATCGGGTTAGCTGTTTGTTGATGGTTTTCTCGATGACCTTGGCCGGGAAGGGGAGCAGAGAGATGGGCCGGAGGTTCTTGAGGTCTCTTGGGTCTGCCTTAGGTTTTTTGAGTAGGGCGTTCATCTCGGCATGTTTCCAGATCTCTGGGAAGGTCTCGGTCTCCAGGGAGACATTGATGATGTTGCGCAGGTAGGGTGCGATGGAGCTGCTTGCTCTGTTGAAGATGTGGTGCGGGAATGGGTCGGACGGAGAGCCGGAGTGGATTGTGCGCATGGTCTTGATGGTGTCATCAATGCTCACGGTGGCCCAGGCTAGAAGGGGGTCGTGGTCGATGGTATGCGGAGGGTCTGTTGTGTTGCTGTCTGTTGGGGCTATCTGGGTGTTAAAGCTGTTGTGGATGTCTGCTATCTTGAGGTGGAAGAAGGTGGCGAGGGAGTCGCACAGGGCTTGCGACGGCGGGATGTCGTTGGTGTTGGAGCTGGGGTTGGAGAGTTCCTTTACGATGTTGAAGAGCTCCTTGCTATTGTGTGCGTTGTTGTCGAGACAGTCTTTGAAGGAGGTCCTCTTGGCCGCCCTGATGAGGTGGTGGTGGTTGCAGATGGCATCCTTGTGTGCTGCGTGGCTACCCAGAGCTTGTTTACTGTGCCATTTCTTCTCTAGTTTCCGGCAGGCTTGCTTGGAGGCAAGGAGTTCTGGTGTGAACCAGCTGGCCCTCTTGCTGGTGTCTCTGTGGGGGGGTTTCTTCAGCGGGCGAGGGTGTTGGCGCAGTCCTCGATCCAGCGTCTGAGGCTGTGGGCAGCATCGTTGGTGTTGGAGGGTTCGGTGGGTGGACTGAGAGCGAGGCTTGCGTGTAGTTGGTCTTCGGTGATTTTGCTCCAGCAGCGGCGGGGGATCTGTTGGGTGCGGTGGTGTGTGGTGGGCTTCTGGAAGGTGAAGTGGATGCAGCGGTGGTAGTTCCAGAGGAGTTCGGTGGTGTGGCTGACGGAGACGTGCGGTCTTGAGGAGAAGACGGGGTCAAGCGTGTGGCCGGCGGAGTGGGTGAGCGTTGTGATGAGTTGCTTCAGTCCGGGGTTGGAGAGGTTATCGATCAGGGTTGTGGAGTTGTTGTTGTTCTTCTTTTCAAGGTGAAAGTTCAGGTCTCCGAGGAGGATGTAGTCGGTGGAGGTCAGGGCGTGCGTGCTGATCAAGTCGGCGATAAAGTCGCAAAACTGGGGGCGGAGTCCGGGGGGTCAGTAGACGAGGGTGCCTCTGAAGGTGGAGTTAGGGTCTGTGTGGATCTGGAAATGCATGTGTTCGGTGGTGCTGAGCGCATCGTCATTGCTAGTCGAGACACTGATGCTGTTCTTGTGGACGTTGGTGATTCCTCCTCCGACTCCATTGGTGCGGTCTCTACGGGTGATCTTGTAGCTGTCTAGGATGGCTATGTCGATGTCGGGTGTGGAGGAGTCATTAAACCAGGTCTCCGTCAGGAAGGCGATGTCCGGGGATGTTGTGTCGAGCAGGTCCCAGAGCTCGACGGCATGCTTGCGTGCGGAGCGGGTGTTCAGTAGTATGCATCGGAGGTGGTTGGGGTCTTTCTTGGCAGGTGGTTCGTCGGCTCTGCGGCTGGTTTAGCCGACGTTCCAGCAGATTAATGGGCCATGTGTGCGTTTCGGGGCGGACTTTAAGCAGGTGTGGCTCCGTTCGAAGTTGAGACCGCGCAGAGTGCTGGCGTCGTAGTGGCGACCGTCGTCGTGGCGGGTGCAGGGGTTCTGGCGCTGGGCGCAGTCCAGGCACGGTCGGGCGCAGACGGGCTTGCCATAGGCACGCCAGTGGCACGGCCGCGCAGCGTCCGGCATATATGGGGAGGTTGGAGGCGCGAGGCGGGGGCAGCGAATGGGCGGTAGGCCATCAGGGGGTGGGTACGCAGGGAATGCAGCGGCAAGGGCGGTGAGGGATAACGAAGGTAACAGAAGGAAAAAGGGGCACAAAATCGAGGGAAAAACGAATGGAACAGAAGGCAAAAAGGGCACCACAAAATCAAGGGAAAAACGAGTGGCACAGAAGGCAAAAGGGCACAAAAAACGAGTGGAACAGAAGGCAAAAGGGGCACAAAAACGAGGGAAAAACGAGTGGCACAGAAGGCAAAAGGGCATAGAAATACCGGAAAAAAATGGGTGGCACAAAGGCAAAATACAGAAATACAGGGGCAGCTAAGAACAGAAGGCAGAGCGGGCAGAAAGGCACAGGGGCAGCGAGGGGAACAGAAGGGAAAACCAGGCAGGCACATGGGGGCAGCTAGGGGAACAGAAGGGAAAACTGGGCAGAGACACGGGGGCAGCGAGGGGTACAGAAGGAAAGACCGGGCAGAGAGAGCAAGGGGACAGCGAGGGGAACAGAGGAAAGAAAAAGGGGCACAGACCACGTACAGTCAGCGGGTAAAGACAGACAACAGCAGTCACAGACACAACAATGAAAATACGGGTAATACAATAAAAGCAATAAAGCGGAGGATGAACAAACCTACCTAAGGCCTACCACTGGCCACCAGGGATGAGGCGCAGGTGGTAGCCTGCGGGTGGTGGAGGGCCTCGAACTTCCTCAGCAGCGGCAGCTGGGGCAGGGAGACACAGGCGGTGCTGTGTGGAGGGGGAGTAACCTACCTGGTGGGGTCAAGGATCCCTGAGTGCCATTAATTTACCAACGACACAAGGGTGGTTGGTGCTTCTCGCCTATAGTGCCATGAGTCCGCCAACAACACGTTTGTGGGTGGTACTTCTCACCTAAGTGCCATGAGTTCACCAACGACACCTGTGAGGGTGATGCTTCTCACCTATAGGGCTGTGAGTTCTTAGCTCCCTTCAGATTGTGGTCAGGTGTCTCAGGCTGCCATCCGTAAGAGCAGCTTTCTGAACACTCACTTTCTTTTGCCTTTTTCCTTAAATACGTCCCTTCTAATGCTTCTGCTTTTATGATGTCGTTAAACTTTATGCTTCATCTATAGTTTTATTGACGGTAATTTGGCGGCCCATAAATACAAATGTTAGTCTACTATAAAAAAGGGAGCGAGTGGCATAGACAATCTCATCAGAAACACGGCACATAATTGTTACAATATTCGGCTGGATGGCTTTACAGTGTGAAGGGGGCCAAGCTTCCCTTCCCTTGCCAATAAATCCATAACAGACCTGTATCTTCGGAAATCAATGACCGATGAAAGGAACGGTTAGTCCGCAAAGAGTAGAGGTGTGAAGCCAATAAGCGTTTGCTAATCACCTTTGATCAATCCACATAGTGATCCCAAACAAATCTACTGTAAATCTACTGTTATTCTCCACAGTCCAAAATGTGTCTCCCCTGCTTCTTCAGGCCATAATAGAAAAGTATTCCCTCTACAGCTTTATCTGGCATTGGAAGGGCTACCGTATGGAAAATCAGGGCCGGACTGGGAAGCAAAACCGGCCCTGGCAAAGCGCTCGGCCGCCCCCCCCCTGGGGTGGGGGGTGCCGCCGACCTATTTGCCAGGGCCGGTGTTCGGCCTATTTTGTTACAGGGGGATTGCCCGGTGCCCGCAACGGCCAGTCCGCCGGGCCTGAGATCCAACTCGGATCTCACAAACAGCGTAAAAACACATCCCGTTTAAACATCCAGTGCTTTCTATTAGGCGCTGATGCATACGTGCCAACGTTTGAGAAAGCACATGGGAGAGATTCTGCTGCAGAAACAGCATCTTATGTGCCAAGCGATCGTTTATGGGGAAAGGGTAATTTGATCAAGATTAATGCGACTCCCTTAGACAACAATGTCCATTGCCTTACGAGTTAAGAGTCTTCCCCCCTAAATAAAATACATTTTTAAAAAAGCGAGAGAGAGTGTCTTCGCATGGGGAAGATGTGACCTTGTGGAGCACTAAAGCCCCCCTTTCATTATGTTCGGTAGTGTTTGACATTATGCTGTAGATTCTGCTATAATGCTTGTAACACAGTAGCCTTAGGAAACAATACCAGAGCAAACGTTCTTCAGAAGCCCCTGGAGCTCGATCGGCAATCTGCCTTTAGAGCACCTCCACCCCTCCCTCCCTCCAGGCTGTGGGCCCCTATTAACACTGCTATACAGGTTTGAAGCCAAGGCTTACTAGACGAATGGATGGAGCAGCTGCAATAGGAAGAGAAGGCCACAGGTATGAAAACAATCTAAAACAAATGCGTACCTGTATTGAAGGCCCTTCGGCGAGATGAAGAAAAGCCTGCTGGACAGCATAAATGATGGACATGAAAACTGCATGTTTTTGTCACTGAGCAACTGTGCTTGCATAAAAGAACTAGATAACAGCGTAAAACCTATCAAAATGTAAAGGGTGGGCAGGATGTATTTTTTCTCAAGCTATTGAGCTCAGAAAGCACAGCGCTCCCACACACATTGCCTCTCTGCTTCTAATAACGCGGATGCAGCCAGGGTTCACCCTGGCACAGTGTGAGCTTGAAAGCATTACCAACTTTATATGTGTAATCACAGCTGTGAGGGCAGGAGGTGGAAGCGATGACCCACGGCTCCATCCTAAAGCAACAGTAAAAATGTGACTCTGGTCAGAGGGGGCTCAGCTTTTCCACTAAATTACATTTCAATACACTGCAGATTGATGGGGGAGAGCAAGGCACAGGATCTCTTAGAACTTCATGATTTTTTTCCCCTAGTGACCCTCTGCACAAAAAGTGACATCACTAGATTTCCTATCACCCATCTGCACAGGAATTGAGATCACTGGTTTCCTGCCAAAACGCTCCTTAAAAGATGGTATTTATAGTTTTTTTGCCTCGAGCTGTGCCTTCAGGGTGACACTATCTGCAATTTAAAATTACTACCTTCAACCCTTTCAACCCTTCCTAATAATACTTGCAGAATTTATAACTTTGTCCAAAATATTTCAGGACTGGATTTAGAATAGGAAATAAGCTTCCTGGAATACTTAGGGCAATGTTCCTCTTTCCCCAAATATTCTCGGACTGCAGTTGGAATAGCAAGTTTGGTCCTCCAGTGTCCGACATGCCCACTGCTGCACTCAGGGTGTACTTCAGGGAAGGAAATGCTTAGAGGAAGCAGCCAAGCAACAGGACTTAATTTCCTATCACCCACCTGCACAGTGACACCACTGGTTTCCTCCCCACAGTATCCTGCGCTCCTTCCAGGACCTATTTAACAGCCTCAATCACGCCCCCTACCCATTAAGACTGTCCTGCGCTCCACCATTCTTTCAACCCAGCCACCGCTAGCTGCACTGCTGCCAAACCACACAACATAGTAAGAGGGTTCACATACGCCTACTGAAAGTTCTCATACACTCATCCACCACCCCATATGCTCAAACTCACACAAACAAAGCACTTGCTCACACTCACACAGACTAAACACCACCCAAACCACACGCCACACCCACATGCATGCTCAACACCGGCTTGCTCACCAAGCATGGCACTTAGACATGGGATCTAAATCATGACCAGGCTCCATACCGGCTCTTTCTCACGGAAACATGAATAAACCCAATCTTGGCACCGGACAACACTACAGCCATCTACAAGATTGTTAGGAAAGATTGTCAGCACAAGCCCGGAGATGGAATCGCCATCATTATTCAAAGACAGCAGCAGCTGCACCACATACACAGGCACTCCCAACAGCAACATGGACAACCTCCCATTTAAGATACACATCACAGCCAACTACTCCCTGGGTGGAATGCTTGTATACAGATCACCAGGACCCCATACCAATTTTGACAGCAACACTGAACTTCGTCACACCCCTCATTTCCAAAGCCAGCACCTTCATCCCCCTCAGAGAGCTCACCTTTCACCGAGAAGAACACACTGACGCAAACTCTATGGCCCTTCTAGAAAACATAGGAAGCCTTGGCCTCACCCGACACTTCAAGCCCTCGTCAGCTTAGGCATACCCATACAGCACCATCACAGACCTACCACCCCTGGTACCACCCTCGGCAGCAAGAAAAGCATCTCAGAGGAGGAGTGGACTTTCGCTCTATTCGAGCAGCAACCCAAGAACACTGTCAACTTGGTGAGAGCCCTCAAAAACCCCAAAATCTGGATCACTGCATGCACCACCATCTTGTCTCCCCTCAAGCGCAACCCAAAGGCAATAGTCCAATCACAGGCCAGCTAGTACAAAAAGGAACTCAGGCTGAGAAACACGACTGCAAGTGACTAGAGCGCTAATAGACAAAACGTCAGGACACCACCAATGAAGACATCTTCAAATCAGCCCTAAGACCCTAGCACCCATAGATATGGAACAACAAGCACACAACTCTTGCTGATCGCATCGACGCCAGCACTAAAAGCAGCAAGGAAATCTTAGCCTTCATCAAAGATTTCAATGCACCCCCTGCGATCTCCAGCAACATCACCACCTCACAAAACCTTTGCAACAAGCTCTTGGAATATTTCTTTAACAAAATCACCTCCAGAGACATCAACTTCGACTCTCAAGGAGACCCGTTACCATCCCAACTCAACTTCCCACAACGGCAGATGAGCAAACCCTGTCCTAATGTCCTGCCATCGCCCCTGTCAAAGTCACTGCTACCATGAAAATCATCCACTTGAGGGATCCGGCTGGCCCTTGTCCCCACCACACCTTCACCAAAGGACTCCTATTGATCCGCAAAGCACGAACGCTCATCCTCAATACCTCAATTGACTCATTCCTGGACAGCTGGGAACATGCACAGTCATGCCCCTGCTCAAGAAACCATACGCTGGCCCAGCATTGCTTTCCAACTGCAGACCCATCTCCCTCCTACCAAACACGGCAAAGACCTTAGAGAAACTAATGAACAGACACCTCAGCAACCATCAGCTCCTCAACACCACACAGTCTGGATTCAGGCCCAACCACAGTACAGAAACAGCACTCATCACTGTCCCAGACGACATCCACATGATCCTTGACAAAGGAGACACAGCAGTCCTCATTCTCCTGGACCTCTCTGCAGCATCTGACACTGTCTCATAATCCATCATCATCAGGCACCTGCAAGAGACTGTTATCCAAGGACCAGATCTCTGTGGGATCTGCTCCTTCTTAACGGATAGAACATAAGCTGTCAGCCTCGCACTTTACTCCTCAGAATGCCACTAACCCATCTGCAGAGTAATTCAAGGTTCACAGCTCAGCCCCACCCTCTTCAATGGATATATGATCCTCTGGCAAATGTAATATGTGCACACAACATCCACATCCTCTCCTAAGCCAATGGCACACAACTCTTACTCTTCTTCTTGGATGTAACAAGTTTACTGCCAGCATGACCTAAGTTGCTAACTAAATGAAAGCCGACCGTCTCAAGCTTTTTGTATTCAGATCGTTTTTATTGAAGAAAAGGAACATAAGATGAACAGAAAGGAAATGACAAAAAGCATAATACAAAAGCTACATAGGATACATACGGGTATGGCTGGCACTGGAATCACTTGACAAATGGAGTGAAAGATAGCATTACAAAGATGTACATTTATGTCATTATACCTGTAATATACAGTCATGAAATTGTTTTGCAAGACTGAACAAAATATACACGGAATAAATAAAGTATAAAGTATAAAATACACAAGTACTTGAATGGTTGAAGTAAGATGAGGCGAAAAATTACAAAAGATAGCACATAAACTGGTACTTAACGCCAATATATCAAATACAGACCATACCAAGTTCTTGGCAATGTCGCAATACCACGGTGTAGGAGGAAGCAAGCCATCAACTATATTTCATAGAACATATACGGGTCGCCATACATGCAAGTATGAAAACCAAGCACTCCCTCTACGGGGGTCGAATGAGAAGGAGGAAGCATCCAGAGATTTCCAGAGTTTTTTAGTGGATGAACGCCAGGGGGAGGATTGTAAAGCACTATTGTCTACTACCCCTCTGATACAAGATACCCATTCCCGCCACATCTTATAGGAGACTTCCTCAGCATTCTTCCATTTACACAAAATAACCTTACAAACTAGGGTGAGAAGCAGGTCTAGCAGTTGGCGGTCATGTTCGTTAATCACAGTTGGGTCTCTAGCAGCTAGAATGACATAAATAAATTCTCTCCGTGGTTTGATTTTAAAAATATGTTCTATGCAGTTGAAAATGCTATTCCAATAGTTGTTTAGGGAAGGGCAATGAAAAAACATATGTGACAGGTCACCTTCAGCCTGATTACAGTTCCAGCACTTTGGGCTATCCCTTAAGTTAAGTTTAAACAGTTTTTGGGGTGTCCAGAACACCCTGTTAAGCAGCATAAACTTTGTTTGTGATAGGATAGGAGAAACTTTGTTCACAAGAGCTGTAGCGTGAATTCTGCTCCAATCGAGTTCAATTCCCGTATTGTTGGGTTCTTCTTCACACTTTAGCACATTACGTTTTTGGGCTTTCCCGGCCTTCGGGATGAGTAGTTTGTAAACTTTTGACACGAAATGACCTGCTGCTTGGAGACGTGTTCGTTGTGGTTTAAACCATGGCTCTAGGGGTTTGAGTGAACGTGTAGCTAGGACTGGTTTCAGTTTCAGGAAGGTGTAAAAGTCCATTGGTGTAAGGCAGTGCGTTGCCTGGATCGCCGAGTAAGGGAGTCGTCATATAGATCAGACACCATGTTTATGCCCTTCGCCGACCAGTGTTCCCAGTGTAGGGATTCCCCATTGATTCGAATAGCAGGGTTATGCCACAAGGCTATGGAGGTGGTGTTTTTTATCTTTAGCCCGGTCGAGTGTGTTGATCTAGTCTTAGAAGTGCTCGCCTAGTGTTTAACATGATGTATTTAGAATGAGGGAGGTGCGCCAGATCCATGGTGAGTAGTGCAGGGAGGGGAGCATTGCCAACGATGGATTTCTCTATTTCTATCCACAGTGGGACATACAATGGGTCCTCGACAAACCAGGATGCTCCTTGTTTGCACAAGAATGCTGTCCGGTAATTTCGAAAGTTGGGAAGCCCCAGGCCGCCTTTTTCCTTAGCTAGCTGCAGCTTTTTCATTGATACAGAAGTAGTAATCTTCGGCAACAACATCTCACTATGGGACTTCAACTGATGGCTGGCCGAACTTGGATCGACACCCAGAACCAGAACCCATGCAAGAAATCTTGGAATACTCATCAACAGCAAATTGGACATGACCGCACAACTCAATGTTGTCACTGCCTCCTGCTTTCACTCCCTGAAGATGCTGAGGAAGATCTCCAAATGGCTCCCAAGCATTACTAGAAAAAAGATCATTCATGCCCTGGTTACCAGCAAGATGGACTATAGGAATACTGTTTACGCCTGGATCACCAAGGAACTCACTAGAAGACTACACACCATCTAGAACTCGGCAACCAGATTCACCCTCAACCTCCCACACAGATCTCACATCACACCCCACCACAAGGAACTACACTGGCTCCCAATACACAAACGCGCTCAATTCAAACTCCTGATGCATACATTAAAGGCACTACACAACCCAGGTCCCACCTACCTGAATAGTTGCATCTCCTTCCACCAACCACCCAGATTCCTCCGCAGGACTCCTAATCGCACATATCCCATGTATGCGCAGAACCCGATTAGTAGGGCAAGCATTCCTTTCATCGCTTCTAAAGCGTGGAAAGGTGAACCACCCACATCAGAGCCTCCTCCTCTCTTCTTGAATTCCGCAATCAGCTGAAGACCTGGCTTTTCAATAAACAACTTACCATGGGCAGGGCTAGGTGCAAACACACCTGCTCAGCGCCAGGATGCCCTCACGGGTGGTAGTGCGGTTTACAAATATACATAACACAGGTCTGCCAGAATACATGGAAGAAGGTGTCCAGTCTGGAGCACTAATTACTGGGATTGTGGTAGCCGATCCTCCTGCACATATGGCATGCTTATTCCATAGCAAATGGCTGATTGATAGCCTAGAGCTATAAAGAAATAAGCGCAAGCCCACCAATTCTGCATAAGCAGCAAGTTAGCTATAGGCACCACGAGAAGCCAGAGTGATTTTAGATGCAGATTGAGCGGGCAGGCAGTTGCACAATCTCGAACCTGACACAGGGGCTAGTCAACAAATTGGACTACAGTTTAAAAAAGAAAAAAAACAGCTTGTCTTTATGAATGGCAAGTACATTTTATTAGAATTGCTTTAAAGCTTTGGTGGGGGGCTAGGATAGGAATTAAAAGTTAGCTGTAGGATTCTTTCATTGAGGCCAAAACTCCAATTATTTTTTTTGTGTGTCAACATCAAGAAATCAACTGGCATGCTCAAAGTGAGTGAGATGCATCATTTAGTAAGGAATCCCCAATTTGTTTCCATTCTCATAACCCAACACAGCAAACATATTTGAGCAATATTAGTTTACCACAAACCACTTTAGTTCTATCACATTATAACATTTTACGGTTTGTTATTCTTATATGATAAACTGCAAAAGGAAAGAAGCAATTGAAAGAATTGATCTTGGCCCAAATCACACTTCACCTCATGCGATAAACAAGGATTCTGTCTCCCTCTCATTAACAGAGGGTGATGATATGTGTAAGAGGTTTGAGGCAATGATTACCGTATTGCTAAACCCTTTACAAATACAACTAAATAGGATTGAGGACCAAATGTTGAATATTGAGGGTCTGGTATCACCATTTCGTAATTCCAATGCTTGGCTCTTCCATCAGCAGCAACAGGTTGGGCCGCCGCTTCCGCCACCACCCCTGCTGCATCTAAGCAATAGCACTGTACAGGGGAAACAACTTAGCAATAGAGGAGATCGAGGGCAGGATCCCTCTAATACAAAGGAGGGGAACACAAATAGCCATTTTACTCTTAACTATTTGCCACCTACTGCTCAAATTGAGTCACAAACCCAAATGGCCTATGAGATACAGCAACATCAACCTCATCAGAGCAATGAGACCCCCCTATTGCAACCGGTTATTACCATAAACGACCTAGGCAATAATACCTGCACAATTTTACAGGGCTAAAAGGGGAGGGTCACTCATGTGAACAAACAAAGCCTGTCAGGGGGGGGCCTTACTAAACAGTATCAGTCTCTCTACCTTCCCCAGGCCTCAGACCCTCTTGCCATGATCTTGGCCAATGTCCCGACCTTAGAGAAAGATCAGTTAGAAAGCACTATCCGATTGCTAAATAAATCTCTTCACTGGCTCTCCCATCAGGTCCCTAGAGGGGTAATTGGGACTGTCCCACTTGAAAAACAGATCAATATGGCAAGAAGGGTGGAGTGGTTGGGCCCAACAAATAAATCAATGGACGGGGATTTTGTTAACCTGAACTTCAACAACCGTCACAGCCCTAGAATCCTCATGGACTACCTGCGGGGGGGACTCACGTAGGGACACCCAGATAAAAGCCTTACCATATGGGTTTTTCTTCCCTAGATTCACCCCAAACTGATTAATGAGTGGAGATTACTTGGGAGGGGAGGACCAATGAAAATTCCCATTCAAATGGAGGGAGGTTTCAGAGAGTTAGCTATATACAACAGATTTGCCCACTAAGTGACTTGGAACAGTGTGATTGACTGAAGCCACCGCTACATAGAGAGCAGAAAGGGACACCCGCATCTCGCTCTACTGAGAGCCAACCAAGTAATTTAGGTTCCGGTGATGGTATCCATGCAACAAAGACCCCCTATAGGGATGGGCAGGCTATAACTGCAGTGTGTGATGTATGAGAGGCATTTGAGGGATTAGAAAGGGATCAATCTAGAAGTACAGTGATATGCACAGGGTTATCTAGACAACACTGTTGGACCCGGCCCTTTGGGCAGGTTCACCCCCAGACTTTTTTGCTTTTTCCTAGCCTGTTTCTGGAACCTGGTGGTGGTGATTTTAGGCCTCTGCACACTTTTTCACTGTGGTACAGTGTAAAGTGCTTGAGCTCTCTGTGAATGAGTGGTGAGTGACCTGCCCTCCCATAGGAATGAATGGGGAATATGTATGCCCATGGTAGTTCCTGATGTGTGGGGAGTGCAGGGTCGAGTTTGATATGTACGAACTCGTGAGACTGAATGCTGCAAAATGGTATATGCGGCATGAGTGTGTCTAGTCTAGAAGTTCCTCTTTTAGAAGTAGGCATATTTGTCTAATTTGTGTCTAGCGTGTGATTGGCTGGTGAGCCTGGGTCAGAGTGCCTGGGCCTTCTTGTGGATTAACTGTCTGGTTTGAGGGTGACAGGGGCTGGAGAGCCCAGGAGGTTGTCTGAAGTCAGCCCATGGATGAAAGGCAGCATCTGCTGCCAGGGAAGTGGGAGGAGATGGCACCTCATAGTGAAGGGCTGTGCCTGCCTGACTACAAAGCTGGCTCCACCTCCCGCTGGGCGACTGTCACCTATTTCCCTGATACTGAAGGGACTTCCCTATAACCAGTTCTAGCTGGTTCTCACACTGCCTGCTTCAAAGGACTTCAAAGACTTTTGGCTGTATAAGAAGGGGCTGTGTCCCCTTCCAAAATGTTCTTGTTTCTGACTTGAATCTACCAGGGGCGGGCACTGCCCAGCCCCTGGATGCCTGGAGGACTCTGGGGGGCCCCTCTGCCTTGCCTGGGCTGATGGGGGGACTTTGCTTTGGCCTGGATTCCTGATGGACTGGTCCTGGACTCCTGAAGAACTTTGCTGGAGGATTTCCCTTAATAGGAGCTGCTGTGCTGCCTCCTGGATGCCTCAGGACTTTTGGGACCGTTCTTGATGTAGGGGTCATCTCTGGGGGCTTGTGAGGCTGTCAATGCCCCCAGCACGATGGAAGCGCTTTATTTCTGCCTCCTAGCTCTTGAGAGCGCTATATTTTTCACCCGTAGCGAGCGTGTGGCTATCACGCATTTTGCGTGAGATGTTGCAGGTGCCACCCTGCGTTATGCCCGTATTTATTTAATTAATTACGAGTGCCCACCTCGATTGCGTGATTGTTCTTAGGCCGGTGCCCACCCGGCATTGCCCCGTGTTGTCACCGCTGCGGCCCGGGGGCCTGAAGATGACCAGAAGCCGCGGGGAGAACCACGAAGGGGCCGCGACCTGATTGGCCGAGCCCCGAGGAGAGCTGTGCTCTGATTAGTCCTTTGAGAGGGGCCTGGTCCAGGATCCGCGCTGCAATTGGCTGACTCCTGGAAGCTTCGTGACGAGTGAGGGAGGCTCACCGCCCAAGCCGCGACCGGATTGGCCCCTCGATGAGGAGCTGCTGCGGAGGTCGAGGCCGGCCCGGGGAAGAGAGGAGGAAGTCGTTCTCGCCTCCCCCGGTCGGGGGGAAGCCATGGTGTGCTTGTCCGGTCTCCCATGAGGAGAGGGAGACCGGAGCTGCTGCGCCGAAGAAGGCGCCCGAGAGATGGCGGCCGGTGCCGTGAGGAGAGAGCGGAGGGGGCGCGGGGCACATTGTTGGTGCCCGCCCCCACCGCCAGTGAAGCTGCCCAAGAGGAGGAGTGTGGCCGGCTGCTGGGGCTCCCGTGTGCAGAGAGAGCCTCGAGTGAGGAAGTGAGCGGCCGACAGGGCTCCCGTGATGCGAGGGAGCCCTGCTGTATCAAGGAGCCGCCGCCGCCTGAGAGCCCCGCAGAGAAGTGCCGACGCCGCCTCCCAAGGTACCGGTGAGTGCGGGCGTGCAGGGGACAGTGCTGCTTCTGCTCCAGGAGGGAGCTCGGGGGTGTTCCATGCTGGTGAGGCAGAGTTGGTGCTTGGGCGGCCCCGGTTGGCAGTGGGTCGCCCCAAAGTTAAGCCAGAGCCTTGAGGCTCCAACGAAGGGGCATATTTGTCATAGAGAGCCCAGAGGGCTCGTGGGCATGTGTTGATTCGAGCCTGCAAGGCTCCAACGACCCCTCATGTGTTTCAGAGCCTGCTAGGCTCAGGGGGGTTAATCTGCTGAGGAGCCAGAGGGTTCCAGAGAGAGTACAGAGCCTGTGTGGCCCAGAGGGGCCATATTTTGTTTAAGAGCCTGTTTGGCTCCAGCGCTTGGTATATCTAGTTAGAGGGGGCGTCGGGGCACATTGCCGGTGCCCGCCCTCTCCTACCTGCGAGGAAGGTGTTTGTAGAGCCTGTGTGGCTCCCACAGTGGGTGCAGTTTGCGCCCAAGGGTCAGTGAGGACCCTGTCGCAGTTTCTTTGATGATTCCCAGCTGCCCAGCACTTTGTGGGCAGCTGCCACGTTTAGGCTTTTGGTACTTTGAGACTGGTGCTGCATGGCAGCGCACCCTGACATTGAGACTCAGGGCGTCTGAGCCCCAACAAGGCCAGTTGGCCTAGGGACTGCCACAAGTGGTGGCTTATGTAAGTTATGTGCAATGTGATTCCTATGTTTTTAATAGTAATTGCCTACTGTGTGTTTTTGCGCTATTGACTTATGTTCTGGCACCTCTGAATGTGTAGGTTTATGCATCATGTGTCTTTCTTTCCATGCGCTGCACCTCTGAATGTTTTAGGCATCATGTGTCTTCTTGCGCTGCACCCCTGAATGTATTTTATTGCATCATGTGCTTTACTCTTAACACCTCTGAATGTTTTAGGCATCATGTGTTTCTCTTTATTACTCCTCTGAATGTGTTTCATGCATCATGGGTAATGTGTTCTGGTATACCCCTAAATGTATTTTATGCTTAGGTGGTTGTTCTTTTTAGTACAGGTGGTCCTAGTAAGGTCCTGGTTCCTGTTACCAGTGGATACTGGTTGTGATCTTTTTGATTACCATTTTTATGTTTAATAGTCCTTATTCTAAAAGTGCTATATCTGATTATGACAGTGGCCCATGTGGCCCTGTCTTGTAAATAATCCCATGTGAATATTGCCCGTGCCAGTTGGCACAATGTATATGTGTGATTTTATCTGATGTGTTTTTACAATACAAAAGTTATTTTTATAATAACCTTGTGTGGAGTCTCTTTTGTGGTGTGCCTAGTATGTTGTTGCTGTTGTGCGCTGGCGCAAATGCTTTACACATTGCCCCCGAGTTTAGCCTTACTGCTTGTGCCAAGCTACCAAGGGGGTGAGCAGGGGTTATCTTGGCGTGTGACTTCCTTGCCCTGACTAGAATGGTGGTTTCTGCCTGGCTTTGGCGTCAGCCTTAGCCTACCAGAAATAGTCAGTTCTAACAAACACCACGGGGAAGGGTTTGTCCTAGCGACCTGGAGTGTGAATGGGCTGAAAAATAAGGTCGAGAACATTGACTGGGTTAATTTTATTTCCTGTTATGATATTGTATGTCTCCAGGAAACCTGGTGTGTAAATTCTGTACATATTGATGGTTTTTCTTCCAGCAATTGGCTTAATATCAGGTCAAGCAAAGGGGGGCCTACAGATACTCATTTCTAATAAAATGTCAATAACGGTAAAAAAATCATATTAGTAGAACCTCATGCCCAGATTTTATGGCTAAGTAAGAAGGGAGGGAAATACCTTATTTTAGTAAACTTTTATAACAATATTCTTGACACTAAAAGCCTTAATGTGGTAACAGACCTTGCCTGGCAACTAGACCTTCTTAGCACCAATTAGTACAGATTATGTTTTAATATGGATAGGAGACTTTAATATACAGGCATGTAATGTCTCAAACCCCCAGACATGCTGCCTGTTTTATGGTGACAGGGATGAAACTGACCACTTTTGCCAAGAGTATGGGGAAGCTTTGAACCAGATGATATCCAAATACAATCTCCTCTTACTTAGGGGAGGTTGGGGTCAAGATGGGGTTGTATTCAGCTATTGACCATATACTAGTGTCTACAGTAGATATAATAAGATGTGGAAACCCCATTGTTGTTCCCTCTATTTTGAGTGACCATAATTTATTGGCTCTACCCTTGTCTTTCTGGACTAAGAAGGGTGACGTTATTTCTACTGCGGACAATATTACCCCATTTAGAAACATTGGAACTGGAAAAAAAGTGGACAGGTGTTGACCCCAGTAATACACTAAAGCAAATAACTTTACATAATCGGAGTGAAATTGCAAACTGCCTCCTGGATGATATTTCCCCAATTGTACTAATTGTACTAATTAGTAATTTTAATTGTATTACTATGAATATTAAAGGACTTTTAACTAGACAGACCAGTAGTACAACCAAAAATAAGAAGGGGTGGTTTGACAATACCTGCACTAAAGCACTCCAGGTACTTAAATATGCACTGTCCAAAACACAGCGAGACAACCTGGTGATTAAAACCCTAAGACGAGATTATAAAATAGCTTTAGTAACTAGGAAAAAGGTACTACAGAAAGAAGCATAGAATAACCTGATTACCTCAACAGAAACAAAGAACAGTAAACTGTTCTGGGACACTGCAAATGCTGCTTGCCTAAAAAACAATGATGTACCAGAGTTTGGTTCATCCATCCAAGGAGAAAAATGGGTGACACATTTCTCTTGAATCTTCAAAAATAACGAGGAGACGGGGGAATAGATAAGGAAGTTCATGAAGAGAGCCTTTGCACTCTACATATCACATGTGTATAGGTCCTACTGGCAATCCAGGAGAGTGCCGGGGGGCGGGCACCAGGTCCCAATAGAGTTCCAGTAGACGTTTATAAATCAGAACTGGAACTATCAGGACCTAATTTAACTAGAGTGTTCAATTCAGCTGCAAAGGAAAAAGAACCAGAAACATGGGCGAGTCTATTATTGTCCCGATATATAAAAAGGGGGACAAAACTGACCCAAAAAATTATCACCTGATTTCCCTTTTAGATACCTCCCTAAAAGTCATGAGCAGGGTTTTACTTAAAAGGCTGGAGGAATGGGCTGATGAGCACTGTATTTTAACACCTTGGCTGCGCAGGATATTCCTCTGCTGTGCTGGGCCATAATGATAACGGGTGTGGTCATGACGAGCTCAGCTCGTCATGAGCACAGCTCCACTGTGCCTCATGACGAGCTGAGCTCGTCATGAGCACCGAAGGGGCTAACACCTGTGCAGTATGGGTTCAGGAAATGTCTGGGGACAATCGAACAATGTCTCAATTTGGAGCTACTCATCGGGAAATACACTAAGGCAAAGAAGGATTCTCTTTATCTATGCTTCGCCGATTTGAGTCACGCCTTCGATTTAGTTGCCCGCAATTTACTATGGCAAACCTTGAACAATTTGGGAGCCCCTTGGGCAATTATTAACTTTCTTTCACGCCTATACGAAAAATTAGCTAGCTTGGTTCGTTTTGGTCCCGAGGCAGATTGTACACCCAAATTCTAAGTGGGACGGATGCGTGCCTGCCCCAATTTTATTCTCCCTTTTTAGGTCTCGCCTGGAAATCGCATCCGAAGGATGCGTCCAGGCTGGAGACTTATAGCGAGCTGACACGGGGGAATGACGGACAAGAAACTGTCACGCGCTTCTCCCCGGCAGGATTCAGCTGCTTGCACGCGCACCAACATTCACGCATGCGCACATCACAGCCACACGCATACACAGCACTCATGCATGCGCACATACACACGCATACACAGGCACACCCCCGTCGCCGCCGCCGCACCTACACGCATACACAGAGACCCCTCCACACACACCAGCCCCTCTCCTCCCGGCTCCACTCACCGGTGTCTGGCGGGCGCTCCCCGGGTCTCCAGGCTCCTTCCCTTCCTCGGCAGCTGCAGGCTCTCAACATTCACACATGCGCACATCACAGCCACACGCATACACAGCACTCACGCATGCGCACATACACACGCATACACAGGCACACCCCCCGTCGCCGCCGCCGCACCTACACGCATACACAGAGACCCCTCCGCACACACCAGCCCCTCTCCTCCCGGCTCCACTCACCGGTGTCTGGCGGGCGCTCCCCGGGTCTCCAGGCACCTTCCCTTCCTCCGCAGCTGCAGGCTCTCCCCACATCACGGGGGCCCGCTGCTAGACAGAAGGCTTCTCTGTTCCCGGGCGGTGGTAGCGCTCGGCGGGGCTCTCTCTCCACATGGGAGCCCCGCCTCCTCAGTGCGCCCGCTTCGCCCCGCGGGTCTTCACCCGGTCCCCCATCTCGGGACCGGGACTTAAAGGGAAACAGTATCCGGGGCTCCTTCCTGGTCACGGGAGCCCCGGGGCCGCAATGCTCACGCCACTTCCTGCTGCCGGCTCCTCTTCCTGGTTGCACGTCAGGTCCCGGGCCAGCAGCCAATCAGAGCGCGGCCCGGGAATGACGTCACAGAGGTGTCCCGCAGTACCGCCCCCGGCCTGCCTGACTTCTCAATTACTTTATTCAGGTTATTTTTTTATTTTAACTAACTTTGGCCAAAGCTCTTGTCAGTGTAGGCGCCCACGCCTGCTGACTTTCACCTTCTGAATAGTTAAGGTTCTGCCCGACGCCTCTCACGGGTTCCCTGGAGATGAGTTACGGCAGGCCGCCGCCTGACGTAGGAGGCATGACGTCCTTGAAGGTGGACAATCTTACCTACAGGACGTCGCCCGAAACACTTCGAAGAGTTTTCGAGAAGTATGGACGAGTAGGCGACGTCTATATCCCCCGCGACCGATACACGAAGGAGAGCCGCGGTTTTGCCTTTGTAAGATTCCATGACAAACGTGATGCCGAGGATGCGATGGACGCCATGGACGGAGCCGTACTGGATGGGCGCGAACTTCGGGTGCAGATGGCTCGTTATGGAAGTCCACCAGACTCACACCATAGCCGCAGGGGACCACCACCCGAAGATATGGAGGCAGTGGAGGAAGTTATGGACGCCGGAGTCGCAGTCCCAGGAGGCGTCGTCGGTCGAGGTCCCGCAGTCGGAGTCGCTCCAGATCCCGCAGCAGGAGCCGCTACAGCCGATCCAAGTCAAGATCCCGCACACGATCAAGGTCTCGTTCCACATCGAAGTCCTGACAGTGAGTGCAGAGTGCGTGCAGAGTGAGTGCAGAGTGAGTGCAGAGTGACAGTGAGTGCGGAGTGACAGTGAGTGCGGAGTGACAGTGAGTGCGGAGTGACAGTGAGTGCGGAGTGACAGTGAGTGCGGAGTGACAGTGAGTGCAGAGTGCGTGCAGAGTGACAGTGCGTGCAGAGTGACAGTGCGTGCAGAGTGACAGTGAGTGCAGAGTGACAGTAAGTGCAGAGTGAGTGACAGTGAGTGCGGAGTGACAGTGAGTGCGGAGTGACAGTGAGTGCGGAGTGACAGTGAGTGCAGAGTGACAGTGAGTGCAGAGTGACAGTGAGTGCAGAGTGACAGTGAGTGCAGAGTGACAGTGAGTGCAGAGTGACAGTGAGTGCAGAGTGACAGTGAGTGCAGAGTGACAGTGAGTGGATAGTGAGTGCAGAGTGACAGTGAGTGCAGAGTGCGTGCAGAAACAGTGAGTGCAGAGTGACAGTGAGTGCAGAGTGACAGTGAGTGCAGAGTGAGTGTAGTGACAGTGAGTGCAGAGTGACAGTGAGTGCAGAGTGACAGTGAGTGCAGAGTGCGTGCAGAATGACAGTGCATGCAGAGAAACAGTGCGTGCAGAGTGACAGTGCGTGCAGAGTGACAGTGCGTGCAGAGTGACAGTGCGTGCAGAGTGCGTGCAGAGTGACAGTGCGTGCAGAGTGCGTGCAGAGTGACAGTGAGTGCAGAGTGCGTGCAGAGTGACAGTGAGTGCAGAGTGAGTGCAGAGTGACAGTGAGTGCAGAGTGACAGTGAGTGCAGAGTGAGTGCAGAGTGACAGTGAGTGCAGAGTGACAGTGAGTGCAGAGTGACAGTGAGTGCAGAGTGCGTGCAGAAACAGTGAGTGCAGAGTGCGTGCAGAGTGAGTGCAGAGTGACAGTGAGTGCGGAGTGACAGTGAGTGCGGAGTGACAGTGAGTGCAGAGTGACAGTGAGTGCAGAGTGACAGTGAGTGCAGAGTGACAGTGAGTGCAGAGTGACAGTGAGTGCAGAGTGCGTGCAGAAACAGTGAGTGCAGAGTGCGTGCAGAGTGAGTGCAGAGTGACAGTGAGTGCGGAGTGACAGTGAGTGCGGAGTGACAGTGAGTGCGGAGTGACAGTGAGTGCGGAGTGACAGTGAGTGCGGAGTGACAGTGAGTGCGGAGTGACAGTGAGTGCGGAGTGAGAGTGAGTGCGGAGTGACAGTGAGTGCGGAGTGACAGTGAGTGCGGAGTGACAGTGAGTGCGGAGTGACAGTGAGTGCAGAGTGACTGCAGAGTGACAGTGAGTGCAGAGTGACTGAGTGCAGAGTGAATGCAGAGTGACAGTGCGTGCAGAGTGACAGTGAGTGCAGAGGAACAGTGAGTGCAGAGTGACAGTGAGTGCAGAGTGACAGTGAGTGCAGAGTGACAGTGAGTGCAGAGTGCGTGCAGAAACAGTGAGTGCAGAGTGCGTGCAGAGTGAGTGCAGAGTGACAGTGAGTGCGGAGTGACAGTGAGTGCGGAGTGACAGTGAGTGCAGAGTGACAGTGAGTGCGGAGTGACAGTGAGTGCAGAGTGACAGTGAGTGCAGAGTGACAGTGAGTGCAGAGTGACAGTGAGTGCAGAGTGACAGTGAGTGCAGAGTGACAGTGAGTGCAGAGTGACAGTGAGTGCAGACTGACAGTGAGTGCAGAGTGACAGTGAGTGCAGAGTGACAGTGAGTGCAGAGTGACAGTGAGTGCAGAGTGATAGTGAGTGCAGAGTGCGTGCAGAAACAGTGAGTGCAGAGTGCGTGCAGAGTGAGTGCAGAGTGACAGTGAGTGCGGAGTGACAGTGAGTGCGGAGTGACAGTGAGTGCAGAGTGACAGTGAGTGCAGAGTGACAGTGAGTGCAGAGTGACAGTGAGTGCAGAGTGACAGTGAGTGCAGAGTGCGTGCAGAAACAGTGAGTGCAGAGTGCGTGCAGAGTGAGTGCAGAGTGACAGTGAGTGCGGAGTGACAGTGAGTGCGGAGTGAGTGCAGAGTGACAGTGAGTGCGGAGTGACAGTGAGTGCAGAGTGACTAAGTGCAGAGTGAATGCAGAGTGACAGTGAGTGCGGAGTGACAGTGAGTGCGGAGTGACAGTGAGTGCAGAGTGACAGTGAGTGCAGAGTGCGTGCAGAGTGAGTGCAGAGTGACAGTGAGTGCAGAGTGCGTGCAGAGTGAGTGCAGAGTGACAGTGAGTGCGGAGTGACAGTGAGTGCAGAGTGACAGTGAGTACAGAGTGACAGTGAGTGCAGAGTGACAGTGAGTGCAGAGTGACAGTGAGTGCAGAGTGACAGTGAGTGCAGAGTGCGTGCAGAAACAGTGAGTGCAGAGTGCGTGCAGAGTGAGTGCAGAGTGACAGTGAGTGTGGAGTGACAGTGAGTGCGGAGTGACAGTGAGTGCGGAGTGACAGTGAGTGCAAAGTGACAGTGAGTGCGGAGTGACAGTGTGTGCGGAGTGACGCGGAGTGACAGTGAGTGCGGAGTGACAGTGAGTGCGGAGTGACAGTGAGTGCGGAGTGACAGTGACTGCAGAGTGACTGCAGAGTGACAGTGAGTGCAGAGTGACTGAGTGCAGAGTGAATGCAGAGTGACAGTGCGTGCAGAGTGACAGTGAGTGCAGAGGAACAGTGAGTGCAGAGTGACAGTGAGTGCAGAGTGACAGTGAGTGCAGAGTGACAGTGAGTGCAGAGTGACAGTGAGTGCAGAGTGCGTGCAGAAACAGTGAGTGCAGAGTGCGTGCAGAGTGAGTGCAGAGTGACAGTGAGTGCGGAGTGACAGTGAGTGCGGAGTGACAGTGAGTGCAGAGTGACAGTGAGTGCGGAGTGACAGTGAGTGACAGTGAGTGCAGAGTGACAGTGAGTGCAGAGTGACAGTGAGTGCAGAGTGACAGTGAGTGCAGAGTGACAGTGAGTGCAGACTGACAGTGAGTGCAGAGTGACAGTGAGTGCAGAGTGACAGTGAGTGCAGAGTGACAGTGAGTGCAGAGTGACAGTGAGTGCAGAGTGACAGTGAGTGCAGAGTGATAGTGAGTGCAGAGTGCGTGCAGAAACAGTGAGTGCAGAGTGCGTGCAGAGTGAGTGCAGAGTGACAGTGAGTGCGGAGTGACAGTGAGTGCGGAGTGACAGTGAGTGCAGAGTGACAGTGAGTGCAGAGTGACAGTGAGTGCAGAGTGACAGTGAGTGCAGAGTGACAGTGAGTGCAGAGTGACAGTGAGTGCAGAGTGCGTGCAGAAACAGTGAGTGCAGAGTGCGTGCAGAGTGAGTGCAGAGTGACAGTGAGTGCGGAGTGACAGTGAGTGCGGAGTGACAGTGAGTGCGGAGTGACAGTGAGTGCGGAGTGAGAGTGAGTGCGGAGTGAGAGTGAGTGCGGAGTGAGAGTGAGTGCAGAGTGACAGTGAGTGCGGAGTGACAGTGAGTGCGGAGTGACAGTGAGTGCAGAGTGACTGAGTGCAGAGTGAATGCAGAGTGACAGTGAGTGCAGAGTGACTGAGTGCAGAGTGAATGCAGAATGACAGTGCGTGCAGAGTGACAGTGAGTGCAGAGTGACAGTGAGTGCAGAGTGACAGTGAGTGCAGAGTGACAGTGAGTGCAGAGTGCGTGCAGAAACAGTGAGTGCAGAGTGCGTGCAGAGTGAGTGCAGAGTGAGTGCAGAGTGACAGTGAGTGCAGAGTGACAGTGAGTGCGGAGTGACAGTGAGTGCGGAGTGACAGTGAGTGCGGAGTGACAGTGAGTGCAGAGTGACAGTGAGTGCGGAGTGACAGTGAGTGCAGAGTGACAGTGAGTGCGGAGTGACAGTGAGTGACAGTGAGTGCGGAGTGACAGTGAGTGCAGAGTGACAGTGAGTGCAGAGTGACAGTGAGTGCAGAGTGACAGTGAGTGCAGAGTGACAGTGAGTGCAGAGTGACAGTGAGTGCAGAGTGACAGTGAGTGCAGAGTGACAGTGAGTGCAGAGTGACAGTGAGTGCAGAGTGCGTGCAGAAACAGTGAGTGCAGAGTGCGTGCAGAGTCAGAGTGAGTGCAGAGTGACAGTGAGTACAGAGTGAGTGCAGTGACAGTGAGTGCAGAGTGACAGTGAGTGCAGAGTGACAGTGAGTGCAGAGTGCGTGCAGAGTGACAGTGCGTGCAGAGTGACAGTGCGTGCAGAGTGACAGTGCGTGCAGAGTGACAGTGAGTGCAGAGTGCGTGCAGAGTGACAGTAAGTGCAGAGTGCGTGCAGAGTGACAGTGAGTGCAGAGTGCGTGCAGAGTGACAGTGAGTGCAGAGTGAGTGCAGAGTGAGTGCAGAGTGACAGTGAGTGCAGAGTGACAGTGAGTGCAGAGTGACAGTGAGTGCAGAGTGCGTGCAGAAACAGTGAGTGCAGAGTGCGTGCAGAGTGACAGTGAGTGCAGGGTGAGTGCAGAGTGACAGTGAGTGCAGTGACAGTGAGTGCAGAGTGACAGTGAGTGCAGAGTGACAGTGAGTGCAGAGTGACAGTGAGTGCAGAGTGACAGTGAGTGCAGAGTGCGTGCAGAGTGACAGTGCGTGCAGAGTGACAGTGCGTGCAGAGTGACAGTGAGTGCAGAGTGACAGTGAGTGCAGAGTGACAGTGAGTGCAGAGTGACAGTGAGTGCAGAGTGACAGTGAATGCAGAGTGAGTGCAGAGTGACAGTGAGTGCAGAGTGACAGTGAGTGCAGAGTGACAGTGAGTGCAGAGTGACAGTGAGTGCAGAGTGCGTGCAGAGTGACAGTGAGTGCAGAGTGCGTGCAGAGTGACAGTGAGTGCAGAGTGACAGTGAGTGCAGAGTGACAGTGAGTGCAGAGTGACAGTGAGTGCAGAGTGACAGTGAGTGCAGAGTGACAGTGAGTACAGTCACTCAGCACCACCACATTAACACTCAGAACCACCACAGCATCACTCAGAACCACCACAGCACCACTCAGCACCACCACAGCATCACTCAGCATCACTCAGCACCACCACAGCACCACCACAGCACCACCACAGCACCACCATAGCACCACTCAGCACCACCACAGCATCACTCAGCATCACCACAGCCCCATTCAGCACCACCACAGCATCACTCAGCACCACCACAGCACAAATATGTTCTCTCAATGTTTCAAGCTTTATTACAAATGTCACAAAAAGATGTTCATATTTCACTTCTGTTCTTGGATTTCGTTACAATAAAATACACTGAACATAATCTTCACAAAAGTTATTTACAAAAGTTTAAGCTATTGCCATTATAAATTACAATCACTTTTATTAAGTATTAAAAAAAATTAAAAGCCATTGTTATTTGTAATATCAATACATCTAAGTCACGTAAATACAAATGTTGCATTACAAATGCTATAGGTGTCACATTTGCGAAAGTTATAACTATTGGCATTGTAAATGACAAAGCTATTAATTTAGCTATTTTCAAAACCAACACATAAATGAACATTTGGTGAATTTCCATTAAAATATTTGACTTTTTTACTAAGATATTATTATACTCTTTTATGCAAACAAAATTTAGATACTGCATAAATAACTTTAATAAAACATATTTTATATGTAGCTTTTTATGTAAAAAAATAACTATAGCACAAAGCAAAAAACAATTGCCATTTACAATGCTAATAGCTCAAACTTAAATAATGCGAGACCTATTGCATTGCAAATGCTTGTTATCAATGAGGTTGAATTCTTACCTGTATTATTATATGCAGACGAGGCAGTACTATTGGCACGGACCCCAGTAGGCCTCCAAAGATTGATGGATGGCTTTTTAGGTTTTATAAAACAACGGAGGATGGTAATTAACACATCGAAAATGTTAGTCATGATATGTGGGCCTAAAAAGAAAACTTACAGAACCTTTCACTTAGATGGTACTCCAGTTTGTGCAGTAAACTCCTTCTCCTACAGTGGTATACTTTGTTTTCAGACAAGGGTACATGGTCTCAACATATCACAAATACAAAAGTCAAAATGAGTAGGGCCAAGGGATTTTTAAATTTGCAGCCAAATTGGGCAACCGACCAATTAAGGAGATGGTTACTATCTATAAAGCTAAAGGAATAGGCACTGCTATGTATGGGGCAGGAATTTGGGGCCACACAAATAGTTGTGCGCTACAAATTGAAAAAAACTATTTCATAAAACGTTTGTTGTCCCTACCCTGCCATCTTCTGTATCGAACACCATGAGGTGGGCCTGCAATTTATTTATTTATTTATTTAGAAAGTTTTATATAGCGCGGACAAGATCCTTGCGGATATCAGAGCGCTTTACAAGAGAAGTACCTGGGGGAGCATAGACAGACAGGAGGAACAATAGGTCACATAGTATGAGACAGCATTCGATGTCCAGTTCTAGTGGACAACTTGATGGCAGGACCCTTATTACTATGGGCACAAATCTGGAAACATGAAGAAACTGCCTTTACCAGATCCATCATTCTAGATTGCTTAAACTTGGATGATGCCCCGAAAATCTCCTGGATGTCTTATATTAATACTACACTGGGGAATGTGTTCAATATGTCTGTATGGTTGGACCCTGAAAAAATATTAACTATGAAAAAGAAAGAAATTAAGTCCTCTTTTCTGTCATTTAGACAAAGCCACAGAGCAAAATGGAATTGAATAAACTGTGGCTCTATACAAGATATATGTGTTAGAAGAGGGAATATGTAGTTACCTGTTGCATGTGACTCATGCACAGCATCGGTATGTTTTATTGAGGCTGAGATGTGGCATTGTACGCTATTGAGTCGCATTACCAAAAATGAAGACACGTCCCTTAGATAAGGAATCCTGCCCGTGTGATAATAAGAGTAAACAAAGCATGCTGCACTTTTTATTGTTTTTCAAATTTTATTGTAATTTTAGGAATTTTTATCTGAAGCCCATGCTTATTAATCATCGTGGAATCAGATCCCATAAACTGGCAATGACATTTCTTGTAAGCTTAGAGGATCCTTTGACATGTTATAACACTGCCCTGTTTATTCTAAAATCAATTACCACAAGGAAAAGTATTGAGCTATAAATTAGTAATGGGTAACAGCAAATGCTTGTATTTTTTAATATGCACCAATTTTTATGTATTATATTATCTGTGCTTTTATGGCTCTTTGTAATAGTCGAATAAAGGTTTTGATGATGGTGATAGACTGCAAGCAAAATCAGATTACAGATATATGGACAGAATGGAAATATCACTGTACACATTTCTTCGTTTTCCAGTTGCTAGTTAACTTCTCTTCAATCCCTTAACTGCCTGGTTTCTCTAGATGTCAACCATCATCGAAAATCTCCACATTCCTCTCCAAAGTCCAGCACTTGACAGCCCACCGCACATCCCAAAGCTACTCACTTAAAAACTTTCGATCTGAAATGGTTTCCCTCTAGACAGCATTTATTCCCACCCACTTCCTGATGCCTCTACTCTAACTTTGCTGACAGTTTTTCAATTACTTTTTTCGTGATCTACGGCTTACATCTGTCAAAGTCACCACGTCCGACATGTTTCAAGTGTCTACTTCTTTGATCCGTTTAATCGATGTCATCCATATCAGCTCTGACCTACAAACCTCACCGCACCACCTCTGCAACCCTCTACGCCTGCCGAATCACTGTCCTATTTTTACAAAAGGTTCCCTTAACTCTTGCCACATTGACTATTCGAGGCCAGACCCACTATGCCTCTCCTATGCATGGATTATCTATCTACATTCTCATAGCGACATATGCTAGATGTTTGTCTGGGAAACATTTTACTATAACAATAACACAGGCATAGGTTTGTAGATCAATTCTAGACTACTGAGTAAAAATGTACAATACTCTTATCACTTTCAACTTCATACCTTCATTCAGAGTCCAAATTAAACATGGCAGCTCCAACAGATTGCACAAACGTAGAATGAGACCGAACCGTACTTAGTTAAAGTTAACTCAACCAAAGTGGTAGAAGTCAAGGTTGTAGAGCACAAATACTATTGCCAATCCTAACCAAGTTAACAATGGATTTATTACGAGAAGGAACATAAGGACCTAACTATCTGTATTTTTAATTCTGACACCTACAATTCCTAAAGCCACCAACAGACCCAAAATAACAGGGTTAATCACAGCCACTTCACCGTGCATTAATGAAGTGAATTTACTGTCTGTTGCACATAAAAGGATTGAGAGCTGCGAGCCAAGCAACAAACTATCATGTTTTCTACTGGAAACATGCCTTTTGATACAATAAAGCTTACTTGAGATAAAAACCAAAGGCAGCACTCTTTTCCAGAGAGACCGTCAACCCATGTAATAATAATCATATTTCAGCGAGAGAAGCTGCTTGGAAAGTTTTGGGACCACAGGAATTTCACATGAGTTATGGTTTCTAAAATGGTAAAAGACACAATCATAGAAGCAGCTCAGGGCACAAAGCACATCAAAAAATCTATGGAACATAAATGGTGTACGAGCTGACAGACACTGGAGGACAAGTAATGTTCTGAACACTGTCGAAAGAAGCAAAGATTTAGTAATAAAATTGAACAGTGGAAACTAGGAAAAAAAGCTTTTGAGTCACTCTAACACTATGCAAAGGTACCTCTTTCCTAACTTTGATAACACGTTAATTTCTTACAATCACAAAATAACACAAAGTTACAGCATACAAATATGCGATGGTGCTAGTGATTCACAGTAAAGCACTGTAAAGTTTCTCAACAATGCAACACTACATTTCATGAAACTAGCAAAAACAAGTTGATTTGGGAGAAAGCGCATGGGAGGTCAGTTGTAAGACATATTGTCAGCTTGCAGTGGACTTGGAGTATGCTCATTGTTTAACATTGGTATGCTTCATTGCCATGCATTTGCTTGCATCCTATTCATTACCTTGTGTGGGCTTTAGTCCTCTTCTTGTGTTTCTCAATTTCCCTGGAGCATGGAAACATAATTTGTGTCCTTCCACTGTTCATTTTCCAGGTGCTACGTTTTTCTTTTTATTTCAGCACTCCACAAGAGTGCATGGGTTTTACAACTGCTTCCCTAGCATGCTTCTCTCCCTCCTTCGTGCTCGGTGTATGGAACTAGCAGCCATCTGCTTTCCCCCAAGGACTTCTTGCCTCAGATAGGATGGGACAGCTGAATGTCCTTGGGCATTATGAGTACCCTCTAGGCGTGGATGCCGTACATGTTGGTGTCTTCAAAGAGCCAGACCAAGTAAACCTCACTGCCCTCTTGTAGGACCATGACTGCAGAGATTTGGAAGAGCATATCAGTCATGAAGTCCCGTGCGATCTCCTGCACCAAGCGCTGGAATGGCAGTTTGCAGTTGTGCATCCCAGTGTAGTTCTGGTAGTGCTGGATGTTACAGAGAGCCACAATCCTCGACCGGTAGTGGTGAGGCTTCTTTACTCTTCAGGTGGCAGGAGGGCGCTCTTGCAGGAAGCCTTGGTAGCCAACTGTTTGCGAGGTGCTATCTCTCTACTGGACTTGCGGGTGGTCTGCTTGGTACGGGCCATAAGGTGAGTGATCTCTGTACGATGTACTAGATAGAATGAATTCTCAACACTCTCACTCTCACAGAACACAACATGCAGGTGTTGCCATCTCTCTTGCCTTTCTGCTTGTCTCCTGCCCGCTCCATGTATCTTTCTTCCAGTTGTTTGCTCCCCCACGTCCTCCAACTTGTTTCGGCCACCCCACCTGTGTTGCCCCCCTTGCCTTCCTGTTGCTTCCCCCAACTCTGTCCTCCATGATTCTTCCCCCTCCAAGTTACTGACTCTCACCTGTATTTCTCCCTTTGTGCTCAATTCCCAGCGAAGCTGAAGACATTTTGATCTGCTTCACCAGGGAGCAAATGACCTGCAGGATTTTGGATCAACTTAGCCAGGGATCGAATTCGCAATTCCACTTCTAAAGGGGCACGCAGTGGCATCAAAAGCCCTGGGGACTACTATCACGGCCAGGAGAGTCACACTGAAGGTGGTCAGGCCCTCGGCTTTCCTTCATTAAAGTGCAAGACTTCCTCCTCTGATACGTAACACCAGCTGGTTTACTGACCTCCCACAGATGCTGCTAAGTGAGTGCCGCAGATAAGCGAAGAAGTTACTCATTTTTTAGGCTCCACATATTTTATTTATTTATTTTATAGCATTTGTAAGGCGCACAGCTACCCACAAAGGGTTTCCTGCGCCGAATTAGCAAAAACACAGGGCACAGCTAGAGAGAGAACAGATCCGAAGGCAATTATTTGTCGAACAACCAGGTTTTTACGCTTTTCCTAAAGTTCTTGTAGTTTTCTTCTTTGCGTATTTGAAAGGGCAGTGTGTTCCAAAGAGTTGGACCCAGATATGAAAAGGATCTCCCGCCCATTCTAGCCCGTTTGTACCTGGGTACCGCAAAGTTCGCTGATGTAGCTGAACGAAGATTGCGATTGGGAAGGTAGGGCTTGGCAAGATCTTGAAGATACTTGGGAGCAGTCCCTGCTTTGATTTTAAACAGATAGCTCAGGGTTTTAAAGCGAATCCGGTTTTCGACCTTGAGCCAGTGCAGGTCCCGAAGATGTTTAGTGATCCTGGCGTATCTGGGGATTCTGCAAAGCAGTCTGGCCGCAGCGTTTTGTACCAGTTGCAAGCGTCTTATTACTGCTTTGTTTGCACCGAGGTACAAGATGTTACCGTAGTCAAGCCGAGAAGTTACTAAGGCATTGACTACGGTCTTCTGGGTGGTAGGTGGCAACATCCAGACAATTTTACGAAGCCATCTGAGAATAGTGAAACATATGCCAGCCACTTTGTTGGCTTGCTGTGTCATGGAGAGACTGTCATCTATGATGACCCCGAGATTTCTGACCTGAGTGGCTGGGGGCGGAAGCTTGCCCAGTGACATCGGCCAGTGGGGATCGCTCCAAAGATCCTTATTATTCCCTAAGAGGAGGACCTCTGTTTTGTCCCCATTTAATTTAAGTTGGTTGGCCGACATCCAGCAGAATATTTCGTGAAGGCCTATTCTAAGTGCAGAAGGAGCAGACGTGTCAGATTTGGAGAGGGAAAACAGAATCTGAGAATCGTCTGCATAAGTCAATAAGGCAAGACTGAAATTCTCTGCAAGGTTGGCTAATGGACGAAGGTACAAATTAAACAGCAGGGGACTCAGGATAGATCCTTGTGGTACACCATGGGGAGAGTAGAAAACATCCGAACAGGCCTCAGAAGAGGTGATCTGGAAGGTGCGTAGGGATAAGTAGTAATTATTTTACATTTGACTACAAGGACTCCACAGCTTTACATGACCACAACTTTTAGGTCTCATCTATGATACAGCGTTTAGTTGTCTGTAAGCAAAAGCCTATATTTGACCACCACTGTGTTTTAAGTGGGTCTCTAAAAGGGGTGTGGCCTACAACATGTTAACTACAATCCTGTGCTTTACACAGCATGGGCATGACCACCTTTAAGGGGTCTCTTTGTGCGTTTTCAGCTATTGCATCCAGGCATATGACAACAACAAACATGCCTAAAAGAAGCCAGACCTGTTAGCTTTGTGAGTGTTTGTTAGCAATTTGATATAAATGAGTAGCAATGATTTTGTGATAAATAATTAGCAATGGTAATTACAAATAGTACAAATGTGACCATCAATAACTGCTCAGTGGAGATAGACCAAGGATTGGATGAACGTGCCATCGGGACACTGTTATGGCCAACTGACTCAAACTTCCTCCAGCCTCCCCTGCAGTGCCACAAATCGAGCCTCATTATGAAAACCCTTCCATAACCAGAACGCACCCAGACACCTAAATGTGACTCAGCTCAAGTGTACCATACAAGTTTTGGAAAACCCAATCATATCTTTTCCAGCCGAGATCTCTTGGCTTTGCCATTACTCAGTAATTACAATTACAATATAACTTGCACTAAAGAAAAGACAGTTTACAAATGCTAACAAATTCAAAGTCTTTACATACCCAAAATATGCAATGTATATATAGTGACATATTGCTAAAACCACTGAAAAGCCAAAGTCAACAGGATCCAAAGGTAAGACCTAGGGGCTTTGCCAATGCTTGTTTTATTTATTATCGTGGCATGCAACATAAATTAAAATTCCAAAGATAAAATTGCACTAATTAAGAGGCGATAAACGTTGTTGATTTATCAGTTCTATGTTACTTAATAGTACACATAAGAAAACACATTAGATGGATATTCAATAAAAAGCAAAACTGAGTCATAAGGGGGATAATTTACAGGAGCAATATAACTAAACAAAATGATACCATGAACAAAGAAAACTACAATTCGCAGGACACTAAGAGAACGAAGTACATGTAAACTAATCTGGCACAATTAGTACAGATTAAACTCTAGGTGAAGAAAGCATCCTGTGAAGAAGTAGTACTCTGGATGCAGGAGGAAGCAATATTCAAAGGGAATCCCTAGAAGCCTAATTTTAACTAAGAATACAGTCCCCTGTAATGTGACCGTTCAACAAGGCCTAAGAGATGCCCATTACTTCTGCTTTACAAGATGAAAGAACGGGGAAACAGCATTTACAACAAGGTTTTTACCTCGTTGTGCCTTTACCCTGCATTTTTAAGCACGCATATTTTTATCACGTGCATGCCTTTACAACGCATGCCTTTACCATGGATTTAAGGAAAATTGGGGATATAGGCGGTCTCCCCCCACAGGTACATTGTTTTTATAAATTAAAACAATGCTGGTAATGGCATGCGTTGTAAAAGCATGTTCGTGGTAAAAATGTGTGGTAAAAAAATGCATGGTACTGGCGTACAATGCCTTTACCTGCCTTGTACCGTCGTACAACCACCAGAACGCAGCAATAGGGGCCTCAGGAACCAAAGTCTAATCACAAGCAGGAGACATGGAAGACCACAGTCTGCAGCAACATGGCCCTGTCCACAAGCACTAAACACCAAAAGAGGCACTGATAACTCCAGCTGCATGAACACCAGAATGCAGCTCTAGGCCGGGAGCACAGGGGCATAAATGTAACCATCAACAAGGGACCCTAAAGACCAGAGTCCTCTGAACCTTTGGCCCACACACAAGCCTTCCACGCAGGGCCGGACTGGGAACTCAAAGCAGCCCTAGCAAATTTCTGCAGACCAGCCCCTGTCCGGTGGGTAGCGAGCAAGCGCGACTGCTACTTGGGGGGTTTTGGGGGGTTCTCCCACCAAGAAAATTTTGGAAAACGACAGACCAAAAGGGTGAATTTTACAGCACATTTTCCATTACATATTCAATTGAATCAAAGTACAGTAAATAGTAGATGATGACCTTAAAGAGCACCAGGTTGGCCACCCAGTCAAATGTACCCATAGACATTCTTTCAGAGAGCATCAAAAATAGTCACAAGTAGTGAATCAGAGAGAACAAAGTAAAAGTGAGACCAGCCCCCACATGGTGTGTAGCGAGCAAGCACAGTAAGCAACCACTACAAGGGGGAGTTTGAGGAGGTTGAACTTGTCCCCCCAAGAAAATTTGAGAGATAGAAAGGTCAAAACCAAGCATTTGTCAACACATTTTTCATTACATATTAGATTGTATTAACTTTTAAAGCATAGTAAATTGTCACTTATGATGTCACAAATTAAGCACTGATGTGATGTCACACATGAACACACAGGCCACTGACTGAGGCCAGAAACTGTGGAAATGTCACACATAAGCACCAAGGCACTGACCCAGGCCTGATCACACCACCAGGCCAGTAAGCATGTAAACGTCACATATAAGCACCCTGGCCGTAAGCATGGAAATGTCACACATGCGCCTCCAGCTCCAGGTCACTGAGGCCAGCAACTATGGAAATAGCACACATAATTAAGCACCCTGGCCAGAAAGCATGGAAACGTCACATATAAGCACCCAGGCTGACAGAAGGAATGGAAATGTCTCAAATGGCACCCTGGCCAGAAAGCATGGAAAATTAACACAAAGGCCCTGGCCTTGACATGACACATCTTTAAATAGCCTACTTAAGTGCGTGGCACAATAAGTGTTGCAGGCCCACTAGCAGCATTTAATGTACAGTCCCTGGGTACATGTAGAACCACATTTCTAGGGACTTACAAGTAATTTAAAATTGCTAATTCGGTGTAAGACAATTTTACCATGTTTGAAAGGAAAGAGCGCAAGCACTTTAGCACTGGTTAGTGGTAGTAAAGTGCACTGAGCCCTAAGAGCCAACAAAAATGGCCTTTTTTGATGCAATAAAGCAGGTGAAACCGGATTTTAATTTTGAGGAATCTGAGGCCGACGGAGACTTATCTAACCATGTCTCAGCAGTCAGTATGAACAATATGTATCTTAAAAACATTTTACATGTGCTAATGGCGCTGGGACTTTTTCTGTGGCTTCTCCTTTTCCGCCAAGCTGTTTCAATACCTACAACGTGCTCATCTGTAATTTACATGCAAACAGTGAACGGTCATTGGGGTATGGGCGACATGCCAGAAGATATCGACTGGCTTCACAAGCTGTACCACACCCTGATAATGGAGAAGATCTCAGTTACAGTAAACCACCAGCTGCAACAGTTTGAGAAGCAGTAGGGCCCCTGCGTCAATTTTCTCACAAATGCATTTTGAGAACTTTCTTGCCAGAAATATCTATGAGTGCTGCACCTCACAGACCTGGGTTACTGTACAATGGTGTACCTGGACCTGCTCCTAAAAGGCAAAATGGATCCTTTATCAAGCTTATGAGTGAACAGGACATCTTTCTTGTTATCTCTCTCTACTGTCTCCTCCCAAATTTCCATTATTCACCCCTTTCCTTTCCCTTCTCCCCAGCATTTCCTGGCTTTAATGGCGTCACTGGGGTTTAGATACGACACTGGCCTTGTAACCATAACACAATTATCTCCTGCATTATCAGTACAATTCAGTGATCTTGTGTGTGGGGGGGTCGCAGTGGTGGGCATTTAGTGTGGTACGGTAAATATGGTCCCATTCTCAACATATCAGGCTTTTCGGCCCCTGCGGTGTCCCTGGGGACCCCAGAGCTAGGGAGTGAAGGTATTCCTACTCTGCCCCCTTTTCTTTATTTTTAACCTTTTTGGTAACCTTTTTTCTGGAACTCGCCCGAGTCCCAAGATGGCTGCCAACACTTCCTGGTTCAAATGTTGGCAGCAAATCAGATCTCAGCACATGATCGGGAGGATTGAAGGAGGAGTCGTTTTCCTGAACATACAAATGTAGTTTTCTTTTAATAATTCAAAATCTACTGAACAGATTTACACCAAATAAAATGTCGTTTTCTGAACCAAGACCCACCTTTCTGCCAAATTTGGAGTAATTCCGTTCAGTGGTTTGGGTTGTAGTCATGTCTAAAATCTCTATGAAAATTAACATGGGGAAAAAATGTTTTGGCCCCCCCCTTTTTCTTGGCCCCGCTTGACGAATTACCTTGAAACTTTAAAGAGAGCACCTGAACTCTTATACTAATTTTGAAAATTTTCCGAAGGTTCATAAACGGTGCAAAATTTATTGAAAAAAAAATCCTATGGAATGTAGGTCCTAACTATAACTTTATTGGTAGCCGCCAGTAGGAGATACATACATATTATATATAAACACACACACTAAAAAAACGAAGGTTACAGGCAGCGACGTTCTAGTTGGGCTCAGATTTCACTCGTACAAAACCATAGAAATGAAGCAGATATAGTTACCTGAGTAACTATAACTTGTGCCTCTGTAATGCACTACTTATTGACATCACATATTACATTACTCATGACATGATCAGTGACATCACTGATGACATCACTGATTAAATCATCAAGTAGGTGAGTGTTTTCTAAGAGTTTATGAGTGTTAAACATGTATACTAACCTACTACAAAAGATAGATTAGTATACTAGTTGTTCTACTAATAAGTGATATAATTTCTACCATATGTGATCGGAGTGTCTGCGCGACAGTCTGTATCAGTGTGCGAATGGGTATCTGAGTTGCTGTATGGATGCATGAGTGGGTATGTGAGTGGCTGTATGGGTGTATAAGTGAGTGTGTGATTAGATGTGTGGGTGAGTGGCTGTGTGATTAATTGTATGGGTGTGTGAGTGGGTGTGTCAATGGCTGTATGGGTGAGTGCATGGTTGTATGGGTGAGTGTGTGGCTGTATGGGTGAGTGTGTGGCTGTATGGGTGAGTGTGTGGCTGTATGGGTGAGTGTGTGGCTGTATGGGTGTGTGAGTGAGTGTCTGAATGGCTGTATGAGTGAGTACCGGGTGTGTAAGTGGGTTTATGGGTAAGTGAGTGATTAATTGGGTGTTTGGTTAAGTGAGTTGGTGTGAAGGTGACTGTATTGGAGAGTGAATGGCTGTATAGGTGAGTGAACGGATATGGAAGTACTTGTATGGATGTGTGAAGGGGTATGTAAGTGGTTGTGTGGGTGTGTGAGTGGGTGTGTGAATGATTGGATGGTTGAGTGAGCGACTATATTGAGAGGCAGTATGGGTGTGTGGCTGTATAGGCAAATCGGTCTGTGTGTGAGTAGCTGGATGGGCGAGTTTGTGGCTGGATGGGTGAGTGAGTGGGGTGTGAGTGGCTCTATGGAGGAGTGAGTGGTTGTATGAGTACTTGTATGGGTCTGTGAGTGGGTATGTGAGTTGTTGTGTGCATCTTTGAGTGGGTGTATAAGAGGGTGCATAGGGGTGGGAGTGGGTGTATGAGTGGTTCTATGGATGATGTCCTCAGCGATGCCATTTGTGGTGTCATCAGTGATGTCACTGACCATGTCATGAGTGATGTCATGAGCAATGTGTTGCGGGTGTAAATTATAGTTAGCTCAGGTAACTATTGAGGTTCTGTAATTCTCGAGACTGACTCCATTTTATAATGTACCACCATTTTGTGTTGCCCTCACGTAGGCCTGTGAAGGTAGCCTGGCGAAGAAAGTGGCCTGGCCTTCTTAGTCCATGTATACATTAACTAAGGTTTCTTTTTTGACTCTGAAATGAACTGTAAGAAACTGACCTCTTCACCTGAAACTGACCTCGCAAAGCCAATTTCCCTGATCGATCTTTGTCTGAGATTGCCAATCAATGTTCAGGACATCGTTAACTTTTAGTTTCCTTGCACATGCCTTATCTTGTTCATTATCTGTTACTGTTTCTTTTGATGTTTCTTCCTTACATGGGTTATGCTTTCAATTATAGGTTTGTCCGGATTTTGGAGGTTGAATTTGGGCTATTCTTAATGATTGACTTTTGGGTTGGGATACTGTACATGTAATCATGCCATGCCCTGCATGCCAACTAAATCAGATGAACCTTTGTGAACTATGTTATTATAATGTTTTGCCCATATCCTGCTAAAACCCCAAAGGCTACTCACCTGCTGACACTCCAGATTTTCCATTTGTTTAGGAATGTAATAAAAAGTTAACTGATACAACTCCCTTACATGCCTGGGGCAGGATAAAGAGTATATAATATGTGAAGTAAGACCATTCTAGCAGACTGCCTCATTCAGTTGCGAAGGCTTCTCTGTGACGTAATCTCACTCATTTGAGTTTAATAAAAATGTTCTTTTATATTTTCAGCTTCTGTGCTAAATTCTTTATTATTGGTTTGAATGGACTAAGTATCAGGGAGATCCCTGAGAAGTGGTTTCTTTAATTTCTACACTATAACTGCTGAATTTCACTGATTTTGTATGAGTGAAATCTGAGCCTGCTAACTAGAACGTTCCTGTAACCTTAGTTTTTCTCAGTGTATTTCTAAGGTTTTTTCAACGTGAAGTAAGATGCCCATTGCAATGCACAATGTGGGGATGAATGCAGGGCCTTCCCCTGTGCTGCCCCCACCCAAGCTTGCTGTTCCTTCTCTCCTCCTCCTTGCCATCCATGGTCCAAGTCCATGCACCAGCCCTGCATGCCCCGTGTGCTGCCACTGCCCTCCATTTAGCTTGAGTCCCTGCCCACTCCTCCTGCCTTCTGTTGTCCAATTCTTTGCCCAATCATAGCCCTCCTGCTAAGCCTCTGTGCTTAGCTTTCTGCCTCTACTCTCCTTCCTCCTGCCCTCCAATGTCTTTCTGCCCATTATATTCCATGGACCTGCCACTGAGTGTTCTGTTGAGCTGCCACTGCCCCTCCCACCTGCCTAGCATGGTCAGATGGCTGCAGTCTGTCCCTGACACCTCCAACCTGCCTGTCCAAGTCCAATGCCCCTATCCCCTCCCTCCTGTCCTCCATGGTCCATTTTTCTGCCACTCCCTTCTACCCTCCATGCTCTGTTGAGCTGCAACTGCCCCTTCTGTCTGCCCTGCATGGTCTGTTGTGAAGCCCATCCCCCAGCCATCATTTGCCTGCATCCAGCCCCAACACCTCCCTTCTTTCCTTGATGGTGCTTTGTGCATGCCCCTGCCAGAGCTGCAGACTTTGTAACTATGGAACCACGTTTGTGTTTCGACGTCAGCTAGACAGCCTGCAATTCTGGGCAAACCACTCAATCTCCCCATCCCTAAAACAAAAATGAATGTGTGGTAGTGTAATGTAACTGATGTTCATGTAAAGCGCTCCTATACTCTTGGGTCAAGTCTGTGCTATATAAAACTGCAAATAAACAAATTTGCAACCAAAATAAAGTCATTAATTAGAGAGTTTAGCTTTGCAAACATATTTTGCTAAAAAGCACAAAAATGCATAGCTGAGATGAAGAAATCAAGGGAGACTGTGAATTTTGATTAGAATATCAGTTTTATGTACCCCATGTTGGATTCCATTCTTAAAACTTTAACTTAGCCTGTGCGTCTTTGGTCTACAGTCAGCATGTGATTATCTTTTGCAGAACTTATGAAAGAGTCAGTTTCATGCATCAGGAGACACAAGTCTGACACAAACTACTCAATATCTATTTCTCAAGGTTTAACCACAGATATGGAAGGTAAACACGTACAAAGACTGGACGTATTTTCATCTAGCGGGTTTAGATGGGTTACATCTTGGATTTTGGAAAATTCCCATTTGATTTTGTAATGCTGGTTGAAAGTCATTGGTCAATATCTTAAGTAAACCCCAGGAATTTACCAGTAAAGAGAAGATGACTTTGCACCAAGTTACCATGAAAGGTCCTGCCAGACTGAGGTTCCGTGATTCTGAACCTGTAAAGGTCATGGTATTGTTACGATTTTGGTAGTAGCGAACCGCAAATGACGAGTGCGGCAAGTACGAGTGTTTTCGTGATGTTCGATTGATTCACTATGACTTCAGGGATTTCGTTCTGAACCTTCGGGTTCCATTTTGTGTACCGCAGCCATTTTGTGGTTGCCCTCCCATAGGCCGATGACTACGGCTGAACGAGTCTGTGGGACACGTACACCTTTAGCTGACTTTTAGATGACCTGAGCGAACTGACTCCGTTGCCTGAAGCTAACCTTGCTGAGCTAGTTCCTTGTCCGGCAGCTGGTCAAGATAGAGATCAAAGAGCAGGACATTGTTGAGTTTATGGTACACGCACACACCCTTCTATCTTGCTTCACATCTGTTTCTGTTCCTTCTTTTAAGGCCTATTTATGATTTGGGTTGGGGTCCTTTTATTATGGGTTCGTCTGGCCTGTCCGAGCAAGAATGTTGGGCTTTCCCGTGTAATTGATGGTGGGCTGGACAACTGAAAAGTGGGCTTGTCGTTATGCGATACCTTTTGCAATGTCACCTGTGATTGGATAGTTTGTAAATAATTGGTGTTTGTCAGGAATGTGATTTTTAGCATAAAAGACGATGTCTCGCAATACGAAAATTGAGCAGTCTCTAGCGAACCTACCCATGTCGTACTTCGTAGACTTCTGTTCCTGGTTGTAGCCAATAAATTTGATCTTTGACGTCACCGAGAAGTATCCCGTGTCTCTGTATTCTAAAACAGGTGACTCGAAGACATTGGGCGTACCCCTGGCGTCGCTGGGTTCTAAAACCCGGTTCTTCAAGACTGCTAGAGTATCCACTCTTATGCAAATAGTTTGATTCAGTGATGAGAGGAGCTGAGCTAAGCAGGCAGTGTGTTTTCCTTCTCAAGGCACACTGTCTTCCCAACTGAAGTCTGGTAGCACAGCGTATCAGCTGTGAACAGGTATACAGTGCCAAGTGCCCCAAGAACTCTAAGAGACAAGTTAGCTATTCCATGCTTTAAGTGTAGTATATTTAAGTAATTTGATGTGGTAGGATGCAACAAACATTCTAAAACATGTTAGAACTGTTCATTTTATCCTTGCTGCTAGCAACATTCATAAGTGCTGTTTTAATGGTATTTTGTGTGCAACAGAATAAGACAGTTGAAATAAACACTTTAAAATAAACTGTGCCATTTTTAGTGCTAAGCTTGAGAGTGCAACTTTGGATAAAATTGGGTTTGAATTATCACTGTCTCCCTGAACCCTTTATAGGACTGTAACACAGAAAATACAAACACCACCCACGCAGGAATGCTCAGTGGGTTTTGTGGGGCTGAAGTTAAACTGGACTTCCTTACTCAGTGATGGTGCACTAAACTAAGTCATTGTACCCGTTGGTTAGGAAGCCAAACCCTGCAGACATGGGCTCTGGAACCCAGCAATCACAACAATAGCTGACCACAAAATGTGGTAAATTAGCACACGTCTGTACCCACCTAGAAAAGTCACAGAAAAAGGAGGAAAATTAAGTGTCAAAACGTCTGGGAAAATTGAACAGAATTTGAGCCCCTAACATGTAAAACTTGCACCATGTGAGAACATGGATAGTATTCTAAATTATCCATTAGCATTAATATTCAGTATTGTTCATTAAATGGCCATAAACATCTCCAAATTGCTTTGGCAGCTGTAAAACAGTGGTAAAGAAATGGCCGAGTAGCATGAAAAAATAATGATATCAACAGGAAAGATCGCCACAAAATATATGTATTTCCCCGCCACATATAATCTGCAATCCTGGAGTTATTCATAAAAGTAAACAGTAAAAGCTGTAAACAGAACACAAATAAACTAGATAGGAGTGGGCACCACTGTCCTGTCCAACAGCATATCTGAAGTATGTCATTGACTTGCCTATTCACTGTTATGGATGCTAGTGGTGATATATACACAGAAGCAGATATGTATTATCTTGAAGCAGATAATATATATATCACACTTTTTTACGTTCACTGCTATTGATGCTGTTGGTGATATACACAGAACCATTTATCAGAAGATTATGGGGAAATAAACTTTCATAAAACACCCAGTGCTCAATTTTAATTTGAACACAGTCATAATATTTGTATGTTTGTTAGGCATTGTTGTTATCCTCTTACAAATTGGAGCCATTGAGAGAATAAACCACAAGTACGAGAATGACTATCCAACTTACTTAAAGTTTGGTTGTGTCCCCAGTAGATCACTGCTGAAAGTTTAATGTCATTCTTAGGCTGATCGTCTGGAGCAGTAGTAAGAAGTACATCCATCTGTGAATCCCCATTGTAATCTCCTGGAACAACACTTGTTATCTCGACTCGCTCCCTTTTGAAAAAGAGACAGAAACATTTTATGTTCTACTACTATTCCAAGATATCAGTAAACAATTTTACTCAAGGAAATACTAAATGCTTGTTTTAAAGTACAAGCTAAATCAGCACAGGCCATTGAAATTAATTACATTTTAGGTCGGAATCGCAATTTCCACTTTCTTTGAATTTGTACACAGAAGCCCCCAAAAACATTCATCGACACCATTGCAGTTTATGTTTTTTACCTTTCGAAAAACCAATTAATTTATTTTCAAATCCACTAAAACTGAACACAATGAAAGAGATTCACAGAAAAACCATAACTTTGCCCAAGGTAGATGTAAGCCTAAGTTTGGTGTAGACTTAAGCTCTTGTGAAGACTCATAGCATTCCAATGAGCATGTCACAGGAATCTACGGAAACTACAGCTATGCAGATACCCTCACAATCCAGTACACTGCTCACTCATTGGACAATATGCATGATGAAACTTTATTCTTCTAAACATTTTAATTATCGTCTGGGATAACATTTAAATCACGGGGATAACCTACTGGCCAAAACGCCAAAAGAACATGGAGGGCTGTTCATTGTGCAAGGGCAAGGAATTCCTGATTCTTTCTAAATTCAAGGCTAAGATACAGGTCTGGTCTCACCATGCGGCAAAGAGGAGAGCGGCCAGGAAGGAAAGATCTAACAACTTTGTTGGAGGAGTAAGGTATCACGTTAGATTTAAGGAATGTGGAAAAGGGATATGCAGAATTTCATGGTAAAACAGCCAGATTCAATTCAAGGGGAGGTGCATGTGGAGAAGTCCACATCACAATGGACTAGATGTGCAAGAAATACGGTTTGTCTAAGGATTGAGGTATATTGACCAGTAGATGATGAGTACAGGCTGTAAAAACTGACAGGCCAAGCACCTACCTTAGGAAAGGACACTGGCTATATTTGTAGGGAGAGAAAAGGAGTGCTCTCTAGATTATGTGTACATTTATTTATTTTTGTTACTGGCTATGGTGCTACACATGTCGCCTTGTAGCCACTCTAGCGTACTTTACATAACGTCATGCCTGGTGATAGTGGCTAGGTTTGGTATTTATGTATGGTTGTGAGGTAGGGCATACTAGTGGAATATTTGCTTTGCTATCATTCTGGCTTCTGAATAAGACGACAATCAGTACCACTGTCCTTGTGAAGCTGATGTGAATACAGCCCAATCCTTTACTTGGAAATTACTCAGTCAATGTATCTTAAGGTCTCAGTATATTGTTCAGTTGCAGGCTTGGGTTTTATGTTTATCTGTAACACAAAAGTTTGAAAAGTAGACAGCTTAATAGCATTCTCAAAAATAAGGGTATAAATGTTGTTGGAACGGTAAAGTCCTCCGCATAGTAAAGATGTGTACCCCTGCCCAGAGTGCACAACTGTACTGTTCTGGATCCCTAATGCTATATTTTTGTCATAGGCCAACACAAATCATGCATGTGCACCATGACATAGGCCAGTCAGTCTCACAAATTGTGGTCTTGTTTAACTGGGAGGGGTCCCCAAAGCGCTAACCTCAAAGTGGTGGAAGGCTACCACCTTCACAAGGAGTTAAGCAATACAAGCATGATGGTGGCAGCATACCATGTTGTGATCCGTAGTAGTGAACAGGTCATTTTACCCTGTGTTACTGGAGTGAGGCCTACAGGTTCGCTCACGTTTTTAAAAGTTTCTACACAGTGTTCTTTAGTCACCCATGGTCTACATCAGGCAAATGTGGAGAGCTGGATAGTGCAGGAGTAGTGACTCAACCTTAGTTGTAGGTATCCCTGTGAAGGGTACAGTACAAGGATATAGCAATACTGTGCAGTACATGTGTGGTTAGTACATGTACTGAGTGTATGCATGCCTGAGAGGAGTACATTACATGAGAGATATAGTGATGTGCAGTGCATGCGCGGGCATAGCATGTGCTGGGTGTATATGTACTTGTGTAAAGTACAATGCATAAAGGGAGAAGAGTTGTCTAGCATGCAAGTAGTGAATGTGTGTGGTGTCAATGTGTGCATTTTAAAATAACACACTCTGGTTAAAGATAGAAAATTGTCAGTGCACAGAGCTTGAGTGTGTGTGATGAATGCATGCCCATATGTAAGGGTACAACAATGCATAGAGGTTCAACACCGATACTATCCCGAATTGTAATCAATGGTCTGATCAACATCAAGGAGACCCTGATTCTTCCAAATCCAAAAAGAACAATTGATGGACAGAATGCAGAACAATGTCATACATTCACCCCAGTACAGAGATCTGGGCCTAAATCCGTCGTTTTTTTTGCTCCCCATGGCATTCCAGTTTGAACCCAGACCATATTTATTTATTTATTTGGTTTTATATAGCGCAAACTTGACCTGAATAGGGTATCAGAGAACTTTACATTCACATAATGTTTTCGACTTATCATAGCACAAACACCTTGCAATTTCAGTGAACCTAATCATTACATAGTAAGTTACTAGCAACAGTTATGCAAAGTCATAAATTAGTTGTACATGGAATTGTGATTGAGACATTTGTGCATGACATACAAATTTACAAAATCAAGATCAAAATGACATTAGTGTCTGTATTAAACAAGAGGGTCCTCTGATAATGACCGACCTGCTGCTACTTCGTATGTAAAGTACTCTAACTCCTACTAGAAATGTCCACGGAATATATAACAACGCGTAAATAAGCATCTTTTCTCCAGGAACAAATTCATGCTATATTTGTACATACAATTACAAACAACACTTTAAGTTTGGGGATTTCCTGATGTTATAGCTGCTACTTGGATCTGTGTAACTTGTGACATCTCATTCAGTGCTGCCTTTTTAACCAACAGCACTTTGCATGTTGGAATTGGTGAGCCCATATTTGCAATGTTAAAAGCAAAATACAAGTCCCATAATGCCTTGTTGTTGGTTGAAAAGAAGCTGCTGGTGCCCCAAATGACATTAACGCACTTGGGGTGACAAATGCAAAAAGAATAATTGATACCCAGAAACTGGTCCCAGGATGCTTGTTTCCGGTCCAGGGAGGACCTGGCTTGGCAGTTCGGTCTAGACTGTTCCCATGAGGCACAGGGTCAAGGCTGATTTGCATATGGCTGGGTCTAAACTGAGGTGGTATGGTGAGCAAAAGAATGATGGATTTAACCCAGATCTATTGACTGGGGGTGAATGTTTCATTTGCTCTGCATTCTGTCCATCATCTGTGTGTCTTTTGCTTTCTGACCCTGATTCTCCCTACTCTGAGGACTCTGATAGGGAGTCTAAGGGATTGAGAGAATGGCATTACTCAAATAGGCCCCAAAAAACCCAGAAAACTGAATAAGCCATAGACCGAAAAGATCGGGATTTAAGCAAGGACTTGTTTAAATCCAACAACATCAGGCATCCCGCTCTTCAGAGTAGGAGCCATCTGATAAAGTATTGTACTACCTCAAACAAAGATTGAGGCAACCATAAGCCAAAGAGGTGTGCAACAAACTCCATTGAGTGTAAGGTAGCAGTCACACCAGAGTTGCATATTCATTGGCAGACTCCAAGACCCCAACAGGGTTATTGATAGATCTTGGAGAGCATGCCAAGATAAACTCTTGGATAATACATGACAATTAACCAAAATCAAGTAATTGGTGGTTGGGGCAAAAGTGAACAGGCGCTGTCAATGATCTAGAAATCCTCTCGAGACAGGCCCAAACAGCAATATGCATGTTAGGTAATGCAAACTGGTGCCCATCTACCAAGTGCAAGTGTTTGTTGCTCTTAAAGTTGGATCCTACATTGGGGGGAACTGGTCTGAGGTTGCTCTGGAAGTGAAAGGTATTATTTTTGAAGACGCTTTTATTAAGGAGTTAACAAAGTTTGTACAGTGACCCCAGGCATACCCTTGCAGTCTTTATCACCTTAACAAATACACTCTTTCCAAAACAATCCCTATTTTGTTGATTCATGGCATATATGTTTCCAAGAATTCAGTGGCAATCATCCATTTCCATAGCAAATGAAGGGACCCCCCACAGTGCAATGAGGACACAATTTCATAATGTGGCTCAATTTAATGGATCATACTTGTTGCAATGTCAGTGCTGGTGGGGGATTAGTAGTCAATGATCTGTAACTGGACACCAAGGGATACCTTTCTTGTTTGTAAACAAACGTTGTCCTACAACTCATCATCCAGCTGCTCACTCACATCTTCTTCCTAGCTGTTATAGGGGGATATCAAGCACTGTCTGTGCAGGGTCACGAGTATACTGGCAAAATGTTTTCAGGAGCCAGGAGCCACAAATGTCTCAATCCCTAGTTGGGTACTCCATATTAGCTCCTGTATTCATTCATTCAAACCCACACCAGTCAGGCAATCAGAGCGTTACCCTTTGTGAAGAAGTCTTGTTTCAGATTATATGGTGCATTGCATCTGGCAGAGATTCTCTTTGAGACCTCTACCATCTCAACAATGCAACTTTTAGAGGTCACTAATAGTTGCATGTTAATCCATTTCTTCTCTACACACAGATACACCACAGAGATCTCTCTAATATTGATATTTTCAATGTTTGTTCAACATTGTCACTGTTACATCGATTTTTACAAGATCTGTGCACTATCACTCTACCCCACTCTGACAAACTATACAAGGCGAATTATGTACTTGGGAGGCAGAGGACGGAGGGGATGTCTAATCTAATGATCCTACTCAGGCTTTCGGTGCTAGGGAAACAAACACCTGAGATGGGATGGATGGGAGGAGGAAGTCAGGAGTAGTGCACCTCAGGATGCTTAACCTTTGGGAATGTTATGCCCAGAGACACAAGGCAATAGGACACATTCATAGTTTTTATTGGGGGGGGGAGATGTAGCAGAGTTGGAGACCAACAGATGTAAAAGGTCATACAGAATACAAACCTACACCTACAACGTCTATGTTCCCACAAATGTATTTAGGGAGTGGCAGATTACGACGCAAATATTCTATACCTGGCCAGAAGCCCACAGCCTCTCTAGCCCCGAATCTAGCTCCCAGGTGTCAACTTCTGAGAGCACTAGAAGGCCTTGAGAATCTTGCTGGGTCTCTACAATTACATCAAGTTTGTGATGTTTGTCATTTCTCCTTTCAGAGCATCGCCGGCAGTAACCAGAGTCTGGACTTTACTGTGTGTGTTTATTTGCCATGTGCTGATAAGGAACTGAGTAAAGCCGCGTCCCCTGGCTTGCCGATGCTTCGCCCAGGGACAGAAGTTGCTGCATAATGCTTGCCGTTCCCCCCGCATCTGACCACACACAGCTTCGCTTGTCAGACCTTTGTGCTCCCGACTTTTGAGCTTCCGACTTTTTCCTGCCTGCCACCCACAGGTTCGCTTCGCCTTGATTCAGCAATTCTGCGATCCTTAGCGGTCTGAGCAGGTTGCGGCCACCATTAGAGCCGCTCTGTGCCTACCGCTGCTACTCTGAGGACGGAAGGTCGGAAGAACGATTGAGGCATCAGCAGCAAGAGCAGGCAAATGTGTAGTATTCTCTATGTTGTGCCTCCCGGGCACCTGTAGGTAGAACCTTTGTTCCTCATGGTTCCATGCTTTGTGGTGAGAATGTTCCTATCTGGCAGTTGACTGTTGTTTCTGCCTCCTGTCGCTGTGCTTCTCCTAAGCTGAATAAACTCAAGACTACAAGCTTCAACTCTGTGTTATTTCCTATATACTACAAAATTGTTGGCGACGATGCTTAGGAGAAGGTAAAGAACCCGTCTTACCTCGACTCTCCTCGTGTTTCAGTGCCGAGTGTACCGTAGACCGAGTGATCACGAAGACCAGCTGTTTCCAGATCCTTTCGACAAGCGGATGTCTACAATTGGCGAGATAAGTGTTTTCGCCTTACTCTCAGCGCAAACATATTAAAAGAAGGCTTTAAGCGTATTTTACCCGACAAGGCTTCAGCACGTCACGTCATCATCCTCAGCGCGAGCATTTACTTGCCAACGCTACCACGCTTTGTTCCTCTGACGCGTGTGTCTCAGCGCGAGCGTTTGGTTGCCAACGCTACCACGCATTGTTTCTTTGACGTGTGTTTGTCAAAACACACGCGTTACCCTGGCAACTAGTGCACGGCGAAGCTGAGCCTGTTCGCGCTGGGGGCATCGACGTATCTCTTCAATCACCCTGCTGTTGCTCACGCATTTGGGAGTTATGCTGGTGTTACCTCCACGGCGTTTGTATCTATAGAGGGCGAGAAGGAATTTGACAACGTTTGTGCCTACGACGTTTGTTGTCAACAAAGAGCGTAAAGGATTTCAAAGGAAAGCAACACACTTGTTGACAAGGCAGAACAAAACAAACTTTGTCTGTTGTTAGTTTTACACGCTGGTGCCATCTAGGGGAGAATAAAATATTAACACTGTCTTTGGCTATGAACTAGCTTAAAGGAAAACCCTCCTTTTACATGCTCAATCTATTTGGACAGCGACAGTTTAGGTCAAGGAAAATACGCAATTTCCCTCAGCATGCAGTCAGTTTCACCTCCGCCCCCCTTTTCTGGAAACCCCAGGCAATCCACCCATTGTTTGGAAGAAATGGTTCGATGCTTTTGAGACTTATTTGGGTGCAATAGGCGCGTCAAGATATCGCGCAGAAAGGAAGAATTGTCTATTACTACATTCCTTAGGTTTTGAGGGGAGAGAGATCTATAAGCACCTACCCCCCTTGGTTAGAAACAACGCAGAAGAGGATGTAGACGAATATATCGAGACTAGAATGAGACTGGAGTTGAGGTTTGATGTTAAACCTAGTCTTGTTGTAATAAGACACAAATTCTTCAAAAGGGAACAGCTACCAGGGGAGGATGTTGAGACATAGGTCTCTAGCTTAAGGCAACTGAGCGCAGAATGTGAATTTGAGGGTTTTAGGGAACAATTAATCAGAGACCAGTATGTGTGTAAATGTTCCGACAAGTCAATTCAACAGAAACTACTGACGTTGGGCAACCCAACTCTTGAAGAAACTATTCGTATGGCCAAGAGTATAGAATTGTCAAAAAAAGAAGTGAAGGAACTTGAGAAGAAATGTGAAGAAGCAGTTTCCATAGTTAGGACTAAGGAGTACAAAGATAATAAAGCTGTTTTGGGTCCACAACGTTTTGAGAAGAACAGTTTTCCCAGTTCTCAACGTTTTGAGAGAAATGCCTTTTCTAGGAATGACATTTGTTATAGATGTGGCAATCCTTCACATAACAAGAACAATAGATTTTGTCCTGCAAGGAACTCTACATGTCGAAATTGTGGGAAGTTTGGACATTTTGCGAAAATGTGTCAAGTTTCAAAACAAGGAAACTCTACTTTCAATAACAAACCTCAGGGACAGACCAATGTAAATGTGGTTGGAAATGTCACAGAGTTTTATAGTACTGCCGGGAGGGACTCAGATCCTATAAATAGTATACAAGACGATCTTAGGGACATGGTTGTGGTTGTACGGGATGGTGGTGTTATCACTGGGGACCCTTCAGAATGTGTTGACCCTTATGAAGATTTCGGTGTGGGTGACAAAGTTATTTCCTTGTTGGTAGATTCAGGTGCAAAAGTAACTATGATCATTCAAGAATTGTTTGATGAAACTTGGCCTGAAAGGAAACTCTTAACACCAGATAGAGCTCCTGTTTCTTATGAAGGACGCAGGATCACTCTCCTTGGGTTTTTTGAGGATATCATTCAGTTCAGGGGAAGAAAGATTTTTGGGAAAATATACGTTTCCATAAAAGGTTTGAACATCTTGGGGTGGTTTCACCAAGGGTTGTTCAGAATGATCCTTAGACCAGGTACTAAAGAACAGATCGGTATCGATGAGTCCTGTGACCATTTTATAAAGTTAGCTGTTGTAGAATCAAATGAATACATTGAGAAGCTGATTCTCAAGTTTCCTACTGTTTTCGGAGACAGCCTCGGTATGATTAAAGGTTTCAACCACAAGATAAAAGTGAAAGATGGGGCTATCCCTGTCAAGCATAAGGTCAGGAGTGTCCCTTTCAGTGTTAGAGATGGTTTGGAAAAGGAATTGAGTGGATTGTGTAAGAAAGGGGTCATAGAACCCATAGAGTCGTCCTTGTGGTTGTCTCCTCTTGTTGTCGCCAGGAAGAGGAATGGTGATTTGCGCGTCTGTGTGGATTTGCGCAGTCTCAATAAAAACATCTGGATTGACTCACACCCCTTACCCAAAATTACTGATTTGTTGTCTCTCACTAGGGGTGCAAGGTGGTTCACCAAGTTAGACTTAGCCTCCGCTTACCACCAGGTGGAGTTAAGTCAATCCTCTAGACATTTGACGGCCTTTGTTTCTCCTTTTGGGAGTTTTCAATACTGCAGGATGCCTTTCGGCCTTGCGTCGGCGGCTGCAGTTTTCGAAAGGCTAATGAGTCAAATGTTTAAAGATACTCCTGGAGTGATTGTGTTCCAGGATGATGTCTTGATTTTTGGCGAGAACAAAGAGGATCATGATTTTTCATTGAATCAAGTCTTAGAGATCATGCAGGATAAGGGTGTTGTACTCAAAAGTGAAAAATGTGTTTTCCTAAAGGAAAAAATGGAATTTCTGGGCCATGTGGTTTCACATGATGGAGTGGAGCCACGTCCTGGTTTGGTGAAAGCCATTGTAGATGCCTCACCACCTGTCGATAAATCTGGTTTGAAATCTTTCATTGGGCTTAGTGAATTTTACTCCAGATTTATCAAGGATTATGCATCTAAAGTTCAACCTCTCACAAACATGCTTAAAAAAAACGTGCCATTTGTTTGGGATAAGAACTGTCAAGAAATGTTTCAATGGATAAAATTACAGTTGGTGGGTGACAGTGTGCTCAAACCTTTTGATCCCAATAAGGAATGTGTTGTGACTGTGGATGCGAGTGGTTTTGGCCTCGGTGCTGTCCTTACTCAGAAGAATGGCCAAATTGATAATACCATTGCTTATGCTTCAAGGGTTTTGCGTGGGGCAGAGGTGAATTTTTCTGTCATTGAGAAAGAGCTTTTGGCTTGTTGGTGGGCAGTCAGGAAGCTCAACCCTTTCCTTTGGGGTAGTCATTTTGTGATCCGAACAGACCATAATCCTTTAGTTTCGATTTTGTCTGGGGAAAAGATTAACCACTTGGACGCTAAGAGAATTAGTGCCATATAATGAGATTTCCATTGAAATGAATGGGCAGTGCATGACGAGTTACCCTTGTCATTAGCATTGAAGAGGTTAAGGAGCATACTCCAAGAATTGCTAGATTGTCTACAAAATTACTGCAGTATGATTTTGACATCGTGTATCTCCCTGGTTCGAAGAATGTCAGGGCAGATTATTTTTCACGTTTTCCCATAACTGGGAATGATTGTGATTTTGAAAAAGAGGATTACCTAGAAGATTGTTTTGTTGCAGCGTTCGATCTTGAGGGTATGTGTGCCATTAGTGAGGTTGAGTGGAAAGAGGAGTTGTTAAAGGATGAGGTTCTTGTTCAAGTTGTTGATTACTTGAAATCTGGTTGGCCTAAAGAGAATAATGTTTCTGGACATTTCCAGACCTTTGTTAAGGTTGCTGATGAGCTCACTGTTGAGGACGGCATTCTTTTGCGGTGTGGAAGGCTCATTCCCTCTGTGACTTTGAGGAAACGTCTTGTTGATGGAGCACATGAAGGTCACTTAGGGAAGACTTTCACGAAGCGTAGGTTGAGAGATGTGTTTTGGTGGCCACAAATGGATGTTTGTGTTGACACTTTAATTGACAATTGTGTTATCTGTAAGTCTTCTGACAAAAGTCACAAAGTAAGGACTCCTCCTTTGGAGCCTATTCAGTTGCCGGAGAGAGCGTGGGAGAGGATTGGTGTTGATTTGGTTGGTCCTTTCTATCTTCTACCTTCTTCTTCCCTTTATGCCATTGTTGCCATCGACTAGTACTCCAAATGGCCTGAGATTCGTTTCATTAGTGAACCTTCTTCTGCTAATGTCATTCTCTTTCTGAAGGACATTTTCTTGAGGGAGGGTTTTCCTTCAGTTGTCATGACGGACAATGGTGTGCAGTTTGTTAGTTCTGATTTCGAGTGTTTTCTTGTACAGGGTGGCGTTACTCATAAGAAGAGCTCTTTCTATCACCCCCAGGCCAATGGACTTGTTGAGAGGATGAATCGTGTGCTCAGTAACTGTGTGCAGTGGGCCATTGCCAGCAAGTGTGTAGTGGAGAATGCTGTGCGTTCCATGTAATGGTTCTACCGTACTACTGCGCATTCCTCTACTGGAGTTTCTCCTTTCAAACTTTTAAGAGGTAGGAAACCTTCCACTAAAATTTGTCCGGGTTGGATGTCCAAATGGGTGAAAATGAATGTGATGGATGGCATTGATGGTTTTATTAGGGACAATGTTTCAGCAGCTCAAAAGAAACAAAAGGTTTATTTCGATGAAAGGAAAAGATCTGTTCCTCTTAATATTTGTGCTGGTGATGTTGTTCGCATTAAAAATCCTGTTCATGTTACCAAGGGAAGGAGCAAGTTCTCCGAGCCTCTAGTGGTTGATAAGGTTTGTGGGAATGCGGTGCGTGTGAATAACAAGCATTGGTGGAACATTTGTAAAATTGTTAAGGTGGGTAGTGATGATGTTTCCTCTAATGATTCTTTGTCCAGTTCTTGTTCGGAAACAAGCAACGGTTGTTCCAGTTCTGTAAAATATAATCTAAATGGTAGTGATGCAACTTTTGTGCCTGAGCTTCGCAGGAGTCTAAGAGTTTGTAGGATTCCTGACAGGTTCAGATAATTCTCTTGTTTGGTAGCAGATGTTTTCTTTCTTTCTTTTCCTTATTCGTCCTGCCACTTTCCTTTCCTACTCTTTCTTTTTCTCGTTTTTGTTTCTTTTCTTTCCTTTTCTTTTCTTTTCTCTTCAATTTTCTTTCCATCTTCGTTTTGTCTTTTGTTTTATAGGAAAGAGGATAATGTAGTATTCTCTATGTTGTGCCTCCCAGGCACCTGTAGGTAGAACCTTTGTTCCTCATGGTTCCATGCTTTGTGGTGAGAATGTTCCTATCTGGCAGTTGACTGTTGTTTCTGCCTCCTGTCGCTGTGCTTCTCCTAAGCTGAATAAACTCAAGACTACAAGCTTCAACTCTATGTTATTTCCTATATACTACAAAATGCGGTAAGCGCAAGATGCGCAAGACGCCAAACTTTGGATTATGCGTGTGTGAGGGACAAGAGGACACACGCTGAATACACAAGCTAGTGCTAAATATTGAGGGAAGACAGCGGTGATGAAAAGATAAAAACTCTTGCTGAATACAGGGGGCCCATAAGGCAAGGAGCAATCAGTGGCAATCAGTGTTAAGTGTGCTCCCCCCCTTGCTGGAACTATCGAACTATCAAATGTTTAGCTTGAAGTTGGAACTTAAGTAGGGGGACAGGGGAGAGGACATTATTTCTACAACTTGAGTGGCTCTTATATTTCTTAATACCTCTTCAATTTCCTGTTTTAATCCTCGCATGGAATGAAGCTGTATGAAGCTGCAGGTCTACAGTGGGCTGGCATATCTTCAATCCTTAAAACGCACTTAGGAGTTTTCTAAAAGCTCTTTAAGCTCTCTGAAGCTCTTTAAGGGTGTGATGAAGGGGTGACTCCCCATCTAAGCTTTCCAGTAGTGCTTTGCATTGTGTTCTGCCTTTGGGGGGAAAAGAACTAGAAAAAAAGAAGATGTCAGTAGTCACAAAAGCAGCGGCAAAACTGCTGAATAAACAGTCTAAAGCTGGGACAGGAAAGAATTTTTGAAAAAACGGTCAATCGCCTCCGACGCCAACACCGGTCCTTGTGTCCAAAGGTGCTAGGAGAGGGAGGAGGAATGCCCAGCAAAGAATGGACTGAAAAGCAAAAGTACTGGCGCTGGCTGAGAAAAATAAATTGCCTGGGCAGAATGATTTTGACAAAACATCGGAAGAGGAGACCCTATCTGACCTCTCAGCTGATTTAAGTATGTTGGCTGTGTGGGGGGGGGGGGAGAAGGTGGAGGAGAAGAAGAGGGAGATGTAAAACCCCTGTGATACGGGGAAACCTACTAGTACACCACAACCAAACTGGGAGGGGTAAAAGGCGGAAGATGAAATATGCCTAAAGGATACGCAAAGCCAGAAAAACTTATCTATCCCGGCCCGCCCATCCCCACTCAAGCTACAAATCCACAGCCCATATCAAAATTGAACTTAGGGCCAGAGCCTCTAGAGCAAGAAAAGATATGCATGGGGGGTCACCTCCGACTAGCCAGCAACTAATTAAAGTAGCTCAAACTCAAGCACTTCTACAAATATCGCAAAAGGAAGTTGGGAAAGAGACATTGACAGAAGTGCCGGATTCTGTGTCTGACCCAGGATCAGAGTCAGAAAAGGAAAAAGAAAAGGAGAAGGAGACACCCCTCACTTCAAGAGTTAATGAAACTCTGGGTAATAAAAGATCTGACCAAGACACCTCCACACAAGAAATGATTACAAGTAAACTGCAGGACCTACGAGACTTGAACACCTCGTAAGCATTTGAAATATCACAGCTGAATAATAGGTTAACTAAGATGGAGTAAAGTCTAAGTAACCTACCCATACGGGTTACAGAAGTGGAGACTCGTGTCTCTGCCCTGGAAGATAACGTCGTCATTATGCAAAAAGATCTCCAGGTGTTCACCAAGAATAAGAGCCAGATGGAATCGGAACTACACAATTTAGAGAATTATAACAGAAGATCCAATCTGCGCCTTGTGGGAATATCAGAGGGCCTGGAAAGTGTTGAGATGATGAAATGGACGGAGTCTCTGTTGAAAAAACAATACCTGAATTACAAGGAGACCTCACAATTACGAGAACCCATAGGGTACCTGCCCATAAACCCGCGAATCCTAAATACCCACAAACCATCCTAATAAACTTTATTGATTATAGAATTAAAGAGCAAATACTAAATGTGGCAATATCAAGGAGATCATTTACCACAAATGAAATTAAAAACTTTAACCCCTTCGATGCGGCCGCGATTCCCCTGGTGTGCTGTAAACAGCACGAACAGGGGCGGGCCGTGACGAACCCCAGCCGCCATGAGCACACGAGCACAGTAGTGCATGACGGCTGGGGTTCGTCATCAGCACCGAAGGGGTTAAAATCTTTTCTGACATGTCAGCAGCCTCTGCCCATAGACGTAAGGATTTTGTTAAAATATTTGACTCTTTTAAAGCTAAAGGGGCACAGGCGATGATTGTGCAGTAATCTAAATTAAAAGTCATAGCCAAAGGAAAAATGTTTATCTTTACAGAAATAACGGAAGCCCAAAATCTTTTGGATGTTCTGTATAAAGGAAAAAGAGAGTTTGTGACTATAAGGCTTTTTCAAGGGGCGGATGAGAGGTGAACCAGGGGACGCAACAGGATGCAGCAAGATGGCATCCAATAAAAAGAGGGAGGAAGAGGTAAGGATAGTGGGCCAAGCTGGGGTTTTCCTTCTTTCAGGGAGGGTGGGGTGGGGTGGTGGGGGTGAAGCAGTTAGAAAAAAAGAGTTCATAAACAGAAATATATTTTTTGGAGTAAGTTAAGGAAAAGGATACATAATGCTGCTAAGGAAGATTACTGTCTTATGTAATAGAGTTATTGAACATTTAATATTGCACTTTAATGCATTTTAGTGTTTATCTTGCATAATTGTTAGAATTTGTACAGTAGTATTTTGGTCTGACTGGTCTAATAGCTGCTTGATTTTGCACTTTAAATAGCTTTTTGCACAATGGATACATATTGTACTGTAGTATGCTGGTCTAAATGCGTGATTTGCACTCTTTCGTATGATTTGCCCAACCTTCATATTGGGTATGGTAGATTTGTGCAATTGGCACAACTCAATGCCCTGTATTTTAGTCCTTTGTTGTTCTATTGGAAGAAGAGATTTAATAAATTAAGCGGCCACTTATTTATGCTTTTTGCACAAGTTGCACTTTAGAAATGTATTTTTGCACATATATCACAAGCTGCACTTTAAACTGGATGCCCTGGGGTGTATGGATAAAGCAGGCCAGATTTTTCCCTTTTCAGTTACATCATGAATATGAGTAAACTGTCTATCCTATCTCTTAATGTTAACGGTTTAAACGATAGGCGTAAAACTTGTGCAATAGAAAGCAGGCTAAAAGGTCACCATCCAGATGTGATCTTTTTACAAGAGACACATTTAGGAGCCTCAGCAGATGCTAGTAAAATGTTTAAAAACTGGGCGGGTTTTTATTGCTCAGCTGTGTCAGGGACAGCCCAGAGGGGTGTGGGCATCTACATAGGTAAACATGTCCAATTGCAGGTTGAAGCATCCCATTCAGATGCGAAGGGCAGATGGACATTCTTACATGGGACAGTAAACCACACAAACGTGATACTTGCTACAATCTATACCCCAGATGTAGATGACTCGCTCCCGGTTTTACAGTTAAAACAAGCATTGTCAGGTATACCTGGTCAGATCATATGGGGAGGTGATTTTAATGTCTTGCAAAACCCAGTGGTTGATTCTAAGAAAAAAGACCAAAGGCAAAGTAAACCGCAAGTAGTCAATGCACTCTTGAGTTGCAAGACACATTCAGAAATTTTAGATAACTGGCAGCTTAATAATCCGATCAAGCGTAAGTACTCTTATTATTCGGTAAAATATGACTCGTCATCAAGGCTAGACTTTTTTCTAACCTCCCATAATTTGGAAGTCAGTAAATATGAACATATAGTGAATGCCTTCTCAGATCATGCCCTCATTAAGATGGAAACCCTTTTAGGGAAGAAAGATGAAGAAACATCAAGAAGGTGGTATTTTAATAAACTTAATTTAGCGGATAAGCAACGGTGCGCAGATTTAGAGAAGATTACTTCCTATTTGCTATAAATAAGGATTCTGCCCCTATTAACATCATATGGGATGCTTTTAAGGCTACACTGTGAGGCATAATTACCTCAAAAGAGATACCAAAACAAAAAGCTAGAAAGGAGGAGAGAGTGGCAATAGAAAATAGACTGGCCCATGCAAATCAAGAATACTTTAGAAACAGGAATTCGGATAATAGGCAAGAAATACTGAATGCAAAAACACGAATGAGGGACTTCTATTATGACTTAGGAGATAGGGCAAGTAGAATATATCTTCAGACAAGCTATGAAGATAGTGAGTATACGGGAAGATTGTTAGCTTGGCAAGCAAAGGAAAAGCAAGTCCGAAACAGAGTCGAATGTATCCAGAACAAAGTAACTAAAACTTGTGTAAAAACTACGCCACTAATAGGTGAGGTGTTTCTTGAACACTATAAAGATATCTATCAGACATCACACCAGGTCTCCTTAGAAATTATTAATGAATTTTTACAGGAATTGCCAATTCCAATTTTGGAAAATAATTTCAAAGAGCTGCTGCAAGCCGAATTCACAAAAGAAGAATTGGATGCTGTTATGAGCTCTTTGACTAATGGTAAAGCTACCGGAGAGGATGGGATTCCTGCAGAATTTTTTAAAGCATTTTCTACAGCACTCTGCCCCAAATTTTTCAAGACATGCAAATTATTTATTACCTGCATCTTTCCGCACGGCAGTAGTGGTCAGAATTTAAAAAAAAGATAAAGATAGCGAAAATGTGAACTCTTATAGGCCGAAAAGCCTTTTAAATACGGATTACAAAACTACTTGCCAACAGGCTAAACAAGATGGTGGGATCGCTCATCAGGACAGATCAGTGCGGTTTTGTAGCAGGGAGACAGCTTTATACTGATACAACATTTTTATTAGAGGCACTCAATTTTTTTAACATCAATAAAGTTGAGGCTCAGATTTGGTTTTTAGATGCTAAAAAAGCATTTTACCTTGTTTCTTGGAACTGCCTTTTTACAATTTTAGAAAAGTTTGGTTTTCCAAATGAGTTTATATTTTTACTGAAACAACTTTATATGAATTCACAGGCCAAATTGTAATCAATTCTATGAATATAGGGACATACCAAATAAACCGAGGCACCAGACAAGGTTGTCCCCTCGCCCTGATTTTATTTGCTCTATTTATAGAGCCATTAGCAATTGCAATTAGGGAAAAAAGAGCCCATACGGTTCCAGTTCAAGGAATGACGAACATAAAATTATATGCTGATGATATTGTTCTCTTTCTGAACACAAAGATAGAAACCCAGACGGAAGTTATGGGAATCTTTGCAGACTTTGAAAAAATAGGTGGGTATAGGATCAATAAGTCCAAAACAGAAATTATATTATGCAATTGCGATATGAATTCTCTTTTATTGGAATTTAGACAGACATACAACACCCGTCCAAAGAGGTATTTAGGGATTTATGTAACTGAGAGAATAGAAGATCTTTTTTCACTAAACTATGTTCCACTCTTGAAAAAGGTACACTCTCAGTTAACACGATGGAATCAGTTGCAGTTATCAATGATAGGACAAGTTGCGCTAATTTGAATGTCTATTCTCCCGTTGTTCAATTTTCTTTTTAGTGCTGCTCCTTGTGCAATACAGGCCTCTTTTTCAAAAAAGAAATAGACAGTATGTTCTCCTCTTTCTTATGGACAAACAAGATACCAAGATTGGCACTTAGCTCTTTAAACTGTCCTTTTGCTGATGGAGGACTATCTCTTCTAAATATCAAAAATTATTATTATGCGACATTTGCACATCACAGTTTTAGAATATTTTTTTTAGATCCTTAAGAGGCAGATACCTTCTTTATGGAAAAGATTCTAAGGGAATATAACATAATAGATCCTACAAGAGTTACTAAGTACCCGAAAAAAGTGCGCTATAAGACCTTACAATGGTTACTTAAACAAACAAGCACTGGCGTTGCCAATAGGTCTCGCATTAGGAAAGTTTGAGCCACTGGTCTTGTAAATGTCAATTTTTTTTTATTTATGTGTTGGTTTTGAAAACAGCTAAATAAATAGCTTTGTCATTTACAATGCCAATAGTTTTAACTTTCGCAAATGTGACACCTATAGTATTTGTAATGCAACATGTTTGTATTTTCGTGACTTAGATGTATTGATATTACAAATTACAATGGCTTTTAATTGTTTTAAATAATTAATACTTAAATGAAAGTAATTTTAATTTAGAATGGCAATAGCTTAAACTTTTGTAAATAACTTTTGTGAAGATTATGTTCAGTGTATTTTATTGTGACGAAAATCCAAGAACAGAAGTGAAATATTAACATCTTTTTGAGACATTTGTAATAAAGCTTGAAACATTGAGAGAACATATTTAAACCAGTTGTTGTTGAATGGTTGCGCAGATTGATGCTGGGGTGGCGCTGAGGGGTGCTGTGGTGGTGCTGAGTGGTGCTGTGGTGATGCTGAGTGGTGCTGCTGAGTGATACTGGGATGGTGCTGAGTGATGCTGAGGTGGTGCTGTGGTGCTGCTGAGTGGTGCTGTGGTGGTGCTGAGTGGTGCTGTGGTGGTGCTGAGTGGTGCTGGGGTGGTTCTGAGTGATAATGATTGATGAGTGATAATGTGGTGGTGCTGTGTGGCGCTGCTGATTGATGCTGTGGTGGCGCTGCTGAGTGATGCTGTGGTGGTGCTGCTCAGTGATGCTGTGGTGGTGCTGCTGAGTGATGCTGTGGTGGTGCTGAGTGGTGATGCTGAGTGGTGCTGTGGTGGTGCTGAGTGGTGCTGTGGTGGAGCTGAGTGGTGCTGTGGTAGTGCTGAGAGGTGCTGTGGTGGTGCGAAGTGGTGGTGCTGAGTGGTGGTGCTGAGTGGTGCTGCTGAGTGGTGCTGCTGAGTGGTGCTGCTGAGTGGTGCTGCTGAGTGGTGCTGCTGAGTGGTGCTGCTGAGTGGTGTGGTGCTGCTGAGTGGTGCTGCTGAGTGGTGCTGCTGAGTGGTGCTGTTGTGGTGCTGTGGTGGTGCTGAGTGGTGCTGTGGTGGTGCTGTGGTGGTGCTGAGTGGTGCTGTGGTGGTGCTGAGTGGTGCTGTGGTGGTGCTGAGTGGTGCTGTGTGATAATGTGGTGGTGCGGAGTGATAATGTGGTGGTGCTGAGGGGGTGAGATTGTGTGTGAGGGTGAGAGGGTGAGTGAGGGTGGGTGAGGGTGGGGGGTGTGAGGGTAAGGGTGAGGGAGGGTGAGTGAGAGTGGGGTGCGTGAGGGTGAGTGAGGGTGTGTGGGTGAGTGAGGGGGTGTGGGGTTGTGAGGGTGAGGGGGGTGAGGGTGAGTGAGTATATGTGAGGGTGAGAGAGGGTGAGTGAAGGGGTGTGAGGGTAAGGGTGAGGGGGTATGAAGGTCATAGAACAATCTCCCCTGCAGCATTGTACATATCAATTAATAATAGTGCCTGGCAATGGTCATCCTACACCCATGATGGAGAAGGAAATGGAGCATCCCGTATGTAGAAGAAAATCGAGCGGAAACCAGAGAAAGAAAGTGACTGGCTCTCCTTGGAAAGAATGAACGCGGGAGATGAGGCGAATGCGTCACAATGTTAGAACACATAACACCACATCACTGGTTAGGCAGCTGATTCTAGTACAGAGTCTGCTATGAATAGGATTATACATTTCGATTTCGGGTACCTGAAGATGCACCAGAGCTGCTGATAACCAGCCATGCCCTACAGGGGGAGTCAGCGAGTGGGAGGGAGGGCCTGATCTTTTGGAATGTGTATGTGCTAAGATCGGAGTTGAAGGGATACGATAGCGATGAAGGCGGAAAAAAAAGGAGTTGGGAGGGTATAGAGAGAGAGTTAGCCGGTGCCAGGGTGTAGTGAAAACGAACAGGCAGCTGTTCCTCTGCACAGGGTATCTGGATGCTCATCTTCATAACCACAATGGAGTGAGTCAGCCAGTCCCACCACACCGGAGTAGTGTACAATATAATCATGATAAACTCTGTGTCACAAAATTAAGCACCCGGGCTCTCCTTGTAATGAGCTGCATTCATACTATAGCCAGGTGTTTATTTTAATGTTCTGTAATGAAGGAAAACACAAAAATAATAGTATTTAATTAACTAATCAGGGGGCATGAAAGTGGCGCTGATTCTGAACAAAGAAATGCAAGTTCAAAGGGAAAGCTGCACCTTTAATAAATAAATGAAGGCACACTGCCATGAATTGTGTTAGTGGAGTTCACCTCTGCTACTCCTTTACATTAGTATTGAAAGCGGCTCAGTGGAGTTACATTTTAAGTCAAAGTGTTGCCGTGCAAACTCGGGAACTAAGAGGGAATGGTGCGTGGTGTTTCAAGCTGCTTGTATAGTACTTACTCAAAACTACGGTCTACAAAATAAACCAGCAGGCAAAGAACAACAAGGGAGGAAGGGTGACGAGACGCATGGGGAGCAGCAGCCTTTGATGTGCCGGCCGGGCATGCAGTGAATAATTAGGGGAGGAGAAATGCCGGCCTGAGGCCGATCGCAAAGCAACAGATGGCTGTGGGGTATGACAAAAGGAGAGAAAGCCTGTGAGCTTATGAAGCTACAAACACTACACGATTCACACCACACACAGACAGGGCCTCATTCTATCATACAGAATTAAGACACCTACTTTAAACCATTTATGAGTGTGCTTGTGGTTGTGAGGGAGGAAAATACATGATAGATTTAAACACACCACAAATCCCTGCCCTTTTGTGGATAGACGGGTATTAACCTAAGCAGGTTGTGCGCGCAGGGAATGGAATCCTCAGCGGACCATGGACCGGTGTAGTAAGACGGCCCGGGCTGTAAGCTTTGACACTCCCTGCCTCTTTTGTACGGTGGCCGCATCAGGCTTCCATGGCAATGGACAGCCACAAATAAAGGTTCAGAGGAGAGACTGGCGCAGGTAGCCGAATAAAAGAAAGTGCGAGGGACACAAAAGAGAAGAGGGGAAGCAAATACCGAAAAGAGTGAGCAGGGAAAGAGACTGAGAAAAGAGAAAGACGTAGTGGATGGAAAGAGTTTGAAAAGGGACACGAGACACTGGTGGGAGAACAGAAGGAGACTGATCAATGAAGGAACAGGAAGTGGAACATAAGACACCCTCAACAGAGGCCTTAGGGGAGAGAGTGGTCAAGATGGAGATCATCAAGAGAGAGGGTGAGGCGAAATGGACATACTGAGTAGTGGGCAGCAGGAGAGAGACAGGCAGAAGAGGACCGGCCGAGTAGGGAAAGCTGGCAGGAAGTGCCTATAGGAGAGAGACAGGGTTACGAAAAGCATGGGGCATCCGAGGTAAGAGAGGTGGGGTAGAGGGAGACAACCTGACTAGCAGATTTGAGAGAAGAGAAAGGCTCTGAAGGGGGCTGGTCGGAGATGGCAACAGGTTAGAGACGTACTGAGAAGCACAGACCGCAGCGGATTTTGAGGGGAGAGGTTGGCTTACTAAGGACTGATAGATAGAAGAGACCGAGAGGTGAGCGAAGTCGAGTAGGCAGAGGAAGAGCGAAGAGGGACATGGTGCGAAGGGCTTACTGGCAGGAAAGCTGAAGAGAGTTTAGAGAAGGGACAGAAGAGAGACTTGCGGAGTGGGGTAAAATTGGAAAGAAAGTTGTAGAGAGGTTATCAGGAGAGAGGCACGGTTATTCGACTCAGACCGGCAGCAGATGCTGGTAAGAGAAAAACAAGCAACGAAGGTCGATTGTTGCATTTTAAATGTGAGTGAGGGTAGTTCATACAGCTGCAGAGTTTCTCAATTTGTAAAACTTTTGGGAAGATTTACGGTTTACTAGCCAGATGAGCAGAAAACGTGCAGTGATTTTGGATATCAACTTGTGGATGGTTGACAGTCAGAGTATAATTTCTTTATGTAAGACATCGACATCAAGAAACAACTATTACAAGCTATTAGTTTTCATCCTGAACACCAGAAATGGAATGTCCACTCAGCGAGCTATTAGGCAGTTCTGAAGTGTGGTGTGAGGGACAATCGGCCTGGAAACTGAAAGTAAGACGCTAGGAGAGGGGTAGAGAGGATGAGGCGGACGGGGAGGGATATGACAGCATGAAGCGAAGAAAGGGGAGGAGAAGTGCAGATAAACAGGCATGGGGAGGAGAAGCTGCACAGCACACGCTGGGAAAAGCCCTTTGATGCGCTGTGCAGCCGTGAAAGGAGGGAGGCTGATGCGCGTGCTTGTTTGGTCACGTGATTCACGTGAACTTAAACAAAACCGCACAAACGAAACCCTTGGTTTCACGAGCATTTTGAGGACATGAATTCTCGCTCCGCTCAATGCGCTTGCGCGCATTGATAGGTCGCGAGACCTAAAAACTCAGCTTTTAACACATTACGATACTTTACAACTCAATATCTCAACTAGGCTTTTGAATATATACATGGGGGAAACAGCTTTGTTAGAGAACAATATACTAAGACTGTGGGAAGAAAATGGGTATATCCAGATCCAGGATTTCGCCAAGGGGAACTGTTGGAAAACATAGGCGGAGATTGAAACAGGGCTTCAACATCCAAGCACAATCTTAAAATGGTCATTCATTAGATTGAAATCCATATTGGAAAAATTACATATGGAAAGCTTGTGTGATAAAACTATTATTAGAGAAGCCCTAAATTCCCACACACAATGAAAAATTAGTAACTGGATTACAATCGTTGATGACAATAAATCACTTTCACTATATGAAAAAGCTAGGAATAGATGGAAGAAAAGGGAAGGTATACAGATTCTTAAACCAACCTGGAATAGGAATAATAAACTCAATGTCGTTGTTTTTAGAGGGGCAAACTTTAAACACATGCAATTCTATTCGAAATGGTTGATATATAGAACACCCTAGTTTCTTTATAACGTATACCCGCAAACTGAAGACAAATGTTTCCGCAGTGCAGAAAAAGGAACTTGGACGCATATCATTTTGGAGTGCCCAAAAATTCAGAGCTTCTGGAAGGAGATCGAGAAATATCTTAAAATTATAATTGATCCCCTCATCTCACTCGATAAATCTACAGCAGTTTTGGGTTGCTCTCCAGCAGTTTTGGGTTGCTCTCCTGCTACGACGAAGGCTTGTTTATTGCAGCTTTAATAGCAAGATCTTTAATCCTGCAATTGTGGAGAACAGAGGAGGTACCTACCTTTAATGCATGGAGATCAAAATTGTCCAGAATACAAGAATTGGAAAAGAAATACGCAATAAGATCAGGAGCAGTGAGAAAGTATGCGAAATATTGGAGTGTGTTTGAAATATAAGATAATATCTAGTAGTAGATATAAAAGGATAAAATATATGTATAAGTATCTGTTCGGATATAGCACTCTGCACTTTAGTTCAAGTTGATTTTTTTCTTTTTTCTCTGTACTTTTGTTACATTTGGTATAGAGGGATAGGGCATATATGTAGATATACACCCTGATTTCGAAACGTTGCACTTTTAACTTACCAGGATCTTTTCTGTATTTATGGGAGTTTCATGATTGCACTACTAAGTATTTTGAAATGTATATTTATAAATGTAATACTTTCTATCTTGGACTCAAATCAACTCCATCCTTTTCCAATATTGTGAAATATATATTTATATATGACATTATTGTACATTGTTAAGCCTATGAACTCTCAATAAAAAAAAATTAAAAATGAACTGAGTAAAGCCATGGGTAAAAGGCATGGCAATAAGTGGCCATTGGTGCTCAAGTTAATAATGTATGCATTGGCTTAGGAAATCCTGCTCTAGCTTTTATTGCTGATAACATGATTTGCAATTACTTGTATGTAGGACTGTCTGCCTACTATAAGATGAAAGGGATGGTGAGCAGCCAGTCTCATGTCTTCAAAATGGCCCATGTTAAGTGCCATAAATACGGCCAGTTTCTGGCGTACTAACTGTCCTTCTCATGCAGTGATTGGATTCCACTATTCTAACGGAAAAAGCAAAAGGCAGAGTGGAACTGGCTAAAAAACCCGGACTGAAGGTCTTACATGAAATTAGGTAAGTTGCCAGCACTGCAGTGTGTTAGGATGATCTCAGAAAGACAGATGGACTTGGAGCAGAGCATATCTCAAATCAGGTGTTAGGAGTGAGGAACAGTCACTAACACGCCAACAGAATTTCTGAGAGGCCGAAAGGGTTGGTTATGTGTCAGAGTTGGATTATACATTTATCTCGAACGGCTACTGGGATAGGTTTTGATTCAGTCACATGTAGGCCACCTCTGAAAAAGCAGACGGGGATGGGGATAGAGCCAGTCAAATACCAGTCAAAGTATGGAATAATTTTGACTAATTTAAAAAAAAAACTGTGGCTTAAATATTTATTTTACAGTTTCAAGGGGACGCCTTATGGATCAGTTACTCAAGCTGTTGGTCAAGTGGCAATTTGTTAATTTTTTAAAGCCCGCCTACAAAATCCAGTATACTAAGGGGCATGCTGGGGTACTTGTAGATGTAAAGACCAGAGATTGATCTATAAATAGAAGCCAGTGGCTCTAGGATGATTGCTAATTTCACTCCCTTCGAAAGATTAATTTTGTTAATTTCCACCTAGAGTAAAACGAACAAAACCTGGGCTTTCTAATCTACAAATCAATGGCATATTACAATTGGGCAGCCAAGTCTGGGGCCCTGAAATGCCTTTTCTTTTGAGAAGGAGATATTCACAGTTTCGCAAGTGCCTGTTTAACAAATGTTACAGCAAAAAAATGATGGACAGAATGCTGACATGGAAAACATTCTCCCCCAGTCAAAAGTTCTGGGTTAAATCCATTGTTCTTTTGACCACTACGCCACCCCAGTTTGGACCCAGCCATATGCAAATCAGTCTTGACCCTGTGCCCCTATGCCCAATGGGAACAGGTCAGAACGAACTGCCAGGCCAGGTCATCCGTGGACCGGAAACAAGCATCCTGGGACCGGTTTCAGGGTATGTCACCCTTCCTCAGCCAGGCTAGCTTGAATCCAGTGGCACAGTGAGCAAGGGACCCACGTCTGGGCATACCTATTCCACTTAGGTTGAAAGTGTTACAGCAAACAAATAATGGACGGAATACTGACAATGCAAACATTCTCCCCCAGTCAAAACATCTGGGTTAAATCCATCTTTCTTTTGCCCACTAGGCCACCCCAGTTTGGACCCAGCCATATGCAAATCAGTCTTGACCCTGTGCCCCATGGAAACAGTCCAGAACGAACTGCCAGGCCTGGCCCTCCCTGGACCGGAAACAAGCATCCTGGGACCGGTTTCAGGGTATGTCACCCTTCTTCAGCCAGGCTAGCTTGAATCCAGTGGCACTGTGAGCAAGGGACCCACGTCTGGGCATACCCATCACACTTAGGGCGAAAAGTGTTACAGCAAACAAATTGCGAAGTGAGCTAAAGAACGATGATCAATCAATCAATCATAGCATTTGCATAGCGCACTACTCACCCGGAGGGTCTCAAGGCGCTTGGGGGAAGGGGGGTCTGCTATTGCTCGAACAGCCAGGTCTTGAGTTGTCTCCTGAAGGTGAGATGGTCCTGGGTCAGCCGGAGGTGGGTGGGGAGGGAGTTCCATGTCTTGGCCGCCAGGTAGGAGAAGGATCTTCCTCCGGCGGTGGCTCTCCGGATGCGTGGTACGGCGGCGAGGGTGAGGCTTGTCGAACGTAGCTGGCGGGTGGGCGTGTAGAAGGTCAAGCGGTCGTTGAGGTACTTGGGGCCCAGGTCGTGGAGGGACTCGTGTGCGTGGGTGAGGAGTCTGAACGTGATTCTCTTGCTGACGGGGAGCCAGTGCAGGTCCCTCAGGTGTCCGGAGATGTGGCTGCGTCGGGGATGTCCAGGATGAGTCGGGCGGAGGCGTTCTGGATGCGTTGGAGTCTTTTCTGTAGCTTGGCTGTGGTTCCGGCGTAGAGGGTGTTTCCGTAGTCCAGTCGGCTTGTGATGAGTGCCTGGGTGACCGTCTTCCTGGTTTCGGTCGGGATCCATCGGAAGATCTTACAGAGCGTGCGTAGGGTGTTGAAGCATGATGAGATGACGGCGTTGACTTGTCTATGGCACTACATATAGCAGCAGTATGCAAATATTTTAAGTACTCATAGCCTTCTTTATAATAACAGGGACGAATGTTCATTATTATCGGTTTAATGAACCGGTTTCTCAGATTTTTGTACAGAGGGCAAAAAAGAACAAAATGCATTGTTGAGCTTGGTTATTATATGGACAAGGGGGCTTGCCTCTCACACCAACCCCCTTGTTTCGGAAAAGCAAAAAGGAAATCCAGTATATTTAATCGGAATCGTGTCAAACAAAAACGCCATTGCGTATGTATGGTAAAAGACAGATAAAATTGATGCTGCAATTTACCCTTATCATACTGTGCTTGTTCATTGTATTTTAACTGACCCAAAGTATTGCGATAAGCGTTCCTAATTACAATCCTTGTATCCTGCTGAATAAATTCTGGACTTTCATAAATATGGCCTAGACCAATTTTATAAAAAGTTTCCTTCAAGTATGACAGCCATGGGATAGCATGGTCCAATCTTAGGCAATCCTTCAAAATTTCTTTCGTAAGCTGCATGTCCTCAGATAACCAGATTTTCCCCAACAGGAGTAATGGGGAGACATGAATCACATCGCTCACAAAATCTATACCCATCTCTGAATGGGAAAAATCATTTGATGAACTGGTTGGAATTGACAAAAGACGCTATAAAAATGTATTCTCCATGACTTGTATTTGGGTGGCTTTATGTGTCCCCCACACCCCCACCCCATAAGTAGCGACAGGCAAACATTTTGCTTTATATAAGGTCTTTAAGTCAGCAATTGGTATCAAGATGGTCAGTCCGGACTGGAGTTTGATACCAGCGTATAGCTGAGAGCTGGATCAAAAGGTAAATCAAACAGCGAGGGCCGCACTATATTATGGACGCGAATATACTGAACAAGTTTGGGGATACTAACGGAAGGGCACTGATTTTATTTCCCGCATAGGGAGACACCAGAGACAGGCAAATCTCGAGGGATATTTTAACGAGTACCACAAGGAGAAACACCGTTACATGAGGGACAGTTCAATACGTTATCCTCAAGGGTTCAAACGTTGGGTGAGAAAGGTGAGCTGAAGTATAAAAGACTATACCAGCTATCTCCGAAGAGATCAGAGATACAATTAGAAACCCAGGTGTCTCTTTGAGTTAAATAGAAATAGGGTCGATAGAGAGAGACCATTGTTAAAAGTAGGAGATGTGGACTATAACATATAACGCTAATCCACTAGTGGGATACATAGAGAGATTGGAGCAGTGCTAGTATTAATATTTAGATCCTGGCAGCATAATGAATGGTTCTGAATCTATCAGACAACAAACTAATTTATGTATTTATATTTACTTGTAGGAACAATTATTGAAAACCTGAGAGACAACCATGTACCATTATTTGTCTTGAAAAAGGCGGCATTAATTTAGGAGAAACCGCCGAAACGCGTCGACGCAGAAGGAGCACAATTGAATAAAAGCAAAAAGGAGAGTGCAAATATTACATTTATATATTGACCACTGGCGACTAATATCAATGTGCAAATAGATTAGACAAGGTTGAGGTCTTTGTTTATGTTGTCTCATTGCTTGGATTATGAAGGTCATAATCAATGTATAATTAAATGTGAAATAGGTTGAATATCAATGCAAATATCATGATTTTTATTGTATGTATAAAAGTGTTATTACGAATGTATTGGATACATTGACAAATTTGTTGTTTCTCTTCTGTATATGATTTATGGTGAATATAAAGCCATAATCTTTTAACAAATATGCCAATCTGCAGTTAAATAAAAGACATATGTGTTTATAATTCAGTTTTATTTAGTTTCTCTAAACCAGTATTCATTGTTTGGTGGGTTTCTACTGTATGTTGAATGTATTACAGTGTGTTTTAGAAGTTTGTAATCCACATAGGATATATCTTAATCAAGAGAATTATTTATTTGTGTCTGTTCCCATGAGGTACAGGGTCAAGACTGATTTGCTTACAGCTGTGTCTGAACTGGGGTGGCGAAGTGAGCTAAAGAACGATGATGGATTTAACCCAGATCTGTGACTGGGGGTGTCTGAAAAGTTTCAGCGCTCCGTCCATCATCTCCCCGTGTTTGCTACTTTGCCCCAACTTTAAGCATCAGGAAAAGTAACAGCACCTTAGACTGATTCATATAACAAGCATTTACAATGCAATGGTCTCGGCATTTTTAAAGTTAGAGCTATTGGCATTGCTCATGACATTATTTTTATTTTTGTTTTTGAAACATAAATAAATGGCATTGTCATTTACAATGCCAATATCAGGGCAGGAGAGCAGCACAACGAACGAGGGGGGCAGGACAGCAAGCACAAGCAACGAGGGGGCAGGACAGCAAGCACAAGCAACGAGGGGGGCAGGACAGCAAGCACAAGCAACAAGGGGGGGGCAGGACAGCAAGCACAAGCAACAAGGGGGGGGGCAGGACAGCAAGCACAAGCAACGAGGGGGAAGGACAGCAAGCACAAGCAACTATGGGGGGCAGGACAGCAAGCACAAGCACCGAGGGGGGGCAGGACAGCAAGCACAAGCAATGAGGGGGGCAGGACAGCAAGCAAAAGCAACGAGGGGGGCAGGACAGCAAGCACGCGCAACCAGGGGGCAGGGGAGCAAGTAGGGGGCAACCAGGGGGCAGAGGAGCAAGCAGGCGCAACCAGGGGGCAAGGGAGCATGCAGGCGCAACCAGGGGGCAGAGGAGCAAGCAGGCGCAACCAGGGGGCTGAGGAGCAAGCAGGCGCAACCAGGGGGCAGGGGAGCAAGCAGGCGCAACCAGGGGGCAGGGGAGCAAGCAGGCGCAACCAGGGGGCAGGGGAGCAAGCACGCGCAACTAGGGGGCAGGGGAACGAGCAATGAGGAAAAAATTAGTGGAACCACCCACCCGCATCACCCAAGGCTTTATTTCTCTATGCAACAATAGAGAAAAAGGCTTACTTGCTAGTACAAAAGAAGGGGCAAAAGAGGACCCCTCTGACTGGTTCCTCTACTGACCATCCACAGGTCAGAGAGGTCACCACTCCCCCTCCGAGGTTCCAGAATACAGGAGTTGTATCCAAGCACAAAAATTGGGCCTGAACCTCATGCCTCGGAGCACGGCCATTAAACATCCCCACTCCATTGTTTCAAATGTCTTTACAAAATTAAGGGAGACCAGGGCCAATTCAGCCTTACCTCCTGCGGTGTCATGGGGCACACAGGTCTCTCTTCAAAGATTGTGGGATTATACAATGTTAATATTACCTGAATGTTAAATTAATTTACTGCACCATAACATTCTACTCCTTCAGCACTGGTGAGGTCACTTACAAGAATCTAACACTTTAATTCCTTTCGAGTGTCATATAAATCTAATAGGTCTTTCCTGTGCTAAACTTCTCTAGATTTCCTAACTTCAACACGTGACTTATCACTTTGCTCCAAGGACACAGACCTTTAAAAAGTTTAGGACATCTTACGAACAACGTACTATCCTTTAAATATGCATTTAATTGCTGCACTGGGTCATTATAATCCAATATGTTAACACAGCAAAGCAGCGTCATTGTACCTAGACTGGACAACTGGGGGTCTGCAACTTTTATATCACATGCTACAACTAGGAAGTGTCCGAGATGCACCTGTCTGCAAAAGGTTGCTGCATCTTTAATAAGAAAACAAAAAGGCCAAAGAGAAGTTAAATCAAAGAGCATTTTGGTAGATTAATGCTCATTATTACTCCCACTCTCTGCTGAGTATGGATTTGGTCTCAAATGAATAAATTACCTCATTTTCGAGCACTTCTTAATCCCTGATAAGAAATTAAAGACATTTTAGGTTTTCATAAACGAATGTCGTTAAATTTACACTAGCACATGGCTTCCACTGGATTGAAGACCAACCCCAAATGAAGCACAACAATATATTTACATATCAGCATATTTGGCTAATAAATATATATCTGTCCTAATGAAGGATGGGTAAGTTGTATGTTAAAATTTAGATTTTATGTTGCAACCCTGGTCAGAGAAGGATTTTATACTCCTTGAGGTTTGCCACTTGTCAATGCCCGCACTTCTCTTTAAAAACACCTAGCGCAGCTCCTTTCAGGAAAGATATGAACAGGGCCCTCTTTCAGAACCACAACGCCCCCATTCCGCTTTGCAAGAGATATATAGTTTACCACCCAATTATGACGATCGGGAAAACGGGCATCTGCTCGTAATATGGATATGTCTGTGTATGTTTGTTACGAACCAGAAAGACAGCAGTTTGTCTATTACTTGTCTACCAGTATTAACAACCACAGCAAAAATGATTTATTTTCGCAGTTAAATTATGGATCGCAAACACGCGGGCTCAGCACTATACAAAGACTACTTAATGGAAAAAGTAAATGTCAAATCTGGCACAAATGGGACGCCATTTTATGGTAAATTTACAAAACATCAGCCGTGTCAAAGAAAAGTGAACCTACCACAGTGCTTACACAGAGCTCCACTTGTTAGATGCTTTCTTGGCTGCTATAATGCCCCTGGCCCTCGATACACACCATTTCAGTGTGCTGTGGTGTCTGAAAAAGTGAGCATGTTGTGTTCTTGAACTCGGCTGCCTGCCTTCACCGTGTCACGGTGTGTTTATTATGTTTAGTCTGCGCCCGTCTCCTCTCGCTCGGCGAATGGCAGTGAATGCCCTCTTCCTGCATGTGAAGCTATCCGCGCGCAGCCGCCTGGTGATGCATGCGGGGCTTGAGGCCGGACCATGCCCCGCTGCTGGTAAAAGTCCCCCGGCTGCCCCCGAGTCATGTGTGCCACAGCCGAGGGTGCAGGCGCGTGGCGGCGGCCCCCAGGACAGGGCTCCCTGGCATTGTCTCCACTCCCAGCGCTCGGCCTGCGGAGCCCTGTGTTACTTCGGCCCGTTCCAGAACGCACTCCCCGCGGCCCCCGGAGCTCCATTGCCATGCCACAGAGCCCGCTCCCTGCAGGGGGCCCCTCCCGCCCGCGGGCCGCCGCTCCCGGCCTCGGACCGCGAGAGTGGGCCGGAGCCCGGGATTGCAGGCTCGGGGGCGTCAGCCATCGGGGAGGGAAGAGATTCACAGCGGATTACAAGCCTCCGAGGACGGGCACGGGAAGGGGCTGAAGCTGGGCTTCTTTTCATGTGTGCATGGAAGCATGTGTTTAACTGACGGTGTTTTAAAACTTTGATATCCCGATGGTAGGAAACACAAAAGTCCGCTCGGAGCAGGGAGACTAGTGCGCCTCGCACAACCCTGTCTCCTCTGGACTCTAGTAGAGATGGGGTCTCAGGCTGGCTGCCTGCGGAGGAGAGGCCTGGGGTCATCAACTCTTGCCAACAGTTGGTAAATACCCCACATGGGAGCCCGGCTGCCCTTCTGTCCATACCACCAGGAGGGCCTCGGGTCTATGCCCCTGGCAGCCCCTTCCTCCTGAAAGAAATGTACTCAGCAGAAAAGATGACCAGGGAGAGCTGAGTCCGGGAAGAGAGCGGAGGGGGGTGGGGGGGGGGGGAAGATATAGCAGCGGCCGAGATGCACCCATTGGCTGGCGCTCTGGAGGGCCGAGTGCTGCTGGGGCGAGCTGCCTCATCGCTGTGTGCAGAGGGCCTTCTGTCCTGACTCCTGACGGGTCCATGGTGAGGGGGGTGAGAAAAGCGAGCGCAACGAGGGGTGGGGGTGACACGAGCACAACGAGGAACAACGGGGTGGGGGGGCACGAGCACAACGAGGAACAGCAGGGTGGGGGGGCACAAGCACAACGCGAGGAACAGCGGAGGAACAAAAAGAGACAAAATGCTTACCTGATTGCAAATCGCTACGTCCATTCCGGCAACAGAGACGTTACCAACTGCACAAAAACAGCCCTGTGTAAAAAAAAAAAAAAAAAAAGGAAACGCCCACAAAGGCCCACATCTGAAAAAGAGACGGGACTTAAAAAATGAGAAAGAAACGCCCACAAATCCGCTCTAGCCGGGGCTAGAACAGAGTGACGCCTCTCTCCTCCAATGGCTGGCCAGCATTTACGAGGTCAGCCAATGGAGAAGAGGGGTGGGTTCAAGCCCCCATACTGCATAACATAACATCTCAGACGCCACCCACTGCTTGGGACGCTAGTCCGAGACCTAAAAAGGTAATGTGTCATTAAAAGTCACTCACATTATTTTAATTTTTTTTTTATTGTAACATCAAATAGATCAACTACTGGACTGAACTCAAACAGATCAGTGCTACAAGAATAGAAAAAAAAATGTGAAAGATCGGGTGGCATTGAATTCCATTTCCTTGAAAAGGTTGTGCCTAATTATTGCTATATTATTAAACGTCAAAAGGACTAACAGTTGGTGTCACATTGACAGTCCCATGGACAACGCCAGACAAATTGGCTGGGCCATAAGAGCCAATCATACCACGAATAAAGCCCCCTATTTTCCTTCTACTAGGAAATGCCAGAGTGGCAGAATATCCAAACCGGCCCTGCACTACTCTGAGCTTTATTTTAAATGTGAAATAATTTCTTACTGAGGGTTGTAAAATTATCTGGTACGACGAAATGGAGGAACACATCTGGAGCCTACAGATTAAAATATTATGGTTGTGATACAAACAATTACATGCTTTTCATTATTATAACACAGTATTCACAGTATAACTGCCCAAAATTATATATGTGACTCAGCCACTATGCATTGTATACCAAATTCCAAACATATTTCTGGGTTGATAAAAACGTCTCGAAACAAAAACTCATATTACACTAATGAGCCAATATTTAACTAATATGCACACAATGTAAATTATAACACCTGTACTGGAAACACAAATCAGAAACACTTACTCTAACGTCAGTTGGACTTTCGGTTTGAAGTAGGGAGCCTTCTGATCTGCCATGAATATCATTAATTTATTCTCTAGAGGAAACAAATGCATAAGATTATACTCATGAACACAACACTTTACAAACACAGTTAATGAGAATGTACCAAGACTTTAATAAAATAAATGATGAAGTTACATCTAACAAAGCTCTAAACATCTCATAACCTCAATGTAAAATCACAGCATCACATTCAATAAGGATCGTGCAATTAATAGTACAAGAGAACCAAGTGCTACTTTAGTGGTCTTTTCAACTCCCTTTCTGGGGTTCTGCTGAAGGACTGGTGGTTTGATGGGTGTTTTTAGTTGGCTAGCACTGTTAATCGAAAAGGCATATGTTTCATGAGGACCAGGACTTTGATCAAGTAGGGATTCGGTCAAGGGTTCTGAGATATTGCTTGTAAGGACTGGAAACAATTATTTTAAGGTTGAAGGGAAGAACTACACAACTCACAAGAGTGTGTTGATTTTACTTGACAACTTCATTACTGCAATCTCCCGTGTGGATGTTGGACTTGCAGAAATGCTTAATTCTAGACTGGGTGAACAGAGCTGAGACCAGGAACACCCCTTTGATATCTCCTTCATATGCTTTAGGATTTAACAGGAAAATAATAATACCTTCCCTGCTTCAAGCGTCTCCTGTCCTAAATCCAAGTTCTTCTGAGCAATGGCAGACTGTGTTCTGTTGGCAGTCATGGCACCCACGGCCAACGTACCTGGGGCCTCTATACTTCAGGAACATTGTAGATCATGTCAGTTCTGTGCATATGGCATCAGCTCGTATAGGAGGGAAAGAAAGCCTGCCTCATTGCCCACAGTCCTGCATATGCCTCCCAGATATCGAACTTGATAGTAAAAAAGGGACCCCAGGGTGAGAAAGTGAGTAGGCCTCTATGGCAGTAGACGCACAACAATTATGGGTGGGGTTACTATTTTTTTTTTGTGTAAAATCTTTATTTTTGAGTAGAAACAGAAAAAAAATAAAACTGCGGAGGTCCCGCACATTTCCCCACGCAGGGGGCTCAATCAGAAACCAAAGATCAGCGGCATTCTATGGTAGCAGACGCGCATCAAGTCCGTAATCAATCAATCAGTGCTATAAGCAGTAAAGCAATAATGCTGTTGTGCCTGTCAGAGGGCAATGCACGATAAGGAAAGCTAAAGATGGAAATCTGCCTGGCCCACGATTCCTCGTACCCAGATTGAACAAGCCTTGAACTCGTCTGCAAGCACCTCAACAAACCCAAGAACCAGGAAACTAACGATCCCCTCCCCCCAGGGTGGTGACTCCATGCAGACCATACATACATACAACCATTCATACTAGACCTGAAAGAGGTGCAGTGACCGCAATGATGCAGGGCAGACAGCCGAAGGTAAGCCCTTAGAGAGATAGGCAACCAAGGGTCCCCACTTAAACTGGAAGTTCTTGAAATTGCCGAGGAAGATGTCCGCCACTCTTTCCATGCTAAGCAGCTTCCAAAGCCGTGCGTGCCATAAGGAAATTGCTGGTGCCTCTTTCTTTTTCCATGCGGCGGCTAGCGTAAGCTTGGCTGCTCCAAGGCAGAGCCACAGAATCTGTTTGTCCGCACGTGTCTGATACTCAAGGCCGGGCTCACGCAGGCCCAATAGGACATAGGCCATAGAGTCCTCCATGGGATAGCCAAGCACGTCCCTGATATGCGAGAGAATCTCCTCCCAGTATGGTCGGATTACCGGGCAATCCCACCAAATGTGGCGGAAGTCCCCAAGAAGCCCACATCCCCTCCAGCACCTGTCAGAGGTGGACGGGTATATGTGATGGAGTCTGGCTGGGCATAGATACCAGTGCATGAGCGTCTTGAGGTGGGCTTCCCTCAAATGCAGCGAGTTGTTAAACGCTGTCAAATCCCTCCACAACGCCAACCACTCTGAATCGGAGATATCTCTCCCCAGCATCTCTTCCCACTGTCCCATGTAGCGAGGCCGAGGCGCCACCGCTGACTTAAGTAAGAGTTGGTATATAAAGGAGATGACTCCTTTCATGGCAGAAGTCCGTAGTATGAAGGCCTCAAAGGGCGACGGGGGTCTCGTAGCTGCATCCAACACCCCAGGTGATGTGGCCCAGTGAAGCAACTGGACATGGCGATACCGTTCCGACGGGGGGACCCCGTAGTCCCTCATACAGTTAGCAAAGGTGAGGGGTTCCTGGCCATGAAATAGATGGGTCAGAGCCCTGCAACCACCCTCCCTCCAGACATCGAAGGCCCCCTCTCGCATCGCCGGCGGGAAGGCCGGGTTGAAGTGTAAAGGCGTGAACGGCGAGGGGAATGTGGTCCAGTGCTCATCCGCGGCCAACGTGTCCCAAACCTTCAGAGTGGTACTCGTTGGGGTACTAATATAGGCGTTCAATGGACGGTCCTTCTTGGGCTTCCAAGCCAAGTCCCAGACCGATCTGCCAGCCATGCTCCGGTCCATGTGCAACCAATGTTTTTCTGATGTTTGTTGGGACCACTCCACTAGCACTCTCAGTTGCGCCGCTTTGTAATAGAGCTGCAAGTCAGGAAGTCCCATGCCACCCTCATTCCTCGGGCGTCGCAAGACCGCAAAGGAAAAGCGTGCCCGACCCCCTTGCCACACAAACCGCAACATCTGTGTCTTGAGGTGCCGGAAAAATTCGTTGTCTAGTGGAATAGGCAGTGCTTGGAATAGATACAGATATTTAGGCAGAAGGACCATCTTAATGGCATGGATTCTGCCCAGCCATGATAAGAATTTAGGTTTCCACCGATCCAAGTCCGCTCGGGTCTTCGCTAACAAAGGTGGGAAGTTAGCCGAGAACAGTTTCCCCACCGTCGGTGTCAGATGGACCCCTAGATAGACAATCGAACCGGTGGCCCAGGCCAAAGGCGTCAAGGGGCGCACTCGGTCCACCTCTGACTGCGAAAGTGTAAGATTCAGGATATACGACTTGTCGTAGTTGACTTTGAAGCCGGCCACCTCTTCATAACGCAGCAAGGCCTCCCTGATACATGGTAGCGAGTGTACCGGGTCCGCGACAGAAAATAAGATGTCGTTCGCAAAGAGCGTAATTTTGTGTTGCTCTCCTGTGAACGGAAGGCCCCGGATCCCTTCGTGTTCCCGCACCGCCATCGCCAAGGGCTCAATGCTCAGCGCGAAGAGAAGGGGGAGAGAGGGCAACCCTGCCTAGTGCCGCGAGAATGCGGGAAGAACGCCGACAGATGGCCATTCACCGCCACTCGAGACCTGGGACCGCAAAAATTCGCCCTCACCATGGTGATGAACTTATACGAGAAACCGAAGGCCGACATAGTATTAAACAAGAATCCCCAATCTACACGGTCGAAAGCTTTTTCGGCATCCAGACCCACGAGGACCGCCGGGATTCGGAACCTGTCTGCTTTTTCAATTTAGTGAATCACCCTTCGCGTGTTGTCATGAGTCTGGCGCCCCTTGATGAATCCTGATTGGTCAGGGTGTATGATCGCCGGCATCAAATCTTGTAGCCTGTGTGCCAAGATCGCCAAGTACAGTTTGGCGTCGATGTTAAGAAGAACTATGGGGCGGAATGAAGAGCAATGGGTGTGGTCCTTCCCTGGTTTAGGCAAAACCGTTATCACGGCCTCTGAAAGGGAGCCAGCGGAGGAGCCAGACACGGCCATGTCATTAAAAAGGGAGACTAGAAAATCGCAGAGCTCCGTGGCGTACGATTTGTAAAAGATGGCGGTATAGCCATCAGGCCCAGGCGCTTTGTGAAGTTTCAAGTTCTTGATGGCCTCCAGCACCTCCTCTCTGGTAATCGGGGCCTCCAACAATTCATTCCACTCTTTAGATACCTGGGGGAGGGGTAGGCGCCGCAAGTACTCCCGTTGGTCACCCGCGTGGAGCCTGTCCCCCGCATAGAGTTCCGCATAGAAGTGGCCAAAAATGGCCGCTTTCGTTTCGTCCCAGTGTTGCAACACGCCGGACGCATCGCGGATCCCCCCCGATATACTCACGCTCCCTCCTATCACGCAGTTGGCGAGCCAGGTGTCTACCCACCTTATTCCCACAAGAATAAGATTGTCTTCCCAGCCTCAACAACGTAAATTCCGCCCTGTTATTATAGTGGGCTCTCAGCTTCCCCCGAACCGCCGTTAGTGGCCGGAGGGTCAGTCTCGAGGGGTTAAGCTTGTGGGCCTGGTCGAGGACCGCCAACTCTGCCTCCAGTTCTTCCCGCTCCCGGCGCCGCAGACGATTGAGATGTGCATTGAGGCCCAGGCACGTGCCCCTGATCGACGCCTTAAAGGCGTTCCAAGTAGTGGAGACCGAGGTATCAGACACGGGATTAAGCTCAAAAAAGTCCCTTATGGCTCTCCGCAGCGCCTTATTAGAGGTATCATCCCTGACCACCGAGGCTGGGAAATACCATTTCCGCTGCCCGTCGCCGGCCGGCGACCAGCGTAGGCTGAGCACCAGCATACTGTGATCAGAGACTGAGAGCGGAAGAATGGTAGAGTCAAGGATATCTCCCCTAAGAGCCTGGCTGAGGAAGATGTGATCCAATCGTGAATAGGAGTGATGTACATGTGAGAAGAATGTGTAATCCTGGGATGTAGGGTGAGTAGATCGCCAGCTATCAACCATCCCCAGTTCCCCAACCAACTGCTGCGTTGAAGCAGTAAACACGCCCGTGTCGGCCCTGTTGGCACCAGAGCTATCTACTGTCCTATCCCACACCAAATTAAAGTCCCCCATTAAGAACAAGTGCCCCTCAGCAAAGTCTCCCACCCTCTGCAACAAGCCTTGTAGAAACCCATTCTGACCAGCATTGGGGAGATACACCACTACAAAGGTACACAACCTCCCTTGAACAAGACCTTTCACCATCAGCCAGCGGCCATCCTTATCATTGCGCACCTCCAGAGGTTGAAAGTGCAGCGCGGAAGAGGAGAGCCACCCCTCTATGCTTCGTGGAAGCTGAAGACCTGTATATAAGGGGATATGCCCTATGCCGAAGGCGCAGCTCATCCTTGCGCGCTAAATGAGTCTCCTGGAGCCCCACAACATCCAACTGATGATCGGTCACATATTTCCATACCTTCTGTCGCTTTTGCGGGGAATTCAGGCCCTTAACGTTCCAAGTTCCTATACTAACAGGCATAATGTAGCAACAAACCAGCCCTCTCTACAATCACCTCAAAAGTTCCCCCTCCCGCATCTGAAAGCCCATCAATCGCAGGCAGTGCAGGAGAACGCCCCAAGACACCCCCCCAGCCACCACCAATCTGACAGTAATTAGTCAGCGACCTCGGAGCAAACCGCACCCTCCCCATGCACACCACAGCTTCCCGCACACATCCCAGCCACACACTCCTCTGCTCACCCGTGTCACCACCACTGTCCCCCCCCATCCCGTCCCCCCATCAACTCCCCAACCCCTCCCCACAGGGCCACCCTCCCCCCAGAAGAACCCAAACACAATTCCATACCCAACAAAACAAGCAAAAAATGTAAAGACCAAACCACCCGCGAAGATGGCAGTCCAAGAAGTCCAGGAAGTCCTCTAGGGGCCGAGAGAGGAACACCTGTCGGTGAGTCCAAATGACCATATACCGGGGCGTCTTCCCACAAAGTACAAATGAACCCACGGTACCTGCATGATCATGTCCCTCCGGCGCCAGTCAGACCACACTCCTCAGGTCATGCCGCCCCGGAGCCAAGCTGTGAAGCCGCCAGGGTGGCGGAAGCAACAGAAGCCACCGCCTCATCTCTTTCTTGGAGACTGGTAGCCCGGTCCGGCATTCTCCTCTCTACCTCTCCGCCCACTCTGTGCCAGGAGGGGGACCGCCGCCGTCCCCTCGCAGGGGGACTCCCGCTGCCAGGGGGAGATTCCGTGTCATCGATGCCCAGGAGGTCCTTCGCCACCTGCAGTGACCTGATCTGCGCAAGCCTGTTTTGCCATCGGAAAATGATGCGGAACGGATGACCCCAGGAATAAGCAATGTTACGTTCCCTCAAGAATGCAGTCACGGGTCGAAACTCACGCCGCTTCTGTAAAGTGGATGCTGCCAGGTCCTGATATAGTTGAGGATGATGGCCCCGAAACTGCAGAGATGGAGTCTCCTGTGCCTTCCGCAGAATGCGCTCCTTCAACTGAAAATCGTGGACACAGACTAGGATGTCCGGCGGAGGTCCCCCTCCACGCCTGGGCAGCCCAACCCTATGCGCCCTGTCCATCTTGATCTCACTGATGTCTTCATCGTCCAAAATCTGTAGAAGCAGCGCTAGTACATAGCCCCTCAGATCGCCAGACTCCCCGTCCCATGGCACCGATCGTATGCGGATGTTGTTCCTCCTGGAGTAATTCTCCAGATCCTCCGCATGCGATTGAAGGTCCAGATTTTGCTCCGTGAGGCGAAGCACGTCTTGTTGCAACTGGTGCACATCATTTGCCACATTCAGGTCGTGATCCTCCTAGGTGGCCACCCTTTCACCGATACCATCCACGTCCCTCCTCACCTCTCGAAGGTCCGACGCCAGCTGGCTACGTAGTTCGGATATGTCTTCCTTGATGGAGGCGAAAAGCTCCGTCATGAACGCCTTGGTGGCTGGGGCCTCATCGTCCCTCGACGCAGACGAAGCACTCGCCCCAGTGGACGGCGGATGCTGGGATCCTTTGGTTAGGCCATCCTTGCCATTCTTCCCTCTCCGCGGGTTGCCCGCCATCTCGACCCTCCTGGCCACTGATACTTGTAACTGGGCCGACAACGCCGACCGCCGGTCCACCAGGAAGCACCTCCGGGCCGGGCCACCGATAGAACTCCCCACAAGCAGACTCCTCCGTGCACAGCTGCGGCCCCCAGGAAGTGGCTCTTCGCGACCAGCCACGCCCCGTCGCGATCAGGCCCAAGTCCTCCAAGAGCAGCCCCCAGCACTCGGTCCACCATAAATCAGATGGTTGCTGCTGATGAACAGGCTCCCCAAAGCGCGGTCAAGACCAGAGCCTCCGCCGCCGGGACCCAGTCGTTGGCGCCAAAAGCGTGCTGATCCACAAGCCGCTACCGGCGTCTGGCCACCAGGCCGCAATGGCGGCACCATGCCGTTGCGCCCACGCCGATGAAGCTGGGGGGATGGGGTGGCACCTCCAAGGCCGCAGCTCCAGCCTGCCACGGGGTGCCCTGTTCACTATGCCCTCCAATGGGGCCAATGTCCGCACCGGTCACCGCAGAGCCGCCCGCTCCGCCGGCAGGCCCGGACTGGCCGTTGCGGGCACCGGGCAATCCCCCGGTGGGCCGCATGGTTGGGGGCCGGTTTTGGCCCCCTGGGGGCCGTTTTTGTTACAGGGCCGTTATGCTGCAAAAACGGCCCTGTAACAAAAACGGCCGAAAACCGGCCCTGGCACAGAGCACGGCCACACCTCCCCCTCCTCCCGGAGGGGGGAGGGGGCCGACCGAGCACTTTGCCAGGGCCGGTTCTGGTTCCCAGTCCGGCCCTGTCCGCCGGGCGAGGTAAGCCGCCGCCTCCTTTCCCCCGTCTCGTGTGGCACCGCAGTTCAGGGGGGGCAGCTGGCTCACGCGGCAGGGGGGGGCAGCTGGCTCACGCGGCAGGGGGGGGCAGCTGGCTCACGCGGCAGGGGGGGGGCAGCTGGCTCACGCGGCAGGGGGGGGGCAGCTGGCTCACGCGGCAGGGGGGGGGCAGCTGGCTCACGCGGCAGGGGGGGGGCAGCTGGCTCACGCGGCAGGGGGGGGGCAGCTGGCTCACGCGGCAGGGGGGGGCAGCTGGCTCACGCGGCAGGGGGGGGCAGCTGGCTCACGCGGCAGGGGGGGGCAGCTGGCTCACGCGGCAGGGGGGGGCAGCTGGCTCACGCGGCAGGGGGGGGCAGCTGGCTCACGCGGCAGGGGGGGGCAGCTGGCTCACGCGGCAGGGGGGGGCAGCTGGCTCACGCGGCAGGGGGGGGCAGCTGGCTCACGCGGCAGGGGGGGCAGCTGGCTCACGCGGCAGGGGGGGCAGCTGGCTCACGCGGCAGGGGGGGCAGCTGGCTCACGCGGCAGGGGGGGCAGCTGGCTCACGCGGCAGGGGGGGCAGCTGGCTCACGCGGCAGGGGGGGCAGCTGGCTCACGCGGCAGGGGGGGCAGCTGGCTCACGCGGCAGGGGGGGGCAGCTGGCACACGCGGCAGGGGGGGGCAGCTGGCACACGCGGCAGGGGGGGGCAGCTGGCTCACGCGGCAGGGGGGGGCAGCTGGCTCACGCGGCAGGGGGGGGCAGCTGGCTCACGCGGCAGGGGGGGGCAGCTGGCTCACGCGGCAGGGGGGGCAGCTGGCTCACGCGGCAGGGGGGGCAGCTGGCTCACGCGGCAGGGGGGGCAGCTGGCTCACGCGGCAGGGGGGGCAGCTGGCTCACGCGGCAGGGGGGGCAGCTGGCTCACGCGGCAGGGGGGGGCAGCTGGCTCACGCGGCAGGGGGGGGCAGCTGGCTCACGCGGCAGGGGGGGGCAGCTGGCTCACGCGGCAGGGGGGGGCAGCTGGCTCACGCGGCAGGGGGGGGCAGCTGGCTCACGCGGCAGGGGGGGGCAGCTGGCTCACGCGGCAGGGGGGGGCAGCTGGCTCACGCGGCAGGGGGGGGCAGCTGGCTCACGCGGCAGGGGGGGGGCAGCTGGCTCACGCGGCAGGGGGGGGGGCAGCTGGCTCACGCGGCAGGGGGGGGGGCAGCTGGCTCACGCGGCAGGGGGGGGGGGCAGCTGGCTCACGCGGCAGGGGGGGGGCAGCTGGCTCACGCGGCAGGGGGGGGGCAGCTGGCTCACGCGGCAGGGGGGGGGCAGCTGGCTCACGCGGCAGGGGGGGGGCAGCTGGCTCACGCGGCAGGGGGGGGGCAGCTGGCTCACGCGGCAGGGGGGGGGCAGCTGGCTCACGCGGCAGGGGGGGGGCAGCTGGCTCACGCGGCAGGGGGGGGGCAGCTGGCTCACGCGGCAGGGGGGGGGCAGCTGGCTCACGCGGCAGGGGGGGGGCAGCTGGCTCACGCGGCAGGGGGGGGGCAGCTGGCTCACGCGGCAGGGGGGGGGCAGCTGGCTCACGCGGCAGGGGGGGGGCAGCTGGCTCACGCGGCAGGGGGGGGGCAGCTGGCTCACGCGGCAGGGGGGGGGCAGCTGGCTCACGCGGCAGGGGGGGGGCAGCTGGCTCACGCGGCAGGGGGGGGGCAGCTGGCTCACGCGGCAGGGGGGGGGGGGGGCAGCTGGCTCACGCGGCAGGGGGGGGGGGCAGCTGGCTCACGCGGCAGGGGGGGGGGGCAGCTGGCTCACGCGGCAGTATTTTAGGACTTCATGATAACTCTCAAAACTACAATATTACTAAAACAACGCCCCATGTCTCGTCCTTTCCATGAAACCAAGGTGTATTTTTAAACTGCCACATACAGCCCTTCACATGCCACTAGGAATGTATACCATCAAATTCCAGAGCCCTACAAGCAGAGCTTAGTTGAAAACATATTTTATACATAGGGCTCCCCGATTTCATTTTTTTTTCTTCTGTTTATACCCACAAATATGGCTGTTTCTGTAGATTTATTTATAGAAAATAAAAAACGAATATGTAACTTGATTTACTCCCCATGCTGTCCCTAAGCCTTTCAATCTCATTTGCAGCTGTGATGGCTGACAGCATGAAGACAATCAGGACAGGCCCTCACATGTAGCATGGTTCTGTACTGATTCAGAGTCCTCATAACTAAGAGTCCTACCTCTCTCCAGAGTCGAAGACAGCAAGTGTCTTAATGAGGCTCGATGGAGAGCTATTTGTTTAAAGACTCCAATCAGCATCCAGAGTGAGGCTACCTATGATTTTAAGAGGCTCATAATTGCTCAATGGTTTTAAACAGGATTAACAACACTCTTCACATTAATAGTTTCACTGCATATTAGTAGGCAGTAAGAGACTCAGCATTAGTGTAAATAAGTTTAGCCAGGGCCACTGGAAATGCCCACATTGTGGCTGCTGTGTTGAACACAGAATTATGGATTACCCTACTTGACACATTATGCATCGTCTGGTGCATAAATTGTAGATTTCTTTTTAAAAAAAATGTTCACTTGTATAGTTCAAAGGTTACTACAAACACTCCGCTTGTGTTGCCTCCCAACGCCATGTTCTATACAAAAGGTCTCCAACAAGTAGCTCGGGAGCTACCGGTAGCATGCCAGTACCCTGGAAGTAGCTCCCTGAGATGCAACTCAACATAGCACTAAATTCAGAGGGACTACCCTAGCAATGTGTAATAAGGTCACTTTGCCAGAAAAAAAACAATGCTTTCTTTGAGTGTGTCAAATCCCCCAAAAACTGCATATTTGATACAAAATCGTTGATTAGGCGAAACCGATATGCTAATGTTTGGGGGGAAAAGACTGAAAATCCAAAACATATTGAAAACTACTCTTTGAATGATAGTTCATCCCAAGTTGTGGAGATGTATAGCTTGCTGGATTTCCTGTGTGCCAGTGGACACTTACAGTTGTGACTGTTATGTCATTGGTCACGTGAACACGTTTTATTACGATTAAACTTTACTCTTCCTGGCACTGCTGTCATGTGTCAAGGTGGCTGGTGTTCTGTTACAATATTAAAATGTAAGTATTGTCCAAAAAAGATCCAGACTAAAATGCAATTTCATGACGTTAAGGGTACAAAGATAAGTATAGTTGTATGCTTGTTCTTAACTCCACATTTATTTACTTTTAAAAAATAAATCTGATTCTGTGACATACATCTGGGTGGGCAGTACTAGCAATCCTACAAAGTGCGCATATTACTGTAATTGGCTCTAATGTGCTTCCTACTGCAACAATTGTCAAAGTCATCAGTAGCTCAGAACTATTTTCATCATTCAGAGGTAGTTCTCCTCATAGGAAAGGTTGGAGATGCCTGTCCTATTCTGTGCTGTAGCAGGTCGCCTTTCAGTTGCTGATAGCTGTATTTAGGTTTTAAACTGATACTAATGATGTGAAACCTTTGCCCTTACAGTGTTAAATTGTGTAAAAATGAAAAAAATAAGAAAGTATTACAGTGCATACTTGTATTACAACAGGTGTGCCCTTTTATAGTCTCTTTTCCTTTCATTGAATACCACATTTGAAGTACACTGCATTTCACACAAACCTGCTCCCTTGGCCAAGTTGTAACAACATAGAAACAAGCATTAGAAATGCAATAGGTCTCGCAGCATTAGAGTTAGTGCTTTTAGAATTGTTTATGGTTTTTTTTGTAAATCTTTAGCATGAGGTTGAGGGTGAGGGGTTGAGGGTGAGTGAGGGTGAGGCTGAGGTGGTGAGGGTGAGTGAGGGGTTGAGGGTGAGGGGTTGAGGGTGAGTGAGGGTGAGGGGTTGAGGGTGAGTGAGGGTGGGTGAGTGAGTGTGAGTGAGGGTGAGTGGGGGTGAGTGTGGGTGAGTGTGGGTGAGGGTGAGGGGTTGAGGGTGAGTGAGGGTGAGGGGTTGAGGGTGAGTGAGGGTGAGTGAGGGTGAGGGGTTGAGGGTGAGTGAGGGTGAGTTAGGGTGAGGGGTTGAGGGTGGGTGAGGGTGAGTGAGGGTGAGGGGTTGAGGGTGGGTGAGGGTGAGTGAGGATGAGTGAGAGTGAGGGTGAGTGAGGGTGAGTGAGGGTGAGTGAGGGTGAGTGAGGGTGAGTGAGGGTGAGGGTGAGTGATGGTGAGGGTGGGTGAGGGTGGGTGAGGGTGAGTGAGGGTGAGTGAGGGTGAGTGAGGGTGAGTGAGGGTGAGTGAGGGTGAGGGTGAGTGAGGGTGAGTGAGGGTGAGTGAGGGTGAGGGTGAGTGAGGGTGAGGGTGAGTGCGGGTGAGTGAGGGTGAGGTGTTGAGGGTGAGTGAGGGTGAGGGGTTGAGGGTGAGTGAGGGTGAATGGTTGAGGGTGAGTGAGGGTGAGGCCGAGGTGTTGAGGGGGAGGGTGAGTGAGGGGTTGAGGGTGAGGGGTTGAGGGTGAGTGAGGGTGAGGGGTTGAGGGTGGGTGAGGGGTTGAGGGTGAGTGAGGGTGAGGGTGAGTGAGGGTGAGTGAGGGTGGGTGAGGGTGAGGGTGAGGGTGGGTGAGTGAGGGTGAGGGGTTGAGGGTGAGTGAGGGTGAGTGAGGGTGAGGGGTTGAGGGTGAGTGAGGGTGAGTGAGGGTGAGTTAGGGTGAGGGGTTGAGGGTGGGTGAGGGTGAGTGAGGGTGAGGGGTTGAGGGTGGGTGAGGGTGAGTGAGGATGAGTGAGAGTGAGGGTGTTGTGTAGACTAAAGTTGACCTTGTGTCTCCAACGCTGGACACAGTTTTTACAGATGGGCGTTTCTTACAGCGGTAATTTTTTTAACTAAAATGCACATTTCTGCCGAGTGCCCGCAAAGTCCAGATGTCCTTCGTATGCCCTTGAGGGGATTAACGTCCTCCTGCCAGAATACACTTCCTCTGGTGGGTTTCCATGGTTACCCTCATTACCTGCCTGCTGAAGAGGAGCCCTTGGTTCCAATTGAGCTTTTTAACTCCAGATCAGGGGTGGGCGGTTCCTTTCACCACAACCTTGATGCCGCGAGGAGACCAAGGCAAAAAAAATAAAATAACAACCCTTGCTCACAGCCAAGCAAGCAGATGTCGCAAACACAGTCTGAGTTCTGTCAACAGCCATTAACGCTTCGAAAGCCACCCGGGCCTGGCTGCAATCAGTGGGCCCAGGGCGGCCTGCGCCACTGCAATGAAGAGAGGATGTGTGTATTATTGTTCAAAATTATCCCCACGGCGCGGCCGCCTGGGAGCTCGGAGCACAGATTGCTGGTGGCGGAGCACGAGCCTGTCCTGTACACAGTCACAGCTTTCACCAGGATGACGTCTATGTGGCCAGAGAATAACAGGAAGTGACCAAATCGTGCATGTGCTGGTGGGACCAGCCACAAACACAGCCATTATCAGCGTTCTCCAACATTCCTGGCTGTCTGCGGGTCTCGGCCTGATACTAGACCAATCCAAAATGGCGTGCGCCTGTATCCCAATTTCAACACAGTAGCGGGCGCACTGAATTTGTGAGCGGCCTATATCCTGTGCCAACGCGACTGTCACTGATCAAGGTAAACTTGGCTCTCATGCACTGTGACTCTTAAGGAAACTGAGCTCAGAGCTCATGTCACTTTGATACACGCTGAGAGCACGAACAAAGAGGGAAGACATGTAAAGAGACACACAGCAGGCAGGCAGGGGAGGAGAGTAGGAGGAGGAGGGGGGAGGAGAGTAGGGGAGGCACGGCCTAGCGGCAGGCAGGCAGGGGAGGAGAGGAGGAGGGGGGAGGAGAGTAGGGGAGGCACGGCCTAGCGGCCGTGCAATCAAGTAGTGAGGGGGCGGAGCTGGGGGAGGCTGTGAGAGAGAGTAGGCGGCTGGGGGCATGTGCACGCGCATTTAAGCTCAATGCGCATGCGCATTGAGCTTAAATTTCTCGTGCACTGCAAGGAATCGCCACGATTCCTTGCAGTGTGGATAAAGAGCGGATAAGTGCCAATACTCTCGCCTTGCTCGATGCGCATGCGCATCGACAGGCGAGACCTAAAAATACACCAGCATGCCGTAAATAGGAGCAGTCCATCAGCCAATTTTGGCTGAGGTTCTGTTATTCGAATTCGGTTTAAAGAGTGCTGGGTGATACTATCAAGTTTGTTTAAATGATCGACAAGCGCACGCACTGTTGCTTATTTGCCTTGATTAATTGTTGCAGCTGGTAGCCATATGTAACTAAAATGGAGGTAAATGACTGTTTATTTTGTTGCCGCCTTCTGTGGCTAAATGTGCAATATGGTGAAACATTGTTTCTTTTGAGGGCGTCCTGTACAGGATCCACCCTTGTTGATTCAAGCTGCTGGAATGAAAAAAGGGCGTGGGTCTCCAGGGGTTTGGTAAATTACAAACAGTAAATGTTACTTTGTAAACTCGTCAGGCATCAAAAGAGCTGGTTTTCTGTACCGATTTGAGAGCTAAACTGTGTTTTCGCTTTCCTTGGGAAAAGATGGTCGAAAGTTAAGAGTTCAAACTTGGGTGACGCCTTCATAAATTCCACAGAGTGAAATATTCGAAATGGCTGTGGTTGCATTTTCTGCAAAAAGAATAGACACTGTTTTGTGTCAAATTATACTGCTTATCATTTAAAACTACATTTGGCAGGCGTTCAATTCCCTGCTTTGAAGCATTTCAGTATGAATAGTAATGATAATACTCACAAAGTGTCAAAGGAGGAGGAAGTATTTAAAGAAAGATGTGATTTTCTGGTTAACTCTGTTGTCAATTCAATACATAAGGTGGGAATTCAGTTGTAACTGCCAAATTATCTGCGGTTTGCGCCTCCCAGGGTCAAAAGATTAATAAAGAATAAACGTAAACCTGTTGGGAAGAATCTTCATGGTAATGGAGCATAATTTGGAAGACTGGGGTTTAATTCTGCAGTATGGAGAGGATATTAAGACCTGAATATAGCTTCCCTGGGTGGGCCACGCACAAGGCGATATGCTGATTTGAATGATCAGTTTTCTGCTGTCTTCTATCATAATGATGCCACTAGTTCTTTCAACTACACTGTACTGAAAAGGACCCTGCCATTAGTTCCAGGCAGTTGATATGGAGTCATTGCTTTTCCGCTGACCATTTTCCTCCAATGATGGCATCCCCACATAGCGCTCCCCAGCCAGATTTGGGGGCGTCGGATTCTATTATGATATCCGGATTAGACCCGCAAATGGTTCTGCCAAAGGATGCATCTATGTGTGCCAGCCACAACGCATTTCTTCCAGAACAGCTGATAAAGCACAGACAGTGATTCTGGATGCGAAAGGTAATCCCATATTTGAATCGGGAAGGTTATAGCACCCAAATTCCAATCAGGGGTTCCTCCACCTTTTGAGGATGAGTATATAAAGTCCAGAATCAGAATTTCAATTGACCAGGTCGCAAAAATGCCCCAGACAGTCATTTCAGCCAAAGTGGCAGTGGCCCTAGTTTTGAATGCTCCACTTGTCACTTTTCTAAGAAGGGGTGGTAAAGGCCCCAGGTGAGGTGTGGATAGAGCCTGGCCAGCATGCTAGGGCAAGAGATTCGCCAACTTGGGACCACGGACGACGTTTTTGTGCCTGACTAAGGTAAAAATGCAGGAAGGAGGTAGGACCTAGAGGTAATATCTAGAAGGGCAAGACAGCAGTGTGTTTTTGGGCAATGCAAATGCTGCTTTTTCTTATGAGAGAGGCAAAGGATTTTGAATTGATCCAAAACTGGGGGACCTTGCTAATTCAGAAGGTGGATAAAAATAGCCAAGGTTTTTATTTGGTGATGACAAAATTAAAGATTTGGCCAAGTCTATGATGAGAGGGGTGCAATTGAAAGCCGAGAGGGGTGCAATTGAAAGCCGTGAGGTGAATCAAGCAAAGGTCAAGCTTGAGCAGGTGGTTCGGAGGAGAGATAAGGAGGAGGAATTCAGTTTTGGAGGTGTTGCGCAGGAGGTGGTTCTCAGTTAACCAATTTTGAGTAGACGTTAGGGTAGAGTTGAGTGAGATGATGTTATACAGGTATGAGATTTTCAAGTAAAGTTGTGTGTTGTCCGGGTACATTTGGAAGGAAATGTTCATGTCATTTAGAGAATTAGCAAGAGGTTCCAAAAACAGGTTGGAGAGGATAGTAGAGAGGGCGGACACTCATGAGTGCTGGAGAGGACTGGGAGAGTGAGTGGTTTACCTTAACCCTTTGTGTTCTGTGGTGGAGGAAGTAGGTGAACCATTGTAATACCAGTCCCGAAAATCCCATCCTGTTCTTCAGAGTGGAAAGGAGGTTGTTGTGATTAACCGTGTCGAATGCAGAGGAAAGATCAAGGAGGATCAGGAGGCAGGAATCCTTTTGGTCAAGCATTTTTAAGATGTCGTCGAAACGTGCGTGAGTGGCGATTCTGTGCTGTGCCCCTTCCGAAAGTCTGATTGATGCTGGTTAAGGAGTTGGAAATTCTCCATGTGAGCACAAAGTTGGGATTGTACGCATTTTTCTAGTAGTTTGGCTAGAGTGGGGATGTTCGATATGGGGCAGAAATTATTGAGGTTAGATTTATCTGCAGTTGTTTGTTTTAGTATGAGTGATACCAGCGCTGCTTTTAGACAGTCAGGAATCGTGCCTTGTGAGAGAGAAGTGTTTACAAACCTTGTCCAGGTAGGGATGAGAATATTCTTGATCTCTTTGAAGATGGTCGGGGACAGAGGGTCAATAAAGTAGTTGGAAGGAGTGATGTTCAGAAGAATCCTGTTGATGTCTTTTTCACTGAAAGGGCTAAAGGTGGTCCATGAGGCATTGTTCTTAATGATCAGGCTTATGAGATTGGGGTTTTCCAAGCGGACAGGAGGTGGTGAGGACCCTGAAACTGGCAGTAGAGCCTTCTTAGAGGCAAGTTCGAGTGGGCTGGGTATGCTCAGACGTGAGTCCCAGGCTCTCCACATCACTGGAGTCAAGCATTCCAGGCTGAAGAAGGCTGATAGCCAGAAACCGGTCCTTGGATGCTTGATTGCGGTCTAGGAAAGACATGGCTTGGTAGTTCAGGCTGGACTGTTCCCATAAGGCACAGGGTCAAGGCTGATTTGCATATAGCCAGTGTCTGACCTAGGGTGGTGTGGAGTGCAAAAAAACGATGGATTTAGGCCCAGATCTTTTTACTGGGGTGAATGTAACACATTGTTCTGCATTCTGTCCATCAACTGTGTTTTGTGTAATTATGTGGCACTGAGTGGTATTTGGAGTGTATGTTGCATTGAGTGCTGTGTAATTATGTGGCACTGAGAGGTATTTGGAGTGTATGTTGCATTGAGTGCTGTGTAAATATGTGGCGTGTAATTAGGTGGTACTGAGTGGTATTTGGAAAGTATGTTGCATTGAGTGTAGTGTAATTATGTGGCGTGTAATTATGTGGCACTGAGTGGTATTTGGAATGTACGTTGCATTGAGTGCAGAGTAATTATGTGGAGTTTAATTATGTGGCACTTAGTGGTATTTGGAGTGTATGTTGTATTCGGTGCAGTGTAATTATGTGGCGTGTAATTATGTGGCACTGAGTGGTATTTGGAGTGTATGTTGCATTGAGTGCAGTGTAATTATGTGGCGTGTAATTATGTGGCACTGAGCGGTATTTGGAATGTATGTTGTGTTGAGCGCAGTGTAATTATGAAGCATATAATTATGTGGCACTGAGTGGTATTGTGTGGAGTGTCTGTTACATTGAGTGCAGTGTAATTATGTGGCGTGTAATTATGTGGCACTGAGTGTTATTTGGAGTGTATGTTGCATTGAGTGCAGTGTAAATATGTGGCGTGTAATTATGTGGCACTGAGTGGTATTTGGAATGTACGTTGCATTGAGTGCAGAGTAATTATGTGGAGTTTAATTATGTGGCACTTAGTGGTATTTGGAGTGTATGTTGCATTCGGTGCAGTGTAATTATGTGGCGTGTAATTATGTGGCACTGAGTGGTATTTGGAGAGTATGTTGCGTTGATTGCAGTGTAATTATGTAGCATATAATTATGTGGCACTGAGTGGTATTGTGTGGAGTGTATGTTGTATTCAGTAGAGTGTAATTATGTGGTGTGTAATTATGTGGCACTGAGTGGTATTTGGAGTGTATGTTGCATTGAGTGCTGTGTAATTATGTAGCATATAATTATGTGGCACTGAGTGGTATTGTGTGGAGTGTGTGTTGCATTCAGTAGTGTGTAATTATGTGGCGTGTAATTATGTGGTACTGAGTGGTATTTGGAGTGTATGTTGCATTTAGTGCAGTGTAATTATGTGGTGCGTAACTATGTGGCACTGAGTGTGATTTGGAGTGTATATTGCATTGAGTGCAGTGTAATTAGGTGGCGTGTAATTATGTGGCACTGAGTGGTATTTGGAGTGTATGTTGCGTTGAGCACAGTGTAATTACGAAGCATATAATTATGTGGCACTAAGTGGTATCGTGTGGAGTGTCTGTTGCATTGAGTGCAGTGTAATTATGTGGCGTGTAATTATGTGGCACTGAGTGGTATTTGGAGTGTATGCTGCATTGAGTGCAGTGTAAATATGTGGCCTGTAATTATGTGGCACTGAGTGGTATTTGAAATGTACGTTGCATTGAGTGCAGAGTAATTATGTGGAGTTTAATTATGTGGCACTGAGTGGTATTTGGAGTGTATGTTGCATTGAGTGCAGTGTAATTATGTGGTGTGTAATTATGTGGCACTGAGTGGTATTTGGAGTGTATGTTGCGTTGAGTGCAGTGTAATTATGTAGCATAAAATTATGTGGCACTGAGTGGTATTGTGTGGAGTGTATGTTGTATTCGGTAGAGTGTAATTGTGTGGCATGTAATTATGTGGCACTGAGTGGTATTGTTTGGAGTGTATGTTGCATGAGTGCAGTGTAATTATGCAGCATATAATTATGTAGCACTGAGTGGTATTTTGTGGAGTGTGTTGCATTCAGTAGAGTGTAATTATGTGGTGTGTAATTATGGGGCACTGAGTGGTATTTGGAGTGTATGTTGCATTGTGTGCAGTGTAATTATGTTGCATATAACTATGTGGCACTGAGAGGTATTTGGAGTGTATGTTGCATTGAGTGCTGTGTAAATATGTGGCGTGTAATTAGGTGGTACTGAGTGGTATTTGGAAAGTATGTTGCATTGAGTGCAGTGTAATTATGTGGCGTGTAATTATGTGGCACTGAGCGGTATTTGGAATGTATGTTGTGTTGAGCGCAGTGTAATTATGAAGCATATAATTATGTGGCACTGAGTGGTATTGTGTGGAGTGTCTGTTGCATTGAGTGCAGTGTAATTATGTGGCGTGTAATTATGTGGCACTGAGTGTTATTTGGAGTGTATGTTGCATTGAGTGCAGTGTAAATATGTGGCGTGTAATTATGTGGCACTGAGTGGTATTTGGAATGTACGTTGCATTGAGTGCAGAGTAATTATGTGGAGTTTAATTATGTGGCACTTAGTTGTATTTGGAGTGTATGTTGCATTCGGTGCAGTGTAATTATGTGGCGTGTAATTATGTGGCACTTAGTGGTATTTGGAGAGTATGTTGCGTTGATTGCAGTGTAATTATGTAGCATATAATTATGTGGCACTGAGTGGTATTGTGTGGAGTGTATGTTGTATTCAGTAGAGTGTAATTATGTGGTGTGTAATTATGTGGCACTGAGTGGTACTTGGAGTGTATGTTGCATTGTGTGCAATGTAATTATGTTGCATATAACTATGTGGCACTGAGAGGTATTTGGAGTGTATGTTGCATTGAGTGTTGTGTAATTATGTAGCATATAATTATGTGGCACTGAGTGGTATTGTGTGGAGTGTGTGTTGCATTCAGTAGTGTGTAATTATGTGGCGTGTAATTATGTGGTACTGAGTGGTGTTTGGAGTGTATGTTGCATTTAGTGCAGTGTAATTATGTGGTGCGTAACTATGTGGCACTGAGTGTGATTTGGAGTGTATATTGCATTGAGTGCAGTGTAATTAGGTGGCGTGTAATTATGTGGCACTGAGTGGTATTTGGAGTGTATGTTGCGTTGAGCACAGTGTAATTATGAAGCATATAATTATGTGGCACTAAGTGGTATCGTGTGGAGTGTCTGTTGCATTGAGTGCAGTGTAATTATGTGGCGTGTAATTATGTGGCACTGAGTGGAATTTGGAGTGTATGTTGCGTTGAGTGCAGTGTAATTATGCAGCATATAATTATGTAGCACTGAGTCGTATTGTGTGGAGTGTGTTGCATTCAGTAGAGTGTAAATATGTGGCCTGTAATTATGTGGCACTGAGTGGTATTTGAAATGTACGTTGCATTGAGTGCAGAGTAATTATGTGGAGTTTAATTATGTGGCAAAGAGTGGTATTTGGAGTGTATGTTCCATTGCAGAGTGTGAGAGGGTGCTGAGTGCGAGGGAATGGTGGCATGCTGCGCTTTAGATGAATATGTTTAAAAGAAAAGAGTGCCATACTCCGATTGCTACAATAGTTAATTGTGGATGCGTTAACAATTGATGTGTGCACTGATGGCTGGTGGTGTGTGTGTGCCTGTAGAAATGGTGCACTGATGGCTGGTTTTGTGTGGGCCTGGTGAAAGCGTGCACTGACGGCTGGTGGTGTGTGTGGGCCTGGCCGGCTGGTGGTGTGTGTGCCTGGTGGAAGCATGCACTGATGGCTGGTGGTGTGTGCCTGGTGAAAGCGCACACTGACGGCTGGTGGTGTGTGTGCCTGCTTAAAGCGTGCACTGACATATGGTGGTGTGTGCCTGGAGGAATCTTGCACTGACGGCTGGTGGTGTTTGTGCCTGGTGAAAGCGTGCACTGACAGCTGGCGGTGTGTGCCTGGTGAAAGCGTGCACTCATGGCTGGCGGTGTGTGTGTGTGTGCCTGGTGAAAGCGTGCACTGACGGCTGGTGGTGTGTGCCTGGTGTAAGCGTTCCCTGATGACTGATGGTGTCTCTACCCGGTGAAAGTGTGCACTGACAGCCGGTGGTGTGTATGCCTGGTGAAAACGTGCACTGATGGCTGGTGGTGTGTGTGTGCCTTTTGAAAGCATGCACTGATGGCTCATGCTGTGTGTGTGCCTGGCCGGCTGGTGCTGTGTGTGCCTGGTGGAAGCATGCACTGATGGCTGGTGGTGTGTGCCTGGTGAAAGCGCACACTGACGGCTGGTGGTGTGTGTGCCTGCTTAAAGCGTGCACTGACATCTGGTGGTGTGTGCCTGGAGGAATCTTGCACTGACGGCTGGTGGTGTTTGTGCCCGGTGAAAGCGTGCACTAACGGCTGGTGGGGTTTGTACCCGGTGAAAGCGTGCACTAACGGCTGGTGGGGTTTGTACCCGGTGAAAGCGTGCACTGATGACTGGTGATGTGTGTGTGCCTGGTGAAAGCGTGCACTCACGGCCGGTGATGTGTATGCCTGGGCAAAGCGTGCACTGATGGCTGGCGGTGTGTGTGTGTGCCTGGTGAAAGCGTGCACTGACGGCTGGTGGTGTGTGCCTGGTGAAAGCGTGCACTGATGACTGATGGTGTCCGTGCCTCGTGAGAGTGTGCACTGACGGCCGGTGGTGTGTATGCCTGGTGAAAGCGTGCACAGAAGGCTGGTGGTGTGTGCGTGTGCCTGGTGAAAGCGTGAACTGATGGCTGGTGGTGTGTGTGTGTGCCTGGTGAAAGTGTACACTGACGGCTGGTGGTGTGTGCCTGGTGGAAGCGTACACTGACGACTGATGGTGTCTGTGCCCGGTGAAAGTGTGCATGGACGGCCGGTGGTGTGTATGCCTGGTGAAAGCGTGCACTGATGGCTGGTGGTGTGTGTGTGCCTGTTGAAAGCATGCAATGATGGCTGGTGGTGTGTGTGTGCCTGGCCGGCTGGTGGTGTGTGTGCCTGGTGGAAGCGTGCACTGATGGCTGGTAGTGTGTGTCTCTGGTGAAAGCGTGCACTGACAGCTGGTGGTGTGTGCCTGGTGAAAGCGTGCACTGACGGCTGGTGGTGTGGGTGCCTGGTGAAAGCGTGCACTGCCGTTTGGTGGTGTGTGTGCCTGGTGAATGCGTGCACTGATGGCTGGTGGTGTGTGTGTGTGTGCCTGGTGAAAGCGTGAACTGATGGCTGGTGGTGTGTGTGTGTGCCTGGTGAAAGGTAGAAGGAAGCGCTATGGACTGTGTGTGAAATCCAAGAAAGAGTTCAGAATGCACAGGCAGAGGGCAGCTCGGGTTACAAGCTGCCTTTGAAGAAGATCAGGCAGCACTGGGCAACCATGCCAGCATTCCAAGGAGCAGACGGTCGTTCACGTTAGAAGTGTGATGTCCTGAGGACATATGGCACTGTGAGGAGCCTGGGAGACACACGTAGACGCTAAGTGCCTGAGGAGATAAGGAGTGGAAGGAATTCCTTTGAAGTGTGATGCCGAGGCTCGGGAGAAAAGCGCGTGCACGGGCACAAGCACTGTGCGTAATCCGACTCCCTAAGACCTTAGTTTTAAGAGTTGGGTTCAACACAATAGTTTCGAGTAATAAATTACTCGACCTAAAAAGGAGGGTCAAAGAGGCAGGACTGACCACTAGCAAGTAAGGATTTTAAAGGACACAAACTAACAAATAGAAGTTACAACAGGTCTTGAATGATCGACCTAGAAAGGGGAAGAGACAGAGAATAGAGGAAGACAGCTTGTATAAGAAAGGTGGAAAAAAGGATGAGACACAAGGGTAATACATTGAAAATAAATTATGAAATATTACACAAATAGACAGGACAGAGTAAAAAGGATGAAAAGAGCATTAGAGTGAGACAGTAATGTTAAAGAAAGGAGGGAACAGGTAACACAAAGAGTAAGAAAAAATGTATCCATATTGATATAAAATTCCAGAGCAATGAATTAGTTTAAAAGAGTTGGAATAAGAACGCAGGTGAAAAGGTAGGGGAGAATGGACGGAAAACAGTGAAAGCTAGAGAAACAATAGAGGACTGAAAGACAAAGAAAAACAGGTTAGAGAAAGAAGAATGCAATAAAGCATTAGTGAGGAAGAACGAGAGAAATTGAAACAAAGATGTAAATAGGAAATGACCTTGGAAAAAACAGCCACACCAAAAGCAATGATAGGTAGAGTCAATGAAAGACGGAAAGAAGATTGAAAGGAGAGACTCCTTGGTTAAATTATTTTGAGCAATGTTTTGATACATGTAGAGGATGCAGGAAATAAACTATCCATATAATCATTGAAAATATATCCACATCAGCATTGCTTGCATGGGAACCAAAACACTGATTGGTTGTTACAGGGTAAGGTGTTTGAATGTGTAGCCATTCTCTAGTGGCACTGGACACATAGGTCATGAAATCTGTCAACTATGCAAGGCAATTTGCGAGTATGTAGAGTCTTTGCATGTGCTGAAACACTTTGCGCATGCAGAGACAATTTGCATGCTCAGAAACATCAGAAAATGGTTGCTGGGGAGCGCGGGGATTAGGAGTTGCAGAGGGCATTTTGGGGGGCTACTTCCATAACCACTTGCTATAAATTAGATCCTTTTAAAACGATGTCACTCGGATGAATATTGAGCTTTTAGAGTATGACTGAAGTGTCATACAGTGTCATACTGTATTTGAGTTACTATCCCTTTCACCACCTCATGAAGTAAGCCTTGCCTGCTCATTATAAATTGAATGAAATTGTCTTAATACCTGACGCACCAATGGTAAACAACAGTATCCACCACTAACACTACCCAGTGACCATCTACTGCCCCATGGCCTAAATAAAAATTCTCACATTATATGAAAAATCTTTGGGTGGGAAGAAGGTTTGAAAAAATAAAACCAACAAAATGAAAGAACACCTTGACAGGACCCTAGACAAGGTGGAGAATGAATTGAGATGGGCAGACACCACCCTAGACTTAACATACAATTCTGGCTTTCCCACTTTACCTAGATTTGCTGGAAATAAACACAATTATAAAAATATAAGCCCGCAATACAGTGACATTTCCCGAGAGGATAGGGCAAACGGCGCCTCTCCTCATGGTTTTATGGTCTATTCCCCAAGAAGTAACATGGTGGTAAAATAATATCACTTTGAACAATCCGTACTGCACTTCAATATTGGATCTCTAAGTTTACCAAATTGTTTGATCTTGGGCAAATCACGTTTTCCCTGTGACTGTGTCCTAATCTGATAATATCCATGCACCTTGAAGGAGACTTAAGAGAAGAAATACAAGAACATGTATTCAGCATGTCACTCCAGCATAGTTTTCAATCACAAAATCATGGAGGTTTAGCCACAGGTCTTTTACATTCTCTATCAGCATCCCCAAAGACAGCCTGGACTTGAAGCTGCATCATGCAAGACCCTTCCTGTGCTACAGGTCCTCCTTCCGAGCCACCAACAGGGATCTCTTTCACAGCTCACCGATAGCCAAAATAGCAAAGTGAAGACACCCTGTCACGTGGGTTGAGTGGGCTCATTAGGCACAGCTGTAAGCAGCTAAAAGCAGAACATCTGGATTCCAGAACTAGCAGAGTGAAGGCAAGGGGCAGACCATTACAGTAACAAATAAATAAAAACAAGCAGCTGACGACCCTAATTGGTGAGCACTGTCAAATAAGCTGTTCTATACCCCTCGGTCAACGCAAAATCATAGCCCTATTTCTATGTTGTTGGAAATTCCTGGTTTTTGGTTTTCGAACTATAGTCACCCTACATGTACCATAAGAATCAAACACAAAGCAGAAGAAAATATTGATTGGTTGCAGAAGGATTACAGTGATGAAACTATAGCAATGGCCATTCGAGTCAAGACAGAGGAGATTGCTGAGATGGGTACTTCCCTACGAGCATCTTGCTTGAGCTTTCTGCAAAATGGCCTTTATCACTAATAAGACCTTACACACCTTCATGGAATGATAACTGGCATTGAAGCTGAAGACATCTGGTGGAACTAGATCTTCACGTAATGCTGACACACTGCTCCGTGAACCCCAGTTTTTAAAGAAGGAATACATATGGCACAAACCTTTCCCGGTAGAGCTACCAGAGGCCGTTACTCTTTGCCTACGAACCACTACTTAATTGCCTATATTTAAGACTGAACTGAAAGCCCTAGTCTTCTAAAGATAATATAATTAGGCCCTCTTCTCCTTATCCATGCTCTTCAGACTTGTTCTTGGACTGCTTATGATAAACAAGTTTAATATCTTGTAGGGACTGGATATTGACTTTGATCTCCCTTTCTCTCCGATCTTCTTTCTGCTCTATGTTGCAAGACATACTATTCCACGTCTCCAACCTGTTGTATGTTTGCTGCCGGATTAAGTTAACTTGAGTTAATTACTGTGATGGAGCAATGGCTCATAGAAAATAGTCTTGCTTGTCAATGATCTGCTTCTTTAACTCACTAACATGTTATTAAATATGTTTTGTGTAAACTAATGAGCAACACATGGGTTAGTGAAGCTTGCATATGTGTTTTCAACTCAAACAAATTATTAAAAACCACTTTAACAGGGAAATCTTTACTGTGCACGCGTCAACTGCATCTATGTAGTGTGACGAAATAACGCTTGGAGGGAAATTCTTGCGCATGAGCAGAAGGCACTAAAATGGAGTCCTAAAGACTTGAGTGTATGGCAAATGCTTAGCTGAAGTGAAAACTAGCTATTTCACTAATGCTAATGCGGGGAAAATATTAATAAGCAATGGGGAATAGAGTAGAGATGGGTGGTATGCAGTGAAACAATTTATTTTTTAAAGTAACATTTTTCTTTCTGACTTTGTCACTAGTGTGCATTTGGGCCTCTCATGTATAACTGAAGTAAGCTGAACCATGTGACAGCTGCACTTGACTATTGAGAGTGGACCCGGAAGGATGACACTGAGGTTAGAAGAGGGGCAAGGTCGCAGAGTGTCCAAGCTTGAGAACAGGCGGTGAAATGTTCAAATGAATGGATCTACATGTTAGATTTTTAACAAATGTTGCAGATCAAATGTGAAAAGCGGATGGGAAATGAAAGTTATGAATAAAAAAATTAAGGGGATGTGTCTGTGAACAATGGGCTAACTGAATAAAGTGATATGTAAGCATGGTGTGATGATCATCCCCCTTGCCTGACCAATTAGATTTCGTACTTTTACGATATTGAAACTTTAGTGGGTGGTACATGAAGAACAATAGGTATAATTGAGATAGTTTTAGTTAGTTTGTCAGAGGAAGATTTGCTGAATGCTGCAGAGCTTGGGATGCTGTCGGTATAACTGGTGATACTGATGCTAGGAGAGATGCTGTGAGATGCTGATGAAGAATCGAATGCAGAGCCTGAAGCAGAACTTTCTATCCTAATTAATTGGGTTGGATAAAAAGATTGCGGAAGAATCTTGAGGAGGAGGATAGTGTCAGAGAGGGGTGCAGCACAAGCGTCGGTTCTAGAAGAGGTCAACTATCCTGTCCTGAAGTCTTTGTCTCCTGAACTATCCCGGGGGACCCTTACCAGCCCTTTGGCCAGGGGGTTGGTCTTCACACCTTTCTTGGTAAATATAACTGTGCATTTGCAGATTTTCTTTTCTCTCTGTCCTCTCCCATTCTGAGAAAAGTCATTTCAAGAGTTCGAAGTATGTGTTTGATGATTGAATAATTGAATTTTCTCTCCTACGAGTGATGGTGTCTGTACTGAATTTTTAAGTGGTTCACATGCGTTTAATTTAGGTAAAGACTTAAAACTTTCCTGAGTCTGTGGTTATTTACTTAAAAGTATAAAAAAGGTTAGAGTTATGTTCATCATCACTATCAATTAGTTAACTAATGTTCCATCGACCAGAGGAAAGAACTTTTTAATCAGTGAGAGGTTAGTTAGGAATAATTAATAACTAATCATGATATTGTGATCACACATATAAACTTTGACTCCAGCGGTTCACTCAATTGTGTGTTTATGGGCCCAGGCGAGTATGTGGTAGTAGAGTATGTGTTGTTGGTACGCCGCTGGATCAACTGCACGCCACTTTCTCTCATCTCAGGTAAACACATGCAGACATATTCTTTTCATTAAACTACAGGAGGACTACTGATTACAATTAGAATGCCTATGCAGGTTTATGTTGCTTAACCTTTTTCTCTTAAGGCATAAACAGTTTATGCAACTTCGTACTCTTACGGAACTTGCCACTTTATATGTAATGCACGTGCAACATCTCAATCAAATGTAACATGCTACTTCTTATGCAAAGAACTCTTACGTCTACTGGAAATCTCCATAGAATATATAACAACGCATAAATAAGCAACTTTCCTCCAGCAACAAATTCACGCCATATTTTCAAGACATTCATAAAGAGTAAATGTACATACAATTATAAACAACACATTAAGTTTGCGGTTTTCCTGATAGTATAGCTGCTACTTGGATCGGTGTAACTCGTGACATTTCATTCAGTGCTGCCTTTTTAACCAACAGCACTTTGCATGTTGGAATTGGTGAAACCATATTCGTAATGTTAAAAGCAAACTATAAGTCCCATAATGCCTTGTTGTTGGTTGAGCTTCTGGTGCCCCCATATGACATTAACGCAGTGTGCAGCAAAGGTACAGCCCTCCAGGAGCAACACACGACATCCCAGGAGTAGACAGTAAAGGCGCATACAGTGGGCAACACATTGACGGGACGGTATTAGAGCATACAACGGTAGGGAACACAGTGACAGGAAACACAAACAGTGATAAAGAGGATAGTTGGGTATTTTAGGGGCGTAAGCAAGACGACACCCCACGCATGCATTGTGCAAACACTTATGCAGCACTGAAATAAGAAAGGCTCTCACTTTCACGCACGATGAACATGTCAATCTGTTTGTCTGAATTAAAATCCCCGAAAGCCATCACCGTCCCGTGGGTTTCGGTCCCGAAGAGTTCCTGCGTGACAGGTAGCAGCGAAAGGTGTGCAGGTAAGGCTCCCAACACCAGCAGCAGGAGGTGCATGATGGACAAGCACGGCATCTTTACACACACTATGCGGAAGCGGTGCACTGCGAGAGGCTGACAAGGCGTCACAATCCGGACTACGGGAACTCATGAGACGCCAGGGGAGCCTGGCAGTGACAGCACAGACCTCGATCCTGTCATTACTAGCACCACTTCCGGGTGGAACGTTTGCGACACCATCGAGTTTTAGTTTACGGCAACTCTGCTAGTGTTTCCTTGTGGACATTCGTGCATCAAACATAGAGAAAGGACTTATTATTCGGGGAAGCAAGTTTCTCCTTACGGAGCAGCCATTTCCGAGGTGCAATTTTCCCCTGTCCGCGCTCGCGATTTCGCATTTTGTCATCAATGTGTAATATTTAATTTGAGAGGAAAACGTACATAAGTGATTTCATATAGGAAACAATATATTTGTTTTTAAATGTTAGATACACGCTAGTATTATTTACAACTTTTGCAATTGAATTCAAGCCTTTTATTGATTATTGGCGCCTGCTTTTAATACTTATTCTAAACGGCTGCTTGAGTAACGTGCACATAGCATAAGTAAACGTTTCACGGATCTGCCTCTTGTTTGTCTCCATAGCTGTTTCACAAGCTCGTGCATTTAGCAAAGTAAAACATAGTCGGCTAAAATTTGGTCCGTTGTGAGGTTAGAGTGCAAGCATGCATGGTAAAACCTTATTGAACCCTATATGTTTTCATATATATGACGTTTTGAAGTAAAGAAATGTATGGCTTAAATTTTTTAGAAGCACATTTATAGCAAATCATTACTAATCATATTATATTTTCATAAAAGATATACAGTTTCATATCTGCTATTGTGTCTTTCCATCAAAGCCCGGATTTTGTTCTTTAATGAATTGAAACACAGTTTAGATTCACGCTCTTTTGAATGAGAAATAAAAATATCAGATCCATTTCAAGATGGCCGCCATGTTGGCATAGCGCCGAATGAACAGTGTATGTAGTCCTTCATCACTGCCCATTTTAAATGTGGCCTTCAGTCTCAGGACAGCACCAGGGGGTAGCAGGACATGGCTCGCATGGCAGATCTCAGCTGGAAGGTTTTGGAGCTCAGGGCCAAGTCCAAGCGCTCAGGTTTGATCTCCCTTCACTCCCGCCTATATGCAGTGTGTTTTCACGTTAACAGTCTGCTCACGTTAACCAGAGTTTTATTGTGCCACCTTCTTTTCACCCAAACATTGGATACTTTCCAGCAGAAGCACCGGTGCAGCTCCACTGTACACTACCAGCCCCTACCCCGACGTGGGCAGCGCAGCCCCACACTTTCAGGAATTTGCTGTGCCTCTCCTCTTGGATGTGCTATGTTACAATCTTTTTGCTGAATGAAAGTTTTGCCTCTCAGAAGCAGCTTTACACCTTCAGTATGCCCTTTCTGCAACCCTCTGTCCATTGCCCACTCCCCCGATGCACAGCTGTACAACTGCCCTTTTCTAAGGGTCAACCCGCCTGCTCACCAGGGAAAGAAGTGTTTCTTCCCAGGCACCAGCTGTATCCCACTCCAAACCTCCGAAGGCTACAAGCTTCCCCAAGTGACATTTACCCCCTCCCCCCCCCCCCCCCCCCCCCCCAACCCGCCTTTTCCCTGTCTCTGTGACAGGCTGTTCTTGTCTATTTATATCACCGTTAGCTGAAGCTTTACACTTTTACTAAATACCATGCCAGTGAGTATTTTGATAAATATTTCAAAGGCAACCTCGGCCGCACTACATTGTTAATCTAACTTTGTTTTTGAATGTGTACAATGTTTGACAACAACAGTTATACATATTCAATTCTCTGTGCACCCACTAGCTCGGTGCAATCTTTGTGTATGTTGTACTTAAGTTTTGTTTTGTCTCGGCTCATCCATTTAATTTTGAAAATCGTTTTTACAGGTTGCCACTGCTGTATATTTTGTAACTAACTCTGACATTTATATTTTAAAGGAGAGAACATATTTTTTTATAGTCTCTTCTTTGAGGAAACTTACTATTGTTTGTTTGTCTTGGTGTGCTGCGTTTGTTTAACAAACACATTGAACATATTGAGATGCTGCAGGCCCCAGAAAGACCCGGTTTGTTTCAATGTGTAATGAACGAATGCCTATGTCGTTCATGCCTCTTCACCAAAACCTAATAATAAGGTAAATCGGACAATGTAACTATTCACGAATTGTTATGAGCTTAATGGATTGGCAATTAAAGCAATGACAAACTAAGAAAAGCATATGAAAGCCAGTTAACATTGCCTTCCCCTAAACTACTCACCCTCTGTATTTGCTATTGTTTTTTAATTCCAGAACTGACCACAGGACACCCTAACAACTTCTGTAGCTACACCCAAAAAAGGAATATTACTTTAGTGCCCTATTTTTTTCTTTTTCACAGCAACCTATTAAATGTATCGTGCAAAGGCTGAAAATTGTCAGTGTTCTGCCTTTAAAAACTCGTTTATTAAAGAAAACAGCAAATATATTGGATAATGGGGTCATTGACGAATATTCGATAAACAAAAAAACCTGTTACTCTCAAACTTATTTTGTGTATACGTTAGTCAGCTTTCTGAATGACAAGTAAACACCATGTTGTTGTATTATTTTGGGATATATATTTTGAATCGCTATGAAGTAAGTAATGACCTGTTAACTGTCTTCGATCTCAGTGTCAGAAACATTTGTTCTCCCACAGATTCTTCCTTGAGCTGATTCACAGAACGTCAATGATCTAAAAACTGTTGAGGCTTGTGTATATTTCCAAGTTCATCATTCAGGGGTGGCTTTTCCTTAGTTCAAAAGGCACAGCATTGAAAGGTTTAACTTGTGTTGCTACGCTTAAAATATTCAAATACCTTCAGTGAAACAGTTCCTTCTAGTGCCTCTGTACAGTTGTTCGTGCAGTCCTGACTTTTGTCAAGCAAGACAGTAAATCGGCTTGTTATAGTTGGTCCTTACCATTTGTTGGGTGACTTGTACTGCTCTGATTCATTTGGAAGTGAAATAATGCATGTTGCACACATTTCTAACGCGATGAAAAATGTTTTCCTATAGTTATTTTTCATACCGTTACACTTAAAGTGGTACACTTCCAATTGTTAGGTCTCAACCATTTTTCAGGAAACCAGTTATTTACAAATCAGACCCTTATGCGAGTGCGTTTAATTTGAGAATTTTTTTTTAAGGCGGCACCTACTTTCTTAGGAAACAATTGTCGAGTGGTTAATCCTCCACAATGTGGGACTGATCGCAAAACAGTCTCTGTGACTGTCATGGAATTAAATGACTGCTGATGACTTGCAAAGAGTTAATCTGGACATGACTTGCTGACATTTGGGTTAATCTGGCATCACTTTCTTGTAGGTCTTACACTATTCTTTTCTTTATGAAAGGGAATCATTCAGTTCTTAACAAACTATTAAATGTCAGTTACTTTCATAAGGACAAATACAGAATATGCATATAATCACATAAACCAAGGACAAGTGTATGGTACATCTTTTCCCAGCTATGTACTGACAAGCGGGTCTGAATGCAGTACCATGTGGCCATTGTATCAGCAGCTAAACACTGGTGGTTTGTATCCTTAGTTGATTAAATCATCATGGGTGCGAGTCCAACATGTTTTGCGTCCGTGTGAATTTGTGGCACCCCTTTCAAGTACCACCGTTTTTCAGCTTATGAGGTATGGGGAAATAAATTGCAAGTGGTTCAGAACACTGCAGCCCGCCTGGTACAGAATATGCCATCCAGAGCCTTGCCTCTTTTGCGACAGCTTCACTGGCTACCCATTAGACAGAGAATTACCTTCAAGATATGCTGAATTGTACATAAAGCGCTGAACGGTAAAGGACCCAGCTACCTAACAAATAAATGTCTCCATTATCGGCCAACCAGATCCCTACGGTCAGGGACAAATCCCTTTAGAAGTCCCATTCTGGGGGCAAACCCTTTTCCCATCTAGCCCACCTATATTTGTATCATCTGCCTCCTGGCCTCCGTAAATGCAACAATCCTACCTTTAGGAAACTTTTGAAAACCGAACTGTTCTGTAACTGTTCGTCTGGGTTGTTGCTGTCCAGCTTGGGGATACCCCTTTGGGGGTGATTCATCCGCTTTCACAAACTAGTCATTCCTTCATTCATTGTGGCTGCGCACATCTAGGCAAGGGCTTGATTGACTAATAGTAAGTGATAAATGAACCAATTCTACACCTCCTAATGTCGGTACCATTTTTGAACTATATTTCACCATGTACACTTTAACAACCCATTTGTTAAATGCTGTTCTATTCCTGTTATGGCTGCAACATCCAGCCAATGCTTGTCGGACTCATTGCTCATCTTGTGTTTTTTATTTAGAAGTTACAAAGTGCTCATACACCCAAACACACCTTGGTGCTAAAGGAATGCCTTTCTAAACTTCTAAACTTCTGACGTTTACTATTCAGTCTGATCACTCTTGGCTTTTAGTTCCAGTGAAGAACTGCAGCCACTGAGAAAGCTCCACCTCCTTGCTTACATTTCTTAAATGTAGGCATTTATAACAGACCTTGATCAGCTGATATGGGGGCACTGGTAGTTCAATACCAACGAAGATGGTGAGAGCGAGGCAGTATGTCGTTTTTATACATAGTTTTGTGAACAAGTTACATATACTTAATTACAGTTGTTTCAGAGTGAGCCCGTCTACATTTTTAACGTAGGAGAGATGTGGTGCTCTCTAGAGGGACCCAGGATCATTCTTGGTGCCATGTTCTGAGTTAGCTGGAGTTTAATAATCGTACTAGATGGGAGATAAAGACAGAACACATTTCAGTAGTTAGTGCATGCTGCGATTACGGCATTAATAATCATTAACGTGTGTGGAAACGTGAATAGATAAAGTATCCTTTTCAACCTTCAAAGATCGAAGAATGCAATGACCATTGTGATGAGCTAGGATGTAAGGCCCGATCCGGTGTCTAGCTAAAATCCCACGTTCTGTGCAGAGAACATTGGCCCAAAATCTTGAGGCTGAACAGCGTAAAACTAGAACGATGTTGACACAAGAGGGAGTAGTGTCTCAACCGTGCCCCCTTTGAGCTTTGCTGGTTTCATCTTATCCATTCTCAGCTTGTTGTATGTAGAAAAATAAATTGCCAGCAATGGCATCAATATCATTGGCTATCTTCAGAATTATTTGTGTATCATCAGCATACCTTTTTTAAAGAAAGTGAAGCCAAATGACTTTTTACTGTAATGAATTGTGTTATCTTTTTATGTTATTTTATTTATCGATAACTTTTATGGTTTTATACGTTGAAACCGAATAAAGTTGATTGACTGACTGACTGACTGACTGACTGACTCGATTGCCTATGCCATTGGGAGAATATACAGATAACATAATAAAGGGGACAGAATGAAACTTGAGGTATTCCATACTTACATGGCCATGTGCTGGAGACGCAGAAAGATGGTATTACCTTCTGAAATTGCACAGTTTGGATATCTTAGAAACAAGCAGACACTGTGTCCTGGACTCCCAAGACGATTTGGTAATGCCAAGTGTCTGAAGTATAAAATATAGCAGATAGCTCTGCTAATACAAAGGCTGTGATAATGTTGTATCTGAAATCTGCCCTGAGTTCATATAAGGCTGCTACAGCCATTACATCTCTACTGCATCCAAGGCCGAAACCTGGCTGAAAAGGATATAGAATGCCATTAATCTTTATAAATTTAATAAATAGTAGTCCAGAAGAAGGGCTATAACTGGCTTAGACTGAGTCTAAAGTGTTCTTTTTATTATGTGACTGAATGACACATATTTTAGTGCATTAGGGACTTTTATAGTGTGAAGTGAGGCATTAGTGCTCAATTACTGATACGTAATATCTAGTTCTAGTATTTCTTTGTGAAGGTTAGCTGGAAGCACATCATTTGGAATCCTGGCGGTCTATACGCCCTTGCTATAAGATTTATTTAATTGAAGTTTTTATATAGCTGCTTTATATGAAACCAAAGGTTTTACACAAGTATGTCAAGGAACCCCAAGAGACAAGGGAAGGAGAGGGAGTCTAAGGGAGAAGTGACAGTAGAACGGTACAAAGTGAGGTCAACAAGATTAAACAGTTGAATATAATGTGTGCTGTCCTTTGAAACATGACAATAAGAAAATACGGCAGCTTGTTAGTTTTTTTCATTTGCAAGTTTACATTCACTTAATTTGGTACACGCAGATGGACTACTTGCTGTAAGTATAATAGAGGAGGAGCTATTTTCTGAATGTGCAAGGCACAAAGGAGGCAGTCAATCCATCTGAGACAAGTAATCAGCATATTGATTACATCTCTCAGCTCAGTCCATTATTGCATTAGTATGAATACTTTTAATTTCATTCTGCATCGAGAAAAATGCTGCTACTAGGTTGGGAGCACAAAATAAGTGAATAGTATATTAATTTAGATTTTGTTTTTAGAAAGTCTGTGCACTTCTGATTTACCATTTGCCAGTCCAATTTACCTCTTTAACCAGGAGCGCTTCAAATTCATGAGGTTTCTCCTCATACTATTTAAGTCCAGGGTGAACTGCAGAATATTTTGCTTTTTTTGTTGTCTTGTTTCTTGACCAGGGAGACCACAAACATATGGGCATTTCTTAGGGAGCTAGAATACTCGTCAAGTAAAGCTTGTGGAACTTGGTCAGTGGAGCTGTCAATAGGACAAAGGGCCTGAGATAGTGTTAACGGATATGTTTTTTCCAAATATGAACACAATCCTTCTCTATAAGCGGATTGCAAAAGTATCTGCCTAGGGCAATGGAATATGTTTTCTGGTTAGGAAAATATCCAAAGTTCAGGTTAGACATAATATAGATCCAAAACAAGCATAACTCAATGTATCTTTCAGTGCCTCATCTCTTCTCATTCAGGGGTGTTTTTCACCTGAGTGTTTGCTAAGTTTCCCCAGGACTGCTTCCTGCTCTTGAGTTTCGTCTCGGTCTACTAGTCCAGTGGTCACTGACACCAGTGTGGGTGTTTTTAGCCAGTGCCCATCTCTCTAAATCCCAACTCCACTGCGTTACTTTAGAGGTCCGTATCGATTTCAAGTGCATAACCGTTTTTAGTTTTGCCAATAAAAGGCGTGGGTACACAAACCCAAAGTCTTGTCTAACTGAGTGCTAGTCTCTGAGAAGCACCTGTAGACAGACCTCTGGCACACCCAGCATTATCTGACCAGTGGCCTGCACAATCTGTGGCATCACTGCGGTCCAGAATGGCTATCGCAATGGACGTCTCATCCATGTGCATGAAATCTGCTGTACCAATGTCATATGGAGAAGACAATCTGAGTGGGCATCAAATATCCTGCACAGTTTGGCTAGGGTTAGATATGTCTGATTAAGACAGTTATGTTAAGTGAGCTTAAGGCATTTATTCTTAGAGACATTAGCCATGTAATTTGTCATGTTTAACTTCTCCATCATATCCGACTTACTCTCAACATCTTCTAACCCTGTATCCTCCAGCTGGGTTTGAACTGTTCCAGAATTTGGTCATATAGATTTAAAACCACTCTTCTGCCCCAACCCAAGTGACAGCAGTGCAGACAACAGCCTGTATACTCCAGTTCTACAGCTCCAGACCTCAAAGGCAGTTTGACAGCTTGGGTCAGAAAACTAATTGACAGGAATTTTCTATTCGGAATGCCATAATCCTTCCTGACGTTGTCAAATGTGCCTAATGCTCCAGACTTGTACAAGTCCCCCACCACAATAATAAAAAAGGCTCTGTGCCATAGAGTATGTGTACTCTTGCAGCCCCCTCAGAAAATGTATACAGGCTCTGGAAAGGTAGCATGGGTGTATAGGTCCCCTCATTTCCTTTTCACTTAATATACCTGTTGCAGCAATGTGCACCACTGTAAATAATATAGTCTTGCAATAGCTGGGTTGTTATCACCCACGAAGGTCTCCTGGAGGGATATGGCCATATTTTATTGTCCAAATAATGTGCCTCTTGTGTTTGTCTAGAACCATCCATCTGCGCACGAAATGCAAATGGGAAGGCATTAGTTGTTGTTTACACAAAGGGCTTCCCTAGATACTTAGATGCAAACATCTCCAGAGCTAACCTATGTCAACCTTCCCTCTGAAACCAGGTCTGACAACAACGAGCCTTGTTCTCTGAACAATGATTCACGCAAAATGAAAGGTACATTTAGGGAAACATACAGAAAGTGTGGGAGCATTACCATTTTCTATAAGGCATTTATTCCTATCACTGACAATGGCAATCTATTCTAGATTCTAACCAAGTTCAAAAGCATTCCCATGGATTTAAAAGATTTCATTCTATCAAGTCAGAAGCAGAGAGGTAGACCTGAATTCCCAGGTCTTGAATGACTGACCACCCCAGTTTAATGAGGGTGGATCTGTTCCATCCATCAAAATCCGATACAGTAGGGATGGGAATAAACATTACTTTTCTCAGTTAACTTGCTATTCAGACACATCCGATAGTATCCATCTCGTCTATCTCAGCTGCCGGTTGAGTAGATGGTTCTGGGATTTACAAAAGAAAATTATCAGCATACAGTTGGATGATTTGCTGTACTCCTGACAATTGAATGTATCAGTCGGACAAGCGGGCCCTGACTTGACAGGCAAATAGTTCAATACCTAGGGTGAACAGAATTTGGCACTGTGGAAATTTGTGTCTCTGTCATCCATTGGCTAGAGAATACCTAGACTGTGCAGGCCCCAGCCGTCATGTCTGTGTATAATAATACCCAACCTATTATTTGCTGTCCAAATAACATCTCGTCAATGAGCAGGTATAGATAGACCCACCACAGTGAATCAAAAGCTATTTTCATGTCCATCGAGCATACCACTGACAGCAGACACTTGTCAGGAGTTCATGATATTACCTGGAATAACTGTCTACTAGGTTAAGAATTATGCTAAGGAACAAACATGCTTTTATTTGGGGTGGACCAGTGTAATCAATGCCTTCATTATCTTACTCGCTGTCACCTTCACAAATATTTTTCATTGATATTGCAGTATTTAGTAACCTTTGTCCATTGGGTATTAAGCCTATTTGGAGAGCCATTGCTCCTTTAGTTCTTTGCCAACCATACGCTAAATATTAAAGTATGTAGCAAAATTATCATTCAACTTTCTTTGTCTCTTCTAATCTCCTCTAACATTGACTGTACTCACATATATTTTCTTTCTCCTTGAAATCCTGGTAATTTATTTGTCAGTATATTTTAAGGGAAAATTGTCATGTATGTACCTAGACAACAGCAGCATCTTCCACCAGGGCCAAAAGTTAGGACCACTGGACGACCACTCCACCAAACTCGCCCCTTCTGGTCAGCAGCACTTCAATTCTGGCACCAGTTCGAGAATGCCCTCTAATATGAGACCAGTTTGTCTGAAATTATAATTCATAGTAATAGGGATCATATCAGGACAGGAGGTGGGGGGGGGGGCATATAGAAGGGCTCGGAGTGATCGTTTTGAATTCCTCAGGCTATATTGGTCAGTGGCGCCAGGTCTGCCCGAAAGTTCCTGCTTCCACATGCATTGGTGTTTTCAAGTTTCAGTACTTGTATCGCCGTCGCAGTGTCTGTTCTCACAGGTGCACATCACCACAAGCGCCTAATCTCTCATATTTCATAGTCCTCAGGGTGCATCATGTTTACCTTATGGACTTTCTGTCTTTGCACATGGATTGCGGTCCGGGAGCCCTGCTCCATACAGCAGGACTAAATTGGCCGACCTGTTACTCTAGTAAGTTAACTACCCCCCTGTGTGTGTGGGGGGGGGCAGTTATCATTGCCCCCATTCTTAAATACCGCAGTCCCCCAATTGTTCAGGAATTTGGATTCCAAACCACCATTGCAGCTTGGATGCACCTGGCAATCCAGTGGTCATTGGATGCATGCCATACACCCTTTTGTCCTGATTTGTCTTTAACACTGTTCCAAGCTGTTTGTTTGACTCTTCTTCCTGTATTTCGATCTTCGCCTTCCTTGATTTTCGCCTTCTGCCGGCATCTTGTTAGCACCCTGCTTTGCATGATCTTGGGATCTCACTTGGCTGCAACTCCGTGCCCAGTGAACTCTGTTGGCGTCAGAGCTCCCCCACCTCACAGTGGCTCTGTGATGGCCGCTTGCATGCTTTATCCAAATGGTCAGCCTTATCATGATGGATTACTGGGGGTATGTGGGAGATACAAGAATCGCTCCCTATCAGCCATCTTATTGGCCATGAATCTTTATATGTCTCTCTGGAACTCACTCTTGAAAGACCGCAGCTACGACATTCTCCATAAGGCGTACAGTTCATTAGCCTTGAGTGCTGCAACAATTTTGCTAATTAATTTAACAGAAACTCATTGTGATCGCCCATACCTTGAATGCGGCCCAATGCATTCTAGTTAGTAGCCTTTTTATGGTCTGGCTTGAAAGCGCAGCTGTCGCTAAACAATTATGTGGGGACCACTGAGAGAGGGGCACCCACATGTCATTGTAATGCTCTAAAAGGCTTTTAGATAACTAGATCATGTATGTTGTTCTGTGGCAGCAGCCCAGATGAGCCAGGCTTTTCAGTGCAACTGTCACCTGACCTTTTAAACTATGCCAATATTATGCTATAGTACTTTGCTATCGAGCAAATGCATACTCCCTGCTATATACCTCACAATACCATAAATAATTCATTTAAAGCTAGAGCTATTGGCATTACCAATCCTTTGGCAAATAGTTTTGGATTGAATTTGAAAACCATGATAGTACACTAGCCTCTTCTTTCTCATTAGTTCTGTACTCTTTTTAACGTTAAGCTTAATCTAGGCACTCTGTATCTCACTTCTCTTACCCATGTAAAGAAACGCTTGCATGCAAATCCATTTTGGATTGGTATTTTTGTTATTTTGAGGTTAAAGGGGGAAAAATGTCCATTCGCTACGTCATATTTCTTGAGCCTTTCTCAGTTAGTGAACGTTCATTGCCATGCAGGTCTTCTACATCTTGGGTCCCAGATGTGGAATTCTCGGGCGTTATTTAACGCCAATATTAGCACCCTTACTGTACGGTACATGCGCCCCTCATTTGATGATGCAGGTATGTGCTTTTCACTGAGGTAAACCAGACGGGTCCGTTTTTTTTCTCATTTATGACTACATTTTTACGCCTGTCACCCATGAAAGGCTGGTTCTGACTGCCCTTAATGACTCCATGAAAGCAGCAAACCTATTTTTCAGGAAAGACGCACACAACAACTCGTAGCCACTTTTCAAGTTTTGATAAATACTTCTGTATCCTTCGCCCTGACATTGTTTGTCTGGAAGTTTGAGTCATACATATGTTTACATAACCAGTCTGTGATGGTGCACTTTCAGATATTTCTAGAAGGATACCTACAGGTGACTTCTGGTCCAGCTCTCATGAACTGAGCAATTTATTTTGAATCTCTTTGTTATCCTTTTGACTAGGATAATTTGGAATGTGTGTTTTCATCAGGTCTTGCAGTTTGATCCATAGTCAACAGTTTCGAATAGATTGAAGCTGGTCGCTTGTAAATTTTGCACAAGTAGCACAGAACTTTGTAAGTAATTCTCAGACCAGTAGGGAGGTAGTAGAGTTAAACTCTGCACAAACAGCATCTTTTGTGAAGGTGTCTTCATCATTCTATTGACATTATTGCCTGTGAAAGGTTGATATATATTAAGTTGCAGCATTGAAGTCTAAAACTTGTGCAGAATCGGTTTCCAGTCTTCCATGTTGTTTCTGCATCTGGCCATGCGGGTGGCAAGTTGGTGCAACATGCATTGGTTTTGTTGATAACATTGCAATGTCTTGTCTTTCCTATCAGTGTAGACCAGGTGGTCTACACGGACTAAATATCCGGCCAAAAAACATCATTTTAATGCTCTAACCTTCTTTTGAGGCCTTCCTAACATAACATAATGTGTATTTGTAAAGCTCATGTTTGCTTCTTGAGGCATCCTGTCGCTCAAGCACAGGTGTTTGTTTCCACCTCCGTGGTGCGCATTTTCTGGACCAAAGAAGGGTGAACCGGTGAATAGACCAGCCAGTACTTAAACCTGTGGCCAGGAGATAAAACACAGGTTTCTGGAGGGATGCGTTCGCCTACTGAGCCCCCAGACACAGCTTAACGTGAAGGGACTGATCACAATATGTTACGCCGTACACAAAGAATACTATAAATCCTTGAAGAATTCCTATTTTATAAGCCAGTTAGTTGAAGGTGCCATTTTTAATTTATTTTGTTTTTAGTCTCTTTCACCATCGCTGATTAACTTTATAATAAAGGTCCATATACTCCAAGCATGAAATAGAACTTCATTGCCCAAATACTTAATAAAAAAAAAAACATAATCCCCATCTTGGAAGATAAACATAAAAATCTCGAAAGGCATAGCTCTGTGGAAGTACATACATATTGTCAGCGGTTTGTACTTACTACATGTTACCCAAGGGCAAGCAACACCAACCAATATAAAAACGGCAAAATCAATGCGTCTTCGGATGAGTTTGAAAATGTCAGTTGCAGCTCTTTCCGAACTGATGGAAGAGGTTTCTCAGGAGAACAACAGATTTATAACCCCGAATTGTGTCCAGTTCTAGACTTGATCATCCTATATGTACTCCATTCAAAGAAAGTTTACAATTGCAGGAGGGAGCCAGTGAACCAATTGATTTATTTTTTATTATGTTTCTGAACGTAGAGTCCAAATGGTTAACACAAAATGAAGTGAAATTTTTCATTAACCATATCATCTTGACATGTGTAGGAAGAAGTTTGAGAGAAACATGTTGGTTTATTTGCATTCTGTTTTGACCCCATTTTCCAAATCTTATCATGCAAATAATTTATGCTGCTTTCTTTCACTTTCCCAGAACAGTGATCCATATGTGGTATGTGGTACATGAGGTAACAACAGCTGAAATGTGAGGCCAATAATGACTTTTGTTTTCATCAGACCTTTTTAGCAGGAGCATATCTCCTTTGTGACTGGACGAGTAGCTACTTAGTAGATCTTGGCCCATCATTTGTATTCAGTAGACTTCTATGTTCGATTACCACTAATCTACTCCTCATCTAAACTATGTCACACATTTGTTAAAGGCTGAGGCCTGGTTTATCAGACCCTTAGTGTTTTGTGAAGCACATTGTGAACCGTGCAGTCAAGCGCTGCTGTTTAACAAGTAAAGATAACTGAGTGATAGCTGCTCTTCAGCAAATTTGCAAGTATATCCCATGCACTGCGGTTTGAAAGGAATTCCAAAAAGTATGTCCAAGAGCACGTTCTTAAATGGGACCATACATTTATTTTAGAAACACCATATCCGTGCCAGACATCGATGAGAAGACCCATATCGCAGTGGAACATTTTGACTTTAACATCCGCTGAGACATACAAACAAAAACGCTGCTCAAAAGCCATCCCACGGGTGCAGGCTGATTGGATAATACTAAGCTGCCAACTGAGATTTTGACATAGTGTCATCTTTCCTGTCTACTTTACCTTACATTTGTCAGCTTTGGTCGCATCTGTCTCTGATTCAGACACAATCTGCCCATAGTCATCTTTATGAAGGCACAAAGACATGATAAGCCAGCCGACTCTGCCGGCTGTCTGAATATGCCAGCTCCACAACAGAAACTTGTCGTTTAGAGCGGTCTCTCACTGCTGCCTTAAGACAAATGTCATCTCTGTCTTCTAAGTGGTCAGTAGTATGTAGCAGAATTTGTACGTTAGTCTTTCCTAATCGTAGTTCTGACCAGGTGAGGCACATTAGGGCGGCAGGTCTCGCACTCTACATCAAGCAGTATCGTCCTGCTCACTGAGGGATACAGCGGCTGGAAGCCCATCCATACTCTACAGTGCCTCTAATTCAGGGACTGAAATGTAATTAAAAAAAAAGACTAACATAGCCTGCCTTTTAAATGTTATTTGTTTTGCCCCTTACATAAACATTCCAATCTTAAAAAAATGATGGTCGTAATGGATGTATTTACTCACAGCAACCATTTTCTTGAGATTGTGCATTACATTTATGCACCGTGTGGCAAATTCCACTGTCGTAATTCCCTGAAGATCATGTTCAAGTAACATGCTGCAGGAGCACGTTCTGAATGCACATGCTCAATTAGCTGTTTCAATTAATCTTTTACGCCAATAAAGAAATTAAATGAAAACCTTGACACTAAAATAGACCTCATATAGGAAGTACACGGATGAATCGCTTGGTGAGATCTCTTATGGGCCAGCTGATTTATTGGAAAATGGACCTACTCTAGATGGCTTTAATCTCTTCTTGTATTGCAAACGACCACAAACAAAATAGTAGCGAAACCTTTGTGTTTTTTAAGTGCTTTGTTGTTAAACTGTACTTTCTCATGACTACTTCTGGCCCGCATATGTCTTCAGCTATTTCTCTACGTTATAGTTAAAATACATGGCAGTGTTTCGAAATTGTCTGTTATTTTATGAAGTGATGTGAACATATAGATAAGGGAAACATCCTGGATAATGAAACCAAATCAACCCAATTTCGCATCTCTTGTACTGTAGATTATGTCATAATATGGCAATTTATTTTACACAACATTGAGTAGTGACCAGTATTTCCACAAATCACAGAAATTAGGTCTGCAAATTCTCATATTACCACAAAATAAAAACAACGACCTCTCTCCTAGACAGCCAACTCATTTCATGGAACTAACTTTGATAGCAAAGTAGATTATTCCTCCTGATATATAGAGAGATCACTGAACCAATTCTATTTGACACAGGCCGATTCACAAAGGTTTGGTGCATTCCAGTGATATTTATTGATCTAACAGCAGCAACTGCATGATCACAGTCCCCAGAAATCGGGACCGGTGGAAATTTCTACCCACAGATCCGATTTAGTGACTGCATACATTGTGCCATTTTTGCTGAGATTATTTTAGGAGTAAATCTTGAAACTTTAGTAGACCAGTTGGTATTCCTCGATGGTTGTCTAGCACAGTTTATGAAAACCGATAATTTCATAAATTTGTTGAAATTAAAAAGCTTTTTGCAGATTAATCCCTAGTCATAAAATGAAGGGAAAACCACTAATGTAAAAGGCTGTAGCAAGTGAGCTTTCACATTGGAAAATCAGAGGTTAAAGCCACTTATTTATTGGTGGGTTAGGACGAGGAACATTTTAAGAATGGAATGGAATGTGTTACCACTGGAGGAACAGGCTAAAAGGAAAAATGTTTGTGCGCAACTCTTCATGCCTGCTGTTGCAGTTTTTTATAACCTTGTGGGAATTCCACTGGACTACGAATGGGAGACCAGATCTAATTTTGAAAGTATATTAGGGGGTTCCAATATGGTTTTATCAATGCCAAGTGCGTAAAAGTTCCGAAATCCTAGGCGCAAGTCGACGAGTGATGGATGTACACGTTTTTTTAGATCAATACGGGCTTTTTTTTGTTGTAGAGTTACATCAGTTCTGAGTATGCAGTATAGACGTAAGGGATGTCTAGATATTAGCCAATTAAAAAAAAAAAATCATGGGGCGCTATGCGGCAGGAGCCATAGAAGTCCTTATATCGCGTCTAAACCTATAGCTTGAGAGCTTATATTTGTATGTATGTAAGGATTTTTCTGTATTCTAATTCAGAGCAAATCAAACCTGAAAACAAATGCTGATAAAAGATATATGAAAAAAACTGTTTCTAGCAATCCTCCAAGAAATTTGTAATGATTTCTTTGACCCGCTCTAGTAGTTCCGTCTGAAAGTCTTCCAATCTATCTAAAGATCGCAGAGAGGTGCAAGACATCTGCATCATGCGATTAGGCTTTATTAGAAAGCACTTCAATGAATACATTGAGTACAATATATACTACTCCATCTCTCCAGAAAAATAATTTACATAGTCGTTTTAAAATCTATCTCTCAATTATTCTTTCAATCCCATTTTAAACTGATTGTCATTAATCCTTAATCCTAAATATAAATTAAGTTTTTTTCTTTTGTGGTGATATTAGGACTCCTCCTTACTGTAACCCCACAAGCTTGTTATTCACCTTCAGCATGTTCTGCATTGTCTGTAATATCTAGATGAACCCTGGGTGAAGAAAATTGGCACAACATGCAAATTGCGTATTTCATAGGGAAAAAAGCCTGGTCAATCATAGTCGAAATGAATCACCATGCCTAATTGCATGCAGGAAATGATTGCTGCTATTGTGTTTGTCAAATTTGTTGTGATATGTAATTCTAAAAATAGAAACTAACAAAATATCATATTAGTTAAATACCTGATGAAGATGTGCATTGTTTCCAATTAAGTCATAATTTTTGGAATGTTTGATTTAAGAATTGAAGGAATTTTGATATTAACAAAAAAAACATTTTCAAAATGTTTTGATTGTGTGCAATGTAATCTCAGGGCAGCCGAACAATGATTAATATGTTGTCTTCTGATTTTGTTTTTGATTCATGTCATGTTCGCAACTCTACTAACAGTGCTCTCATTTAATTTCATGGTGATGGCCTTTAACCTCTACTAATAATGTCTGGACTTTGCGGTAGTTTAGCCTGAGACGTTTGTGGTTAGATGCATCCGTGTGAAATGTCGAGTTCAGATGAAGACAAGCCGTCCTCGCCGCATGTCTACTGGAGGTCTGGTAAGTGTGTGGACCGGGGAAGGTCATTCCATTAAACGTTTTGTATTTTAGTCCCTAACTCAAACATCTGCATGTCATTCATGTCTGTTATCTAAGTAAAACCAAACTGTCTAATTGTAAGTAATTGCTATTGATATGAATGAAGGATTTGAGCTGAATGTACATGGTTAGTTACTAGTCAATCGATAATTAATAGTTGAATAAGTTGGCTTCAATGGGTAAATCATAGTCTTGTTTGAGTTTAACCATTTACTGAAGTGTATTGGGGCCTAAAAACAATTAATGGGTGACTTGTAATACTATTACAGCACGGTTTTATACTTTATGAGCCTAGTAGTTTGCTTGCACATTAAGGCGCTTTTGAATTCGAGGTGAGCCTAGAGTACACAACTACATTTAGAGTTTATTTTATCGGAGGCGCATGCAGGCCAATCTCTACAAAAGCTGTTCAGTCTAGACTCCTAATAGAAGATGACTATAAATGCAAGTATAATGCAGCCATCAAGTAACTACGCTACCCTGATCTATCTAGGGCTTTAATTGTGCAGGTGGTGGTGGTGGGTGGTGAGGACCAGGACTTATTTTCAATCATCAGACTTGGATCCAGAGCAACAGTGACAACTGCAGGAAAAGCAGAAATAAGTAAGAAGAGAAAGATAGGAAAAAGAGACAGAGGGAGAAAAGCAGGGATGAAAATAATCTGCAAAAGTGAGATAAAGAAACAGGAAATGTAGAGTGGCGGAAGAAAGCGGAATGGGGTGGAGTCCAGACTGAGCAACAATGGTATTCAACAACCTCACCAGCAGGCTCCTAAGAAAAACAGTGGGCCCCTGCACTTTATTTATTTGCTTATTTATTTATGCATTTATTTGTTTTTACAATTTAATAACTTACTTTGATGTTGTTTATATCCTGTCTATGCTCTTGCTGGTTTATTAAATGCCATGCTCACAGCAAAGACTGACAGAATTCCGGCTATATCACTTCGAAAGAGATCTGAGACTGGCACACTTACTGGGGCAGTAGACTGCTAAGGACATAATCGAGTTTGACCCATAAACCCAGTTAAAGCCTGTTAAATGTGAACCGTTGAAGTGAGGCAGGAATTAGAGGGATGTGTGGAGAAATATTTTACTCCAAAATGTCCTGCAAGACGGTTCATTTTCAATACCTCTCAGTGCTAAGACCACTAAGGGCCTGATTACGATGTAAGTCGGAGTTGCCTCTGAACGTCATCTCGGCAGATGCGGAACCGATTGACTTTCAGTCGGCGGTCCCAACACCGCAATTAGGATGCGGTCGCAAAGTTTCATTTTACAAGGGGAGCTTGTTTGGCGGTCCGACACTGCCCGCAACACAAGCTCCAATTGTGCAATGGAAGTTTTTGCACATCGTGCACCGTGTGGCCATAGGTACCTTCTAGGGCCACACGCGGGAGTGCCAGGGGAGAAGGGAGATCTGCTTGGGGCTCCCAACGTTGCTTTCCGACAGTCTTTCAATGTTGAAAAGGCCAACATGGAAGGCTGTTGGAAATCGACATCATAATCACGATGCCCGAAACACCGTCTTTAAGTGATTATGAGCGGCATCCGATGGGCTCAAGGAGCCTGTAGAAACCAAGTAGGTTTACAATCTGACTCCCGAATTACAATGTCGGCTGTCCGAGTGTAAACCTACCATGTCGGTCGGAAAGCCCCCAACCAGCGGTCGTAGGCTTTCTGACCGACCTCATAATAAGGCCCTAAGTATCTAATTGCAAATAAATTCTATTTTTTCCCCTCTAGTCACAATTGTATTTTGACTTCGCACCCCAATGTGATGCTCCATTTTGTCAAGCAAAGCGTCCTTCAGTGAGGGGTTGGATAATTTATGCCGCCAGCACGGTTGAGCTGCCAAATCTGTAGTTCAGTTTTATCTGATTATTTTAGCAATACATGGATCGGAATATCAACCGATTTGGTTTTATGTTATATATAAACCTATGCAGATTTTGCTGTATAGCCATGGTCTGCTTATTCTGTGACAGTCTTTATAAACAGATTAATTGTGGGTCTTGATGGAGCAGTCATAGTCATATTTTGAAAATGCACATCACATAAAGCAAACAAGATGCACAAAACATAAGTCCACTCCTGGGAAATACCATAATTCTGGGTTTCCTCTGGATCCCTTTTTGACCTATGATCTGAATGGGACCCAGATAATGGATAAAAATTATTAAGGTTTGTAAAACAAAATGTAAAAACATTGTATGGAATGGCCCCTGCATCAAAAATGGTTTATTTTACCCTGAAATGTGCTGCTTTATAGCACACTATACAGGGAAGGTGTTTAGCAGTGGTCTCTGCTTGGTCTAGTTTTGGTGCACAGCTTTTCGCCATGGGTCCACCAAGAATTTGGATCCTTTCTGTAAAATGGCAGCAATGGAAATAAACTCTCTGTGTTAAGAAAATTGGGTTGAATTTATTTCCTACAGAGCAACTATTCTGCAGAGTTTCTATAGCGCGAAATTGACCCGGAGTATCGGGTATCAGAGTGCTTTACATAGCACCATACATACCACCAGTTGCGTTACATGTGGACACATTTATTTTGGTTGGTCACGGGTAGGTTAAGTGATTTGCCCAGAATCGCAGGATGTTCAGCGTCATTACCGAAACTCGTACCTGGTTCCCAGATTCGAGGTTGACTGCCCTAGCCGTTAGGCCAACTCCTCTCCCCAATGCGTAAAATATTTGTTTCCAGCAAGCATGCAACATCTTGTTGATGTAATTATTCTGTTTCTGTCATTGGAATGCAAGGTACCACTGTGGTAAACCTATGAGTACAGGTGCAGCAGTGCAGTATATCGTATCCAGGCGAATATGAACCAAAAAAGCACTCCCCTATGACCTATACTTGATTTTGCAAAAGTATGAATCTGGTATGGGTATCAATAAATGCCAAACATCAAATATTTATAACATTACAAAACATTTGGTTTTATGAAGTTATGTTCATTATTTTAATTAACTTCTTTTTCCCTTTTACCAATGCATTAAATGCCATTTTTTTTTTAACAGTAGTAGTTCTAAAACCCTATTCGGAATGATGCGTACTATGGGCATAGGCCGAGTCCAACAAGCATTGGCATTTTCATACACTGTTTTGGTGGCTATTGCACTACTGGTATCCTATACCAAGTGTAGGCTGAACAAGATGGAAAGAAGTTCTACAGCTGAACACTTCCTGTCATGTGACTTGGCGCCTCTCAGTGCCTCTTTTGTATGACAGATGAACCTGCTAAGACTTCACTAGGGAAATCCAGAATGTAGAATCTGGCTAAATATAAAAATCAAGAATGTGCTTCACTGTTATTAGCTCTCCTCCATTAGTGTTTGCTAATTACTCTTGCTTAAACCTAAACAGTTTTGAATAGTTGAACAATGGCTCACGTGTGATTTTAAGCACTATTTTAGTGTAACTTAATCTTATTCTCTAGACGTTGGGTATATGTGAACATAGTAAGAACTTTATAAATACTATAATACAATACTATCTCTATATGGAAAACCACAGTGCTTGTCTGACTGGGTAGCACACTACACAGTGTGGAAGTGTGGTTGAGAGAGTGTTTTCTATACTTTGAGCCTATGTGAGAAGAGTTTACATGTCATGCATGTTGACCACTGAGGTACGGTTATTGTATTTTTTAGCACATAGCTTAGCGTTGTAATGGATGAGGAAATGTGAGAGACAGACATATTTTCATAATATGTGATGGTAGCTCTGATTGGCTCTGCAGGTTAGATTAGATTAGATTAGATTTAGATTTATAGAGCGCATGGCTGCCCTGGAGCGTCCCAGCGCTGAAAAAGACCTGAACATAGTGAACTCAAGAGGGGACGGATTTAGGGAGTGGTAGGGAAGAGAGGTTTTGAGAGCTTTTCTGAATTTAAGGTGAACGGGTTCCATCGGGAGATCTCTAGGAAGGGCGTTCCATTTGTTTTAAGCATTCAGCGAGAACCGGCGGCCTCCAGTGCGTGCCTTCCTCACTCTTGGTATGATGGCCAGATTTTCCCTGTCTGAGCGGAGGGCCCTGGCCGACTTGTAGGGGCGAATCAGTCCTCTCAAGGCCGGAGGGCCTTTGCCCTGCAACGTTTTATGGGCAATACAGAGTGACTTAAAAGTGATCCGCTCTTGAATTGGGAGCCGGTGAAGGGCCTTTAACATTGGTTTGGCTGATCTAGGCGCCCCCATAAGCAACCTGGCTGCAGCGTTCTGGGCTCGCTGGAGAGTATTGATAGTGGCAAGGGGAGCAGCCAGGAAGAGGGCTTTGCCATAGTCCAGTTTGAACAGAATCAGGCCCTGGATTAGCAGCTTTCTAGATTGAAACGGAAGGAGGGGGAGAACCTTCCGGGCTGCTCGTAACAGACCGAAGCAACCTCCTGCAACCTTCTGCGCGTGGGTCTTAAAGGTTAGTTGGGGTTCAAACCAGATCCCCAGGCTTTTAATTTTCTCCTTGGGGGGGAGGAAGGTCCCCCATGCAGGGGGGCCACAACTCCAGGGGCAGGGAGGTGATTTGATTGCCCAGAAACATGATCTCGGTCTTAGTTCCATTCAGTTTAAGTTTTGAGCTAGACATCCAGGAGGAAATGGCCGTAAGGCATTTCGGGAGGTCATCCGGGCGGCCCCCTTGTTGTGACAGCGAGACGACAAGCTGAGTCGTCTGCGTAGCTGATAGATTTGATCCCAAATGGGGCTACTACCTTCTCTAACGGGGCCATATAGACATTAAACAGTGTGGGGCTGAGGGAGGAGCCCTGCGGCACCCCACACTGGAGGGGGGTGGAATTGGACATAGAGCCATTTTCCCATATCCTGAAGGATCGATTGTCCAGAAAGGACTGCAGCCATCTAAGGGCTGACCCTGTAATGCCCAGCTTGGCAAGGCGTTGAGCCAGAACTACATGGTCTACGGTATCGAATGCAGCGCTTAGATCCTGGAGGGTCAGGGCTACTGATCCCCCTGAATCCAAGCTGCATCTTACCTCTTCAGTCACCGCTAAGATGGCGGTGTCTGTGCCCTGACCAGGGCGAAAACCCGTTTGAGAGTCACTTAGGAGGTGGTTAGACTCCAGGAACTCTGAGATCTGCCTATTCACTACCTTTTCGGCTACTTTGCTCAATCCAGGTAGAAGGGAGATTGGGCGAAAGTTGGCAAAATCGGAGGTGTCTAGTCCCGGTTTCTTTAAGAGCGTTTTGACTCTGGCCTGCTTCCAGCTCGGGGGCACTATGCCCGTAGATAGTGACGCGTTAAGTAGCTCAGTGGCTACTGGGGCAATAGTACTCATGATTTGTTTTAGAATATGCATCGGGACTGGGTCAGAGGGAGAATCACTTTTTATATTAGATAGGATGTTACAGAAGTCTTCCCTGGAAATACAGCTGAATGCCTCAAACTGAGGGCAGGAAGAGCCAGAGGAAGGAGCCTCAATGGGTACTGTGACAGAGGATTGAGGGAGGCTATCAAGGATTTTCCGTATTTTTGCATCGAAGAATTCTGCTAGCTGGTTGCATTTTAATACGGGGTCGTTATGAACCAAAGTTGGAGCCGGAACTTTGAGGAGCTGGTTAACAATTTTAAATGTTTCTCTGGCGGAGTTGGCCGAGAGTCTAATTTTTTCCTAAAAAAAAACTGCTTTAGATTTATGCCGTGACGATTTGTAGAGTCTTAGGGCAGCTTTATATGCGGTTTTGTTAGTGGGTGCGCAGTCTTTCCGCCACAAGCGCAGGTCTTAATAGTTTAGCTTTTATGTTCGCAAATCGGCTCCCTGTGCTGGCAGTGGCAGGAGGTCATACACTCTTTGTTCTTATGAATCTGCAAGAGGAAATGGGTGTCGATAAAGAGTGGGCGGAGGTTAAATAAATATATCTGCTGGCTATGTTTTCTCCAGATTCAGCTGTCCAATGACTTTATTGGAGTCTTGAAATGGATTATAGCAATACTTCGAGTTAGTGGTTGAGGGGGGTTAGATATCCATAAAAACTAATCGGAAAAAAAAAAATTTTAGCTTATGCTGTAGTCTATTCAGAATTAAAGCTTAACCGTACCAAGATATTTTTGCTCATGTCAACAAATCATCTGGCCTTTTATCTTGCAGTGAATCCACTGCTGATCTTGTTTAGAGTTCTTTCTGATTGTTGTATAATTTTTTGTTTTGACTTTGGTTTAGTGAAGCTGTTGGAATTGGTCAACAAATGTTGCTTTGTAAATGGACCGCTACCTGGAAGGCTCAGTTAGAAGCATTGGTCGAAGTTGGTAGGATCCGCAGGGCACGGCATGCCCCTACCTCTTTAATTCAATAGATTCCGTTCCCCTACTATTTTATTTTCAACATGCGTCCCAGGACGGCAGAAATAGCCAAGGCCTACGGATGAGGCTTGGCGTTCGTGGCCTTTCGCGGACCGGCAGGTGGGCAGAGAGGGAAAAGGACTCTGTCTTTTCCTTCTTGCCCAGAGAAGACGAGGACAGTGCCCACATCTGCTCTGCCGCTGGCAGCTGCCACCACCTCTCCCTCGCTTTCTTCCTCCTATTCCCTCTCTCTTTCTGTCTAGCTCCTTCTCTCTTACTGAAAACCGTGACTTCAAGAAACCTTTTCCCACTCTCCCTTTCCTCCTTTAGTTTATTTGTTCCCCTGTGAAATGGATAAAAGAAAAACAATTTTGCTGGAAATGTCGTCATTTTTATTTTTTACATTTTTCTATTCCAGAGTGCAGTCTCTGGAATAAAATATTAAACATATGAAAAATAAATAACTAAATAAAGCAAGACAGAGCGGTCGCAAAGTGGCCAGATCGATTTTATTCACATTCAAAGACATCCGCGTCACTTTACAGAGTTTGCAAGTGAAGCACTACTTTAGTTTTCTTGTCTTTCTTTGAACAGCATGGTTTCCCCTGGGTGGGGAAGTGCACCAATCTTGGAGGTACTGCAAATCCTGCTTGATGGGTGGATTGAAAAACAATATGTGTACTATGGGTCTGTATTCACGGATGTGGTCTTTTTAAACCATATTGCTTATGTTTTGTTAGCAATGGACATTGAAATGAGTCCCTTCCTGGCCCTGTAGTCATGTCTTTACCTTTCAGGCAAAAGCATTCACTGATTTCTAAATAGTGAGTGTAAAAACGTTAAGGTAACCATGTTGTTCCTGCTTACATATCACATAATTTACTTAATCTTGCATTCCCTACGAGTGTTTGTTTTTTCCAACATCATGTTACTTTTATTCAGGCAACATATTACTCTTGTGTGTAATTTGAATTGAGTCCCATCCAGGTGTTTACAGCGGGGCACAATTGGGTTGTAGTTGAAGGTAGTGCGAGTTTCTCTCAGTGGAGCAGTATGATGTTCAGTGGGGCAGGGGATATGGCACTGTGGTCAGAGCTGAATATCACCTCTGGTCTTATCAATGCACCGTAAGCCTATAGGCTGTATGCAGCCTTTTTTCTCTCTCAACAAAGATCAAACAGATACTAGTAAAATAAATAAACAATAAGGGGAATTTATCCCTTAAGGACTAGAACCCTCACTCACCCGAGGGTGACATGCTTCATCATATGGGTTCCTCCTTACCAGTAGGAAAACCTAGTCCCACTGAGAGCTGCAACTTCTTTACTGTGATGAAGGAGCTCCAAGATGTTTTTTTTCACGGTTGTTCTTGAGGGATGGATTCTAAATCCCATATGCGAGTCTTAAGGGGTAGTGAGGGTGCAGCGCAAAAAAAAAGGAAAAATGATTTTATAGTTAAGAAAAAAGCGTGAGAAAGAAGTTAAAACTGCCTAGGAAAGTTGCACAACCTCAAATTTATTCACATGCTCTACCTGACAGGATTACTTCAGGACCAACTATGATGACTAAATGTTATTTGCCGCTGCTGATATGATGTGAATAAAGAAAAAATGAAATAATACAAAACCAGCATTCCTTTGTCCTTTTTGTCAATTAATACATGAAGTATCTGAAAGGTCAAAAAAGAGAAACAAACAGAAAAATGGCAAATCATCTTGGGTGCTTACTATTGAATTGATCATTTCAAAATGTCAATAGCCTTAATTATCAATAGTGGATAATAGTTTACTTACCCTCCATTACTCCATGAACTATTATCCACTATTGATATTGTGGGTCCCTTGCTCACTACACCACTGGAGTCAAGCTATCCTCGCTGAAGACGGCTGATAGCCAGAAGCCGGTCCTAGGATGCTTGATTCCAGTCCAGGGAAGGCATGGCTTGGGCTGGACTGTTCCCATGAGGCACAGGGTCAAGACTGATTTGCACATGGCCATGTCTGATCTGGGGTGGGTTGGTGAGCAAAATAACGAGGGATTAAACCCAGATCTGTGACTGGGGGTGAATGTTTTGCCATTGTGCAACATTCCGTCCATCATCTTGTTTGTTTTGCTATCCTATTATTAATAGCCTCGAAGTCCCAATCATCAGAAAAGGTACTAGATAAAACAAAGTCATTTCAACGAAATCTTGAACTGGTGTGGAATCTTCAACAGCTCAGCCGGACCGAAAATGTCATAATCAGTTCTGTCCCAAGCTATATCACCAGGTATAGGAACAGCTGTGATGTTCACTGATGACTAGTCTCTTTGTTCACAATGAGATGATTTGTGTGGCTTGAGGAGTAAGTTGATCTTACTTGCTGTGTCCTTTTTAACTTATCTTCCATTTATCAGCATTCCCAAAGTTATTACAATAGTTAACCAAAGTAGAAGGAAAAAGTACACCCAACACAATCCAAATTTCAATCCATGGTGAAACCGATAAGTCTTTTCCAGGTGATGAAAAAGTTCTGTTGCTTGTTCTTTAAAAGTTCTTTTTACTAGCGTTGTTTCAGGTTCGCTGGGATCCTCGGAAAACGTATCAAAGTTAATGAAATAGCCAGAGGCAGTTCTGTCAATAGTGGGGATTGCATCAGGATTCGTTGAAATCGCTGGAACCACTTAATCACTTGTTACATTTGTATAGTCAGATGCTATTTCATTGTAGACAGGCGTTTCCTGACAAACTGTTATTTGGGTCTCAAGCACTGTTCCCACTAATGTGCGCGCGCACCTCTCTAGACGTTGCCGCACACTCCGTGTGTCGAGCGCGCACACAGCCAGAAAGTTACAAGAGAGAGTCGCGCCGCTGCTTTAAAACAGCGAGCGGCGCGAAAAAACAGCCACTTTCTAATTGCGGCGTGGCGGAGTCGGGTCGGAGTACAGGTAAGGCTTTCTTGGGACATGGTGCTTTGTGGCTGTTGGTAAAGCGCGGGATGATTTTGGGCTTTTGTGTAAATGTTGATGTTAATCAGAGCCCCTTCACGGGCTCTGATTAGCATCAATACTTTAACAAAAGCCCACAATCATCCCGCGCTTTACCAACACAACAGTAGAGCCACTTTAAAAACACAGCGTGTACATTCTGCAAGTGCGCGCTGTGTTTTTAAACTGGCTCTACTGTTGTGTTAGTAATGCACGGCTGCGAGAGCAATTGTTGGCTTTTGTTTAAGTATTGATCTTAATCGGAGCCCGCGAAGGGGCTCTGATAAACATAAATACTTAAACAAAAGCCAACAATCATCCGGCATCATACCTTCTAGAGCGCAGCATGTTACTGGGCTGCCCCATTCATCGCTTCCAAGGCTTCAAATTGCGTGTGACATTTCCATAATTCAGTGTAATTAAAAGTGACATTTCAATGATTATGAGTGTCACTTTCTCGAGAGCAAAGTCACGCAATAAAGACAAGGGAAACATAAAATGACATCCATTTGAGCAACTAGAAACTCTATGAAGTCACTGAACTAAAGTACACTAACGGCAGGCAGCGGAAAACTGAGCGGTGCAGACAGCGTGACTGCACAGTTCTCAGCCACAGTACACCAAAGGCAGAGGGCGCAGGCAACTCAGAATGATTGAAGCATTAATTGTATTTATTAATAGCAGCCACAGCAAGTCAGCTGAACTACTATATACCTACGCCGCGGGTTCAGGCAGGTACTCTTGGTTGGGACCGCTATATAAATATAATACTGTACTGCTGACTTTCAAAGTAGTTCAGTAGGCAGCGCGCCTATTGGACACAGCACTGCCTCGTGACATCAGTCGTGGCAATGAATGCAGCACTGGGAAACCATCTTCTATTAATAAACTGTAGCAGCCAAGTGAGTTAGCAGAAGCTATTACCTCAGTCACTGTCAGCCCCCAAGCCCAGGAGCAGCGTGCATGACACAGCGCGCTGCCACTCTTAGTTTAATCAGCATAATTGTCAGCGAGGAGCTCTCAGCTGCTGTCCCATTTATGCGTGACTTTGCATTTCAGTGCGGTGATGCAGACCACCACACTGAAATGCGTTAGAGCCACAGCTGATGTGTGACACTTGGCAGGGCTGCCCATTGTTATTTGTGCAGGCAATGGAACCCTTTGTGGCTAAACTAGAGTTGAGAACCATCCTTGGGCATTCCTCTGTGGATGACAATCCATTGGATCCAGGCTTCCATTGACATGGCCTACTGTTCATAAGTTAGTTGAGGGTTCACATGGTCCCAATCACTTTGTCCTAGCACAATTTTGAGACTGTATTTGGCTAGAGATTACAATGGCAAAGTCATATACATGGATTTTGAATTACATTGCTTATCAGCAAAATTACAGTGGGCTGCTACATGGCTCAGTGACCAACAACTTGCTGAGATAGTTACCCTAGAAGGCATACTTCTTGAGGGCATGCTCTACCACTTATTTCATACCAGGGCCACTGTACCACAGGCTATTTATTCCCAGCTTGGTAAGGGTTGCACTGGGTTTCATGCCAAGGGTGCTCTGTAAGACACAAGTGAAACTTCTGCTTCAGAAATCTCTAAACAGACCCCTTAAGGCTGGGATTAATAAATGGCCAAGATCGCTTTGACAAGGTCAGAGGCAGTGAGGATGTAAAAACAGGTTTGACACAGGATCCCTGCCTGCATTCATCTCACTAGTGACTGGGTATGTGCTCTACAAGGCGTATTTCTTAACACAGAGGGCATTAGTGGAAATGATGTGTAGAATCTGGGGTCTAAAGGCAACAAACTCCAGACTCCTGCTCTAATACATTTACTGTACATTATGAGAGATGGTAGAGGTTATAATATTGTAAATGGTTTTATGGTGTTTGGACAAAATATTGAGCTGTAAATATCAGGAGGCAGTATTATTGGGGGAAAATATTGTGATACACAAATATCGTGAAGCAAAAACTATTGTTGTCCACGGGCTCTGATTAACACCAATACTTTAACAGAAGGCCACAATCTCCCCCGCACCGCGCTTTACTAACAAAACAGTCGAACCAGTTTAAAAAGACAGCGTGTACATTCTGCAAGTACACACTGTGTTTTTAAACTGGCTCTACTGTTTTGTTAGTAATGCGCGGCTGCAAGAGCAATTGTGGGCTTTTGTTAAAGTATTGATGTTAATCAGAGCCCTTTCTCGTGTTTATCCAATTTGCAAACTGCCCTTAAGACCCTTATTGTGGCACTGTATGTGTGAAAATGCACCATTTTTCACTTTTTATTTTAAGTAAACGTTTTGAGTGACATTTGGCACCGCACGCGCGGTCTGGTTCCTGGCGCACATAGCCATGGTTGCAGCGCACAGAGACCCTTCACTGCCGCACACAGAGGAAAAAAATTAGAGGGAACATTGGTCTCAAGAGGTACAAGTTTCATGGCTTTGTTGCATAGTCCTTCTTTTCGCACTGCAGATTCTTCAAAGGTGATGAGTCTGTCAGTTTGAAATTCTTGGATAGTAGCCAGATTAGAGCATCTGCTACATCTTTGGAGTCCACTTCGCCTACTGCTTATAATTGGCCACGTGATGTGGTTTTACTAGGTCGATGGACACGACCCTGATCCTTTTTTACCAGCAAGGGGCGGCAGTAATACTGTTCTTTATCCGTGGATGGCTAGGACAGGTACTGGTTGTCTGTAAGAAGGCCCAAATTCCTTCTTGTCCGCAATCTTTTCTCTGACTAGATCCCCAATCTTTGGAATCCAGACCGGTCTTGCTGGGACGGTCGGTTTCTCTTCAGTGGTTGTTGGCTTCAGGAACACGATACTTTGGCTTTTCCTTATTTCATTTAAGTCCTGCAAAACAGCCAAACGATCTTTGATATCAAAGGGTTTTTGTTCTACCACTGAAGTCTGACAATCAACATCCGAAATAATCATTCTTGTTCCAAAAAGGATTTCATATGGAGTGATTTCCCCTAGAGAACTTCTTGGCAGATTGTTAAGACTACGTTGGACACTTATTAGATGATTGACCCACCCATCATCCGAGCCTACAACCTAGCTGTTATAGATTGCTTTATGTCCCGTTTTTTTCTCTCCACAATCTAATTTCCCTCAAGATGGAATGGACTAGAGTACCGCAATGCAACGCCCAATTTGGCCTTGGCCTCCTTCTAAGCTCGAGAGCTAAACACAGGACCCTGGTCAGAATGTAGCGTGCCGACTGCGTATGTGCCGATACAGACTCGCAAATCTTTTATAACCGCTCAATAAATCTTGAACACTAATCCACTGCGACCATGATATATTTATAGTTACCATCCCTCTGCAAGGGACCGCAGTGATCTAGGTAAACGCAAGCTAATGGTTTATCTTAGATTAACAGGGGCATCTGCGCAGGACGTTTCACTGTAGAGACTTTAATCTTTTGGCAGATTTCACATTCCAAAACATAGTTTCTGGTTTGTTTCCTCATGCACGGCTACCAGTATCTCTGTTTTAATAATGATACTGTGGCGGAAACACCTGCGTGTGCAGAAGCTAGCCCTTTATTTACTGCTAAGATTAGTCCTAATCTATGTTCCATGTTTGGAATTACTCTATCCCCCACTCCAGGGATTCGAGCTAAAGGAACGTTATTTGCATCAGTTCTGTATGAGTATTTGAGTGGAAAGCCTTTTGGTAATGTTTTACCACTGTCTTTGCTTGAAGCATTGACAGCTTGCATTATTTTGCTGTCTATTTTCGTTTTTGAACGAGTGATTGCAGCTACAGAAGCAGTTTGCACAGCTGCCTTTGCGGCTTCATCAGCCAATGAATTCCCTGCAACGTGAATGCATCACGCAGGGGTGGGGAATTCCTATCTCCCGACGCCCGAGACATCTAGATTTCTAAGGAGGGCAAGTGGTTTTAATTTGTATTTTGTCCAAAGGACAAGTAGACAGTTTTATCTGTAATCCGATACAATGCTGTTCAACCCTGTTGGTCACAGCCATGTTAATAAGTAGCTCTGAGCAGTTTAATGGCAGTGTAAGGGTCAATGCAAAAGCTGGGGCCTGCACTTTAATTTCCCCAGCACAGAAGAACAACATGATAAAGCAGAACTCAAAGTTGCAGCCAGCTCCAAAGGCTCATGTGGCTCCCTGGCCCGCCCCTGTTCCTTTTATTTTCTTTCAGCATGAGACAAACATTGTGCTTCTGCAGCTCCAGAACACTCACAGCACTGGCATGTAAGAGGCTGCTTTATCTGCCTCTTGGCCCCTTGCTCTGACCTGAACTGTATGACCCCTGCCTTTTAATCTCTGCTCCACTCTTGGGCCTCATACAGCGCCAAGATCCCTGTTCATCTTCAACTCACTTTGCTTTCCCTTCCCATGCAGCTCGTGCACCCCCTTCTTTGAAATTTGCTTTTCCTGTACACCTCCTACTTTGCTTTTCCTGTGCACCTTATGTTTCACCCGGTGCCTAAACCTGCTAATCCCACCCCACCACCCTCTCTGACAGCTCTTACCCGCTCCCCATGGCCTCTCATATCTTACGTCATCCAGGGCTTACATTAAAGCTCATACATTTCTCCATGAGGCTTTCATGCAGGTCTAAGACCACCCATATTTCTATCCTTGCACTAGGCCCTCATCTGCACCAGGGGCATTTTGAACACCCTTCCGTAGCAACTACAGCATCTGTGGAGTTCTTCATGGGCCTCTTCAGTCTGCAGGTCCACACACAAAAGCCCATAATGGATTTAAAAGGGGTGGATGACTGGGTGAGAGAGTGATAGGGTGGATGAATAGATGCGTGGATGAATCAGTGAGAGGGTGGATGTATAGATGCATGGATGAATAAGTGAAAGAGTGGATGATAGATGCATGGATGAATACGTGAAAGGGTGGATGGATAGATGCATGGATGAATGAGTGAAAGGCTGGATGGATAGGTGCATGGATGAATGGGTGGAGTAAAAGGGTGGATGGATAGATGCATGGATGAATGAGTGAAATGATGGATCTAAGGATGGATGCGTGAAAGAATGGATGGATAAGTGCAAGGGTGAATGAAGGGATGGATGGGGTGAAAGTGGATGGCTGAATGAAAGGTTTGGATTAATGAGTGAGAGAGTAGATGAATGGATGGCTGGGTGGGTGGATGAACTTGTGGGTGGGTGGGTAGGTAGGTGGCTGGCTGGAGTGGAAGGGTTGATGGATGGATGGATGGGTGGGTAGTTGAGTGTAAAGGTGGATGGAGGGATTAATGAAAGGGCGGATGGATATATGAGCGATACAGAAGATGGATGAGGCGAAAGGGTGGATGGATGAGAGAAAACAAATGGAGGAAGCGAAAGGGTGGAAGGATGTACGAGTGAAAAGGAGGATGGATGGAGGGATGAGTGAAAAGGTGGATTAATATGAGCGAAAAGGAGGATGTGTAGGGTGAAAGGATGGATGGATGAGCAAAAGGAAGGATGAGTGAAAGGAAGGCAGGATGGATGAGTTTGATCGATAGGTTTGGAGATGGAAGGATAGGTTTGAACAGTGGCTTCGCGAATGCCCCACTTTAGCAGCTACTGTAGAGATGGAGCTCTTGATGGGCCTCTTCTGTCTGCAGCTCGATATACAAAGGCTCATAATTAATGTGAAAGGGTGGGTGTGAGTGAAAGGATGGATGGGTAGACGTGCGGGTGAAAAGATGAGTGAGTGCAAGTGTGGCTGGATGAATGAGTGACAGGGATGGTTGAGTGACGGGGATGGTGGATGGACAAAGGATGTTATAATGAAGGAAAAGGTGGATGGATGGATGGGTTACAGGGTGTATGGATTAGGGAGCAAAAGGATGGATAAGTGTAAAGGATAAATGGATGGATGAGTGGAAGGATGGATTGATGGATTAGTGGAAGGGTGGATGGATGAGTGAAAGGATGAATGGAAAAGTGAAAGGGATGGTGGATAGATGGATGAGCAAAAGGATGGACGGATGGCTGAAATGGTTAGGTTGGAGATGGATGGGTAGGTTTGGATATGGATGACCGGATGGACTGACAAATCAGTGAAAGGCTAATAGATGAAAGAAAGAATGGATGACAATATAAAGGTGAAATGCTAGATATCAGTGGGTGAAAGGATGAATGGATAGATGCTTATATGGAAGAGGCAAAGCAATTCTAGAGAGGATTCCAATGATTTTATTCGCTTGCTTTGTGTCATAAGAGCTTTGGATCAAAGTGGGGAATATTTTAATTTTCTGGTTACTCACTTGGCCTGCTCTATGCTCCTTTCTCTACCTGGGGATTATCAGGTAGGCGGGGTGCTGTTTGCCAGCGCGTTCTTACTAGACAGCCAGTATTAGTGCTCATAAAGGCCACATTGCCATAGAAATTCCTAGCACTGAAGAAAACTACTTTGTAAAAGAGCAAAATGCTATCATACACAATGAAGCCAGCCGATAGATAGGAAGAAAGCATTTTAACACCGTAGCTGCTATGGAACGTCCAGCTCCAGTGCTGGACGTTCCATTGCGCAGGTGCAGTTCGAACGCTCAACGGCAGCACTACGGAGGTAGTGGTGCCGTCGGCCGCTGAACGGGCGCAGCACTTAAGGTGTTAATAACAAAAGGTCTTGGTTAACTCAGATTGAATTAGTAATAAAAGTGCACCCATGATATATGTCCTTATATTAATGCAGATTTACGTTTTTCATGAATTCACATGAATTTACGTAAGTAGGCCAGGAAACCGTTATCCTAGAAAATATTTGTGAATTGCATTTTAGCATGAGAAAAGATGAATGTACCCCAGTGGTAATCTATTGAGTGTTCACAAGTTCACTTTTTCTCCAACCCCATTTTCCCAGCCCTGGAAGAAACTTTACTTCTGCTGTTGTCAGCATTAAATTTCCAACCTTTCTCACTATGGGAAAAGATTAGAGAAGAGCTGGTGAAAAACCCCAAAAGTCAAATCCTTATATAGTATTAGCCTGACGTTTACCACAGAGGCTATTATCAGAGCTCTTCTATATTGAGATTCCTGCCATTATTTTACGGCGCACTAGGTGGCACCAAAGGGACAAGTGGATTTTGTTACAGGACAAGTAGATTTATGAAGCTACTTGTCCCATGGACAAGTACATATGTCAGTAAATTCCACACCCGTGATCACGTTGATGACTCAGTGTATGTATCACATGAGCCTTTTGTAGTTCTTGTTGTAACTTAACTACTTGTTCCCAAAGCAATTTATGCTTAATTGTGCCACCTTTTTCATCTTTGTAACGGTTTTGAATCCAGTTTTGCAAGTATTCATTATAAAATTGAACACAATAATACGAATCGCACACTATTAGTGTGGGGAATTCGCGATCTGTATATTCAAACGCCATCTTGAATGCTTGTAGTTCAGCTCGCTGAGCTGTACAATCTCCTAGAGATTGCGTTTTAGTGACTTTACTTCTGCTGTTGTCAGCATTAAATGTCCAACCTTTCTCACTATGGGAAAAGATTAGAGAAGAGCTGGTGAAAAACCCCAAAAGTCAAATCCTTATATAGTATTAGCCTGACGTTTACCACAGAGGCTATTATCAGAGCTCTTCTATAATGAGATTCCTGCCATTATTTTACGGCGCACTAGGTGGCACCAAAGGGACAAGTGGATTTTGTTACAGGACAAGTAGATTTATGAAGCTACTTGTCCCATGGACAAGTACATATGTCAGTAAATTCCACACCCGTGATCACGTTGATGACTCAGTGTATGGATCACATGAGCCTTTTGTAGTTCTTGTTGTAACTTAACTACTTGTTCCCAAAGCAATTTATGCTTAATTGTGCCACCTTTTTCATCTTTGTAACGGTTTTGAATCCAGTTTTGCAAGTATTCGTTATAAAATTGAACACAATAATACGAATCGCACACTATTAGTGTGGGGAATTCGCGATCTGTATATTCAAACGCCATCTTGAATGCTTGTAGTTCAGCTCGCTGAGCTGTACAATCTCCTAGAGATTGCGTTTTAGTGACCGTTGGTCGGAATTTACCATTGCGCCAGCAACCTTTAACAATCACGCACACAGCACTATAAGCTTGTTTACCCCCGTAGCGGGTTGGGCTGATCTGTCCGTATAAATTATACATTCATACTGTTCTAGAGAAGGAACCTCAGTAGGCAGAGGACATTTTTGTTCGTATTTTAGAAATGCTTGTGTTTTCAAATGAGGGTCAAAAACGTATTCAACGTCTGTTGCAGCAAGAGAATTAACCCATTGTATCCATCATAGTTGTAAATCTTTAGCATTCGGAATGCTCACTTTTGTCACTGCCTCTAAGGCAGGTACGGGTGTAACGATCATAATGCGCTTACCCTGTGCGAGTGCTCTCTCTTTTGCTACTTCAGTTTGAACCGCTGTCAGAATTTTTTCTGTTGAAGTGAATTTCATTTCTGCTTGTTTGTACAAATGTGATTTGTAAGCTATTGGTACTTTTTCTCCTTCATTAAAGGTTAAGTATGTGAATCCTCCATTTGAAGTGTTACTTCGTATAACTTATGTGGGACACTAACCCTGGTATCTGCAGTTTCAACTTGGATGTACTCATTCAAGTCCACTGTCTCCAGATGATCCTTCAAGTTCTTGCGAGCTATGGTGACTTCTGCTGCGCTGTCCAAAATTGTTTGAGCCCATTCCCTGTTCTTGAGTTGTGTCCTCAAGACCCTCGGCATGTCTGATTTTTAGACCTGTTTCTTTATTTTTGGTGAATTGAGTTTTCTCCTTTTTCTGAATGTGTTGATCGTCTTTGGACTTCACGCGTTCTTCCTTGTTTTCTGACCGTCCTCTTCTATCGGATTTCTGTGACGAAGTCTGAAAGGTACGAGAGGAACATGTATCAGTATCTTGATGTCTATCAGGTTTTCTCAAATTATCCCTATTCCTGAGGGTATACCTCCTTTCAGAGGGCTCCTTTTGAGGAGACCTACGTCTGGATTGAGAACGCTTCTCTTCAGAAGTTAGTTTAGTGTTCTCCTACTTCTTTTTGGGAGGAGCAAGAGTGTTTGTTTTTAATAAAGACCTGTTCAGGATTTCTGACAGTTGAGGTTTAACTGGTTTCCCACCCAAGTTGTCTCTGCCTAATTCTTCATAGGATTTTTCAATTATTCTGGCCAGTTCATGTGGTTGCTCAGTTACATCAAATTCTCTTAGCTTTTGGCGGATCAACACGGATGCTGCTTCACCTTTTATATTAGCTAATATTATTGTTGAGACCTGTTTGAAATTTTTCTGCAATTTCATACCTAGATGTAGAGCACGCTCTGCCCCGTATTAATTTTGAATCTGTTTCAGGACGTCTGGTATTACTGCCATAGACGGAACACCATGTGTTTTAGTGTAGATTGCAGTAAAGACTGTACCCCAAGTGTCGCAGTCCTCCAGGTGTGGTGCGATCCCCATTGGTAAACAGATTGTTAGAATTCTGTGTTTCTCATGAGGGGTAGTATCAGGAAATACTGCCTCTATTTGAGTAGTTTTTTGAGCTATCCAGAATGGAATTTGTTCCCGTTTTGCGGGTAATTTACCAACGACTGAATGTAGAGTATGTGGTGTAATTTTATTTATGTTCCCCTAGTAAGAGGTGTGTTGTGGAATCCTTATTGCCGTTTGGACCGTGAAAGTCTACATGACATATTGAATCAATTGTCTATAGATTTTGATTAGCTCTTTGAGTTGAACTAATATTTCCGCATCTAACATTTCTTCAATGGCAGGTTGTGGTGTATAGCTGGCTAATACCGGCCATGTTGCTCCTGGTCTACCTAGTGGACCGAGCCTGGTAATGTTATGTATATGTTTTAGGGCGCCTTTAAACTAGAGCACATGCTCTTGGTATGTTAGTGGAATTTCAATATCCTCGAAAGGAATGTATTCCTCTGGTGGTTCATCTTCTTTGTAGAAGTGAAACACTTTTGTTACTGGATTTGCTTCAGGGAAGACTATCCTTGAATAGAATACCTCTGTCTGATGATATTCATGTGCCTCTATCACAAAAACTACCCTACCACCTCTTGGTGTTAGGCCATTTCGTATAAGTTTTATAGTGATGGTTTTCCTTAAAGTTTCTGGAATGATCATAGCATCCTTGTCGGCTTCATTAAAGCCTTTTACGTTAAAAGCTGCATCGGCTGGATCATCCGCAGCTCCACCGGTTTCGGTGTTGTCGCTGTTATTTTACATTGTTTAATGAAAGTTGCAGAGCAAGTTTCAAGGAAACAAAGATAAGGTGCACAATATCTTGGAACACTGTATCCTTAAATGTTGAAAAAAACAAAAACTAATATATAGGATTTTCGTCCTACTCAGCGATGGCGGATTATCCTTTTACCCACTCCGGACGTCTTTTGGAGTATTTACGGAAAAAGGGGTCTCTGAGAAAAGCACGACTGAGGTACTTGAGTATCTAGCATTAAATTAGTGCCTTACCAAACGTTGGGTACCAGCGGGTGGACCCTAGCAGTGGCAAGTGTGGGTTAGCCTTAAAGGCTTGTCCACCACAATCCAAACTGAAGTTCACCTCCAGTCTTGCGGACCGGCCTGTGAAGCAGCACACCCTAGAGCAACAGTGACTGTCACTGAGATCACAGGACTCTTGAAGGGTCGGCTCTAGGGCGGTGCAACCGGCGTGACCCCACAGGTAGCTGACTGTAGTGTAGTTCCTATATTCCCAATCGGCTCTGCACATTGGAATAATATATCCTATAGATTTGACGTAGGACTGAGGTCAACTAGGTCTCTATTGAATATACTAAACTTAATTGTGTGTCTGCAAACCAACTCAGAGGTCACTAGAAACATTCTCGAATACACAAGAAGGGATTAGTTTCTGACAACCGCATAAACATGACAACTTTGTTTCCCAAGAGTAAGAATATATCTCTCAGAGTCTCAGATACAATAGATAAGTATTTCACTCGGTCAATCGTGCATGCTTCATTTCTACAGAGTTGCAGAGAAATAGTGAGATTGGTGTTTTCAATAAAAAGGATTTATTGAACCGTCTCCTTTTTCATGCAAGAGAGGTGAACTGCTACAAACGTTATGCAGACTGCAAAGTATAATGCGTACAGCGTAAACAGTTATATGAAATAATACCGTAAGAGCATTGTATGGTTTCTAAGCCATGTAAAAATACATACATGAATAACATTGACTAAAATGCTCAACTGGTGCTTCTAAAGTAAGTCTACCCCACTGTACCTAACCTAGATCTAGTACGAGGGAAAAAGTAAATATTGTGTAGCATAGTTTTAGTTTTTGTCAAGAATCAACCAAAGGTTTCTCACGGTTCTAATCAGCTCCATACCTTGTTAGAATGAAGGAGGTCTGGTATCTCTGTCTCGGGACTCTATTTCCCAACACCCCGCAAGGGGAGCCGGAAACACTGGAGCTGGATTCTCGGTAGGAGAAGGGCAGCTTCCTGAACAGTGCGTGAGCTGGAGAGTCTGCTTTCTTCTGCACACCCTAGAGCAACAGCCACTGTCACTGAAATCACAGGACTCTTGAGAAGAGACGGCTCTAGGGCGTTGCAAATGGCCTGACTCGACGGGAGCTGACCTTGAGTAGGGGCGTCAGCAACAATAATAATGTCATGATAACTCCGGTGATTAATGTTCTTCCTAGAGAGAAATCTGAGTTTTGTTTAGCGGAGGTTTTGACTAATAGAAAGGTAGCGCAGAGGCTTAATGTGCCTGATACAAAGTACATGTACCATGCAGATCACAAAGTGCACATAATGTGAATAGGTCAGTGGGTTACTGCTTTTGTCACAGAGATACTTTTGTTACTTGCAGTTTCTAAGTTAAAATCCTAACAGAACAGTTAGCTAATAACTGTCATTTAAGAGCTGCATGCAAGATATACATTCGAGAGTTTTTTCCCCCTCCAGTCTTTGATTATCTTAATGTTGAAATAAGTGTTCATTTGGATAGAAATCAATGTTGATTATTAAAGAGCACCCCCAACCATGGTATTATTTTTTAAATTCTGAGTTTGTGTTTCTCCAGATCAATCACTATTAAACTATATTGCCACTAGTATGGTTGTAATGTGGCTCCTACAGCTTGTAGTCCGTCTTATGTAGCATTTCCTATACAGTGAATTACACATGTATATTTGATTGGCTCGATGTAAAGTGCTCTGACACCCTACACTGGTATGCGTGGCTCTGTAAATCAAATTAAATGCATCTGAGAGAGAGTGTGGTTATGGAGACTAGAAGGCACTGTTAAAGGGTGGTAGTGAGCGAATCTGTGGCTGAGGTGGTCATTGGAGACCCCAATACACTATGTTGCACAGGGAGCCACCAGCGCTAAAGCCCTCCCTGCCCTCGAGGCCAAACTGCCTCACCCATTGGTGCCTCCATTGGCCTTGTTTCAGCAGTAGTAGCTGCAACTCACCAGGGATCAGCAATGCAGGATTTGCACGTACACCAAACTAAGTCTGCAAATATCAGTCTCTGCTCCAAACAGAAGCACTTTTAACATGTGCTGCATGCTATGGGGAATTATGCACCAAAAGAGGAAAAAAATATGCTGCAGTGTTGACTAAATTGTGCAGCAAAAACAAAGGCTGCAGCCTAATGCAGTATGTTTTCTTTATATTTTGACATTTTTACACCTACGAACAGTCTCTGGAAAGATTTTTCCTTATCACCAATGCAACTTTAGTAACTTTTGATCCGTTTGAGCTACAAGTTAAAAATTTCAGATTAAGCAGCAGATGTATTATATGACAGAGGCATAATTGTATAGAAAAAATGTGCAAAACTAGGATATTTTGCCATTTATGTTTCAACGGCTCTTGTGGAAAAAGGGAGAAGAAGTGCTCCATGGCTCGGAGAGATATGTCTTGTGCTTCCACTTTTAACAGTATTTGGGAAATTCTGTGATCAGAAACATATCCCACTTTGTGAATGTACTTTAATGTCACTAACACATATTAAACCCTTAAAGAATCATATGCATCCATTGATTGAATTAAATAACATAATAAGCTTAAACTGGTCAGTGAAATGACAAATACTAAACATTTGAATGTTTTGTGCATTCTAGCTATACCTCTGACTCCACTCACTGATCCCATCCTTGAGTTATTCCCGTCCTCTGATTTTCTGCCCACAGTTCCCCTATTTTCTCCGACCTCCACCACTGGTTAGAAGTATGGGTTGAGGCAGTGTCACCAAGGAGTGAGTCACTTTTGTGACCTAGAAAGCAGCTTTACATAGTTATTGGTGCAGGTTGCTTTTTTGATCTATTACATGAGTATGCTACATCTGTAGAGTTTTGCCATTAACTCTGGATGGGGTTCTAAAATAAGTGAAGAGGAGAAGTTAGAGGAAGAAGGCAAAGAAGGAAATCAAAAAGTGTGTGTCTGTGTGTGTCTGTGTGTGTCTGTGTGTGTGTGTGTGTGTGTGTGTGTGTATATATATTTCCCGAAAGACTGGCGCCTCCTGGTAACTGGGCACTGCAAAAGCTGATGCCGATGCGGTGAGGTTGTTTTGGCAGTATCACTTTGTAAATGGGTCCCCCTCAACCCCAAGTTTGTGCCATATTTTTATTGGACTCAATTCATGCTGTCTGTCGCCATCGGATACATTGACATTTGCCTCTGCTACACGCAAATCGGACATTGATTCTGAGGCTGTTCACATTATAGCATAACCAGTGAAACTGACCTAGCAGTACGATCATATGGTGATGATTGCTGCTTCACTATTGACTATTTTGGGGCATTATGGGTCCCGAGGGGTTTCACAGCACGTGCTTGTAATTTGACTTTGAGTTCTAACATTACTCTCAGTCATGTACTTGGCCCCCAGGTGAAACTTCCAGTTTTCTGTTCCCGGTGCCTCAGGATGTTTGAAGATAATGACTGTGTAACATGGAAGGAATATGATTTATTTTGCAAAAGGTCATACTGTGGCGGATGTGTCATCAGCTCGGGTGAGCTAAAACCGGCACTTTGGCAGTCTCTAGTTCGCTATAATTAGTGACATCTGGAAGCATTCATTTTAAAAGTACGTTTTATATAATTTGATAAAATTGGCAACACAGGATTTAGAGTTTGGCAGTGCATATGTTAAAAGCCAGTTTCCCAATGTGACAGATGCTTTTATAATTCACATGTATATTTTGTTACCTAAAATGTTAGCTACACGATATTTCCAGCTGAACTTATATTTGTATTATGCAATGCATTTAATCTGCTTATATTTTACCTAACAGGCTGGTTTTAGCTGTAGAAAACTGTTTTGTAGCATTCTGGGTCATACGCTGTTCGCATACACGAGAGTATGCTTTCTATGTTTACTCAATGGTCTTATGGGAAGGGCTATTTATTTTGCATGTACTCTGGCGCCAAACCAGATTGACAAAGGCTTCTTGAAAGACGAAACGAGTCTCTCCTGACCCCTGGGATTGAGGGCAACCTGGCAGAATAAAATAATGCTGAATCTTAAAACACCTCGAGTCCGTACCATTCTTCCATGGAGTTCCTGTGGGAGCTGGTCTTTTTTGTATATGTGTGTATATATATATATATATATATATATATATATATATATATATATATATATATACACACACACACAGTTCCACAATGCTCCAAGCTTTAGGATGCACTCCCCATCTGCAAACCTCCGGTATGTTGGGCTGCAACAAAGACCAACATTGCATGAGTTCAAATATTATGCCTTACGCGTTTCAGACAATCATTCTGTCCTTGGTCACAGGCTGAGTGGCAGCAAATAAATGGCAGAGACTAAGCATCACATCACCAGTTTTCTTCATTGCCCACAGCTGGGGGGCTCACATGATCAAAAAGTTGCCTTCTGGGATACGTAGTCTCTATAGCACCAGAGTTCGTAATAAGGACTCACGCTGTCCTCTCCAAATTACAAAAAACAATATCGCCATTAGTGGGCTTCTCATGTATTGAAGCCTCCGTTGCACAAAGTAAACGCCCAGCAGAAAGGCCGATGTCAAGGCTCCTCATTTAGGGCCCGCCGGGCTGCTGTAACTCCATGCGGTGGTGCAATCCCCCCGGCAGAGCAGCCGGGTTTTTAATACAGCTCCACAATGCTCCAAGCTTTAGGATGCACTCCCCATCTGTAAACCTTCGGTATATTGGGCTGCAACAAAGACCAACATTGCATGAGTTCAAATATTATGCCTTACGCGTTTCAGACAATCATTCTGTCCTTGGTCACAGGCTGAGTGGCAGCATATAAATGGCAGAGACTAAGCATCACATCACCAGTTTCTTTTATTGCCCACAGCTGGGGGGCTCACATGATCAAAAAGTTGCCTTCTGGGATACGTAGTCTCTATAGCACCAGAGTTCGTAATAAGGACTCCCGCTGTCATCTCCAAATTACAAAAAACAATATAATAATATTTGCTGAATTGGTTGTTGTAACTGGTATGGGTATCTCCATTTTTTTGAAAATGTTAGTTTCTATTTTTGAATATGTGTTTCAAGGGTTACATTACACTGAAAGGAGGTCTGTCAGTCTGTCACAAGGATGGTGTCATCAGTGATGACATGAGTGATGTCACTGACCATGTTATGAGTGATGTAATATGTGACGTCATCAGCAGTGCATTGCAGGCGCGCAAGTTATAGTGAGTCCAACTAACTATAACGTGGGAATTTCAATGGTTTTATGTCAGTAAAATTTCCAGCTAACTATAACTGGTGTAAAACCTATGGTTTTTTCAGTGAAAATATATATATATATATATATATATAATATTTCGTGAAGTTCAATGCAAGCGTAGCAAAAGCGCAACAACACCACGCCACGCCACACAGAAAGATCGAGTAAAGCCACAGACTCCGTGCTCCTGTTGTTAGTGCATTTATTCGTGGAGAATAAACAGCCCACCAGTCGCCATGACGCCTATATATATATATATATATATATATATATATATATATATATAATATTTTTTATATTTTCCACAATTTTATACATAAGTGTAAACTTTCCTTGTTTGTGTAGTTTCCCATATAAAATGTGTATCAAATACATTTAGGATCTTTCGTGTAAACGGGCTGCAGACGGTCTTGTTGCTACACGCTCTTGTCCGTGCAGTTACTGTCCTTCTTCTATCACAAGGTGTTATATTTTATTATATTTCATTGACATTTTAGAGCTGGGTGGATGGATGACTTAAAAGTCACATTTGTCTGCAGGCAAAAATAAATCAATATTTTGGCCTTTGCTTGCAATTTACGGTCTACTTCAGCATTTCACATTCTCTGACATCCACGGATTTCATTTCGGATACATCCATTAAAGGAGTGTTGTAGTGGTCGTCATGAAAGACTGTCTGAGTCTCTACTGTGATTGAACGATAATGGCCCATGGAATTCAAGAAAGCAGTCCCTTACTGTCGACCAATATGTCTGCTGATAATGGAGATTTTCAGTGACGAGAATGTAACAAAATCACGGGGAGTAGTCTTGATTGAAACATTCAAGCACTAAGCCTAGGTTGACTTAGAGCTTTTTGAATGATGGGAAACGATCTAAATCAGCAATTACAGAGGACCTTTCTGCAATGCCACATTACTCTTCATTTAGGCAGCAGATGGCACATCAGTACTGAAGGGCAATGAAGAGAACTGATGGAAAACATAATGTGGTGATTCTATAAACCTGTCAGCTGTGGTTTTTGTTTATTTATTTTTTGAGTCTCACATCTAAACGGACACAATTCAATCTTCTGCTAATCGGTTATGATATGTAAAAACATCTTTTTTTAAATATTTGTCAGAAATATATACATTGGTACAGCTTGCTCTATTAATGGTGTAACTGATGTAAAGTCCCTCTTTCTCTGGTGCTAGGGCCACTGCCTTGGAAATGATTGCACTGCCGAAACGTTTATGTATATTCCAAAATGCCCCATGCTAGGAGAAGAATACTTTTTCAGACAAATGGAAGCACTAGTGCATACCCTCATATAGGATGAAAAGTCCCATCATATAGCACTAATTGCCCTGCTAAGAGGAATATATGATGGGGAACTAGCGCTACAAGACATTATGTGACATTATTGAGTGTCTCAGGTAGTTGTGGTGAACGAGTGAGCGTTGGCCTCCGACAAGAACCTTTCCTAACTATTGACTGTCTTGCTATGGGGCAAAAAGGATATGTCCAGGCTCTTTATTATATAGGTCCCTAGTATACTAATCTACCAGCACCTACTAGGAGTGTAATAAAGATATGGGAATCTCCATTGGTGTCTGCAGTGGAAGAATATCCCCACAAGAAACGCCACCATCGTATGGTTAACTTCTGCGCCTAAAACTAAGATTTGTAATGTTCTGCACAACTTAGAGATCGACAGAAGAAGCACTGGGATACTGAGCTAGGTCCCCAGAGCAAACTCTGGGTCTGGTTCATGGAGCTTCACAAAACATTTTTGAACTGGCTTCTGTGACTTTTAAATGCAGATGTCTGAGCAGAGCTCACCACACCTTTTTACCAGATTGTTTTCTGGTTCCATTTATGTCTCCAGGTCCTGTACATCTTTTAATGATGCTGATTGTACTGCGTATTAGAGTGATAACTACAGTTTCTACATGCCCATGAATTAGCACGTAAATTAACTGAAGTAGATAGAACCAAAAGACTGCAGTTTGTCAACTGGAAACTCCCCTCCTTCCACTAATATTCCAAACTCAGTTGGTGCATTTGTCTAATAGGAGAGTTTCCTTAAGCTGTGGAATCTTAGAGCAGACACACTAAGAGCCTCATTACGATATCGGTCAGAAAGCCTCCGAACGACAGTCTGATTCTCCTAGACTGCGTCAGAACCCATCCGCCGACTCAGTCGGAAACATTTCCAACTGACCTATTACGATGCTCAGGGTTGGAAGGGGAACGGTTCAGTCATTCCGAATCTGTTCCGACTGGCATTCAGAGAATCCGAGTCGGTTGGAGCCGATTCCGACCGACCGATTGGGATGTCTGATTCCCACAGCCTTTCCGACTCCTTTTGTCCGACACGAAAAGGCTGTCGGAAACTGACTTTGAGGGCCCCTAGCAGGCCCCCCTCTTCAGCCGGAGTTTTCCGGTTTGGGCTCGAGGGGCTAGCCGAGGGACCCCCCCTGTAAAACCATGCACAGTGTGGCAGGCACCATGGTGTGCACGCAACAGGGTGCAAGGTTCTCAGCAGACACCCATTTTCCCCATAGGAGCCAGTGATGTCGGTCAGAACACAGGCTCCCATTGAAGTCAAAGGAAGTCCTAAACGGTGTTCGAAAGCATCATAATCGCTCCAGCGGAACAGCAGACCGCGAGTCGATTGGAATTCATTGGACAAGGAGTTGTGCTGTTTAGTTTTCGACCACATCGTAATCCGGCCCCAAGTTGTGATTAAGTGGTGAGAAGTGATGGTCAAGTGAAAGACTGAAGAAGGCAGAGACCAGTTCTCAGGTGGTTATACAAAAATCTTTGATCATTGTACAATTATTAGTTTAGTCAAATTCCATCTCGTGTTCAGTCTTGAGCACCAGCACATGTAATTTGTAACCCAGGTGTGCATAGGAATTTGATTACCATCACGAGTCCATGAAAAACCTTTGCAGTGTAGCTGTGCCCCAGATAAGATTTTCTCAAATGGTAGCAGGGGATAGGTGTCAGAGTACGGAAAGCTTGCCGATTTGCTTTGTGCAAATGGGCAAGCCAAGCGGCAAACCATGATTCACATGCTTATAAGGGTATGCAAGTAAGACCTTCAACCATTTCAAAGTATCTCTGATTTCTGACATATAGTCCCATTGTGTTAAGCACTGGATACACTTCATATTTCCATTATATGTACATGCAGAACCTACTGTACTAACTTCCCCGTTGTTTTTTTTGTTTTGTGTTGGATTGACACTTTTGTGCTTTACTCTACTTTTTTTTTTTGTATTGGGGGTAATGAATGCTATTGGAGTAGTAGCTCATGAACCTTATTCAGAGTGGTAGTATAATTTAGGTGAAACCACACTACAAAATTAGTTGATATGGATCCCCCGGTATCTAATATGGCAAGTGGGAGAATAATGTGACCTAATTTCAGCGGGAAGAACAAACTGGGTACTTGAGGAGCAGAGCTTCAGACTTGGTTAATTTTGTACCCGCTGATATCCGTGAATTCTTGGCAAGTTAATTTGCGATGTTTTGCTCCTCAGCTGCCAGATATAATATCCCATTGTCCCCAAAGAGTTTTATTTTTGCTGCATCTTTGATTGAGGCCCTGATTCACACACCTTACCTCGATGCAAAGGCCAGAAACTCGATGAATAGAGCAAAAAGAACGGGTGACCTAGGTTTACATTTTTTTTTATTTCTTTGGTTTAAGCATCAGGGTACTGGAGCTCCTAGAGGAGTGGGTACATCCTGAAAGAACTAGCTTATTTGCAAGGTACAGAGGAGTGTTGAAATGAAGTGCTTTCTTGGTCATACAGGCAGGTTTTAGTTGTAGAGTGAAAAATTATGAGAGAGGACCCCACACGTTCCAGGGAACAGGGTACTATTAACATTTAAGTCAAAGGGCTATCCCTGGAAAGGTTCGTAGACAAAGGAGCTACTTCCTAAGTGTCGTACTCTATTCTCACTCACTCACCGCACACACGGAATAACTCGTCTAAATCACTGGTCACAGACTAGAACGTAACGTATTACAGTCTTTTTTATTTAAAATATACACTTGTTAAAAAATCAGAGAGGATTCTGTCAAACTACTGACTACATCTAATCAGAGACATCTCATAATATAAAAAACAATGTTTAAAAACAAAGCATAATACAATTACGTATGTATAACCTATTAAAAAAACAATACATATATATAACACATTTAAAAATTGGAAGCAAAATACATTAATTTCAAGCCACAAGAATAATCATACAATATATCATCAATCAATGAGACAGAACATACAACATAACCCCCTAGTTTCAGTAGAGCACTTGATATTGCTACAGATTGATTGATTCAATAACCTTCACATAAATGCATGGGGATTTCCAGTATTTTTCAATGCTATATCTCTAGGATCCACTAGGTTTTTTTTAATTCTGTACATAAAAAGTGCGTCGACGCGTTTCGGTGTTGTAGCCCGTGGATTTGGTCACACCTTCACCAGGACAGTATTTTTGTTTGGGGTCATCAGGTTCAACCGACCATTTCCTTTCTGTATATCAGAAAAGCATCAATGAGTGTGTATTTATGATTAAATATCAACACCACAAAATAGTATAACAATCCCTGGTTTAGATCTGGCATACAATCATAATTCTTGCCCTCAGTGCTTTAGATACATCAATTGTATCCCTTTACCGTAACATTTAGCTTTCTCTTACATCTTTATTTCATTACATTTTGTTCGGGGTTTCCTGATATCTAGTCCCTCCGTTACTTAATAGTAGGTGACCAGTTTGGAATTCTCTCACTCGTTCGTTCTTTTCCAATTTGTTTGCGATCTCCTGGTTTCTAATCCCTCCACTCTACTATTATAAATGCCCAGCATTCATACACCTCTCAGGCCCACTACGTTCATATATACTGACCTCTAGGATCTGTGGTGTAGTTCTTTATATTTAAAGCTTCTCGCATTCCATCATCAAATAATCTCATTTATTGAGTAAAAAATATATAGAATCTAAAAAGGGGAGGGATCTATTAGTACTCTCCCTATTAGTGCTCAATCACATATTATTGGGAGGAAATTCCATTATACCTTTTCTTTTTTGTGGATAGAGACTGAATTTGCAGATCTTTAGTCTTTTTGGCTCCTACCGACCGCTAGTTGAGTCTTTCGGTTTGCCTCGATCTCTACATTATCATGTAGGTTCCTATGCTGGGTATAAGGGAAAGTGCTAATAGTATTTATTGTCCTACACCTTCCTTCCAACTACTTGGTCTTCTATCTTTGTCCCTGTCTTACCTTAAATAGTTTAAGACACCTCCTTCCCCGTGGTTTCACTATTTTTCTGGATCGCCGCTTGCGTCCTAGTGCAGAATTATAGAACTCGATGGTTTCTATAAAGGAGAGACAGAGTGTGCCACTATTTATCAATTAACTCTAGTTCATACATACAGAGAGGACATAGTGGAAACACAACGAACGTTAATAGGAGATAAGGCAGTAGGAAACCACAGATGCGGATCGTGTAGTGTCTGCAACCTATGCTTAGTGACCAAGGAGGTCTGTCTTAACTCGGCGACACATAAGATAACCACCCTAAACAACTGCAGGAGCAAGAACCTGGTGTACCTGATCCTGTGCCCCTGTGGTAAAGGTTACATAGGGGAAACAGGCAGGGAATTGAGGGTTCGAATAGGTGAGCACAAATCTGCCATTAGACTAAACAAGGAGAATGCACCTCTAGTAAGTCATTGGCAAGAGAAAAAACATAATGAGTCAGACATTAAATGGGTAATCCTGGAAAAAATTAAAGAACAGACCAGAATGGGTAACAGCACGAAGAGACGCAAACAACAAGAACAGTGGTTTATGATAAAATTCAATACAATAAAAAATGGGCTAAATTCAAGAGAAGACTGGGATGCTCTAATTTAAGGTAGCTATAGAATAACTAAATAGTTGTTCACCGGTTAACAACTTCTTGAATCAGCTATGGAAACAATATTGTAGCACCCCAAAAAAAGACTATGGATGTGCAGTTAATAACATCTCCCAATTTGGCAGGCTTAGAACAATAAATGTAACTATAATGCAAAACTGAGAATAAGGTGAAACTAAAATATGCAGAATGCTCAGTGTCCACCAAAATATGAAATATATTGTCCAGAGACACGGGAGGACGAGTCGTCCCAAGAAACAGATAAGATTACCATAAATCAGAGGTCTTCAAACTTTTGATGCCGAGACCCCCTTGTAAAACCTTTTTAGGCGTAAGGACCCCCTTCCGACAAAAGTTTCTAGAAACTGGTACTCCTCATCATCAACTATTGACAACCATAAATGCGCCTGTTAGACCTCATCACATCCGTCCATCATTCATCCACCACCACTTTCACACATCCATCCATCCACCCTTTAATCCTTCCATCCATACATCCATCATTCATCCATCCACCCTTTCATTCATCCATCCACTCTTTCATTCATCCATCCACTCATCATTCATCCACCCACCTTTTCACACATCCATCCATACATCCATCATCCATCCATTCACCCATCCTTTACCCATCCACCCATTCTTTACCCATCCACCCTTCCTTCCATCCACCCATCATTCATCCACCCACCTTTCCACACATCCATCCATCATTCATCCATGCAACCTTTTATCCATTCATACATCCATCCACCCTTTCATCCTCCCATCCATCCTTCATCCATCCACCCTTTCATCCTCCCATCCATACATCCATCCTTCATCCATCCACCCTTTCATCCCCCATCCATACATCCATCCTTCATCCATCCACCCTTTCATCCATACATCCATCCACCCATCATTCACCCCCCACCTTTTCACACATCCATCCATCCATGCATCATTCATCCATGCAACCTTTTATCCATCCATGCATCTATCCACCCTTTCATCCTCCCATCCATACATCCATCCTTCATCCATCCACCCTTTCATCCTTCCATCCATACATCCATCATTCATCCACCCTTTCATCCATCTAACCTTTCATCCATCTAACCTTTCATCCATCTATCCTTCCATCCATCCACCCTTTCATCCTTCCATCCATACATCCATCATTCATCCATCCACCCTTCATTCATCCACCCATCTTTTTACACATCCATCATCCATCCACCCTTTCATCCATCCATCCTTCATCCGTCCACCCTTTCATCCTTCCATCCATCATTCATCCATCCGCCCTTTCATCCATCCATTCACCCATCATTCATCCACCCATCTTTTTACACATCCATCCATCATTCATCCATCCACCCTTTCATCCATCTATCCTTCCATCCTTCCATCCACCCTTTCATCCTTCCATCCATCCATACATCCATCATTCATCCATCCATCCACCCTTTCATTCTTCCATCCATACATCTATCCTTCACCAATCTATCCTTCTCCCATCCACCCTTTCATCCATACATCCATCATTCATCCGTCCACTCATCATTTATCCACCCACCTTTTCACACATCCATCCATTCTTCAGCCTTTCATCCATCCATCCACTCATCATTCATCCACCCACCCTTTCACACATCCATCCATCCTTCAGCCTAACATCATCCATCCACCCATCATTCATCCACCCACCCTTTCACACATCATCCATCCTTCAACCTAACATCCACCCACCCTTTCACACATCCATCCATCCTTTCACACATCCAGCCATCCTTCAGCCTAACAGCCATCCATCCACCCATCATTCATCCACCCACCTGTTCTGTGCCTCTCTCATGGGGGAATCGGTATCTCTCTGCGTCGTCTTCCTTCTTTCCCGCTCATGGGAGGGCATCTCTGTGCCTCCCTGCTGGGGGCGGGGGACGTGTCACGGGACCCACAGCTCCAGGTGCGCAACATCCATTGAACTTAAAGGGCTACACTACAGCGACTGCCCCAGCCCCCCACACCCCCTGCCGCCCCCCCAGCTCCCCCCAGCACGTGTATGTGAGCCCGGCTGTAACAGCTTCAGGGACACATACAGTCACACCCAAGTACTTGACAGGTCTTTAAAAGACCTTTTACTTGTTTGAGTCGTTGATGTTTTTCACACCTCGGTGTGAATTAGGCCTCCTGTGAGCACCCTCGTTCAGCCCAATGCCAGGAACTGCACTCTGCAGAATCTGCGACCCCATTTCCAGGACTTCACGACCCCCCTGGGGGTCGCGCCCCACAGATTGAAGACCGCTGCCATAAATAGTAGAATCGTAAGATGGGTGCTAGAACAGAAACGCAGTTATCAATCATAAACATACGCAAAGGGACGGTGAAACTAAATATTAAACATAAATGGTGTTAACCGTGTGGAAATGCCCGAGTTACACTTAGGAGATACTCTTTTCATTAATATAGTGCGACAATGGAAAATTAAACACTTAATATGAATGTTGTAAATTTCGTGTACTTTCCTATAAAATACTCTGAAGACGCGGCACCAACTAAAAGTCAATATTCGAACGGTTTTAGGGATCACTCCCGATGCTCGGAACCGTTTGTGCCATGTTTTTCTATGTTTTTCTATTTCTACAAATACACACATATATAGAGTTAAGATGGCTGCCACGAAATAGAGGAAAAGGAATGTCCTACACGCATGCGCGAGGGTATACTAACAAACAAGTACTCCGCAGCTGTAAATAACGAAAAGAGAATGATATAAATAGAAGAGGGGGATGACCGGGTAAAACTCAACCAGCGAGACGAGACGTACCCGTGGGACGGAAGATCTTTGAAATTAATAGGTGAGCCATGGGACGGTAACAGATTCTTGAGGGGGGCGTTATACACCCAGGAGGGAACCGCTCGACTTAAAGATAGAGGGATGGTGATTAGATTTCCCCGTGACTAGATCCCTTTGATTTAAAAAAATCACGGTACCATCGGGTAGGCTAGTCCGACTACATTGGGTAAAATGAGACAAACATAGGAGAACATCTGTGAATAGCTGTACACATCGTAATTGGATTACCGCGGTAATAGTGGGGAAGGTGTCTATGCCACACTGGGTTTGTTGATAGATACACGGTTGTAACCAGAGATAATTGATACATAGTGGCACACTCTGTCTCTCCTTTATAGAAACCATCGAGTTCTATAATTCTGCACTAGGACGCAAGCTGCGATCCAGAAACCTAGTGAAACCACGGGGAAGGAGGTGTCTCAAACTATTTAAGGTAAGACAGGGACAAAGATAGAAGACCAAGTAGTTGGAAGGAAGGTGTAGGACAATAAATAATATTAGCACTTTCCCTTACACCCCGAATAGGAACCTACATGATAATTTAGAGATCGAGGCAAACCGAAAGACTGAACTTGCGGTCGGTAGGAGCCAAAAAGACTAAAGATCTGCAAATTCAGTCTCTGTCCACAAAAAAGAAAAGGTATAATGGAATTTCCTCCCAATAATATGTGATTTAGCACTAATAGGGAGAGTGCATATCGACTAATAGATCCCTCCCCTTTTCTGATTCCTTCCCTTTTTAGATTCTATATATTTTTTACTCAATAAATGAGATTATTTGATGATGGAATGCGAGAAGCTTTAAATATAAAGAACTACACCACAGATCCTAGAGGTCAGTATATATGAACGTAGTGGGCCTGAGAGGTGTATGAATGCTGGGCATTTATAATAGTAGAGTGGAAGGATTAGAAACCAGGAGATCGCGAACAAATTGGAAAAGAACGAACGAGTGAGAGAATTGCAAACCGGTCACCCACTATTAAGTAACGGAGGGACTAGATATCAGGAAACCCCGAACAAAATGTAATGAAATAAAGATGTAAGAGAAAGCTAAATGTTACGGTAAAGGGATACAATTGATGCATCTAAAGCACTGAGGGCACTGAGGGCAAGAATTATGATTGTATGCTAGATCTAAACCAGGGATTGTTATACTATTTTGTGGTGTTGATATTTAATCATAAATACACACTCATTGATGCTTTTCTAATATACAGAAAGGAAATTGTCGGTTGAACCTGATGACCCTAAACAAAAATACTGTCCTGATGAAGGTGTGACCATATCCACGGGCTACAACACCGAAACGCGTCGACGCACTTTTTTGTACGGAATTCAAAAAAACCTAGGGGATCCTAGAGATATAGCATTGAAAAATACTGGAAATCCCCATGCATTTATGTGAAGGTTATTGAATCAATCAATCTGTATCAATATCAAGTGCTCTACTGAAACTAGGGGGTTATTTTGTATGATCTGTCTCATTGATTGATTGATGATATATTGTATGATTATTCTTGTGGCTTGAAATTAATGTATTTTGCTTCCAATTTTTAAATGTTATATATATATATATGTATTGTTTTTTTGAATAGGTTATACATACGTAATTGTATTATGCTTTGTTTTTAAACATTGTTTTTTTTATATTATGAGATGCCTCTGATTAGATGTAGTAGTTTTCGACAGAATCCTCACTGATTTTTTAACAAGTATATATTTTAAATAAAAAAGACTGTAATATGTTACGTTCTAGTCTGTGACCAGTGATTTAGACGAGTTATTCAGTGTGTGCGGTGAGTGAGTGAGAATAGAGTACGACACTTAGGAAGTAGCTCCTTTGTCTACGAACCTTTCCAGGGATAGCCCTTTGACTTAAAGGTTTAGTTGTATCCTTGCCTCAAATGGTAGCCAATTTAGAGATTTCAAATCCAGCGAAATGAGGTTGGCTTTCTTGAAACCAGTGATGATCGTAGCAGCTGCATTCAGTGAAGCCCTGAGAGGGGCCAGCCTGTACCTTGGTAGACCACAGAGGGTTGCCCTGCCATATTCAAGTCGAGGGATAACTAATGCTTGCACAGTAGATTTGAAGTCATCAGGGGGAAGGAAGGGTTTTAGTTTCCTAAGAATGTTCAATTGAAAGTTCGCTCCTTTTGGTAGATGCGCTGATGTGCTCTTGCATGCTCAAGTTCTTATCCAGCACTATTGCCAGAGATCTCATAGAATCAATGATATGTGGTGTGCATTTAAGAGCAGAGAGCTTTTTCATACATTTCTTCACAATGAGTGCTTGCTTGGGAGGTGAGATAAGAAGGAATTCCATTTTGAGGCCTTTCAGTTTGAGATGGTTAATGGCTAATCAGTTTTGGGTTTTGTGCAGGGTTCCATTGAGTGTCTTGAGGTCGTCCGGTGAAGACATTTTCACGTACAGCTGAGTGTCATCCGCATACATGTGATAATGTATGTTAGATGCTTTTGAGGATTTCAGTAAGAGGTTCAATGAATAGGTTGAAAAGAGTGGGAGAGAGATGACCCTTGGGAAATTTCCAGAGTGCAAGGACTGGAATTGGAGAGGGTTTGATTGGTTTGAACTCTTTAAGTTCTGTTATGGAGAACAGTGGCAAACCATTTTAGTACTAAGCTAGAGAACCCCATCCTATGTTCCAAAAGATTCAGGAGGTTATCATGTTTGACAGTGTCAAAAGCTGATGAGAGGTCAAGTAAGATTAAAAGGCAGGATTTGTTCTGGTCAAGCATTATAAGAGCATCGTCAACTATGTGTGATGGCTGTTTTGGTGCTGTGGCCCTGATGAAAGCCCCAATTAAATTGATCCAGCAGTTGGAAATCCTCGGTGTCATTACTCCGTTGTACCTAAACACATTTCTCAAGGACATTTGCCAGAGTAGTGGTGTTTGTGATTGGTCAGAAGTTATTCAGATCCTCCGGGTTGGCAGTAGGTTTTTTAAGAATAGGTAGCACCAGACCGGATTTTAAGCAGTCTGGGATCTCATCATGAAGAAGGGATGCATTCTTAATCTTGGGACTAGTGACCTTATCATTTCTTTGAATAAATTAGGGGGAAGGGGATTGTTGAAGTGATTTGAGGGTTTCAGGGTAGAAATAATGTTGTGATTGGATGTTGTTGTTGAAGGGAGAGAATTAACTCCAAACGGCATTGTTTTTTGTAGTGACTTGCAACAAGCTGGGGCTGCAAGGGTAGGGGGTAGTCTTATAAGAGTGGTAGATTGAAGAGGACAGACCTTAGATCATATTCTATCTTGTTAGATTTTTCAAGGAAGAAGGCTGCAAAGTCCTCACAATTTGGTTGTGGACTCGAGAGGAGTGTCGATTGGATGGTAGTGTTGTTGGATTGACGTTTAATCGGATCAAACCATAATTTAGGGCGATTTTTGGCTTTGTCCAGTTTTCTTCTGAAGAAGGACGCTTTTGCCATTCTGATGTTTGTTGTACATACTCCTTCTCAATCTCAGAAGCTTAAGCAGTTCGGTCGATGTAGAGGAGTTCCATGTGCATTCTGCTAATCTCAGGTTGCGTCTGTCTGAGTTTAGGCTGTCATTGAACCATGGCTTGGAATGTTTATTGGCCTTTCTTTTCAGTTGTAGGGGTGCAATTGCATCCAGGACTTTAAACATGGAGTTGTTGTAGTGTTCAGTGAGCTCGTGGGTGTTGCACATGACCGCAGGAGGAAACCGGGACAGATTACAATGAGATATGAGCTCGTTTGCGTTTGTATTTTGCAACAATCTCGTTTCCAGTGTCTGTTTCTTGGGATGGCATCTTTTGGTGTTCCAACGTTCTAATATGAGGAAGGTGATATATGTACGTGGTCCCACCAGTTACAAGGGGTAATCGATTCCAACTGGATGGAGTAGGGGTTGAAGATGATTAGGTCAAGGGTCGAGCCTAAGTTGTGCGTTGATCTGTCACAGTATTGAGTCAAGCTGAGATAGGAGAACCAATATCTGGGGTTACCAAATCGTGTTAATATAGCTAACAGGACCTCCTGTTGAACTAGATCAAAGGTTTTTTCAGCATCTAACATGATATTGGCCGCCTTTATGCGGTTTGCTGAATAGTAATCTATAGCCTATACGAAGATCCTGGAGATAGTAGAAATCAGCCTAGTTAGTAAGAAGCCGCTTTGGTCTACATGAACCAGAATCTCTGCTAGCGTGGCCAGTCTGTTCTTGATGATTTTGGCAACAATTTTATAGTTGCTGTTCAGCAGACTGGTTGGACGGTACGAGTCTAGGTTAGCGAGAGGCTTGTCCTTCTTGAGGAAGCTAAAAATCACAGCTTCCATAAATTAAATGAAGTTCAACATTTTGGACTCTTGGCTTTCAAACTGCTTATAGACTTTGTCGGGTAGAGCTACACTCCCGCAAGCCTTCACATTCGGTGTTTTTTTATTTTTTATTATTGCTTTCCTCACCTCTGCTACTGTAATAGGGGGCAGCAGCAATGACATGCAACTCGCTTGTTCAAACTGATGGCCAAATCGGGTGTAAGAATGTCTCGATACACTCAGGTGGATTTGGTAGCTAGCGGATAAAGGCCTGTGTAATGTTTAAGGGAGATTTGCCAGTGGAGTCGAGCTGAGTGACTACTTTATTCTCTGTTGCATCAAAGATCGCTTTGATAGTATCGTTGTTCTTTCTCTTCTTAACCAACCATGCTAAAAATTCACCTACGTGTTCACTTTCCTCGTAATTTTTCTGAAAGCCTGTTTTTTAGTTGACTATTTCTATGGATTTGTCAATTTTGGCGTGCTTGTACTAGATCTGATTTCTCTTTGTGTACGAAGTATGGAATACGCTAACGTGACCAAATCAAGTTCAGACTGTAAGGACCGGACTTGTGCTTTCTTCTGCTTATTTACTCGTGCCTTAAAAGAGCTCACTCCCCCCCCCCCCCCCCCCCCCCCCCCAAATGAATGCTTTCAACACTCCCCAGATGGCAGAATATGATGCTGTGCCAATATTTGTTAACAAGAAATCATCTATTGCAACACGCATACTCCCAACTCAATTTTCACTAGCTAATCGTGATCTGTTGACACGCAATCTAGGCTTTTCTCCCTATGACCACCACCTGCAGGTCTATGGATCGGGTGGACACTTTCATTCTTACTTGTTGCTCTACATTAGTTCACATTTGTTTCTCCTTTAAATTTCAGTTGCACACCGTGTAATTGGAGAGAGCGGTATTCTTTATTATCCCATTCTGATTATGCTTATCATGTTCATAATCGTCTTTTACTTTTTTTATGAAACATTTATGTGTTTGTTTCCGGAATCATTTTGGTCTTTGCGTGACTTTTATTTGTTTCTGCTCTAGTACATTTCCGATTGAATATTTTGTATTTAAAATGTGTGCGTTGCCCGTTTGACGGTGTAACCATATTCCTTAAATTTGTTTCACAATCCTTTCTCTACTTGCTGCACTCCGGTACACAGCTCTGAATGCAAACAGCTGGGTTTTTGGCTGGAACACTATTCAGTTATATCTTGAAATTTGCTTTAATATAGTTTTCAGTTTAGGCAATTTAAAAGTGTGTGTATATGTATATGTTGTGACCAAGAGCCCGTGAGCTCGAAACGCGTCTGTTTATGCCCTAAAATAAACAATCTTTCCGGTACCTGGTGGTGTGGCTTGTCGCCCTTTTTCCTGAGTTGAAGAGGAATCCGTGGATGTGTGTGTGTGTATATATATATATATATATATATATATATATATATATATATATATATATATATATATATATATATATATAATTTTTTACTTTATTTACCATTTTGGCACATGTTATGTTAATTTCGATTTATATAGCGCCAAATCACCAACAGGTCTCTCAGCACTTGCTTTGGGAACCCGCCCTGGCTTTCCCTGCGAGATAACCCCTACTGGGCATCCCCAAGGTGAAGACCAGGCATCCCATTGCGGTGGGGCCGTAGTGGAGATTAAGCAAGCTATTGCCCAGAGTTGCAGAGTGTGAACCCATGATTTGAGTAGGCACCGAGGCGAGAATTATCGAGTCCGTGGACATTTTTGAGCTCAAGACCATGCCGCGTCGGGAATTGAACCCTGGTCCTTCAGCACAAGCCTCATTCATTGCTTTATTTCATAGCTATCAGCCAAACTGAACAGAGGCAAACATCTGCCTTGGATCACAGTTAATATATATCCTACGTAATAATGGTATATTACACGTTTGTAGTTTCATACAATAAGTATGAGCTTGCCATCATTGATTTCTAGAAGCAGCCTACACTTGTGCACACTTATTTGAAATAAGGAGAAGCTTGATGTATAGGGTATAATCCAGCAGTAATCTTATAAATTAATTTCTTGGTCTAGCATGATCTGGTTAGTCTTACCCATTCTTGAGGTTATTTTTATGATTCGCTGATGCCATATTTCCAATATTTATGTGAAGTACTGGAAATTATAGCCAATGAAACAGAAATGTGCAAATGAATCTAATTTCATATTATAGCTGTCGCAAAGTGAGTGAAAATATTACAAACTCACTCTGGCCTTGAAATTAGATTTCTGGGCCTCGTCTCTTAAACCCAAAGAAGCAGCAAAAGATAGATCCGAATTGCCGACATAGACGAGTGTCCCTTAAAGAATGACAGTCAATTATCGCTACCTGAGGAGATGCAGGTAACGGGGCACGCTGCTACACACACTCTGGGAATGCCCGAGAGTAAGGACCTTTGGGAGGAGTTGACAACACCAGGCTCTTTGAGGTGGCGGCAGACCCCCTGGAGCTCACCCCCAGTCTGACCTTCCTGGGTAACTGGAGAGAGGTGACCCTAGACTGATACACACTTATACTCTGTAATGCAGCACTGCTGGGGCACGTCCAGATGTGATAATGTGCTGGGGGTAGGCGGGGACTCCAGCACTAAGGGACTGGCTATCTAGTGTGAAGTGGTGCAGAATACCAGAGGAACCGATATGCCGAGCGAAGGGTTGCCCCCAGAATTAGGGGGAGAGGACTTAGCCTAAGGGCTAGAGCGGTCTACTTCAAAGCTGGGAAATCAGGTTGGAGTCTTGGCAACAACGCTCAACATCCTGTGATTCTGGGCAAATCACTTAATCTCCACGTGCCTAACAAAAAAAAGAATGTGTCCATCTGTAATGAAACTAGTGCTCATGGAAAGCGCTCTGATACCCGATGTCTAAGGTCTAGTTCGCGCTATATAAAAAGCTTTAAAAAAAAAATACTGAAAAATATGGGACCGAATGACTATCATTTGCTGTTGCATGTGGCCATTCTGAGTCCTGTTAATCCATAGGATCACAATTGACAGCAGCTGTGAAAGTTGGTGGGTCCTCAATGTGCGTGAATTGTGGGGCTCAAATCTCACTTTAGTTTCTGCCCTGGAGCAATTGACTGAAAGAATGTGTTTGTTCTAGAAGGGAGGGAGAGTCCATGCTAAAGGAAATCCTCAGGAGCTGTGGATGTTTTATGCGGCCCATGGCTCTGTATAGGCCTGCTGTTTGTTCGTGGTTGGGCCACAGTGACTATTGTTATTGAAAAGGGAGAAGATCTAAAATAGGAATTGTAAACGAGCCTCTGTGTCTTCAATTTGGGATACATCTGACTAATACCGACCTGAGCATAAACATCATGCTTCAGATGCATCCTCTAATTTTGGCACTTCGCGATATAAGCTCCATGGCTTCTATGTTCATTATACTGCTATTTGTAATCTATGTTCATTTTAAGGGTAAGCATATCCTGTTGAGGGGGACCTGATGGCACTTTGTTTTCAGTCTAATTACATTTCACAGTTTTCTGTAGTTTCACTTATTTTAGAATGCCCCATTGCTTCAATCAGACTCTCTGTGGGAGCCTTCACACACAAAACACCCGCACGAAGCTTACTTTTTTGGAGTTGAGATATTGTGCTCCATCTGCAGGAAGATAAATGCTGGGAAGCAGCGTCTGTGTAATGTATTTGTTTGCTGCACAACATAATGACTTCCAGCAATCCTTCATCCACAGAGCTGCAGGTTACAGCCTTCTCATCGCCAGTCAATTCATCCTCCTGTGCCGCATTCCACACTGGGCAGCATTATCATTCCACTAGTCACATGCGTTTTTGGCCTTTGGTTTCCTAATAACTCAAAGCAACCTGCCTCACCCAGAGTCTTCACTAATGATTGTTGTGATGCACTATTCAGTTTTCATCAGTGATGCCCACACTCTGGGCTTTTAAAGCTGCTTGGCTACACTCTCTGTACTTAAAAAAAATAGATTTGTGTTATAGACCAATCAATAGCGTTTGCTCTTGGGTATATCCTAATGACGGAGTCGTTTGTTTAACGCCAGTGCCTCATCATGTCCTGTGCTTCCTGTCCTTTCAGAAGTCAGATGTTGTTCTTTGCTCATGTCTTTACTGCGCTCTAGACAATCAATTTTCCAGATGGATCCCTTCGGCTGTCAGACTTTGCACTCAGGTTAGCGGTGCAGCGTATTTGATATAGACAATGTACCTTCTAGTTATTGACCAAATATTCTGATTAATAACCTTTTCAGCTCCTTTAACTTGCAAGCATGTGAGCAGTCACTTCCCACAATGTGTTTGGCTGTCCCTCACTAAAAGTATGATTCATTCTGCTTGTGCACATAACTTAGGAAGTGGGCACCTAAAAATTGATTCTGCCCTCAGAGCTGGGCTATAAAATTAAAGGAAGCTAAATTGAAGAGAGTTGCCGCCAAGAAAAAAAATGTTGTTTTGCTAATAAGGAGGAGTTAACACTATGTGTTCATTTGATAATAATCTGTACTCTTTTTCAAGACTTGCAGACCTCTGTAAAAAAAAAAACCTGAACCAAATACAATTTTATCTAGATCTCACTTGGCTGTTATGCTTCTTCTGCTTATTTTTATCTCTTGATGACATTTGTCTTTAAATCATTGTCCTTTGTCGATGATATCATTGACAGAAGGGGCATAAAATGGTGGCATGCTTAAAGCTTTAGAATTGGGAAATGAACAAGCCAAAAAATCTAATAAAAAAATGCTACAAGCTGTGTGCAGCCACCCTAATGAAAGCACCATTTGTTGTCAATTGTGTGTGTATGTCATCAATGGACAGAGTTTTTCCTGCATGCAATTCATGACTCCAAGTTGAATTTGTAACGAGAAATCATTGTCGTAAACAATTGGATGGAATTTTAAAAGTATTTTCTGTTTATTTTGTGCTGTCAGAATATGGATTATCTGGTGAGTATGTTGTGGTTTTCAATTTAGTTTTTGTAAATTATTGGGACAAAAATGTGTTTGGTGAAGTTTTGTTGAAAGTCCATGAATTTGAAAGTAGGCAGAGTACTCCACATGATAACAAAACTGAAGAAAAATAATGAAAACAGAATGAATAATTGCAAAATAAAGATCTATGTTCAAAATAAAATGGCAGAAAGTAAAAATACAATGAATACATGAACGATAGTCCGAACAACATATCCCGTTCAGTTATAATGACACACAATCTTGTACCGGATACTTTAAGAACAATACATTTTAGTGTTTTGCTGAAAGGCATTGGTCGTGGTATTTGCTCATTACTGACCGCAGAGAGGTTTCTACACTGTAACAAACAGATAAGTCTCAAACTAAAAATTAATTGGGTCACTCATAACTCATCCTGCACAACCTATTGGAGATTTATGTGCGTCTTTTCAGCTATGCAACTGAGCTAAATACTTCCTATTTCCTAGGCTTTTTTAAATTCTTTATGATTTGTGGGCAGATAAGTACAAACTGTTTACATGCAGTACTCCTGTTTATCATACTGCTTGAGGAAGCAAATTTATAATAGGCCATGAGGCTCGTCTGCGAAAATGTGTTATTGAAGTTGAATACAAATGAGGTAATAAATGCAATTTAGAACTGTTTTGTTTGTTTGATCTGTAAGCCTGTGAAGCAATACAATTGGGAGTTTTGCATGCTCATCAATGGCAACAGAGAGACAAAGTATTTGGGCACTGCAATCCTTAATTTTAGACCCAGAGGAATTATTTTAAAAGTCTCCGATTTGTACAATGGATTATGTATAGCAAAAATCCGGCCTTCCTTTTCACCGGTCACCTATGTCCGTGCTACAGTGTTATGTTATGTTATGTTATGTTAAATGGGACTTTTATAGCGCAACAGCTACTCCAAAGGAGTGTCCCGGCGCTTTTGTGCTCCAGACCAAAGAAAGAGCTGGAAAACATAACAGTAAAAAGAGCAGGGGCCTAAAGAGGGGGCAGATTATCCAGTGAACAGCCAGGTTTTTAAGTCTTTTCTGAAGGCAAGCAGGTTAGCGGTGTTTCGCAAGGACACCGGTAAGGAATTCCATAGCTGCGGAGCAAGAAAGCTAAAGGACCGGCCGCCTAGCCGAGCCCTTTTGATGCGTGGCACCCGAGCCAAAGCCAAAGCTTCTGACCTGAGGGATCGTACAGGTCGATAGAAGTCCAGCCTCCTCTGAAGATATTTGGCACCATTGCCATGCAAGGCCTAATGGGCGAGAGTCATGGCCTTGAAAAGTATCCTCTTCCGCACCGGAAGCCAGTGAAGGGATACGAGGAGATTGGAGGCACTGGTGCGGCGGTGCAGGCCAAAAATTGCACGAGCAGCAGCGTTCTGAGTAACCTGCAAACGCTGGAGGAGGTATTCAGGCAGACCCAGATATAGGACATTTGCATAGTCCAATCTGGACCCTATGAGTGCCTGAACAGTGATCCTCCGATGTTCCTCCGAGAGAAGGGGAAAGAACTTGCGCAACATTCTGAGTATCCCAAAGCATGTTCCCGTAAGAGTGGAAACCTGGGATTTGAGCGAGAGCTCGTTGTCAATTTTAACCCCCAGGTTCTTAGCCCACTTAGAGGACTGAGTGGGAGGGAACATGTCGGCAGGCCACCATCCCTGCCAATCTGGTTCTGATGGGCATCCGAAGAATAGTATTTCGGATTTGTCCGAGTTGCATTTGAGGCTGTTGTGTGAAAACCAGCTAAAGACAGCCCCAAGGCACTCGCAGATCCTTTCTCCATCGAACTCTTCGCTCTTACGACAGGTGAATAGAAGCTGGGTGTCGTCAGCATAAGAGACGATCCGGGCCCCGTAGGACTCCACCAGTGTCGCCAGAGGGGTCATAAGGATGTTAAATAGAGTGGGGCTCAGTACAGAGCCCTGAGGCACTCCGACTCCCAATGGCGGCATCTCGGCGGACCCGGGTGGGACCCAGACCGTCTGCCGGCGGTTGGCCAGAAAGGAACGAAACCAGTTGAGCACCGTCCCCCCTAGTGTTAAGCTCATCTAACCACAATCTTCTGTAAATTCCTTCTTTCCACCAATCCAGATATGTGGATGCTCTTATCCTTAATTTGCGCTCTCTCTGTGACATGTTCTCCCCCAGGATCTAAGAGACATTTCCAACAATCCGTCCTATAGCAGGAATTTAAAAATCTATGGAGGAGGCAAGATGGCCGCGGGTGGGTTGAGGTGAATAGTCGCACCAGAGCCTCTCTCCCATCTGGACTGATTAATATGGTTTAACAGAGCGCTAGTCTTCCCCGGTTAGAGTTGAAAAATACCGTTATTGACTCTGCCTGTATGCACAAGGTTGTGATGCTGGAAAACGTACTTTTGCAAAAAACGGTACCAACAAACACCAGCTACTTCAGAGGCCTTGGAGACGCGGTGGCAGCTGAACTCGGCAGGTGGACAAGAAGCCTAAAGTGGAAACTTGGAATTTTTAAAATCAACCTAGCCAAGCATGCGGCAAGCATTGCAGTGCTAGGCTTTAAGGGTTGGAGCAGTACGATTCCTGACAAAATGCCGCCAAGACCAACAAAGATCGATAAAAAGAAAAGCAAGGAAGATACTGAAATTGAACCGAACAATTCAAATCTGGCTGCGTCGGAGACACCCGCCACGCTGAAATCAGTTACCAGCCAAAAATCCAGGCGCGATAAAGAAGGTGACTGTGCCGCCCATTAAAAGGAAAACAGACATGAAAGGAAAACCACTGGGGGACGAGCGCGTCAAAGCAAACGAGAAGGCGGCGATTCTCAAAAGTAAAAACAAAGCGACCCCTCTCAGGCAGCCCACCCTACCTGAATCGTTCACCCGCCCTGGTTGCACAGACGGCGGATCAATCAGCAGGAGCCCAGGAGCCACCGGCGCTACAGAACAAGAGCCTGATCCCGATGTAAGGCAAAAGAGCGTCCTCGGACGCAGCAGCAGCGGCAGAAGCAGGAGCTCGGAACGTGAGAGACGCCGAGTCAGCAGTTGCCAAGCAACCAGCAGCGGAGTCTTCTTTGAGGCATGAGCAGGACGCCAGCAGTAAGAAACAGGAGGTAACAGCTGGGAATGCGGGACAGAGGGCTGGGGCAAGTACTGAAAGGGAACAAGCAAGAGAGATGCCTCAGAGGGGGTTGCTTGAAGGCGAGAACAACGAGGCTAATGAAAACGATAAAGATAAAGAAGTACAAAAAGAGGCAGGAGGGCCGAGAGTCCATGAGAATGCCGACGATATGATGCAGGCGGTTATGCAGGTGGAAGCAGAGCTAATGGCTAAATCCCCCAATCCCACATGGGGAAGCGCAGTTAGTTTGGCGCATGAAAAGTCAATACTCGGTCACCCCAAAGAGAAGGAGGATATATGCTCATTGGAGGGGGACCGCTTTTTTTCAGTCGATGAGGATTCCGACTCAGCTCAACATGAGGGAAAGGGTTCAGATTTAGAGGAGGAGGAAGAAGAGGCGGAGAAGGAGGAGGATGAAGACGATGAGGAGGATGATTCATGGACAGCCTCTACCTCCTCAGAAACTGATATTGATAAGGAGTCTACACTAAAAAAGAAACAGACAAGGCGGCATAGACACGAAAGGTCACCTACAAGGGGTGCTGAGAGGAAGCTGGACTGGGACTATTCAGCTACATCGCAGACATACCAAGAAGAGTCAGAAACAGGTCTGAATCAGGGAGACGCATTTGGAAGAGTATTTAATATGCTGAAGCAAATAAAAGCAGAAGCGAGATCTACAAGTCGGAAAACAAGGCAAGATTTTAGGAAAATCCAAACGACGCTTAGAAAGACTAACAAACTATATGAAGGTCTGGCGGGGAGAGTCTCCGAGGTCGAGGAGAGAAGGGCAAGATGGAGGATGACTTTCGCAGTTTTAGCGAATTTAAAGTACAACAGGAGAAGAAGGCAGATGATATTCTCTGGAAGATGGAAGATTTCGAAAATCGCCAAAGGCGCAACAATGTTCGCATTTTGGGAGTGGCGGAAGGGCTTGAAGGGCAAGATCCAAGGGGTTTTGTGATCAAGTTACTAAGGGGGGCATTCCCTGAGTCCCAGTGGCAGTGGGAGGCAGAGGTCCAAAGAGCGCATAGATTCCCCTTTGTTCAGCGGAAGATATACGGAGCTGAAGGAGGGTCGCAAATACCACTCCCCCGAGCAATATTAGTGTACGTTGGGAACTTTCTACTCCGAGAGGAACTTATCCAGAAAGCCAGACCAGATAGTAAAAGAACGGTTGAGGGTGTTACATTTTTTACGAGACCTGATTTCTGCCACGTGACAGTAGAGAGGAGGTGGAGGCTCAGAAGACTGATCTCGGAGTTTCAGGCCCTTGGATCAGAAGCATATCTGTTATTCCCTGCCAGGTTAAAAGTGGTCACAAAGGGCAAGGTCAGGATGTTTATATCAGAAGTGAAAGTGCAGGAGTTTATTCAGGATTTGGAAAGGGCGAAGAAAGAGGGTCACTGAGGGATAAAGGTTCTTTGTTGGAGAAAGGGGGGGCACATTTGAGAAGATGGGAGAGGGGTGCGACTAACACAACCAGGAAGCGTCCACATATAGGTCATTATTGACCTATTTGCCTGTAGGGGGGGGAAGGGGGGGTTACTCAGGGGAGGCGGGGGGGAAGGGAAAGCAAAAAGCAGCTGAAATGTATGGCTCTGATATGGCAGTTAGCACACATTGATTACACATTTTGTTTGTTGTTTAAATTTTTGAGTAAAGCAGGAGGGAGGAACAATGAAAGAGGGGGGGGGGAGCCGAAAGAGATAGCTGGGTTAGGAAGAGTTGGCCCTTTTTTCAATATAAAATGTCATGCAAGTTTGTCTCCTTAAATGTATGTGGCTTGAATGATCCAAGGAAGAGGGCAAATGTAGCAGCGTATCTAAGAAATCTACAAGTAGATCTAGTATGTTTACAAGAAACGCATATAGAGGAAAAGCAGATTTATCTAATGAACCAATTGAGCTTTGATGTACTTGCAGCCAGTAGGCAAGGATCTAGGACAAGAGGAGTTGTTATCCTGGGGAGAAGAAGAGAAGTGACAGTTAAAAGAAAGAAAGAGGACCGTTGGGGGAGATGGGTTATGGCGGAACTAAATGTTAAAGGGTTCAATGTCACATTAGTAAACATATATGGTTCCACTGAGGACGATTCGGAGATATGGGAGTTTTTAGATATAGAATTAGCACAGTGGCCCGAACCAATAATCTGCTGTGGTGATTTTAACATGCATGACCCTACAAGCTCATTTATGAGTACAGGCGTAGTGTATAATGGTAGAAAGAAAAAAGTAAACAGGGCCATTACTAATATGGTTAAAAATAATCTTCTGGCAGATCCCTGGATAATGCAACACCCATTGGTTGATGGTAGCGCTTTTTTTTCGGCACCTCATCAGGTGCTGGTGAGATTAGATTATTTTTTAGTTTCTAGTTCCTTGGTCTTTGAGACACAGATTGAGAAGCAACCAAGAACTATTTCCGACCATAGTCCATTAATACTGTCAGTTAAGGTCTCGCAAGTACAGAGTAAGAGGTCCACATGGACGTTTGAGAGGAGTCTGCTCCAAGACCTTGAATATAGGAAACATATGGAAGAGTGGATTAGGTTATTTTGGGAGATTAATCATAGAACTGCCTCAGTAGGGCAAACGTGGGATTGTTTTAAAGCAGGTGTCAGAGGAGAAACACTAAGCTACGTGTTGACCAGACGTAAGAAAGAGAGGTTAAGGAACGAAACTATTCGTCAAAAGCTGATCATCGAAGAAGGAAAACTAGTTGCTGCAGTAAGATCTAAATCCAGCTTGGAAAATATATTATTAACAATAGTAGCACTAAAGGCAGACGCGATAGAAAGTCTCTCGAAAAGGTCTGCTGAAAAATACTTGGCTAAGAAAGAAGAGTTATATGAATGTAGTGAGAAGGTGGGCCACATACTTGCGGTTAAAGTTAGACAGCAAAGGGCGGATGCAGAAATAAAAGAGATATTAGATCCAATGGGTGTCATTGTCACAGGCTCAGATGAGATAAGAGAGGTTTTTAGAGGCTTTTATGAAAAACTGTATACACAGGGTGACACAGAGGGTATAGTGGAAGTTAGGAATTATCTTAGAGGTGTGCGCTCACCCTCTGTCACAAAAGAAGAAGGTGAAATGTTAGACTCTACCCTAGGTCTGGAGGAATTTATCGATGCATTAAACAGCTTACCATCAGGAAAGGCAACCGGACCTGATCAAATTCCGGTTGAATTTTATAAAGTATTCCGTGACTGTTTGCTGATTTATATGTTTGAGGTTATGGTATATGTACAGCAAAAAGGGCTTTCACCAGATTCTTGGCGTGGGGCAGATTTAATTGTTATTGCTAAAAAAGGGAAGCCCGCAACCCTTCCTGGATCCTATAGACCCATCACATTGATGAATTCAGATAGCAAGGTATATTCTAAGATGTTGGCAAAGAGATTAGCAGGATGTATTGAACACTTGGTGAGCCCATCACAACATGGCTTTATACCCGGGAAGGGTACTACTCAGCATATTAGGACGTTGATTACTATGATCGACGCAGCAGAAGTCACAGGCGACCCTATTTCAGCACTGTTTTTAGACGCCGAGAAGGCTTTCGATAGGGTCGCCTGGGAATATCTATGGGAAACTATGAAGTGGTGTGGTATTGGCTCAGGTTACATACGAGCTATGCAAGCTCTATACAGAGCCCCGGTGGTTAAAATCAGAGTAAATGGAGGGCACTCGGATCTAGTACATATACAACGGGGGACTCGTCGGGGTTGCCCGTCTTCTCCACTGCTGTTCGCCCTGTACATAGAGCCATTATTACGTAAACTAGAGGGAAACCGTGTTATTCAACCTATGTCATTCAATGGTTGCACTGTGAAAACTCTTGCCTATGCTGACGACGTGGCTATATTGACTCCAAATCCGGATATAGCCATGGTTGGAGTAGAGGCAGAAGCGCATGAGTTTGGGCTGATCTCAGGATATAGCCTAAATAAAACTAAAACCCAGATTATTCTGAATAGGTTTGCATCAAGTCTAGATAGCAGGGTGGTCAGTAATGCAACTTACCTAGGGATTGATATATCTGTAAAATTGGAGGAACTAGTTGAGCGCAATATGGAACCATTGCTTGCGAAGGTTAAAAAGGACCTGGAAAGGATAAATAATCTACATCTTTCTTTGGTCGGATCCACAAATGTGTTGAAAATGATGGTCCTGCCTAAATTTTTGTATTTATTCAGGTCAATACCTTTGATTTTTGAGAACAAATGGTTCAACAGGTTGGAGAGTCTGGCTAACAGATTTATCTGGGCAAGAGGAAAAACTCGTAGGGCTTATAAATTTATCACCTTGCCAAGGGATAGAGGGGGGTGGGGTGCACCAGATTTTAGATTATACTTTTTGGCTGCTGCCCTCCAGTACATGCAGGGATTAATTGGAGGAGGCGGGGGGGCATCAAAGACCATTAACATGTCAAATGAAGCTTATACAATGATACTAGGACAAAATACTGTCAACGGATTCCTGTATTATACGGATTTGGGCTACCTCAGAAGGCAGACATACAAGACTCTAAGGGCAGCACTTAAAATCTGGAGCATTTTTTCAAAAAAGACCGGTATGGGTAGATTTAATAGGTACACCAAAGTCTATAAAAATAAATCCTTCCCTGAAGAAATTTTTGTTGATTCAGTAATGGCGGATTGGGAGGGTAAAGGGATACATCAAATCGGGGATTTAGTAAACTCAGAGGGTATAATACAATTTGAGGAATTGATTAAAACACATAAAATAAACAGAAGGGACTTCTTTAAGTATCTTCAGATTAGGAGTTTTCTTAGGAATAAACAAGGAGGGCCATTGGGCTTTCACCCAACTGAGCTGATGGAAGGGCTAACTACGGGGGAGGAATACTCCATCAGGTTAATATATGCTGCACTGGCAAAAAATAGACCGGATGACTTAGATAAGCACAGGGCCAAATGGGGGGAAAGGATAGAGGCTACACCTGAATCATTTAACGAATCACTGGAGCTAGGCCGGTCTATGCTATGTTCTGCCCTTTTGCAATCCCAACACTACAAAACGCTATTCTCGCTATATTACACTCCAGCCAGGATTGCGAAGTGGGGGGGGCACTGAGGGTACTACATGCCCCAGGTGCAATTCTACTGAGGCAGACATTGTCCACATGTTTGCTACATGTCCTCAATTATATACATTAATTAAGGATGTCGAAATTTTTTTAACCAACTCATTAAAGATAAGGTTAACTTTCACTGTAGGCTTAATTATGCTGGGTGTGGACGTAGGAAATGCGCATTTGGATCCAGGCGATGCAATGTTTGTGTTCATGGCAGCGGCTGTCTTTAGATTAATGCTAGCCAGGGTATGGTTAGACAAGAATCCCCCGACCCTGCAAACATGGTTATCAAATCTTATTGCTATACATAATTTAGAGAAAGACATATATGCAAGGAAGGGTAGGAGTGGGAGAGCGCGAGGTATTAAGATATGGGGACCTTTGGAGAAATGGAGAACAGGAATAGGATGATTTATTTTGTTGTTGATTTATGATTATGTTTGTTATATAATATGATACATGTTGTCTTGGCCTCCCCTCTTGGTAGTTAAATAGTTTCAATTCAAAATTTATTTGGTTATATTGTGAGACGAACAAATGTAGGAGCAAAATGTTGTATTCTTTTTTTGAAATGTGTGCTTTTTGAAATATAAAATAAAATATATAAAAAAAAAAAAAAAAAGGAATTTAAAAATCTATGATACGCACTAAAACCTCTTCTATTTTTCTTTTGAGTTATATTCTCCTTCTTTGACCTAAAAGACCAGCAGGAGATTGAACGCTGTGTGAAAATGACGTACCAATACATCCTATACCAGGGCCTTTTATGACACATAGTAAGGGAAAATGGTTTCAGACCAGTATCACTGTTTTGTAATACTTTAAACAATTAGATGCAAGTACTATTGGGCAAATAAGCATAAACTTTTATTTGTGCAGTAACTGAGTTGTACCATGTAGCTCAGCCAGCACATACAGCAGCCCGGCCAATGACACCATTGTTTGATAGTTTATGAATGCAGGCGAGGATATGTCCGAAGGCATCTACACAGCTGGATGTAATAGTGTTGTGTAGAGTGCTCAGATGAAATCAAGAAGATCCGAGGCCTAATCTTAAAGCCTTTAACCGCTACAGGAATGTTGCACTGGCGCCCAAGTAGAGTTGGAAACTGCTCTGGCGTTACAGCAGACGAAAACAGCTTTGTTACTACCTTCCTCCCTTGAAATACAGGAATCACCATCTTGCTGTGCTAATACTATTTACTACTACAACTGTTATAAATAACAGCAATTCAGGTGAAACTACAAGTAATACTAATAGTAACAATGTTAGTAATAATTTTAAGGCTTGTATTGCTAGTAGTAGTATTTAAAAGGGATTAATAGGTGCAGTCATCTTCAGCCTCTCGTCAGTCACACAGGCAGCTGTAGATCAAGAGAATAACATCTGTATAGAACAAATCAATATAAAATTGCATACCAGGTACGACTAGGTGTCATCAAGGTGGTTAATGTGGACTTCCGATTTCCAAGTGACTTCACAGACAGCTCACTATTCTCAACGTATGTTTACTGTGTTCCTTAGAACAACTCTTTGGAAGGTGTCTTACATTCCAATACCTTCACATCTATCATTTTCTTGGAAAAGGGTGTGGTGTAGTGGTCGTATTTTAATAAATAACTTCAAAGTTAAAACTCTTGAATTGTGAACTTTAGATTGAAAATTGTTAAAAGATTTAAAAAAATGATGTGCATTTTAGTGGGATGGGACCAATGTGCAGTATTCTATTTAATGATGTATTTCAAACCATCGATGTGTTGTGAAAATATGTTTTTCCCCAAAAACATAAATTGTTGTTGATGTAGTGGTATTTTTGTTAACAATCGTTGGCAAACTGTTTGCAGACTTAAATTACAGCTCTCGAGTGGGCGTGCTGTGAAAAAGAAATTGCTGAAAGTTTTACTGTCACACACAGATTGAATTCCTGATTTCCCAGTGGGGCCAATTTATTTGCTGCTCTACTGCAACCTACGTTGTACGTGCCATAGCAATTAGCGGAAATTGACGGTCTATCAAATGTACAAATTCTTACCTTATGAAAGAAAATCCAATGGCATTGTTCATACTGGCCTACTGATTTCAATGATGTTTTACACATCTGTACAATTAGTGTCGCTTTGTGAAAATGAAATGCTTTCATATTGCGCGTGGGCGTTGTGTGATAGCCAGGCCAGATCGGCGGCATAATTTTCTAGGTAAACGATCTCTTTTTGCCTCCTAATTAGAATGCATTGAGATCTGTATTTCCTTTTCTTGTTCTGTATGTCTGGTGTACACTCTCCTGTAAAACTTTAAGCATAATTGCTAGTGTATCACTTTAAAAAGCATATGCAAAAATTCTGTCTTGCCAAAATCGGAGCCCCCCACTACAGTGCCTCTTGCCTTTCTCTTTCGCCTATTTCTTTCACACATGGAAAGGGTTCTAGACAAATCACGTTACCACTTTTCAAAACCCTACATAAATGAAATATTGTATACATGTTTGGAGGAAGGATATTGGAGAATTAAAAAGACCGAAAGATAAGCCACAAATCTCAATATATTGAGAATGTGTTTTGTAATTTTGCGAATCATTTGCCTCTTCATCGGTGATGGTTGCTGAGTATGTATGTGTGTATGTATGGAGTGATGCTAAAGCTAGGTAAAGAACTTTACTGTCACAAAGAAAGACATGAGCTGTCTTCTCATCTTCTTTGTTTCTTACGGGCTGATAATGGACTGTGGATCCTGCCATCCTCCATGGGTTCCACAGGTGGCAAGACCCTCCGTACAGTGAAGTGTAGTGGAGGGCAATTACACGCCACCTCTGGTGGCACTCTCTATTTTGATCTCATTGATGCTCATGTATGTAGTTGGTTATCAAAGTTCACCAGTAAAGTCATTGGTGTAGCTATTTGAGTGACACTAGTATAACTTGGATGAAAGCATACTTTAAATCTTCCTATAGTCCACAGAGAAAAATCTATAGTTTGAGCTCCTCTCACCAGTAAACTTTGACTGTAAGCTATCAGAACAATGTGATCTAGGCAATCAATTTGTTGAAAGATAGTTAGCAGATCTGTACCTAGGTCTAATCTCAGCACATGACCCTTGAACATAATCAAAAACCACAGTTGATGGACAGAATGCAGAACAATGTCATACATTGTTTGCAATTTTCACCCCGAGTGGGCTGGGTATGCTCAGACGTGAGTCCCAGGCTCTTCACATCACTGGAGTCAAGCTATCCAGGCTGAAGAAGGCTGATAGCCAGAAACCGGTCCTTGGATGCTTGATTCCGGCCTAGGAAAGACATGGCTTGGTAATTCGGGCTGGACTGTTCCCATGAGGCACAGGGTCAAGGCTGATTTGCATATAGCCATTGTCTGACGTAGGGTGGTGTGGAGTGCAAAAAAACGATAGATTTAGGCCCAGATCTTTGTACTGGGGTGAATGTAAGACATTGTTCTGCATTCTGTCCATCAACTGTGTTTTTTGGCCTTGAACATCATCTGCACCTCATGAGTAAGACCCGTTTAGTTCTACAATGTGGGATTATCATGATAGAGACTGTGGGAGGCTCTTGGAAGTCCTTCTCTCACCATACTGACAACAATTTATAAGATCTTCACTTAATATGTAAATTTCATGTGGTTATGCTCTAAGTATTGGGTTTTGAAAGTGAGCGACATGTCTGTATTCAAAATGAATCCTTCTGAAAGGGGTATGCTTACCCATTCTTATGTATGACTGCTGTGCGACTGTCACTAGAATAATGGCATCATGAGCAATGGTACTATCAAATGATGGACTGGGCAGAAACTGGCAGAAGTACAGTTGGCTAAGAAGTTGTGTTTCCATGTCATTGACTTGGTCCAGAAAGATGGCATGTTTCTGCCAGGCAGCATCTAGTTTCCTCATTGCCTTCTGCTTGGGTTCTTTGTTTTTGATTGGACCAACAGTTTTAATGCACATTAGAGCCTTTGCTAACTGTCACCCTGGAATACAGCCGTGCAGAGCCAGATGATGTGCCTCCATGAGCTCCAGTCATTAGGCAACTACCAACACTTGAAGGGAGGGTGTGGCCAAGATGGCCGCTGGAGCAGACGCTCAGTGCCCAGCTCCATTTTAGCCCAGGCCTAAAATTCAGAACATAGCAGCGACGCAGCCTTAATGATACCTAATCGTGCCCACATATGCACCGGAGCGGATTCCCTTCTCGGCTGAAGAGGGCCAGACCATTCCGAAGTTGGAGATTGTGAGCTGCGTGGAGGTGGTGACGCAGCTGCGGTCGACTGCTGACCCAGCGGGTGTGGATCGGTGCCAACAGGCAGGCCGCGAGGTTGTACCGGCGGTGTATACACTGGAGTGGGAGCCAGGAACCACCGGGATTGTGAACTGGCTGTGAACACTGGATTGGACGACTCCTGCAGATCGCTGATAACGGAGGTGGAAGTCACACGAGCATGGTGTCGCAAGGAACAGCTGAGCACTCGCAATACGAGGAGAGATTACGTGTTAGTGATGTAGGCAGAGAAAAAAGGAATCTGCCTCTCCATGGGTGCCCCTGCAGACATCATGAATGCCAGAAGGAAGGAAACAACTGGTGAGGAGAGCAGAGCCTAGGCGGAGACGTGAGGGGCACTGAAGAGCTGAGTACGCCCTAGGTCCAACTAAGCCATTGGTGGATGCAGGCACTAGGGTCTGGTCGCGAGGGACAGGAGAGGTGGCCAGGAAGTGAAATATTTTGGTGGGTGCTTTGTTTGGGCCTAACATGCTGCAGTGAGTAGAGGGTGCTTGAACTCCAGTTGGCGAACTGGCGGCAGCGACTTGAGAGGAACACTGCATCAGAACAGTGACCCTGTTCTAGCCTGGGGAACAGGGAGAAGGGGAGCCCCATCCATTACTGCAGTGCTGGGTACCTAAATAAGCAGCGATGAGGAATGTACCCATACCACGACACAGGAGACCCCACCCATCCCGACAGTACTTTGGCGCACAATACACACCAGTAAAACAGACGGAGGGGTAGGCCCACGGAACAATAAGGCCTCATACGAGCGAGAGGGCTTAAACTGAGTACCACAGTGGTTGTTGCACTTGGCGGTAGAGACTAGGAACCCCACAACTGCATTAAGGAAGGCGAGCATACTATACGGGCGTGAAAGACTGACACAGGGAGCACTGCTGTAGCTGCATAGCAATGATGTGAAGCAACATCTGTCACCCTAATACAGTAAAGGCCCATTTTTGGTTCAGAGACCAGCTCGAACAATACATCGGGAATAAGCCAGAGCTTTGAATTAGCAAGGGACATGCATATAAGACTCAATACGTCAGATCTAACGCCACAAAAAGGACGTTCTAGCGATACGCATAAGAAGATAGCACAACGTGAAGCACAGACAAACTATACACAGTAGTAGACCGAAGAACGAAATGGCCAGTCAAGCCTAAATCAGGGAGTGGTCTACCTGATGGTGGGGAATCCTCCCAGAACACCGGGCATGAGGAATCCGAAGAGGCTGAGGCCCATGAACAATAAATCCATACACATTTGGATATAATCTTGGCAGCCATCGCAGATGCCAAAGCCACATTCTAACAAAACATAGGTACTGTCTCAGTTGATTTGGGCCTGATTCAAGCAGAGCACCACAACCTCTTAGATGGAATGAAGGCGGTGGAGCTGATGCTAGAAGAAATAAAACCAGTTCAGCAGTACGCCTCACATAAATTAGCGGATCTTACTACCAGAGTGGCAACCCTGGAAAGACTGGCTGAAGGTGCAGAAGGGTACAATTACCTAAATAACATTAGAGTGGTAGGGTTCCAGTAGGGTACAGAAGGAGCGGATATGGTAAAATACCTAGAATCATGGCTTCAGAAAACATTCACCCTGGGGACTCTTTCAAAAAAAGCACACAGGGTCCCATCAAGACCTCTGGCACCTGGTAGACCCGCACGCTCAGTGGTGGCAAGAATGTTATATTATAAAGACTAGGACACCATAATTCAACACTCTTGCACAAACTGTCTGTATGTGATGGACAATAATAAGGTGTCCATATTCCTGGATTTTGCAGCAAAAGTTCAAGCGCGACACACTTCCTTTCTGGAAGCTAAAAAGGCGCTACAAGCAGAAGGCATACAATACGCATTGCAGTACCCGACTAGACTAAGACTACAGGTGGACGGAAGTATGCAATTTTATGACTTTCCAGAAGAAGTATGGGCATGGCTAGAGATGTACAAAGCAGGTAAACAACCCCTAAATCAGCAGAAGGACAAGGAGAAGTGCCCCAAACCACAGCACAAGTGACTGAGGAGATCGATCCGCAGGCCCCCAGTGAAAAAAATCCAACTTGTCACAAACCGCACGAGAATGCTTGGCAGCACTGAAGGCAGTGGCGGTGGTCCTATTGGCACCCTATGAAGAAAATCGATATGGTGGCATCCACAGATCACAGCACACGTGGCTTAGACATGGGGGCGTTGACGCCGAGTGGCATGCAGCTCCCCTTGGGGACGCTGGACTCTGTGGATGAACTAATTAGAGGCTGACCATGAGAGATAAGTCCAGAAAAATGGGGGGGTCAGGGGAAGATGGATGAGCAATGGAAATGAGACATGAGGCAGTTGATGAGAGAATTGTGGAGAATCGAAGGAAGTCAGAATACCTGCTGACACAGTGATGACTAAGGGGAAGAGCTGAGATTATTATGTTATAATGTTGAATTAGGCCCTATAGAGCAACAATGAAGGGATAGGTAATAGGCTGGCTAATGGAACACCGTTTTAGCCTGGGCAGGGACAAGTGGGTCATACTGCTACCCCTGGTTGCAACCTCAACCACCCATCTAGATGGACTCCGTCATGGGAAAGTTGGGAGTAATATGTTTTCCTTACTTTCTACTTCTTTTACAGGTTGGGGCTGCGAGCCGTTACGAAACTACCCAAGGGAGGGGAGTTACTTGTTCATGGAGGTTAGTGGTCGTCAAATGGCATTAGTACTTGTAGAATATGGGAGGGGCAGGGGAACGGTGAGAAAGCAGTAACATGACTGTGACACAGAGCAAACAATATCACCAAGAGATCAAGCAGCTATCTTGGAATGTGCGTGGCTTAGGGTCACACATTAAGTGCCATAAAATACACAGCTATGTAATTAGGAGCGCCACACTCCTAGTTATGATGCAGGAAACCCACCTGACGGCAGAAGAAGGGATCAGACTAATGCGTAGGTCGAAGGGAATACTCTACGCTTCTCCATATTCTGTGTTCTCAAGGGGCCTATTGATATTTGTCTGAGCCGGCACACCATTTGTGATGCAACATACACATATAGGTCAAGAAGACAGGTTTGAGGTGGTACAGGGTAGACTTCTATGAAGAGAAACAGTACTGGGGAGAATATATGCTCCAAACTACGACCAACTCCTGTTTTTTGAGAAATTGTCTGCATCCCTGTCCTCTGTACAGGGAGCCGAGGTATTATTGGGTGGAGATTGCACTAGTGTAGCAAATATTGATTTAGATCGCTCAACTCCCCCACTACGTGGCACAGCGTTCTCTAAGCTGGTGCGAGATTTAAAGGAATGGGTAACACAATGGAAGTTTGAGGACATTTGTAGAAAATATGTCCCACAATTATTCTTATTATTCACACCTATACAGTCTCCATACACAGCTGCATTTGTTTGTCTGCTCTGACACATTGACCTCTCTGGCAACACATACAGAATACCTGGGTCATACTTTTTCTGACCACATCCCTCTCCTTCTATGTTTTAGACCAATGACAGAACCTGAGGTGACCTCTACTTGGCATCTCAATGCTGCCATACTATCAGATGTGTATTCTAAACAATTTCTGGAGGAGCTGGTTACTGACTACTTCATGCACAATCAGGGTTCGATTGACACCAGAGCTACAGAGTGGGAAGCATTCAAGGTGGCGTTAGGTGGACACTGCCTGGGAAAGACAGTGGGAGTGAGAAAAGAACAAGTGTGGGAAGTCACTCAACATGAGTCGGTCCGGTATGAACAGGGGCGCAAACTCTTGAAGAACACAGACACACATAGGCTATTAGAAAATATGAGACCGTAATATAATGGAACTCTGGAGAGGTTTCGCAAACCGGATCTACACGAATACTACACCAGAAATTACAAGGAGGGTGGTAAAGCAGGTAGACTATTAGCATGGCTGGTGCGGCTTCAAACCAGGGGAGCGCCAATAGCTCAAATTACGAATGCAGAGGGGGAAATGTTATACCTCCCCAAAAATATAAATAATTGCTTTAGCACCGATTATAAGACCCTATATGAGTCTCCAAATCAAATCCTCAGACAGTAGAAAACATAGTAAAGTTTGAGACACATTTGCCAACGTGGACATTGGACCCAGAATTGAGGAGGGCACTGGGGGACCCTGTAACGGCCCATGAAATATGAGAAGCCATCCAGGACATGGCAAAGGGAAAAACGCCGGGTCCTGACGGTCTACTGGCGCATTTCTACTTGGTACTAGGGCAAAGATTGAGAACAAAACTGGAAGCACTGTATGCCAAAGCCTGGCATAAGGGCATACTACCGGCTACTACCATGGTCCCCTTGGTGATCCCCCTCCCGAAAACGAAGAAAGTGGGAGCGCATGTATCTGATTGTAAACCATTTTCTATACTGAATACAGACTTTAACATATTGAGTAAATTTCTTGCATCAAGACTATCGCATTTGACAAATCTTTTTTTTTTTTTTGTCCTCATTAGCCTTTACGCCACCCATTTCTAACCAAACGATACCGCCTATGGGTTTTTTATCTCATATACCGGGACCATTAACAACCTCACTAGTAGTGTCAGTCCATGACCGCCTCTTTATATATGCCACCCTTTGTAGGAGGTTGGTACATGGATGAACTCCACCGTCAAGTTGAAAAAGCACCGCCGGCGAGATAGGCCAAGACCTTAATCATTGGACTGAAATTGCTTACAAATCCACCTATCCCTTTACTCTAAAAGAAACACTCATCACCCAAAGTGTACCAAAAATAATGTCCAAAATTTAGATTTAACTTTTGTCGGACCCAGAGTATCCATTTTAGCTGTGAATCTCATAGCTCGCAACCAGTCTAAAATCCCGGGAGATAAAGAGGAGACCCAAAGTTTACATATCTCTCTGCGGGCCAAGAGTATCCCATAAAATACAAGTTTAGCTTTATCATCTATGCTTTTTATCTGCAAATTCAACCTTCCAGTTATAATAAGTTCAGGGCTTACCTTGACAGTCTGGTCGATAGCTTGGGATAAACAGCTACTTACTTCCTCCCAAAACTCTTTAATATTTGGACACTCCACGAACATGTGTATATCTTTCTCATTGGGACTTCTGCACTTTGGGCATTCCACCAGCCCTCCAGGCTTGAACTTTGAAAGTCTATATGGAGACCAATACGCTCTGTGGAGTGTAAAAAGATGATTTCGCCTTAAATTTGCGGGTTTGACAACTTTATACAACATAGCCATAGTTACTTGCCATTGAGTGTCAGATGCGATGTCCGGCAAGCAATCACTCCACAGCGTTTCTGGCAGTATAAACTGACCATCCGTCGTCTCCAATATTGACCAGTACCAGAGTCCTACTTCTTTTTTATACACTTGGCTTGAGTGGATCTTCTCTTCCAATTCATTCTGAAGTCCCACGATAGTTTCAGCTTTACCAGCCCAACTATGGATTTGCAGATATTTAAATTTCGATATAGCCTGCCCCCAGATGTCCACTCCCTGACTCCACCCAACCAGCTTTCCATCCGGAAAAAGATGTCCCCATATTTCTACCCCTGCCGTTCTTAGAGGAATAGCTAATGCATCTTTAGTCCAAGCAGGAGATCCTGGGCTGTCCCAAATGGAAGTATAATACCCATAATAGGGGATTTTTAATATCCTCCTAATCCAGTACCAAAGTTCCGCTGCTTCCCGCAGCAGCTTAAGACGCACTTTTTTAAAATACTTTGGATCCGCAAATTTACAAAGAAAACCAGATTCCTTATATTGGCAGCTTTTTAGCATTACTGCCAACAATACACCAATACCCGAAGTCGGTGGAGTATTTACAAGAATTCTAAGATTTTTCAACTGAAAAGCCCAACAATATAACTGAAAATCCGGGGCTGACAGCCCCCCTTTAAGCAGTTTTCTCCTTATCTTAGTCCATGAGAGACGAGATCCTTTTGAGGCCCATATAAATGTGCTGACTTCACTCTGAAGCTTCTTCAACCATTCTCTTTTGAATGCAAGAGGGATTGTCTCAAATAGAAAAGTTAGTTTTGGAAGAACCATCATTTTTATCAGATTTGTACGGCCATACAGATTAAGACACAAATGACTCCATCCTCGAAGCATTCCTCCTATTTCTCTCTTAACTCTTACAAAATTAATTTTTGCCAAGTCATCCAAGTTCTGAGTGATCCTGACCCCCAGATACCTCATTTCTGATTTGCATTTTATAGGGCCCGGGTCCAAATTCCAACTCATAATTTCCGTTTTATCCTCGTTTATTTTGTACCCTGAGACAGCTCCAAATTCTTTAGTTATTATAGATATATTCTCCAATGTCTGCTGAGGGTTAGAAGTATAAATTATAATATCGTCAGCGTATAGACCTATTTTCTTGGACCAAGCTTCTACAGAGAAAGGGAGGATCTTCTCAGAACCCCTAATCTTACAAGCCAAAGGCTCTATATACAGATCGAACAATAAAGGGGATAATGGACAACCCTGCCTGGTGCCCCGCATTACTTTAATTGAATTAGTTAGAACCCCATTAATCAATACTCTAGAGGTAGGAGAATTGTACAGTGATATAAGTGTATTAGTAAAAAATAAACCCAGGTTCAAATGGGTCAAAAGTGCTTTTAGAAATATCCAATTTACTCGGTCAAACGCCTTAGCAGCGTCCAGCGCTATTACTGCTAATGGAATTTTATGTGTAGAGGCCAAATCTATTGTACCTATTAGAGAAAAAGTAAGTTCCTTTAGGAACCTACCTTTGATAAAGCCCTTCTGATCTTCCTGCACTAGTTTAGGAATGACCAGACTAAGTCTATCCGCCATTATCTTTGCAAAAACTTTATAATCGCAATTTAACAGCGAAATAGGTCTATACGAATTCGGATCACTTGGTGGTTTCCCACTTTTTGCAATTAAAACAATAGTTGCCTCATTCCAAGAGTCCGGCAACTCCGCCTTTCCTTGCAAGATATCATTGAATAACTGAACCAATAGAGGCAAGATTTTTTCCATAAATACTTTGTAGACCTCAACTGGTAGACCATCAGGCCCAGGAGCCTTCCCTCTCTTAGCTGATCTTATAGCCTTTTCTACCTCAGTTAAGAGAATCTCCCCATTCAAAACCTGTTTTAAATCAGTTGGAAGCGGGTCCACCATCTTCAACCATTTCGCTATTTCCAGAGTATCAGGATTCAAATCTTCCTTATACACATCTGAAAAGTACTCAAAGAATGCATCCGCAATTCCCTTGCTCTCCCTAATGGCCTCACTCCTACCCGGCAGATTTAATTCTTTAATAAAATTTCGTACTAGATCTTTTTTGGCCTTCCAGGCCAGTAGCTTTCCGCACCCTTCACTATAGCTAAAGTGTGCCAGCTGGCTTGATTCCCATTTCTCTCTAATTCTGTTGTTAATAACTGCTATTAAATCCAATTTTAACAGCTCAAGATCTTTCAGCATCTGCTCTACCATTGAACCTTCACAAGAATTAATGCTGGATTCCAAATCTCGAATATTCTTTTCCAAATCGGTAACTTTATTAAAATAGATTCTTCGTTTTTTTGCTCCCTGGGCACCCAGCCTACCCCTCAAAAAGGCTTTACAAGTCTCCCAAACTGTTTCTATCTTTGCAGTGCCTGCATTTGCATCCAAAAATACCTCTAACTCTGAACTGATGAGTTGCAAACACTCTTGATCTAAAAGTACTGTGCGATCCAGCCTCCAGATTGTCTCTGCTTCAGATGCTTGAATTTTTATACTAAGTGTGATGGCTGAATGATCAGAGATATGAACGCCTACATGCCCCACTTCTGTAACAGAATCTTTTAACCTTAAGTCCAGCAACACATAGTCTATCCGAGATTTATGCTTATATTTCTTGTTATAGTATGTAAATCCCAACTGTTGCCCATGATTAAATCTCCAGATATCACACAGCCCAAATTGAGTCATCAACATCCTAATTCTGTTTGACATTTGACAAATCTTATTCATGGTGGCCAAAATAGGTTCATACCGACGAGGGCCACATTAGTAAATATTCAGAGAATCTTTCATATCCTACATCATCCGGAGAGAGAGCGCTACCCTGATGCACTAGTAATAACGGTCGACTTGGAGGAGGGCTTCGACTCCATGAGGTGGGGATTTCTTTTGTGCTACAATGACCAAGATGGGACTGGGAGACGATTGGATTAAATGGGTCAAAATGTTATACTCCCATCCCACAGCACAGGTCAAGATATGGGGGTGAAATCAGGACCTTATATCTTCAAAGGCACTAGACGGGGGTGTCCATGGTCCCCTCTCCTGTTTGCCATGGCCATGGCCATTGACCCATTAGCGGAGCTATTCCGACACATAGGACAAACCTTATGCCTTGGGGGTAAGAGATCATATCAGATCATCTCATTATATGCGGATGATATATTATTATATTTGGGAAAGGGGAGGGATGGTGTAGTGCAGGCACTGGACCTCACAGAACAATATTCCACTATGACTGGCTTGAAGCTGAATAAAGCGAAAACCTATATATTCCCAGTAACAGAGGGGAACCCATGCCCGCTGGTCTTCCTGTAGGCCTGACCTGGTCCCCCAGCTCTTTTAAGTATTTGGGAATTTAAATATTCCACAATATGGTGGACCTGAAAGAAGGGAATATAAAGCCAGTAATGCGGCCCTTGGGGACGCCTGTTCCTATTTGGTGCTCAATGAAACTCCCCACAATGGCATGGATCGCGCTGACCAACAAGATCATACTCCCAAGATTGTTATACTATTTTGCAAACCTACCGGTGGCAATCCCGCTCTCGTGGTTTGCTGTACTGAATAGACTGGTACGAGACCTGATATGGGACTGGCAAAGAAATAGGATATCCTTGGCAGTACTGCAACGAGTACCAGAGGAGGGAGGCCTAGGGGTCCCTGAATTTGAGTTATATTTGGCACCACAACTGCAATGGTTAGCCCAGAGGGTAGACTGAGAAAACCATGATCTCTTGGACACCACAACCAATGCTGTCACCCAGAGACCACTCATAACCATACTTATACAAACGGCCGCAAAGGTTCCAAATCCAGTAGTACTACTGTGGGGTGCACTTTATTGCTGGAAAAGATGCCAAAGGCATACGGCGGGAATACCACTATATGCACTAAACATACCCTGGTTGGGCTTCCACAGGGACACCGTCCACCCCTTTCCTGGGGATGCAGTTGAGTAGTTGGACGGAGGCTGGTGTCCTGATGGTGTGGGTTTATATCAAGATGGTTCACTAATTCCACTTGAGGTATATTTGGCCCAGAACGAACTGTCAGGAGGCCAATTTCTTAATTATCACTCTGTAGTGAATACAATTAAGGAACTCTGGGGAGCTGTCCGATGAAAATCGTAGAGACATGACACACTGCAAGCATTGATCACACTGGGATCTGCCAGACACTTGGTAAAATGGCACTACAGAGCATTAATAGGGATGGTGAAGGCACCACTAGAGCGGATAAGGGGCAAATCGCATGAAGCAATGGGGAGAGACCTAGAGGATAGGGAGTGGACCCAGATATTAAAGAGCCCAAAAAAGATCTCTAGAAATACAGCTCTGAAAAGTATACAGTTCAACTATGCACACATGGTTTATCTCACGCCCCACAGACTGAACTTGGTGTATTAGGGAGAGACACAGGGTGCCCTAGGTATGAGCAGGAAGATGTGGGCTTTATACATATGACCTGGGGATGCACGAATTTGAAAGGCTTCTGAGGCGCAGTCCTAATCCAATTAAATGCAACATTGGCCAGGAGTCTCCTTAACTCTATCCAAATATGTCTCCTGTGATTATTCCCCAAATCGAAGACTAAAAAAGTGGGTACACGATTCGTAGACCTAGTCCCTGTCTTGGCACACAGACAATGGCAATGGCCTGGAAATCCCAGAAGGGCCCAGTATTGGACCTCTGGGAACAGAATGTAGTAGCTGGCCAAGGGCAAAAGAATGGGCCCTACAAAAACAAGGTCCAATTTCAAAACGTCGGGATTAGGACTCTGGGCTGCGCGACACTGCTGCACAGTCTACGCAGAGCCCAGGCCCTAAAAGAAAGCAGGGACTCAGTAGACGCCCTAAAATCCACTTATGGACAGAGATAAGGGCTTGATATCTCAGAAAGACTGATCAACAAGGAGAACAAATGAGCATGGACGGGACATATAACATGACAGTTACACAACTAAGGAGACATAGGTGGACATGGACAAATAATGACCAATAGTTCCAGAACTCACCCAGTTTACACAGCTAGTTTCCCCTAGCGCCTCTTTGCAATAACCCTCCCCAAACGATAGCTGAAAG